>NW_027361858.1:11253333-12707500 GCF_039654945.1 Dendrobates tinctorius | reverse complement strand
AGTACTACATCCAGGGCAGGTTTTAGGCAAAGTGGGGCCCTAGGCAAAGATTAAAATGGGGCCCCAAATGCTAACATATTGCACATCACACAGAAGTAGTGCTCCATATAGAATAATACATCGTCAGTCATCCATGTAGTACAATTCCCTTCCCATAGTATAATGCACCCCATAGTTCTTCACATAGTATAAGGTATTCCCCATAGTCCTTGATACAGTATAATGCAGCCTACATATAGTATAATGCAGCCACCCCATAGAGCATAATACAGCCGCCCCACAGAGTATAATGCAGATCCATCATACAATATAATGTAACCCCCCATAGAATATAATGCAGCCCCCTCTTATAGTATAATGCAGCCACCCCACAGAAAATAATGTAATCCCCCCATAGAATATAATGTGGCCCCTCCATAGACTATATGGCAGCCCCCTCATAGAGTATAATACAGCCCCCATAGAATATAATGCAGCCCCTCCATATAATACATTGTAGCCCTCCTCATAGAATATAATGCAGCCCCAATAGAATATAATGTAGCCCCCTCATAAGGTATAATGAAGCCCCCATACAATATAATCTACCCCCCATAGAATACAATGTAGCCTCCTCATAGTATAATGTAGCCCCCTCATAGAGTATGATGCAATCACCCCCCATAGAATATAATAAATATAATACAGCCCCCCATAGAATATAATGTAGCCACAAATAGAATAGAATATAGCCCACATCTCCATAGAATGTAATGTAGCCCCCCATATTATATAACACAGCCTTCCCCACAGAATATAATGTACCCCCATGGTATATAACACAGCCACATAGTATATAACAAAGCCGCATAATTATATAACAAAGGACACATAGTATATAACACAGCCCCACATGGTATATAGCACAGCACCACATGGTATATAGCACAACACCATGGTATATAGCACAGCCCACATGGTATATAGCACTGCCCACATGGTATATAGCACAGCCCGCATGGTATATAGCACAGCCCCACATGGTATATAACACAGCCCCACATGGTATATAGCACAGCACCACATGGTATATAGCACAACACCATGGTATATAGCACAGCCCACATGGTATATAGCACTGCCCACATGGTATATAGCACAGCCCGCATGGTATATAGCACAGCCCCACATGGTATATAGCACAGTACCACATGGTATACAGCACAGCCCACATGCGTAATATGGAAAAAAATTCCAGCATCCAGATCAGTAATTAGATTAAAAAATTTTTTATTCCTTTATTCCAAAATTTAAAAAAATCATAAGATTCTCCATCATGATAAGAGACGCATCAGGACGTGTAGTTGGACGCGTTTCGGACAAAAAAACAGTCCTTATTCTAAGACAACACATAATACATCTGAACACATGCTTATAAAGGGAAACAAAGTAAGTCAAGGAACAATCAAGACTAAACATAGCCAGCTGATTAATAGGAGGTAGTAAGTCAAAATCACACTTACAAAACACTCAAAATCTCACTCCTAATATTCATACCCGTTGGAACTCTGCTTTGTAACAATAACATCCATTTTGCCTCTCGGCGTAATAATAAATCATTTAAATTTCCACCTACCCTTTTTGTCTGCACCTTCTCTATGGCATTAACCCTAAAGTTGCTAAGATCTCCTTTATGTATATGCAAAAAATGTCGAGAAGCAGCAGACAAACTGCGTGTAGTAGTGTGACCTACGTCATAAACGTGCTCGGAAATACGACGTCTCAAGGTGCGTGAAGTATTTCCCACATACTGAATATTACAATCCACGCATGTTATGACATAGATCACACCAGTAGAACCACAGTTCAAAAAGGTTTTTATTTTAAATTCCTTTCCATTAACAGAAGATACTATTTTTTCTGTGTTCCACATAAACCTACATAGCCCACAGTTTTTCTGAGCACATTTAAAAGATCCACAAGTGGGTAACCAATTAGTTATACTTGCTGAACTGTCTGAAAAATATTTGTTAGCATGTCTATTGGCACTAGTATGATCACTTGGAGATACCTTATTAGCAATAGTTTTATTCCTCCTTGAAACAAATCTGATCCCATCCTTCAGTATATTCTTTAATGTATCATCAACATACAAAATAGGGAGGAATTTTTTAATAATATGAACAATCCTGTAGTAGTCAGTACTAAAATTAGTTGAAAAAACAATAGGTGACCGACCCTCCACAGAATTTGGTGTTTTTCTGCTTTCCTTCTGCAAATAATCCTCTCTACTTTTTTCATCCGTTCTATGTTTAGCTTTCTGAATGTCTACCTTAGTATAACCCCTCTTTATAAAACGTTTACCAATGATCTCACATTGTTTATCGTATAGATTAGGCGTGGTACATGTTCTTTTTGCTCTTACAAACTCCCCTGTAGGTATATTGGCTATAAGCATGTGTTCAGATGTATTATGTGTTGTCTTAGAATAAGGACTGTTTTTTTGTCCGAAACGCGTCCAACTACACGTCCTGATGCGTCTCTTATCATGATGGAGAATCTTATGATTTTTTTAAATTTTGGAATAAAGGAATAAAAAAATTTTTAATCTAATTACTGATCTGGATGCTGGAATTTTTTTCCATATTACGCTTTGCTGCAGAGGGATCCTGTTTCCACATTCCGTGCACCGATCGGACTTATAGCTGTCTTCTTTGGGGTGAGCTGAAAAAATTTTCTTTTTTTACCTTACTGTTTGGATTCCCTATTTTTCGTGCTCCCCTTAATTTGATTTTGACATATCCATTATTATTCATAAATATGAATTTGGAGATAGCTACCAATATTTCTGATGACATTATCAGTGATGATTTTTTCAATGTGAACAGTCGGCAACGACTAGACAAGGCTGCCAACATTTTTTCTACTAGCCATGCCTTTACACCTGAGGATGGAAAGGATTTGAAACCACTTATGTGGGAACTTGAAAAACTTATGTCATCACGACTCAGGGTGTGGTGGGACCACAAAACCTTACAGGCTTATATAAGCAGCAATATGATTCCAAGAGGTTTGCGCATTAAGAAGTGCCCTACTATGGAATATGACCCTGAATTTGTAAAAGAATGGGACAATATTCTTAGTGACTGTTCTACTAAGCTGATGAATTTGATTGTGAAGAGAGAGGAAGCCAAGATGTTAACTTTGGAGGAATCTATTAAAATGATTGAAGGTGATTTGGTGAAATATAAAGATTCTTCTTCTTTTATAATGGCTAGAGATAAAATTAATGACAATCTGAGTAAAATGGAGGACTCTATTACAGTGATAAAGGAAAAGAAATTCAGAAGAGATAAAACTGATTACCAGAATAATCATATTTATGACTGGCATGATTATAGAAGAAAACGTAATAACATTCACCCTTCCATTCTCAAACGCAGAGATAATAGGGTAAGCTTTTCCTCAACGGATATGGATAATACGGATGTTAATACTGACACTTCTGATACTGAGAATTTACCATCTAACAGTTCCATGTGTGCACGGGATGTGGGGCAGCTGATTTCACAAAGCAGTGGTTTTTCAAAAAACTGTTCAGGAAAAAGAAACGTCAGAGGAGATCAGGGAGGAAACACTCCCATCATAAGAGAATTCAGGAGATCAGCGCGGAACAAGCATGCTTAGATACAACTGATAATTTTACAGTCCTGAACCTTTCTGCATCGATTTTATCGAATGATCAAATTAATATCCTTGAAAGGGGTCTTAATTTTGTGCCTACAGCGAAAATGGACTTATTCAACACTATGCTTGATGTTAATCACTTTATGAGAAGATTGACTCTTAGGAGACATTTTTTTGCAGAAGATGTGGAACGTGAAAAAACTTCCAATATCAATGATGAATATGTTGATAAAGTTCCTGAGGAATTTATGCCTATTTCTTTCCAGGAGCAAGTTACCCTAAAGAATTTGAGGGACTTGTCTGAATCTGGTTCTAAGTTAATGTATTTAACTGATGTTAATTTTTCCTCTAGAGTCCCTAATCCTAGATATTATCCTGAGCAGTCAAAATTACAAGTTATGGATGATTTCCAATTTCTTGTTGAGGATGAACTTATGAAAATCTATAATGCTAATCAGAATGGTCGTTCTAACATTTCTCGTACTGAGAAACAGGCACTTGATTTGTTATCTGCTAATGTCAATATCGTGGTAAGAAATTCTGACAAGGGGGGATCTGTGACCATATTAGATACTGGGCTGTATGAAAGAGAGGTGAGGGCTATGCTTTTTAGTAGTGAGGTATACAAGGGAATTAATTATAACCCTACAGATAACATCAGAATGGAATTACAGGAATTGTTACATAGGGGTTTTAGTTTGGGAATTATTAATCAAAAACAATGTGAATTTTTCTGTCCTTTATATCCCAGAGTTCCTTTGTTACATGCACTTCCAAAAGTTCATAAGGAGGTTTTTCCACCTTTGTTTCGTCCTATCATATCGGGCATAGGATCTCTTAATGAAAATTTGTCAGAATGGTTGGATGCAAGATTAAAACCTCTAGCCACTATTTCACCTAGCTATGTGCGGGATTCCAAGCATGTTCTTAGTATTTTTTCTCAGGTGGAATGGCGAAGTTCCTTTTGTTGGCTCACTTGTGATGTACAAAGTTTGTACACTTCCATCCCACACGATTTGGCTATTTTGGCTCTTACTACTTATTTACAGAAATACAGTAATTTTTCAGAAGATTTACAGATGTATTTGATTGAAGTGACTTATTTTTTGTTAAAAAACAATTTTTTTTCTTTTTTGGATGATCTTTATTTACAGGTGCAAGGCTGTTCCATGGGTTCCAAGTTTTCACCGTCTCTTGCTAATATTTTTATGGCCTGGTGGGAGGAGGAGTACATTTTTTCTGAAAAAAATCCTTTTTCTTCTGATATTTTTCTTTTTCTGAGATTTATTGATGATGTTATAATTGTGTGGGATGGTGATGTATCTAATATTGAGAATTTCATGTTCTATATTAACAATAATCCATGCAATATACGTTTCACATATCAATTTGATGCCAGGATTATTTCGTTTTTGGATATTCTTTTGTCGGCAAATTTGGAAGAAAAAAAGATTGATTGTGATATTTTTAGAAAATCTACGGCAGGTAATTCACTGTTACACGCATCTAGCTGCCATCCACGGCATGTTATAGCCAATATACCTACAGGGGAGTTTGTAAGAGCAAAAAGAACATGTACCACGCCTAATCTATACGATAAACAATGTGAGATCATTGGTAAACGTTTTATAAAGAGGGGTTATACTAAGGTAGACATTCAGAAAGCTAAGCATAGAACGGATGAAAAAAGTAGAGAGGATTATTTGCAGAAGGAAAGCAGAAAAACACCAAATTCTGTGGAGGGTCGGTCACCTATTGTTTTTTCAACTAATTTTAGTACTGACTACTACAGGATTGTTCATATTATTAAAAAATTCCTCCCTATTTTGTATGTTGATGATACATTAAAGAATATACTGAAGGATGGGATCAGATTTGTTTCAAGGAGGAATAAAACTATTGCTAATAAGGTATCTCCAAGTGATCATACTAGTGTCAATAGACATGCTAACAAATATTTTTCAGACAGTTCAGCAAGTATAACTAATTGGTTACCCACTTGTGGATCTTTTAAATGTGCTCAGAAAAACTGTGGGCTATGTAGGTTTATGTGGAACACAGAAAAAATAGTATCTTCTGTTAATGGAAAGGAATTTAAAATAAAAACCTTTTTGAACTGTGGTTCTACTGGTGTGATCTATGTCATAACATGCGTGGATTGTAATATTCAGTATGTGGGAAATACTTCACGCACCTTGAGACGTCGTATTTCCGAGCACGTTTATGACGTAGGTCACACTACTACACGCAGTTTGTCTGCTGCTTCTCGACATTTTTTGCATATACATAAAGGAGATCTTAGCAACTTTAGGGTTAATGCCATAGAGAAGGTGCAGACAAAAAGGGTAGGTGGAAATTTAAATGATTTATTATTACGCCGAGAGGCAAAATGGATGTTATTGTTACAAAGCAGAGTTCCAACGGGTATGAATATTAGGAATGAGATTTTGAGTGTTTTGTAAGTGTGATTTTGACTTACTACCTCCTATTAATCAGCTGGCTATGTTTAGTCTTGATTGTTCCTTGACTTACTTTGTTTCCCTTTATAAGCATGTGTTCAGATGTATTATGTGTTGTCTTAGAATAAGGACTGTTTTTTTGTCCGAAACGCGTCCAACTACACGTCCTGATGCGTCTCTTATCATGATGGAGAATCTTATGATTTTTTTAAATTTTGGAATAAAGGAATAAAAAATTTTTTAATCTAATTACTGATCTGGATGCTGGAATTTTTTTCCATATTACGCTTTGCTGCAGAGGGATCCTGTTTCCACATTCCGTGCACCGATCGGACTTATAGCTGTCTTCTTTGGGGTGAGCTGAAAAAATTTTCTTTTTTTACCAGCACAGCCCACATGGTATATAGCATAGCACCGCATGGTATACAGCACAGCACCACATGGTACATAGCACAGCCCCACATGGTATACAACACAGCACCATGGTATATAGCACAGCCCACATGGTATACAGCACAGCATCACATGGTATATAGCACAGCCCCACATGGTATACAGCACAGCCCCATATGGTATACAGCTCAGCACAATGGTCTACAGCACAGCCCACATGGTATACAGCACAGCACCACATGGTATACAGCACAGCACCACATGGTATATA
Organism: Dendrobates tinctorius; assembly: GCF_039654945.1. NCBI lineage: Eukaryota > Metazoa > Chordata > Amphibia > Anura > Dendrobatidae > Dendrobates > Dendrobates tinctorius. Next base: position 12,700,711 of record NW_027361858.1, on the reverse strand, counting down.
GAACAGCTCACATGGTATATAGCACAGCACTACATGGCATATAGCACAGCACCACATGGTATATAGCACAGCACCATGGTATATAGCACAGCACCATGGTATATAGCACAGCACTACATGGTATACAGCACAGCCCCACATGGTATACAGCACAGTCCCATATGGTATACAGCTCAGCACCATGGTCTACAGCACAGCCCACATGGTATACAGCACAGCACCACATGGTATACAGCACAGCACCACATGGTATATAGAATGGCCCACATGGTATATAGCACAGCACCACATGGTATATAGCACAGCACCATGGTATATAGCACAGCCCCACATGGTATATAGTACAGCACCACATGGTATATAGCACAGCCCCACATGGTATATAGTACAGCACCACATGGTATATAGCACAGCCTAGCCCCTGAGAATGGCCCAACAGTCCAGTACTCACTATTACATTAAAAAATAAAACACTATCCTCACCTTTCCTCATGCCCGCGCTGCTCCCGACTCCTGTCTCAGTGGCTGCTCTGCCTGGTACACAGTGAGTGTACGGTGACATCATCGCACACCCACAGTGTCAGAGGCAGAGCGGGGAATGATGGGAGAGGGAGCGTCAGCTTACGCTCTCTCCTCCATCATTGCTTTGAACTCTACTGGCGTCTATGACGCCAGTATAGTTCAATGCGGCAGCAGGGGGAGTCGGCACTGAGGGCAGGCGGGCCCTCCTGCCTCACATGCCCCATAGCAGCTGCAAGATGTGACTCTAGCTGGGGGCCCTACAGCTGCCTAGGCTGCCTGCCCCTAATGCTGGCCCTGACTACAACTCCCATCAGATTGTATTCAAATGAGGACCAGAGAAGACCATGATAAGTGCCATTTACATATCAGACTCTGTGTTAACGCTTTGTTTACTCCCCTTGTTACTATCCATTGGTTAATGTTATTAGCTCCCTGTGAGAAGACCATTGCCACCTTTTTCTTTGCTAGCCAATTAAATAACCTTGTTATACAGCCTTGTTCTGCAATCCCTGAGTCACTGCATTCCTGCACTTGCATGCAATCGCACCAGAAGCAATTCAGCAGCTCCACCCATCGGCACCCTTGTCACATGACTGTGGGGTGCCAATGGGTTGACATGACAACCCGGGGTCTGCAGGAGACTTCCATTGTTGTCATTGCCGATCTGCTATAAGGGCCGTCCCACTGCTGGCGCTCATAGCAGATGATCAATTCTACTACACAAAGCAGGCCCGAAGATCACAGCTTAAAGTCTCCTAAGGAAACTATGGAAGCAAGTATAAAGTAGAAAAAAAGTTTTTAAAAATGTAAAAAAAAAATAAAAAATATCAAAGTTCAAATCACCCACTTTTGTCCCATTCAAAATAAAACAATTAAAAATAAATACACATATATTGTATTGCCAAAGTTCAGAAACGCTTGATCTATCAAGATATAAAAATAATGAATCCATTTGTAAGTGGCATAACCAGGGCCGGCTCCAGGTTTTTGTGGGCCCCGGGCGAAAGTGTCTTAGTGGGCCCCTTTAACATGTACCACAATTAATGGGCCTCATATAATGCTCCACACAGAATAATGGAAACCATATAATGCTCCAAACAGGATAATGGGCCCCATATAATGCTCCATACAGGATAATGGGCCCCATATAATGCTCCAAACAGGATAATGGGTCCCATATAATGCTCCATACAGAGTAATGGGCCCCATTTAATGCTCCATACAGGATAATGGGCCCCATATAATGCCCCATACAGGATAATGGGCCCCATATAACGCTCCATACATATAGAATGGGCCCCATATAATGCCCCATAGAGAATAATGGGCTCATCTCCCCTGCTGGGCTCATTCTCATCTCTGCTGGGCTCATTCTCATTCCCCGTGGGCTCATCTCCCTCCCCCCGCTCACTCTCATCTCCCCCACTGGCCTCATTTACCCCCCCAGCTCACTCTCATTGTGGAATTGCACTTTTTTGGCAATTTTACCACACTTGGAATTTTTTCTGTTTTTTTTCCAATTCATTATGTGATAAAATCAATGGTGTAATTCAAAAGTACAACTCCTCTTGCAAAAAACAAGCCCTGTAGTGGCCAAATTGGTTGAAAAATAAGAAAGTTATGGCTCTGGGAAGAAGGGGAGTGAAAAACGGAAAATGGTCCGGAGGTAAACAGTTAAATAAAAAGTATATACATATATATATATATATATATATATATATACAGAAAAAAAATTATAAGAGACTACTGCACAGTTTTATAGTTTTATAAAAATCAGCTTCTCTACATGTCTGACAGCCATTCGATTCCAGTGTCAGTTGAATTCCAATCAGCGGACACTTCATTCTACTTAATGTGCTTCTGATTAGATGATCACCTGAACCAAATTTTATTTAACAAAGGAAAGTATAAAAATAACCCTGCTGTGGTGTTCACAATTCTCTTGCAATAGGACAAGCTGGATGCAAAACAAGTGCTAGTAATATCCCAAAAGTAATAGGAATGAAAAAATAACTTTTAACCATGCCAAAGGAGTTGAAAAGAAAAGTTTTGAGTGAGCAAAGGAAAGGCTCAATTCTGGCTTTACTAGCAGAGGAATACATTGAGCGTCATGTTGCCTCCGTCCTTAAAATTTTTAAGACGGCAGTTCATTACAATAAGGTCAAGCAGCAGACATTGGGGAAATCAAAACTACAGTCCAGCAGAGGGAAAAAACAACTCCATTGATGGCAGTCATCTTATTCGAATGTCACTCAGCAACCGCAGGATGACATCAAGTGACCTACAAAAGGAATGGCAAATGGCAGCTGGGGTGAAGTGCACGGCAAGAACAGTTCGTAACAGGCTCCTACAGGCAGGGCTCAAGTCATGTAAAGCTAGAAAAAAAGCTTTTCATCAATGAGAAGCGAAGGAGAGCCAGGTTGAAGTTTGCCAAACACCATAAGGATTGGACCATAGAGGACTTGAGTAAGGTAATCTTCTCTGATGAGTCTGATTTTCAGCTTTGCCCAACACCTGGTCATCTAATGGTTAGACGGAGACCTGGAGAGGTGTACAAGGCACAGTGTCTTGCACCCACTGTGAAATTTGGTGGAGGATCGGTGATGATCTGGGGATGCTTCAGCAAGACTGAAATTGGGCAGATTAATCTTTGCGAAGGATGCATGAATCAAGCCGAATGCAAGGTTATCCTGGAAAAACAGTTGATTCCGTCTGCTCAGGCAATGTTACCCAACTCTGTTGACTGTTTTTTCCAGCAGGACAATGCGACATGCCACGCAGCTAGGTCAATCAATGTGTTGATGAAGGACCACCACATCAAATACCAGTCATGGGCAGCCCAATCTCCCGACCTGAACCCCATTGAAAACCTCTGGAATGTAATCAAGAGGAAGATGGATCGTCACAAGCCATCAAACAAAGAACTGCATAAATTTTTTGTACCAGGAGTGGCACAAGTCACCCCAAAGCAATGTGAAAGACTGGTGGAAAGCATGCCAAGATGCATGAAAGCTGTGATTAAAAATCATGGTTATTCCACAAAATATTGATTTCTGAACTCTTCCTGAGTTAGTATTGTTGTTTCTAAATGATTATGAACTTGTTTTCTTTGCCTTATTTGAGGTCTGCAAGCACTGCATTCTTTTGTTGTATTGACCATTTCTCATTTTCTGAAAATAAATACAAAATTTAGTGCTTGGAAATTTGAAGACATGTTGTCAGTAGTTTATAGAATAAAAGAGCAATTTACATTTTACTCAAAAAATACCTATAAAGAGAAAAATCAGACAAACGGAAAATTTTGCAGTAATCTCTTAATTTTTGCCAGAGCTGTATAATAAGACTTCTTCCAGTTTGTCAACAAATACTGGATAATCAGAATATTTGTATTATCTAAAATTGAATTGCAGAAATTTCATTAAAAAAGTGCAAAATCTGAAACAACCCCTTTAAGGAAACCTGTCACTATTCACCAGGTTTTCCTAATATAAAGTATGGCCACCACCTTTAATGCCTCTTTTACAGTATTCTATTAAGGTGTGTAGTCCCTAATCCCCTCTGCATAGCAGAAAAAAAATCTTTTGTTATCTTCAACATACAGTGCGGTCGGCTCCAAATGGTGTCACTGGTCTTGATTCAGCACCTTCTCTATCCACACAATCATCGTCCTACTGCTTGCTTCATATGGATAACGTATTCTACATCATCCACACAGTTCCTCCCAACTGTGTTTCTGCCAGGAGTACTTAGCTTTGCCATGCTGACAACAGAGCAAAGTACTGTAGTGCGTATGCGCTGACTTTACTTCCAAGTCATCGGCGCTCTTTGGCCTTTCCTAGCGCATACGAGTAATGAAGCCCCACTGAATATAATGCAGCCAAAGAAAGTATAATGCAGCCCCATACATTATAATGCAGCCCAATAGAATAAAATGTAGCCCCCAAAGAGTGTAACTCAGCCTCAAAGAATATAATACAAACTCAAAAAGTACAATGCAGCCCCCATAGAGTATAATGCTGTTCCCCCATAGAATATATTGCAGCCTCAATATCTTATAATGCACCTCCATATAGTATAATGCAGCCTCAAATAGTATATTGTACACCCCATATTTCTCCAGCATTATGGCCACCACATATTCACTGATTTAAAAATAAATAATTGCATACTCATATCTCCTTGTTCCCCTGCTGCTTCATTCTCTGCAGAGTGTCTACATTGCAGCTCCACTGCTTGGCACAACGCGCCGTGCGATGACATCACTGCTCCTGCTGCATCAGAAGCAGAGGTGAAATGATGGGAGAGGGAACGTCACCTGATGCTCTCTCCTCCATTATTGGCTTCAACTGTATCGGCATCTATGATGCTGATACAGTTGAATGTGTGATGCGGGAGTGGAGTCGGCACTGGCACAGGGCGCCATAGATTCACGGGCCCCATAGCGGCCATGTGTGCCATTATTAGCGGCACACCTCTGACTGGGGGCCTCTGGGGGAGTGGGGGCCCTAGGCAAATGCCTAGTTTGCCGGCCCCTGGGGGCAACATGTTATAGAGTAGGAGGAGCTGAGTGAATAATATTTGGTGTCATGGGAAAAGATTAAATATAACTTGTAAAGTAATATATCTTGTAAAGACCTTACAAAGGAGCAGGGTGCATTCATTATATGTACAGGAAAGGTGATTCTAACAGATAAATAAGAAAGGGTTCTTTACAGTTAGAGCAGTCAGACTGTGGAATGCCAACCACAAGAGGTAGTAATGGCAGATACTATAACAGTATTTAAAAAAAGTCTGGATGCTTTTCTCACAACAAATGGTATTATGGGTTATACAGTTTATAATCTAGTGATAGAAAATGTATAACTTGTGGTGAACATTGAATTTGATGGACCTATGTCTTTTTTGGACCTATGTAATTAAATGTATAGGACTGCTTTTATTTCTGGGTAAAGGAGTCCAGTGGGCAGTGCTACATAATGATTGACACTTATTTCTGTATGCACAGTCATACTGGGAAGACTATTGATCAAGGAATAGCCGACTGGTCCACAACAAATCTATACATCAATCTACTATATCATTACAGCACGTTTCTTAGGTAAAAATGCACTTATAACTCCACTCTGCACTTTATCTACCAGTACCTTATATATATTTAACTCTATAGCACTTTCCAATATACCTGGTTGATACATTTTTTATGTGCCTTATGATTCCACTCTGCACTTTATCTAGATTGGCACTTTATCTAACTCTTTAACCCTATAGTGGCATATGCACTTTCTTGTATACCTGCATTGTGTATATCTGATTAATTCTATTGTGTTTTTTAACCCCTTTCTGCCATATGACGTACTATCCCGTCCACGTGCCCTGGGACTTAATTCCCAGGGACAGGATAGTGCGCCATAGCGATCAGCGGCGCTCACATGGTGAGCGCCGCTGATCGCGGCTGGGTGTCAGCTGATTATCACAGCTGACACCCGGCACTATGTGTCAAGGGCGGTCACGGACAGCCCCCGACACATTAACCCCTGGCACACTGCGATCAAACACGATCACAGTGTACCGGGGTTTAGGGAAGAATTGGCAGGGAGGGGGCTCCCTCAGTGCTTCCCTGCGACCCCCGCAGCAGCGCGATCTGCAGCGCTGCTGCGGGGGCCTCCTTCCCTGCAGGTCCCTGGATCCAAAATGGCGGCGGGGATCTTCGGGGGCCTGCAGGGAGACGGCTTCCTCATGCCTGCAAAGCGCAGGCACGAGAAAGCCTTCTGCACTGCCTGTGACAGTTATGTCCCCCCTGGGACAATGTAATAAAATTAAAAAAAAAAGTGTAAAAATAATTTATAAAAAAATTGCTAAATAAATGTAAAAAAAAAATATTCCCTAATAAATTCATTTTTTTAAAATAAAAAAAAATAATAAAAGTACACGTTTGGTATCGCCGCGTCCGTAATGACCCGCCCTATAAAACTGTCCCATTAGTTAGTCCCCTTATCAAACCCCTTAAAAATAAAAATAAAAAGCAAAGCAAAAAATAATGCTTTATTATCATACCGCCGAACAAAAAGTGCAATAACGCGCAATCAAAAAGACGTATATATGTGACACCCCAGAGTCCAGTTGTCACAGTGACATTACCTCCCTCTAATGGGTAAAGTCATGCTTGGAGGCAGAAAGAGACCCCAGGCCAGGCAGCATAGATTTATCACAATTTCCTGCTGCAGGTCAGAAAAGGGAGATGCCTTATAAATTCTGGCCAGCAGAGGGGGTTGGTGAGTCAGCTAGAAATCAGCTGAGGGGGTTGTCATGGAAACGAAGCAGCTGGGAGCTGTGAGGAAAAAGGACAGTTACAACCTGAGGACGTGAGGTAAAAAGATCTTTCTGGGAGATCCTGTCAGTTCAAGACAGGCAGAGCTGATCTGTGACGAGGGAAAGGACAAGAGCAGAGACTAAGAGACTCTAGGGAAACTAAAATACTGCATATAGCAGACCCCTGAGTGAAGCGCTAATAAAGAGAAAAGGGACATCAGAGTCCTAGGCTGACAGGAGCTGTAAGTCCTGATAGCCAAATCTGAAAGTACAGGGGATTATAAATTCCTGTGCACATTAATCACCTGAGGGCATGTCAGTGGATAAGGAGCCCGGTGCCGACAGTGAAGAGAACGGTACCCGTGGAATAGGCTTACGCTGACAGCCGTATAGGTTAGTGAAACCATCACGAATAGAGGTTCGCAGCATAGTTATATACAGCGGAGACCCACACACATAGTGCAGAAAGGAAGGTCCTAAATCCCCACCTGGCAAGGTGGCTCCCCTGAATGCCTCCAGGCGAACCGGACTCATTCCATCACCTTTATGTGGTACTCCTGACTGCAACCTATTACCAGTAAAAGGTAAAGAAACAGCACCTCTGAGTCTTTCTCTCATTTCTCTGCACCCCAACATTCACAGCTATTTAGCTATTTTTACTATTAATTTAACATCTTTGCCCTGGGACTAGTGCTCTACCTGTGGAGAGCTATTTTCACCTCAGCTGCGACACACCAACAGACTCAGGGGAACAACACCGCAGCGCTGGTAACTTCTGACTAGAATACCACAGGTGGCGTCACGTATTTCACCATCTAATAACTTTATTTTCATTTTTACCATATAAATACCACACAACTTTCCCCTATTCCATTTACTGGACGCCTCTGGGCCACAGACCGGGTCACCGCCGCCATGACACCGTCTCCCGTTGAAGTCGACGGGCCCGGTACCGAGTACCCCCAGGCCCCGCGGGGCGCTCTATATAAATAACCATGGTACTGCTGAAAACGTCATCTTGTCCCGCAAAAAACGAGCTGCCACACAGCATCATCAGTGAAAAAATAAAAAAGTTATAGCTCGCAGAATAAAGCGATGCAAAAATAATTATTTTTTATATAAAATTGTTTTCATTACATAAAAGCGCCAAAACGTTAAAAAAACAAATGAGGTATCGCTGTAATCGTACTGACCCGAAGAATGAAACCACATTATCAATTTTACCGCACGCGGAACGGTGTAAACGCACCCCCCAAAAGAAATTCTTGAATTACTGGTTTTTGTTCATTCTGAGTGCCAAAAATCAGAATAAAAAGCGATCAAAAAATGTCACATGCCCGAAAATGGTACCAATAAAATCGTCAACTCGTCCCGCAAAAAATAAGACCTCACATGACTCAGTGGGTCAAAATACGGAAAAATTATAGCTCTCAAAATGTGGTGATGCGAAAACTTTTTACAATAAAAAGCGTCTTTTAGCGTGCGACAGCTGCCAAAAATAAAAACACGCTATAAATAGTAAATCAGTTACAAGTATATCGTGGCACAACTGTGTTGGTGCACAAAAGAAGGTTCCCACACCAGAATAGATACCAGAAAAAATTTTTTGGCACTCAACTTTTTGTCAGGAAGCCAGTGCCTTATCCATTAGGCTACTGGGGCAAAAAGATGAGTGCCAAAAAATTTTTTCTGGTATAAATAGTAAATCAAACCCCCTTAGTTAGGGAAAAATAATAAAATTTAAAAAATGTATTCATTTCCATTTTCCCATTAGGGTTAGGGCTAGGGTTAGAGCTTGGGTTAGGGTTAGGGCTAGGGTTAGGGCTGAGGTTAGGGTTAGGGGTGTGTTGGGGTTAAGGTTGGAGTTAGAGTTGGGGGGGTTTCCTCTGTTTGGGCACATCAGGTACTCTCCAAACGCAACATGGCATCTGATCTCAATTCCAGCCATGTTTTTTTTCAGGAAAAGTCAAATGGTGCTCCTTCCCTTCCAAGCTCTGCCATGTGCCCAAACAGTGTTTTACCCCCACATATGGGTTATCAGCCTACTCAGGGGTCCAATTTCTCCTGTTACCCTTAAGAAAATAAAAAATTGGGGGCAAAAATATAATTTTTGTGGAAAATAATATGATTTTTTTTTATTTTCCCACCCGGGCATTATAAACTTCTGTGAAGCACTTGGGGGTTCAAACTGCTCACCACACATCTAGATAAGTTCGATGGCGGGTCTAGTTTCCAAAATGGAGTCACTTGTGGGGAGTTTCAACAGTTTAGGCACATCAGAGGCTCTCCAAATGCGACATGACACCCGCAGACCATTCCATCAAAGTCTGCATTCCAAAACGTCACTACTTCCCTTCCGAGCCCTGACGTGTGCCCATACAGCAGTTTTCTCCCACATATGGGGTATCAGCATACTCAGGACAAATTGGACAACAACTTTTGGGGTCCAATTTCTCCTGTTACCATTGGGAAAATAAAAAAATTGGGGACTAAAAGATAATGTTTGTGGAAAAAATATGATTTTTTTATTTTCACGCCAGGGCATTATAAACTTCTGTGAAGCCCTTTGGGGTTCAATGTGTTCACCACACATCTAGATAAGTTCCTTGGGGGGTCTAGTTTCCAAAATGGTGTCATTTGTGGGGGGTTTCCACTGTTTAGGCACATCAGGGGCTTTCCAAACGTGGCATGACGTCCAATCCCAATTCCAGCCAAAAAAGTCAAATGGCGCTGCTTCCCTTCCGAGCTCTGCCATGCACCCAAATAGTCGTTTACACCCACATATGGGGTATCAGCGTATGCCGGACAAATTGCACAATAACTTTTGGGGTCCTGTTACCCTTGGGAAAATAAAAATTGGGGGTGAAAAGATCATTTTTGTTGAAAAAATATGATTTTTTAATTGTACGGCTGTACATTATAAACTTCTGTAAAGCCATTGTGGGTTAAAAGTTCTCACCACATATCTAGATAAGTTCCTTTTGGGGGTCTAGTTTCGAAAATGGGGTTACTTGTGGGGGGTTTCCACTGTTTAGGTACATCAGGGGCTCTCCAAACGTGACATGGCGTCCGATCTGAATTCCAGCCAGTTTTGCATTGAAAAGTCAAACGGCGCTCCTTCCCTTCTGAGCTCTGCCATGCGCCGAAACAGTGGTCCCCCCCCATTTCAGGTATCAGCGTACTCAGGACAAATTGCACAATAACTTTTGCAGTCCAATTTCTCCTGTTACCCTTGGTAAAATAAAACAAATTGGACCTGAAGTAATTTTTTGTGAAAAAAAAGTTAAATGTTCATTTTTTTTAAACATTCAAGAAATTTCTGTGAAGCACCTGAATGGTTAATAAATTTCTTGAATATGGTTTTGAGCACCTTAAGGGGTGCAGTTTTTAGAATGGTGTCACTTTTGGGTATTTTCTATCATATAGACCCCTCAAAGTGACTTCAAATATGATGTGGTCCCTAATAATAAAATGGTGTTGTAAAAATGAGAAATCGCTGGTCAACTTTTAACCCTTATAACTTCCTAACAAAAAAAAATTTGGTTCCAAAATTGTGCTGATGTAAAGTAAACATGTGGGAAATGTTACTTATTAAGTTTTTTGTGTGCCATATCTCTGTGATTTAAGGGCATAAAAATTCAAAGTTGGAAAATTGCGACATTTTCAAAATTTTCGCCAAATTTCTGTTTTTTTCACAAATAAACGCAAGTTATTTGAATTAAATTTTACCACTAACATGAAGTACAATTTGTCATGAGAAAACAATGTCAGAATCAGTGGGATCCATGGAAGCGTTTCAGAGTTATTATCTCATAAAGGGACAGTGGTCAGAATTGTAAAAATTGGCCCGGTCATGAACGTGCAAACCACCCTTGGGGGTTAATGAAACTTTTTTGTTACATCAATTTTTTTGCACTCATCATTTTTTTTTTTTTGCACTGCAGCACTTTTATACACATTTATTGGTGTTTATTGGTACACTTTGCATTTATTTTTTGAGTTATATATATATTTTTTATTGTGGTGTTTTTTATTTAGGTGTTTTTTACTTGGGCTTTGTTTTGCAATATTATTTTTCCCTTTTTAGGGGGCTTAATACTATATATTATAAAAAAAATGCACCATTATTTCTATTTTTGTTTGATTCAATTGTATTCCTATTCTATTTATTATTAATTATTGAATTAAAAAATAAAATTTATTTTAATATCTACTTGTCTTTTTTGCACTTTTTTTTATATGATATTAACTTGATTTTGTGCTTCACCATTACTTTCTATACAATTTGTTCTACCTCTGATAATCAATATCCCGTATACTAAGCTGCCTGCAGATCTGACACCATGTTACTCGCTTCTCATAATATCCACATAAACCACCACTAGTATAATTTATATTTAGTTATGAGTATTAGAAATGTTTTAGCATTGACATCGTAGCATTTTGGTCTTATTTCGCGTGTGAATTCATTATTAAAATCCCACCTGAAAAATACTGTTGCACTGCTAAAACTCTGAGCTTGTGATGACTTTCCTTGTCTTAGATCATCTGCAACTTGTTTTGGTAGCATGCCTTGACAAAGAAGAGCAAGTCATTTGCATTAAATACTGCTGAAAGTATTTCATAATGAAATTTCACATAATTAATTCACATTTAATCATTATAGGGGCTTGCAAAAGTATTCACCCCTTTGCTTTTTGGTACATTACAACCTGTGTTTAAATATTTTGCAATCCAATTTGTGTGTGATACATCAGCATTAAACAGTCTAAGTTGTTGAAAGAAAATGAGAAAAATATAGGCACAAAGTAAATTTAAGGCTATGTGCCCACGTTAGCATTTAAGACCTGACATAAAACCGGACTCCTTCACAGAAAACGCGTGTTTTATTTCTGTGCGTTTTTTGCTTAAAAACCGCGTGTTTTTGATGCATTTTTTCTGTGCATCATCTGGACTCATAGGAAATAGCTAAAAACGCGGACTTAAGCGGAAAATAATGAACATGCTGCGTTTCTAGCCACTAAGCGTTTCCTATGCGGAAAAAAACGCATCAATTGGCACAAAAAGGCCAAAATGCATTAAAATGAATGGGATGCTTATTTTAAGCGTTTCTGAAGCGTCTGATCCGGCACAAACGCTTCAAAAACGCTTAAGAAAATTGGCGTATGTATTCACCCCTTTTGCTGTGAAGCCCCTAAAAATTTCTGGTGCAAGCAATTATCCTCATAAGTCATGTGCTTAGTGAAAGGACCTGTGTGTAAGAGGTATCACTAACCAAACACCACCATAAAGTCCAAGGAAATCTTCAAACAAGTCAGGGACAAAGTTGTTAAGAAGTACAAGTCAAGGATGAGTTATAAAAAATATCCTAATCTCTCATGACTACCCAGAGCACCATCAAAACCAATTATCATCAACTGGAAAGAACATGGTACCACAACAAATCTGTCAAGAGAGGGCTGCCTGGAAAAACTCTCAGCCTGAGGAAGGAGGGCATTAATCAGAGAGGCAGCACAGAGAACCAAGGTAACCCTGAAGGATCGTAAACCGCAGCAAATCCGTGCGGAAAAATCCGCAGCATGTGCACTGCTTTTTTTTTTTTTTTCCATAGGAAATAAAGGTACTGTACAACACAGCAGAATCTGCTGTGGATCCGCAGAGCCAAAACCGCTGCGGATCTGCAGCAGAATCCGCAGTGTGTGCACACACCCTTATATGAAAGTAAAGGCTTTTTTTCTGTTCATTCTTTCATAAAGGCCAAGTCTCTGGAGTGTACGGCTTATTGTGGTCTTAGGCTGGAGTCACACACAACGATTAAAAAAACGGTCCCATTTTAACGGTCCGAAATCGCACAAAGGTATCTTAACCATTGATCCGTTTTTGATGCGATTTTTCTTAATTGATTCTGAGGTCAGATGAGACCAAAATTGAACTTTATGGTGAGCAAGGTAAACTCTACTTCTGGCGCCAAACCAACACAGCTAATCACCCCAAGAACACCATACCCACAGTGATACAGTGGTGGCAGCATAATGCTGTGAGGATATTTTTCAGCAGAAGGGACATGGAAAATGGTCCAAATCAAGGGGAAGATGGATGGCGTGAAATACAGGGATAATCTTGAACAAAATCTGTTTCAGTCTGTCAGTGATTTGCGACTGGGACGGAAGTTCACCTACCAAAAAGACAATGATGTAAAGCATACCTCTAAAGCAACACTCGAGTGGTGTAAGGGGAAGCGTGTAAATGTTTTGGAGTGGCCTAGTCACAGACCAGACTGTAATCTAATTGAGAATTTGTGGTCTGACTTGAAGATTGCTGCTCACCAGAAGAAACCACCTAACTAGAAGGAACTGGAGCAGTTTTGCTTGAGGAATGGACAAAAATCCAAGTGACAAGATGTGGAAAGCTCAAAAAGAGTTATCCACAGCGACTTGCCACTGTAATTGCCGCAGAAGGAGGCTCTACAAAGTACTGACTTTAGGGGGGTTAGTTATGCTTACTGAAGTTTTCGGTTACTTTGTCCTATTTGTTATTTGCTTGCCAATAAAAAAGAAAAACAAATGTTCACAGTTGTAGGCATGTTCTTTAAATGAACTAATGCAAACCCTCAAAAATAACCAGTGAAATTTCAGGCTGTGAGGTACAAAAACACAAAATAGGGGGGTGAATACTTTTGCTAGCTACTGTATATGCTATGGTACCAATTTGTATGCATCTGTGCTGATATACTAATATGCTACTATTTGTGAATGTACTCAAAGGATATTTAATCAATATGTGATTGAAGAACACTTTACTTCTGGCACTTTTTTTTTTACCAATCAGCTAAGTGAAAAGGCCATGTCTCCTTCATTGCCTATCCTAGCATAATCCAATATGTTGGGTCCTCGTTGTGCCTTGGCATTGTAACTCAGTCTCATTCACATGAACTGTTACCGCTTTATTCAGCTGTTGAGTCTCCCCCTTACTGTTCTAATATTAAAGGGGTTGTCCACTACTGGACAACCCTTTCTTTTATGCTAAAGTGCCACAGATAGGGGTTAAAAACTCATCTCATCTACTATACAAGTGCCGTTTTGGGAGATATGTATTCTTTTTTATATTATCTGACACACTTTAGCATTTTAGACAAGTTGTCCAGTAGTGGAAAACCCCTTTAATGACCTAAGAGAAAACGTTTTTTGCTAGCAGCGCTAACCATTGAGCCACCTTGCTGCCCCTATCTAACTATCCAGGCCCTTGACCCCCACAACTACATTTAATGCAGTTCTGCTCTCTGAAGAGACTCAAGGACCCCAGACCCTCACATATGACACAGTGAAGATCTTAATGATGGGTCATAAATTTATATTCTGGGAAAATATCTTTATCATGTGACAGAAAATCATAAAAGATTTCTGCAGTTATAGTACTGTAATTTGAAAATCAGCAGTGAAGTTAAATAGGCTTTTTAAAAAGAAAAAATATTTTCACTTACTGTATAGAAGACGGTCTGTTTTTTGTTTTTCATACATTAGATCTTGTGTTCGCTCTGCAACTAATAGCTCCAGATGTTTACTATATTTTTCCATCTAATGCAAAGAATAAAAATAATTACATTTTTGCATTCATTCACCTTTTTAATGGGGCTGAATGGCGAGAGATACTAGTAAAACAAAATTAGTTGTCAGAATGTAAAATAATAAAACTTATTAACGCACTTTCGCACTTTAATAATTTGATTTCACTTCTTCTACCACCATGTTCATTTCAACGCAGGCAAAATGGTTCCCTACCTTCCTATTTATGAGTGATGTATGTGAAGGGGGCTGACTTTCTGGTCCATGAGCTAAGCCAGCCTCCTTCTTTGTCACTGCATCAGTCAGGATTTAGAAGGGGGCTGAGATAGCTCATGAAATTACTTTTATTTTTTATTCTAAATAAAACCTTTTTTTATTCCACCAGATAAGCCCTTTAATAACTAACAATATCTAGATCCTCCTGTGAAATGTTCTTTGACATTGCTCTGCAGCAATGTTAAACCATTTGTCATCAACCTACAACAAATGAGATGATGAAAAGATAATGACTTAAATACTTGTTCCATCTAGCTGAGTACATAGTAATTTTCCACACAATTTAACCAAAAATTTCAGATTGATATCCTGCCCAACGAAATATATATATATATACATATATATACTGCTCAAAAAAATAAAGGGAACACTAAAATACCACATCCTAGATATCTCTGAATTAAATATTCCAGTTGCAAATCTTTATTCATTGCATAGTGGAATGTGTTCAGAACAATAAAACATAACAATTATCAATGTAAATCAAAATGAATATCCCATGGAGGTCTGGATTTGGAATAATACTCAAAATCAAAGTGGAAGATCAAATTACAGGCTGATCCATCTTTAGTAGAATTGCCTCATAACAAGGAAAAGATGCTCAGCAGTATGTGTGGTCTCCACGTGCCCGTATGACCTTCCTGCAATGCCTGGGCATGCTCTTGATGATGAGGCCGATGCTCTCCTGAGGGATCTCCTCCCAGACCTGGGCTAAAGCATCCGCCAACTCCTGGACAGTGTGTGGTGCAATGTGACGTTGGTGGATGGAGCGAGACATGATGTCCCAGATGTGCTCAATCGGATTCAGGTCTGGGGAACGGGCGGGCCAGTCCATTGCTTCAATGCCTTCATCTTGCAGGAACTGCTGACACACTCCAGCCACTAGAGTTGAGCGACTTTTGGTTTTTTAGGGTCGCGTTTCGTTTTGTGAAACCCGACTTTTCCAAAAGTCGGGTCGAGCAAGATCGTCCGATTATAGGGAAAAGTCGGGGTCGTCCCGAAACACGAAACCCAATGTAAGTCAATGGGGAATAAAAGTCGGCAGTGAGAGGAGGACAGGAAACACACCTACAGTGCCCATTTGAATGCCAAAAGCATCAATTCTTCTTACTTAAGCTTGTCAACCTTAATTAACTTCATAATACAAGTTACGCACTGAAAAATGGGGGTTATTTGGCTAAATTTGTGGGGGGAGGGCTGGCTGCAGGTTTTCATGTGCCCTGGGCGAAAGAGCGCCCCTTTAACACATACCACAACTCATCATGCTCCGATACGGCAGAGAAATAGCGGTATAGTACAATGAAAAATACCTCACTTTTTACATCTCATGACGAGGCCCATCTATTTCTCCATACAAAATCATTGGTCCCATATAATGTTTGAAACAGTATATGATGAGCTCCACATAATGCTACAGTATATGTTGGTCCCCATGGATGAAGCTCCACTGTCTTATGGGCCCAAATAATGCTCCAAACATAATGGGCCCCATTTCTAATGCTCTAGTGTATAATGGGCCCTGTAAATGCTGCTCCAGTGTCTGATGTCCACCTTTGGAATGTTCCAGTGTATGGTGGGCCCCATCTATCATTCTCCAGAGTATATTGCTCCCCAAAAATTGCTGTCCCAACATAGAAAACAATCAAATAAGTCTCCTCGCTAGGGAATCCCTGTACTTGTCTGGACAGGTGCTGTAGCTTGCTTAACAGCTCGCCAGCCGTTCTCACGCCCAGTATGGATTGCACGTGATTGCACAAAGGTTAGAAAGGGTACCGTATCCCTGGATAACATGTATGGATAGCGTACACATTCAAAATATATGTCTATACAGCATGAGGCAGGCTCAGACGGTGTTAGGCCCAGTATGGATTGCACGTCATTGCACAAAGGTTAGAAGGGGTACCGTATCCCCGGATAACATGTATGGATAGCGTACACATTCAAAATATATGTCTATACAGCATGAGGCAGGCTCAGACTGTGTTAGGCCCAGTATGGATTGCACGTCATTGCACAAAGGTTAGAAAGGGTACCGTATCCCCGGATAACATGTATGGATAGCGTACACATTCAAAATATATGTCTATACAGCATGAGGCAGGCTCAGACGGTGTTAGGCCCAGTATGGATTGCACGTCATTGCACAAAGGTTAGAAGGGGTACCGTATCCCCGGATAACATGTATGGATAGCGTACACATTCAAAATATATGTCTATACAGCATGAGGCAGGCTCAGACGGTGTTAGGCCCAGTATGGATTGCACGTCATTGCACAAAGGTTAGAAGGGGTACCGTATCCCCGGATAACATGTATGGATAGCGTACACATTCAAAATATATGTCTATACAGCATGAGGCAGGCTCAGACGGTGTTAGGCCCAGTATGGATTGCACGTCATTGCACAAAGGTTAGAAGGGGTACCGTATCCCCGGATAACATGTATGGATAGCGTACACATTCAAAATATATGTCTAGACAGCATGAGGCAGGCTCAGACGGTGTTAGGCCCAGTATGGATTGCACGTGATTGCACAAAGGTTTGAAAGGGTACCGTATCCCCGGATAACATGTATGGATAGCGTACACATTCAAAATATATGTCTATACAGCATGAGGCAGGCTCAGACGGTGTTAGGCCCAGTATGGATTGCACGTCATTGCACAAAGGTTAGAAGGGGTACCGTATCCCTGGATAACATGTATGGATAACGTACACATTCAAAATATATGTCTATACAGCATGAGGCAGGCTCAGACGGTGTTAGGCCCAGTATGGATTGCACGTCATTGCACAAAGGTTAGAAAGGGTACCGTATCCCCGGATAACATGTATGGATAGCGTACACATTCAAAATATATGTCTATACAGCATGAGGCAGGCTCAGACGGTGTTAGGCCCAGTATGGATTGCACGTGATTGCACAAAGGTTAGAAAGGGTACCGTATCCCCGGATAACATGTATGGATAGCGTACAAATTCAAAATATATGTCTATACAGCATGAGGCAGGCTCAGACGGTGTTAGGCCCAGAATGGATTGCACGTCATTGCACAAAGGTTAGAAGGGGTACCGTATCCCCGGATAACATGTATGGATAGCGTACACATTCAAAATATATGTCTATACAGCATGAGGCAGGCTCAGACGGTGTTAGGCCCAGTATGCATTGCACGTCATTGCACAAAGGTTAGAAAGGGTACCGTATCCCCGGATAACATGTATGGATAGCGTACACATTCAAAATATATGTCTATACAGCATGAGGCAGGCTCAGACGGTGTTAGGCCCAGTATGGATTGCACGTCATTGCACAAAGGTTAGAAGGGGTACCGTATCCCCGGATAACATGTATGGATAGCGTACACATTCAAAATATATGTCTATACAGCATGAGGCAGGCTCAGACGGTGTTAGGCCCAGTATGGATTGCACGTCATTGCACAAAGGTTAGAAAGGGTACCGTATCCCTGGATAACATGTATGGATAGCGTACACATTCAAAATATATGTCTATACATCATGAGGCAGGCTCAGACGGTGTTAGGCCCAGTATGGATTGCACGTCATTGCACAAAGGTTAGAAGGGGTGCCGTATCCCCGGATAACATGTATGGATAGCGTACACATTCAAAATATATGTCTATACAGCATGAGGCAGGCTCAGACGGTGTTAGGCCCAGTATGGATTGCACGTCATTGCACAAAGGTTAGAAGGGGTACCGTATCCCCGGATAACATGTATGGATAGCGTACACATTCAAAATATATGTCTATACAGCATGAGGCAGGCTCAGACGGTGTTAGGCCCAGTATGGATTGCACGTCATTGCACAAAGGTTAGAAGGGGTACCGTATCCCCGGATAACATGTATGGATAGCGTACACATTCAAAATATATGTCTATACAGCATGAGGCAGGCTCAGACGGTGTTAGGCCCAGTATGGATTGCACGTGATTGCACAAAGGTTAGAAAGGGTACCGTATCCCCGGATAACATGTATGGATAGCGTACACATTCAAAATATATGTCTATACAGCATGAGGCAGGCTCAGACGGTGTTAGGCCCAGTATGGATTGCACGTCATTGCACAAAGGTTAGAAGGGGTACCGTATCCCCGGATAACATGTATGGATAGCGTACACATTCAAAATATATGTCTATACAGCATGAGGCAGGCTCAGACGGTGTTAGGCCCAGTATGGATTGCACGTCATTGCACAAAGGTTAGAAGGGGTACCGTATCCCCGGATAACATGTATGGATAGCGTACACATTCAAAATATATGTCTATACAGCATGAGGCAGGCTCAGACGGTGTTAGGCCCAGTATGGATTGCACGTCATTGCACAAAGGTTAGAAAGGGTACCGTATCCCCGGATAACATGTATGGATAGCGTACACATTCAAAATATATGTCTATACAGCATGAGGCAGGCTCAGACGGTGTTAGGCCCAGTATGGATTGCACGTCATTGCACAAAGGTTAGAAAGGGTACCGTATCCCTGGATAACATGTATGGATAGCGTACACATTCAAAATATATGTCTCAGGAGGCAGGCTCAGATGGTGTCAGGCACAGTATGGATTTGACGGCCCAGATTACACAGCGGAGGAGCAGGGAGAGGTAAAGATTGCAAATGCTGGGGCCCTGGCCAAGCAAGGGGGGCCCACTCATGGGCGTCGGTACTGGCACTGGGCCCCTCATAGTACAGCGGTGTGTCTGACGGCGGGTGTGCACCACCACCGTCAGAGACACTTGATTGCACTATGAGGGACCCTGTGCCAGTGCCCGCGCCCAAGAGTCGGCCTACCCACCTGTCCAGGGCAACGGCACTCGCACAGTGTCGTGCGGTAGGTGGTGACCCCGGCCATGGGGGGGGAGGCAGCACAGTTAGGGAGTTTTAGAAAGTGGCATATGTTGATGTTGGACATTCAGCTGATGCAAAAGGCGAAATAGGTGAAGTACCAGGAAGAGGTGGACCAAAGCAAGCCATTTTTCTGTCACCCTATGTGTCATCAGGGGAAGGTGGGACAAAATCCTTGGAAACCCATGCGTGGTTCATTTTAATGAAGGTTAGATCATCCACATTTTGGGTTGACAGACGGGTCCTTTTTTCTGTCAGGATTGATCCAGCTGCACTGAAGACTCTTTCAGATAGCACACTTGCAGCTGGGCAAGCGAGCTCCTGTAAGGCATATTGTGCCAATTCAGGCCAGGTGTCCAGTTTAGCGGCCCAATAGTCAAAGGGGAATGACCTGTGTGGGAGAACATCGATATGGGAGGAAAAGTAGTTTGTAACCATAGTTGACAACTGGTGTCTCCTGTCACTTTCCATCGATGCAGTATTACCAGTTGTGTGAGCGGTATTTGAAAAATCAGTCCACAACATTGTCATGAAACCCCTGTCTCCAACGCCACTTCTGCTGTGTGCACCACGAACACCTCTGCCAAGCTGCCCCTGGCCCGTATGGCTCGTGTGAGAACCATCACCGCTGCTGTGTGCTGGGAATGCCTCAAGCAAACGATTTACCAGAGTTGCTTGTTTATTAGCCAATATTAGGTCAAGGTTCTCCTGTGGCATGATATTTTGTAATTTGCCTTTATAGCGTGGATCCAGGATGCTGGCCAACCAGTAGTCGTCATCGTTCATCATTTTGGCAATGCGGGGGTCCCTTTTTAGGATCCGCAAGGCATAATCTGACATGTGGGCCAATGTTCCCGGTGTCAATGATGCACTGCGAGTGCTGGGTGGAGGAGCACTTTCTGGCAAATCCACATCCCTCCAGTCACGCACAAACCCTGTACCAGACCTTGCCACGCCAACATTTTCACTTGCCCCACGAGATGCATCCTCCTCCCCTAAGTAATCATCCCCATCATCCTCCTCCTCCTCTTCTTCCTCCACCTCGTCCAGGAGAGGTCCCTGAGCAGACAATGGCTGAATGTCATCAAGGATTCCCTCCTCCTCTTCCTCCTCATCAACATTGGCTGCAGACGCCTGCTCCTTAAGGTGCATCAAAGTTTGCATGAGCAGACACATAAGTGGGATGCTCATGCTTAGGATGGCGTCGTCTGCGCTTACCAGCCGTGTGCATTCCTCAAAACACTGAAGGACTTTACAAAGGTCTTTCAGCTTCGACCACTGCACGCCTGTCAACTCCATGTCTGCTCTCAAAGTGCCTGGCCGTGTATCCTCCCACAAATGCATTATGGCCTGCCTCTGCTCGCACAGCCGCTCCACCATGTGCAGGGTGGAGTTCCACCTTGTTGCAATGTCGATAATGAGGCGGTGGTTGGGAAGGTGGAGCAATCGCTGCAGCTTCTGCATACGAACGGAGTGTACAGGCGACCGGCGGATGTGCGCGCACAGTCTTCGCACCTTCTGGAGCAGGGCTGTTAACTCCGGATAATTTTTGAGAAAGCACTGCACCACCAGGTTCAAGGTGTGAGCCAAGCAAGGTATGTGGCTGAGTTTTGAAAGGGCTATGGCGGCCACAAAATTACGGCCGTTATCACTAACTACCTTGCCTGCCTCAAGATGTACACTGCCCAGCCATGACTCAGTTTGTCGCTTCAAGTACTCGGCCAGCACCTCGGCGGTGTGTCTGTCGCCCAAACACATCATCTGCAACACAGCCTGCTGACGCTTTCCACTAGCTGCTCGATAGGGGGACACATCGTGTGCAACAGTGGCAGCTGCAGATGGAGTGCTCGTACGACTGCGGTCTGTGGACGAGCTGTCGCTTCTGGAGGAGGAGGAGGAGGAGGAGGAGGGTCGAACGCCTACAGCCAACTGTTTCCTATACCGTGGGCTAGGCAGCACTGTCCCACCACCGCTGTCCCCTGTGGACCCTGCATCCACCACATTAACCCAGTGCGCAGTGATGGACACGTAACGGCCCTGGCCATCCCGACTGGACCATGCATCAGTTGTGAGGTGCACCTTTCCGCTCACTGACTGCTTGAGTGCATGGACAATGCGGTCTTTCACATGATGGTGGAGGGCTGGGATGGCTTTGCGAGAGAAGAAGTGGCGACTGGGTAGGTCATAGCGTGGTACTGCATAGGCCATGAGTAAACGGAAAGCTGTGCTTTCCACCAACCGAAAGGGCATCATCTCAAACGAGATTAGTTTGGCAATGTGGGCGTTCAAACCCAGTGTACGCGGATGAGAGACTGAGTACTTTCTTGACCTACTCATAGTGTCTGGGAGGGTGAGCTGGACTTGAGAGCTGCATATGGTGGAAGTAGCGGTGGACAGGGCGGACTGAGAGAGGGTTGATGATGGTGATGGAGTTGTTGTTCTTTCTGATGGCCTAGAATCAGTCTTTCATTGATATAACAGTGGGATTCCCTGACTGCTGTGGCCTTGCAACGACACCTCAACATTTGCTGCTGTGCTAACCGGTGGGCTTACAGTGGGGGAAACAATGTAGCGTTGCTGACTACCTTCGTTGTGATCAGTTGCACATGTGGCACTTGAGGTTTGGTGTTGTGTCCACGCTTGCAAGTGCATGCTGGTTAAATGTCTAAGCATGCAACTGGTATTCAAATTTTTCAGATTTTTCCCTCGGCTAAAGGTCTTTGCGCACTTCTTACAGATAACCTTGGCCTGATCATGAGGATTTTGTTCAAAAAACTGCCACACTGCACTCTTCCTACTTTGGCAGACATTTTGCGGCCTAGCACGCTGTGATCTTTTGACCCTCTGGACAAGCTGTCCAGCAACTCTTTTGATGTTTGGAACCTGTCTTTGGAGTGCTCCGGGCCTGCCAGATAACAGCTGTTGCGATGTCGATGTCTGCTGTGGATGCTCCTCATCTGAGCTATTGGAAGCAGCACCCTCTTCCCCCAATGGATGCCAATCTGGGTCAACAACTGGGTCATCCATCACCTCCTCTTCTATGTCATGTGCACCTTTCTCTGTGTCACCGTGTATGGTGGTATAGTGTGCGGGAAGGGGCACCTGAGTCTCATCAGGGTCAAAATCTGGCTCTGTACACTGCGAGGACAATGTAGTGCTCTGAGTGAATGTACCAGCAGAATCATCCATCAGCGGCTGTGCATCAGTGCACTCCATGTCAGATTCATCTTGGCCTGGGTAATTCACCATTTGACTTGATAATCCAGGCATGGTATGTGAAAACAGCTCCATGGAGTAATCAGTAGTATGGCCTGCGTCATCCTTCAATCTTGGTTGGGGTGAAGGACACAAGGAAAGGTGTGGTTCATGAACATGAGCCTCCAATGACGACTCAGTGCTTTTACTTTTTACAACTGAAGAAGAGGAGGCGATAGAGCTGGAGGCTGAGTCAGTAATGTAAGACAAAACTTTTTCCTGATGCTCTGCCTTTAAAAGCGGTTTGCCAACTCCTAGAAAACTAAGCGTTTGAGTCCTTATGTAGCCAGACGATGACGCAGGGTCAGCACCTCCTGCATTCGGTCCTATTTTGCTCTTGCCACTACCATCAGATCCACCACCAACACCATCATTACCAGCTGCCAACCCCCGCCCAATTCCACGGCCTCTTCCACCAGCCTTCCTCATTTTTGGTAGAAATGTAGACAAAATCCAACAAACTATATAGTAATGTAAAACAAGGTACAAGGTGTCTATAGGACAGGGGAGTTTTAGAATCTCTGCGTACACTTGTGGACAGTGGACACTTGTGGATTGTGTGCGGCCCACTGATATCTGAGCGCTATGTAACACGCTCGATGGCACAGCTGCCTGTGACCAAAGTGACGAGAGGATAATGGAGATTTTGAATCTCTGCGTACACTTTTGGACACTGGACACTTGTGGATTGTGTGCGGCCCACTGATATCTGAGCGCTATGTGACACGCTCGATGGCACAGCTGCCTGTGACCAAAGTGACGAGAGGATAATGGAGATTTTGAATCTCTGCGTACACTTGTGGACAGTGGACACTTGTGGATTGTGTGCGGCCCACTGATATCTGAGCGCTATGTGACACGCTCGATGGCACAGCTGCCTGTGACCAAAGTGACGAGAGGATAATGGAGATTTTGAATCTCTGCGTACACTTTTGGACACTGGACACTTGTGGATTGTGTGCGGCCCACTGATATCTGAGCGCTATGTGACACGCTCGATGGCACAGCTGCCTGTGACCAAAGTGACGAGAGGATAATGGAGATTTTGAATCTCTGCGTACACTTTTGGACACTGGACACTTGTGGATTGTGTGCGGCCCACTGATATCTGAGCGCTATGTGACACGCTCGATGGCACAGCTGCCTGTGACCAAAGTGACGAGAGGATAATGGAGATTTTGAATCTCTGCGTACACTTTTGGACACTGGACACTTGTGGATTGTGTGCGGCCCACTGATATCTGAGCGCTATGTGACACGCTCGATGGCACAGCTGCCTGTGACCAAAGTGACGAGAGGATAATGGAGATTTTGAATCTCTGCGTACACTTTTGGACACTGGACACTTGTGGATTGTGTGCGGCCCACTGATATCTGAGCGCTATGTGACACGCTCGATGGCACAGCTGCCTGTGACCAAAGTGACGAGAGGATAATGGAGATTTTGAATCTCTGCGTACACTTTTGGACACTGGACACTTGTGGATTGTGTGCGGCCCACTGATATCTGAGCGCTATGTGACACGCTCGATGGCACAGCTGCCTGTGACCAAAGTGACGAGAGGATAATGGAGATTTTGAATCTCTGCGTACACTTTTGGACACTGGACACTTGTGGATTGTGTGCGGCCCACTGATGTCTGAGCGCTATGTGACACGCTCGATGGCACAGCTGCCTGTGACCAAAGTGACGAGAGGATAAGGGAGATTGGATTGCTTTTAAAAAAGCAGTTTGCGGAGCAGTGGGTAAACAGCAATGCCAGCGTGTCAGGAAGCCTTAAAAGGCAGCCCAACAACCAACACCACTGATACACCACAATATAGCCTCCCCTTGCACTGCACACACAGTGACTTGTGTGTTGTGCAGGCCAAATCGCTAGCAGCAGAAGCAGTTTTTTTGTCTTCTTCCCTGCCTAACGCTCTCCCTACAGAATCAGCAGCAACCTCTCCCTATACTAAGATCGGCAGAAGTAAGATGGCGGTCGGCGTGCACGCCCTTTTATACCCCCTGTGACGCCCACCAAAGCAAGCCATTCACTTGCATGCCCTTCTGAAAGATGGTGGTGACCCGTGCCTATGTCATCACGTTGCCCACAGTGTCCGTGGATCCTGATTGGCTGAAAAAGAGCGCAAAACAAACTTTTGAAATGCGACTTTGGCGCGTAAGTCGCCGACCTCGTGGCCAACCTCATCCTAGGGTCGGGTTTCGTTTCATGAAACCCGACTTTGCCAAAAGTCGGCGACTTTTGAATTTTTTCGACCCGTTTCGCTCAACTCTACCAGCCACATGAGGTCTGACATTGTCCTGCATTAGGAGGAACCCAGGGCCAACCGCACCAGCATATGGTCTCACAAGGGGTCTGAGGATCTCATCTCGGTACCTAATGGCATAATGAAAACCTGGCACGCAACTTAAATGCTTAAATGGAGCAGTTTATTTGTAGTACCAAACAAAACGTTTCGGTCAGTGCAGACATTCATCAGTTACATGCCCAAAGATTGTCTGTACTTAAATTGGAGGGCACTTTTTGTATGTCCCCATAAAGCCAAATGTCAGTGTGCTGCTGGAGCGCAGTTAAGTCTTAGTTGTCTGGCAGAGAAGAGCGTCCAGGAGGACCAGGCTTGCGCTTTCTCTGCCAGACAACTAAGACTTAAGACTTAGTTTGATATTTTGATAGATGAAACTTTTCTTAACCACAGTACTGCTGTATATAGTAAAAATCGCATCTCCTTTGAAGCCTAGCAACAAGTTGGGTTTCAAGGGAGCTCCGTAGTGACAAGCACGGAGGTCTTCCACAGACCCCCAGATCGCGAAGCAACCCATTGGCGACCTTCAATCACGTCATGGGTGTACTGATGGCCGCATGGAATCATGCGTTCCCATGGTGGTGCACTGTTAATGCCATTTTCAGAATTTGACAGCAGCATTTAACAAGTTAACAATTGGTTGTTAGAGACAGGTCCTGGCTGTAACACACAGCTATTGGCTGCCATTTCTTTGCCTGTGTGGATCGTATGGGTAAAAAACACAGAAAGTTTTTGCCAAAAATAATGTGGGCTTATTGATATCTACTCCCTTTTTTTTATCTCATATCCACCTGAAAGATGAAATCTACAAAGAAAATAAATGCATGTAGAACCAAAGATATTAAAAATATTTTCATATCAGATCTTTGGTTTATATATGCGCTTATTTTTACTGTAGGTTTTACATTTAGGCAGTGCTGAGCCGCTGTAATTTCCATGGTGATCCCTTGGTACACTCCCCTCTTTCATATATTTACTTAGTTCAGAGTGTCCTATACTTGAAAGATGCAACCAAACAAGCTCTCCAAACAGCCCTATTTTATAATCATACAGTTGTACTCTAAATTACTCAACCCCCATTGTAAAGTAGACAGACTGTTTACAATAAACCATCAGGATATCTTGATACATAGATCATTTTGCCACAGCTTATATACACCAGATTACTGTATTAACACTATTGTGTATGTATCTGTATGCATTCATCAGTATTATGAACCAAAATTAAATACTGAGATATAGGTAATCTCAGAAAAAGAAAGAACTATAACAGATAAAATGCAAATTTATTTTAACTAAATTATAATGAAAAAAGACGCAGATAAAATTACAGGAAGTACCTCAACACAAGGGACACCAAGAATACCTGGACTAAAATAAATATATGACCCGACCCAGAGTGTAGCCATAAGGGCAGGGAAATCATACAATGCTAGAGTCTAAAGATCATGGCCTCAGAAGAAACGAGACAGGGTGAAGAGAAACAGAAACCTGGCTTATCACCTATATCCGCGTCTCATCTTTAATATTTAAGGTGTTACGGGCTTGCAGAATGCACCAAATAATAAAGATGGGACAAGGTGCGTTCACAGCCTGGGGTCCACCGTGCAGAGATGGTAACCGCTGCTCGGTAATGGAGGACACTATATGGCGGTATAATAAATGGACACACGTGGGTTAACGTTACCCGGTGTGTACGAGGCGAACTCTGTTGGCTCACAGAGCCGCACTACCGCTGTACATAGATGCCGAAACCTGTTAAGCTCACAGAGCTCGTCGAAGAGAGCGCAGGTGTATGGTCACAGGACTGAGACGCTGGGTAGAGTCCTTCTAGACCCACGAGTGCTCGACACCACAACTGCGGAGTCAGGAAGAGCAAAGGTAAATAATAATTGCACCGGGTGTGCACTGCATGGCCTCGGCGGATGCCACTAACCTTCAGAGCGGAGGAAAGCGCTTAACTTGCGCATGGCACCGCCGAATGCGGATGCTAGTGCGGTGCAAAGGTGCCTTGTGGTGAATGGCACTATGTGACGCTAACGCTTGTGTGGAGAGTGGAGTGCTCTGTGGCACATAGACTAGGCCACTGCTGGCGCTGACTCTAACTACTAATACCCTAACCACATTCGTAATATCCAAGGGAGGGGTATCATAATAAGTCAGTCACCAGGCTCATGCATCCGTCTTCACTCACACACATAATAACAAGAGTCTATACTAGCGCTTGGCCGTGTGGCCATGTGGCTCTTTTATAGCAGCGTCCTTCCGGGACCTTCCTAACCCTCCTGATGGTCCAATCCGAGCTGGAGAAGGACCTGAGCATGTGACCTCCGATCTCCAATGAGAGATCGTCCCACGGGCATGCTCAGTGGACCAAAAGGAAGACTTAGTCCCTGGAGTAGCTCGCTGCTGACCAGTCTGCGTTGCTATAGTTGGACCAGAGGTGGCAGCAGCAACTACACCTACAGAGCTGGTCTGAGCAGAGCGCCTGGATCGACGAGTCTGCTGAGCAGTCTCCTGTGCGGCCGGAGAGGAATGGGAGACTGCCGAAAGCAGGGCTTGAGATTCCTGCTGTGCAGCGTCCGGAACCCGACACCTAACATAAGGTACTGCTGACCCCTACATTTACATACATTGTTTATGATAGAGGTGGGTGATTTAATTTCTCCTCCAGACAGGCTAGCATTGACTTGTTTTAGGGTGTGAGGTTCTTAATGATCTTGAGACTTTAGCATTCCATCATGTCCCTGGTCCTATGGCCATGGTCTGGGTCATAGAATGTTAGAGTTGGCAGGGACCTCAAGGGTCATCATGGCCAACCCCCTGGTCAATGCAGGATTCACTAAACCATCTCAGACAGATGGTTGTCCAGCCTCTGTTGGAAAAAAATTCCTATTGTTGCCAGGTACGCCCGCCATTTTCTTTCCAGAAGAAGACGCCGACAGCCGGGAGACAGGACCAGGGGAGGCAGGAGGGTCCAGGCACACCCGAGTTACTGGGGGGCTCGAAGTGCCCATTTCTCTCTCCTCTGATGTGCTAGATCATATCAGAGGAGAGAGAAATTAAATGGGAAATCAGACATTTTTTTTTTTGCAGCCGACATTATTCCATGTATAATGGTGATCTCAACACTGGGGTCGGTAAAAACCGACCCGAATCATGTTCTCCAGGGTCTCAGTTTAATTTTTTCCTTCTACATTGCTTCAGTTCTCGTGAAGCACCTGAAGGGTTAATAAACTTCTTGAATGTGGTTTTGTGCACCTTGATGGGTGCAGTTTTTAGAATGCTGTCACTTTTGGGTATTTTCTGTCATATTGATCCCTCAAAGTCACTTCAAATGTGATGTGGTCCAAAAAAAATGGTTTTGTGAATTTTGTTGGAAAAATGAGAAATCACTGGTCAACTTTTAACCCTTATAAAGTCATAACAAAAAAAAATATGCTTCCAAAATTGTGCTCATGTAAAGTAGACATGTGGGAAATGTTATTTATTAACTATTTTCTGTGATACCACTCTCTGATTTAAGGTACAAAAATTAAGAGTTTGAAAATTGCAACATTTTCAACATTTTTGCCAAATTAGTTTTTTTTCATAAATAAACGCAAGTAATATCAAAGACATTTTACCTTTAGCATGATGTTCAATATGTCACAAATAAACAATTTCAGAATCAGTGGGATAAATGGAAGCGTTCCAGAGCTATAACTTCAGAAAGTGACAGAGGTCAGAATTGTAAAAATTGGCCCGGTCATTAAGTACCAAAGTGGCTCTGTCACTAAGGCGTTAACTTGTGAATTATGTTTCCAACTGCTATCTTTTTGTATTTTTTTCTTATATGGCAAGGCCATGATTTTTTTCTCTAAGGCCTCTTTCACACTTCAGTTTTTTGCATCAGTTCAAATCCGCCAAAAAGTCAGACAAGCGGATCCGTTCTCAACTGATGTGAACGGATGGCACAGGATCCGTTTTCAGACGGATCCTGAAAATGAGGAAATTTAAAGGAACCGCTGGCGAGAGAGAGAGAGAGAGAGAGAGAGAGAGAGGGAATTTTTTTTTGTCCGGCACCCAGAAAGAATTTCGGGTTAAATGAGTGTCTGGAGGATCCGCCAGAGAAAAAAAACGTTGCAAGCTCCGTTTTGAAATCTTTGAGGAAGGTGACGGACAGCAACTTTTGGCGGATCCTCAAAAAAAACGGATGCAACGGACAGCAATCCGTCACAATCCGCCATTAATGCAAGTCAATGGGGAAAAAAACGGATCCTCAAAAAAAAATTGAGGATCCGTTTTTTTCAAAACCTGGCGGATTGTGACTGATTGTAAAAAACTGAAGTGTGAAAGAGGCCTTAGCTAATGTCACAGTGACAAGTCCCTAACCAGTCCATCTTCGATGTGTTTTATCTCAAGCACACCTAATAATTCCTTAATTTTTAGGTCAGATGTGCTCAAGAAAAAATCTGATTTGTAAATGTGTGCTATTATGGGGCATTCAATTCAGCAGATTAATTATTCTGAGACTGCAGTAATCAGTAAAAGTGGAATTTTGCCCTGAATTCAGAGACATCTTTTTTTCTATTAGTTGTGTTGAGCAATATAAATTGTTCTTAGAGAGTTTATTGCAAATAGCGGAACATTGGAATTTTTGCTAATAAACCTAACTTGCAATGGGGGGTTGAATAATTTTGATTGCATCTACAATTGTATAATTTGCTTTGATTTGTAAATGTGCAACATTTTTTTCAATGTTCTATTAGGTCTGTGTTCTCTCCATAGATTCTGCAAAAATATGAAGCACCCGCATTCTACAATTGTAACACCTCTATAGTTGTATCTGTAGAAAAGGAGAAAATGCAAAGAAATGCATGAATATCATAGAGACAATGTAGAATCAATGTGCACATAAAAAGCTAAATGCAAATGAAACAATGATTGGTTTGTGTTTGTAGGTTTTATGTGTATTATTTAAGTACATTTGTACTTATTTATAAGCCTATTGTTTTCCTATGGGAAGGAATGGTCGTGTTACATTGTAGGTCTCCTTATTATGAAAGAACCTTATATTAATAAAAGATAGGTGGTATGAGAATAATGTTCTGTTTTTCTTAGTAAACTAAACTAACCAATAATATTGCAGTTACTCAACCATAAAGATGGAAGAAATTACTCTCTTGAATGAATCTTCAAATTATTACAGTGATATATTTATTCTTCCAAATGAAACAGGTATAAAGGTGTCATGTCTTATGGAGATCCCACTTAGCAGTGGAAATTAAATTAGTGTATTAAGCAGTTCTACAATGCACGGTCAGGACCAAGCTATTAATCTTCTTACACCTTGACCTAAGGGATATAGTCACAAAGTGAAGATGCAATTCAGTCATATCCTAAAACTGCAAAGTAAGTCAAAATATAAAGTGTAATAGGAAAACTAGGGCTCAGGTGAACTAGTAATGGGAATATTCCATAAGAAAGAAAGAGTCTCAAGATTCCAGTAGCCTTCTCTGTAAAATAATATAGTAATATAAGTATTTAGAAGTAATAGGAAATAGCTGTGCGGTTTATGAAAGAATCAGTAAAAAGGTGCCCCATTACCAGTGACTTATCACAGATTACATATTATGGAAAACACACTATAATGAATAGTAGTTACTATACTGATCTTCCTTCAAGGTATCAACATTACTTTTATAAAATCTTTTGCTGGTAAGATCAACCCATAAAAGCCAAATATTGGAAAAACGGACAAAATATCTTTTAATGTAACACTACCATTATGGCTCATTTTATAACCGTTTATAGTATTTTTAATACTAGACAGCCACCCCATCAATGAATTGGTAGTTTTGTGAGTAGTTGTTTCATCAGTATTTTGCCCCTGTGGTGCCCCCTCTTTTATCACAGGAGTCTGGTGCATTGGTATTCTGACCTGGACTTGGTAAGGCTGTTTCTTTTTCTGTGAAATTTTTTGTCCTGTGAGAGCCATTTTTTTATTTTAGTGTATGGACAAAGAGGACTCTTGACGTGGGTTGCCAGCTTGCCTATTTTGGCCAAAATATCAAGCAATACCTCATAATTTATACATCTCTTTCATGTTGTTACTGCATATTTTTTTCATTTTTATGCAGGATGCAGCTGGATCCCTCTAGTGTTGGTTGGGTGAATTGGGGTGTCTGTCTTTGTGGGGTGCAATTATATAGTATGGGCATCATCAATGGGCTGTAAGCCAGACACTGCATCATATGTACCTGTGTCATTGGTGTCCTATGCAAGCCTCCTCTGTGTACGTTTTTTAATACTAGACAATCCCCCCTCCATGAATTTGTGAGTGGTTGTTTTGTCAGTATTTTGCACCTGTGCTGTCCCGCCTTTATTATGGAGGTCTGATCAATCGTGTTAATGCATTGGTATTCTGACCTGGTCTTGGTAAGATTTTTTATTTTTTGCAGTTGGTGCTGCCCAAAAACTGGATCATCAACAGATTAACCCCTTCCTGCCATCCGACGTACTATCCCGTCCATGGGACCTGGGCCCCTATGCCCATGGACGGGATACTACGTCTCAGCGATCAGCGACTCCCACGTGGTGAGAACCGCTGATCGCGGCCGGGTGTCAGCTGATTATCACAGCTGACACCCGGCACAATGTGTCAGGGGCGGTCACGGACCGCCCCCGACACGTTAACGCCTTGCACACCGCGATCAAACATGATCGCGGTGTACCGGGAGTTAAAGGGAAGCATCGGCAGGGAGGGGGCTCCCTCCGTGCTTCCCTGAGCCCCCCACGGCAGCGCAATGTGCAGCGCTGCTGCGGGGGGCTCCTTTCCTCCAGGCCCCCGAATTCATGATGGCGACGGGGGCCTTCGGGGGCCTGCAGGAAGCTGGCTTCCACAGTGCCTGCAAAGCGCAGGCATGAGGAAGCCTTCGGCACTGCCTGTGACAGATCGCTGATCTGTCACAGTGATCTGTGATGTGACAGATCAGCGATCTGTCACAGGACAATAATGTCCCACCTGGGACTATGTAATAAAGTAAAAAAAAATAAAAAAAAAGTGCAAAAATAATTTTAAAAAAATCGCCAAATAAATTAGTAAAAAAAAAAAAAAATATTCCCCAATAAATTCATTTTTTGAAAATAAAAAAACAAACATACAATAAAAGTACACATATTAGGTATTGCCGCGTCCGTAACAACCCGCCCTATAAAACTGTCCTGTTAGTTAACCCCTTTAGCGAACCCCTTAAAAAATAAAAATAAAAAACGAAGCAAAAAATAATGATTTATTATCATACCGCCAAACAAAAAGTGTAATAACGCGTGATCAAAAAGACGCATATAAATATCCATGCTACTGCTGAAAACATCATCTTGTCCCGTAAAAAACGAGCCACCACACAGCTTCATCAGCGAAAAAATAAAAAAGTTATAGCTCGCAGAATAAAGCGATGCAAAAATAATTATTTTTTATATAAAATAGTTTTCATTGCATAAAACCGACAAAACATAAAAAAACGACCTAAATGAGGTATCGCTGTAACCGTACTGACCCGAAGAATAAAACCGCTTTATCAATTTTACCGCACGCGGAACGGTGTAAACGCACTCCCCCAAAAAGAAATTCATGAAACGCTGGTTTTTGTTCATTCTGCGTCCCAAAAATCGGAATAAAAAGCGATCAAAAAATGTCACGTGCCCGAAAATGGTACCGATAAAAACGTCAACTCGTCCCGCAAAAAATAAGACCTCACATGACTCGGTGGGTCAAAATACGGAAAAATTATAGCTCTCAATATGTGGTGATGCAAAAACTATTTTTACAATAAAAAGCGTCTTTTAGCGTGCGACAGCTACCAAACATAAAAACCACCATAAATAGTAAATCAAACCCCCCCGTTATCACCCCCTTAGCTAGGGAAAAATAATAAAATAAAAAAAATGTATTTATTTCCATTTTTCCATTAGGGTTAGGGCTAGGGTTAGGGCTAGGGTTAGGGTTAGGGCTAGGGTTAGGGTTAGGGCTAGGGTTAGGGCTTGGGTTGAGATTAGGGTTAGGGGTGTGTTGGGGTTCGGGTTGGAGTTAGAATTGGGGGTTTCCACTGCTTGGGCACATCAGGGGCTCTCCAAATGCAACATTGCGTCTGATCTCAATTCCAGCCAATTCTGAGTTGAAAAAGTCATATGGTGCTCCTTCCCTTCCAAGCTCTGCCATGCGCCCAAACAGTGTTTTACCCCCACATGTAGGGTATCAGCCTACTCAGGACAAATTGCAAAACAATTTTTGGGGTCCAATTTCTCCTGTTACCCTTAGGAAAATAAAAAATTGGGGGCAAAAATATCATTTTTGTGGAAAAAAATGATTTTTTTATTTTCACATCCGTATAAACTTCTGTGAAGCACTTGGGGGTTAAAAGTGCTCACCACACATCTAGATAAGTTCCGTGGGGGGGTCTAGTGTCCAAAATGGGGTCACTTGTGGGGAGTTTCAATAGTTTAGGTACATCAAGGGCTCTCCAAACGCACATGACACCCGCAGACCATTCCATCAAAGTCTGCATTCCAAAACATCACTGCTTCCCTTCCGAGCCCCGACGTGTGTCCATACAGTAGTTTTCTCCCACATATGGGGTGTCAGCGTACTCATGACAAATTGGACAACAACTTTTGGGGTCCAATTTCTCCTGTTACCCTTGGGAAAATGAAAAAATTGGGGACTAATTGAGCATGTTTGTGGAAAAAATACGATTTTTTTATTTTCATGCCCTGGCATTATAAACTTCTGTGAAGCCCTTGGGGGTTCAAAGTGCTCACCTCACATCTAGATAAGTTCCTTAGGGGGTCTAGTTTTCAAAATGGGGTCATTTGTGGGGGGTTTCCACTGTTTAGGTACATTAGGGGCTCTCCAAAGGCAACATGACACCCGCAGACCATTATATCAATGTCTGCATTCCAAAACGTCACTACTTCCCTTCCGAGCCCCGATGTGTGCCCATACAGTAGTTTTCTCCCACATATGGGGTATCAGCATACTCAGGACAAATTGGACAACAACTTTTGGGGTCCAATTTCTCCTGTTACCCTTGGGAAAATAAAAAAAATGGTGACTAAAAGATCATGTTTGTGGAAAAAATACGAATTTTTTATTTTCACGCCTGGGCATTATAAACTTCTGTGAAGCACTGGGGGGTTCAAAGTGCTCACCACACATCTAGATAAGTTCCTTGGGGGGGTCTAGTTTACAAAATGGTGTCATTTGTGGGGGGTTTCCACTGTTTAGGTACATCAAGGGTTTTCCAATCGCGACATGGTGTCCGATCTCAATTCCAGCCAAAAACGTCAAATGGCGCTGCTTCCCTTCCGAGCTCTGCCATGCGCCCAAATAGTGGTTTACCCCCACATGTGGGGTATCAGCGTACTCAGGACAAATTGCACAATAACTTTTAGGGTGCTGTTACCCTTGGAAAAATAAGAATTGAGGGTGAAAAGATCATTTTTGTGGAAAAAATATGATTTTTTAATTGTACGGCTTTATGTTATAAACTTCTGTGAAGCCCTTGGGGGTTCAAAGTTCTCACCACACATCTAGATAAGTTCCTTAGGGGGTCTAGTTTCCAAAATGGTGTCATTTGTGGGGGGTTTCCACTGTTTTGGTACATCAGGGGTTTTCCAATCGCGACATGATGTCCGATCTCAATTCCAGCCAAAAACGTCAAATGGCGCTGCTTCCCTTCCGAGCTCTGCCATGTGGCCAAATAGTGGTTTACCCCCACATGTGGGGTATCAGCATACTCAGGACAAATTGCACAATAACTTTTAGGGTCCTGTTACACTTGGGAAAATAAAAATTGGGGTGAAAAGATCATTTTTGTGGAAAAAATATGATTTTTTCATTGTACCGCTGTTATGATTGAGTCACCATAGGAGGAAAAAACAGAAATGCTAGCTGAGTCCAGAAAACCAGAGAAGTTGGCAACTATCAGATTGCAGACCCCTGAACCGATCAACACAACTAGCAGTAGCCGTGGGGGGTTCCTACGATGACCTAGACCCCTCGATCACAGCCGGAGAGATACATAGGCCTAAAGAAGGAAAGGGGAAATCTAACTGCCCCAGAGCAGACCCCAAAGCAATAGGCA
This sequence comes from Dendrobates tinctorius, assembly GCF_039654945.1. Taxonomy (NCBI): domain Eukaryota; kingdom Metazoa; phylum Chordata; class Amphibia; order Anura; family Dendrobatidae; genus Dendrobates; species Dendrobates tinctorius. The sequence continues at coordinate 12,665,480 of NW_027361858.1, read as the reverse complement.
GCCCCCCACATATAATGACGGTGAAGCAAGATGAAAACACTTACACAGACAGAAAGACAGGCTGAGCAAAGACGGGGCCAAAACTACTTAGATAGGAACGGATAGGAAGGCTGCTGTCTGCAATCAGCCAAAACCCTATCAGAGACAAAAGCCAACAAGCTGATATAAAAATGGCCCTGAAGCAACTAAGCTTCAAAAACTAAATCAGCACTCAGGTACTTTCAGAAGACAGAGCTAACGGAACACTGCACACTCCAGCAGGGAGTGGCAGAATCCAAAAAGCAAGAAAAAACAAAAACAAATCTTAAATGCAAAAAGGCAAAACAGAAAACTTAGCTTTAGGAGAGCAGGAATCAGACTGGTGTCCAAGAGTCCACAGAGAAATCACCCGCAGAGCAAAAAGGGCGTAGGCTGCCTTAAATCCAGTCAGTGACTCCACTCAGCCAATCGTCTTCATCAGTCCCAGGTGCCTGACAATCAGGCTCACTACCTTCCTTCACCAGAATAGGGAGTTCACCAGGCCTCAGCGACGGAGGGGAGAATGAACTCACAACAGTACCCCCCCTTGAGGAGGGGTCACCGAACCCTCAACAACGCTACCAGGGCGATCAGGGTGAGCCCGATGAAAGGCACGCACCAATCTTTTGGCATGAATATCAGAGGCAGAGACCCAGAAATTATCCTCCTGACCATAACCCTTCCACTTAACCAAATACTGGAGTCTCCGTCTAGCCAGACGGGAATCCAGAATTTTCTCTACCTCATATTCCAAGTTACCTTCAACCAATACAGGGTCCGGAGGTGCCACCTCAGTCACAACTGGCTCAACAAACCTCTTCAACAAGGACTTATGGAACACATTATGGATCTTAAATGTGACAGGAAGAGCCAAACGAAAAGAGACCGTATTAATAATCTCCAAAATCTTGTAAGGTCCAATAAATCTAGGCTTAAACTTAGGAGAAGCCACCTTCATAGCAATATTTTTTGATGATAACCACACCATATCACCAATCTTAAACTGGGGACCAATGGTCCTATGTCGATTGGAAAACCGCTGGGCCTTTTCCTGGGAGAGAGATAACTTATCCACCACTTGGTCCCAGATCTGGTGCATTCTCTCCACCACAGTGTCAACACCTGGGCAGGCAGAGGGCTCCACCTGCCCTGAAGAAAATCGAGGATGAAACCCAAAGTTACAAAAAAAAGGTGACATCAAAGTGGCAGAACTAGCTCTATTATTTAAAGCAAATTCGGCCAAGGGCAAAAATGAAACCCAATCATCCTGATCAGCGGAAATAAAACATCTCAAATACGACTCCAAGGTCTGGTTTGATCTCTCTGTCTGCCCATTGGTCTGAGGGTGAAAAGCAGAGGAGAAGGACAACTGAATTCCCAACTTGGAACAGAACGTCCTCCAAAATTTAGACACAAATTGAACTCCTCTGTCAGATACAATGTTCTCAGGAATCCCGTGCAAGCGAACCACCTGTTGCAAAAACAGGGGCACCAACTCAGAGGAAGATGGCAACTTAGGGAGTGGTACAAGATGGACCATCTTAGAGAACCTATCACAAATCACCCAAATAACAGTCATTCTTTGAGAGACCGGCATATCAGAGATGAAATCCATTGAAATATGGGTCCATGGCCTCCTGGGGACCGGCAAAGGCATCAACAACCCACTAGAGCGAGAACAAGATTTAGACCGGGAGCAAGTCCCACAGGACTGCACAAAATTCCTGACATCATGAGACAAGGTGGGCCACCAAAAAGAGCGACTCACCAGATCTCTAGTACCAAAAATACCCGGATGATCAGCCAATGCAGAGCAATGAACTTCAGACATCACTCTCTTCTTCCACTGGACAGGAACATACAACTTTCCACTGGGGCAACGCTCAGGTTTGTCCTCCTGGAACTCTTGCAGAGCAAGTCTCAAATCGGGCGAGATGGCAGAAAGAACTACCCCTTCGCCTAAGATGGTAGCAGGCTTGGTCACCACAGGAGAATCAGCAAAGAATCTCCTAGAGAGGGCGTCTGCCTTGACATTCTTAGTTCCAGGAAGGAAAGAGACCACAAAATCAAAACGTGTAAAAAACAAGGCCCACCTAGCCTGTCTAGGGTTCAAGCGTTTAGCCGACTCTAGGTAAATCAAATTTTTGTGGTCAGTGAGGACCACAACTTGATGTTTGGCTCCCTCCAACCAATGTCTCCACTCCTCAAATGCCCATTTCATGGCCAACAGTTCCCGATTCCCCACATCATAGTTACGTTCAGATGCAGAGAACTTTCGGGAAAAGAAAGCACAGGGATTCATTTTAGATGTTACCGGATCCTTTTGGGACAACACTGCTCCTGCACCAATCTCAGAAGCATCCACCTCTACCTGAAACGGGAGTGAGACATCAGGTTGCCGCAGAACCGGGGCGGAGGTAAATCTACGCTTCAGCTCCTGAAAGGAAGCAACCGCCTCCGGAGACCAATTCAACACATCCGCACCCTTCCTGGTCAGGTCAGTCAATGGTTTGGCAATACTAGAAAATTTTGCTATAAATTTCCGATAAAAATTAGCAAAACCCAAAAACTTCTGGAGGGCCTTCAAAGAAGTGGGCTGAACCCAATCATAAATGGCCTGTACCTTGGCCGGGTCCATTTCAATAGTTGACGAAGACAAAATAAATCCCAAAAAAGAAATCCTCTGTACTCCAAAAAGGCATTTTGATCCTTTGACATACAGAGAATTCTCTCTCAAGATCCGGAACACAGTCCGAATATGTTCCACATGAGCATCCCAATCCTTGGAGAAGATCAAAATATCGTCCAGATAGATAATCAAAAATTTATCGACAAAGTCTCGGAAAATATCGTTCATGAAGCACTGGAAGACAGAAGGGGCATTAGTGAGCCCAAAAGGCATCACCAGGTACTCAAAATGTCCCTCCGGAGTATTAAACGCCGTCTTCCATTCATCCCCCTGCTTAATGCGGATAAGATTATACAACCCCCTGAGGTCAAGCTTGGTAAACCAGCAAGCACCTCTGACTCTAGAGAATAGATCCGAAATCAGGGGTAATGGATACTGATATTTAATAGTGATTTTATTGAGGGCACGATAATCAATACAAGGCCTTAAAGAACCATCCTTCTTGGCCACAAAAAAAAAACCGGCACCTAAGGGTGAAGAGGATGGTCTAATATGACCCTTCTCCAACGCCTCCTTAATATAGGACCGCATAGCCTCGTGCTCGGGTACAGATAAATTGAAGAGCCGACCCTTAGGAAATTTACACCCCGGGCTTAGTTCAATAGCACAGTCATAACTCCTATGAGGAGGCAAGGACGCAGACTCATTCTCACTAAATACATCATAGAAGTCCGCCAAATAGTCAGGAACCTCATGCGACTGAGGAGAGGTGGAAAAAAACGGAGCCTCACTAAAGGTACACCGGCAACCCCAACTCACCACAGACACAGACTTCCAATCCAAAACTGGATTATGAATCTGCAACCAGGGAAACCCCAGAACAACGGCATCATGCAGACCATGCATCACCAAAAATCTGCAATTTTCTTGATGGTCTGGGGCGACCCGCATGACCAACTGGGTCCAAAACTGAGGTTTATCTTTAGCCAGAGGGGTAGCATCAATCCCCCTCAAAGGGATAGGCGTCTGCAGAGGTGTCAACGGAAATCCACAACGTTTAGCAAAATCCAAGTCCATTAGGTTTAGCGCTGCTCCCGAATCCACAAAAGCCTTGGCGGAAAATGTGGACAGGGAACAGATCAGAGTAATCGCCAAAAGAAACTTAGGCTGAACCCCACCAACAGAAAACGTATGTGCAAAGCGTTTCTCACGTTTAGGACAAACAGAAATAATATGTGAGGCATCTCCACAGAAAAAACACAGCTTATTGCGCCTTCTGAATTCCTGACGTTGCGCCTTAGACAAAACTCTATCACATTGCATAGGTTCAGACGTCTGTTCAACCGGTGGCAACACCTCTCATGTAATCCTGCGTTCACGTAAACGCCGATCAACCTGAATGGCTAAAGACATAGAATCGTCCAGACCAGAGGGAACAGGAAATCCCACCATAGTATCTTTTACGGCTTCTGACAAACCCTTCCGAAAGAGAGCAGCCAAGGCACTATCATTCCAGGTAGTAAGGACCGCCCACTTTCGGAACTTTTGACAGTACAACTCTGCAGATTCTCGACCCTGGTTCAATGCTAACAGGGTCTTTTCAGCCTGATCAATAGCATTAGGTTTGTCGTACAGCAACCCCAAGGCTTGAAAAAATGCGTTCACATTAGTCAGAATAGGGTCATCTGGTTTCAAAGAAAACGCCCAATCCTGGGGATCAGATATCAAAGAAATAATTTTCGGATTAACCGTGCGCTGCTAGACAAAACGACTCCTTTCCAGATTGTGTACTTGTATGCTTTTATTTTCCCAACGCGTTTCGAAGTTTCAAACTTCTTCCTCAGGGGATGATAGGTACATATCATCCCCTGAGGAAGAAGTTTGAAACTTCGAAACGCGTTGGGAAAATAAAAGTATACAAGTACACAATCTGGAAAGGAGTCGTTTTGTCTAGCAGCGCACGGTTAATCCGAAAATTATTTCTTTGATATCTGATGATTTATGGTCACGGAGTGGCCATTTGGATGTGCAGCAGCTTTGACTTCTATTCCTTTATGCCTCCAACTCTCCTGCTAATGGTGAGTATAATAGCTTGAACTATATCTCTTTTACCTGGGTAAGACCCTATTGCGCTCTTTCTCTTTTAGTTTTAACCACTTACAATCCTGGGGATCGCCGCGCAGCAAAGAGATGACAATTTTAACCTGCTGCGCGGGGCTCCCTGACGAGTTAGGCTTCAAAGCAAAAAATAATTTACAATTATTTTTGAAACTCAAAAATTTAGATCGATCCCCAAAAAATACATCAGGTGTGGGGATCTTTGGTTCAACAGCATGTGAACGAGCAAGATAGGCGGAAATTCCTCGCACTTCAGCAGCGAGCTGCTCCACACGATCAGACACTTGCTTTATCTCCATTGAGAGAGAAAAAAAAAATTCCCCCTACGGCCTCAGAGATATAGAGGAAAAAATATACAAACTCCTCTTTTTTTTTTTTTTTAAACACAATTCTTTCCTCCTATTGAGTACCCCAGGATCTGCGGTTTGGGCGGGTGATTCTGTTATGATTGAGTCACCGTAGGAGGCAAAAACAGAAATGCTAGCTAATCCAGAAAACCAGAGAAGTTGGCAACTATCAGATTGCAGACCCCTGAACCGATCAACACAACTAGCAGTAGCCGTGGGGGGTTCCTACGATGACCTAGACCCCTCGATCACAGCCGGAGAGATACATAGGCCTAAAGAAGGAAAGGGGAAATCTAACTGCCCCAGAGCAGACCCCAAAGCAATAGGCAGCCCCCCACATATAATGACGGTGAAGCAAGATGAAAACACTTACACAGACAGAAAGACAGGCTGAGCAAAGACGGGGCCAAAACTACTTAGATAGGAACGGATAGGAAGGCTGCTGTCTGCAATCAGCCAAAACCCTATCAGAGACAAAAGCCAACAAGCTGATATAAAAATGGCCCTGAAGCAACTAAGCTTCAAAAACTAAATCAGCACTCAGGTACTTTCAGAAGACAGAGCTAACGGAACACTGCACACTCCAGCAGGGAGTGGCAGAATCCAAAAAGCAAGAAAAAACAAAAACAAATCTTAAATGCAAAAAGGCAAAACAGAAAACTTAGCTTTAGGAGAGCAGGAATCAGACTGGTGTCCAAGAGTCCACAGAGAAATCACCCGCAGGGCAAAAAGGGCGTAGGCTGCCTTAAATCCAGTCAGTGACTCCACTCAGCCAATCGTCTTCATCAGTCCCAGGTGCCTGACAATCAGGCTCACTACCTTCCTTCACCAGAATAGGGAGTTCACCAGGCCTCAGCGACGGAGGGGAGAATGAACTCACAACAACCGCTGTACGTTATAAACTTCTGTAAAGCTCTTGTGGGTTCAAAGTTCTCACCACATATCTAGATAAGTTCATTGGGGGGTCTAGTTTCCAAAATGGGGTCACTTGTAGGGGTTTTCCACTGTTTAGGTACATCAGGGACTCTCCAAACGTGACATGGCGTCCGATCTGAATTCGAGCCAATTTTGCATTGAAAAAGTCAAACGGCGCTCCTTCCATTCTGAGCTCTGCCATGTGCCGAAACAGTCGTTCCCCCCACAAATCAGGTATCAGTGTACTCAGGACAAATTGCACAATAACTTTTGCAGTCTAATTTCTCCTGTTACCCTTGGTAAAGTAAAAAAAATTGAACCTGAAGTACTTTTTTTGTGAAAAAAAGTTAGATGTTCATTTTTTTTTAAATATTCAAAAAAAATACTGTGACGCCCCTAAAGGGTTAATAAACTTCTTGAATGTGGTTTTGAGCACCTTAGGGGGTTCAGTTTTTAGAATGGTGTCACTTTTGGTTATTTTCTATCATATAGACCCCTCAAAGTGGCTTCAAATGTGATGTGGTCCTAAAAATAAAATGGTGTTGTAAAAATGAGAAATCGCTGTTCAACTTTTAACCCTTATAACTTCCTAACAAAAAAAAATTTTGGTTCCAAAATTGTGCTGATGTAAAGTAAACATGTGGGAAATGTTAGTTATCAAGTTTTTTTGTGTGCCGTATCTCTGTGATTTAAGGGCATAAAAATTCAAAGTTGGAAAATTGCAAAATTTTCAAAATTTTTGCCAAATTTCCATTTTTTTCACAAATAAACGCAAGTTATTTGAATGAAATTTTACCACTAACATGAAGTACAATATGTCATGAGAAAACAATGTCAGAATCACCGGGATCCATGGAAGCGTTCCAGAGTTATGACCTCATAAAAGTACAGTGGTCAGAATTGTAAAAATTGGCCCGGTCATGAACGTGCAAACAACCCTTGGGGGTGAAGGGGTTAATAAACTCACCAACTTCATGGATGAAAGGCTTATAACTGTTCTTGAAAAGAAGGGTAGTTATATTGGTCATTGGTACTTTTTTATGCCAAAAAATTATTTTTCTACATTTTGAGTTGTTTGGTTTTATTATTCTCAATTTAGCAGGTGAGAAAAAACAATTGAAATGTGAAAATGCACATTTTCCAAATAATTGCATTATGAACAAATACGGTAGATATTCTGTTAAGAAAGACAACATTTTTACTTTCTTAAATAATCAGGTTTCAAGTTTTGATAAAATGTATGCTTGAATGATAAGCATTGAGTTTGGATACATACAGCACCTCTGGACCAAATCTGCAGAGCTATGATCTGGTCTTTACTATTCACACTCATGAAACATTAAATTTTGAACATTGCAGTAGCAGTCGAATCGGCCTTTAGTAAGTGGGTGCTTGAGTTTCAGAGTCTTCTTTTTTCCCATCCCCCAATATGCCTTATAAATCCCTCTCTGTGCTGCCTGAGGATGTCCAGAATGACTAAAATATCTTCACCTGAAATTTTTTTTTCCTCTAGTTGGAAAGGCAGCACAGTATCCCTCCAAATAAATATATTACTGCATGTGACATATGATGTTTCTTGCATGTTTTAGATCTTTATAGTGAATGAAATTCATGTAATTCCTTCATAAAGTGAATCTGTCAGTAGGATCAACCCTCCTAAGCCATTTATATGGACATGTACTGTAGGTTATAGGAAGCTGAATAAAATGATAGCTTGATATCTGTGATGCAATGTCTTATTTCATAAAAAGCCAAATTTTTCTTAATATGTAAATGAGCTGTTAAGATGTCTTGGCCAAACACAGATCTCCATAAGAATCTGTCTCCATAATGTATTTTAAATGAAAGGAGGCATTACCAGTGTAAGACATGTAATGAATAACAGTCTGCTTTCCTGATATCACTTCAGAGCTGTGCGTAATTATAACTAAGACAGTACAGCAGACTTGAACTTTGTTTTAGTACAAACGCATCTGCTGCTGCAACTCTCTTCTCATAGTGCTGTCAGCTCAGCTGTAAACCCCCCAAACTGGCTGCCTGCGAGATGGAAGCTGAAGAAGTGTTAGAAGTAATTAGGCACAGCTCTACAGCAGAGCTGAAACACTTTGAGAGGAGAACTAAAACTGTCGATGTGTTTGTACTGAAACAAGCACCAAATCTGCTATACTGTGTTAGTTATGCTCACACACAGCTCTGCAGTGAGATCAGGATAGCAGACTGCCAGTCATTACATGTCTGACACTGTTAATGGCCCCTTTCATTTATAATAAGCTCTGGAGGCAGATTCTTGGTGAAATTTATACCCAGCACATAGATCTTAACAGCTTGACTTGTTTGCCCATGTAGACAGCTTGAGAGAGTTGATTCTACTGACAGATGCCATTTAATTGTTTAATCACTAGAGATGAGTGACTTTGCCTCCGGGAGGGTCGAGTCGGGTTTCGGACCACCTGACTTTAACAAAAGTCGGGTCGAACGAAATCGGCCGACTATCGGCAAAAGTCAGAATTCCGACCAAAACCCGACCCCAATGCAAGTCAATGGGGGATAAAAGTCGGCAGTGTGTGGAGGACAGTAAACACACCTACGGTGCACATTTCAATGGCAACAACATCAATTCTTATTACTTATGCTTGTCAACCTTAATTTACTTTATAATAATAGTAATGTGGCGCCCCCAGGAGTATGATCGCCACAGTGGCTTTGGCTTCCTCCAGGGGAGGGTAATGCCAGGCTTGGAGGCAATGATGGGTCGCTCTCGCAGTCAACCCATACATGCAACACAGTTCCACTCCAGGCCAGCAGGGGGAACTCTGGACCTGGATTAAGGGGAGGAGTGCTCTCTGAGGGCCAAGAGGAAGGAGTGGTCAGTTAGTCTGTGGAGGGTGAAGTGTGCAGACGTGTAGAGAGAAGCTGTAGGTTGAGCTGCGGAAGGCGAGCTCCCTCAGCTTGAGAGCGCAAGGACTGGAGCCTGGTCTCCACAGTTGTACGGATACTAACGGTCCTACAACAGATACCAGAGGAGTAGGAGGCTGTAAATGCCCTACTCCCATCTAAGACTTGAGGCACAACAGCAGCTTGGATAGAGAGCCAGGACTCAGAGAGAGGAGTCCCCGAGAGAGGCTACAGCTGTCTGCCGTGCAAGTAAGGTTCTTGGGAACATCTGACAGGAGGAACTTCAGAGTAACTCAGTGCTTGGAGTACTTCATTCAAATAGGCGCTAGGAAGGAGACTGCACAGCCCGTCTGCTGAGAGAGAATCCCTGAGTTGCTTCCAGGCTAGCCTGCTCCGTTACCATCTGTAATCAGGACCCTGGACTGCAGTTATCAAGTAAAGGCACAGAAATTGCACCCCGCTGTGTCTTGTCTGCTTCCTACCCTTACGGCACTGCTACATCCCCGTGCCAACCACGTCTACACTGCCCTGGGACTATAGCTTCACCTGTGGGGAGCTATTACATCTTTACTGCACCATACCATCGGTCCCAGCGAATCTGTCTGCAGCGTCGGCTTAACATCTCCCTTGCTGAGCACCACAGGTGGCGTCACGAACTATTCCATTCCATTAACTACATTCCCCCATTACTTGGGCACCCAGGGCCACGGTCCAGGTCACCGCTGCTGTGACACATCCCACTGACACCGGCCCAGTACCGAGTACTCCACAGCCCTGGGAGGGCGACCCAATTTGGCATCACAAACAGGATTACGGAGCCCGGTACCCCCGGGTCCTGTGTGCCACAGACTGTGTGTGAAAATTGGTGCCAATAGCTGCCATTACCATGCTGCTTGGCACACGGGGGCCTTCGTGGGTGGAGCCTGCCACAGAGCGCGAAGGAGCCAAGTGCCATGGCGGGAAGAGAGGACAGCGCGCGAGAGAAGGAGGAGCTGAGGCCTACAGCCTGGAGCGTCGGGCCTGTGAAGCGGCCGCCGGTGAGCTCCCATAACCACCAGCCCTGGCTAACGTTAACTGGGGGGGGAGAGTATGTCCGTGCCCAACGGCGGTGCAGTGGCAGGCGACGGTGCCAACCTCGCAGCACCGCCAGGAGGAGCGCCCGCCGCAGCGGTCTCCATAATGCCGCTGTCTATGCCCTATATACCGGGAGCGGTCTGGCTACCGCAGTACTCGGGTGAGTCGCATACCCTGAGTGAATTTAAAGAGAGACTTTGCAGTTTGTTTAAAGTATACCCTCTGTCTGAAAGCCAGAAAGTGAATATCCTGATTGGACAGCTAATGGGTGCAGTGCAGAGAGAAGTAAAAGCCTGGCAGGACACTGATAAAGAGACTGTTGCAAAGATCCTGGCCAAGCTGAGGAGCACCTTTGACACCTGCACTGCAGCTGAAATCAAGATGAGGTTCTTTGGCAGTAAACAGAAGGCGCAGGACAGTATCAGGGACTATGCTCTCAACGTGCAGGAGGCGCTGCGAGCAGTTAAGCAAGTTGATCCTGACAGCGTGAAGGAGGAAGATAAACTGTTAAAGGAGCAGTTCATTGAAGGACTCCTATCCAGTACCCACAGAGGACAGTTGCGTATTATAACCCTGCAAAACCCTGATCTGGGACTTTGCTGATTTTAAGGACAGGGCTATTCGGGTACTGCAGGAGCCCACTGACAGCCGTCCAGCACCCCCTAGGTGCCCAGCGACCACCTACCATCAGGAAGCAACATCTTTTCCTTCCATCCCTGTGTAGGCTGATGCACAAACTCTGGATAAAGATCCAACTGAGGAGCTGCGTCTTCAAGTCCAGGAGTTGACCAAAGGGATGGCTGCACTTACCAAAACTGTGCAGTCCCTGCAGGTGTCCTCCAAGGAAAAGATCCAGCTTGCTTCCAGTCCAGAGGATGTCCCGTGGCTCCGGAGGAGGAGAGCCCCGCCACTTCGAGGGAGGAGCAACGATCGCTATGACCAGGACGGACGTCCCATCTGTCGTCGCTGCTACAAGGCCGGTCATCTTGCATGATATTGTCCTTTAAACGAGCAACCCCTGGGGCAGAGGGCCAACCCCCAGGAATAGGATCCCCAGGCCCAAGGAACTGGAGAGCCAAGTATGTGGGAGGGAGACCGATCCTTCCTGTGGTGATTGACGGCATCCCCATGAACGCTTTGCTGGACACTGGCTCCCAGGTGACCACTATGCCATACATTCTGTACAAGAGGTATTGGGCTGATTCAGAACTTACCCGTGGCCCAGCTGATGAACTAACAGTAGTTGTTAGTAATGGTCAGTCTTTACCGCAGATAGGATGCAAAGAAATTACTGTTAAAGTGGGGCGGGTAGAGCTAAAGTCTCAAGGTTTAATAGTTGTTGATATTGATCGACGTGAATGTAATCCCATGATGACTCTCCGTACAAATGTCATTGAAAACTGTATGTCCGAGGTTATTGTCTTGTTGCAACAGGTGGCTGAGACTGCTGGTTCCGGAGAACAACCAGTCCTGCAGAAGGAGATCCGAGCCCTGATGCAAAGGCAACAGGTAGAACTCTCTGGTGGAGAAATTGGCAGTGTCAGAGCGAGTGACCCCTTCCCCATTGCCATACCCCCCAGATGTGAAATGTTGGTTTGGTGTCTGGCAGCTATAGGTCTTAGAGGGAGAGATTACCAGGCATTGGTAGAACCAGTATACTCCGAGAGCAGGCCCACTGTCCTGACAGCCAGAGGGGTAGTTGACGTACGAAAGGGGAGAGTACCTGTACGCCTTTTGAATTGTGGGGAAGAGGAAGCCACAATACCTCGGTACGCCACAGGTGCTAAGCTGCTCACCTTTAATAACAACTCTTTGCAGACAGCAGAACCCTTGGTCTCATCCGATCAGGTGGAGGACAATGGCTCTGTGAAGCAGCCAGATGAGTGGTGTCAGCAACTGCAGGTGGGAACTGACTCTACACCTTCATACCAGAAAAATGGGGTTTACAGAGTGACACAAGAGTATGAGCGGGTATTCTGCAAACACCCACTAGATTTTGGGCAGGCAAAAGAGGTTCGACATCATATCCCCATGGGAGACCATCCACCCATAAAAGAAAGGTACAGACCTATACCCCAAACACAATACCAGTGTGCTAAGAGTATGTTGAGGGAGATGAAGGGGGCAGGGGTCATCAGAGACAGTTGTAGCCCCTGGGCAGCTCTAATAGTGTTTGTAAAGAAAAAGGATGGTACCATGAGAATGTGTGTTGATTACTGGAAAATTAAGAGCACTACACATAAAGATGCTTACCCATTACCTAGAATTGAGGAATCATTAGCTGCACTTAAAACTGCTAATTACTTTTCCACCTTGGATCTCACCAGTGGGTATTGGCAGGTTCACGTGGCAGAGGCAGACAAGGAGAAAACAGCATTTACCACTCCAATGGGTCTCTGTGAGTTCAATTATACGCCATTTGGGCTCTGCACTGCTCCAGGAACATTTCAACGGCTGACAGAGTGCTGCCTGGGACACATGAACTTTGAGACGGTCCTGTTGTACCTGGATGATGTCATTGTTTTCTCCAAAACCTATGAAGATCATCTGGAGCACCTGGCTGAAGTGTTTGAAGCTTTGTCCAATTTTGGCCTGAAGGTGAAGCCCTCCATGTGCCACCTCCTGAAGCCCAAGGTGCAGTACCTCGGTCATGTGGTCAGTGCGGAAGGTGTGGCATCAGATCCTGATAAGGTCACGGTCATCCGGGACTGGCCGAAGCCCTGCAACCTTCATGAAGTACGCCAATGCCTTTTTACTGGTAGGCTACTACTGAAGATTCATCAAGGGCTTTACTGAAATAGCCACCCCTATGCAAAACCTTCTGGTGGGGCAGTCCAAGAAGACCAACCAGAAAAATTCCACCTTTGAATGGACTGAAGAGTTGGAAAGGTCCTTCACCAGATTGAAGATGGCTCTCACAGGTGACGAGGTCCTGGCTTACCCAGATTATGACAAACCCTTTGTGCTGTACACAGATGCTAGCAACGTGGGACTAGGAGCAGTACTGTCGCAGGTACAGAATGGAAAAGAAAGTGATCTCCTACGCCAGCAGGAAGCTGCACCCCACTGAAAGTAACCCTGATAACTACAGTTCTTTCAAGCTGGAGTTCCATGCCATAGTCTGGGCTGTCACCAAAAGGTTCAAACATTACCTAGCCTCCACCAACCTCACTATCTTCACGGGCAACAATCCATTGACGCATTTTGATACTGCAAAACTAGGTGCACTGGAACAGCGATGGATGGCTCGGCTATCGAACTATGAGTTTACCATCAAGTACTGGGCAGGGCACAAGAATGCCAATGCTGATGCGCTGTCCAGAATGCCTAACCTACCAGATGCATGAGAAGACCCTGAGGCTCTTGAAGAGATACAGCTACCTCCCTTCCACCGGCCACTTGCGCCCCAATGTGCTCAAGGAGTGAGGAACCGATGGTCTGGCTTGAAGGAGGTCACCCTGAACCCATTGCCCCATCATGATTGGGCAGAAACGCAAGATAGTGACCCTGCAGTCCGTCTGGTGAAGGAGCTGCTGACCCGAGCTGACTCACGTCCAGAGTCGGAGGCTCCTGAAGAAACTCAGCAGTTGTGGAAGGAGAGCGGCCGGCTGTTCATTTATGAAGAGAAGCTGTGTCGGAGGAGTATCAATGCCCGCACTCATGAGCTGATTTGGCAGGTGATAGTCCCAAAGAGAGAGGCATCAATGGTCCTGGAAGCATACCACAATGGAGCTGGACACTTCGGATGGAAGAAGTTGGAAGTATTGCTCCGAGAGAGGTTCTACTGGGCTGGTATGAGGAAAGCCATTGAGAGGTGGTGCAGGGAGTGTGGACAATGTAACCTGCGCATAAAGGATCGGGACAGCCAGAGAGCTCTGCTACAGACAATCATCACCAAACAGCCCCTTGAGTTGGTAGCCCTGGACCATGTGAAGCTGGTTCCAAGCCAGTCAGACTACATCTATGCCCTTACCATTGTGGACCACTACTCAAGATTCCTGGTAGTTGTGCCTGCCAAAGATCAGACAGCCAGGACAGCAGCCAGAGCATTCCAACAGCACTTCTGTAGACCACATGGGTATCCTGAAAGAGTGCTTATGGATCAAGGTCCAGCTTTCGAGGCAGAAGTATTTCATGAATTCTGTAACCTGTATGGTTGTAAGAAGATCCGGACAACGCCGTATCACCCACAGACCAATGGCATGTGCGAGAAGTTGAACCAGGTAGTGATGGACCTCCTGAAGACTTTGCCCTTGGAGGAGAGGAATCTGTGGCCATAGAAGTTGCCCGATCTGGTAGACCTCTACAACCATATTCCAGTGAACTCTACCAACTGTACCCCAGCCTATTTAATGACAGCAAGACCTGGTAAGCTGCCTATTGACTTAGACATGGGAGTCCTGACACCTGAAGTAGCGTCACCAGATGCTGATTGGGACACAGAGAGGCAGCAACAGTACAGAAGAGTTCAAGAATGTGTGGAGAAGAGTTTGGCCCAGGCAAGACAAAAGCAGGAGAAGCTTTACAATCAAAATGCACCTGCTGTTCCTTTGTCGCCAGGAGAGCAAGTCTTGAAAAGGAAGAGAAGATTGCACAAATTGGATGATCAATGGGAAGCTGAACCTTATACCATTCTGCCCTCGAACTTTGATAATAAGGTATGCCTTGTTAGTAAAGATGGAGGAGAGACATCAGCAGCGGTATCAAGAGATCATTTGAAGTTATGCCCTGACCAGTTGAAAGAAAGAAGAGAAGAACCAGATAACCTCCAGCACATAGTGGAAGAAGAGAAGGTCAGCACAGTGCTTGGGGAATTCCCTGCGAATTGGACTAAAGTGAACGATGCTTTAGTGGTGCCAGTGTTGCTGTTTCCCAAATTGGTAGCACAGGAAGATGTGACTCATGGAAATCCTGAAAATCAGGAAAATCTGGTAGCAGATGCCACACAAGCAGTAGAGCCAGAGAACCCTCGCCCTGCCAATGGTGAACCTGTTGTGCCCCTGGTGAGTCTAAGAGTTCACAGTCAGTCTAGTATCCCTGTGTTAGCTAGAACCCCCAGTAGTGTATCCAGTACATTACCCACTACACCAGTATTACGCCGGTCTACCCGCATTACACAAGGTATACCACCCCTCAGATATCGCATGTAGCAAAATAAATGTAAATGTTGAAATTGTGTATATGTATATATGTAACTGTTCTTAAGCTTTGTGCCTACAGGTAACCTGTAAGAGTTTCCTTTAAATTTGCCAGTCTGTTTTATGGACACTGAACCACAGGACTTGTGTGTGGTCAAAAACTTTCACCATTTGCCCAGGAATGGACCATGGACATTGATGCTTGGACTTGCCATCATAGGACCATTTTTGAAGCTCTTGGTTTTTGTAATTTTTTTTCATTTTTTTCAATCTTGTACAATTCTTATTGTTTAACTGTTTATATGTTCATGTTTTTGTTCAGCCCAGGAATGCTGACTTGCACTAGGGGGGAATATGGTGCCCCAGGAGTATGGTCGCCACAGTGGCTTTGCCTTCCTGCAGGGGAGAGTAATGCCAGTCTTGGAGGCAATGATGGGTCTCTCTCGCAGTCAATCCATACATGCAACACAGTTCCACTCCAGGCCAGCAGGGGGAACTCTGAACCTGGATTAAGGGGAGGAGTGCTCTCTGAGGGCCAAGAGGAAGAAGTGGTCAGTTAGTCTGCGGAGGGTGAAGTGTGCAGACGTGTAGAGAGAAGCTGGAGGTTGAGCTGCGGAAGGCGAGCTCCCTCAGCTTGAGAGCGCAAGGACTGGAGCCTCGTCTCCACAGTTGTACGGATACTAATGGTCCTACAACAGATACCAGAGGAGTAGGAGGCTGTAAATGCCCTACTCTCATCTAAGACTTGAGGCACAACAGCAGCTTGGATAGAGAGCCAGGACTCAGAGAGAGGAGTCCCCGAGAGAGGCTACAGCTGTCTGCCGTGCAAGTAAGGTTCTTGGGAACATCTGACAGGAGGAACTTCAGAGTAACTCATTGCTTGGAGTACTTCATTGAAATAGGTGCTAGGAAGGAGACTACACAGCCCGTCTGCTGAGAGAGAATCCCTGAGTTGCTTCCAGGCTAGCCTGCTCCATTACCATCTGTAATCAGGACCCTGGACTGCAGTTATCAAGTAAAGGTACAGAAATTGCACCCCACTATGTCTTGTCTGCTTCCTACCCTTACAGCACTGCTACATCCCCGTGCCAACCACTTCTATACTGCCCTGGGACTATAGCTTCACCTGTGGGGAGCTATTACATCTTTGCTGCACCATACCATCGGTCCCAGCGGATCTGTCTGCAGCGTCGGCTTAACATCTCCCTTGCCGAGCACCACAGGTGGCGTCACAAACTATTCCATTAACTACATTCCCCCATTACTTGGGCGCCCAGGGCCACGGTCCGGGTCACCGCTGCTGTGACACATCCCACTGACACTGGCCTGGTACCGAGTACCCCACAGCCCTGGGAGGGCGACCCAGTAACACATTGGAAACTGGGGGTTATTTGGCTAAAGTTGTGGGGGGGTACAGCCCATTTAGGGAGGTGGAAAAACTGGCATATGTTGAGGTGTAGCCTGGACGTTCAGCAGCTGCAAATGGAGGAACTGGAGAAGTCGGAGGAAGAGGAGGACAAAGCTGGCCAACTATGTGTCATCAGTGGAAGGTGGTACAAAATCCTTTGAAACCCAGGCATGGTTCATTTTAATGAAGGTGAGATCACCTGCATTTTGGGTCGACAGCCGGGTCCTTCTTTCTGTCAGGATTGATTCAGCAGCACTGAAGACTCTTTCTGATAGCACACTACCAGTAGGGCAAGTGAGCTCCTGTAAGGCATATTGTGCCAATTCAGGCCAGGTGTCCAGTTTACAGGACCAGTAGTCAAAGGGGAATGAACTGTGAGGGAGAACATCGATAGGGGAGGAGAGGTAATTTTGAACCATAGTTGACAACTGCTGTCTCCTGTCTGTTGCAATCGATTCAGTATTACCAGTTGTGTGAGCGGTACTCGAGAAATCAGTCCACAACATGGTCATGAAACCCCTGTCTCCAACGCCACTTCGGCTGTGTGCACCACAAACACCTCTTCCATGTTGCCCAGTATGGCTCGTGGTAGAACATGCACTGCTGCTGTGTGCTGGGAATGCCTCTAACAAATGGTTTACCAGAGTTGCTTGCTTGTTCGCCAATATTAGCTCTAGGTTCTCCTGTGGCATGATGTTCTGTAATTTGCCTTTTTTAGCGTGGATTGAGGATGCTGGTCAACCAGTAGTCATCATTCTTAATAATTTTGGCAATGTGGGGGTCCCTTTTTAGGATCCGCAAGCAATAATCACACATGTGGGCCAATGTTCCAGGTGACAATGATGCACTGCCAGTGGTAGGTGGAGGAGCACTTTCTGCCAAATCCACATCCCTCCAGTCATGCACAAACCCTGTACCTGACCTTGGCAAGCCAACATTTTCTCTTGCCCCCTGAGAAGCATCCTCCACCCCAAAATAATCATCCCCCTCATCCACCTCCTCCTCCTCTTCCTCCAGCTCATCCAGGACAGTTCCCTGAGCAGACAATACCTGACTGTCATCAAGACTTCCCTCCTCCTCCTCCGCTGCAGACATCTGAACCTTAATGTGCGTCAAAGTTTGCATGAGCAGATGCATAAGTGGGATGCTCATGCTTATGATGGTGTCATCTGCACTTACCAGCCATGTGCATTCCTCAAAACACTGAAGGACTTTACAGAGGTCTTTCAGCTTTGACCACTGCACACCCGTCAACTCGATGTCTGCCCTCAAACTGCCTGCCCGTGTATCCTCCCGCAAATGCATTACAGCCTGCCTCTGCTCGCACAGCCTCTCAACCACGTACATGGTGGAGTTCCACCTTGTTGCAATGTCTATGATTAGGTGGTTCTTGGGGAGGTGGAGCGATCTCTGCAGCCTCTGCATACGACTGGAGTCTACGAGCGAGCGACGGATGTGCGAGCACAGCCTTCGCACCTTATGGAGCAGGGCTGATAACTCCGGATAATTATTGAAGAAGCACTGCACCACCAGGTTCAAGGTGTGAGCCAGGCAAGGTATGTGTCTGAGTTTTGCCAGGGCTATGGCCGCCACAAAATTACATCTATTATCACTAACGACCTTGCCTGGCTCAAGAAGTAGACTGCCCAGCCATGACTCAGTTTGTCGCTGAAAGTAGTCAGCCAGTACCTCCGCGGTGTGTCTGTTTTCACCCAAAGACATCATCTTTAAAACAGCCTGCTGACGCTTACCACTAGCGGTTCAACAGTGGGACACCTCGTGTGCAACACTGGCAGCTGCGGATGGAGTGCTCGTGTGACTGCGCTGTGTCGACGAGCTTTCGCTTCTGGAGGAGGAGGAGGCGGAGGGTCGAATGTCTACAGCCAACTGTTGTCTATATCGTGGGCTAGGCAGCACTGTCCCACCACCGCTGTCCCCTGTGGACCCTGCATCTCTCACATTCACCCAGTGCGCAGTGATGGACACGTAACAGCCCTGGCCATGCCTACTGGCCCATGCATCTGTTGTGAGGTGCACCTTACCACTCAATGATTGTTTGAGTGCATGGACAATGCTGTCTTTGACAAGCCGGTGGAGGGCAGGGATGGCTTTTCTAGAAAAGAAGAGTCGATTGGGTAGGTCATAGCGTGGGACAGCGTAGGCCATGAGCTCTCGGAAGGCTGCGCTTTCAATCAAACGGAAGGGCATCATCTCTAATGAGATCAGTTTGGCAATGTAGGCATTCAAAGCCAGTGTACGCGGATGAGAGGATGAGTACTTTCTTGTCCTACTCAGAGTCTCTGCTAGGGTGTGCTGGACTTGAGAGCTGCATATGGTGGAACTAGCGGTGGACATGGCGGACTGAGAGGGGGTTGGTGATGATGATGGTGGTGGTGGTGGTGATGGCCTAGATGCAGTCTTTCGTTGGAAAAACGTTGTGATTCCCTGACTGCTTTGGCCTTGCGACAACACCTCAACATTTCTAGCTGGTGGTGTGCTAACCAGTGGGCTTACAGTGGGGGAAGCGATGTAGCGTTGCTGGCTACCTTCAGTCAGAGCAGGTGCACGTGTGCTACCTGAGGATTTGTAGTCCGTCCACGCTTTCAAGTGCATGGTGTTTACATGTCTAAGCATGCAACTGGTATTCAAATTTCGGAGATTTTTCCCTTGGCTAAAGGTCCTTCCGCACTTCTTACAGATAACCTTTGCCTCGTCAATAGGATTTTGGTCAAAAAAGTGCCACACTGCACTCTTCCTACTATGGGAAAAATTTTCAGGGCTTGCACGCTGTGACTGTCTGGCCAAGCTGTCCTGCAACTCTTTTTGTTTTTTTTAACACGTTTTTGGACTGCTACGGGCCTGCCAGATAACCGCAGCTGCGATTTCGATGCCTGCTGTGAATCCTCCTCCTCTTCTGAGCTATTGCCAGTGGCACCCTCTTCCCCAATGGATTTCAATCCGGGTCAACAACTGGGTCATCATCACCTCTTCTTCAATTTCAGCTGCACCTTCCTCTGTGTCTCCATGTAAGGTGGTATAGTATGCGGGAAGGGGCACCTGAGTTTCATCAGGGTCAGAATCTGGCTCAGTAGACTGCGAGGGCAATGCAGTGCTCTGGGTGAATGTACCAGCAGAATCATCTAGCAGTGGCTGTGCATCAGTGCACTCCATGTCATATTCATCTTGGACTGGGGAATTCAGGATTTCACTTGATAACTTAGGCATGGTATGTGAAAAGAGCTACAGGGAGTAATCTGAAGTGTGGCCTGCCACATCTTTCACTTTTGGTGGGGGTGAAGGACACAAGGAAAGGTGTTGTTCCTGACCAGGAGCCTGCACTGACGACTCAGTTCTTGCAGTTTTTGAAACTTCAGAAGAGGAGGCGATAGAGCTGGAGGCTGTTTCGGCAATGTAAGCCAAAACCTGTTCCTGATGCTCAGGCTTTAAAAGCGGTTTACCTACTCCCAGAAAAGGGGCCTTCCAGGTCTTCTGGGGCCAGACGATGATGCAGGTTCAACACCTCCTGCCTTAAGTGCTATTGTGCTTTTGGCACTACCAGCAGATGCACCACCACCACCATCAGTACCAGCTGGCCCCCCGCCCACGTCTGTGGCCTCTTCCACGATACTTCCTCATGCTTGGGAAAATGTACCAAAAATACCAGCAGATATATGGTACTGAGACACAACAAGAAAACAGATTTGCAAAAATACTCTGCAGTAAAATATATGACAGTAATCAGCATGTGCTGGATAACAAATACAGGGTATTTATTCGATATGTTTTTTTGCAAAAAAAGTATACCAAGCTGCTTCACCGCGTCAAGGTAACCCGTATTGAAGCAGTCCCTATCTAATGTATTTAAAACCTGAACATCTGAACAGTGTCTAAAATGAACAGGATTCGGACAGGCGCTTCTTCTTAGTATGGGCTTGTGGTGCAAGACAGCTTTTATACATGCCACACAAGAGAGGGGTGGGGTCTCTCAAACCATGCTAAGCAAGGAAAAAACAGATTAAAATCACGTGACATGCACAATGTGAACCAGTCGGTAAGACAACGTTCACACCACATTTTACTGCAGAGTATTTTTGCAAATCTGTTTTCTTGTTGTGTCTCAGTGGGTGGTGTGAATGTTGTCTTACCGACTTGTTCACATTGTGCATGTCACATGTGTTTTTAATCTGTTTTTTCCTTGCTTAGCATGGTTTGAGAGACCCCACCCCTCTCTTGTGTGGCATGCACAAAAGAGCTGTCTTGCACCACAAGCCCATACTAAGACGCGCCTGTCCGAATCCTGTTCATTTTAGACACTGTTCAGATGTTCAGGTTTTAAATACATTAGATAGGGACTGCTTCAATACGGGTTACCTTGACGCGGTGAAGCAGCTTGGTATACATTTTTTTGCAAAAAAATGTATCGACTAAATACCCTGTATTTGTTATCCAGCACTTGCTGATTACTGTCATATATTTTACTGCAGAGTATTTTTGCAAATCTGTTTTCTTGTGGTGTCTCAGTTAGTGGGTGGTGTGAACGTTGTCTTACCGACTTGTTCACATTGTGCATGTCACATGTGTTTTTAAGATATATGGTACTGTATGAGGAGCGTACAGCTGTATACGGTGTAGGGTAAAATTTAAATCTCTGTATATATTTCCGGAGTCACACACAGACGCTCACTCAGCATGTATTTGACCGTAATACAAACAGCAGATATACGGTACTGTATGAGGAGCGTACAGCTGTATACAGTGTAGGGGAAAATTTAAATCTCCGTATTTATTTCCGGATTCACACACAGACACTCACTCAGTCTGGATTTGACCGTAATACAAACAGCAGATATACAGTACTGTATGAGGAGCGTACAGCTGTATACGGTGTAGGGGAAAATTTAAATCTCCGTATTTATTTCCGGAGTCACACACAGAAACTCACTCAGTATGGATTTGACCATGATACAAACAGCAGATATATGGTACTGTATGAGGAGCGTACAGCTGTATATGGTGTAGGGAAAAATTTAAATCTCCACATTTATTTACGGAGTCACACACAGACGCTCTCTCAGTATGGATTTCACTGTAATACAAACAGCAGATATACGGTACTGTATGAGGAGCGAACAGCTGTATACGGTGTAAGGGAAAATTTAAATCTCCGTATTTATTTCCGGAGTCACATACAGATAGTCAGCTGTTATGATTGAGTGACCGTAGGAGGCAGACACAAAAATAGAAGCTACGTCCAGAAAACCAGAGAAGTTGGCAACTATCAGATTGCAGACCCCTGAACCTATCAACACAACTAGCAGTAGCCGTGGGGGGTTCCTACGGTGCCCTAGACCCCTCGATCACAGCCGGAGAGCTAAATAGCCTAAAGACAGAAAAGGAAATCTAACCTGCCCCAGAGCAGACCCCAAAGTAAAAGGCAGCCCCCAACATATAATGACGGTGAAGCAAGATGAAAAAACACTTACACAGATAGAAGGATAGGCTGAGCAAACGATGGGGCCCAAGCTAACTAAACAGAACAGGAAAGGAAGGTTGCTGTCTGCAATCTGCCAAAACCCTATCAAAGACATAAGCCTACAAGCTGATATAGAAAAAAACCCTGAAGCAGCTAGGCTTCAAAAACTAAATCAGCACTCAGGTATTTTCAGAAGACAGAGCTAAAGGACTTCAGCTTACCCCAGCAGGGAATGGCAGAAATCCAGAAAAACAAAGCAAAACAAAGTCAAAGCAAAAATGCAAAAGGCCGAGCAGAAAACTTAGCTTTAGAGGAGCAGGAATTCAGACTGGTCTCCAAGGATCCCACAGAGAAATCACCCGCAGGGCAGAAGGGCGTCGGCAGCCTTATATCCAGTCAGTAACTCCACTCAGCCAGTCATCATCATTAGGCCCAGGTGTTTGACAAACAGGCTCACTACCTTTCTTCACCAGAAGAGGGAGTTCCTCGGGCCTCAGTAGTGAAGAGGAAAATGAACTCACAACAGTCAGCATGTATTTGTCCGTGATGATGCCGACTAAAATATGTGGGTAGCACAAAACGCACGTTAAAAACTAGGATTAGAGAGCACATTCTCGATATAGAGAATGCTAATATGAATAGAAACATATCGCAGCTCTCCCGACATTTTATTGAGACTCATAGTAAAAAACTGGACTCATTAAAAGTATATGGGATTGAGAAAGTCCACAATCAGATTAGAGGTGGGGACTTAGAACCTGTGCTTAGGAATAGGGAGGCGTGGTGGATGTTCACATTAAACACCAGTATGCCACGAGGCTTGAATGAAAGAAAAGACACCATGCTCTTTTATTAGACTAGCATTTATCAACCCTTTCCTCTTTGAAATATCTATTTTATTACATTTATAATGAATCCTCATGTTCTGATTAAATATATATTAAAGTATGTGGGAATATGGTAGTTTTTTGCAAGGTTTTTCATAGGGTATTTTTTGTGCATAGAACTGTATTTTCATGCCGTTTTTCGAATCTGCATGTTTAAAATATAAAAACTAAAATATTCGACATAATTTTGTGTTGATCAGTTACTCAGGAAATACTTCATTTATTTTGGGAAAGTCTATGATAATAATCTCTCTATATATGCATTAGAACGGTTTTTTTCAGTGCATGAAGGGGAAATATAATAACCGAATGCTCCCCCCCCTTTTTTGGGTTGCAGATACAAACTAAAAATTAAACATAACGAAAAAAAAAAAATTTTTTTCTTTTCTTCCTTGTATACATGTGTACACCCCAAAAAAATGGTTTGTTGTGCTAAAATTAACACTGCACAAAAAAGAAATAAAAATTTGATATGTAATTGAAAACTGCATGTATTTTGAAAAAATTGTATCTATGTGAATTTTACTGTTGTGAATGGTTGCAACATTGAGATCTGTTATGTTTTTCTTCTATTTCAGAAGTTTGCTTCATTTTTTCATGGATAATAACAAGAGAATAATGAATAAAAATTAAGAAATAAATAAAAGATAAAATACTACTGAAGGCGATAATATTGTATCTTAATGAATCAAATTGTTATATTTAATTGTGATTGTTAGTTTTCTCTCCATTTGTTTTATATTTGTTTTAATTAATTATTTAACCGGTGTGTAGACCGGATAGAGTATATAAGATCTACCCATGGACAAAGCTGCGTATCATGATTAAGAGTGCTTAGCCACTCGAAACGCGTAGATCGATCGCATGCCTTGTAACTCATGCTGGCTTTTAAACCTCATTTCTATTGAGTGAATAAAGAATATTTTTCACTACATCGTGGAGCTGGACAAAGTTTTTTCCCATTTGTCCGTGATACCAGCCGGTACACGGTAGTGTGTGAGGAGCATACAGCTCTATACGGTGTTGGAAAAAAATGAACGGTCGGTAACTGTGCAGAAAAAAAGAATAAAAGTATTACTGCTGTGTAAAAAGCAGTCTCCACAGCAGTGTACACACAGCAATACTGCTATAAGGCAGGCTAATAACCAGCGCTGCTGCATGGAAGAAAATCCTCCCCTGTCACTGCACACTAACTGTACAGCACAATTGCTATCAGCACAAGCACATAAGAACTGCTTATATCTTTACAGCCCTAACTCTCTCCCTACTGATAAACAGCAACCTCTTCCTACTGTTAAGATCGGCAGAAGTAAAATGGAGATCGGCGGTCAGGGCTTTTATAGACACTATGACGCCCCCCAAAGCAAGCCAATCACTGCAATGCCCTTCTCTACGATGGTGGTAGATGCTCCACATGTAATCTCATTGCCAACAGCGTACATCCTTGTTCATTGGCTGAACAAAAGGCACCTGCAAGCATTCTGGGAAATCCGACTTTGGCGCTCATTTTGTCGACCGCATGGCTGACTTCACGCTATGGTTGGGGTTCGGTCGGCAAAACCCGACTTTGGCATAAGTCGGCGACTTATGAATCTGGCCGACCTGTTTCGCTCAACTCTATTAATCACTACTTATAAATCAGGAGTCTTCTGCCAATAGGTTGGGAAGTACCTCTAACCCTCTCAGTGAAGCCTTTGGATTGAAGGTAAAGAAAATTTCACATGAAAAATGTTTAGTCTTCGCTACTCTGTTTACCCAAAATTATAATTTTAACATCAATATAGCTGTGGTCTCCATTCTGTCCAACTTGCAGCCCAGTGACCTTTTTCAAGTGTAAATGATGTAGCAGAAAACCCCCAAGAAGGAGTACAAGAAGCTTTGGAGTGTCATTATATCTCTGCTTCTGTTGCCAATCTACATACAGGTATAACAGAGAAGAGTCTTTCAGTTTGGGTGAGGGAGCAATAATTTATTTTGCTTTTAGTTGAAGTTACTAATATGCTATAAATACCAATTTATGAATATAAAATTATAATCAGAACTACTACCATTAAGTGTGAAAAAGCAGAGTATCCTGAGGGATTACAAATTCCCTATGGTTTCCTGAGTATTCATTAGTGAAGAAATCACTATGCTAAAGGTTATATCTTCCAATATGTATGTCACCCCCTTAGAGAATATGATATTTTAAATCTATGGACCAGACCAACTTAATTTAGTATAAAAAAACACATAGCTGTCATAATAACTCAGTCACTTGGATCATATGTAAGAAATCGCATGCCACCTAGTGTGCATTGCTATACCACAGTGATATTTTTTTCTAGACATGACTTAATTGTTAACAAAAATGAACTTGTCCTCTGTGTTGTTCTTTAATATTCCATTCCAGTGATCCTAAACCACATCTGTTTTGGGATAACTGAGTATGCCGGCCATTATGGCTCCCGGGACAGCAATCCTCACCTACTAGTATCAATGCAGTGTATTATATTGGGGGCTTTACCACTACAGAAGACACTAATATGATACTGAGGCACAAAGATAATTTGTACTATATGGAGGCACAAAAGAGAGCTCTATTACTATATGTAGGCACAGAGGGGGACAGTTTTACTATATGGAGGCACAAAGGGGGACAGTTTTATTATATGGAGGCACTATTAATATTTTGAACCAGTCCTACAATTTTGAGAAACAGAAGAGTGCTATTTCTATATGGAGGCACTATTACTATTAGGAGGCATATAGGGGTCACTATTGCTACAAGACTGCACAGATGGGTAAGTTTTACTTTATGGAGACACAATGAGTGCACCCCTACTATATTAGGGCTCAGATGAGGCATTAGAATATGGGAGGAAAATGGGGGTACTTTTGGAATCTGGCAGCAAAGAGAGGGCATTATTATAATATTGAGGCACAGATGGGGCATCATAACTATATGGAGGAACACTAAGGCACTATTACTATAAGGAGTCAGAAAGGGGGTACTATTACTACATGGCACTACAACTATATGAAGTCGCAATGGAGCACTATTACTATATTGAGTGACAGAAGGGGTACTATAACTTCCTGAAGGCGCAGGGAGGGCAGTATTTCTATATTGAGACATAATGAGGTTGCTATTAACATTTAGAGGTACAGAAGGGTCACTATTAATATATAAAGGCATATGTGGAAACACATATGCCTGGGATGTTTTTAACCTATTAATTTGAGCATACAGGTGATACAATGGTAAAAGCAGTCATATATGTATGTATGACTCATAGCAGTATTCTTGTGGAGAAATTCTCTTTTAATTTGTTATGGTAATGCTTTCTTCCCAGGCCCTGGGGTGCGTGGTGCCTGGAAGAAAACTCTGCCTCCGGACTTCATTATCATACCAGCCCCCTCCCATCAGCATCACACTGCCCTGTGATGTGAAGTGGTGGCCCCGTAATCCCACCTGCGCCAAGCAATTGTGGGATTAAACTTCACTTTTCCGCCCTACTATGGGAAATGGATTCTTTGTTCTTCTGCTCAGGCACCGGTGAGACACTGACATTTTCGCTCCAGTGACCGCTGGTGTTTAGGTGCTCTCCCCACTCCCCACTTACAGTTACTTGCCAGCGCCTGTGCAAGATGAAGCCAATGCCCATATGAAGGTGGAAAAGTGATGTGTTATTGCACTATTGCAGGGCGCAAGTGCGGGATTCCGAGGCCACCACTGGAAGTCAAAGGACAGTGTGATGCTGATTGGAGGGGGATGGTATGATAATGAAGACTAGAGGTAGAGTTTTCTTCCAGGCACCGCGCACCCCAGAATAAAAGAGGATTGCTCCACAAGACCACAGATAGGAGGCATACAGGTATGACTGTTTTTACCATTGTATTACCTGTATGCCCATATTAATAAGTTAATAAATTCCCAGGGGGGTGACAGATTTTCTTTAATGAGAGGTATATTACATCCAGGTTTCCCAAAAACAGAGAGAAATCATGGGCAAACAGAGAGAAATAGATGTATTACTTTCCCTGTATTGTTCTAGAATAATCAGTGTTTATATACTGCATTTGTCAGTAAATCTTCCAGAGAATAAATCAGGCTTCATCTAATACAGACTGAAAGATTAGGCTGTATAATTCATACAGTGTAATGTGACAGTGCCATCTGCTTTTCTCACATTTCATTGGTGTCATAAATACTACATTATAACTGGTACATAAATGCCATAAGACAATCAGTGCCATCTGGGCTTCATAAAACAAAGTACTCGTTCTGTAAATTTCATGCTGTAAGTCTTTCGGCTTGGAGCTAGAAATGTATCAAAGGGGAAAACCAATTTAAATGCGGAAATAAATTCTTATGGTAAAAAGTCTATTGCACAATTAAGAGAACACTGTGTTTCATTTTTTTTCACACATCATACATTAAGTAAATATAGAAAACAAAAAGCAAAAAACACAAATATCCTGAACTAAAAAGTAAAAAATAAACTGCAAATAATGCATAAAGGTAATAATAATGATAAGGGTATTTAGTAAACATAATTTTGATCAAAAATAATGTACAAGCCATCCCACCACGTCACGGCAACCCTTGTGGGACAGTCCCTACTCTAGTATTTAAAACCTTTTCACTTGCCAAGTGACGTAAATGTGAACAAGGATCGAGCGACTGAACCACTAGTAAAAGCTTAGGCCAGACTGGATGGCTTTCCCAGCTCAGAAAGATGGCGGTCACACCCATATATGCACTGAATGCACAATGAAATGAATAAAAAACAAATCTGAACTGAGAAAAGTAAATTAATGTGTATGCACAATGTAAGTGCATATTAACACATAACCATTAACCAGAGAAAACAAAAAAAAGCACAAATATCCTAAAAATAAAAAATATACTGCAAATAATGCATAAAGGTAATAATAATAATAAGGGTATTTAGTAAACATAATTTTGATCAAAATAATGTACAAGCCATCCCGCCACGTCACGGCAATTCTTATGGTAAAAAGTCTATTGCACAATTAAGAGAACACTGTGTTTCATTTTTTTTCTCATCAAGCATTAAGTAAATATACTAAAACCCTGAGACAGTTTGTGTTTTCACATAACTCATATTTGGGATTATGTTACGTTCGGTCCCGGCCCTGCTGCACCCGGCCCCAGTCCCATACCTCCGCGGAGTCCCTGTTGGGACTCCCGCTCTGTGCAGGCCTCGCGCCGTCGTGCCGCAGCCTCTGCTCCTTCCCTCCCCTCTGCTTCCTGGTGCGCTGTCAGCAGGTCCCCAGGGAGAGTGCTTAGGTAGCACGCATGCATGCTCCCGGTCTCTTAAAGAGACAGCGCACATTTTTCAAAAATGCCCTCACTACTACCGGAGCTACCGTCTCACCAACACCGGAGGTGTTGCAGCCCCTCAACCTACTGTCTCCTTCCCCACCATCCTGTAGAATGTAAACCTGCAAGGACAGGGTCCTCTCCCTTCTTTATCAGTCCGTCATTGTTAGTTTGTTTACTGTAAATGATATCTGTAATTTGTATGTAACCCCTTCTCATGTACAGCACCATGGAATCAATGATGCCATATAAATACATAATAATAATAATAATAATAATAATAAATCAGCTTTAAACCACAAAAGTTGAGTAAAAAGTCACAAATTATGGCGCTTGCTGCATTTGCGCAATAATTTGGAAATTTTTGCCAATAAATGTGTCTACTGCCACTTTTCAAAAGTGCCTCAGAAGGGTTAGGGTTGAGTTTTATTGGGAGTGTTTAAACTTTAACAAGTTTATTATTTATTTACTTATTTATTATGCTTTGCTTATATAGCAGTATCTTATTCCGCAGCACTTTACATACTTTATCATCACTGCCCCAATGGGGTTCACAAACTAAATTCCCTATTAGTATGTCTTTGGAGTATGGGAAAAAAACAGAGAACCCAGAGGAAACCAACACAAACATGGGGAGATCATACAAACTCCTTGCAGATGTTGTATTTGGTGGGATTTGAACCGAGGACCCCAGCGCTGCAATGCTAACCACTGAGCCACTGTACTACCCTGTATCTTAATTTATTATATTAATGCTATTTTAAGGCAGATCACAGCATATGTTTCATTATCTGGGCCTTGGCAAATATAGATGTGCCAAATGGCTTAAAAGCATGCACCATTTTATAACTTTGGTACATCTTATGCCAGCACACTGTTGATGCTGAATGAGATCTCATTGTGATGATGTTGCCTGGGGACGCTTGTAAAAAAAAGTCCTAAAAGCTCATAAGAGGAATAATGTATAAAAAAGTAGCAATTACTTTAGACATACATACTGCGATTTCCTAAAATAATCGTTTAAAAGTCTACATCAATAGGCTGAATAGAGTCCATGTTTCCAAGATAATGATGGGGCAGAAGCACTTGCACATAATTAGGTCTTTAAAAGTTCAGTACATCTAGTACAGCTTTCAAGAGAATGGCCTAACACGAAAAATCGTGGGTCACATTTACTTGAGGCCTTGTAATTTCACTTGTGTGACAGAAATAAGCCTCAGCATGCCACAATTTGCAGCCATAGATCCTGTTCATTTCACTAATTTTCTAAGCCCATCATGCTGATGGGCCTGGACCTCCCCACTTTGAACTATCACTGTGTTGCCTCCTTTCCTTTCAACACCCAGAGGTGAGCCCAAGTAAGTGGCTTATGTTTCCTTCAACCAAATGGCAAATGATGCAGTTGCTACATCATGATCCACCAGCTTTATGCATACACATGCAAGCACAATTAAAGAGGTTGTCCACTACTATAACTTTTTTTTTTTCATAAATCTTGCTATTATGTGCCACTAAAAACATCCACTGTGCTTATTTTGGCAATATTACCTTTTATCATCCTCTCGCAGCACATTTTCAGTGCTGGCTCCAGCTCTCATGGGGTTAATCAACAACTTCCTTTCTCCTGACTTATTGTGCTCTAATACTACAAGCTCCATGATGCATTGCCCTGCTGGCTTACATGTAACAAGCACACCCTCTCCTAAACACACCCAAACCCCTCCCTCCTCTATCTTCAATCAGAAGCATCTCATTGTAAGGGTCTGTGCACACATTGTGGATTCTGCTGCGTTGTACAGTAACATAATTTCAATAAAAAACAAAAAACGCTGTGCACATGCTGCAGAAAAATCCGCAGTATAAACGCTGCTGATTCATTTCTGCAGCATGTCAATTCTTTGTGCGGATTCCGCAGGTGAAATCCGCACAAAATCTGCAGGAAATCCGCAGCATAAGGCTATGTCCACACGTTGCGGAGTATCTCGCGGATTTTTCCACAAAAAAACACAGCTCTTGGCAGAAAACGCAGGTGCGTGTTTGCTGCAGGTTTGATGCATTTTTGTAAGCTAAATAAAGATATGTTATTTACCAAAAAAAAAGATTTGTAATGTAATTTCTGTCCAACCCCCTCATTTACATTTGTCCAACCCACACTCCATTACACAGACAGACAGACAGACAGATAGATAGATAGATAGATAGATAAATAGAAGGATAGATAGAAGGATGGATGGATGGATAGATAGAAGGATAGATAGATAGAAGGATAGATAGATAGATAGATAGAAGGATAGATAGAAGTGTGGCGCCCCTGAGGCTCAGTCGCCACAGAGGTACTGCACCTCCTCCTGAGGTGTGGTACCCCACCATCGAGGTAAGGTGGAGACTCCTGACCACGCTCCAACACCTGCACTCCACACCACAAAGTAGTGTAGCAAAGCACCTTCGGCGGCTCCCTGCTTGGAGTATAGCAAAGCACCCATTGGTGGCTCCCTGCTTGGAACATGAAACGTGCTGGGAGGTGGGTGGAGTTAGATTACATTACAAAGAGCGGGAAGAGTTTAGGACAACAGTTAGTTGAGTCAGTCAGTTGGTTA
The DNA here is from genome assembly GCF_039654945.1 of Dendrobates tinctorius. Taxonomy (NCBI): domain Eukaryota; kingdom Metazoa; phylum Chordata; class Amphibia; order Anura; family Dendrobatidae; genus Dendrobates; species Dendrobates tinctorius. The sequence continues at coordinate 12,634,652 of NW_027361858.1, read as the reverse complement.
GAGAGTTGGAGAGAAGAAGATCCCTGGAGAGAGGGATAGATGGATGGAAGTGCTGCAGCAGATCCCAGTGACCTGGGTCTGCTGGCATGGCAAAGGAAGAGAGAGAGCAACATGGACTGAAAACCTGATTCTCCATAAGAAAGAAAGACTAGTACGGAACGTGAGGAGTAAAAGGGAACAAAGGATGTGGGTTAGAAGAGAACCCTTCCTAGAAGTTCCAAGCGCAAGGCCGGGGCCCGGTCCCCGAGGTTGTATGGATACTAATGGTCCTGCAGCAGACACCGGAGGAATAGAAATAGTGACCACTTTATTCCCACACAAGACTTGGGGGCACAACAGCAACTGGATAGTGAGCCGGGACTTAGTAGCAAGAAGTCCCCGAAGGAGGCTACAACTGTCTGCCGTACAAGTAGAGTTCATAAGATCATCAGACAGGAGAAACTCCAGTGTATCTCAGTACTAGGAGTACTTCATTTAAAGGCGCTATAAGAGGAGGTGTTCAGAAAGGCACATGTTGGCGGAATGTTAGAAAGGAGTATTCCATCTGGCCTGGAGGTTGACTCAGTCCCTGACCCGGAGGACACGGCACGGAGGCAGGCACCTCTTTGTACAACAGATTGTGAGTAAAGCTTTGGCACTACATGCCCTGGTGTCCTCCACTTATTCCTGCCCAACCTGCCCAGCACTGCTACGTCCCTTGCGCCTGACACTACACCATCTATGTGTCACTTCACCTACTCTGCCCTGGGACTACAGCCCTGCCTGTGGAGGGCTATAACATCTCTGCTGCACCACACCATCTGTCCCAGAGGATCTGTCTGCAGCGTCGGCTTACATCTTCACTGCCGAACACCACAGGTGGCGTCACGACTTCCACATTGACACTGAACATTTACAATTGGTGCTCAGGGCCACGGGCCGGGTTCCAGCTACCGTGACATCTCCCATTGAGGACCATTGGGCCCGATACCGAGTACCCCACTGCCCTGGGTGTGAGGGCGACCCAGAAGGATGGATGGATGGATAAATAGAAAAAACAGATAGCAGCACAAACTTGAGCAGATTTTGAGTGCAATAGTCCTGAATAATGCGGTTGTCCAACGCAAAAATATAAATAGAAAAAAACGAGGCAGCATTCCAGTTAAAGGGAAAATTGTGGACTTTAATCCAGCGCCAAGTGGTGCAATATTTCGATCTCACAGCACGGTCTTTGTCAAGCACCTTTTTTTCTATTTAGATAGAAGGATAGATAGATAGAAGGATAGATAGATAGAATAGTTAAACTGATGAACTGACAGGAGACAATACCTCCTGTAGTCCATCACTGAGGTTACCTGAGTTCAGAGTATCACTTTACAGCACTGCTACGTGAGATTTAGGGTTAGGGCTAGGGTTAGGGCTAGGGACCTCTTTCCCGGTGGAGGGATACACAGTGGAGGATTACCTTCTCCTGTCATTTCAGTGCTGGAGCCCCTGGAGAGTGGTCGCATCAGCTGATGTGGCTGCTCTCCACGGGAGATCGTCATGGTACCTTCGATATTAATTGGACTACGACGGAAAGGTAAGTATAGGTTGGTTTATTATTTTATGTTTATTACAGGTGATTGGTGGCTTCGGGGAATTAGGTGTGTGCGGTGAGTATGTACTCTATGTTATGTGTTGTATGTTCTGTATGTTATATGCATGTACTGTATATGCTCTGTATGTTATATGTATGTTCTGTAGTTGTATGTTCTGTATGTTATATGTATGTTCTGTATGTTATGTGTACACACACACACCAGGAGACAGCCCATACAGCCAGCAGAGCCCCCCCCGCAGACAGCACTGCTCCTCCGCAAACAGCCGGCAAACACACAGCCGCCCTGCCTGCAGACACACAGCCCCCGGCACACAAACCCCTCTCCCCCGCCCGCACACACAGTCCCGTCACTCTGGATGCAGAGATGAGACAGACGCTGCAGAGTGCAGACAGAGCAACAGGGCTGCCTGTGACGTGCGGTGCAGCTCCACCCACAGACTGCTGTCACTGTTGATGAGTGACAGCAGTGTGTGTAGAGGCTAGGGCACGCCTGCTATTGACGTCACATCAATTTTCAGAGTCGGCAATTTGACATGACGTCGGTGGATATGAGCAGCTGCTGCGGCCTGGGGGTCACGTGACTCGGACTCCGCTGCCTGCATAGCACCGCTCACAGGCAGTATTGGCAGCAGAAGGTAATGATAATATTCATTAGGGGCCCCGGGGGGATACAATGAGGGGTTAATAAAAAGTAGTGGACAACCCCTTTAATGTCTATGAGAGGTATGGAAGCCAGCAAGTGAGCACACTCAGGAATCCATTGATATAAAACAGTGGAAATGGCACAGCATGGGAAATGTAGAAGTAAACCTGACAGTTTGCCTGTTTGAGATCCAGAAAATATTTATTGACTCTGCTCACCATTAGAATCTGCTTGCGGTATTGTAAAATCAATGCTATTCTTCTGTGGCAACTCACTCGAAAAAATAGGTAATATACTAAAAAGCTACAACTGACCCTTCTGGTTCCTGTACAGACCAGAGATTCTGACCCTGCAGTCCCTAGTGGTTCCTGCATGACCCGAAATAGCCCAAACTGAAGACTAGAAGATGGCAACTTGGACCTAAACTGCCTGAAAGGCTGTCGAGTTATTTCACGCTCCTCCTAAAGAAACGGAGGGCAAAGCAGAGTGTGAATTACCTACAAAAGGGAAAATGTGCTGTAAAAAGATAAGATCTCAAAGTGAATAGAATAGAACCACAAAATACAAAATAAAGTATAAATTGATCCATAATTATCCAGCACATCTTCTTGATATTAAAAACTTTTTTTATTCAAATTCTCATAAAAAACATTATTAGAGATCAAGACAGAACGGAATAGCTAGTCTCACATGAGAATACTGATGGATAATTATGGATTAATTTTGCATGTCAGCTTGAACGCTATTCCATGCACCTTCATGGATAACTGTACCTGCTGTGGATGATTTAAGGGTGAACTTTTCTTTATATTAAAATAAAATATAAAGTATGCATTGTTAGATAATATGCCACCAACTTCCTGGAAAGCAACAGTAGAAAGGTGCAAAGAGAAAAACAGCAAAGAGAAAGACCTTAGCTGGAATTTCAATGACTGGCTTTAAGCAGCAAAAGAATGTCTGAACATCCTAACAGAACTATCACCAGCACCTAATGCCAGCAGGGAAGGAGAATGTGAAGCTGCACCCAAACGGTGATAGGACAGACAAATCAAAACACCTGTGTTATGCTAAACAGACTGAAGCCAGAATAACAGAACTAAAGCACAGGGGAAAAGGTGTATTTGATGTGGCTAGAAGGACAGAGAAGCAGACAATCATACAGAGGCTCAAGGAGCATGACAATCAAGAGCAGATTTGTCAACAAGAGATGGGGAAACTTGTTATCTTCTAGTTAGATTTAACACCATTTTTGGCAGCTATATGTGAATTTGTGAATAACCTAACCCTTATTCTTACTCTAACTTGATTCCAGTATGGGAATCAACAGCCCCTAGAGGTATTGACTACCACGGGTATGGAGTCCTACCTCATAATCAGATTTCCCAAAGATTAATTTGTACTTTTAAAGGAGAACTCCATTTAACCTTGCTTAAAAGTCTTCCTTGGATGCGATGTTAACTCCTATGACATACACAACGTGATTTGAGCTATTATCCCAATTGGTAAGTTGATTTGTTGGTAATGTTAGCACATCACAATGATACAAATCTTTCATATTATAATTAAAGTCTAATGATATAAGATTTAATAAAGTGTGAACTCACCAGAGACATCATCATGTCCACCGGGCTTACTTTGTTTGGATTCATCTTGTACAGCAGTTTCTTTGCTTGCTCAAATGTTGGCCTCTGTGTGGGGTTTTGACTTCGGCACCGTCTGATCAGCTGCAGTAGAAATGAGATAATCTAGGGTCTATTCCGTGCTGGAGTTGTATCAATAGCAAATCGACATTACAGATATCTTACAGCATCCATGTGTAGAGAGAACAGTCTACTCTCATAGCACTGAGAGAGGTCACCTTGGATTAACTTAATACACGCACATAAAGTGATCTTACTATTAGACAGTACAAGTGCTTCCCAACTGTGCCATTCTGTTTTCTTATCTTTCTTTTTTTTTTGCAGTCCTGAACTATCACAACTAATGTTTAATTTGGTTCTGTTACTTTCTGCCCTGTTCTACTGCTTTTTACTGTATAATTATATTTTCATGTTTATGTCTTAAATTTTATATTCCAATTTATAACTAGCTTTATAAGATAAATGTTGGTTTTTAATATGCTTTATATTGACTTTGTAGTATTTTATTTGGGCATGTTGAATAAATTAAATGTGTGAATCAAAGGGAATCAGTTGTTTAGATCAACCACCAGATCCATATACGGTGGAAGTCATTATTTCCCTCTACTCCTCTTTGGTCAGACCTCATCTGGAATATTGTGTCCAGTTTTGGGCACCACATTTTAAAAAAGACATCAACAAACTGGAGCAAGTTCAGAAAAGAGCGTCCAGAATGGTGACCAGTCTGCAAACCCTGTCTTATGAGGAAAGGTTGCAGGATTTAGGAATGTTTAGTTTGCAGAAGAGAAGACTGAGAGGAGACTTAATAGCTGTCTACAAATATCTCAAGGGCTGTCACATTGTAGAAGATCAACTTTATTCTCATTTGCACAAGGAAAGACTAGAAGCAATGGGATGAAACTGAATGGGAGGAGACACAAATTAGATATTAGAAAAAACTTTTTGACATTTAGAGTGATCAATGAGTGGAACAGGCTGCCACGAGAGGTGGTGAGTTCTCCTCCAATAGAAATCTTCAAACAGAGGCTGGACAGATATCTGTCTGGGATGATTTAGCGAATCCTGCTTTGAGCAGAGGGTTGGACCAGATGGCCCAGGAGGTCCCTTCTAACTCTACCGTTCTATGATTCTATGATTCTATGGGTATGCAGGTCTTTGAATTGTAAATAAATCAACTCCTTTATATCTTCTATTTGTTGCTACGCTCCTGAGTGATTAGCATTTAAAGGGGATTTCCCACAAACGAAGTTCATTTTAAGGCCCCTTTACATTTAGTGATGCACCAGCGATCCCGACCACGATACGACCCTGTCAGGATCGCTGGTGCATAGCTAAATGGTGGCTAGTGAGCTGCCAAACAGACAGATCTCACTAGCGATGCAGCAGCGGTCGGCGGTCGTACCCACCTGTCAGACGTGACGAGGGTGACCGTCTTCCGCCTGTGTCTATGGCTCGCTCGTCGGCGCCAGCAGGAAGCCGACGACGAGAAATGGACCAGGCCGATTTTGCGCGATCAGGGATAGCCAGTGGGGGAGCCGGGTCAGAGGTGAGTACCACATGTAGCGAGATCACTAGCGATATCGCTGATGCGTCTCAAAATCGGTGATGCTTTAGCGATATCCCTAGCAATATTGCTATGTGTAAAGGACCCTTAACTCTATAGTTCTTCGAATAATAATATTTTAGTTGTATATTAAAATAATAATTTCCACAATTGGATGTGTTTAAAACAAATGTTCCTGTGCTGATATAATCTTATAAATGTGCCCCTGCTGTGTACGGTGTAATGGCTGTGTCTGACCGTGCGCTGATCATACCACAGCTCCTGGGCAGAGAAGGAAGTAAAAAAAGCATATAGACATTAAAGCACATGATCGCAAATAATTTTTTCTTTTGATTAAAATCAACTTTTAAATTAACTTTGTGGAAAAACCCATTTAAGTTTATATGCAAATGAGTCATTAAGTGCTCTGAGTGTAACAGAGCACTTACCTTACCTTTGCCATAAGATGGAAGGCAGAGGAGTGGAGCTCCTGATTGAAAACATGGGATGACCTCTTTAAAACACAAGACGTTGTCCTGGGATGTTTTATTATGTTATGTTACATTTTCCCATACTCTACTAAACAGATACACTAGTGGTTGCCATTCATTTACGGAGAACTTTGTTCAAGCAGTTTTTACTTAGTTTGCTATGATTTCAGTGACTTACATCCACATATTCGGAAGGACATGGGCAGGCATTGTCAGCTTTGCCTTTAATTAACTCTGGTAGAGGAAGGCAGCAATATTCTGCGGAGCTGGTATCATCTTTCTATATAACAAAGTAACATAAGGAATAGACAAATCAGGATAAGATATTAGAACCAAGGCATAACAAAACTACTGGTCAACAAGTAAGTTCCAAAAAAATTCAGTTAAGAAAGAGTCACACTCTGAGTATAACCATGACGGACTATTCACATAATTCATAGTAACAGTGCCGCTCTTGTCCATTGGTTGTGTCTACTACTGCAGTTCTACAATATCAGACAAAAACTCCCCCTTCCAAAAAAAACCCAGTGTTTTCAAAAAACCCTTACTTAGTTACAGAGGTTGAAAAAAGACCTAGGTTCATCAAGTTCAAACTTTCTCCACTTAGTCACTTCGATGACTCCTCGGTAACCATACCTATAACACTATGTCAGATTCATGCGATTCTGTAGAAGTTGTCTCTCCTCATTTGGTGATGAGGCCAACATCCAAATTGTGTTATCTACAGTTGTGTGTGACACGTAATCTGGAATACTAGCATCAGGAAGTTTATCCTAATTACCCTGTAAGTCTACACCAAAGCCCTAAAGGGGGTTTTACACATAGCGATATCGCTAGCAATATCGCTAAAGCGTCACCGATTTTGTGACGCAGCAGCAGCGATATCGCTAGCAATATCGCTATGTGTGATACTTACCTTTGACCGGCTCCCCCGCTGTCTGTCGCTGATCGCGCGAGATCGGCCGGGTCCATTTCTCGTCAGGCGCTTCCTGCTGGCGCCGACAAGCGACGTGTGGACGCGGGCGGGAGGACGTCAGCATCGCTGCGTGTGAAAGGTAAGTAACGACTGCTGCTGCGTAGCTGTGAGTTCTGCCTGTTTGGCAGCTCACTAGTGACTATTTAGAGATGCACCAGCGATCCTGACCGGGTCGTATTGTGGTCGGATCGCTGGTGCATCGCTAAATGTAAATGGGCCTTAAGTTTAGAACAAGGTCAGCCATTCTTCTCTATTTTACTCCCTATAAGACTCATTCAATATGTCTCTATTTTTATCTATACAGATAGTCGTAGAGACAGTTAGCAACCTCTTATTTCTACACGAGCATGTAGAAAAACCCTATATTTTGCCAACCTATTGTGATTCTTAAAGAGAACCTCAGGTGCCCGAATCACCAACAGAAATAAACAAGGGCAGGCTTTGTCAATGCAGATAACATTGCTTTACTCTTAAATGTTGTGGCATTCCAGAGAAAACATAGTTTATGAAACGCATTGCTTCCCACCGTCTTCTGTCCATCCTGGATTGACTTGACAAGCCGCTTCCCATTTGAGTAAAACATAGATGTCTGCAATGATGGAGTCTGTCCTTGTTTTATGCTACCTATGGTTTGGAACCATGAATGTCTTTAAAGCTAATCTGTTGGTAGGACCATTGCTCCTAAGCCATCTATATGTGCAGTCAAATCATAGGAAATTGAATAAAATGATACCTTGATATCTGCGATCTGATATCTTATTACAAAGAAATCCACGTTTTTCTTAATATGTAAATGAGCTGTTAAGATGTCTAGGCCGTACACTGATCTTCCCAGAATCTGTCTACAGAGCTTATTTTAAATGAAGGGAGGTATTACCAGTGCAGTGTGAGACATGTAATGACTGACAGTCTGCTTTCCTGATCTACATGACTCACACTGGTAACATTTCATTTAAAATAAACTCTTGACGTAGATTCTCATGCAGATCAGTGTCCGGCTCATAGATCTTAAGCGCTCATAAACATATTAAGAAAAAGGTGTATTTTTCTATAATAAGACTTCGGATCATGGATATCCAGATATCATTTTTTTCAGCTCCCTATGACCTACATGCCCATATAGATGGCTTTGGAAAGTTAATCCTACTAACAGATTCCCTTTAAGTTATGCTGTATAAAAGGATGCTACCAACTACCTTAGGATTTTTACAAGGTAAAGCACATTTTCATCATAGACTTTTTAGACGTATCCACAACTTGATCTGGAGATAAGAACAGGTCCAAACTCTCCTGTGTGCATAAGCATTCATGATGGAAATAGCCATTAATTCTTAATTCTAAGTATGCATATGTTTTCAGTACCATAGAAAGGATTTACCCAACACTAAATTACTAGTATGGGAACAATTACTATAAGAACCGCATAGGAAATTGTCTGGAGTCTATTTATATTCTACAACACGATAATATCGATTATATCTGCAGATAAACATTTCCTACGTTTGATAACCTTCTACCCCGTAGAACGGATTCATTTCATGATTGCTACAACACTACACATTCTAAGATAATGCTCACAATGATTTTACTGGCCAGATTAACCCTTTGTATTTGAATTTAACTTCAAAAATTTACTTCAGAACCAATTTTTTTTTATTTTCACAATTGTTAAAAGAGAAAATGAACCACAAAATTTGTTGTGCAATTTCTCCTGAATACGCCAATACCCCATATGTCCTGAGTATGCTGATACCCCAAAATAAAAAATAATTTCTTTCCTCAAAAATTATTTTTTAGCCCGCTATTTTTTATTTTTCCAAGGGTAACAGGAGAAATTGGACCACAAAAATTGTTCTGTAATTTGTCCTGAGTACGCTGATACCCCATATGTGGGGGGAACCACTGTTTGGGCATATGGGAGCGCTCGGAAGGGAAGGAATGCTATTTTGGAATGCAGACTTTGATGGAATGTTCTGCGGGTGTCATGTTGCGTTTGCAGAGCCCCTGATGTGCCTAAACAGTGAAAACCCCCCACAAGTGACCCCATTTTGGAAACTAGACGCCCGAAGGAGCTTATCTAGATGTGTGGTGAGTAGAGTTGAGTGAAACAGGTCGGTCAGATTCAAAAGTCGCCGACTTTCGCCAAAGTCAGGTTTCGCCGAGTGAAACCCGACCTTAGCGTGAGGTCGGCCATGTTGTCGTTGATCCAAGCGCCAAAGTCGGATTTCACAGAATGCTTGCACGTGACTTTTTTTCAGCCAATGAGAGAGGAAGTACACTATGGGCAGCGAGATGACATGTGCGGCGTCCGGAGAGAGATTTCGCTCACTTTAAAAAAGCGGTCCGGCATGTAGGTGTCCTCCACTCCCTGCCGACTTTGCTTCCCCATTGACATGCATTGGGTTTCGTGTTTCAGTCGGACCTCAGCGTTTTCCCGATAGTCGGCCGATTTCGTTCGACTCGACTTTTGAGAAAGTCGGGTTTCATGAAACCCGACTCGACCCTAAAAAAGGCAAAGTCGCTCACCTCTAGTGGTGAGCACTTTGTACCCCCAAATGCTTCACAGAAGTTTAAAACGCAGAGCCGTGAAAATGAAAAATCATTTTTTTCCTCAAAAAAGATTTTTTTAGCCTGCTGTTTTTTATTTTCCCAAGGGTAACAGGAGAAATTGGACCACAAAAGTTGTTCTGCAATTTGTCCTGAGCACGCTGATACCCCATATATGGGGGAACCACTGTTTGGGCACATGGGAGAGCCCGGAAGGGAAGGAGCGCCATTTTGGAACGCAGACTTTGATGAAATGGTCTGTGGGTGTCATGTCACACCCCTGATGTGCCTAAACAGTGGAAACTCCTCACAAGTGACCCCATTTTGGAAACTAAACCCCCGAAGGAGCTAATCTAGAAGTGTGGTGAGCACTTTGAACCCCCAAGTGCTTCACAGAAGTTTATAACGCAGAGCAATGAAAAAAAAAAAAATTTCCACAAAAGTGATTTTTTAGCCCCCAATTTTTTTTATTTTCCCAAGGGTAACAGGAGAAATTAGACCCCTAAAGTTGGTAAATAGTGGAAAACCCTCAATTCTTGCTCCAACCCTAACCTCAACACACCCCTAACCCTAATCCCAACCCTATCCCCAATCCTAACCCTAATGCTAATCCCTAACCCTAATTCCAACCCTAAACCTAATTCTAACCCTAACCCTAATTCTAGCCCAAATTCCAACCCTAACCCTAATTCCAACCCTAACCCTAATTTTAACCCTAATTCTAACCCTAATTCTACCCCTAACCCTAATTCCAACCCTAACCCTAATTCTAATCCTATTTCTAACCCTAACCCTAATTCTAACCCGAACCCTAAGTCTAACCCTAACCCTAATGTAAAATTGAAAATAAATATATTTTCTGTATTTTATTATATGTACCTAACTAAGGGGGTGATAAATGAGGGGTTTTTTTTACTATTTTATTTATTTTGATCACTGTGATAGTTTATCACAGTGATCAAAATGAATGAAAGGAATCTGCAAGCTGGCAGATTTGCGGCGGGCGCACTGCGCATGCGCCCGCCATTTTCTTCCAGGACCAAGATGGCGGCGTCTACAGGAGGAGACAGGAGGGACCCAGGACCTCTGGGAAGGGACCCAGGAGCAGCGGGAGGTACTAGGGGGGGGATCAGAGAACCTATTTCTCTCTCCTCTGATGTGCAATAACATCAGGAGAGAGAGAAATGAAATGCAAAATCAAGGCTTTTTTTGCAATCGCCGTTATAGGGTTAATAACGGCGATCGCAAAAGCGGGGTCGGTAAATAACGACCTGAATCATGTTCTCTGGGGTCAAAGCTACCCCCGGCAGCCAAGACCCTGGAGAAAATCTGACTCTGCGGGGTGCTATTCACTTTCTCCACAGCGCCGTGATTTAACGGCACTGTGGTTTAAGTACCCTTAACTACCTCCGTTAAAAGGCGTATCGGCGGTCGTTAAGGGGTTAAAAAGGGGAAGCTGAATGTTTTATAATGGCACTAACAGTCCCCTGACCTGAACATCATTGGCTGTGGCTGTGGCTGTGAAAATCTGTGGCTAGACCTCAAAATAGCAGTGCATGCAAGACGACCTAGGAGTCTTACAGAATTGGAAGAATTTTCCACGGAAGAATGGATGAAAATCTATCAATTAAAAATTGAAAGACTCTTGGCCGGCTACAAAATTGTTTACAAGCTTTGATACTTGCAAAAGGGTTACTAATAGGTACTAACCATGCAGGTTGGCCAAACTTTTGCACCTGCTCATTTTCCGTTTTGTAATTTTTAAAATGTAAAAGATGAAAAAATATATATTTTTTACATAAAATACAAAGGAAATGCGTTATCTTTAACTTTAGATTATTTCATCTTTAACTGTTCACATTAGCTATAATTTTGACCAGGGGTATCCATACTTTTACATGCCACTATACACATTCCAAGAAGGCATCAGCAGAATACTCAATTTAGTTGTGAATGAAGAAGAACAAATTTCATTAAACCAAACATCAGTAAATATAAAAACATGTACAGTGCATTGCAAAAGTATTCGGCCCCCCGGAACGTTTCAACCTTTTCCCACATATCGTGCTTCAAACAAAGATTCCAAATGTAAATTTTTGGTGAAGAATCAACAAGTGGGACACAATTGTGAATTTGAAAGAAATTTATTGGTTATTTTAAATTTTTGTGGAAATTCAAAAACTGAAAAGTGGGGCGTGCAATATTATTCGGCCCCTTTAACTTAATACTTTGTGCCACCTTTTGCTGAGATTACAGCTGCAAGTCACTTGGGGTATGTCTCTATCAGTTTTGTACATCGAGAGACTGAAATTCTTGCCCATTCTTCCTTGGCAAACAGCTCGAGCTCAGTGAGGTTGGATGGAGATCGTTTGTGAACAGTAGGTTTCAGCTCTTTCTGCAGATTCTCGATTGGACTTTGACTTGGCCATTCTAACAACTGGATACGTTTATTTGTGAACCATTCCATTGTAGATTTTGCTTTATGCTTGGGATCATTGTCTTGTTGGAAGACAAATCTCCGTCCCAGTCTCAGGTCTTTTGCAGACTCCAGCAGGTTTTCTTCAAGAATGATCCTGTATTTGGCTCCATCCATCTTCCCATCAATTTTAACCATCTTCCCTGTACCTGCTGAAAAAAAGCAGGCCCAAACCATGATGCTATGTTTGACAGTGGGGATGGTGTGTTCAGGGTGATGAGCTGTGTTGCCTTTATGCCAAGCATATCATTTGGCATCGTTGCCAAAAAGTTCAATTTTGGTTTCATCTGACCAGAGCACCTTCTTCCACATGTTTGGTGTGTCTCCCAGGTGGCTTGTTGCAAACTTTAAACAACACTTTTTATGGATATCTTTGAGAATTGGCTTTCTTCTTGTCACTCTTTCATAAAGGCCAGATTTGTGCAGTGTACGACTGATTGTTTTCCTATGGAAAGACTGTCCCACCTCAGCTGTAGATCTCTGCAGTTCATCCAGAGTGATCATGGGCCTCTTGGCTGCATCTCTGATCAGTCTTCTCCTTGTTTGAGATGAAAGTTTAGAGGGACGGCCGGATCTTGGTAGATTTGCAGTGGTACGATACTCCTTCCATTTCAATATAATCACTTGCACAGTGCTCCTTGGGATGTTTAAAGTTTTCGAAACCATTTTGTATTCAAATGCAGCTTTAAGCTTCTCCACAACAGTATCCCGGACCTGCCTGTTGTGTTCCTTGGTCTTCATGATGCTCTCTGTGCATCAAACAGAACCCTGAGACTATCACAGAGCAGGTGCATTTATACGGAGACTTGATTACACACAGGTGGATTATATTTATCATCATTAGTCATTTAGGACAACATTGGATCATTCAGAGATCCACAATGAACTTCTGGAGTGAGTTTGCTGCACTGAAAGTAAAGGGGCCGAATAATATTGCACGCCCCACTTTTTAGTTTTTGAACTTCCAAAAAAATTTAAAATAACCAATAAACTTCTTTCAACTTCACAATTATGTTCCACTTGTTGCTGATTCTTCACCAAAAATTTACATTTGGTATCTTTATGTTTGAAGCATGATATGTTGGAAAAGGTTGAAAAGTTCCAGGGGGCCGAATACTTTCGAAAGGCACTGTATTCAACATTTTACGTAGATTTTAACTGAAAATTTGTTTTATAGGTTAATTAATCCAGCGCTCCTGAAAAGTGGTGTATGACTCCGTATACACCTGACCACAAATCTTACTTCAGTTGGTAAGAGTAAGATTTGTGGCGTAAGGAATTTCGCTGCACCTGATTAATTTGACAAGCAGAGGTTGCCACACTCTAGTCCTTCCCCATCTCCTCTCACTTTGTCGTGAGACCAGCAAAAGTTGCCTCACCAAAATTTTTGTGAATTTTCAAAGCTCTTTACTCCAGAATACTGGTTTAAAAGCTGAGATGATTCAGACACTTGGTTTATATATCTGAAAAATCCTTCAAAGTAAATATTTTTACGATGTGCATAGACTATGACCCATTACAACTGAATGTCCTTCACCATATATTTTTTTGAGTATTACACAATAAGTCATATGTCTTACCGAAGCAGGATCATTTCTGATTGCTATTTCCAGCAAAATAACTGCATAACTAAAAAGTAAAGTAAAGTGGAGAACGTTTTTGTTATTACTATAAGAATACACATTCATTATTCCAGTTTTGAAGTGTCTAAGCTAAAAGAGGTTATCCGGGATTAATTTTTATTTTCCTGTACTGCAAACGTAGTAAAAAAAAACAAAGACAAACAACACTGAACCTCCACAAGTTCATCACTGACTTCCGCCACTGCACTGGGTTTTGTTGACAGGTTGCATTGGTGACGTCAGGACTACAGCACATGTGACCTTTGCAGCCAATCACATTGTTCAGCATTAACCCCATGTAGTTTGTCACAGCAGCCTGTTAACAAACACTAGACTGCAGAGGAGACTCAGGATTGGATTTGGAGAGGTTGAATATAGATGTGTTTGTTAATTTTTAGATCTCCAGCCTACAGCTAAATGAAATAAATCACAGACAACCCTTTAAAACATTTAGAATTCACAATGATTAACTTAATTTATTTTGATTTGCACATTCGGAAGTCTCCTTGCTGTTGCCTTTTAGGACTGAGGGTAAGCTTTGTTGTAGGGTAGATAACTATTGGCAATTTTTCTATATTTTTCTGAAAATATGGCCACAATAAATATTCTAATATCCACAGTATATGACTATAATACATGAAGCCAGTATCTCTATAACGACCCCATACTAACAATATACAGCTGTGTGAAAAAGTGGTTGCCCCTTTCTGATTTCCTATTCATTTGCATGTTTGTCACACTTACATGTTTCAGATCAGCAAATAAATTTAAATATTAGACAAAGATAACACAAGTAAACACAAAATTCAGTTTTTAAATGAAGGTCTTTATCATTAAGTGAAAAAGAAATCCAAACCTATAGGTCCCTGTGTGAAAAAGCAATTGCCCTCTAAACTTAATAACTGGTTGGGCCACCCATAGCAGCAACAACTGAAATCAAGTGTTTGCGATAACTGGAAATGAATCTTTTACAACGCTCTGGAGGAATTTTGGCCCACTCATCCTTGCAAAATTGTTGTAATTCAGCTACATTGGAGGGTTGAAGAGCATAAAACATCTTTTTAAGGTCATGCTACAGCATCTCAATTGGATGAAGGTCAGGATTTTGACTAGGCCAGTCCAAAGTCTTAATTTTGTTTTTCATAAGCCATTCAGAGGTGGACTTGCTGGTGTATTTTTGGATCATTGTCCGGCTGCATAGCCCAAGTGCTCCTCAGCTCTTCCAGGTCCTGAATGTTAGGAATCTGTGTCCTGCCATACCTATGCAGAGATCCAGATCCTCACATTTGTCTCCAGAGGCTAAGTCCTTTCAGCCAGCTTCTGAGCATGCTCCTGGAATGAGCTCCCATTGGAGTTCAGGAGTCAGGTGCTCAGGTCCCGCTCCTGATTCCATTGGCTTAGCTCAGGGCTCTGGAGATTTCTGGCAGGTACCGTACGCTATAAAAAGTGCTCATGGCCGCTATGCCATGCGCTAGTATTTTCATACTGCTGCTGTGTGTATGGTGATGGATGCTTGGACTGGTGACTGACTTATTATGAAACCCCTTCGCTCTGATATTACGACTGTGTGATTGATTGGGCAGCCGCCAGTAGCAGCGCTAGCATCAGCGCGCTCCAGCTATTTCTGTCTCAGCAGCTAGGGTCCTGCATCGCGCCAGCGATATCGTGGTGTCTCCGCTGAGGCTCCGTTCTCACCACGCTGCGTTTGCAGTTCCTCGAGCGTTCGCAGTTGCGACGTCTCGCACCTCTCTCTCATGGTAGGTCTAGACGGAGTTGTCCTGACGTCTAAGGCTACTCCTGTGACTATTTATACCGTGTCTGCTCCGCTGGAGTCTGTGACCTAGAACAGACTCAGCGGTTTTGTATGCTTTAAGCGTGCAGCTCTGTGACTTTATCAGAGCTTGCTTTAGTGCACTGGGTGCAGTGAATCCCGTGCACATTACCGCTACAGTGCTCTGCCTCTCTAGCAGCGGTCATATCACCTGCCGCACGGTGGACCCCAGGTGGCGAACACGTTTATTTATATTTTTTTTAAGCGTGTTCCACCGGCGTAACACTGAAGCAGCAAACAGCCCAATGGTATGATTTTCCTTTTCTGAAATGCTGTGTTCCTTCTATGCCAGATGTAATGGGACTATACACCTTCCAAAATGTTCAACTTTTGTCTCGTCTGTCCACAGAGTATTCTTGCAAAAGTCTTTTGGATAGAGATGAGTGACTTTTCCTTTTTTAGAGTCGAGTCGGGTTTCATGAAACCCGACTTTCTCAAAAGTCGAGTTGAATGAAATCGGCCAACTATAGGGAAAAGTCGGGGTCCGACTGAAACATGGAACCCAATGCAAGTCAATGGGGAAGCAAAGTCGGCAGTGAGTGCAGGACAGGAAACACACCTACAGTGCCCATTTCAATGCCAACAACATCAATTCTTATTACTTAAGCTTGGCAACCTTAATTTACTTTATAATAATAGTTACGCTTTACAAACTGGGGGTTATTTGGCTAAAGTTGTGGGGGGGGGTAGGGCTGGCTCCAGGTTTTCGTGTATCCAGGGCCAAAGAGTGTCAGTGGGCCAGTGGGCCCCTTTAACACATAGCACAATTCATGATGCTCCGATACGGCAGAGAAATAGTGGTATAGTACAATGAAAAATGCTTCACTTCTTACATGACATGACTGATATCTATTTTAAATTCAACAATAGCTAAAAAACGGACAGTATATTACTACATACAGTATTACAGCCACCATATAGTGCGCCATACAGAATAATGAGCCCTATATATTTCTCCATACAGAATAATTTGTTCCCATATTATGTTCCATACAGTATATGATTAGCTCTACATAATGCTACAGTATATGTTGGTCCCCACGGATGATGCTCCACTGTCTTATGTGCCCAAATAATGCTCCATATATAATGGGCCCCATTTCTAATGCTCCAGTGTATAATGGGCCCCATAGATGCTGCTCCAGTGTCTGATCTGCCCCATTTAGATTTTCCATTATATGATGGGCCCCATGGATTATGCTCCAGTGTCTAATGGGCCTAAATAATGCTCCATATATAATGGGCCCCATTTATAATGCTCCAGTGTATAATGGGCACCGTAAATGCTGCTTCAGTGTCTGATGTCCCCCACTTGGAATGCTCCAGTATATGATGGGCCTCATGGATGATGTCCAGTGTATGATGGGCCCAAATAATGCTCCATATATAATCTGCCCCATTTAGAATGCTCCAGTATATCATGGGCCCCATGGATGATGCTCCAGTGTCTTATGGGCCCAAATAATGCTCCATATATAATGGGCCCCATTTATAATGCTCCAGTGTATAATGGACCCCGTAAATGCTGCTGCAATGTCTGCTGTCCCCCATTTGGAATGCTCCAGTATATGATGGGCCTCATAGATGATGCTCAAGTGTATGATGGGCCCAAATAAGGCTCCATATATAATCTGCCCCATTTAGAATGCTCCAGTATATCATGGGCCCCATTGATGATGCTCCAGTGTATGATGGGCCCCATATCTCATTCTCCAGTGTATAGTGCTCCCCAAAAATTGATCCCAACCTTTAAAAAAATTAAATACCTCTCCTCGAGGGCACTGCTCTACTCTGGACTCCTCAGCGTCAACAACTTCCAGCTCTCTGCACTTGGACTGTTTAGGCAGAGGGCATACAGACGTGATGTCATCGCACTCTCTGACCTGAATGTCACTGTCAGGAAATGCGAAAGACGTCACAGCAGTGGAGCAGGGAGAGGTAAGTATTGCAAGTGCTGTGGACCTGAGCAAGCAGGGGGGCGTACTATGAGGGGCCCTGTGCCAGTGCCGTCGCCCACGAGTATGCCCCCCACCTGCTCAGGGAACCGGCACTTTCATCAGCACCTTCCTCTGTGTCACTGTGTAAGGTGCTATAGTATGCTGGAAGGGGCACCTGAGTTTCATCAGAGTCAGATTCTAGCTCTGTAGCGTGCGAGGGGAATGTAGTGCTGTTGGTGAATGTACCAGCAGAATCATCTAGCAGTGGCTGTGCATCAGTGCACTCCATCTCTGATTCATGTTGGACTGGGGAATTCAGTCTTTCATTTGATAACCCAGGCATGGTACTCCATGGAGTAATCTGAAGTGTGGCCTGCCGCATCCTTCACTTTTGGTGGGGGTGAAAGACACAAGGAAAGGGGTTGTTCCTGACCAGAAGCCTGCACTGACGACTCAGTGCTAGCATTTTTTGCAACTTCAGAAGAGGAGGCGAAAGAGCTGGAGGCTGTTTCGGCAATGTAAGCCAAAAACAGTTCTTGATGCTCCCGCTTTAAAAGCGTTTTACCAAGCCTTCAGGAGCAAGACCATGCTGCAGTCTCAAACCCTCCTGCCTTACCTGGTATTGTACTTTTGGCACTAACAGCAGATGCACCACCACCACCATCAGTATCAGCTAGCCACCCATGCCCAAGTCCGCAGCCTCTTACACCATACTTCCTAATTTTTGTGAAAATGGACCCAAAATACCAGCAGATATATGTTACTGTATCAGAAGCGTATAGCTTTATACAGTGTAGGGGTCATTGCAAATCTCCGTATATATTTCCGTAGTCCCCCTCAGACAGTCACCCAGTAAGGATTTGATCGTAAGACAACATGTCTAACAAAGGTACTGTATCACAAGATAGGACATGTATAGAGTATAGGGTAAAATGTTTTTCTCCGTATATATTGAATGAGTAAAGTACACACGCTCACTGAGTATGGATTATACCGTTAGAAAAAATTTAGAACTAAGGTACTGTTTCATCAAATACCAGGTATATACAGTGTAATCGAAAATGTTAATCTCCCTATATATTTCCATAGTCTCATACAGATAGTCAGCAAGTATTTCTCCTTGATACCATCTGGTACACGGTAGTGTGTGAGGAGTGTACAGCTCTATATGGTGTGTGAACTAATGAACGTTCGTTCACTGCAGGAAAACAGAATAAAAGTAGGAGTGCTATGTAAAAGCAGTCACAACAGCTGTGTCCACACAGCAATACTGCTATAAGGCAGGCTAATAATCAGCGCTGCTGCACACAAGAAAATGTCCCTGTCACTGGCAGGCAGCCTAATAACTAGTGCTGCTGCACACAAGAAAATCCTCCCCTGTCATTGCACACTAACAGAACACAACAATTGCGTTCAGCGCAAGCACATAGCAACTTCTGTTTACAGGCCTAAGTGTCTCACAAATCATAAACAGCGTAGCAACCTCTCCCAACTGTAAAGATGGGCAGAAGAAAAATGGCGGTCGGCGGGGAGGGCTTTTATACACACTCCGTATATACAGGTGTTGAACAAAATAATGCAAGCAAACACCTAACGTGCTGTCATCATTATCTTCAAACATGTTCTAAACATGCAAACAGTGACATATGTCATATTTCGTTGAGATACGCTGGGCCAATTATATCCCTTCATTGAAGAAGTAACAGCCGCGATTATTTAGGCATTTTGGGCAACCAAGTGCATCCTATGGATCAAGCACTGTTCCCAGAGGGGAATGCCATCTTTCAGGATGATAATGCACCAATTCACACAGCTCGAATCGTTAAAGCATGGCACGAGTAACACTGTAATGAAGTTGAGCATCTCATCTGTCCCCCACAATCCCCAGACCACTACATTACTCATCATTTATGGCAGATTTTATCGATTCAAGTTAGATGTCGATTTCCGCCACCATTGTCGCTCAAAGAACTGGAGGGTGTTTTAACTGAAGAATGGGCTACAATTCCTTTGGAAAAAATTCACAGCTTCGGATAATCGAGGCTGTAATTGCTGCATACGGTGGACCTACACCATATTAACCTATGTTTCCATGTCTTTCCATTATTTTTTCCAACCACCAGATTTCATGAGTCAACCACACCCGCTCACTCTGTCAGTATGGATTTAACCGTACACAAACATATTGAAAAAAGGTACTGTATCAGCAGATACAAGGTGTATCCAGTCGAGGGGTAATTGGAAATATCCGTCTATATATCCGGAGTCAGAAAAAGACACTCACAGGCTCAGTAGGGATTAGACAAGAATATAAAAAGTACAAAAAGGGTAATATATTACAAGCGTACAGCTGCATACAGTGTTGGTGTGATTTTAAATCTCCCAGTCCCTATAGTTTGAAAGAGTCAGACACAAACTCTCACAGGCTCAGTATGGATTACACCAGAATATAAAAATTGGAAAAAGGGAAATGGATTTGAAGCGTACAACAGTATACAGTGTTGGGGTACTTTTAAATATACGTATATATTTCAGTGTCAGTAAGCCAGTCCAGACTGTCCACTACTGGAAAAAAGATGGATACAACTCCAGACGGAAAGTGTAGTGATTGCAGAAATTTTATAAATTACTAATCATAGGAAAACCTCCAGGGAGGATTCGCAGAGGCGATGCTGACCCTCAATTAATTTGTGGAGAATGCGAAACCGATTGTTTGTGAAAAAAGGGTTGCTGTCTAACAGTAGCGTGGATCCCATCACCGTTACTCGTCTCCATCAAATTTTGATCACAGGGAGAGATGTACACATGGTCCTCACTGCCTATCATGATCTGTCTGTTAACTTTGGAGTGCAAAAGACAGAAGCAACAGGCCGTAGGCGATTCTATTGGATTGCCATGAGAGGAGACATTGCAAAATGGTGGCAGGAATGTCACACGTCTGTGACTAGGAAAACTGTGAAAGCTGATCATATAGCACCCCTGCATCCGATTGTGAGTCGACGTCCATTACAAATAGTAGCCATTGATCATCTGAAGGTAGAGCCCAGCAGGACTGGCCATAGCTAAGATTTAACCATCATCGATCAGTTCTGTAAAGTTGTATTGCCCGTCCCTGTGAAGGATTTAACTGGCCAGACTACACAGTGTTGGAGCAGGGAGAGGCAAGTCTTGCAAGTGCTTGGGCCCTGAGAAAGCAGGGGGGCACTCGTGGGCGGCGGTACTGGCACAGGGACCCTCATAGTACGGCGATGTGTTTGACAGCGAGTGGGCCCACCCACCTGTTCAGGCACTTGCCCGGGTGCGCCAGGTGGTGACCACGGCCATGGGCAGGGCAGCCCAGTTAGGGAGGTTGAAAAAATGCCATATGTTGATGTCTAGGCTGTACATTCAGCAGCTGCAAATGGAGGAAGTGGAGAAGTAGGAGGAAGAGGAGGACAAAAGCGAGCCATTTTTATTGCCACCTATGTGTCATCAGGGGAAGGTGGGACAAATTCCTTGGAAACCCATGCATGGTTCATTTTAATGAAGGTTAGATCATCAACATTTTGGGTCAACAGATGGGTCCTTTTTTTTGTCAGGATTGATCCAGCAGCACTGAAGACTCTTTCAGATAACACACTAGCAGCAGGGCAAGTGAGCTCCTGTAAGGCATATTGTGCCAATTCAGGCTAGGTGTCCAGTTTACAGGCCCAATAGTCAAAGGGAAATGACCTGTGAGGGAGAACATTGATATGGGAGAAGTAGTTTGTAACCATAGTTGACAACTGCTGTCTCCTGTCACTTGCAATCGATTCTGTATTAGCAGTCGTGTGAGCGGTACTTGAAAAATCAGTCCACAACATAGTCATGAAACCTCTGTCTCCAACGCCACTTCAGCTGTGTGCACCACGAACACCTCTTCCATGTTGCCCCTACAGCTCGTGGGAGAACCAGCACTGGTGCTGTTTGCTGGGAATGCCTCCAACAAACGGTTTACCAAAGTTGCTAGTTTGTTAGTCAATATTATCTCTAGGTTCTCCTGTGGCATGATGTTTTGTAATTTGCCTTTATAGCGTGGATCCAGGATGCTGGCTAACCAGTAGTCATCATTCTTCATCATTTTGGCAATGCGGGGGTCCCTTTTTTAGGATACGCAAGGCATAATCACACATGTGGGCCAATGTTCCAGGTGTCATTGATGCACTGCCAGTGGTGGGTGGAGGAGCACTTTCATGGAAATCAACATCCCTCCAATCACGCACAAACCCTGTACCTGACCTTGGCACCCCAACATTCTCTCTTGGCCCCTGAGAACCATCCTGCTCCCCAAAATAATCATCCCCCTCATCCTCCTCCTCCTCTTCCTCCACCTCGTCCAGGCCAGTTGCCCTCACTGACAATGGCTGACTATCATCAAAACGTCCCTCCTCCTCTCCTGCAGATGCCTGATCCTTAATGTGCATCAAAGTTTGCATGAGCAGACGCATAAGTGGTATGCTCATGCTTATGATGGCGTCATCTGCACTTACCTGCCGTTTGCGTTCCTCAAAACACTGAAAGACTTTACAGAAGTCTTTCAGCTTTGACCACTGCACACCCGACAATTCCATGTCTTCCCTCAAACTGCCTGCCCGTGTATCCTCCCACAAATGCATTACAGCCTGCCTCTGTTCGCACAGCCTCTCAACCATGTGCAGGGCGGAGTTCCACCTTGTTGCAACGTCTATGATTAGGCGGTGCTTTGGGAGTTGGAGCGATCGCTGAAGCTTCTGCATACGACTGGAGTGTACGGGCTAGCGACGGATGTGCAAGCACAGTCTTCGCACATTATTGAGCAGGGCTGTTAACTCTGGATAATTAAGTAGGAAGCACTGCACCACCAGGTTCAAGGTGTGAGCCAGGCAAGGTATGTGTCTCAGTTTTGCAAGGGCTATGGCTGCCACAAAATTCCGGCCGTTATCACTGACTACCTTGCCTGGCTCAAGATGTAGACTGCCCAGCCATGACTCAGTTTGTCGATGCAAGTAGTCAGCCAGTACCTCCGCAGTGTGTCTTTTGTCGCCCAAAGACATCATCTTTAAAACAGCCTGCTGCTGCTTACCACTAGCTGTTCGATAGAGGGACACCTCGTTCGCAACACTGGCAGCTGTGGATGGAGTGCTCGTGCGACAGCGCTCTGTGGACAAGATTTCGCTTCTGGAGGAGGAGGAGGAGGGTGGAATGTCTACAGCCAACTGTTTCCTATACCGTGGGCTAGGCAGTACTGTTCCACCGCCGCTGTCCCCTGTGGAGCCAGCATCCACCACATTAACCCAGTGCGCAGTGATGGACACGTAACGGTCCTGGCCATGCCTACTTGCCCATGCATCTGTTGTGAGGTGCACCTTTCCACTCACAGATTGTTTGAGTGCATGGACAATGCGGTCTTTCACATGCAGGTGGAGGGCAGGGATGACTTTTTGAGAAAAGAAGTGCTGACTGGGTAGGTCATAGCATGGGACAGCATAGGCCATGAGGTCTCGAAACGCTTCGCTTTCAACCAAACGGAAGGGAATCATCTCTAATGAAATCAGTTTGGCAATGTAGCCGTTCAAAGCCAGTGTACGCGGATGAGATTATGAGTACTTTTTTGTCCTACTCAGATGTCTGGTAGGGTGAGCTGGACTTGAGAGCTGCATAGGGGGGAACTAGCGTTGGACATTAAGGACTGAGAGGGGGTTGGTGATTGTGGTGTTGGTGATGGCCTTGATTCAGTCTTTTTTTCCAAAAACATTGTGATTCCCTGACTGCTTTGGCCTTGCGATGACACCTCAACATTTCTTGCTGGTGGTGTGCTTATCGGTGGCCTTTCAGTGGGGGAAGCAATGTAGCGTTGCTGGCTACCTTCAGTCGGAGGGGTGCACATGTGCTACCTGAGGTTTTGTAGTCCGTCCACGCTTGCAAGTGCATGGTGGTTAAATGTCTAAGCATGCAACTGGTATTCAAATTTCTCAGATTTTTACCTCAGCTAAAGGTCCTTCCGCACTTCTTACAGATAACCTTTGTCTCATCAATAGAATTTTGGTCAAAAAAGTGCCACACCGCACTCTTCCTACTATGGTATACATTTTCAGGGCTTGCACGGTGTGCAAATTTGACCATCTTGCCAAACTCTCCTGCACCTCTTTTTGATTTTTTAACAAGTTTGGGTACAGCTACGGGCCTGCCAGATAACCGCTGCTGCGATGTCGATGCCTGCTGCGGATCCTTCTCCTCTTCTGAGCTCTTGCCAGCGGCACCCTCTTCCCCCAATGGATGCCAATCCGGGTCAACAACTGGGTCATCCATCACCTCCTCTTCAATGTCATCTTCACCTTCCTCTGTGTTACCGTGTAAGGTGGTATAGTATGCGGGAAGGGGCACCTGAGTTTCATCAGGGTCTGATTCTGGCTCACTATACTGCAAGGCAAATGTATTTCTCTGGGTCATTGTACCAGCAGAATCATTTAGCAGTGGCTGTGCATCAGTGCACTCCATGTCAGATTCATCTTGGACTGGGGAATTCAGGATTTGACTTGATAACCCAGGCATGGTATGTGAAAAGAGCTCCATGGAGTAATCTGAAGTGTTTTCTGCTGCATCCTTCATTTTTGGTGTGGGTGAAGGACACAAGGAAAGGTGTTGTTCCTGACCAGAAGCCTGCACTGATGACTCAATGCTTGCAGTTTTTGAAACTTCAGAAGAGGAGGCAATAGAACTGGAGGCTGTTTCAACAATGTAAGCCAAAACCTGTTCCTGATGCTCCGGCTTTAAAAGCGGTTTACCTACTCCCAGAAAAGGGAACCTTAAAGGCCTTCTTGTGCAAGGGGATGATGCCGGCTCAACACTTCCTGCCTTAGCTGCTATTGAGCTTTTGACATAACCAGCAGATGCCCCACCACCACCATCAGTACCAGCTGTGCCTCCCCGCCCATGTACGCAGCCTCTTCCACCAGACTTCCTCATGTTAGGAAAAATGTACCAAAAATACCAGCAGAGATATGGTACTGTATGAGAAGCGGACAGCTCTATACGGTGTATGTATGGAAAATTTGAATTATCCGTCTATTTTTTAACGGAGTCACACACAGATGCTGTCTCTGTATCGATTTGACCATAATCAAACAGCAGATATGGGATACTGTTTGACAAGCGGACAGCTCTATACGGTGTATGGATAGAATAGTTGAATTATCCGTCTTTTTTTAACGGAGTCACACACAGACGCTGTCTCTGTATCGATTTGACCATAATCAAACAGCAGATATGGGATACTGTTTGACAAGCGGACAGCTCTATATGGTGTATGGATGGAAAATTTGAATTATCCGTCTATTTTTTAAAGGAGTCACACACAGATGCTGTCTCTGTATCAATTTGACTGTAATCAAACAGCAGATATGGGATACTGTTTGACAAGCGGACAGCTCTATACGGTGTATGGATGCAAAAATGAAAATCTCCGTCTAGCTTTGTACGGAGTCACACA
The DNA here is from genome assembly GCF_039654945.1 of Dendrobates tinctorius. Lineage (NCBI taxonomy): Eukaryota > Metazoa > Chordata > Amphibia > Anura > Dendrobatidae > Dendrobates > Dendrobates tinctorius. The sequence continues at coordinate 12,609,878 of NW_027361858.1, read as the reverse complement.
CAGATAGCATGTATTTGTCTGTGATACCAGCTGGTACACGGTAGTGTGTGAGGAGCGTACACCTCTATAAGGTGTGTGAAAAAATGAACGCTCGCTAACTGTGCAGAAAAAAGGAATAAAAGTATTTTTGCTTTGAAAAAAGCACTCTGCACAGCAGTGTGCACACAGCAATGCAGCTATCAGGTAGTCTTATAAGGCAGCCTAATAACCACCGGAGCTGCTGCACACAAACATATCCTCCACTGTCACTGCACACTAACTGTTGTGTTGTACAGGAATAATCACTATCAGCAGAAGCAGATTTTTTTTGTTTCCTGCCTAAACACTCTCCCTATGCTAAGATAGGCAGAAGTAAGATGGCGGTCAGCATTCAGGACTTTTATAGCCACTGTGACACCACACAAAGCCAGCCAATCACTGCAATGCCCATATATAAGATGGTGGTGGCCGCTGCCTATGTCATCGCGTTGCCCACAGTGTGCATCAATGATCATTGGTTGAGAAAAGGCGCTGGAAGCATGATGGGAAACACGACTTTGGCGCGCGGGTCGGCAACCTCATGGCCGACCTCAAGCTATGGTCGGGTTTTGATCGGCGAAACCCGACTTCATCAAAAGTCGGCGACTTTTGAATTTGACTGATCCGTTTTGCTCAACTCTACTTGTGGATTATTGTTAAATATTAATCGGTTGTTAATTTAAATTACCACACTACAACTCAGTTCTGTACTGAACACATTGCCTTCCGCTGACACTACATATGTTATTTCTGTAAGTTTAGCTCATGGTAAATGTCAACCCCATATATATTGTTAGGCGTCGGGTTCCTGCAACTGCACAGCAGGGAGCCAGAGCCTCACATACAGCGGTCTCCCATTCTCCATCGACCGCAGAGGAACCTGCTCAGCAGCTCCATCGTTCCCGACGCTCTGCCTACACCAGCTCTGTAGGTCTGGTTGTTGCTGGCACCTCTGGGCCAGCAAAAGCAACGCAGGCTGCCCAGCAGCAAGCCGCTGCAGAGGCCAAGTCCTTCCGTCGCTCCACTGAGCATGCTCACGAGACAATCTCCCATTGGAGATTGGGAGTCACATGCACAGGTCCTTCTCCAGATCTGATTGGTCCATCTCAGGAATCTGGAAACTTCTGGGAGGTCCCGGCTATAAAAGGTTTGCATGGCCGCTCGGCCATGCGCTAGTACAGACTCTAGTAGCTACCTGTGTGAATGATGATGGATGCATGGACTTGCAAATGACTCATTAAGATTCCCCTCCCTCTGATATTAGGTGTGTGGATAAGGAACTAGTGATAGAGTCAGCGCCAGTCAGTGGCAAGCTACAGGCCACGGTGCATATCATCCACGGTACTAGCATCCGACAGTTTGCCTGCTACCTGGCATTGTCGTATTGCAGCAGTGTTTGTCACCACGCTGCAGTCAGCAGCACGTATTGGCGTCCGCGGTGGCGACGCCGTATGCATGGTAGGTCTAGAAGGACGCTGACCCTGTCTCTGGGTCCTGTGACCATATACCGTGCATTCATTGCGCTGAGTCCTGTGAGTTCAACAGGCTCAGCATTTGTGTTTAACGCCTCAGCGTCTCTGTGAGTTAACAGAGTCCACCCAGCGCACATCGAGTGATGTTCAACCCGCGTGAGCAATACCGCCATATCTAGCATCTGCCATTACATAGCAGCAGTGTAATACCTCTGCACGGTGGACCCTGGACAGCGAACGCACTTTCTATTATTTATTATTTAGTGCGCTCCGCCATCCCTAACATATATAGAGACCACGTGCTCTGAAAGACGTACATAATGGCCTGCAGGAAGGAGGGGGGTCGCTCTCTTCTTCACTCTCTTCGCCACTACAGCCACTACACTGAATGGACAGCAGGTATGTAACTTAATCACAGCGTGTGACTTCAATAGAAGCATATGACAGAGACAGAGGTCTTTTCAATTCAGAATTCCAGGAAAGAAGGAACAAGCTTTGCTAAGAACAAATGGACAATCTCTTTATAACTATTTTACCTATTTTCATATTTCACTATAATGATCTTTTTTTGGTGGGCAATCCTAATAAACCACTACATTTTTATAAGAAACTTTGTGAAATTTCCTTTAGAGTATCATATTCGGTAACAACTCCTGAATAAGTAAAAATGCAAGAATAATTATTTTTAACTTTGGCCAAGCCAGTCAGTCACACCAGAATTTTTGTGTGTGTGAAATTCCTTCAACTTGCCCAAGGGGAGCCGCCAGTAAAAGAACCTCAGATGTGCAAGTTATCAGGAACTCCACTACAATATTTCAGGATCAGAAAGAACCTACGAGTCAGGACTAAGAGATGCCAGATGGATTGAGAAGTAAGACAAGTGCCAGACGTACTGCAAGATAGATGTGTTGTCCATCAAAGGAACTACAAGCTGAGATATTTCAAGGTAAGAAACATGGATGTCATTACTTCTTTTTCTAAGCAAAGTAAATCAAAATTTATGCCTGTAGACGAGTCTAATTTAGACGTTTTATGGCTCAGCTTATATGCAGAATGTGAAGTGGAAAATCTAAAGTTAGATTCTAAGCTGGTGTCCTTCAATATAGTAAGTGAGAAATTGAAAATATTTTACAAATGGTTGATGTATTTCACAAGTTGATGTCAGAGAAATCCAAAAATGACTGTGCAAAGGTAAAAAATGATGTTCCCGAGATTGACTGTAATGTGGAGAAACAGTTACAAAGTGAGAGGCATGTGTCTGTAGCAATTACTCAAGGTGACCTTGCAGACTTAAAAAAAAAAAGATGGAGGAATAGGAGGAGACTTCAGAACTGACATAGAGGCCGTACGAGGGACAGACGTACCACTAAAAATAGACCACTCAGAGGCCCAACTCCAAATTAAAGTTAGGAAAGATTTGTTAAAATTATGCAAAATCATTCCTGCATATGATAACAAAATCCATGTATGTAGAAACTCGGAGGTATTTGAGAGCTTTGTTGATAAGTTTGATTTGACTAATGAGGAGAAAAACCAGTTGTTTAAAATGTGGATCCCTGTAACCTTTTCCAGGTGGTTATATTTATGGATATCTTGTGAAACACATGTGAAAAATGATAAAGACAGATTAAAAATTCTGCTTTTTTGGGGCATGAAATGAAAATTATCCAGATATTGATATTCTTCACAAATTAAGGATTGGTCGGAAAGAATGTACTTTTACATTCATGTCCATATTTGATCGGTTGTACAGAACTCTCGTTAAAAATGTCAAAACACAGTCCATGACAAAGAGTTTCGTAAACAAATTTGGATTTCTAAATCCTGCATCTCGTGTTATTGCGTCACAAAAAGATTCTTTATTTGAATGTGCGCAATCCCTTGATTTTGCTAGAAAACATGAGAATCATGAAAGGAAGATAAGTCATGCTAACTTTGTAAAATCTTCTCAGAAGCCAGTATCAAATTCTCCTAAACTGAGTTATCCCCGTAATCAAATCTATGAAGAACGAAGAAAACCACATATTTGCTTTAAGCCCTATGAAATGATGACCACAGAAAGAACTTCGCAGATTGAGTTAAAAATTCAAAATTCTGACCTTCTTTCTGTAAAAAGGGCGGAATCTGACAGACAGAAGCAGGTGGTGAGTGACATCATGGACTATAAGCTGGAGTCCATTATCGGAGCTGATCAGGGAATCCATTAGCTTAACAATGGAAAGAGTTTTTCAGAACATTTTTTTTACAGAGAAATAAGATTGGGTTTAGGAATTGGCTAAAAATGTAATTATATGTTGTGTAAAAGTGTTATACAATGTATTAGTCAGTTATATGTAATTATTTTCTAGAATATAATTCTGTAGTTCTATAGTTTTGTATATACACTCACTGGCCACTTTATTAGGTACACCTGTCCAACTGTGTGTTAAGACTTAATTTCTAATCAGCCAATCACATGGTGGCAACTCAGTGCATTTAGGCATGTAGACATGGTCAAGACAATCTCCTGCAGTTCAAACCGAGCATCAGTATGGGGAAGAAAGGTGATTTGAGTGCCTTTGAACGTGGCATGATTGTTGGTGCCAGAAGGGCTGGTCTGAGAATTTCAGAAACTGCTGATCTACTGGGATTTTCACGCACAACCATCTCTAGGGTTTACAGAGAATGGTCCGAAAAAGAAAAAAAATCCAGTGAGCGGCAGTTCTGTGGCCGGAAATGCCATGTTGATGCCAGAGGTCAGAGGAGAATGGGCAGACTGGTTCGAGCTGATAGAAAGGCAACAGTGACTCAAATTGCCACCCGTTACAACCAAGGTAGGCAGAAGAACATCTCTGAACGCACAGTGCGTCGAACTTTGAGGCAGATGGGCTACAACAGCAGAAGACCACACTGGGTACCACTCCCCTCAGCTAAGAACAGGAAACTGAGGCTACAATTTGCACAAGCTCATCGAAATTGGACAGTAGAAGATTGGAAAAACGTTGCCTGGTCTGATGAGTCTCGATTTCTGCTGCGACATTCGGATGGTAGGGTCAGAATTTGGCGTAAACAACATGAAAGCATGGATCCATCCTGCCTTGTATCAACGGTTCAGGCTGGTGGTGGTGGTGTCATGGTGTGGGGAATTTTTTCTGGGCACTCTTTGGGCCCCTTGGTACCAATTGAGCATCGTTGCAACGCCACAGCCTACCTGAGTATTGTTGCTGACCATGTCCATCCCTTTATGACCACAATGTACCCAACATCTGATGGCTACTTTCAGCAGGATAATGCGCCATGTCATAAAGCTCGAATCATCTCAGATTGGTTTCTTGAACATGACAATGAGTTCACTGTACTCAAATGGCCTCCTCAGTCACCAGATCTCAATCCAATAGAGCATCTTTGGGATGTGGTGGAACGGGAGATTCGCATCAGGGATGTGCAGCCGACAAATCTGCGCCAACTGTGTGATGCCATCATGTCAATATGGTCCAAAATCTCTGAGGAATGCTTCCAGCACCTTGTTGAATCTCTGCCACGAAGAATTGAGGCAGTTCTGAAGGCAAAAGGGGGTCCAACCCCTTACTAGCATGATGTACCTAATAAAGTGGCCAGTGAGTGTATATATATATATATATATATATATATGCATACAGTATATATAGTATGCTTGTATAAGTAGAGATTGTAGAACTGTATTTTTTAGTGAATTAAAATCTACTCCAGTAATAATATTTAGAATTACATTAAAGTCAATACATATATGTATAGGATATTGCAATTGTTTTGTTTCTGGATGAATATGTTATTAACCTTATCTTTTATTTTTCCTTAGAATTTTCAATTCAAAGCAGGACTTAATCGGGAAAAAGTTCTCTTACATGGATTTATGCCTTTATTTACACAGGAAGTTGTAATAACTGCATGATTTCATGTATTTAACACTTAAAAGAAATAATATGTAACTAACAATCTAAAATTAGTTTTCTGTGTGCTGCATGGCATGACATGACATCACAGCATGTGAAATCTGAACCTTGTTCTAATGATAAGTATACCATGTCCCTGTTTTTAGTGCTGTAATTTAGTCTGTAGCCTTAGTGAAAATAATTTTTGAGGGGTCTCAGCCATTGCTAGTCAAAGAAATTTCTTTTTTTTTAGGCCTAAGTTTCAAGTATAGCTATGCAACATATATTTATGTTATGTGTATTTGGGGAATACTCAAAGAAATATTAAGATATACTAAATGTAATAGTTTACAATGCACATTGATAATTAGGACACAATAATTTGGGTTAATATACATGAATTCATACCTCTGTATGTGGAATAATTTGGTTTGAACTTATATGTGTCACAGTCTGAGTGACAAATGACAGATGCATGTATGAGCAGCTGCTAAGAGAGAATATGAATGTACAAGAGTAATGTGATACGTTTGATGTATGAAAGAGGCCTCATGATGCCATGGTATGTTAGAAAAATTATGTCTTTATGGGAAATAATGCAAATCAGTTTAATTATTAGAATATTAAGATACATAATGAAATATTATCTATATAACATATATTTCTATATTTCTTTAGTAATTATTTCTTGATTTAGTTAATTGAGCATACGTGTAATCACGCATCAAAATGGTTTAAGAAAATTTACATTCAAATTAATTTTTTCCAAAGGATAATTTTATGATATTCAATTTTTTTTTAATGGTTACATAGATGGGTACACATCTTCAGACAAATATATGGTATAAAGCAAGTATAGAATTTACATAAATAATTTATAAATTTATTATTTTTCATTTTGGTTTTGATAAGTGAATTATTTTATAAAACAAATTTTTTTGGTATTAAGGGGGAAATGTGTTTTTGATCCTGATTACATCATCACATTTGATTAATACCTCTTCACACATTTTAATAAAGACGAAATATAAATAAGGCACAATGGTATAATATTGGGTATAATAACATTAAATATTATAAAGAGTCATTTCTTTACACTAGAAGAGTTTTACATGCAAAGTTGCATAATTTGAATATTTTGGTAATACAAGTTTATAACAAATATGAAATAATCCAGATCATGGAAATATTAAGGGTATATGTTACGGAGGACATAACTACTCTGCATTTGTTATCAACATAAAGGCCTTGTTTTTATTCTTATTTTTATTTTTCATTATCAATTTTTATTATTCTAACTATTTTTATTTTTAATTCTTACATTTTTATTTTTTCTCTCAATCAAGAAAAAAACAATATTTAATAAAGTAATGTCTAGTACGAGAATATTGCTTCATTAAATATAACAATGATATGATTCCATAATAAGGGAAAATGTTTCAATTCTGAGTTATATGCAACAATTCTTTCATTCATTCACTCACTCATACAGTTGTGGCCAAAAGTATTGACGGGCCAATTTTAACAATTCTAACCACTGTCAATTTATGAGATACAGTTGTGGCCAAAAGTATTGACACCCCTGCAATTCTGTCAGATAATATTCAGTTTCTTCCTGAAAATGATTGCACACACAAATTCTTTGGTATTATTATCTTCATTTAATTTGTCTTAAATGAAAAAACACAAAAGAGAATGAAGCAAAAAGCAAAACATTGATCATTTCACACAAAACATCCAAAATGGGCCAGACAAAAGTATTGGCACCCTCAGCCTAATACTTGGTTGCACAACCTTTAGCCAAAATAACTGCGACCAACTGCTTCCGGTAACCATCAATGAGTTTCTTACAATGCTCTGCTGGAGTTTTAGACCATTCTTCTTTGGCAAACTGCTCCAGGTCCCTGATATTTGAAGGGTGCCTTCTCCAAACTGCCATTTTTAGATCTCTCCACAGGTGTTCTATGGGATTCAGGTCTGGACTCATTGCTGGCCACCTTAGAAGTCTCCAGTGTTTTCTCTCAAACCATTTTCTAGTGCTTTTTGAAGTGTGTTTTGGGTCATTGTTCTGCTGGAAGACCCATGACCTCTGAGGGAGACCCAGCTTTCTCACACTGGGCCCTACATTATGCTGCAAAATTTGTTGGTAGTCTTCAGACTTCATAATGCCATGCACACGGTCAAGCAGTCCAGTGCCAGAGGCAGCAAAGCAACCCCAAAACATCAGGGAACCTCCACCATGTTTGACTGTAGGGACTGTGTTCTTTTCTTTGAATGCCTCTTTTTTTCTCCTGTAAACTCTATGTTGATGCCTTTGCCCAAAAAGCTCTACTTTTGTCTCATCTGACCAGAGAACATTCTTCCAAAACGTTTTAGGCTTTTTCAGGTAAGTTTTGGCAAACTCCAGCCTGGCTTTTTTATGTCTCGGGATAAGAAGTGGGGTCTTCCTGGGTCTCCTACCATACAGTCCCTTTTCATTCAGATGCTGACGGATAGTACGGGTTCACACTGTTGTACCCTCGGACTGCAGGGCAGCTTGAACTTGTTTGGATGTAAGTCGAGGTTCTTTATCCAACATCCGCACAATCTTGCGTTGAAATCTCTTGTCAATTTTTCTTTTCCGTCCACATCTAGGGAGGTTAGCCACAGTGCCATGGGCTTTAAACTTCTTGATGACACTGCGCACGGTAGACACAGGAACATTCAGGTCTTTGGAGATGGACTTGTAGCCTTGAGATTGTTCATGCTTCCTCACAATTTGGTTTCTCAAGTCGTTAGACAGTTCTTTGGTCTTCTTTCTTTTCTCCATGCTCAATGTGGTACACACAAGGACCCAGGACAGAGGTTGAGTCAACTTTAATCCATGTCAACTGGGTGCAAGTGTGATTTAGTTATTGCCAACACCTGTTAGGTGCCACAGGTAAGTTACAGGTGCTGTTAATTACACAAATTAGAGAAGCATCACATGATTTTTCGAACAGTGCCAATACTTTTGTCCACCCTCTTTTTTATGTTTGGTGTGGAATTATATCCAGTTTGGCTTTAGGACAATTCTTTTTGTGCTTTTTCATTTAAGACAAATTAAATGAAGATAATAATACCAAAGAATTTGTGTTTGCAATCATTTTCAGGAAGAAACTGAGTATTATCTGACAGAATTGCAGGGGTGTTAATACTTTTGGACACAACTGTATATTCTTATTTTGGTTCATGACTATACATTCTTAAATATTATTGGTATAATAAATATATTCTATTAATAAAGTTTTAGTAATAAAGATGAAAACACTTGTTACATAAAACACACTGACACCTATGGGTTGAAAAAAGGTAATTACACCTATGACATAAAAAAAGTTCTATCACATGAAGAATATGGTTAACATTGTTGAAGAATATGGATAATTTTATATTATCATTTATTATTGTTTTATTATTTCAAACATGAATTCCATATACGGTACAAATTCTGATAATAATTACATGGATATTACTGATTGCTATAGTACGCTGTGATATTATAGGTTAGGAAACTTACCAGATTTGGTATAGAATAGGGAATGAAGACTTCAAGCAAGATACTGAAATTACGTTAATAAAGACTTTTCATATTTCTAAATTCAATTGATTCTTACCAGTTGCAAGAAGAACGCTATCCAGAAGTCCCAGAAGGTAATAAAGCTATGATTTCTGAGTAATAGACTATGTCAATTACAAGTGCAGTATCCATCATTGACAGCCATGATTGCAGTATCCAAACTGACAATCAGAGGACAATGATCCTATGATGCTGTGTTACCACGTTTTTATCAAGTTCTAGTGGTTTCCTATCACCTGTAAAGCTTCCATGAAAGCTGGTGAACGATAAGGTAATTGTCAGGAAAACCCCAACCCTGACATGTGTCCTGTGCATTAGGACTAAGAACTGGTTGTGGTGCTATGTTTAGCAAGGAAGAGTCATTTTAACCCTTGCTTTGCTGACCAAAGACGTCACACCTGTTCCAAGACCAGTGCGGATGACATGGAGGATTCCAGAAATATCCAAGGCGAGCCAATGTAAGTCCAGGTCTTTAAAGGTGACACTGCACAGATATTAAAGCTACAGATTTTGTTTTCTTATCAACATTTGAATTTATGGACTTTGATTTGACACACGACACGATCTCTACAACATCTATATGCTATTTCAAAGGAATTATCATATAAAGACTGTGTTTTAAAAGAACCAAGAAGACAGAAGACATCAAAATGAAGACCAGATGACATCAGATGATGATGACTGGACCTGAGATGCTTCAATTTAGATTTAGGGAAGATTAATTATACATATTTTATATGAATATTGTTCATGGCTTACCATAACATGAATTCACATCATTATGTTATTGAGTACGTATAACAATAATCTGATATTATTATTATTGAAATTAAATTATTTTGCCAAAAAAGAAGAAAGTAGATCTAATTATCCTAAAGATGAACTTATCTACTTTGAGGGTTCCAATTAATGTCTGTCACCCTCAAAAGGGGAATTGTTAAATATTAATCGGTTGTTAATTTAAATTATCACACTACAACTCAGTTCTGTACTGAACACATTGCCTTCCGCTGACACTACATATGATATTTCTGTAAGTTTAGCTCATGGTAAATGTCAGCCCTATATATATATATATAGAGACCACGTGCTCTGAGAGATGTATATAATGGCCTTCAGGAAGGAGGGGGTCGCTCTCTTCTTCACTCTCTTCGCCACTACGGCCACTACGTTGAATGGACAGCTGGTATGTAACTTAATCACCACGTGTGACTCCAAGAAAAGCTTATGACAGAGACAGAGGTCTTTTCCATTCAGAATTCCAGGAAAGAAGGAACAAGCTTTGCTAAGAACAAATGGACAATCTCTTTATAACTATTTTACCTATTTTCATATTTCACTATAACGATCTTTTTTTGGTGGGCAATCCAAATAAACCACTACATTTTTTATAAGAAACTTTGTGAAATTTCCTTTAGAGTATCACATCTGACAACAAGTTCTGAATAAGTAAATATACAAGAATAACTATTTTTAACAATCATCAAGATGTTTGCTGGCAAAACTGAGATGAGCTTTTATGTTCTTATTGCTCAGCAGTGGTTTTCGTCTTAGAACTATGCTATGCAGGCCATTTTTGCCCAATCTCTTTCTTATGGTGGAGTCAAGAACATTGACCTTAATTGAGTTAAGTGAGAATGCAGTTCTTTGAATCTTGTTGTGCGGTGTTTTGTGACCTCTTGGATTAGTTATTGCTGCACTCTTGGGGTAATTTTGCTAGGCCGGACATTCCCGAGAAAGTTCACCACTGTTCCATGTTTTTGCCATTTGAGGATAATGGTTTTTATTATGCTTCGCTTTAGTCCCAAAGATTTAAAAATGGCTTTATAGCCTTTTCAAGACTGATATATCTCAATTACTTTGTTTCTCATTTGTTTTTGGATTTCTTTGGATTGAGGCATGTTGTCTAGCTTTGAAGAACTTTTGGCCTACTTCACTTTGTCAGGCAAGTAAGTCCTATGTAAGTTGTTTCGTGATTGAGAACAGGCACAGCAGTGATCAGGCCTGGGCGTGGCTAGGGGATTTGAACTCAGCTTCCCCAGGATGTGATAAGCCACAGTATATTTATGTTTTAAGGCGGGGTGGAGCAATCACTTTTTCACACAGGCCACTGTAGGATTGGATTTCTTTTTCCCTTAATAATAAAGGACTTTCACTTAAAAACTGCATTTTGTGTTTACTTGTCTTATCTTTGTCTAATATTTAAATTTGTTTGACAATCTGAAACACTTAAGTGTGACAAACGTGCAAAAGAATAGGAAATCAGGAAGGGGGCAAACAGTTTCTAACACAACTGTAGACACAGATCCTAATTGTGAGGATCATATTTGTACCATATGCATAATGAAATCTTGGAAGATCTGCCAGCTCTAGCACAACCAAAATACACAAAAGCTTAAAGGGGATACTCGTCACTTTAAAAAAAAGAAAAGGCATGTAATTGCTAACAGAAGCAACTACCTGTCTGTTGTACCCGGCACCGGTCATTGACCACGCCTGCCAGAGATTACGCTACTCCATGTCAACAGAGCAGCAGTTTCTCTTCCTGTTGACATGGTGGGACTATTGGTATCACGCTGATTAAGAGCTGATTATCTGCTGCCTAATTAGAGGAAGCTGGCTTTCAATCAGCATGACGCCAGTTGTCCTGCTCTGTCAACAGGAAGAGGAACTGCTGCTCTGTTGACACGGAGTAGCTGAATCTGAGGCAGGAGCGGTCAATGACAGTTAGTTGCTCTGTTAGCAAAGTCCCGATTATCAAATTTAATGACATATATTACGTGGCAGAAGTACAGCTAAGTTTTACTGAAATTGGAGGTACAAATTTGCACCAACCTCTCACAATTAACAAGATGCTATACCTGCACATATCGGCATCTGCAGAAGAGACAGACTGAGTCTCTGGGGGTATGTGCTTCTGAGCAGGATGATCTCGATAGGTATTATAATCATCCACTGAAACTGGTTTGCGGAAGAAGTCCAAACCATAGTCTGAAACAAAATAAATGTATATAAATTATTGGATATAATGTCTGTGTTCTCTAAGAAACAATATAATATAAATGTCTAGTGGAATGTACAAAAAGAAAAACATACATTTATGTACACTGCAAATATTGTGGTAAAAAGAAGACAAGAAAAGACAAAAATATTTTCATAAAATCAGTAATTTGATTGTGAAAGAAACGGTTATTTGTAATTAGAAATGACAAAAGAACAAATATGTTACGTAGTTTTCTATAAAATACTTTAATAATAATAATCTTTATCTATATAGCGGCAACATATTCTGCAGCGATATACAGTTTAACAGTTTCAAAACACAAGTCATAAGTAACAATGTTAACAATACAATCATTAAAGCAAAATTAGACAACCCTACTCGTGAGAGCTTACAATCTCCAATGAGGTGGGGGAGATACAAAGTACAGGTGTCTATTTACAATGATGTATATACAATGATGGTCCAGCCATCTTGAGGGATAGATGGAGCTGATGACTGGGCTACACATGCACACTTACACATAAAGTGACTTAGATTAGTGAACGTGATAGGGTGCTCTGAACAAATGCGTTTTGAGGAAGTGCCTAAAATTATGCAAATTGTGGATAGTCCTAATTTCTTGAGGTAGAGCATTCCAGGGGATTGGACCAGCGGAAGAAGTCTTGGAGTCGGGAGTGGGAGGTACAGATTAGTGCTGAGGTTAGTCAAAAGTCATTTGCAGAGCTCAGCGCTCGGTTAGGCCGATAGACAGAAATGAGGGAGGAGATTTAGGGGGGTGCTGCACTGTGGAGAGCTTTGTGGGTAAGAACAAGTACTTTGAATTGGATCCTATAATGAATGGGCAGCCAATGTAAGGACTGGCGAAGAGCGGACGTGTCCGAGTACCGATTAGCCAGATGGATGACCCTGGCTGCTGCATTAAGTATGGACTGGAGAGGGGAAAGTCGAGTAATGGGGAGGCCAATTAATAGTGCATGCAGTACTCCAGGCGGGAGTGGATCAATGCAACAGTGAGGGTTCTTGTTGGTTCCATGGTGAGAAGAGGGCAGATTCTAGAAATGTTCTTTAGGTGTAAGCTGCAAGAGCGGGCAAGAGATTGTATACTACTTTTTGAACAACTCTCTTAATCTGTTGGCCCTCACTGAAACCTGGGTTCAGGATTCTGACACTGTCTCTCCTGCTGCCATTTCCTATGGTGGCTTACAATTCTCTCACTCCCCGAGACCCACAAATAGACATGGTGGTGGAGTCGGCATACTCCTGTCCCGACAATGCACATTCCAGGTCATCCCCCCAGTTCCATCACTCTTATTCCCTTCTTTTGAGGTCCACACCATCAGGCTCTTCCGTCCCCTCTCCCTCAGAGTAGCGGTCATATACCAGCCCCCAGGCTCACCCACCCACTTCCTTGACCACTTTTCAGCCTGGCTGCCGCACTTCATGTCCTCAGAACTTCCAACCCTTATCCTGGGAGACTTCAACATCCCCATTAACAGCCCTACTTCCACATCTGCATCCCAACTCCTATCACTAACCACCTCTCTAGGCCTCTCACAGCTTTCAACCTCTGAGACACACAAGGACGGTAACACCCTTGATCTGGTCTTCGGCTGGCTCTGTTCAATCTCCCACCTAAATAACTCACCGCTTCCACTCTCTGACCACAACATTCTCTCCTTCACGCTCACAAATCCTCGCCCACCCCAGCTCACTCCTACCTACCACACAGTCAGAAATCTACAAGCCATTAACCCTCAGACACTTTCAGACTCCCTACACTCATCACTGTCCCCAATCTCCTCTTTTTCCTGTCCTAATCTGGCTGTTCATCACTACAATGACACTTTTAGAAGCACCCTTGACCAAGTAGCTCCCCTCACCCTCAGAACCTCCAAGCACAGAGTAAAACAGCCCTGGCTCACATCGCAAACTCAACTTCTCCAGCGATGCTCTAGGAATGCTGAACGCCTATGGAGAAAAACCCGCACACCAGAAGACTTCATCGACTTCAAATTTATGTTAAGAACCTATAACGCTGCCCTTCAACTCGCCAAACAGACCTACTTCGCCACCCTGATCTCCTCACTAGCCAACAACCCCAAGAAACTTTTTGACACTTTTCACTCCCTCCTCAGGCCAAAAGCACAAGCCCTTATCACAGACATTTGTGCTGATGACCTGGCCTCCCACTTTACAGAAAAAAAAGATAATATCTGACAGGAAATCTGCTCCCAACCACCAAGTGCTGTGACTCCCATCCCTTCCTGCATCTCCCCTAGCTCACTTTCCACATTTGATCCCATCACAGAAGAAGTCTCCAGACTCCTCTCTTCTTCTAGTCCGACTACATGCACTACCGACCCCATTCCCTCAAATCTCCTCCAGTCTCTCTCTCCAGTCGTTACAACCCACCTAAATACAATCTTTAATCTCTCCCTCTCCTCAGGCATTTTCCCATCAACCTTCAAACACGCCATCATTACTCCATTACTAAAGAAACCCGCTCTCGACCCATCCTGCACAAACAACTACAGACCAGTCTCCAATCTCCCCTTCATCTCTAAACTTTTGGAGCGCATAGTTTACTCCCGACTTACCCGTTACCTCTCCACTCACTCCCTACTAGACCATTCACAGTCCAGCTTCCGCCCCCTACATTCGACTGACACTGCACTCATCAAAGTGACCAATGACCCTCTGACAGCAAAACATAACGGTGACCACTCTCTGCTCATTCTTCTTTACCTATCTGCAGCTTTTGATACTGTTGACCACCATCTCCTACTCTCTAGGCTCCAGTAGCTAGGCATTATGGACACTGCTCTCTCCTGGTTCTCTTCCTATCTCTCTGACCGCTCCTTCAGTGTTTTGTTCTCTGGCTCCACTTCATCTTCTCTTCCTCATGCTGTTGGGGTACCTCAGGGCTCAGTCCTTGGCCCCCTTCTCTTCTCTCTCCACACAGCCCCAATTGGACAGACCATCAGCAGATTTGGCTTTCGGTACCATCTTTATGCTGATGACACACAACTATATACGTCTTCCCCCGACCTTACCCCCTCTGTACTACAGAATGCCAGTGACTGTCTGTCCGCAGTCTCCAATATCATGTCCACTCTCTATCTGAAACTCAACCTCTCCAAAACTGAACTTCTACTGCTCCCGCCGTCTACTAACCTCCCAAAATCTGACATTTCCCTCTCCGTGGGTGGTAACACAATAACTCCCCGGCAGCAGGCGCACTGTCTGGGTGTTATGTTTGACACCAATCTCTCCTTCACATCCCATATACAATCTCTTGCCCGCTCTTGCCGCTTTCACCTAAAGAACATCTCTAGAATCTGCCCTTTTCTCACCATGGAAACAACAAAAACCCTCACTGTAGCATTGATCCACTCCCGCCTGGATTACTGCAATGCTCTATTAATTGGCCTCCCCGTCACTCGACTATCCCCTCTCCAGTCCATACTTAATGCAGCAGCCAGGGTCGTCCATCTGGCTAATCGGTACTCGGACGTCTCCGCTCTTCATCAGTCATTACACTGGCTGCCCATTCATTATAGGATCCAATTCAAAGTACTTGCTCTCACCCACAAAGCTCTCCACAGTGCGGAACCCCCCTAATCTCCTTCCTCATTTCTGTCTATCGGCCTAGCCGATCGCTGCGCTCTGCAAACGACTTTTGACTAACCTCTGCACTAATCCATACCTCCCACTCCCGACTCCAAGACTTCTCCCGTGCTGCTCCTATCCTCTGGAATGCTCTACCCCAAGAAATTATGACTAACCTCAATTTGCATAGTTTTAGGTGCTCCCTCAAAACACATTTGTTCAGAGCGGCTTATCACGTTCACTAATCAAAGTCATTCTATGTGTAAGTGTGTGTGTACAGCCCATTCACTATCTCCATCCATCATTCATTCCTTCAAGATGGCTGGACCTTCATTGTAAATATACAATTGTAAATATACAACTGTACTTTGTATCTCCCTCACTTCATGGTAGATTGTAAGCTCTCACGAGCAGGGTCGTCTTATTTTGCTTTAATTATTGTATTATTAACGTTGTTACTTATGACTTATGTTTTGAAACTGTAAAGCGCTGCGGAATATGTTGGCGCTATATAAATAAAGATTATTATAATTATTATTATATGGGATGTGAAGGAAAGATTGGTGTCAAACATAACACCCAGACAGTGCACCTGCTGCAGGGGTGTTATTATGGTGTCACCCATGGAGAGGGAAATGTCAGATTTATGGAGGTTAGTAGATGGCGAGAGCAGAGGAAGTTCAGTTTTTGAGAGGTTGAGTTTTAGATAGAGAGCCGACATGATGTTGGAGGCTGCGGACAGTCACTGGCGTTCGGTAGTACAGCGGGGGTGTCAGGGGATGACATGTATAGCCAGAGAACAAAACACTGAAGGAGTGGTCAGAGAGATAGGAAGAGAACCAGGAGAGAGCAGTGTCCTTAATGCCTAGTGACTGGAGCATAGAGAATAGGAGACGGTGGTCAACAGTGTTGAAAGCTTCAGAAAGGTCGAGAAAAATGAGCAGAGAATGGTCACCGATACATTTTGCTGTCAGAAGGTCATTGGTAACTTTGATGAGTGCAGTTTCTGTCGAATGTAGGGGCAGAAGCTGGACTGTGAATGGTCTATGAGGGAGTGAGTGGCGAGGTAACAAGTAAGGCGGGAGTAGACTAGGCGCTCCAAGAGTTTCGAGATGATGGGGAACTTGGAGACTGGTCTGTAGTTATTTGTGCAGGATTTGTCAAGAGTGGGTTTCTTTAGTAATGGAGTAACAATAGAGTGTTTGAAGGAGGATGGGAAAATTCTTGAGGAGAGGGAGAGATTAAAGATTGTAGTTAGGTGAGTTGTGATGACAGGAGAGAGAGACTGGAGGAGATGTGAGAGAATGGGGTCGGTAGTGCATGTAGTCGGACGAGAAGAAGAGAGGAGTCTGGAGACTTCTGTGATGGGATCAAATGTGGAAAGTGATCCAGGGGAAATGCAGGGAGGGATGGGAGTCACAGCACTTGGTGGTTAGGATCGGATTCCTTGATGGATATTATCTATTTTCTCTATAAAGTGGGAGGCCAGGTCATCAACACAAATGTCTGTGATAGAGGCTTGTGCTTGTGGCCTGAGAAAGGAGTGAAAGGTGTCAAAAAGTTTCTTGGGGTTGTTGGCTAGTGAGGAGATCAGGGTGGTGAAGTAGGTCTGTTTGGCGAGATGAAGGGTAGAGTTATAGGTTCTTAACATAAATTTGAAGTGGATGAAGTCTTTTGGTGAGTGGGTTTTTCTCCATTGGCGTTCAGCATTCCTAGAGCATCGCTGGAGAAGTTAAGTATGCGATGTGAGCCAGGGCAGTTTTACTTGGTGTTTGGAGGTTCTGAGGGTGAGGGGCACTACTGGGTCAAGGGTGCTTCTAAGAGTGTCATTGTAGTGGTGTACAGCCAGATCAGGACAGGAAAAAGAGTAGATGGGGACAGTGATGAGTGTAGGGAGTCTGAAAGTGTCTGAGGGTTAATGGCTTGTAGATTTCTGAATGTTTGATAGGTAGGAGTGTGCTGGGGTGGGCGAGGATTTGTGAGCGTGAAGGAGAGAATGTTGTGGTCAGAGAGGGGAAGCGGTGAGTTATCTAGGTAGGAGATTGAACAGAGCCGGTCAAGGGTGGTACCGTCTTTATGTGTTTCAGAGGTTGAAAGCTGTGAGAGGCCTAGAGAAGTGGTTAGTGATAGAAGCTTGGATGCAGCTGTGGAAGTGGGGCTGTTAATGGGGATGTTGAAGTCTCCCAAGATAAGGGTTGGTAGTTCTGAGAACATGAAGTGCATCAGCCAGTCTGAGAAGTGGTCAAGGAAGTGGATGCTTGAGTCTGGGGGACGGTATATGACTGCTACTCTGAGGGAGAGGGGACGGAAGAGCCTGATGTTGTGGACCTCAAAAGAAGGGAAGGAGAGTGATGGAACTCGGGGGATGACCAGGAAAGTGCATTGTGGGGACAGGAGTTTGCTGACTCCACCACCAAGTCTGTTTGTGGGTCTCTGGGAATGGAAGAATTATAAGCCACATGGAAAATGGCAGCAGGGGAGACAGTGTCAGAATCTTGAATTCTGAATCTGTGAGGGCCAACAGATTCAGAGAGTTGTTCAGAACGTAATTGTACAGGAATGGAAGTTTGTTACATACAGACCGCGGATTCCTGATGGCACAATTGAAAGAAGGAGATGAAGGAGTGCAAGTAATATTAATAAGATTAGAATGGTTTTGTAGTGAGGTAGGGTAGGGGTTGAGGTTGGGGATATGTCCCCCGAAATCAGTAAGAGTAGGAAGATAAAGCGCAAGTAGTTATTGGAATTGTAAGAAGTTTTTTGTGCGATGTGTTTGGGCAAGATGGGCTGAGGTTTTTCAGGAAGGTGAGGAATACATGGGAGCTGTACATGGGAGAGGGAAGTAGAGAGGGGCTGATGTGTATGAGTCATGATGGAGGGGGGATGGGGTGGTGAGTGTGGATGGCAAGGGAACACAGGAGGATAGAAATAAAACACATGGTTAAAAGGGAGTGCAGAGTGTGGTTTACCAATTTTTTTAATCAAGTGGATTTTTATTAAAGAAAGCATATTAGGATACAAACTTTCAGAATGCAATCGTTTTCATATTAACAGCCCCGTATAACAACATCCCCCCCACCCCCAACCCCACCCCAATTAGACGGCTTGTATTGTCCACATAATCTTCTTCTGTAGAACAAAATATAGGTTAATTATATCTCTCCACCATTCGTAGCATTACAGGTGGCTCCCCACATATTCAATCTTCCTTGAGGCCACAACCAACATTATCAGCAACCCTAACTATACTCCAGCCATGGCGTCCAAAACTTTTCATACAACATCAATTTTCCTCTTTTTTTGTAAACCCCCTTTTCTAGCTTAATGGTATTTTTCACATATTTGAGATATTCTCCTCTAGACGGCGGTTCCTCTTTTATCCAATTTCTCGCAATCACTTTCCGAGCCATATAGATTAGTCTGGCTATCGCTGTCTTCACAATACCATCCACTCTTATCTCCTCCACAACACCCAGCAAACATACCACTGGATCCATTGGAATCACACATCTGTATGCTCCCTCCACCCGACTCAGGACTACTATCCAAAAAGATGACACGTCCACAACATGTGGAATATACCTGCACATTCATTTCGGCACCGAGGACATTCAGATGTAGGTTTTAGGCCAGCCTTGAACAAGATATCCGGGGACTTGTACACCCTGTGTATTATATAAAGCTGAGACAGTCTATACAGCTCACTCAATGACAATTTTGTTATCCATTCCAGAGCGGATTCCCAGACCTCATCCTCTAAGGGGCCCAACTCGCTTTCCCACTTAGCTCTGGCGCCAGTTGGAAATTTTAATAGAAAGGTATGTAGCAGATCTCGATACAGGAAGGATAGACCCTCTTGTAGACCCATTCCCACATACATACTCCAAGACAATATCCCCTTGAATTTCAAGATGGCCACTCTTATTCTGAGCTATGAACGCATGTTTCATCCGTGCATAATGGAATCCACCCGAAGCTCTAAGCCCAAATTCCGATTGAAACTGAAAAAAGGATTTCAGCCCCTGTGGGTCCACAATTTGGAAAACAAATTGAATCCCTCTATCCTGCCATTCCACCAGTCCTCCCATAGCCCTGAATTATGGTAAATTATTACTATCCCCTATCGGCAAGAACCGGGTCAAGCCATAACCCCCCGAATTTGTTTAACCCTCCTCCATAATTTATGTATCAGAGACAATGTGGGGTTTATTTTCCCAAGCACTCCCAGTGAGCCATCCTTCAAGCATTTGACCACTGGACATCGATCTGTCAGTTTTTCCAAAATGTGTTGTATCCCACTTTAGGTCGCGCCAAGCGCCCACCCCCTCAAGTGCTGGCACTGGGCCGCAAGGAAGTATATTTCAGGATTAGGCAAAGCCAAACCCCAACCATCTTTGGGTCGCTGAAGGGTCTCCAACCTAATACGAGGGTGTAGCTTCCCCCACACCAAGCCCCTGAACAAGGCATTTATTTGTCTAAATTTCCCCTGAGATATCCAGACAGGTGCATTATGCAGGATATACAATATTTTAGGCAGCAGGATCATTTTAATTAAGTTGACCCGGCCCACTACCGACAAGTGCAATTTACTCCAGGCTCCTATTTTCGCCTTGAGGGTACCCAGCATGGGGGTCAAGTTTTTATGTAAATAATCTGTGATTGGCAGCGA
This sequence comes from Dendrobates tinctorius, assembly GCF_039654945.1. NCBI lineage: Eukaryota > Metazoa > Chordata > Amphibia > Anura > Dendrobatidae > Dendrobates > Dendrobates tinctorius. Next base: position 12,589,618 of record NW_027361858.1, on the reverse strand, counting down.
TATCCATATTCCCAAATACTTAAATTGATCAACTACTTTAAGCCTGCCCTCCTCTACTGTTCTCCTCAATCCCTCCATTGTACCATCCACAGCAAACAGATTGGATTTGCTCCAGTTGATCACCAAACCTGACATCCTCTCAAACCCCTCAATAAGCTGTATGGCATTACCCAAAAATGTTTTTGGGTCACTTAGAAATAGCAAGATATCATCCACATACTGCGCAATTTTTTCCTCTAACAGGCTGTATCTGAACCCGGAAACCTCCCTTGATTGTCGGATTTTGGTGGCTAATGGTTCCACTGCCAACGCAAACAGAAGAGGGGAGAGTGGACACTCCTGCCTCGTCCCTCTGTGCAATTCTACAGTATGTGATAGCACTCCATTCACTCTAATCCTAGCCAGTGGCTGCGTATATAATAACTGAACCCAATATATGAATTGTGGACCAAATCTCAAACAAAGCAGGACCTGTCATAAATAGTTCCATTCCACACTGTCAAATGCCTTATGGGCATCTAACGATGCAACCACCCTCTGGCCAGAGTTATCGGCTTGCAATTGCAAATTCATAAAAAGCCTTCTCAGGTTGACAGCCGTAGACCTGTCGGGCATAAATCTAGACTGGTCCGGATGTATTAACTTAGAAATAACACCCGACAGCCTAATCGCCAACACCTTGGCCAGGAGCTTCACATCCGTTGTAAGCAGTGAAATTGGTCTGTATGATTCTGGCATTTGAAGATCCTTATCTTCCTTTGGGACTATGACTATTATAGCTTCTCTCATAGACAAAGGCAAGATCCCTTTACTTTTTGCGTCCTCCAACACAGCCCTAAGTCTTGTTATTAGCACCTCTTGCATCCCTTTAAAAATTTCCACTGGAAGCCCGTCCGCCCCAGGTGCTTTTCCTTTTGTCATTGACCCCAAGGCCCTACTCAGCTCCTCATCAGTGATGAGAGCTTCCAAACATTCCCTATCTCCAGTCTGGGGAGTCTAATCCCCTCTAAAAATGCCACAGTATCCTCAACCGATGTTCCCATCCGAGAGGACTACAGATCTGTATAGAATTCAGTGAAAACATTCAAAATGTCCAAACTTTCGGACACCCTGGTGCCATCCCTTGAATACAGAGAATGCACGTGTGAGGTACCCCTCTGGGCCGAAGCCACCAGCAACAACATGTGTCCCACCCTCTCCCCATCCTGATAGAAAGCCAGCTGCTGAAATTCCCTTCTCCTTTCGTCTCGTTCCAAGAAGATTTTATCCACGTTCTTTTGGGCATCCTTCATTCCATTCCTAGCCTCCACCGTATTGATAGTCACCATTTCGTCCTCAGCTTTCTTTAACCTCCCTGTAGCTTCCTTCTCTGACTGCTTTGTCCTTGCCTTACATCTACTAATATCTCTAAATAATAAGCCTCTTAGATACACTTTCATAGCATCCCAGACAATGGACATTTCAGCACTTCCCTCATTAATGGTAAAATATTCCACCACCTCCTGTTGTATTCCCTCTAAATCTAGGCTATGTATCCAATTAGGGTGAATTTTCTACTCTTCCCAGAGCCCGGCCAGTGTCTCCGCCGATCGCAATTCCACCTCTACCGAACAGTGGTCCGAGACTGCCCGAGGCAAATATCTCACCTCCCTCACCATTGAATCCAACATCTCATTTCCCAAAGCCATGTCTATTCTAGACAGGGTGTCATGTGCCGGTGAATAACATGAGTACCCCCTTTCCCCAACATGTCGTACCTGCCACAGATCTACCAACCCAATCTCCTGTATATATGTGCCAAATGGGGTGACATGACTCTGTGTCCTATTATGAGTGTTCTTGTTTTTGTCCCAGAAATCATCATATATGTTATTAAGATCCCCAATAACCAGAAGAGGCATACCCCCCCACATCCAGCCAGCTCCATCACTCCTCTGATTTTCCTACTCAAATAGGGAGGCAGGATATACATGGCGGCAACACACAACAACACCCCAAACATCTTACATATCACCACCACATATTGTCCGTCCGCATCAATATGCACTTCCACTTCCTCAAACCGTGGCCTCATGGAAGTTAAGACCGACACCCCCCTAGAGTACGTAGAGAAGGTAGAGTGATAGGCCTTCTGTATCCAGTTCCTTCTCAGAATATCCACCCTCTCTCGCACTAAGTGCGTCTCAAGTAAACATATCATCGAGGCCCTCTGATCCCAAGCATACTGAAGGACAGCCGCCCTCCTGGTCCTATCTGCCATGCCTCTTACATTCCAACTTAGAACTTTGATATGGACCCCCATAACACCACTTAATAGACTGTAAATCATCCTCTCTCCCATGCAAGCAGTCTTATCTCCCAGCTCCCAACACCCCACCCTTCAAACTCCCACTTCCCACCCACTTCCCCTCCAAAACATATTAGCCTCTCCCTCATCGAGAGTGGGGCCCCTCTGGCCCAATGCAAACACTCTACCGTCCTTAAGCACTTACACTCGTCGTAAGTTTTCCTCCTCACTCAACCTCTCCTCCCACCTTCATGCAGATTTAACAACTTAACATTATTATAAACATACTTAAACCACTAGCATTGTAAGTGTACAACAGATCCCCGCCACTTTACACCCCTTCATCCCATCCACCCCCAACACTTTATTCTAATGCAGCTTCCTCCACTGCACCCATCCTTTTATCTGCTTTTTGCATGGCCGCATTTATGTTTGCCATGTCCCCCGGTACATTCTGCAGTTGCTGTTTCAGAGTCTGCTTGTATGAGGAGACTAAAATAAAAACGTCTCTTAGGGTCGGCTCACCCTCAAGTTCTTTCTCCTCCTGGCCCCCAGCCGCAGCCGCCATATTTCCAGCTCCTGCCCCATCCTGTACCTCAGGCTCCCCTCCAGAGAGCATATCCTCCTCCTCCTCCTCCTCTGGATCAGATTCTGCTTTTGGGTTCACAGCTGCCTCCACTGATCCTTCCTCCCGTGCATATTTCTTCAGCTTGGCAGCTGCATCCATTCGCCTCTGACACTCCTTGTTTGCCCTTGCAGCATCCTCTATTGCAGCTGCGCCATCTTGGATGCTGCCTCCTTCTCCCGTGCCAGCATTCCGCTATCTCCTCTGCGTCATCTCCCTCGTTCTGCACCCTCCAGACGGTGTCCACCGGTGCCCGGGCTCTTCCGCCGCTCTCAGCGGCTAAAAATAGATATTTTAATAGTGGCTGTGCAGGATAAATTAGGAAGCTTCGGCAGGAGCTCACTCCTGTGCGCCCGCTCACATGGCAGGCTAGGACATGAGTGTGGTTTACCTTACTCCTGCCCTGACTAATTGCCATGGATTAACTGCCTTTTGCTGATGCTTAGTTATTGCAATGCTTTGCTGAATGCGTGCGACCCCTTAGAATGTTGCTAAATTTATAGGCCCCACTACAGGGGCAGTAGAGAGGAATTGTGGGAGTTGGTTAGTTATAAAATAGCAACAGCTGCTCAACACATCCTGGTGTGGAAAACATTATTAAAGACGCAGTCCTGATTCCATGTCTATGCTATAGCACCTCTCCTGAGATAACATCTACAGAGATCCTCCTCCAGATATACAACAGTAAGTACTGAGAACCATGTAACTGATGAATTCTAGCAAAGGAGTTAAATTACATGATTACCATTCAGGCTGCTTGCTAACATTGAATGGAGTGAAAATACAGGCAGGGTAGTTCAGTTCAGAGGTTGAATGATATGATTACCATTCAGGCTGCTTGCTAACATTGAATGGAGTGAAAATACATGCAGAGTAGTTCAGTTGAGAGGTTTAATGACATGATTACCATTCAAGCTGCTTGCTATCATTGAATGGAGTGAAAATACATGCAGGGTGGTTCAGTTCAGAGGTTGAATGACATGATTACCTGTGTGAAGAGAGAAGATGGATGTTATTTCCTTGCCATGGATTAACTGCCTTTTGTGTGATGCTTAGCTAATGTGATGCTTTGCTGAATGCGTGCGACCCCACACATGCGTATACCCCTTGGAATGTTGCTAAATTTATAGGCCCCACTACAGGGACAGGGACAGGAAATAATTTAATTACATAATCCATAATGTGCATGGGATCCCGGCTCTAATAAAATTCTTAAATCCTACACTTAGGGTACGTGCCCACGATAAGGAAACGGCAGCGCTTTGAATGCAGCATATTTTCGCTGTGTCCAAAATGCTGCGTTCAATCACACAGTTAAATCCGCATGTATTCATTCAACAATGCAGTTTTACCACATCCAATACATTCTATTGTGGAAATTTCTGTTGCAGAGACTAGCATCTCTGCAACAGAAATTGCCCTGCTGTGGCTCGTAAACCCGCATTGCGGGTGAGTTTATGCAGCATCATATAGAAGCACAGTGGGCATGAGATTTCTATAAATCTCATCCACAAGGGCTTGTATCGTAGAACACAGTGTTTTTGATGAGCTGCGTCCAAATTGCTTTTCCAGATCATGGGCACATACCCTTACAGGCTAAGGTTATTAGATTAAGTGATTAAGTGGTTTTTGTAAACCTGCTGCCATGTAGCTCTACACATTAATGAGCACTTTATGACCCTGCACCCACCACTGGAAAACATCTTTCTGCCTGTACACAGTGTACACAGAAAACTGTCAATCAGTGAACGCGATGGGGTTATACAGAGCTCAACCTTCAGAGAATGGAAAGATTTGCAGCAGATAAAACAGTGATATCAAAACTGAAGCAACTAGCAAAGTAAGTGATACATTGCTGGAATCTGAGTCTATACTGTGACAGGGTCACTGATGCTGTGTGTGAGGAGAGATATGTATCACGAAGATTGCTTTCTTCCGTGATCTAAAACCTGTAAAGTTTCTCAACAGCATTTTATTTGCTGAAGGAGGTTAAACCAGTCATTACCAGGGTCTGGGTTTTTGGTATGTAGGTGAGAGATGGGCGGCACGCCTACTCACCATTTCTCCACCTCAAGGGTGTGGAAGGCAGAGTTAAATGTCTAGCGACTGTGTTTTTTTTCTCTGTTGTTTGGAGGAAGAAAGTCTCCAGGCGCAAGCTCCGACGGGAGTTGAAGTGTTTTGCATCCCAGAGGGCTGGAGCCATACTGGGAAGGACTGTTTGCATGGACTTTTTATTTGAGCCAGAAAGGCTTTTTTTGTGTTGTTGCTTCGCTTTGTGGTTTATGAAGCAATAAACCGCCGAGAGACTTTAATACCAAGTGTTCCTGTGTCTACCTCGGGGAGCAGTTGAGTGAGCCGACCTGCCACAAGTGGTGTTTTGTATGGGGGCAATGTTCTGAGAACACGAGTAGCAGCTGGGGACAAACCACATGTCCTGGATAAAGGCAGCCACAAGCCAGGAGACAAAGTCAGGCAGTATGGAGGACCTGATTAAGCATCTGCTGCACGAACAGCAGCAGCATCAGCTTGTACATAATGAGATGAGTAAGCTGCTTATCCAGCAGATGAAACAACAGTAGCATCAGCAGTTAAAGCAACAGCAGCAATATCAACAGGACAGTTCAGACAACAGCAGCAGATTGACTTGCTTGCAGGGCCGGTTCGTGGGAGACCTGAAGCCAATCACTCAAGTCCAGGTGATGACACATACATCTGGCAGTAAGATGAGCGATGTGGAAAATGACATTGTGTGATGATGTAGAGGCATTTTTAACTGTGTTCGATTGAGTTGCAGAGCGGGAGAAGCTGCAACCAGAGCACTGGGCCCTCCCCCCACACTGTTAAAAATGCTTCTTTCTCATCTTTCCCTATCTGGCTCCCTATCTGACTGGCGAACCGCAGAAAGCTTATTATGACTTGGCCTTACAAGATGCCCAGGAGTATGCCAAGTTAAAAACAGAGATACTGGCACGCTCAGGGGTCACCATGTCTGTCAGAGCCCAAAGGGTTCATCACTGGGCTTATTATGGTGACACAACTCCCCGCTCTCATATGATTGACTTATTGCATTTGGTTCAGAAATGGTTGCAGCCTCCACTCCAGCCCAGATGGTTGAGCAGGTGGTCATGGACAGATTTATTCAATCCCTCCCTGAGCCGGAGCAGACCAGGGTTGCCCAGGGAGACCTCCAGAATGCAGATGACTTGGTGGACCTCATAGAAAGGTACTAAGCGGTCGAGAGGTGATATTTCAGTTTTTCTTTTTTAATAAATTTGCAATAATTTCCACATTTCTGTTTTTTTTTCAGTCAAGATGGGGTGCAGAGCGTACATTAATGAGAGAAAAAAATGAACTTTTTTGAATTTACCAAATAGCTGCAATGAAACAAAGGGTGAAAAATTTAAAGGGGTCTGAATACTTTCTGTACCCACTGTATGTTCTCCTAGCTGTTGGAATACAGCCTAGGGAGGCACTGATTGTATGCCTATCCTGCCTGCAATGATGACTATCAGCCTGGAGAGGGGTCACAGGTATGTTCCATGACCATAAATGGAAAGCTGGTGTCAGGACTTTTGGACTGAGGGAGTTTAGTGACCCTGATAAGAGCCACACTCATGGGCATCCACTGTATCCACTGGATGCCAAGGACTACCCCACCGCCAGAGTCTCGATAAAAATGAGCTGGGGTACTGAGTCCCGTGAGGTTGGGGTTGTTAAAGACTTACAACACCCGTCATAATCAGGCGGGACTTCAGACCATTTTGGGACTTGTGGGAAAAGGCGGGGATGCTAAGTGACTCAGACAGGAGCCAGTTCAACCCTGATGAATCAGCATTGCAGTCAGAGATAAATGAGTTCCCCTTGTGTGACAAGGCCGAGACGGTGGCCAGTAAGGCCAAGGTTCTTGAACTGGGGGTTACTGGGGAAAATTTTGAGACTCTCAAATGTGGGATGTTACCCTAAAATGGACTTTTGAAAATGTGTCTGATAGATGGGGTTGCTCAAAAACCAAGAAGGCTGACACCAGGTTCCCACACTTTGAGGTCAATGGTGAGTTACTGTACTGTGTGACCACACTGAGGGGAGGTGAGATAGTAGAGCAGTTGCTGGTTCCAGGACCCTACCGGTGGAGGGTTTTAGACATGGCCCATTCACATGTTTTGGGGGGACATCTGGGGGTAAAGAAAATGCAGGAGAGAGTAATACAGAGGTTATATTGCCCGGGATGTTACCAGGAGATACTATATTATTGTAGGTCCTGCCCCACCTGCCAGATAACCGCTTTTTCTACTCACTTTCAAAGTCCCCTATTCCCGATACTTGTAATAGAGGCCTCATTTGAGAGAATTGCCAGGGACCTAGTGGGTGCTTTAGTTAAGTCTGCCCGAGGGCATCAATCCATCCTAGTGGTCATGGACTATGTGACCCGTTACCCTGAAGCAGTACCACTAAGCAACTCTTCGGCCAAGAGTATCCCTCAGGAACTTATCCATATTTTTGCTAGGACGGGCCTGCCAAAGGAGATTTTGACAGACCACGGAACACCTTTCATGAGCCAGGTGATGAGAGAGTTGTGTAAGGTCCTTCAGATTGCCCAGCTGCGAACCTCAGTCTACCATCCGCAGACAGACAGCCTAGTAGAGTGCTTCAATAAGACATTAAAGATTATGCTGAAGAAGGTCATTGAGAAGGACGGTTGAGACTGGGACTATCTGCTTCCATTTCTGCTCTTCTCCATCAAATAAGTTCTTCAAGCCTCCACTGGCCTCTCACCATTTGAGCAACTGTATGGTCGACATTAGCGAGGGCTCCTGGACATCGCCAAGGAAACCAGGGAAGCCGAGGTCATGCCACATCAGAAAGTCATAGAGCATGTTGCCCAGTTACAGGAGAGTATGGCGAAAGTAAAGCCTATTGGAAAGGTGCATCTTCTCCAGGCACAGGAGGCACAGGCAAGGGTGTATAACTGATCAGCGAGGCTCAGGCATTTCCAGCCTGGGGACCACATGTTAGTGCTTATCCCCATGGTAGAGATCAAATTCCTAGCAAAGTGGCAAGGCCCATACGAGGTGGTGGAAAAACTGGGCAAGGTGAAAGAGAAAGAGCATGCTACACAAAAAAGGTATCACCAGAATTAAATATACTAAATTATTTTATTAATGCAGACTACAAACAACAATTAAAAACAATTAAAAGTCAAGCACATGACTGTACACACAACCAGCTAAATAGGGTGATGGGCCCTGTCTAACATTTATTGTATGGTAAAAAGACATATACACAATAATTTGATTTAAGACCCAGGCAAGAAGAAATATGAATTAGGTTCTAATGTGGTGAACGAAAAAGGCCATATGGCTAGTAACCAAATGTCTCTACTGAATTTAAGTAGCACCTTAAATCAATGGGGGCAGTGAATACACTGCCACCTATAAGAAGCAAACCATAAATAGGTTCAAAATATATATTTATTGGAAAAAATTAAAACAAATGTAAAAACAGCTACTTGTCCATAGTTTTTTGTAAACATACCCCAAGGAGAACACCAACCAACCACAAATCAAAATTTGCAAAGCGATATTAGAAAAACTCAAAGAAACATACAGTACATCTGTGGTATATCAGAAAAGGATCACATATAAAGTAGAATAATTGTACACAATAAATTCTCCAAAGAGAAAAGAAAAGAAGCGCCAGTAGACTCAATGTGCAATATGTGCTCTAAGCATCAATAATAACTCCTCAGGCACCTCAAACTATATCAATAAATCAGACTAAATGTGACCTCCTAACACTAATGCATGGCAAGTTATATGAGCCACATAGCCATTACTATAGTGACAACCTGCATCACAAGTGCCAATAATAGTACATAAAAGTAAATAGAAATAATGCTGGAGGTGGTGAGCTCCTGCACCCCGATGCGCGTTTCACCCTTCTGCTTCTTCCATGGGCGTGACTAGATGGATTAGGGGGGTGTTTTTATAGTGTTAATGGGCCAATAAACATGCCGGTATAATGATCGCATATGTAAGTTCACAAAGGACTCTATGGTGCATGCGCGAGTCAGACTACTACGGAACATGAAATTTTCACTTCCTGACATGTGCCCGGTGAACCGCATGGTGGAATACATGCTAGTCACCATAATGGCACTGTCAGAAGTGCAATTTGTGGGTCCGAAACTGAGCAAAAGGAAACAAGAAAAAGTGCCAGTGGCTGTGAATAAAAGTGAATCATATTTATTATGGACGGTGATTATACATAAAGTGCCAAAAATAAAGTGAAATCCCACGGTGCCAAACTTAAAAGTGAATATGGTGCAAATAAGTGGAAGATAATAAAATGAAAATAATAATAATAATAATAACCCAATTGCAAACCAATACATATCATAATGCAGGACAGTGAACTTATTAAAGTGAGAAGCCATAATAAAAATAATATAAAATATGAAATAAAACTAAATTAAAAATAGTGACTATCAATCATGAATTATGAATAATAAAGGTATATTAACTCCTACAGTGACTGGTGCATAATAGTGATACTGTTAATTTAAATAGCACCTGAAGCACAGAGAACATAAAAGTGTAAATGTGACATAAGCACAGGTGATATATTTTACCTAGGAAAATGATAATAATGTAAGCACAAAGTGCAAAGTATACAAGTAAGGCCGGTTTCACATTTGCGCTTCAGGGTGCAGCGACGGCCTGCGCACGGCTGCTGCTAAGCCTCGCCCCCTGCTGCGCCTCCGCCGGTAGCTCCGTCTCCGGGCGCATGACGCTGCATGCGTCATGCGTCCCCTATCTTTATCACTGAGGACGCAGGCCATGCGCAGTATGCGTTTGGCGGCGCCTGCGTCCTTTTGACGGTGCACCGAGCGCAACCAAATTGCAACAAGTTGCGTTTGGCGCTGGTCGGCGCACCGTCAAAAGGACGCAGGTGCCGCCAAACGCATACTGCGCATGGCCTGCGTCCTCAGTGATAAAGATAGGGGACGCATGAAGCATGCAGCGTCATGCGCCCGGAGGCGCTGCAGGGGGCGGGGCTTAGCGGCGGCCGTGCGCAGGCCATCGCTGCGCCCTGAAGCGCAAATGTGAAACCGGCCTAATAAGGTGCTAATAGCGCAATGATGATTCACTTACCATAGATGTTTCACTGAGTTGGGACACATGAAAGGGGGTGAAATAAGTAGTGGAAATTCTCTACAACAAACTGCATACTTGTATAAGAATGTAACTGTTTCCTCTGGCAATTATTTTATATTTAGAGTATATAAGTAACTTTTATTAACATATAAGATACAGATGCAGACACTTTACCTGTAATTTTGCAAGCCCATCGGTCATCAATCACGCAATTTGTGGATTTAAGCCGTGAATGGTATATTTTATGCTGGTGTAGATAAGCCATGCCATGTGCAATATCGGTAGCAAAAGAAAACCTAAAACCAAGAGGCACCACAGAAAGACATAAGAATCTACTCTGGCACACACAGAGAACTATTTAAAAAAATCACAACATAAATACCGTAGGTGCAAAATACCTTCATAAAATGGAGTCACATATGAATGTAGCCGGACGTGCATGTAAGCACAAGAAGTTATCAATTTATTACGAATCAGATTCCTCCACCTTTTGCTCTGCAAAGCATTACTGAATGGCTCCCTTTGAAGCATAGGTCATTAAGGGACCCCTAAGTAAGCAATTGCCAACTCTCTGCAGAGACAGTGGTGTGATGTGTCAACGCAAAGTGCCCAGACGGAAATATTGTGATGAATTACTTTCTTTACCTTCTAAACTTTCTCATATTCACACTTACCAGGGGACAATTATATATTTCTGCACTTTCTTTATATTATTATAGGGGGTAGCATAACTTCTCAAATCAGTTATTCCAAATATTTTCTATTTTCACTCCTCATTATTCATTTTATGCAATGTTGCAATTTTCTACTTCCACATTGCTAAAATAAGCAATTTTACTAAAGTGGGGCCACAGGGGGGTAGCAATTTTGCCCGATCTCATTAGACACTGCTTAAAAACTATATATATGCAAGTCTGTTGCAAACAAGGGAAGCTTGCATAAATTAATGTGAATTGACTTACCTTTAACCTCTTCGCGACCTTGCCATTTTCCATTTTTGCATTTTGCTCCCCTTCTTCCCAGAGCCATAACGTTTTTATCTGAGGGTTCATGTTTTGCGAGACAAGTTGTACTTTTGAACAACCATTGATTTTACTATATAGTGTACTGAAAAATGCTGAAAAACCTTCAAGTTTGGTGAAATTGCAAAAAAAGTGCAATTCCACAATTCATTTTGGAGTTTTTTATTTACCATGTTCACTAAATGCTAAAACTGACCTGCAATTATTATTCTCCAGGTCATTACGAGTTTGTAGATACCAAACATGATTAGTTTTTTTTATTTAAGTGGTAAAAAAAATCCAAAGTTACATAGTTACATAGGCTGAAAAGTTGGTAAGGAAAACTAAAATGGCACCATTTTCCGATACCTGCAGCATCTCCATTTTTCTGGATGTGGCGCCGGGTGAGAGCTTATTTTTTTGCATGCCAAGCTAACATTTTTATTGATATCATTTTGGGGTAGATACAATGTTTTATTTGCTTGTTATTGTATTTTATTGCGAAGTTGCTTTGACCAAAAAAAATCATTCTGGCTTTTGATTTTTTTTCTCGTTACACAGTTTAGCAATTGGGTCGTTTTTATATTTTGATAGATCGGACGTTTCTGAATGCAGCGATACCATATATGTGAACTTTTTTTAATTGTTTTATTTTGAATGAGGCAAAAAGGGGGTGATTAGAACTTTTATATTTTTAAAATATTTTATCAAAAAAAAATTTCTACTTCTTAATGTCGTCAATCGTTCCCCTTAGGAGATTTGAAGCTGCGATCTTGTGCTACACATAGCAGGGCTTCAGGCATATGAAAAGCACATAATCAGATGTCATGTGCTGGGAAAGATGCGGGCTCAGCATCAGAGCCCGAATCAAATGCAGGGACACGACCAATGACGTATCTATACGTCATAGGTCGTGAAGGGGAATTATTTAGGTACCTGCAATGAAAAGTATTGTGGGTAGAAAATAGTCCACCCTCTCTATTTACATAAGTAACCATTTGTGCATTTATATACCACTCATGGTGATATGTGGCACTGACCTCTATGGCTAGTGAGACATCACTTGAAGAAGCATCAAGTGGTAATGGCCATAGTGTCAATTTTTGTGAGGATGGAGCGTTGCAAGCCTGTCTGCTCCAATGGTTATGGAATTTATACACTATTAATGGAATCATTAATAGTGTATAAATTGATGAGTGCCTGGCTATTCTCGGACTTTATGCTGAAAATACAGTATATCTCCTGACAAAAAGTACAATGTTAGTCACCTTTGATTGTCAGAAGAGCTATAATTTACTGCTCAGTTGTTGGTCCGAATGTCAGATCAAGCCTAAAGCCAGATTAGACGTATGATTAGGCTCATAATGAAATAACACACATGTGCACTCTGCAAATGCTGCTGGGTAAACACATTCTATGCTCTAGTAGCATCTTACTGACCTTGGGCACTACAGTGGTCCATCAATTGTATAGCTATGAACATACAGACTTTGATTTTTAAAAATGTAGAGAGGCGAGGAGAGTCGCAAAATGATCAACACAGCTTTACTTTTCAGTCAGAATACTGGAGCAAAAGTGACTCAAAAAATTGTACAAAGATGGAACTGTAACCATCTCAGAGATGTCCAGGTCAACCAAGGAAGTTAACACCTAAACTGGAGTGTCTAATGTAAAGGTTTGAAGAAATTCAAGATTAAATCTATCTGCAGTTAGCTAAAGAAGTAGAAAGCCAAAATAGGTTCAGTATTTCCTGTGAGACAATACAGCATGCAAAGCAGAGAAAATGGCATCCATGAAGGAGGCCTCTCCTAAAGCCCATGCACAAAAAAGCCTGTCTACAATTTGCCAGGACCCATGATTGTTATGATTGAGTCACCGTAGGAGGCAAAAACAGAAATGCTAGCTAGTCCTGAAAACCAGAGAAGTTGGCAACTATCAGATTGCAGACCCCTGAACCTATCAACACAACTAGCAGTAGCCGTGGGAGGGGTTCCTACGATGACCTAGACCCCTCGATCACAGCCGGAGAGATACATAGGCCTAAAGAAGGAAAGGGGAAATCTAACTGCCCCATAGCAGACCCCAAAGCAATAGGCAGCCCCCCACATATAATGACGGTGAAGCAAGATCAAAACACTTACACAGACAGAAAGACAGGCTGAGCAAAGACGGGGCCCAAAAACTACCTAGATAGGAACGGATAGGAAGGCTGCTGTCTGCAATCTGCCAAAACCCTATCAGAGACAAAACCCAACAAGCTGATATAAAAATGGCCCTGAAGCAACTAAGCTTCAAAAACTAAATCAGCACTCAGGTACTTTCAGAAGACAGAGCTCAAGGAACACTGCACACTCCAGCAGGGAGTGGCAGAATCCAAAAAGCAAGAAAAACAAAAACAAATCTTAGATGCAAAAAGGCAAAACAGAAAACTTAGCTTTAGGAGAGCAGGAATCAGACTGGTGTCCAAGAGTCCACAGAGAAATCACCCGCAGGGCAGAAAGGGCGTAGGCTGCCTTAAATCCAGTCAGTGACTCCACTCAGCCAATCGTCTTCATTAGTCCCAGGTGCCTGATAATCAGGCTCACTACCTTCCTTCACTAGAATAGGGAGTTCACCAGGCCTCAGTGACGGAGGGGAAAATGAACTCACAACAGTACCCCCCCCTTGAGGAGGGGTCACCAAACCCTCAACAACGCTACCAGGGCGATCAGGGTGAGCCCGATGAAAGGCACGCACCAATCTTTTGGCATGAATATCAGAGGCAGAGACCCAGGAATTATCCTCCTGACCATAACCCTTCCACTTAACCAAATACTGGAGTCTCCGTCTAGCCAAACGGGAATCCAGAATTTTCTCTACCTCATATTCCAAGTTACCTTCAACCAATACAGGGTCCGGAGGTGCTACCTCAGGCACAACTTGGCTCAACAAATCTCTTCAACAAGGACTTATGGAACACATTATGGATCTTAAATGTGACAGGAAGAGCCAAACGAAAAGAGACCGGATTAATAATCTCCAAAATCTTGTAAGGTCCAATAAATCTAGGCTTAAACTTAGGAGAAGCCACCTTCATAGCAATATTTTTTGATGATAACCACACCATATCACCAATCTTAAACTGGGGACCAATGGTCCTATGTCGATTGGAAAACCGCTGGGCCTTTTCCTGGGAGAGAGATAACTTATCCACCACTTGGTCCCAGATCTGGTGCATTCTCTCCACCACAGTGTCAACACCTGGGCAGGCAGAAGGCTCCACCTGCCCTGAAGAAAATCGAGGGTGAAAACCAAAGTTACAAAAAAAAGGTGACATCAAAGTGGCAGAACTAGCTCTATTATTTAAAGCAAATTCGGCCAAGGGCAAAAATGAAACCCAATCATCCTGATCAGCGGAAATAAAACATCTCAAATACGACTCCAAGGTCTGGTTTGTTCTCTCTGTCTGCCCATTGGTCTGAGGGTGAAAAGCAGAGGAGAAGGACAACTGAATTCCCAACTTGGAACAGAACGTCCGCCAAAATTTAGACACAAATTGAACTCCTCTGTCAGACACAATGTTCTCAGGAATCCCGTGCAAGCGAACCACCTGTTGCAAAAACAGAGGCACCAACTCAGAGGAAGATGGCAACTTAGGGAGTGGTACAAGATGAACCATCTTAGAGAACCTATCACAAATCACCCAAATAACAGTCATTCTTTGAGAGACCGGCATATCAGAAATGAAATCCATTGAAATATGGGTCCATGGCCTCCTGGGGACCGGCAAAGGCATCAACAACCCACTAGAGCGAGAACAAGATTTAGACCAGGAGCAAGTCCCACAGGACTGCACAAAATTCCTGACATCATGAGACAAGGTGGGCCACCAAAAAGAGCGACTCACCAGATCTCTAGTACCAAAAATACCTGGATGACCAGCCAATGCAGAGCAATGAACTTCAGACATCACTCTCTTCTTCCACTGGTCAGGAACATACAACTTTCCACTGGTGCAACGCTCAGGTTTGTCCTCCTGGAACTCTTGCAGAGCAAGTCTCAAATCGGGCGAGATGACAGAAAGAACTACCCCTTCGCCTAAGATGGTGGCAGGCTTGGTCACCACAAGAGAATCAGCAAAGAAACTCCTAGAGAGGGCGTCAGCCTTGACATTCTTAGTTCCAGGAAGGAAAGAGACCACAAAATCAAAACGTGTAAAAAACAAGGCCCACCTAGCCTGTCTAGGGTTCAAGCGTTTAGCCGACTCTAGGTAAATCAAATTTTTGTGGTCAGTGAGGACCACAACTTGATGTTTGGCTCCCTCCAACCAATGTCTCCACTCCTCAAATGCCCATTTCATGGCCAACAGTTCCCGATTCCCCACATCATAGTTACGTTCAGATGAAGAGAACTTACGGGAAAAGAAAGCACAGGGATTCATTTTAGATGTTACCGGATCCTTTTGGTACAACACCGCTCCTGCACCAATCTCAGAAGCATCCACCTCTACCTGGAACGGGAGTGAGACATCAGGTTGCCGCAGAACCGGGGCGGAGGTAAATCTACGCTTCAACTCCTGAAAGGAAGCAACCGCCTCCGGAGACCAATTCAACACATCCGCACCCTTCCTGGTCAGGTCAGTCAATGGTTTGACAATACTAGAAAATTTTGCTATAAATTTCCGATAAAAATTAGCAAAACCCAAAAACTTCTGGAGGGCCTTCAAAGAAGTGGGCTGAACCCAATCATAAATGGCCTGTACCTTGGCCGGGTCCATTTCAATAGTTGACGGAGACAAAATAAATCCCAAAAAAGAAATTCTCTGTACTCCAAAAAGGCATTTTGATCCTTTGACATACAGAGAATTCTCTCTCAAGATCCGGAACACAGTCTGAATATGTTCCACATGAGAATCCCAATCCTTGGAGAAGATCAAAATATCATCCAGATAGATAATCAAAAATTTATCGACAAAGTCTCGGAAAATATCGTTCATGAAGCACTGGAAGACAGAAGGGGCATTAGTGAGCCCAAAAGGCATCACCAGGTACTCAAAATGTCCCTCCGGAGTATTAAACGCCGTCTTCCATTCATCCCCCTGCTTAATGCGGATAAGATTATACGCCCCCCTGAGGTCAAGCTTGGTAAACCAGCAAGCACCTCTGACTCTAGAGAATAGATCCGAAATCAGGGGTAACGGATACTGATATTTAATAGTAATTTTATTGAGGACACGATAATCAATACAAGGCCTTAAAGAACCATCCTTTTTGGCCACAAAAAAAAACCCGGCACCTAAGGGTGAAGAGGATGGTCTAATATGACCCTTCTCCAACGCCTCCTTAATATAGGACCGCATAGCCTCGTGCTCGGGTACAGATAAATTGAAGAGCCGACCCTTAGGAAATTTACACCCCGGGTTTAGTTCAATTGCACAGTCATAACTCCTATGAGGAGGCAAGGACGCCGACTCATTCTCACTAAATACATCATAGTAGTCCGCCAAATAGTCAGGAACCTCATGCGACTGAGGAGAGGTGGAAAACACCGGAGCCTCACTAAAGGTACACCGGCAACCCCAACTCACCACAGACACAGACTTCCAATCCAAAACTGGATTATGAATCTGCAACCAGGGAAACCCCAGAACAACGGCATCATGCAGACCATGCAACACCAAAAATCTGCAATTTTCTTGGTGGTCTGGGGCGACCCGCATGACCACCTGGGTCCAAAACTGAGGTTTATTTTTAGCCAGAGGGGTAGCATCAATCCCCCTCAATGGGATAGGCGTCTGCAGAGGTGTCAACGGAAATCCACAACGTTTAGCAAAATCCAAATCCATTAGGTTTAGCGCTGCTCCCGAATCCACAAAAGCCTTGGCGGAAAATGTGGACAGGGAACAGATCAGAGTAATCGCCAAAAGAAACTTAGGCTGAACCCCACCAACAGAAAACGTGTGTGCAAAGCGTTTCTCACGTTTAGGACAAACAGAAATAATATGTGAAGCATCTCCACAGAAAAAACACAGCTTATTACGCCTTCTGAATTCCTGACGTTGCGCCTTAGACAAAACTCTATCACATTGCATAGGTTCAGACGTCTGTTCAACCGGTGGCAACACCTCTCGTGTAATCCTGCGTTCATGTAAACGCTGATCAACCTGAATGGCTAAAGACATAGTATCATCCAGACCAGAGGGAACAGGAAATCCCATCATAGTATCTTTTACGGCTTCTGACAAACCCTTCCGAAAGAGAGCAGCCAAGGCACTATCATTCCAGGTAGTAAGGACCGCCCACTTTTGGAACTTTTGACAGTACAACTCTGCAGATTCTCGACCCTGGTTCAATGCTAACAGGGTCTTTTCAGCCTGATCAATAGCATTAGGTTCGTCGTACAGCAACCCCAAGGCTTGAAAAAATGCGTTCACATTAGTCAGAATAGGGTTATCTGGATTCAAAGAAAACGCCCAATCCTGGGGATCGCCGCGCAGCAAAGAGATGACAATTTTAACCTGCTGCGCGGGGCTCCCTGACGAGTTAGGCTTCAAAGCAAAAAATAATTTACAATTATTTTTGAAACTCAAAAATTTAGATCAATCCCCAAAAAATACATCAGGTGTGGGGATCTTTGGTTCAACAGCATGTGAACGAGCAAGATAGGCAGAAATTCCTCGCACTTCAGCAGCGAGCTGCTCCACACGATCAGACACTTGCTTTATCTCCATTGAGAGACAAAAAAAAAAATTCCCCCTACGGCCTCAGAGATATAGAGGAAAGAATATACACACACCTTTTTTTTTTTTTTTTTTAAACACAATTCTTTCCTGCTATTGAGTACACCAGGATCTGCGGTTTTGGCGGGTGATTCTGTTATGATTGAGTCACCGTAGGAGGCAAAAACAGAAATGCTAGCTAGTCCTGAAAACCAGAGAAGTTGGCAACTATCAGATTGCAGACCCCTGAACCTATCAACACAACTAGCAGTAGCCGTGGGAGGGGTTCCTACGATGACCTAGACCCCTCGATCACAGCCGGAGAGATACATAGGCCTAAAGAAGGAAAGGGGAAATCTAACTGCCCCATAGCAGACCCCAAAGCAATAGGCAGCCCCCCACATATAATGACGGTGAAGCAAGATCAAAACACTTACACAGACAGAAAGACAGGCTGAGCAAAGACGGGGCCCAAAAACTACCTAGATAGGAACGGATAGGAAGGCTGCTGTCTGCAATCTGCCAAAACCCTATCAGAGACAAAACCCAACAAGCTGATATAAAAATGGCCCTGAAGCAACTAAGCTTCAAAAACTAAATTAGCACTCAGGTACTTTCAGAAGACAGAGCTCAAGGAACACTGCACACTCCAGCAGGGAGTGGCAGAATCCAAAAAGCAAGAAAAACAAAAACAAATCTTAGATGCAAAAAGGCAAAACAGAAAACTTAGCTTTAGGAGAGCAGGAATCAGACTGGTGTCCAAGAGTCCACAGAGAAATCACCCGCAGGGCAGAAAGGGCGTAGGCTGCCTTAAATCCAGTCAGTGACTCCACTCAGCCAATCGTCTTCATTAGTCCCAGGTGCCTGATAATCAGGCTCACTACCTTCCTTCACTAGAATAGGGAGTTCACCAGGCCTCAGTGACGGAGGGGAAAATGAACTCACAACACATGATGCTGAAAAATATGTAGACTACTGAGACTGTATACTTTGGAGTGATGAGATCAAGATAATTGTTGTTGGAACTGATGGCTTCAAAACAGTCTAATGTGGCAAAGCTGACAAGTAGGGATGAGCGAAGAGTAACCCAGATGTACAGTACGAAGACCATTTTACTGTTTAGGTTCAGCAGACTAATAAAGCTTGTTGAAAGGCTGCAGAGCAGTCAATCAACAAGCTTTTCTGGTGTGGGCACAGTATTGGCATGGCTATGAATGGCCGGTGAACTATGTTAGAAAAAAATAAATTTAAAAAAAGGGTGGGGTCACCCCTATTTGTGATAACAAACGCAGGTAGAGCTGACAGCTGCAGGTTGCAGCACTCAACTGTCTGCTTGATCTTGGGTAGTTATCAAAAATAGAGGGACTCCCGTGCCGTTTTTTAAATTATTTAAATAAATAATTTAAAAAATGGTGTGGGTTCCCTCTCCATTTTTGATAACCAGCCAAGGTAAAGAAGATAGCTCAGGGCTGGTACTCTCAGCCTAGGAAGGTCTATGGATGTTTGGCCCTACCTAGCCTAAAAATAGCAGCCGACAGCGACCCCAGAAAAGGCGCATCCATTAGATGCGCAAATTCTGGAACTTTGCCCGACTTTTCTCGCTTGTCCTGGTTCGCTTTACATTTGTTTGCAGGGCAATTGTCCTGCTCTTACTCCCATTTTGCTTCCTTTTTCAGCCCCCTAGCCCTTAATATAATTATTTTACAGACATTTTACAGTACTAAATTTTGGGTCCCCATTGACTTATATGGGTTCGGTTCCGGGGTCATTTTGGGTAGCGGAACTGAACTTTTTTCTCAAGGTAAGCCAAACCCGCTGAACTCAAACTTCCATGGGTCCGCTCATCCCTAGTGATGAGTACAAAGAAAAATGCATGGTGCCTACAGTGAAACATGGTAGTGGCAGTGTCCTTATTGGGGCTGCATGAGTGCTGTTGGTGTCGGAGAGCTACGTTTACTAATGTTATCATGAATTCACAGATGTGCTACTCTATATTAAAAAAGACGATGCTATCATCACTCCGTGCACTTGGAAGATGTGCACTTTTCAATCATGACAAATTATTTTTTCTATTCATTTACATAGCGCAATGCCACAGTGCTTTACACAAATTATCAAAACTGTCCCAACTGTGAATCACAACTTCCCTCTCATGCAAACACGATATGAACGTACAAACTCCTCCAAAGCAATAGTGCTATCCACTGAGCCACAGTGCTGCCCAATGGACAATAATCCAAGAGATACTTTTCCAAGGAGAATGGGGTTAGAGTGATTCAGTGGCCAATTAGGTCTCATCTTCTGAACCCAACCATAACGCATATGAGGAATTCTGAAGAGACAAGCTGAGCATCACTCACCATCCAGCTTCCAGGCTCTAAAGGAGGTCATTCTTGAAGAATGGAAAAAGATGCAATATGTAGTCAACCTGTTAATTCCATGTCTAGAAGACTTGGTGCTAATCAAGTTAAAAAGACTGATGCTGGACAGGAAAGCAAGCACTGGAGTCAGAAAATCAGGATATATGTCGGAAGGTTTTTGCTATTTTATCTGAGAGCAGCATAATGTAGGGGCAGAGAACCTGATTCCAGTGATGTGTATGTCACTGTGCTGTGTATTGATTCAAAATCAGTGTTTTATCTGCAGGAGATTATCTCTAGAGGACTAGTTGTCTCCTGCCATGCAGTCTTATTGCTTTGTATAACCCTGCCCCCACTGATTAGCAGCTTTCTGCCAATGTAAGGTATACACAGAAAGCTCAGCATTCAGAGAACTGGTAGATCTACAGCAGAGAAAATTTTATCAAATTGACACATTGCTGGAATCAGAGTCTCTGCTCTCTGATAACATAGCAAAAACCTGGTGACAGATTTCCTTTGAGTTCTCAGCCATGCCCAGAGCACTTAACACCTTGCATATAAAGGTAAACACTAATTACTCTGGACTGCAGCAACAGATAGAAGATATAAAGGTTTCAACGGATTTACAGTTCAAAGACCTGCATGTTTACATATGCGGCTTTGGGGTTCATCTTACGGACAGATTCCCTTAATTATTTTGATCCAACATTATGTAACTTCTTTTTTTCGACTGTAATTGATAATTGTAATGTATAATTATTCTAATTGTTTTATTATTCACTACACACATAACGGCAACATATGCATGGCATAATAATATTACCTGAATCCCCAGTTCAGAGGAATGTCTTCACTTAGCAAAACATCATTCAAGCTTCCCTTGGGACAATACTCTGTAATTATAGCCACATCAGGAACTTCAATGCAACCTCCAATAAATTTGCAAAGATTAGGGTGATCAAGGTCCCTACAGAAGAGGTACAGGTTGAACAATATTATGTCAATGAAAGGCACAAAAGGCATGCTGTGTCTACAGATAACAAAAAGATGAAGAAACTCAACAGAACTGAACAGGAAGAATAGCTATTTCTACTCTACTGCCTAAATACAGTATCATTTACCGAATTTGCTTTACTTCCCCCCGTATTCTTTTGGAGAGTGTAAAAGTCTTCTTTGGAATTTTCTTTATAGCCACTGTTCTGCCATCACTGAGAAATATATTATAGATTTACTAATAAATACCAAGTCAATGAACAATTTTACAGAAAAAAAATGCTTAAGTGGGCAAGCAGCAAAAGAAAGTGGTCCTCAACGAACCATGTTCATTTCTTCCAATATGTCTACTGTAATTGAAAATATTGAGACCATAACTCTATGGAAAATAAAGTGTTGAGTATGCAGCGCCCAAAATGACAACTGAAAATAAGGAAAAATGTAGCATAAAGCCAAGTAAATACAAAACTAGTCCAGGTAAATCATTCTCACAGCCTAAATTCCCTATCAGTATGTCTTTGGAATGTGGGAGGAAACTGGAGAACCTGGAGGAAACCCACGCAAACACAGGGAGATCGTACAAACTCATTGTCCTTGGCCATCTTTATCTTTACTAAACTGGGGCAGGCTCGTATTTGCTACTAAGCACAGGGGATCCGGTGCCTATGGCGGCGGGTTGCAAGGGGGCGGCACAAAAGAGGGAGGTAAAGGTTTTTTTTATCTCCCCGTGCAACTTCATTCATTTCTATTCACACCTTTGAGACGTGAATACAAATAAACCATGAACTCAGGGAGCTGATTGACCCCAGAAGTGCTAGCACCGGCCAATCAGCTCCCTGTTGTGAGGTGCTGTGGTGTCCAAAAGCTGCTGATGTACCTGCAGCGTGATGAAGCAATCTCACCAAACTGCATAAATTACAGCGGGGTGCCACAGAAGACGACAGACACCTGAGCCTGGAGGAGGACAGGAGCCAGGAAGAAGTTAGCCATGGGAGCCAGAGGGAGGACAGAAACAGGAGCAGGTAAGCGCTCATAGACCTAACAATTCAGGGGGTTAGGGGTGATTTTACTGTAGACTGGGGTTAGGGGGCCATTTCTGTAAACTGGGGTTTAGGGGGGCTATAACTGTAGACTGGGGTTTAGGGCAGCTATAACTATACACTGTGGTTTAGGGGGCTGTAATTGTACTGTACACTGGGAGTTAGCGGGGCTATCACTGTAGGCTGGGGATTAGGGGGGCTATTTCTGCAGACTGGGGTTTAGGTAGTACTTTTACTGTAGACTGGGGTTAGGGGTGCTATTTCTGTAGACTGGAGTCTAGGGGGCTACAACTGTAGACTGGGGTTTAGGTGACTACAACTGTAGTTTGGGGTTTAGGGGGGCTATAACTGTAAGCTAGGGGTTAGGGGTCTATCTCTATAGGCTGGAGGTTAGGATGCTATAACTATAGACTGGGGTTTAGGGGGACTATAACTGTAAACTAGAGTTTAGGGGACTATTTCTGCATAAATGTAGCATAGGAATTTAAACTGTGTATATTTCTTTTGGTAGTATAGGGGTTAATTTGCTCAGTTGAGAGCTCCTGGAGAGTTTAGGCTTTCAGCTGTGCACTGTTTGCCACTCTCATCTCCTATATAAACTAGGTAATGGTTAGCACTCATTGTCAGAGTAGCTTTTGCTGCTTGGCTGGAGGGTGTTGGTGGTTATTAAGGCCCCATTACATTTAGCGATGCACCAGCAATCCCGATCACGATATGACGCGGTCAGGATCGCTGGTGCATCGCTAAACGGTCGCTAGTGAGCTGCCACACAGGCAGATCTCACCAGCGACGCAGCGATGCTCGGCGGTCATTACTTACCTGTCAGAGGCAGCGATGATGACCGTCTTCCGCCCGCGTCCATGGCTCACTCGTTGGTGCCAGCAGGAAGCCAACGACGAGAAATGGACCAGGCCGATCTCGCGCGATCAGCGATAGCCAGCGGGGGGGGGCGGTTGGAGGTAAGTGTCACATGTAGCAGGTTCGCTACCGATATCACTGCTGCGTCACAAAATCGGTGACGCTTTAGCGATATCACTAGCAATATCGCTATGTGTAAAGCCCCCCTTTAGAGTAGGCGGTTGGTGGATTTATCTGTGACTGTTCTAGGTTTTGAGTGTGTGATAATTCCCTTTCTTCTCCTACTTTTATTTAACCCCATTCTCCACTCCTCAGTGCATCCCTCTGTTATTTCTGTGTGTATATTTGTATGTTTGTTCTTTTTCGTTACCCCGTTCGTATTATCTTGTTAGTCTGATTGGTGTATTACGGTAGACTGCTACTCCCGTCTCCCCTGGGTGGCGATAGGGTACAGACTGAGGGCATATTCAGGAGATAAAGCATGTTACGTGACCCTGGCATATTCACCATCAGAAGTAATCAGGGGAACAGGGCGAGCTAAGGCGCCCCTAGCGTTAGGAACAGGGAAAGAGCCACTGGTCGCAGGACTCCTGACAAGAGAGTCTTGATAGCTTATTTAAGACACAGCATTGGTGGTTATTTTTATTCAGGAACATTATAATGACACTGTTGTTTTAAGGGCACCATGTCAGGATGTGCTACAGAAGACCGGAGTCGATGGTAGTCTGCAGAGACGAACTGTGGATGTGAAGTTATTATGGAGTCAGACTCATAAGAAGACAGCGATCGGTGAGTATATTATCACACAAACATTACGCTATAGTAACAATTACACAGGTTTAGAGGAAAAAAAATTACTGAAACACTTGTTTAATATTTGCAGAAAAAAATACTTTATTATGCAAATAAGGTCGTTTTGGTGCACCTTTGGGGAGGTCTATGATTTTGTGCACTTTGCTAAGCTTCAGTAAAGAGGAGGGGTGTTGAATGAGCTGACAGCATGCACATATTGTGGTGCCCCTGAGGCTCAGTCGCCACAGAGGTACTGCACCTCCTCCTGAGGTGTGGTATCCCACCATCCAGGTAAGGTGGAGACTCCTGACCACACTCCAACACCTGCACCCCACACCACAAAGTAGTGTAGCAAAGCACCTTCGGCGGCTCCCTGCTTGGAGTATAGCAAAGCACCCATTGGTGGCTCCCTGCTTGGAACACGAAGCGTGCTGGGAGGTGGGTGGAGTTAGATGACATTACAAAGAGCGGGAAGAGTTTAGTTTAGTCAGTCAGTCGGTTGGTTAGAGAGTTGGAGAGAAGATCCCCGGAGAGAGGGATAGATGGATGGAAGTGCTGCAGCAGATCCCAGTGACCTGGGTCTGCTGGCACGGGAAAGGAAGAGAGAGAGAGAGCAACATAGATTGTAAGCCTGACTCTCCATAGAGAGGAAGATCAGTGTGGAATGTGAGGAGTAAAAGAGAACAGAGGACGTGGGTTAGAAGAGAACCCGTCCTAGAAGTTCTAAGAGCAATTCCGGGGCCCGGTCCTCGAGGTTGTACGGATACTAATGGTCCTGCAGCAGACACCGGAGGAATAGAAGTAGTGACCACTTTATTCCCACACAAGACTTGGGGGCACAACAGCAGCATAATAGTGAGCCGGGACTTAGTAGCAAGGAGTCCCCGAAGCAGGCTACAGCTGTCTGCGTACAAGTAGAGTTCATAAGAACATCGGACAGGAGGAACTCCAGTGTAACTCAATACTAGGAGTGCTTCACCTAAAGGCGCTGTAAGAGGAGACGTTCAGAAAGGTACATGTTGGTGGAGTGTTGGAAAGGAGTATTCCATCTGGCCTGAAGGTTGACTGAGTCCCTGACCCGGAGGACACGGCACCGAGGCAGGCACCTGTTTGTACAACAGACTGTGAGTAAAGCTTTGGAACTACATGCCCTGGAGTCCTCCACTTATTCCTGCGCCAACCTGCCCAGCACTACGACATCCCTTGTACCTGACACTACACCATCTACGCGTCACCTCACCTACTCTGCCCTGGGACTACAGCCCTGCCTGTGGAGGGCTATACCATCACGGCTACACCACACCATCTGTCCCAGAGGATCTGTCTGCAGCGTCGGCTTACATCTTCATTGCTGAACACCACAGGTGGCGTCACGAATCACTTATAAATTTTCATCACTACAAGCACACTGAAACAACCCCTTTTACAATGGGCGCCCAGGGCCACGGGCCTGGTCACAGCTGCCGTGGCATCTCCTATTGAAGCTCATCGGGCCCGGTACCGAGTACTCCACAGCCCTGGGAGGGCGACCCATTTTTGGCGTCACGAACAGGATGACGAGACCCGATGTCATTGGGTTCTGTGTGCCTAAGACTCGAATCTTTTGAAAATGTGCAGAAGACCCAATTTAATAGACTGTGAAATGAATGTTAAAAATGGCCGCCGGTGCGGTGAAGAGGGGGCGTGATAATCTGGGTGGTCCTAAGAAAAGAGCGCGGACTGTCCTGGGCCTCCCCTGTCTGAACTTCTATGTGACAGCAACATGGCCCACCCCCCCGAGGGGTTTGTATACTGGCTTGGTATGGAGGAGTAGGAAGAAGACGTCGCCACCAGATGGAGGAGCGGAAGCCAGTGGCGAGAAAAGAGCCCAGGAAGGAGGAAGAACGCAAGAACGCCATGATGGAAGGAGGAAAGAGGCCAGAAGAATAGGGGGAGGGAAAGCAACTTGCCCCCAGGCTGCCCCTGCGGAGTATACGCCCACTGAGACACCCTCTGCAGTGCCTGTCACCACCTCAAAGCAGATGTTGTCACTGGTTAAGGCCTACCCGGAGGAGGTACATGAGGGTTCCGGAGCCGAATGGAGAACTGGGACCGCGGCCCCGTCTGGACCGTGCGCGGCCGCGTGGGTTCCTGCTGACGGCCTTGGCAGAAACCAACCTTGCCCCTGGCCGGATCCAGCTACGACTTGCCCCGCTGGCAACTCCGGGAGTTGCGGCCGCCGCTGCTCACTACCCTGCACCCGCACCGGGACCGGAACCTCAGCAGGGAGCGCAAGGTATGATTACCGCTCCGGACATGACCTTGGTGTTCGGAGTAGAGCCAATGAATCGGAATGGCCTGATCGACCCTTGCTGGTGGCCCCAGGCTACAGTACCCATCACGGAGGTCCCGATAGAACTGGTGGAGGACGATCCAGTGGTGCCGGCGATAACACCTGCTGAGCCGCTGACCGCAGCAGAGGTACCCCTGGAAATTGCTGACGCGCCATCCCCCGAGGCAGTCGATGTCTCCATGGCCCTTTCGATTACCCCGACCGGTCCCAACCTCACCCTTTGGGAAGCAGAGTACCTGCGATTAGCAAGCAATCAATCACAAGATGAGGGCACCCAGAGCATCTCCCCTGGAAGCAGCCCAAGCAATCAGCTTCCAGAACCCCAGGAGGGGACCATCACTAGTAACTTACAGTAAACTAACTTTGTTGCCCAGGAGGGTATTTGCGCCATTGTGCATGTTTTTTCAGTTTTTTCTAATATTTTTCTATTTTTGATTATGATGTTTATTGGTTGATCCCGTTGTTGCCCAGTTTTATTGGCAGCGTTTTGCATACTGGAACTGTGGAGATCATGGACGCTGAGTGATCCGGAACTGTCATTGTAAATAGTTTGCACCTCTTTAGGTCCTTTCTCTTGGTTTTACATAGGAACCTTCCCTTGAACAAGGAATATCTCGTTATAAGGACATTTCCAGACATGATGGCCGGACCAATGTCTATTCTTTGCACTTATGAATAATGCTTATTATTTTTGAATAGGAAACTAGAAAGTGATAATGTGTAGTAACAGTATTAATGACAGATTTTATAGGGTCCAATTGAGAAAGAAATATAGAGAATGTTTTACAATACGTGAATAAAGATGTGAAAATTGAGTAAAAGTATGCAAGTGACGAACCAGGTGTTGACGGTGATCACTCATTAAGAAAGTGGAAAGTGTAACAGATAACAGGAAAGAAATGTGTCACTAGAAAATGTGTTCTGATAGTGAATTTGCTTCCATAGCACTTTAAATTAGGTAGCATAAGTTTAAATATAGATAGACAGTTAAATTGTTTGCAACGTTCAAGAAACAGTGCCTCCCACATTGGGAAGTTTAGTATAAGACAAGTTTATTATGCAATATAAAAATTTGTATGTTCCTGTATTGTCAACCATGTTTGCCTTGCAGCCCGCGGACGTGCTGTGTTTAACGGGGGGGTATGCGGAGCCCCTGAGGCTCAGTCGCCACAGAGGTACTGCACCTCCTCCTGAGGTGTGGTAGCCCACCATCCAGGTAAGGTGGAGACTCCTGACCACACTCCAACACCTGCACCCCAGACCACAAAGTAGTGTAGCAAAGCACCTTCGGCGGCTCCCTGCTTAGAGTATAGCAAAGCACTCATTGGTGGCTCCCTGCTTGGAACACGAAACGTGCTGGGAGGTGGGTGGAGTTAGATAACATTACAAAGAGCGGGAAGAGTTTAGTTTAGTCAGTCAGTCGGTTGGTTAGAGAGTTGGAGAGAAGAAGATCCCCGGAGAGAGGGATAGATGGATGGAAGTGCTGCAGCAGATCCCAGTGACCTGGGTCTGCTGGCACGGGAAAGGAAGAGAGAGCAATGTAGATTGTAAGCCTGACTCTCCATAGAGAGGAAGATCAGTGCGGAATGTGAGGAGTAATAGAGAACAGAGGACGTGGGTTAGAAGAGAACCCGTCCTAGAAGTTCTAAGCGCAAGGCCGGGGCCCGGTCCCCGAGGTTGTACAGATACTAATGGTCCTGCAGCAGACACCGGAGGAATAGAAGTAGTGACCACTTTATTCCCACACAAGACTTGGGGGCACAACAGCAACATAATAGTGAGCCAGGACTTAGTAGCAAGGAGTCCCCGAAGCAGGCTACAGCTGTCTGCCGTGCAAGTAGAGTTCATAAGAACATCGGACAGGAGGAACTCCAGTGTAACTCAGTACTAGGAGTGCTTCACCTAAAGGCGCTATAAGAGGAGACATTCAGAAAGGTACATGTTGGCGGAGTGTTGGAATGGAGTATTCCATCTGGCCTGGAGGTTGACTGAGTCCCTGACCCGGAGGACACGGCACGGAGGCAGGCACCTGTTTGTACAACAGACTGTGAGTAAAGCTTTGGAACTAAATGCCCTGGTGTCCTCCACTTATTCCTGCGCCAACCTGCCCAGCACTACGACATCCCTTGTACCTGACACTACACCATCTACGCGTCACCTCACCTACTCTGCCCTGGGACAACAGCCCTGCCTGTGGAGGGCTATACCATCACGGCTGCACCACACCATCTGTCCCAGAGGATCTGCCTGCAGCGTCGGCTTACATCTTCATTGCCGAACACCATAGGTGCCATCACAAATCACTTATAAACTTTCATCACTACAAGCACACTGAAACAACCCCTTTTACAATGGGCGCCCAGGGCCATGGGCCGGGTCACAGCTGCCGTGACATCTCCTATTGAAGCTTGAAGACCATCTCCTCCTCACTGAAACAATTTACTTGCTACTCTTCCGGGGCATCGAATGGAAGCCACCGACATGCAGGACTGCATAGTGACTGTAGACTTGTCATTCTAGACTGAAAAACCCCTTTAAGCTAAACTGTATATGATTTTTGTAGGAGCTTTCTCCCCTATATAAATGTTTATGCAGTTTTATTTGCATTTTGGGGGTGACAAACTCCCTTTAGGAAAGCTGATATTTCATCCTACAAAAGAGTATTTTGCATTGGTTGTATAGTGCAGCAGTATCCACGATGTGCAGTGATGAGATAGTGACCCAGCAAAGTTGAAACAAAAGGTTCTTTAATGTTCAACTCACAGCAAAACACAGCACACAATATCCCTCGTAGCCGGGCACAGGACAGTGTACCTGCGGTTCACAGCCAGGCACAAGACAGTCCACCTCAGGATCGCAGCTGGGCACAGGACAGTCTACCTCCGAGACCGGTTGCCGTAGGCGACAGCACCGCCGTGTATGCTGTGGATGCCAGGCCTTTCAGCTCTGTTTGTCTTTGTTGCCTCACACAGGTGGATGTCTGCAGAACCTTCTGCTCTGCATGCTTGCCTGACCAATCTAACATTGACACTGACCCTGGCAAACCCAAAACCTTTACAGCAGGGCGTATAACTGGAATCTTTGGCAATGGGCCATATGGAAAACCTGGACAGGGAATGAAACAGACTGCACCACTATAATCTGTAGTCTGTTTCAAGACACAAAAGCCCAAAGCAGGTTTTCCTTAAATCTGCCTTGAACAACTAGCATGTCCAAGACCCACACTTACTTTTACCTTGCATTGCAATCACAGGTACGCCTATGACTGCAATTCACTCTCATGGCCACAATACACCTCCATGCGCATCCTGGGGGGAACACACAGTGCCCCCTACACATAACACCAGTCGCTGCCTCAAACACCACCCCTCTGTTCAAACCTGTGGGGTTGAACACTTGTCACCCCACATGGGCGTTTCACAGGGCAACTGCATGACCCTGTAACACCCCTGCCCGACACTGTACTGAGAAATCAAAGTAGGGACCGGAACCATCTGTTGACGAAAGCATCCCTCCCCTTCATGTTTCTCCTCCATACTTTGTTATGTGACCAACCACCTCCCTGTTCTCTGTTGCAGACGACATGCCCCCTTTCCTGACTACCAGTAGGCTTGGGCCAGTTTTGGGTGGCATCACCCAGGTTTATTTGGGTTTCCTTACATCCGCAACTCATCTTGTCACCTAAGAACCTGCCTTCATGCCCTTGGTACCATTTCCTCTGTACCCTTGCCTGCGCCTCGATGAATACATCCTGCCGAAACGCCGAGGTCCACCCCGGCAACTCCGGGCATACATCCATACCACGTCACACCCGAGCCTCCCAATTCTGCTGTCTAGCGAGAGCTCTATCTATTTTACCTTGACCCCTGGCCACATCCTTGGTCGGTGCCAGAGGGTACCTCATGCATACGTCCCTAGTTGCATCCGAGACCACACCACACTCCCGGTTCTTCCAGGCTTTCTTTTTATTTGCGTGTTTCTGCATGGGTCCCTGCAGTGGCGTAGCAACTGTTTGCGGCGCCTGGGGCGGTCGAAAAATTTGCCGCCCCTTTGGTCGTTGAAGCATCCAAAGAGCCCACACTACACTCAAAGATCTAATTTTTAGTCTGCTACTAACTCTGCTGTTATTATTTCTACATTTTTAGACTTTCATCTTCCTGCAGTTCTCTATATATATGTAAGAGATCTCTGGGCGCATATGCATCTACAGTGACACCCCAGGACCAGGTGGGCAGAGATCTCTGGGCAGTGCCCAGTGGGCACATACACATCTACAGTCCCTGCCCAGGCACATAGTCCAGAATCCTGGTGGCCATTCTATAAGGCTATTCATTCCTTGTAGCCAGATGTGCCCATCAGCCCGGGTCAGCACAGAGCCCACACCATACCAGTGCCAAACCACACACCCACATAGACAGCGTCAATGTGACATGCACACAATGGATGTACGGACACAGTCAGGCAGGCACTGACTCCTGTGCCCTCTTACCAAAAAGCGGGCGGGTGGATCCGGTGCCCTGATCGATGGCCCCCCGACCCAGGACAAGTCTGTTGGTAACTTGGTAGCTGCCATCAGCTGTGTTCGCCGGGCCGGAAGTGCGCTGCCACGCCCACGGTGGAGACACACAGAGACAGGTCCTGCTGGCTGCTGCTGCTGCACTGTGCCTCTGCGCTTCTCCCACAGAGGAGAGGAATTGCTGCTGCTGCGCTGCCCCCACACACGTGCCACCTGGGGTGGACCACCCCCCCATGCTACGCCCCTGGGCTGCAGTATAGACATCACAGGAGACATGGGGCTGCTGTATAGATGTCACAGGAGACATGGGGCTGTGGTATATACATCACAGGAAACATGGGGCTGCAGTATAGAAGTCACAGGAGATATGGGGCTGCGGTATAGATGTCACAGGAGACATGGGGCTGCGGTATAGACGTCACAGGAGACATGGAGCTGCGGTATAGACGTCACAGGAGACATGGGGCTGCGGTATAGATGTCACAGGAACCGCTGCTGTCTTCTTTTTTGGGACAGGAGAGTAAAAAGTATTTCCTTGCGCTGACATTGGTTAGCTGTCAAATCGTAGCTGCTGACCAGAGCACTGCCATCTGGTGGTATCTGCCTGGGGTCCGGTGAAAAGATCATTTACAGCCTGCGGGGATCCCCACCCCTGGGCTAGATAATCATAAACACCAGACTGACCAAACATGATGGACCACTGTGATAAATCTGGGACAAGCCTGCCTATTCTGCAGCTGTTATCGTTCCACCAGCTTCACTCCCTAACTAGTTTGAGGCTGGAGCTACATAGGACTTTAGATCGCTCTGCGCTGCAGCTACATTGCGGTGCCTTACAGGTGAATGGAGTCAGATTCCCGGCTTTAATAAAATGCCAAAATAAAAAATAAAAAAAGTGTGGTAGTTTGCTCCTTTCATTAGAAGTTACATTGTCTCCACAGCTGATTCCTGTGATGGTGAGCTTATCCTCTTATCCTTCCACTAAGAGATTTGAATCTCGTCCCCCGAGATCTCGGGACGAGATCTGATCCCGCGCATGCGCCGTCCCCGGACCGGCGGCCATCTTTCCAGCGTCCATGCTCCCGGAGGCCACCGCAACATGGCGGCGGCCAGCAAGGGAACTGCGGGGGCCTCCTGGCTGCGAAGAAATGCCGGCGGAGCAGCGGCCCCTGCACCGGAGCACAGCCCGCTGCCACCACCGCAACGCAGAGCACCGCCCGCTGCCACCACTGCAGAGCCCACCTGACCCAGCACTGCTGCCCCTGCCCCAGCAAAGCTGCCACCACCGCAGAGCCCACCTGCCCCAGCACAGCTGCCCCTGCCTCAGCACTGCTGCCCCTGCCCCAGCACTGCTGCCCCTGCCCCAGCACAGCTGCCACCACCGCAGAGCCCACCTGCCCCAGCACAGCTGCCCCTGCCTCAGCACTGCTGCCCCAGCACAGCTGCCCCTGCCCCAGCACTGCTGCCCCTGCCCCAGCACAGCTGCCACCACTGCAGAGCCCAACTGCCCCAGCACAGCTGCCCCTGCCTCAGCACAGCTGCCCCAGCCCCAGCACAGCTGCCCCTGCCCCAGCACAGCTGCCCCTGCCTCAGCACAGCTGCCCCTGCCTCAGCACTGATGCCCCTGCCCCAGCACAGCTGCCCCTGCCCCAGCACAGCTGCCCCTACCTCAGCACAGCTGCCCCAGTCCCAGCACAGCTGCCCCTACCCCAGCGCAGCTGCCCCAGCACAACCAACCTGCCCCAGCACAGAGCAGCCACCGCACAAGCCTGGACCACTGAATGACCCCTGTGACTACTTCTCCACCTGTGCCGGATCCCTTCCCAGGTAAGCTGAATTCGGACTGTAAAACGAACCCCCATTTGACACATTATTTTTTTTCCCCTATTTTCCTACTGAAAATTGGGGTGCGTCTTATGGTCCGGTGGGTCTTATAGTCCGAAAAATACGGTATGTATCAGGAGGAGAAGTGTCAGCAGTGTGCACGTCGGGGAACCTTCTGCTACTGTAAGTCCGGCATTGCCTCTATGGTGGCGGCTGCTTTGCTGTCATCTTTGTGATCGGTCGCATCAGTTTGTGTCATGGAGCACTGCTGCTGCCGCGCCGCCCCCACACACGTGCTGCCTGGGGCAGACCGCCCCCCCACGCTACGCCACTGGGTCCCTGGATCTGGACTGTCCCTAGCTTACCAGGGGACATTTTCAGCTCGCGGTTCAGTGGGGTCTCCTCAACCTTTCCTGCCAATACCTCTAGGGGAAACTTATCGGGGTTACACTCTGTCCCTAGGTTGGCGACCCCTATAGCAGGTATCTCTGACTTGGGATCTTTGGGTTCTGCACCAGGAATAGCATTTACCTTGGGAGGGTTAACTCTGGTCTCCTACATGGACCAGAACAGGAGCAAGTCTCTTCCCAACACAGTCCCATATGGAAGGGTCTTCACCACTCCCACCACAAAACACAAAAGCCCAGAGCAGGTTTTCCCTAAATCTGCCTTGGACAACTAGCATGTCCAAGACACAAAATTACTTTTGCCTTGCATTGCAATCACAGCTACGCCTGTGACAGCAATGCACTCTCATGGCCTCAATACACCTCTGGCCTCCGTGAGCATCCTGGAGGGAACACACAGCGACCCCTACATGAAACATCGGTCACTGCCTGACAGCCTGCTTAGATAGGCCATTTGGTTTCCAATTATTGGTAGCATTGTAAATGCACCTCAAATAGTAACTAAACTTTGTGGATGTTTTTATGCTTTATGCAATAATTCTGAGCAGATTGGTGGGAAATCTGGCCCTGAGAACCCCAACCACAGTTGAAAACATCTTTTAGAAAAGTTCACGCAGAGAAGAGAGGATGCAGTAGAAAGTCATAATCCTGTTTCCTAAGCTGTGCACTTCTAAGAGATCTCTTGAGCAATTGGTAGGGATCTCAGGACCCAGACCTACACCAATGTGAGATTACAGAGCAGCGGCTGTAATCATGCCCCTGGCCCTGACTAACAGTCGCCCCAATGTAGAGCATCAGTCAATCATAGCGGTGACTGCACCTGAACCAGCTTCGGCATTGACCCCTTGACTGAAATCCAAACGCTGCCAGGGAGAATAAAGTTCATTTTCTCCCCTCAGCGTTTGTCTAAGTGCAGGCACCAGGCAGGTTAGTAACGCTATTATCCTGCAGATTAACCCCATATCTGCAGGTTAATAGTGGTTTTCCTGGTGATAGGCTCCCTTTGATGAATCACTGTCATGGGTTGAGCAGAATGATGACTAACAGATGTAGCCCCACTGATCTTAAAAATCAAGTCTTAGCCTTGACTAGGTCCCCAGTTCAAAGGTGAAGTATTAATTTGTCATTCAAATGACTATACATTATAGAAACCTTTGAATGAAGATTCTATAAATTCCATTTAGCTCAAGTGATAGAGACTGCAGGCAAAACAAATTTCCTATTAGATCAGGATGGGTCAGAATTGTCACATTGGTGAGATAATGAAGACTTTTATCAGTTGTTACTGTATATGTAACTAGTACATTTTTTATGTACAAGTCGTTATTTGCTAGTACTGATAGAGAAGGGTTAATATTTTATTCTGTATTTTCTAATATTAACTAGTCTCATATTTTGTTTAAGATTTCATATTAGGTGTAATATTTTCCGTTGTCATATGCAATGTTTTGAGCAACTGTGTTATGTGTAGTACACTGGAAAAAAGATATCATAGCTAAAAAAATCTCATAACATGTTTGTGAGAAGGGGAAGGCTGATGGGAATTTCCAGTAGGAACTACATGTGTCTGTAAGTGGTATAAGAACCTGCTCACAGGGTAATAAACAATTGTTTTGATCACAAATGATGTGCATTTCTTGTCTCCGAGCGCTCGAAACTGTGATGGCCGAGTCCCACATTTTGGCCTCACTGGTGATCCTATAACCTAACTTTGAGTGATAACAAATAGCTACAACAGGTGTTACTGATTTTTCGGTAAGGTTTCCTGCAATGAAGAAAATAATTGAGTGCACTGATAACATCTTTCACAAGCAACTGTATGTTAAAATTATTTTTTATCATGGTGGGAAATCATTTTGACACATAGCTGCTGTTTTAACCCCTTAGTGACAGAGCCATAGTGCAGCTTAATGACCAGACCAATTTTTACAATTCTGACCAATGTCAATTTATGAGGTTATAACTCTGGACCACTTTACCGAATCCCACTCATTCGGAGATACTTTACTTCATGTTAGTGGTAAAAATTTCTTTTATATGACATTTGTTTATTTATGAAAAAAACGGAAATATGGCGAAAATTTTGAAAATTTAGCAATTTTCAAACTTTAAATTTTTATGCCCTTAAATCAGAAAATCAATATATAAGATTTCCCATATGTCTTCTTTACATCAGCACAATTTTGAAAACAATTTTTTTTTTGTTAGGAAGTTATAAGGGTTAAAAGTTGACCAGCAATTTCTCATTTTTACAACAAAATCATTTTTTTAGGGGGTCACATCATATTTAAAGTCATTTTGAGGGGTGTACATGACAGAAAATACCCAAAAGTGACACCATTCTAAAAACTGGACCCTCAAGGTGCTCGAAACCACATTCAAGAAGTTTATTAACCTTTTGCGTGCTTCACAGGAACTGAAGCAAGGGAAGGAAAAATTAACATTTAACTTTTTTTTTGCAACAAAATTATTTCAGAACCAATTTTTTTTTTTATTTTCACAAGTGTTAAAAGAGAAAATGAACCACAAAATTGGTTGTGCAATTTCTCCTGAATACGCCGATACCCCTTATGCGGGGGTAAACCACTTTTTGGGTGCACGGCAGAGCTCGCAAGGGAAGGAGTGCCATTTGACTTTTTCAACACAGAATTGGCTGGAATTGAGATCAGACGCCATGTTGCATTTGGAGAGCCCCTGATGTGCCTAAACAGTGGAAACTCCTAACAAGTGACCACATTTTGGAAACTAGACCCCTTAAGGAACTTATCTAGATATGTGGTGAGCACTTTGAACCTTCAAGGGCTTCACAGAAGTTTATAATGTAGAGCCGTGAAAATAAAAAATCATTTTTTTTCCAGAAAAATGATCTTTTCACCCCCCAATTCTTATTTTTACAAGGGTAACTGGAGAAATTAGACCTCAAAAGTTGTTGTGCAATTTATCCTGAGTAAGCCCATACCCCATTAGTGGGGGTAAACCACTGTTTGGGTGCACGGCAGAGCTCAGAAGGGAAGGAGCACCGTTTGACTTTTTCAATGCAGAATTGGCTGGAATTGAATTTGGACGCCATGTCGCGTTTGGAGAGCCCCTGATGTGCCTAAACAGTGAAAAACCACCAGAAGTGACACCATTTTGGAAAATAGACCACTTAAGGAACTTATCTAGATGTGTGGTGAGCACTTTGAACCCCCAAGTGCTTCACAGAAGTTTATAACGCAGAGCAGTGAAAATAAAAAATCTTTTTTTTTTCCTGAAAAATGATTTTTTTCAGCCCACTATTTTTTATTTTCACAAGGCTAACAGGAGAAATTGGACAACAAAATTTATTGTGCAACTTGTCCTGAGTATGCTAATACCCTATATGTGGTGGGGAACCACTGTTTGGGCGCATGGGAGAGCTCGGAAGGGAAGGAGCGCCATTTTGAAATGCAGACTTTGATGGAATGTTCTGCAGGCGTCATATTGCATTTGAAGAGCCCCTGATGTGCCTAAACAGTAGAAATCCCACACAAGTGAGCCCATTTTAGAAACTAGACCCCCAAAGGAGCTTAGCTAGATGTGTGGGGAGCACTTTGAACCCCGAAGTGCTTCACAGTTTATAATGCAGAGCCGTAAAAATAAAAAATCATTTTTTCCCCTCAAAAGATTTTTTAACCCACTATTTTTTATTTTCCCAAGGGTAACAGGAGAAATTAGACCCCCAAAGATGGTGTGCAATTTGTCCTAAGTACGCTGATGCCCCATATGTTGGGGTAAACCACTGTTTGGGCAAACGTCTGGGCTCGGAAGGGAGAGAGCATCATTTGACTTTTTGAATGCAAAATTGGCTGGAATCAATGGTGGCACCATTGTTATGAGCTCATTTTCTGCTCCACCAGTTTAGAGTTCGCCTTCTGTTCTCCCTCTAGTGGTGACAGGAGGTAGTGAGGTTGGTTTAAGTGGTAGTGATCTGCCACCTGATGAGAAGGATAACGATTGGATCTCTGGAGTATCAGACTGGATATAAGACAGCCGACGCCCTATCCTGGTGCTGGTGATTCAGTCTGCTTCTCAGGTCTTGGACTTCAGCTCTCTTCCAGTCTTCTCAAGTTAAGTTTGTTTTTTGCTAATGTTCACACTTGCACTTGTTGGTCAATTCAGTTTCTTGTGTGGTCAGCTTGCCCCTGCTGGGGCTATGCTGAACTTCCACTCCTATTTATCTGTATTTGCCAATTTGCCTTTTTGTCCCTTATTAGATTGGCCTCTTTTTGCTCTGTTTCAGAATATTTCAGAGTGCTGATATAGTGGGAGAAGTCTAGTGACTTCAGGGTTAATTTTGCTATCAGACGTGTTGTACATTATTTTGGTAGGGTTTTTTGGCAGATTGCAGACAGTGGCTTTCTTGTCCTTTCTAGTTAGTCGGGCCCCATCGTTTGCTCAGCCTATTTTCCTGCCTGTGTGTGTGTTTTCATCTTGCTTCACCGTCAATACATGTGTGGTTGCTGTCTATTCCTTTGGGGTCTGCTCTGGGGCAGTTAGTTTTCCCTTTTCTTGCTTTAGGTTTATGTAGTCCTCCGGCGGTGATGAGGCATCTAGGAACATCGTAGGCACGCTCCACTGCTACTGTTAGTTGTGTGGTTAAGATCAGAGATCTGCAATCTGCATAGTTACCAACCTCTCTGGTTTTCTGGGACTTAGCTTTTTGTTGTTCCTCCTCGGTGACCCATTCATAACAGAATCACCAGCCATACCACAGATTCTAGGGTACTCAAAAGCAGGGAAAAGTTGTTTTAGGGAAAAAGAAAGGAAAAAAAAAGTGTCAGAATTTTTTTTTTTGTATATTTTTTCCTCTTTTTTTCTGGGGCCGTTGGAGGATTTTTTTTTTCCTAATTGAGATTAAGCAATTGTCTGATCGTGTGGAGCAACTTGCTGCTGAAGTGCAGGGAATTTCCACCTACCTCATTCAGTCACATGCTGCTGAACCTAAGATTCCTACTCCTGATTTGTTTTCTGTGGATCGGTCTAAATTTCTGAATTTTAAGAATAATTGTAAATTATTTCTTGCCTTGAAGCCTAATTCATCGGGGAGCTCTGTGCAGCAGGTTAAAATTGTCATCTCCTTGCTGCGCGGTGATCCCCAGGATTGTGCTTTTTCTCTGACACCTGAAAATCCTATTCTGACTAATGTGGATGCATTTTTTCAAGCCTTGGGGTTGTTGTATGATGAATCTAATGCCGTTGATCAAGCTGAGAGAACCCTGTTGGCATTAAACCAGGGTCAGGATCCTGCAGAGTTATACTGTCAAAAATTCCAAAAGTGGGCGGTCCTTACTACATGGAATAATAGTGCATTGGCAGCTCTCTTTCGGAAAGGTTTGTCAGAGACCGTAAAAGATGTTATGGTGGGATTTCCTGTTTCTTCTGGTCTGGATGGCTCTATGTCATTAGCCATTCAAGTTGATCGGCGTTTACGTGAACGTAAAACTGCACGGGAGGCGCTGCCATCTTTTGAACAAATGTCTGAACCTATGCAATGTAATGGGGTTTTGTCTAGTGCGCAACATCGGGAGTTTAGAAGGCGTAATAAGCTGTGTTTTTTCTGTGGAGATGCCTCTCATACTATTTCTGTCTGCCCTAAACGAGAGAAACGTTTTGCACACACATTTGCTGTGGACAGTATACAACCTAAGTTCCTTTTGGCAATTACTCTGATCTGCTCATTGTCCACATTTTCCACTAAGGTTTTTGTGGATTCAGGAGCAGCTCTGAATCTGATGGATTTGGACTTTGCTAAACGTTGTGGTTTGTCCATGACGCCTCTGCAGACGCCTATTCCTTTGAGGGGTATTGATGCCACTCCTTTGGTGGAAAATAAACCTCAGTTTTGGACCCAGATAATAATGCAAGGTGCCCCAGACCACCAAGAAAATTGTAAATTTTTGGTGCTGCATAATTTGCACAATACTATTGTTCTGGGGTTCCCATGGTTGCAAACTCATAACCCAGTTTGAGATTGGAAATCTGTCTCTGTGGTGAGTTGAGGTTGTCAGTGTGTTCTTAGGGACACTCCTGTTTTCTCTACCTCTCCTCAGTCTCATGATATTCCTGATTATCTGGCTGATTTCTCTGATGTATTTAGTGAGAGTAAGTCTGCGTCTTTGCCTCCTCATAGGAGTTATGACTGTGCAATTGACTTGATGCCTGGGTGGAAATTTCCCAAGGGTCGGCCTTTCAACTTATCTGTACCCGAACATGATGCTATGCGATCCTATATTAAGGAGTCGTTGGAGAAGGGTCATATTAGACGATCCTCGTCACCTTTAGGTGCTGGGTTTTTTTTGTGGCCAAGAAAGATGGTTCATTAAGACCGTGTATTGATTATCGTTCCCTTAACAAGATGACGGTTAAATATCAGTACCCGTTACCTCTGATGTCTGATTTATTCTCCAGAGTTAAGAGTGCCTGCTGGTTTACTAAGTTTGACCTCAGGGGGGCGTATAATCTTATTCGCATCAAGCATGGGGATGAATGGAAGACGGCGTTTAATACTCCGGAGGGACATTGTGAGTACCTGGTGATGCCTTTTGGGCTCTCTAATGCCCCTTCTGTCTTCCAGTCCTTTATGAATGATATTTTCCGAGACTTTGTGGATACGTTTTTGATCATCTATCTGGCTGATATTTTGATCTTTTCTAGTGATTGGGATTCCCATGTGGAACATGTCCGGACTGTGTTCCGGATTTTGAGGAAGAATTCCCTGTTTGTTAAGGGATCGAAGTGCCTCTTTGGTGTACAGAGGATTTCATTTTTGGGATTTATCTTGTCTCCATCGACTATTGAAATGGACCCGGCCAAGGTACAGGCCATTTATGATTGGGTTCAGCCCACTTCTTTGAAGGCTCTCCAGAAGTTTTTGGGTTTTTCTTATTTCTATTGTAAATTTATAGGTAATTTTTCTAGTATTGTCAAACCACTGACTTATTTGACCAAGAAGGGAGCTGATGTGCTGAATTGGTCTCCTGAGGCTGTCTCAGCATTTCAGGAGCTTAAGCGGAGATTTACTTCGACTCCAGTTTTACGGCAACCTGATGTCTCACTTCCATTTCAAGTGGAGGTAGACCATTTCAAGTGGAGGTAGACGCTTCTGAGATTGGTGCAGGAGCTGTTTTGTCCCAAAAAGACCCTGTGACTTCTAAGATGAATCCCTGAGCCTACTTTTCTCGAAAGTTTGCCACATCTGAACTCAACTATGACGTGGGGAATCGGGAATTGTTGGCCATGAAATGGGCATTTGAGGAGTGGAGACATTGGTTGGAGGGAGCTAGACATCAATTTGTGGTCCTCACCGATCACAAGAATCTGATTTATCTGGAGTCGGCCAAACGCTTGAATCCAAGACAGGCTAGATAGGCCTTGTTTTAATTTTGTGGTCTCTTTTCTTCCGGGCACTAAGAATGTTAAGGCAGATGCCCTTTCTAGGAGTTTCTTTGCTGATTCTCTTAATGTGACCAAGCCTACTACTATCCTAGGTAATGGGGTAGTTCTTTCTGCCATTTCGCCCGATTTGAGACACGCCCTGGAGGAATTTCAGGAGGATAAACCTGAGCGTTGCCCTATGGGAAGATTGTATGTTCCTCACCAGTGGAGAAAGAGAGTGATGTCTGAAGTCCATTGCTCCGCATTGGCTAGTCATCCGGGTATTTTTGGTACCAGAGATTTGGTGAGTCGGTCGTTTTGGTGGCCTGCCTTGTCTCGTGATGTCAGGAATTTTGTAGAGTACTGTGGGACTTGTTCTCGGTCTAAACCCAGTTCTCGTTCTAGTGGGTTGCTCATGCCCCTGCTGGTGCCCAAGAGGCCATGGACCCATATCTCAATGGATTTTATTTCTGATCTTCCTGTCTCTCAGAGAATGACTGTTATCTGGGTGATTTGTGATAGATTTTCGAAGAAGGTCCATCATGTACCACTCCCAAAGTTGCCATCTTCTGCTGAGTTGGTACCCTTGTTTTTACAACAGGTGGTTCGGTTACACGGGATTCCTGAGAACATTGTGTCCGACAGAGGAGTCCAGTTTGTTTCCAGATTCTGGAAAGCCTTTTGTTCCAATCTGGGAATTCAGTTATCCTTCTCCTCTACGTTTCATCCCCAGACCAATGGGCAGACTGAGAGAACAAACCAGACCCTGGAGTCTTATTTAAGATGTTTTATATCTGCTGATCAAGATGATTGGGTCTCATTTTTGCCTTTGGCCGAATTTGCGCTGAACAATAGAGCTAGTTCTGCCACTTTGATGTCACCCTTTTTCTGTAATTTTGGATTTCATCCTCGATTCTCTTCAGGGCAAGTGGAATCTTCGTCCTGCCCAGGTGTGGACACTGTGGTTGTGAGAATGCAGCAGATAAGGGACCAAGTGGTGGATAAGTTGTCACTCTTTCAGGAAAAGGCCCAGCATTTTTCCAACTGGCATAGGACCATTGGTCCCCGGTTTAAAGTGGGTGATATGGTTTGGTTGTCGTCTAAGACTATTCCTATGAAGGTTGCATCTCATAGAATCGTAGAGTTGGAAGGGACCTCCTGGGCCATCTGGTCCAACCCCCTGCTCAAAGCAGGATTCGCTAAATCATCACAGTCAGATGTCTGTCCAGCCTCTGTTTGAAGACTTCCATTGAAGGAGAACTCACCACTTCTCGTGGCAGCCTGTTCCACTCATTGATCACTCTAACTGTCAAAAAGTTTTTTCTAATATCTAATCTGTGTCTCTTCCCATTCAGTTTCATCCCATTGCTTCTAGTCTTTCCTTGTGCAAATGAGAATAAAGTTGATCCTTCTACAATGTGACAGCCCTTTAGATATTTGTAGACAGCTATTAAGTCTCCTCTCAGTCTTCTCTTTTGCAAACTAAACATTCCCAAATCCTGCAACCTTTCCTCATAAGACAGGGTTTGCAGACCGGTCACCATTCTGGTCGCTCTTTTCTGAACTTGCTCCAGTTTGTTGATGTCTTTTTTAAAATGTGGTGCCCAAAACTGGACACAATATTCCAGATGAGGTCTGACCAAAGAGGAGTAGAGGGAAATAATGACTTCACGTGATCTAGACTGTATGCTTCTGTTAATACATCCTAGAATTGCATTTGCCTTTTTTGCTGCTGCATCACACTGTTGACTCATATTCAGTCTGTGATCTATTAGTATACCCAAGTCTTTTTCACATGTGCTGTCACTTAGCCCTATTCCTCCCATTCTATATATGCTTTTTTCATTTTTATTGCCCAGATGTAGTACTTTGCATTTCTCCCTGTTAAAAACCATTCTGTTAGTTGCTGCCCACTTCTCCAGTTTATTTAAATCTTTTTGAATCCTCTCTCTCTCTTCTCTAGTATTAGCTATCCCTCCTAGCTTTGTGTCATCAGCAAATTTAATCAGTTTACCCTCAATTCCTTCATCTAAATCATTGATAAAGATGTTGAACAATACAGGGCCCAGGACAGAGCCCTGTGGTACCCCACTTGAGACATTCTTCCAACTGGATGTGCAGCCATTTACGACCACTCTTTGGGTCCGATCACTAAGCCAGTTATGAATCCACCTAACAGTTGCCTTGTCCATTCCATACTTAGTCATTTTTTCAATAAGGATTGTATGAGAGACTTTGTCAAATGCTTTGCTGAAGTCAAGATATACTATATCTACAGCATTTCCTTGATCCACCCAATCAGTGATACCGTCATAGAAGGAAATTAAGTTAGTCTGACATGACTTATTAGTTAGAAACCCATGCTGACTCTGTTTAATCACTGCATTCTTATCCAGGTATTGACATACATGTTGTTTAATAATTTGTTCAAAGATCTTTCCTGGTATAGAAGTCAGACTCACCGGCCTATAGTTGCCTGGGTCCACCTTCTTCCCCTTTTTGAAGATAGGAACAACATTTGCTCTTCTCCAGTCTTCTGGCACTTCTCCTGTTCTCCAAGAATTTTCAAAGATTATGGAGAGGGGTTCAAAAATTTCTTCTGCTATCTCCTTCAGTACTCTGGGGTGTAATTCATCTGGACCTGGAGACTTGAATTCATTTAGGTTAGCTAAGTGTTTCCTCACTATCTTTCTGTTTATAGATATCCTGGATTCTTCTATTCCCTTAATAGGACAGTGAATAACAGTTGATGTTGCATTTCCTTTCTGAGAGAAAACAGATGCAAAATAGGAATTTAAAAGTTCAGCCTTCTCAACATCCTGTCTTACCATTTCATCATTTTCATCCTGTAAAAATCCTATAGCATCTTTGACTTTTCTTTTACTTTTGACATATCCCCAAAATCCTTTATTATTGCTTTTGACATCTCTTGCAAGCCTCAGTTCATTTTCAGCTTTAGATAATCTGATTTGTGCCCTGCAGGTTCTGCAGACAGCATTATATTCTTCTTTAGATATGCCTCCCTCTTTCCATTTTATAAACATTTTTTTTTTCCTTTTTAGCATGTGCTTAAGTTCTGTGTTCATCCATCCTGGTTTCCTTAAATGCTTCCTATTCTTCCCTCTTTTCGGAATTGTTAACAACTGTGCTTTGAGAATTTCATTTTTCAAGATTTCCCATCCTTCCTGGACATTTTTGTCTTTAAGGATATCCAGCCATTGGATCCCTCCAATTCTCTTTCTGAATCCCTTAAAATCTGCCTTTCTGAAATCTAACCTTGACGTCTGAGTCTTCACAGGTCTTCCACCTCTAGTTATCCAAAATTCTAAAATAGCATGGTCGCTACCTCCTAGGGTCCCAGCCACTTTTACCTCCTCAACCATTTCCTCCCTGTTTATAAGGATTAGATCCAAGGTAGCAGTTCCCCTTGTTTTCTCCTTTACCATTTGGAAGATAAAGTTGTCAGCAAGAGAGGATAAGAATTTCCTTGACCTGTTAGTTTTGCCTGAGAGAGATTCCCAACAAATGTCTGGATAGTTGAAATCTCCCATGACAACTATGTCATATTTTTTGGAGAACTTGGCCATCTGATGCATAAAGAGTTCATCTATATCTTCGGCTTGCACAGGCGGCCTGTAGTAAATGCCTACAATGGTGTCCTTTCCATTGTTCTGTCCTTGTATTCTTACCCAAACAGTTTCCACAGAACTCCCAGTCTCTGAAGCTTCAATCTCTGTGCAGATATACGCGTTTCGAACATACAATGCGACACCCCCTCCTCGTTTATCAAGTCTGTTTCTTGCAAATAAGTTGTATCCTTCTAGTCTTGTATTCCAATCATGTGTATTGTCCCACCAAGTTTCAGTGATTCCAATTACATCATATTTCTTTTCCTGTGTGAGTAGTTCCAATTCTCCTTGTTTGTTGCCCATGCTTTGTGCATTAGTATAGAAACATTTTAGTTTGTGATTGGTTTCTCTTTCTCCAATATTTTTATTAATTAGATTCTTTTGTCTTTGTTCTTCCTTTCCACTTCTAATAGCAGAGTTCTCAATAGCATTTGTCAGGTGTATGGCTTTTTCTGGTCTTTTGCTTCCCTTCCCATGTTGTTCTAGTTTAAAGCTCTCCTTACAAGTGTAGCAAGGCGACTTCCAAATACATGCTTTCCAGTCTTCGTAAGGTGCACCCCATCTCTAGCAAGTAGTCCATCGTATAAGTAGTTCACTCCGTGATCCAGAAATCCAAATCGTTGCTGACGGCACCATCGACGTAGCCAGTTGTTCACCTGCAGAATCTTATTTCACCTCCTTGTTCCATGGCCATCCACTGGGAGGATGGAAGAGAAGAC
Source organism: Dendrobates tinctorius (assembly GCF_039654945.1). Taxonomy (NCBI): domain Eukaryota; kingdom Metazoa; phylum Chordata; class Amphibia; order Anura; family Dendrobatidae; genus Dendrobates; species Dendrobates tinctorius. The sequence goes on along the minus strand of NW_027361858.1, from coordinate 12,544,989 downwards.
CACCTGCGCTCCCAGTTCTTTCACTTTCTTGCCTAAGTCTTCAAAGTCTCTGCAGATGGTTTCCAGGTCGTTTCTTGCAGTGTCATTTGTCCCCACATGTAGTAGCAGGAATGGGTAGTCATCTGTAGGTCTGAAGAGTCCTGATATCCTGTCAGACACATCTTTAATTTTTGCACCTGGAAGACAGCACATTTCTCTTGTAGTTATATCCGGTCTGCAGATAGCGGCCTCTGTTCCTCTCAGCAGGGAATCCCCCATGACCACCACTCTCCGTTTCTTCTTCACAACATTTTTCTTTCTCCATCCAGGAGGACTCTGAAGGCGTACAAGGTTGCTGTTTGTTGGCAAAGTCTTATCCTGATGTATTTCTTCATCGTTTTCCTGCGTGAGAGCCTGGTACTGGTTTCTGAGCAGTATGGGTGCTGACTGCCTCCTGATCCTCCTGCTTCTCTGGGTCACATGTCTCCATTCCTCTGTTTCTTCAGGTGCACTTCGAATTTCTTCTCTTTCTGTAACATGAAGAGATAATTCTGCTCTGTCCAAGAACTCTTCACCTTCCTTAATGATCTTCAATGTAGCCAACCTCTCTTCGAGATTTTGCAACTTTTCCTCCAACAGGGACACAAGCTTGCATTTGTGGCATGTGAAGTTTGGCTTTTCCACTGGTAAATCTGTGAACATGTAGCAAGAAATGCAGCTCACCAAATGGCTCCTGGCCTCTTCCATCTTGAGATTTCTTAAAAACGATGAAAGATGAGCCAAATTTCGCGCGCCGATAGGCGCGCGGTTTTTCCGATTTCCTCTTTTCAGCTGCAACGGCCAAAACCCAGTGATCGTTGAGCTCGCGGAGACTCTTCACTTATCCCAGAAGGCACTGGGAATATGCAAATGATCTCCTCAAGACTCTTCCCCTGGTTTTCCGATTTCCTCTTTTCAGCTGCAACGGCCAAAACCCAGTGATCGTTGAGCTCGCGGAGACTCTTCACTTATCCCAGAAGGCACTGGGAATATGCAAATGATCTCCTCAAGACTCTTCCCCTGGTTTTCCGATTTCCTCTTTTCAGCTGCAACGGCCAAAACCCAGTGATCGTTGAGCTCGCGGAGACTCTTCACTTATCCCAGAAGGCACTGGGAATATGCAAATGATCTCCTCAAGACTCTTCCCCTGGTTTTCCGATTTCCTCTTTTCAGCTGCAACGGCCAAAACCCAGTGATCGTTGAGCTCGCGGAGACTCTTCACTTATCCCAGAAGGCACTGGGAATATGCAAATGATCTCCTCAAGACTCTTCCCCTGGTTTTCCGATTTCCTCTTTTCAGCTGCAACGGCCAAAACCCAGTGATCGTTGAGCTCGCGGAGACTCTTCACTTATCCCAGAAGGCACTGGGAATATGCAAATGATCTCCTCAAGACTCTTCCCCTGGTTTTCCGATTTCCTCTTTTCAGCTGCAACGGCCAAAACCCAGTGATCGTTGAGCTCGCGGAGACTCTTCACTTATCCCAGAAGGCACTGGGAATATGCAAATGATCTCCTCAAGACTCTTCCCCTGGTTTTCCGATTTCCTCTTTTCAGCTGCAACGGCCAAAACCCAGTGATCGTTGAGCTCGCGGAGACTCTTCACTTATCCCAGAAGGCACTGGGAATATGCAAATGATCTCCTCAAGACTCTTCCCCTGGTTTTTTTCTCCAAAATTTAAGCCCAGATTTATTGGACCTTATAAGATTTTGGAGATTCTTAATCCTGTTTCTTTTCGATTGGCTCTTCCAGTTACGTTCAAAATCCATAACGTGTTTCACAAGTCACTGTTGAAGAGGTTGGTTGAGTCAGTAGTTTCTGTGGTGGCACCTCCTGACCCTGTATTGGTTAAAGGCAATGTGGAATATGAGGCAGAGAAAATATTGGATTCTCGTTTGGTTAGACGGAGACTCCAGTATTTGGTCAAATGGAAGGGTTATGGCCAGGAGGATAATTCTTGGGTCTCTGCCTCTGATATTCATGCCAATAAATTGGTTCGTGCTTTTCACCGGGCCCATCCTGATCGGCCTGGTGGCATGGATGAGGGTTCGGTGACCCCTCATTAAAGGGGTGGGTACTGTTATGAGCTCATTTTCTGCTCCACCAGTTGAGAGCTCACCTTCCGTTCTCCCTCTGGTGGTGACAGGAGGTAGTGAGGTTGGTTTAAGTGGTAGTGATCTGCCAACTGATGAGGAAGATAATGATTGGATCTCTGGAGTATCAGACTGGATATAAGACAGCTGACGCCCTATCCTGGTGCTGGTGATTCAGTCTGCTTCTTAGGTCTTGGACTTCAGCTCTCTTCCAGTCTTCTCAATTTAAGTTTGTTTTTTGCTAATGTTCACACTTGCACTTGTTGGTCAATTCAGTTTCTTGTGTGGTCAGCTTGCCCCTGCTGGGGCTATGCTGAATTTCCACTCCTATTTATCTGTATTTGCCAATTTGCCTTTTTGTCCCTTATTAGATTGGCCTCTTTTTGCTCTGTTTCAGAATATTTCAGAGTGCTGATATAGTGGAAGAAGTCTAGTGACTTCAGGGTTAATTTTGCTATCAGACGTGTTGGACATTATTTTGGTAGGGTTTTTGGCAGATTGCAGACAGTGGCTTTCCTTTCCTGTCCTTTCTAGTTAGTCGGGCCCCATCGTTTGCTCAGCCTATTTTCCTGCCTGTGTTTGTGTTTTCATCTTGCTTCACCGTCAATACATGTGTGGGGGCTGTCTATTCCTTTGGAGTCTGCTCTGGGGCAGTCAGTTTTCCCTTTTCTTGCTTTAGGTTTATGTAGTCCTCCGGCGGTGACGAGGCATCTAGGAACATCGTAGGAACGCTCCACTGCTACTGTTAGTTGTGTAGTTAAGATCAGGGATCTGCAATCTGCATAGTTACCAACCTCTCTGGTTTTCTGGGACTTAGCTTTTTGTTGTTCCTCCTCGGTGACCCATTCATAACACACCATGTCGTGTTTGGAGACCCCCTGATGTGCCAAAATAGTGGAAACTCCTCAATTCTAGCTCCAACCCTAACCCCAACACACCCCTAACCCTAAGCCCAACCCTAACCCTAATCCCTAACCCTAATCCCAACCCTATTTCCAACCCTTACCCTAATTCCAACCCTAATTCCAACCCTAACTCTTATTCTAACCTTAACCCTAATGGAAAAATGAAAATAAATATATTTTCTTTATTTCATTATATTTCCCTAACTAAAGGGGTGATAAAAAGGGGGGTTATTTACTATTTTTTTTTTTATCACTGTGATAGGGTTTATCACAGTGATCAAAATGTACATTGAATGAATGAATGAATGGAATCAGCCAGACTAAAATGGTGGTGCCCAATGGAGGAGGTAGGAGGGCCCGAGGACCACCAGGAGGTATTCGGGGAGATCGGGGGCCACATTTCTCTCTCCTCTGATGTGCAATCACAAGTTTATAATGCAGAGACGTAAAAATAAAAAAATCCTTTTTTCCACAAAAATAATTTTTTAGCCCCCAATTTTTTATTTTCCCAAGGGTAACAGGAGAAATTATACTACCAAAGTTGTTGTGCAATTTTTCCTGAGTATGCTGATACCCCATATATTGGAGTAAACCACTGTTTGGGGACACGTTGGGGCTTGGAAGGGAGGGAGCACCGTTTGACTTTTTGAACGCAAACTTGGCTGGAATCAATGGTTGCACCATGTTGCGTTTCGAGGCCCCCTGATGTGCCTAAACAGTGGAAACAACTCAATTCTAACTCCAACCCTAACCCCAACACACTCCTAACCACAGCCCTAACCCGAACACATCCCTAACCCTAATCCCAACCCTAACAATAACCCTAACCCCAATACACCCCTAACCCTATCCCTAACCTTAATTCCAACCCTAAACCTAATTCCAACCCTAACCCTAATTCCAACACTAAACCTAGTTCTAACCCTAACCCTATTCCAACCCTAACCCTAATTCCACTCTAACCCTAATTCCACCCTAAGCCTAACTCCAACCCTAACCATAACCCTAATTCCAACCCTAACCCTAACCTTACCCCTAATTCCAACCCTAACCCCATTTCCAACCCTAACCCTAATGCTAGCCCTAGCCCTAACTCTAGCCCTAACCCTAAATCTATTTCCAACCCTAACCCTAATGGAAATATAAAAATAATTTCTTTATTTTGTTATTTGTTCCTGCCTATGGGGGTGATAAAGGGGGGTAATTTACTTTTCATTCTATTTTGATCACTGTGAGAGTTTATCACAGTGATCAAAATGAATGAATGAATATGCAGCCGGAAGACGAACTGCGCATGCGCCTGCCATTGTCATGGTCACGTGTGACTGGACTCACCGCCTCCAGCAGGGCGAATTTATATGACACGCATGACCCTGGATACACCGCCTCCAGCAGGGAGAATTTAAATAATAGAACATGCAGCCGGATACACCGTCTCCAGCAGGCGAATTTTAGTACTACACGTATGTCTGGATACACTGCCTCCAACAGGGCAAATTTCAGAATAAAGGGGAAAACAATTACAATGGTGGCCCTACAATAGGGAACGGGGACGTGGAGACCTCCTGCACTCCCCTGAGTCACTGTCTTTACACTCCTAACGATCCCTAGGCCGATTCCACATCGGGCGCCGATCAGGATACCTGAAATCCCTAGCGCGCCCTGAACCAATCCCTTACTAGTGAAGTGGATGGTGCAGAAACTAATCCCACCACTGCACTAAAACACACATTGAGGAAAGTGACAAACAGGGAAACACCACTTAGCTTTGCTCTGTTGCTAATGCTCCCAGCAACAGAGTCAGACACCTGAGTGCATCTTTTCCTCCAACCGGATCCAACACCTGAGTGCAGATTTCCAGCAGAGTCCCGCATCTGAGTGCAGCTTTACAGCAAAAGAGTCCAGCATCCGAGTGCAGCTTTCCAGCAAGAGTCCAGCATCTGAGTGCAGCTCTCTTCTAGCAACAGAGTCCAGCATCTGAGTGCAGCTTTCACCATAGCTGCCACTCCATCAAGCTTTGCAAGAACTCCTCGCTGACACCATAGCTGCCACTCCACCAAGCTTTGCAAGAACTCCACACTGACACCATAGCTGCCACTCCTCCAAGCTTTGCAAGAACTCCTCACTGACACCATAGCTGCCACTCCAGGATTCTGATTGAGCTGCCCGGGACTCTTCTCAAGTTCCTTCCTTCACCAAGGATGGTTGGAAAAGACCAGTATCACCAACAGTGATTGCAACCACCTGACACTCTTTTATAGGTAAGAGCCAGCAATCACACCTGCTTCATAATCATGTGCAATAACACTAACCACCACCGGGGGCAAACTAGAACAAAAGACACCACCGTGCAATAACCCCAATGGCCAGCGAGGGCAAAATCAACTCCAAGCAACCAGCTCAAAGGAAAAAAAAGGTTACTTATTCAAAACCTGTCATATCCAACCTGGATCATGACAGCCAATTTCCAAGATGGCGGCACCCATGATCAGGGACCGCGGGACACCGGGAGCCACAGCGGCACTCGGTAAGTACTGGGGGGTGGGAGGGGGTAATCGGAAGGCGGGGGGAGTGGAGGGATGGTGGGGGGAGCAGATAATGACAGCGGCGGCACATCGCTGCTGTCATTCAGTGGCGGGGGGCAGATCGCCACCGTTAACCAGTGGGGGGGGTCGGATCAGTGTCACCAGCCAAGTCCGATGCTACTGTAGCATCGTCCATGGCTGAATTGTAATATTTCATCAATTTTCATTGATGAAATATTACTATCACTCTGATTGGCTGTTAAAAGTGAAACAGCCAATCAGAGCGATCGTAGCCACGTGGGGGTGAAGCCACGCCCCCTGTGGTGAAGAACAAAGCCCCCTGTATCTGCAGGTTGGGTGACCTTTTAGTGACCCCGGTCACCCGACCTTCAGGAGGGCTTTAAAGTCATGACGCCACATAGGCATCACTGGTCGGATTGGCACAGGTTTTCATGACGCCTATGTGGCATCATTGGTCGTGAAGGGGTTAAAGAATGATAGCAAAAACATTAGAAATCAACTATAAAAATGGCTTGAGAGACATTTCTCGAGCAATGTCAAATCACATTATCATATTTTGCCAAAAAATAGCTAGCAGCTATTTGAATGATTGCTGTAGGCAAATCATCTATTTAAAGTGCTGTACCCTTACATACACTTATTATATATATTGTACTGAGTGCATGTTATCACACAATGCATAATGACGTATGCACGCTAATAGCAGCCCCTGCAGCTCATATGAAGCTCATAGTTGAGTGTGGGGTCCAAACTTCATTGTCCTTGACCAGGGGTCCCCAACCTGTGGCTCGGGAGCCACGTGTGTCTCGCAGGTCCATGATGTGTGGCTCATGGCTGTCTGGCAGTTTGATGCATTAGCACAAGGTCTAGCAAACAGCTATGAAGAACTGGTGCCCAGATGGTGACTTTGTGAGTAACCCCACACAGAAAAGCAGATGTGGCTGCACCAGGAATGGACAATGACAGCCCCCTCCTTTTTTGGCAACTAATCTATAAATATATATATGTATATATAGCTATTACACAGTCTCAGCTCATTATGTATAGTTCCCTCTCTTGTTATGTACGGCACCGTCAATCACATATCAGAGTCTTATTATTTTTGTTATTTATAGCACCCTGTTCTTTATGACATACCGTCCTCTCATGTTAGATATAAGCTGAATTGACTGCTGATGGATTATGGGAAATCTTCCTTTCTAGTGGAGGAGGCTGATGGACTGGTCCTCTGGTCAGATGCTGCCCCATAAGCAGTCATTTTATTTTATATCTAACAAAAGAGGACTCTGTAATAAAGAAATGGCGATGCGAATACCAAAAATATTGAGAATACGATCTGTAAGGAACGGTACTATATACAGTTATGCTCAAAAGTTTACATACCCCTGCAGAATTTTTGCTTTCTTGCCCTTTTTTCAGAGATTATGAATGATAGCACCAAAAGTTCTCCACTCATGGTTAGTGGTTGGGTGAAGCCATTTATTGTCAAACTACTGTGTTTTCTCTTTTTAAATCATAATGACAACCAAAAATATCCAAATGACCCTGATCAAAAGTTTACATACCCCATTTCTTAATACGGTGTATTGCTCCCTCTAAGGCTGGTTTCACATTTGCGGTTGTGTCCGCAGCGGTTCATCCGCATACATCCGCATGCGCCCTGCATACCTATCTTTAACATGGTGTATGTATGGACATGCGTTCGCTTGCGGATTCGTACGCATGCGTCATTTTGCAGTGTGCGGTGGGGCGCGGCTAAAGCAGCATGTTGCAATTTTCGGGGCGTCAAATATGCATGGCCATACGCATCCATACGCTTGTGGATGGTGTGCGTCAAAACAACGCATTTCAGGCTATGGGAATGCATATGTATGCAAGGACATGCATACGCTTGCGTTTGCGTATGGAGCGCCCTGTGCCAGGGCGGTGGGGTACTCGGAGCCGGGCCCGGTGGATTTCAATGGGAGATGTCACGGTAGCTGTGACCCGGTCCGTGGCCCTGGGCGTCCATTGTAAAAGGGGAATGTTGAGTGTGCGGATGATGATAAAAGTTTATTAGTGAATGATTCGTGACGCCACCTGTGGTGTTCGGCAATGAAGATGTTAAGCCGACGCTGCAGACAGATCCTCTGGGACAGATGGTGTGGTGCAGCAATGCTGGTGTAGCCCTCCACAGGCAGGGCTGTAGTCCCAGGGCAGTGTAGATGGAGAGCTAGTGAGGAGAGCGTAGTGGTGCAGTGTTAAGCACAGAGATGTAGCAGTGCTGAGTCGGTTGGCGCAGGAATAAGTGGAGGACACCAGGGCATGTAGTTCCAAAGCTTACTCACAGTCTGTTGTGCATACAGGTGCCCGCATCCATGCTGTGTCCTCCAGGTCAGGAGCTCAGTCAACCTCCAAGCAAGATGAAGTACTCCGTTCCAACACTCCGCCAACATATGTGCCTTTTCTGAACGTCTCCCTCTTTAGCGCTCGTAGTGAAGTACTCACAGTACTGAGTTACACTGGAGTTCCTCCTTTCAGATGTTCTTAGAACTCTACTTGTACGGCAGACAGTTGTAGCCTGCTTCGGGGACTCCTTACTACTAAGTCCCGGCTCACTCTCGTTGCTGTTGTGCCCCCAAGTCTTGTGTGGAAATAAAGTGGTGACAACTTCTATTCCTCCGGTTTCTGTCGCAGTACCATTAGTATCCATACAACCTCGGGGACCGGACCCCGGCCATGTGCTTAGAACTTGAGGAAGGGCTCTGCTCTAACCCTAATCCTTAGTTCTCTTCTCCTTACATTCCGTACAAATCAATCTTTCTTATGGAGAATTAGGCTTTCTGAATATCTCTTTCCTGTGCCAGCAGACCCAGGTCACTGAGGTCTGCTGCAGCACTTCCTTCATCTATCCCACTCAGGGGATCCTCTCTCTGACTCTTTGTCAGACTGACTGCCCGACTCCTAATGTCATCCCGCTCTTTTGTGCAGACTAAGCTCCACCCACCTCCCAGCACTCTTCGTGTTCAAAGCAGGGAGCCAACAAAGGTGCTTTACTACACTACTATGTTGTGTGGGATGCAGGTGTTGGAGTGTGGTCAGGTGTCTCCACCTTACCTGAATGGTGGGGTACCACACCTCAGGAGGAGGTGCAGTACCTCTGTGGCGGCTGAACCCTCAGGGGCGCCACACGTACGCATGCATTTTCTGCGTAAACAAGTCCAGAAACTGGTTTAAGCCACCCCCCAAACAAAGATATATAAAAAGGTGTGGGCACTGGAAGTCCATTATCTTCTGACTCTGTGCAATTAGAAGCAAGCTGATTCTGTGGGAAGACTCTGCTATTATTACAAAATGTGAGTATACAAGCTAATGTCTGTCTGTTTTTCTCCCTGCAGTCTGTACTCATTTCTGTCTCTTTCTTGCAGCATTCATCACCATATCACCATGGCCTCAAATCCAGAGCACACCGAACACACCGGACAGGAGACTGGAGTACATTTGCTAGTGATTGGTAAGTATTCACTGTCACTATTACACATGTGGAAAATCATGTATTTTCTTTTACAGAACACTTCAACAAGTGCAGAGGAGCAGGAGCAGCAGACTCGGGCCCAAGTTCCGGTGGCAAGATGGCGTGTAAGTATTCTTGACTGTTTGTACTTATTCTTGACTGTTTTTTTTTCTTGACTGTTTTTTGTTTCTCTTGCTTTTTTTTTTAAATTGTTTTATCTTTCCAACATTAATGTCTTTCTTTCATTTCTAGGTTCCACAACGGGATGAGGAATCCCTGGATAACGACCTCCTTATCACACTAGTGCAGGAGTGAGTTGCGTTGTGGGACACCCGTGATCAGCAGCACTCGGACAACGTGGTGATTAAGCTGCTGTGGAATGAGGTGGCCCAATCGCTGAGGAGCACTAGGACAACACCACGCCACGAGTCCGAAAGAAATTTCGTAAGTATTGCAATGTGGTCTGATGCAGCAGTGAACCTGTAAGGCTGGGATCGCACAACCGTGTGTGATGCGATAAACTCCTGTGAGTTTCTCGCATCACACACGGTTGTGTTGATCCCGGCCTAAAGGGCATTGTTTAACAATTTTTTTTCCCCCTTCACAGTGAACAAAGTCAGAACCTGTTGGCGTTCGATGAAGGATCGCTTCAACAAGGACCTGAGACAGGAGATCCAAGTTCGCAGTGGTGCTGCAGCAAGGATCTAGAAATATAAATACCACCGGATGCTGGCTTTCCTGAGGCCTGTCCTTGCTCAGAGAACGTAAGTATTTTTGTGTTGTATTCCATTGTGTTCTATTCCCTTATCAGAATTTTTCTATTCCACTGGAGTTAGCGCTTTTACAATTGTTATTTTATGGTAGTAATGTTTTACTTTTCTTTTCACAGAACCTGGAGCAGCACCCTTGAATCTGGATCGTCCTCTGGAGCGGTCCCTCATCAAACAGCCATGGACCAGTCCCAGCCATCCACCAGTGATGCAGCAAGTGGGCCGGCGTCACAGAATGGAGAACAGGCAGCTGGTCCATCAGGTGTTTCCCTGTACCAGGCCTCTGCCACTGGTTTTTATAGGTCTTCCCAGCAGCGGCAGAAGGCCTCTGACAGGACACTCATGCCCGAGTTTACTCACTTGAGCTCTGTCTTCCAGAATGGCCTGAAGGAGTTGAGAGATAGACTGGAAAGTGGTATGACCGATATTAACACACTTTCCAGGATGACCCATATTAACACACTTTCCAGGATGACTTTTCCAGAGACTGGCACACCATTTTTTTTACTGCGATAGAGCGGGGCCTGTCGGAACACCTTACACCTGAACTCCAGCTCAATGTGATGCAGGTCTGCAATGCTGCTTACGTTCAGGCTATGCAGCAGACTCGGTACATCCAGCAGCCACAGGTGGTATTTCCACCTGTGCCACCACTAACACGCTTTGCCTCAATACCGAGTTCTGCTGCATACCACTGTACGGTCCCCACCATGCCAAGACCTGCCGCACACCAATACAGTGCCACCACCATGCCGAGTCCTGCTCCTGCATGGTCGTCCACCGCCACCACCATGGCAGTTCTGGAAATTGCACAGCCGTCCACCGCAACCACCATGTCAGTTCTGGAAACTGCACGCCCGTCCACTGCCACCACCATGACGGTTACGGATTCTGCACGACCATCAACCGCCACCACCATGCCGGTAACGGATTCTGCACGGTGGTCCACATATACCACCATGCCGTTTCCGGATCCCACCACTCCCATCCTCCCAAGGAGACGAAGAAGCCACTGGCCTACTCATGGCAAACACAAAAAGAAGAAACGAGAAACAAGAATTGTCGTACTATTTCCACCCTCACCTCCTAATGTGTCTGTGTTGTCCAGTTTGTCTCTCCCCTCCAATGTGTCTCTCCTGTCCCATGCTTCCACTCCAAATGTGTCTACTTCCATTCTTGACCTCCCAGACCCCAAACATTTAGTAGGCCCTTCCCCTGGAACCCCTTCATCGTCCACACCTAGCCAATCCTCCCAGCTCCACACCCCCCAGGTCCATAACATTACGCCCTCATTATTTTGCAAAAAATAAATTTTAATTTTTTTTGCGTTGTAAAATAAATTTATGTTGTTTTTCTCCTATCACTGCTTGTTCTTTGTCTCTTTCGTCACCGGTAACACACACCATGCACCGTCAACACACACGTCGCCGTCTACACACAGTGTTTTTGCCACCTCATAGCTCCATGACACACAATCTGCGCCTCCTTTTCTTTATTTGTTTTACACTTTGCTTCTTGTGTCTGTCATGGAGCTATGAGGTGGCAAAAGCACAAAGAGGACTCAAAATCCTCCCCAAAAAAATAATTAATACAGCACAAAGGGTCAGGGGTCAGCAATGCTCACCTGCCCAGGTGTCAGCACTAGTGTACTCAGGATGCTGGGTCTTCTGCATCCTGAGTGCACTAGTTCTGACACACGGGCAGGTGAGTAAAGATATGAGGTGGATTAGCTCCATCATCTCTTCAGTCTGCATTAATCTATTGGACTATAGAAATGCAGACTGAAGAGACGATGGAGCTAATCCGACGTCACCTACCATAGCACTGACCTCAGAGAGAAGAGGTGTAGTGTAAAGCATGGGTGACATAGCCCAATCTGCATGAGAAAGGGAGCGGATTTTGTAAAGACTGTAGTTGCGACCCAGTGATCACCTCATTAAACTTTTTTTAAAGTATTGTAATGTAGAGGGCACTTGGAACAGGTATTTCACTAGAGGTGTTTTATTGTCAGCAAACATTAAAAGGTATATTTTAACATTCCAGGTACATAACATTACATAACATTACAAGAACATTTTACTAAACCATTTTATCTTGCCATGCCACACGTTCAATATTTGCCCTCATTTGGACAACTTCAACTGTTGACCTCAGAGGGTGATGATAGTAATCTGGCAATGGGTTACAAACTGGTTAATCAAGTTCAATGTTGTGTCGCTCTTTAGCCATTATGTAGTTGTGCAGAACCACACACGCCTTGACCACCTCATCCACTGTCTCAATTTTGGGATTAATGGCTGCCCCTAAAGTGCGCTATTTTGAGACAAACATACCAAAGGCACACTCAACAGTTCTTCGTTCCCTGGTCAGTTGGTATTTAAAAATCCTTTGTGTGGTTCAAGTCCCGACTGGAGTGTGGTTTAAGTAGGTTTCCACACATCTGAAAGGCCTCTTCCCCAACCACAACAAATTGCATTGCAGGTCCTTCAGTGTTGGGAAGAGGTTGTGGCAGGGGGAAATTAGAATTATTACCATACAACCGTTGGCCCATGTCCGAGTTTGTAAATGTCTGGGAGACATTACCACGGCCAAAAGATCCAATGTCCATAGAGACAAAGCTACAGTCCACAGCTGCAATGGCCATGAGCACTATGGAAAAATATTATTTATAATTAAAGTACTCGGATCCAGTTCCAGCCAGTTTGGTAATCCGAATATGTTTTCCATCCACTGCTTTCAAACACTTGGGGAAATTACAAAGTTCTAAGAATTTTTCTGCAGTTTTCTTCCAGATTTCCGTGGTGGGTAGGGGGATAAATTCCTCACGGAGAACATCCCACAAAGCCCGGCAGGTATCTGCGACAATCCCAGAAAGTGTTGAAATTCCAATCTGGAACTGGAAATGGAGCGATGATAGGCTCTCTCCTGTAGCCAGGAATCTGCCAAACAGAGAAAGAAAAAAAAAATTCAGAACAATAATATTTATGACAGGGGTTTTGCAAAACAGAGACACAAAAAAAAATTTAAGGACAAGGACATGGCTTTATGGCTTTTAGGACAATATTTAGGACAGTTGTTTTGCAAAACAGAAAAAGGAAAAAAATTAAGTACATTGCAGCACAATAATAATTATGACAGGTGATTATTTTTAAATATTATGTACCTTAGTGTCACCAGCAGATGTTCCTCAGCAAGAATCACTCTACGGAGCTGGGTGTCCTGCCTGCTGATGGCTCCTTGTACAAGAAGCAGCAAATCCCTGAAGCACTCTTAAGACATCCTTGTGTACTCAAAATATTTATCTGGGTTTTCACGAAGCTCACTGAATAAGGAGTAATAGACGCCACGGCTATCCCGGACTTCAACAATGGAGTGTTGCCAAAAGCGCCGACGCCATCTTCTCCGTCTTTCTCTTTTCCATTCTTGCTCACAAAGCAATTGCAAAGGCAAGAAACAAATTGACATCCAAATCCAGCTTCCGATAGAAACTCTCCATGCGAAGATCCATCTTGACGCTGCATACAGGAGCAAAATCAGAGGATTTCATCTGTACAAGGGTCTATATACAGAAATCCCATGAGAATGGTTGGCTTGTGTAAAGGAAATTCTCCTTGAAAATCTTTTTCCTATAGAACGCATGTGCATAAAAAGTGCAAACGCATGCAAAATCGCATGAAAATGCAACTTTTTTTGCCATCATGCGTAAGCTGATGCGGCTAAAAAACGCTGCATTAGCATGCGTTTGCGGTTGCGGATGATACGCTGTGGACTCAACCGCCAATGTGAACCTAGCCTTAGTCGTTTATGGTAGTTGTGGATGAGGTTCTTTATTTTCTCAGATGGTAAAGCTGCCCATTCTTCTTGGCAAAAAGCCTCCAGTTCTTGTAAATTCCTGGGCTCTCTAGCATGAACTGCGCGCTTGAGACAAAAATTCTGCCGGGGTATGTAAACTTTTGATCACAACTGTTCGAAAAGACATGATAGTATAAAATAATGTGACAGTACTGTACATAACAGAGGATGATACATAATAAGGGACACTCCTTTCAGTAATAATATCCCCCATCCAAGTTGCCTTCCTGGTATAATGTTCCCCATCCAGGTCCCCTTCCTTGTATAATGTGTCCTATCCTGGGCCCCTTCCAGGTATAATGTGCTCCATCCAGGTATATATGTGCCCCATGCTTGTATATACAGTATGGGTCCCATCCTTGTATATATGTGCATCATCCTTGTATATATATGACCATCCAGGTATATTTGTGCCCCATCATTGTATATATGTGCCCCATCCTCGTATATATGTGCTCCATCCTTGTATATATGTGCCCCATCCAGGTATATATGTGCTCCTTCCTCATATATATGTGCCATATCCAGGTATATATGTGTCCTATCCAGGTATATTTGTGTCCCATCCTCATATATATGTGGCCTATCCTGGTATAATGTGCACAATCCTCATAAAAATGTGCACAATCCTGGTACAATGTGCCCCATGCTCATATATACGTGCCCAATCCTCACCTATTTGTCCCACATCCTGCTATAATGTGCCATGTTTTGCAATACATTGAAAACAAACAATACTACTCTTCATCCCCCACGCTCTGACGTAACGCAGAGTCCTCTTGTATAGCCAAAGCGGCAGCTTACTTTGTCATCCCTGCCATGCCCACCCCAGCTACGGGCACACGGGACACGGGACATGGATTGGCTGACAGCGTGTATTGCAGCTCAGGAAGCCTGTGGGTTCCCTGTACCGCAATACATTTCAGCTGAATGCCACTATGGAGAAGGGGAGAGGTCGGGATGTAGCTCCCGACTCTCTCTCAGAACTGAATGTGGCTCTCCAGGTAACTAAGGTTCAGAATAAGAGCAGATCATTTTTCCTAATTGACTTTCTTATTATAAAATTTATACCTAGATATTTTGATAATAAGTTGGCAAATGTTTACAGGAAATCTGTCAGCACAAAACGGCTTAACCCCTTAGTGACAGAGCCAGTTTGCAGCTTAATGACAAGGCCAATTTTTACAATTCTGACCACTGTCACTTTATGAGGTTATAACTCTGGAATGCTTTAACGGATCCCGCTGATTCTGAGAATGTTTTTTTATGATATATTGTACTTCATGTTAGTGGTAAAATTTCTTCGATATGTCTTGAGTTTATTTATGAAAAAAAACGAAATATGGCGAAAATTTTGCAATTTTAAAACTTTAAATTTTTATGCCCTTAAATCAGAGAGATGTATCACACAAATTTCTTAATAAATAGCATTTCCCACATGTCTACTTTACATGAGCACAATTTTAGAAGCAACATTTTTTTTTGTTGGGAAGTTATAAGGGTTAAAATTTGACTAGTGATTTCTCGTTTTCACAACAAAATTTACAAAACCATTTTTTTTTTAGGGACCACATTATATTTAAAGTCATTTTGAAGGGTGTAAATGACAGAAAATACCCAAAAGTGACACCATTCTAAAAACTAGACCCCTCAAGGTGCTCAAAACCACATTCAAGAAGTTTATTAACCCTTTACGTGCTTCACAGGAACTAAAGCAATGTGGAACGAAAAAATTAACATTTAACTTTTTTTTGCAAAAAATTTACTTCAGAACCAAATTTTTTTATTTTCACAAGGGTTAAAAGAGAAAATGAACCACAAAATTTGTTGTGCAATTTCTCCTGAATACGGTGATACCCAAAATGTGGGGTAAACCACTTTTTCAGCACACGGCAGAGCTCGCAAGTGATGGAGCGCCGTTTGACTTTTTCAACGCAGAATTGGCTGGAATTGAGATCGTATGCCATATTGCATTCGGAGAGCCACTGATGTTCCTAAACAGTGGAAACCCCCAACTAATGACCCCATTTTGGAAACTAGACCCATTAAGGAACTTTCCTAGATGTGTGGTGAGCACTTTTAACCTTCAAGTGCTTCACAGAAGTTTATAACGTAGGGCCGTGAAAATAAAAAATCTTTTTTTATCCACAAAAATGATTTTTCGCACCCAAATTTTTATTTTTACAAGAGTAACAGGAGAAATCATACCCCCACAGTTGTTGTGTGATTTGTCCTGAGTATGCTGATACCCCATATGTGGGGGTAAACCACTGTTTGGGTGCACAGCAGAGCTCAGAAGGGAAGGAGTACCGTTTGACTTTTTCAATGCAGAATTGTCTGGAATTGAGATTGGATGCCATGTTGCGTTCGGAGAGCCCATGATGTGCCTACACAGTGAAAAACCCCACAAGTGACACTATTTTGGAAACTAGACCCCTTAAGGAACTTATCTAGATGTGTGGTGAGCACTTTGAACCCCCAAGTGCTTCACAGAAGTTTATATCGCAGAGCAGTGAAAATAAAATAATCACTTTTTTTCCCTCAAAAATGATAATTTAGCCCGCTATGTTTTATTTTCTCAAGGGTAACAGGAGAAATTGGACCACAAAAGTTGTTGTGCAAGTTGTCCTGAGTACGATGATACCTTATATGTGGGGGGAACTACTGTTTGTGCGCATGGGAGAGCTCGGAAGGGAAGGAGCACCATTTTGGAATGCAGACTTTGATGGAATGGTATGTGGGCGCCATGTTGCGTTTGCAGAGCCACTGATGTGCCTAAACAGTGTAAACCCCCCACAAGTGACCCCATTTTGGAAACTAGACCCCTGAAGTAACTTATCTAGATATGTGCTGCACACTTTGATCCCTCAAGTGCTTCACAGAAGTTTATAGACACAGAGCTGTGAAAATTAAAAATCATTTTTCCTCAAAAATGATTTTTTAGCCCATTATTTTTTTTTGCTAAGGGTAACAGGAGAAATTGGACCACAAAAGTTGGTGTGCAATTTATCCTGAGTACGCTGATACCCCATATGTGGGGGGGAACCACTGTTTGGGCACATGGGAGAGCTCGGAAGGGAAGGAGCGAAATTTTGGAATGCAGACTTTGATGGAATGGTCTGCAGGCGTCATGTTGCGTTTGCAGAACCCCTAATGTGCCTAAAAAGTATAAACCCCCCACAAGTGACCCCATTCTGGAAACTAGACCCCCCCAAGGAGCTTATCTAGATGTGTGGTGAACACTTTGAACCCCCAAGTGCTTCACAGAAGTTTATAACGCAGAGCCGTGAAAATAAAAATGTCTTTTTGTTTTCCACAAAAGTGATTTTTTTAGCCCCCAATTTTTTTATTTTCCCAAGGGTAACAGGAGAAATTAGACCCCCAAAGTTGCTAAATAGTGGAAACCCCTCAATTCTTGCTCCAACCCTAATCCCAACACACCCCTAACCCTAATCCCAACCCTAATCCCTAGTCCTAATTCTAACCCTAATCCTAATTCTAACCCTAGCCCTAATTTCACCCCTAACCCTAATTCCAACCCTAATTCTAGCCCTAATCCTAGCCCTAACTCTAGCCCTAACCCTAATTCCAACCCTAACCCTAATTCCAACCCCAACCCTAGCCCTAGCCCTAGCCCTAACCCTAACGGAAAAATGAAAAAAAAATATTTTTTTATTTCATTTTGTTTGCCTAACTATGGGGGTGATAAACTGGGGGGTTATTTATTATTTTTTTATTTTGATCACTATGATAGTTTATCATAGTGATCAAAATGGATCTGCCAGCCAGCCATTTTCTTCCAGATCCAAGATGGTGGCGCCCACCGGAGGACGCCGGCGGGACAGAAGACCACTAGGAGGTACAGGGGGGGATCGGGGACCCTATTTCTCTTTCCTCTGATGTGCGATCACATCAGAGGAAAGAGAAATTAAATGCAAAATCGCTGCTTTTTTTTCTTTGCGATCGCCGTTATAGGGTTAATAATGGCGATCGCAAAAGTGGGGTCGGTAAAAACTGACCCGATTCATGTTCTCTGGGGTCTCGGCTACCCCCGGCAGCGGAGACCCCGGAAAAAATCCGACACTTGGGGGGCGCTATTTACTTTCTCCACAGCACCGTGAATTAACAGCGCTGTGGTTTAAGTGGCCTTAATTACTGCCATTAAAAGGCCTATCGGCGGTCGTTAATGTACCATTGAGGAAGCCAAACATTTTAGTTCAACGTCCCACCTTCTTGTTTTCCATCTGTCTCTGCCCTTCACAGTTTCGTGGAAAGTCAGAGCAGATAATCAAGGAAGAGATGGGCAGAGATAGAAGGAGAAAATAAAATTCAGGTGCTTCTCACAAAATTAGAATATCATCAAAAATTTGTTTCATTTCTTCAATACAAAAAGTGAAACCCATATATTATATAGAGTCATTACAAGCAGAGTGATCTATTTCAAGTGTTTATTTCTGTTAAAGTTGATGATTATGGCTTACAGCCAATGAAAACCCAAAAGTCATTATCTCAGTAATTTAGAATACTTTATAACACCAGTTTGAAAAAAATGATTTTAAAATCTGAAATGTTGGCTTACTGAAATGTATGTTCAGTAAATGCACTCAGTACTTGGTCAGAGCTCCTTTTGCATAAATTACTGCATCAATGTGACGTGGCATGGAGGTGATCAGTCTGTGGAACTGCTGAGGTGCTATGGAAGCCCAGGTTGCTTTGATAGCAGCCTTCAGTTTGTCTGAATAGTTGGGACTGGTGTCTCTCATCTTCCTCTATGGGGTTAAGATCAGGCAAGTTTGCTGGCCAGTCAAGCACAGTGATACTGTTGTTTGTAAACCAGGTATTGGTACTTTTGGCAGTGTGAACAAGTGCCAAGTCCTGCTGGAGAATGAAATTTCCATCTCAAAAAAGCTTGTTGGCAGAGAGAAGCATGAAGTGCTCTAAAATTTCCTTGTAGATGGCGGAGCTGATTTTGGTCTTGATAAAACACAGTGGACTTACACCAGCAGATGACATGGCTCCCCAAACAATCACTGATTGTGGAAACTTCACACTAGACCTCAAGCAGCATGGATTGTGGCCTCTCCACTCTTCCTCCAGACTCTGGGACCTTGATTTCCAAATGAAATGCAAAATTTACTTTCATCTGAAAACAACACATTGGACCACTGAGCAACAGTCCAGTTCTTTTTCTCCTTGGCCCAGGTAAGACACTTCTGGCGTTGTCTATTGATCATGAGTGGCTTGACACAAGGAATGCGACACTTGTTGCCCATGTCCTGGATACATCTGTGTGTGTGGTGGCTCTTGAACCAATGACTCTAGTTGCAGTCCGCTCCTTGTGAATTTCCCCCCATATTTTTGAATGGCCTTTTCTTAGCAGTCCTTTCAAGGGTGTGGTTATCCCTGCTGCTTATGCACCTTTTTCTACCACACTTTTTCCTTCCACTCAACTTTCCATTAATATGCTTGGATACAGAACTCTGAACAGCCAGCTTCTTTAGCAATGACCTTTAGTGGCTTACCCTCCTTGTGAAGTGTGTCAATGGCTACCTTCTGGATATCTGTCAAATCAGCAGTCTTCCCCATGATTGTGGAGACTACTGAAACAGACCAAAGGGCCTTTTTAAATGCTTAAGAAGCCTTTGCAGGTGTTTTTGTTAATTATTGTAATTTACTTAGTTAATGACTTTTGGATTTTCATTGGCTGTAAGCCATAATCATCAATATTAACAGAAATAAACACTTGAAATAAATCACTCATCTACAGCTCTGGCAAAAATTAGGAGACCACCACATCAAATCCCTGCCATGGCCAGCCCTTTCTCCAGACTTGAACCCCATTGAAAACCTCTCGAATGTAATCAAGAGGATGATGGATAGTCACAATCCATCAAACAAAGAGGAACTGCTTACATTTTTGCGCCAGGAGCAGTGTGAAAGACTGGTGGAAAGCATGCCAAGACGCATGAGAGCTGTGATTAAAAATCTTGGTTATTCCACAAAATATTGATTTCTGAACTCTTCCTGAGTTAAAACATTAGTATTGCTGTTTCTAAATGATTATGAACCTGTTTTCTTTGCATTAGTTGAGGTCTGAAAGCACTGGGTTTTTTTTTGGTTTTTTTTAATTTTGACCATTTCTCCTTTTCAGAAAATAAAACAAAATTTATTGCTTAGAAATTCGGAATAACAATTTACATTTTACTCAAAAATATACCTATAAAGGGAAAAATCAGGCAAACTGAACATTTGGAAGTGGTCTCTTAATTTTTGCCAGAGCTCTATATAATATATGAGATTCACTTTTTGTTTTGAAGAACTGAAATAAATTAGATTTTTGATGATATTCTAATTTTGTGAGAAGCACCTGTAGGTGGGAAGGAGCACTGAGATGTTTGACCATAGCAAGGATGCATTGAGAGTCTGTGCTTGGTTGAAAAGTCTTTTTATCCTGACAGACTTCCTTTAAATTCCCACTGATGTGTAGCTCTTTTGTGTCTCCAAAGCATTCACATTAACGTCTACCTCTTTCTATAGCTTTGTTTTGTGTAGGACTCGCTTTATTCCAACTGAATGGTAATTTAACGTAGACTAGATTATTTTGATATTATTATGATAAACCTACCAGGAAACAAGGATATATCAGATTTAGTAAGATTGATGACTGTGCAGGAAAGAAAAGGATTTCAATTGAATTACAGCAGAGAATTAGAGAGAAGAAAATAAGATTGATAAAGACATACTATCTGCCAGTGTTGGTGAAGAATTGCTTTCTGGATGTGCTGACAACCGCTGTGCATGAGCTCAGGGTAGTGATACAACTGGCGTTGGATGTGCTGGCCGCCCGGACTGTGCTTCCGGTAAGATTCCCAGCTGCAGAGGGACATGAAGATAAAAATATAACTGCGTAATAACATCACAAGGGTCAGTTTAACACTATATACCCTTATTGTAATTCAATAACGATTCAGCAATATACTGCCACATTACTAATAATTATTACATCTATGGACATCTTAAGGTGAATCTATCATTAGAAAATGATCCATTGATTAAATTATGTTTTGTGTTAAATGTATTTTTTTTTTAAACATTTTGGCAGTTTTTTTTTCACCTTTTTTCACCTTATCACAATATGTATTAAAAATACAAACTAATAATCTTGTAATTTTCACACTGACCACTAGGGCCATTTTAGACTTTAAAGGGAATCTGTCACCCTTTGTTTGCCCTAACAGCTGCCGGCATTGACATCAGGGGCTTATCTACAGCATTCTGTAATGCTGTAGATAAGCCCCGATGTAACCTGAAAGATAAGAAAAACATGTTAGATTATACTCACCGGAAGGGGCGGTCAGGTCCGATGGGTGTCGCGGTCCGGTCCGATGCCTCCCACCTTCATACGATGCCGTCCTCTTTTTCCCTTCCTATAGTAGCTCCGGCGCAGGCGCACTGCTCTGACCTGTTGAGGGCAGAGCAGTGTCTTGCAGTGCGCAGGCTGCGGGAGAGGTCTGGCGCCTGCGCACTGCAGTATTCTGCTCTGCCCTCAACAGGGCAGAGCAGTGCGCCTGCGTCGGAGATACTACAGGAAGGAAAGAAGAGGACGGCATCGTATTTAGATGGGAGGCGTCGGACCGGACCGCGACAACCATCAGACCTGACCGCCCCTTCCGGTGAGTATAATCTAACATGTTTTTCTTATCTTTCAGGTTACATCGGGGGCTTATCTACAGCATTACAGAATGCTGTACATGAGCCCCTGATGTCAATGCCGGCAGCTGTTAGGGCAAAAAAAGGGTGACAGATTCCCTTTAACTTAATTTTGTTTCTGAAAATTCATACATTAGTCACAATGAACAGACTCTGAAACAATGTTTTGTATTCTGTCATCTAATGAGCGTGTGCAAAGGTCATTGTGAAGGAAGGAAGAGGGAGCAGGGTCAGCTGTGACATCACCTATTTTGACTGATGAATCCTGTGTTATCAGCTGTGTATAGGTGTTTTACCTATCATGGAAATTCTGTGATAAGGAAACTGCTGTAAACGGATTACTGATTTTGTGCTCTAATACAAATTGTGATATTAAAAAAAAAAAAATTGAAAAAAATGTTCAAAAAATAAGTGTAACACAAAAAACTGAATTAAAGGGATCCTGTCATGCACTGATGGCCCAGCTGCTGGCAGGAAATTAGATTTTTAAAATTTTCAGTCAGAGGTTCGGACAGTGCATCTTCAGTCACCACTGAGGACATAGTTAGCGGTGGCAGAAATTATGCTCCAGCATTGACTGACAGCTGGCTCAGCAGTACATCACTGCTGAGCTGGCTACCAGACAGAACCGAGGTGTGGTTCGAGACGCAGTTCACTATGTATTGAATGGTGACTGAAGCCGCACCGTCCGCGCCTGTATGACTGAAAGTTAGAGTCTATTTCCTCCTGTTAGCCACTGCTCACTATGTACTGAGTGTTGACTGAAACTGACTGAAGGCCACACCTCTATAACTGAAAGCCTGAGGCTGACGGGAGGAATAAAGTTAATTTTTTCTCAGCAGCTACACAGATTTAGAATGTAGGGAATTAAGTGCTTCCAGAATCCACCTCTCCAAAAGAGATATAACTACCTATTCACAAATTGCTATTTTTATTTAGATGTAGCAAAGCTTACCTCAAAAGTAACCCAGCATGTCCGACAATGCTATTAACCAGCGGATATTGGGTTAATCTTCAGGTTATAGCATTCTGAAGTTGCCAAGCCACTGTATGGCTAATGCGATACCTGGGAGAATTTGAACTTTATTTCTCCCGGAACCCTCTGGCCATCAGTCATGCAGGCGTACCTGGACCAACACAGTCACCACTCACAGCACAGAGCTGTGGCTGTAAGAACACCTCAACACTGATGGACAACTGCATTATTGTAGAGCTGCCTGTCAAACAGTGCTGGGGCGTGCTTAAAATCGCAGCTCTGTGCTGTTAGTGGTGACTGCCCTGGTATGCTTGCATGCCTGAAAGCCGGTGGCTCCAGGGAGAAATAAAGTTCAGTTTCTCCAGGATGCCGCACTTTCAGTACTGTGGCCAGGCAACCTCAAAACACTATTACCCTGCACATTAGCGTAGTACCGGTGGGGGGGTGCGGTCGACCTGCGCCCCTCGCTCAGAGGGGCCCACCTGGAACTACTGCCACTGTTAACTATATCTACATGCATGATCTCCCTGCACTACCGCTCTCTGTTCTGTAGACCGCAGGTCGTTTTAAGCCTGCGGTCTACACAGCAGACGATGCAGCGGACTTCAGAGTCCTGACACAGTGATGTCATTGCATCACATTGGGCTCTGATGTCTTATGCATGACAGCACATTGGTTTGCCCGTGCTTTGCGGGATTGAGTTGTCAGAATCTTGGATTAGGTGAGTATATGATATTTTTTATTTTATTTAAAATATGTGGTGGGGCTGTGGGAGCATCAAAGTATGTGAAATCCTCATACAATGTGTGGGCTACTGTTGGGGCCCCTCATACATGGTAGGGACTAGTGTGGTTGCACTTAAACAGCGTGAAAGCTAATACTGGGTGCCTTTATATAGTCAGGGAACTAAAGTCGGGCCATTATACAGCACAGAAGCTAATGCATGCCTATTATACAACGTGGGAGCTAATGCAGGGGATAGTTTACTAATGCTATGGCAATTATACAGCAATGCAGCTAATGCGGGGGACATTAAACAGCATGAGAGCTAATGAGGGGCAATTATAAAGTATAGAGCCAACCTTGGGTGCCACCATATGATGTTGGGGCTACTGTGACGGCCATTATGCAGTGTAGGAGCTAATGTGGGGCCATTAAACAGTGTGGGAGCTATTGCCAAGGCTATTATACAGTTTGAAGGCTAATATAGGGGCCAACATACAGTTAGGGGGGCTATATAAAGTATGGGAGCTACTGTGGAGGACTTTCATAAACTACATGTGCCATTATACATTGTGAAGACTACTGTGTGGGCCTTTATACAGTGTGGGAGTAAATGCGAGGGCGATTATACAGTATGGGGGCTATTGTGGGGGCGATCATAAAATGTGGTGGCCATTAAACAGTGTGGGGGCAACTGTGGAGATCATTAAAGAGAGTGGAGGCTACTGTGAGGGCACAAAGGAAACATTTTACTATGTAAGGCATACAGTGGTGGTATTATTACGTGGGGTGGTAAGAGGCACTGTTATTGAATCACACAATAGTAGTAGTAATAGAAACACAAAGGGCATCAGTCGCTCAGTATTGGGGTATCAGCAGGATAAGGAGGTTGTGCAGGTTGGAGATAGAAGTGGATGGTGCAGGAAACGTGAGAAATCTGTCATGATCACGTGTGTCAGGACGCAGATGATACCGCAAGGCGAACCCATAACACATGTGACCCTGGATACACCGCCTCCAGTGGGGCGCATTTAAATAATAACACGTGCAGGTGGATACGCCGCCTCCACCTGGCGAATTTAGGTATTACACATTATACATACAATAATCAAATAATAACGGGGGAACCTGGGAAACTTTAACAATGGTGGGCCCTGCGATAGGGAATGGGGACATGGAGACCTCCTAAGCTCCCCTGAGCCAGTGTCCCTGCACTCCTTACATTCCCTAAACAGGCTCCGCACCTGTCGCCGCACGCGTACCTTAACGCCCTTGCTCACCCTGACCCTAAACCCTCACTAGGGAATGGGTCGGTGCGGAGACTAATCCCACCACTGCACTAATAACACACATGAGGAAAGAGACAATACAGGGGAAACACCACTTAGCTTTGCTCTGTTGCGTGCGCTCCTAGCAACAGAGCCCTCCACCTGAGTGCATCTTCTTCTCCACCCGGATCCATCACTATAGCAGGATCCTTCACCTTAGTGCAACCTTGGAGCAGAGTCCAACACCAGTTGCAGCTGCTTAGAACCAGAGTCCCAAGGATGAGTTCAGCTGCTGACACGAAGTCGAGCATGCTTGAGTCCAGCTCAGCGGCCAAGTCCCACATGGTGAGTGCCACTCTCCATAGTCGCCACTCCACCAGCCCATGCAGACACTTCCCGCTGACACCATCACTGCGACTCCACCACGCCATGCCAGCCCTTCGTCCAGACACCATAGCTGAAACACATCCCCCCTGGCTAAGCTGCGCAGGACTCCTCACCAGCTCCATCCTTCATCCAGGCTCTCCAAAAACAGAGTGAACACAAACTCACAATATCACAGGCAGTGATTGGACACCCTGAGCACACCTTTATAGGGTGTCACACCTGATCCATAATTAAGTGAACATTAACCTAAAGTGCGATACCATTCCCCACCACCGGGCAACTTAGAATGAACGACACCACGTGTGATAATTCTAATGGCCACCGGGGGCTATCATGACACACTTTGGAACCAAAGGAAAAAAAGTTCACTTAATGCATTTAATACCGCCAGATCCAACACAGGATCATGACAGTATCACAGGCCATACAGTTTTTTTTTCTGGTGCGCTTTGGCCATGTGGAGACCGCTGAGTTATTGCTGCCGGGCCTCACTGAGGTGAGTGGGGAGCGGCAAGGTGTTTAGAGCCGCTGCAGCAGCAGTTATCATGGTCTGGGGCCTCTGCTCAGGTAACCAGGAAATCAAAAATGGCGGCTGCAGTCTGGCAAAAGCCCCTAGAGTCGCTGCTGGGGAGCGGGACTTGCTCATGCATGGGGAGGTACCCAGGCAGGTGGGAGGAATGGTGCCCCACGGAGCTGCCTGGTATTCCCCGAGGTGAAGGGGTACATCCCTGTGGTGAGCAGACTAGGTGTGTAGTCGCTGCTGGGGAGCGGGACTTGCTCTTACAGGGGACGCACCCAGGCAGGTGGGAGGAATGGTGCCCCACGGAGCTGCCTGGTATTCCCCGAGGTGAAGGGGTACGCCCCTGTGGTGAGCTGACTGGTGTGATAGTCCGCGGGGTTTTTACGCCAAATCTTCATACCATCGAAGAAGCCGCCCTCCTGGTCGTGTGGAGGCGACCAGCGAGAGTATATTTCCTCCATTTCCCCGTCCCCCTCTCCTCCTGGTGTGTGCAGCAGGTGTGCTGCGGGGGAGTAGGGACAAATCTCTACCCTCGCCATTAACCAACCCTAGGAGGCGCAGTCCTCATGGTGAAAGGGTTGGAGGGTGGTTTCCCTTGGTGAATAGTGGGGGTGTGAGTGTGGTGACACAGGGGGACGCCTCTGTTGAGTCCAGAGTGAGTTCACCAAGTTATGACAAATGTATGTGTGCAATAAACGTTCAGGTCCGGACCTGTGTGTGAACGAGCATGTATGGGTGCCACCAAAAAACATCTTGGAAATGTGTTGTGGAGTCTGATCAGCTCTTAGCATACATACACATACATAATCTCGTTCCCCAGGTCGGCGCTGTGGAGATGAGTGGTGCCTCCAAAATGAACATGTATTACCAATACCAGTGGTGTTTGTCATAATCCTGAAGTGTCAGGTAATGGTGGGGTGAACTCAGGGTCTGGGCGTCCCCACTGTAGGGGTTTCCCTAATGAGGGGTGGTCTTGAGGGTTGATAATGTCATGATCACGTGTGTCAGGACGCAGATGATACCGCAAGGCGAACCCATAACACACGTGACCCTGGATACACCGCCTCCAGTGGGGCGCATTTAAATAATAACACGTGCAGGTGGATACGCCGCCTCCACCTGGCGAATTTAGGTATTACACGTTATCAGCGTCGGACTGGAACACCTTGGGCCCACCAGAGAAAATCATTCTTGGGGCCCACTATGTAGCTGCATAGAGTTAAATACCAGACCACCAATTGTGCGGTAAAACACGCTAATATCCGGGTATAATATAAGGTTGTACATGTCTTAATTATGTAGCAGGAGTTGGGGTAGCCCCCTCATAGAATATAAAGCAGCCCCCTCATAGAATATAATGTAGACCCCTCATAGAATATAATGCAGCCATCTCATAGAATATAATGCAGCCATCTCATAGAATATAATACTGCCCCCCTCATAGGGTATAATGCACCCCCTCATAGGGTATAATGCACCCCCTCATAGGGTATAATACTGCCCCCTCATAGGGTATAATACTGCCCCCCTCATAGGGTATAATACTGCCCCCCTCATAGGGTATAATGCACCCCCTCATAGGGTACAATGCACCCCCTCATAGGGTATAATACTGCCCCCCTCATAGGGTATAATACTGCCCCCCTCATAGGGAATAATGCACCCCCTCATAGGGTATAATACTGCCCCCCTCATAGGGTATAATACTGCCCCCCTCATAGGGTATAATACTGCCCCCCTCATAGGGTATAATACTGCCCCCCTCATAGGGTATAATGCACCCCCTCATAGGGTATAATACTGCCCCCCTCATAGGGAATAATGCACCCCCTCATAGGGTATAATACTGCCCCCCTCATAGGGTATAATACTGCCCCCCTCATAGGGTATAATGCACCCCCTCATAGGGTATAATACTGCCCCCCTCATAGGGTATAATACTGCCCCCTCATAGGGTATAATACTGCCCCCCTCATAGGGTATAATGCACCCCTTCATAGGGTATAATGCACCCCCTCATAGGGTATAATGCACCCCCTCATAGGGTATAATGCACCCCCTCATAGGGTATAATACTGCCCCCCTCATAGGGTATAATACTGCCCCCCTCATAGGGAATAATGCACCCCCTCATAGGGAATAATACTGCCCCCCTCATAGGGAATACTGCTATACAGATATATAGATATAGAGTTAGATAGATATAGATAGAAAGATAGATGTAGAAATAGATATAGAGATAGATAGTAGATAATGGATAGAAAGTAGATAATGGATAGATATAGATAGAAAGATTCATAGAGATAGATAGAGATAGAGATAGATAGAGATAGATAGAGATAGATAGAGATAGATATAAAGATAGATATAGAAAGAAATATAGATAGATAGATAGATAGATAGATAGATAGATAGATCGATAGGTAGATAGATATAGAGATAGATAGAAAATAGATAATGGATAGATAGATATAGAGATAGATAGCTATAGATAGAAAGATATAGAGATAGATAGATATATAGATAGAGATAGATAATAGATAGAGATAGATAATAGATAGAGATATACAGATATAATAATAATAATAATATAGACATATATAGATAGATATAGAGATAAATATATATAGATGGCTATAAATAAAAATAGATATAGAGATATATATAGAGATAGATATAGAGATAAGATATAGAGATAGATAGATAGATATAGAGATAGATATAGAGACAGATAGATATAGAGAGATAGATATAGAGATAATAGCTAGATATAGAGATATGTATAGAGATAGATAGATATAGAGTTAGAAAGATAGATAGATATAGAGAGAGATATAGAGATAGATAGAGATAGCTAGATAGATAGATGGATGGATAGATAGATATAGATGATAGATATAATAGATATATATAGAGATAGATATAGAGATAGATGGATAGATCAATAGATAGATAGATAAAGAGAGATAGAGATAGATAGATAATGAGATATAGAGATAGATATAGAGATATAGTGTTAGATAGAAAGATAGATATAGAGATAGATAGATATGGATATAGAGATAACAGATAGATATAGAGATAGATAGATATAGAGATAATATATAGATAGCTATAGAGAGAGAGATATAGAGATAGATATAGAGAGAAACAGATATAGATATAGAGATAGATATAGAGATACAGTAGGTAGATAGATATAGAGATAATAGATATAGAGATAGATAGATATAAAGATAGATAGAGAGCGGTAGATAGAGAGAGATAGATATAGAGAGAGATAGATACAGAGATCGATAAATAGATAGAGAGATAGATATAGATAATAGATAGAGATAGATAGATAAAGATAGATAATAAATATAGAGATAACAGATAGATAGAAAGATATAGAGATAGGTAGATATAGATAATAGAGCTAGCTAGATAGATAGCCATAATAGATAGATATAGATAGATATAGAAATAGATAGAAAGATAGATATAGAGATAGAAAGATAGATATAGAGATAGAAAGATAGATATAGAGATAGAGCGATAGATAGAGATAGAGAAAGATAGATAGATATAGAGATAGATATAGAGATAGAAAGATAGATAGAAAAACAGAGAGATAGATATAGAGATAGAGATAAATAAATAGATAGATATAGAGAGAGATATAGAGAGAAATAGATATAGATATAGAGATAATAGATATATATAGAGATAGATAGATATAGATATAGAGAGAGATAGATACAGAGAAAAGATATAGAGATAAATAGATAGAGAAAGATAGATATATAGATATAGAGATAGAAAGATAGATATAGAGATAGAGCGATAGATAGATATACAGAGAGAGATATAGAGATAGATATAGAGAGAAATAGATATAGATATAGAGATAGATATAGGGATAGATAGAGATAGATATATAGCTATAGATATAGAGATAGATATAGAGATAGAGCGATAGATAGCGAGAGATATAGATATAGAGATAGATAGATACAGAGAAAAGATATAGAGATAGATAACGGATAGATAAATAGATAGATAGGTATAGAGATAGATATAGATATTAGATAGAGATATATATAGATAAAGATAGATATAGATGGTAGCTAGATAGATAATAAATATAGAGATAATAGATATAGAGATAGATAGAGTAAGATAGATAGATATAGAGATAGATAGATAGACATAATAGATAGATATAGAGATAGATAGATAGACATAATAGATAGATATAGAGATATATATAGAAAGATATAGAGATAAATAGATATAGAGATAGATGTAGAGATAGAAAGATAGATATAAAGATAGAGCGATAGAGATAGATATAGAAATAGATAGATATAGATAATAGATAGAGATAGATATAGAGATAGATATAAAGATAGATAGATATAGATAATAGATAGAGATAGAAAGATAGATAGATATAAGAGAGATATATAGATAGATAGATAGATAGATAGATAGATAGATAGATACAGATAGAGAGAGCGAGAGAGATATATAAAAAAACAAAACAAAACACAATACTCACCTCTCCTCCTCGCTCCCACGCTGATCCCGGCTTCAGTGTCAGGAGCTGCCCCCTCTGCCAGACACACAGCGGGTGCGCGATGTAGTGACGTCATCGCGCACTGGCTGTGAGTCAGGAGCAGAGAGGACTGAGGGCGGCGCCGGCCCTGATTTACAGCTGTAGTCTGCAGCGCAGCTTACTGGGCTGGGGGCGGGGCCTCTGGGGGTGGAGACCTGAAATGAGATTCACTGCTTCGCAGTGAATATTCATTTCTCTTTAGCAGCGGGGACAGGGGCTCCTGCCTCCTGACACCCGCTGCTGCTCCGCTGGCAGGGGCCCCCATAGCAGCTGCATGGTTTGGAACACACCACTGGCTGGGGGCCCCTGGAACAGCGGGGCCCTAGGCAACTGCTGGCCCTGTATGTCAGCAGGTGCCAGGGCCCAACAGATGCCAGGGCCCACCGGAGAATCCACCGGTTCTCCGGTGGGCCAGTCCGACGCTGCACGTTATACATACAATAATCAAATAATAACGGGGGAACCTGGGAAACTTTAACAATGGTGGGCCCTGCGATAGGGAATGGAGACATGGAGACCTCCTAAGCTCCCCTGAGCCAGTGTCCCTGCACTCCTTACATTCCCTAAACAGGCTCCGCACCTGTCGCCGCACGCGTACCTTAACGCCCTTGCTCACCCTGACCCTAAACCCTCACTAGGGAATGGGTCGGTGCGGAGACTAATCCCACCACTGCACTAATAACACACATGAGGAAAGAGACAATACAGGGGAAACACCACTTAGCTTTGCTCTGTTGCGTGCGCTCCTAGCAACAGAGCCCTCCACCTGAGTGCATCTTCTCCTCCACCTGGATCCATCACTATAGCAGGATCCTTCACCTTAGTGCAACCTTGGAGCAGAGTCCAACACCAGTTGCAGCTGCTTAGAACCAGAGTCCCAAGGATGAGTTCAGCTGCTGACACGAAGTCGAGCATGCTTGAGTCCAGCTCAGCGGCCAAGTCCCACATGGTGAGTGCCACTCTCCATAGTCGCCACTCCACCAGCCCATGCAGACACTTCCCGCTGACACCATCACTGCGACTCCACCACGCCATGCCAGCCCTTCGTCCAGACACCATAGCTGAAACACATCCCCCCTGGCTAAGCTGCGCAGGACTCCTCACCAGCTCCATCCTTCATCCAGGCTCTCCAAAAACAGAGTGAACACAAACTCACAATATCACAGGCAGTGATTGGACACCCTGAGCACACCTTTATAGGGTGTCACACCTGATCCATAATTAAGTGAACATTAACCTAAAGTGCGATACCATTCCCCACCACCGGGCAACTTAGAATGAACGACACCACGTGTGATAATTCTAATGGCCACCGGGGGCTATCATGACACACTTTGGAACCAAAGGAAAAAAAGTTCACTTAATGCATTTAATACCGCCAGATCCAACACAGGACCATGACAAAATCAGATGTGTCTTTGTTGTGATCTATGCAGAAGAGTCCTGGCTGAAGAAGTTGACGTGTCGGAAAAAGATGGAAAAAGTGAAACTCCTTCTGGGAACTATGGAACCACATGGGCACAAAAGACAAGAAAAACAACATCCCTATCCAAAATGGCAACATCTGGTTCCAGTACTTCAAAGACCTCTATAAAGACATCTCGAAGGAAGAACTAAGCCAAGAACAGGAAAGCATAATGGCAAAACTAAAAGCAATGGAGGAAAAAGTAAAAAAAAATTCAAAACCCTGTGGATACACCTATTACATTACAGGAAGTAGCAGAGAGAATCTCTTGCATAAGATGTGGAAAAGCCGGTGGCCTGGATGGAATCCTACCAGAAATGCAGAAGTACAG
The DNA here is from genome assembly GCF_039654945.1 of Dendrobates tinctorius. NCBI lineage: Eukaryota > Metazoa > Chordata > Amphibia > Anura > Dendrobatidae > Dendrobates > Dendrobates tinctorius. Next base: position 12,513,334 of record NW_027361858.1, on the reverse strand, counting down.
CCCACCAGAAATACAGGCCGCAATGGTTAAACTCTTCAATATTGTGCTAAGGGCCGGCTACTTCCCTCGTACCTGGAACCAAGGCCTCATCACACCCATCCACAAGAATGGGGACAGGTATGACCCTGCCAACTACAGAGGAATATGTGTCAGTAGCAACCTGGGAAAAATGTTCAATAGCATCCTGAATAAGAGGATCCTCAGTTTCCTCACTGAGCACAACGTCCTCAGCAAGAGCCAAGCAGGGTTCATGCCAAACCACCGCACTACCGACCACATGTATACCCTGCACAGCCTCATTCAGAGACATGTCCACAATACAAAGAACGGGAAGATATATGCCTGTTTCGTGGACTTTAAAAAGGCCTTTGATTCAGTGTGGCACCCAGGATTATTCCTGAATTTGCTGGAGAGCGGAATAGGAGGAAAGACCTACGATGTTATCAAAAGCTCCTACACTGAGAACCTCTGCAGTGTGAGTGTGAACAGTAAAAGAACGGCTTATTTCCAGCAGAGCCAGGGAGTCAGACAAGGCTGCAGCCTAAGCCCAACGCTCTTCAATATTTACATCAACGAGCTGGCTACCGCTCTGGAATCTTCCACAGCACCAGGTCTTACCCACCACGATGCGCAGGTGAAATTCCTGCTGTACGCAGATGACCTGCTGCTTCTGTCACCAACCAAGAAAGGCCTCCAAGAAAACCTGAAAATCTTAGAGAAATTCAGCTCCACCTGGGCACTACCAGTCAACCTAAAGAAAACCAACATCATGGTGTTCCAGAAGAGAAAGAGAAAATTAGACCAGCACCCTTCATTTGTCCTCAACAACTGCGCCCTTACAGGAATGGACAAATATACCTACCTGGGCCTAGAGATTCACCAGTCAGGGAGCTTCAAACAAGCCATAGAGACCCTGAAAGACAAGGCCTGCAAAACCTTCTATGGCATCCGAAGGAAACTCTACCATCTGAAGCCACCAGTGAGGATCTGGTTAAAAATCTTCGACTCTATCATCGCCCCAATCCACCTGTATGGCAGCGAAGGCTGGGGCCCTCACACCTACCCAGACTGGTCAAGGTGGGATTCCAGCCCAACAGAAATATTCCACCTGGAATTCTGCAAGCACCTTCTCCAAGTCCATCGGAGTACCTCCAACCGTGCTTGCCGGGCCGAGCTAGGCAGATTCCCTCTACACCTAACTGTTCTAAAGAGGGCACTGTCATTCCGGGCTCACCTACAAAGGAGCAATCCAAGCTCCCATAACCATAAAGCCCTGACACATGTAGGTGAAACAGAAAAACCTGGATCCTCGGAACAGCCCACCCAAACCCAACCTGACGAGAACACCAATCACAACAACCTGACAAAAGCCAGAATCAGGAAGATGGTAGACTAAGGCCAGGAGAGGTATGTCAGTGACTGGAAGAACGAGATCATCAGCTCACAGAAACTGACCATGTACCGGAGTCTACAGAGAGACTACAGACTGGCACCATATCTGGAGAAACTCCCGGACCCCAGAGATTGCAAGATCCTGAGCCGATATAGACTCAGTGCCCACAGTCTGGCCATCGAATCCGGGGAACACAGGCAGAGCTACAAGCCCAGGGAGGAAAGACTGTGCCAACACTGTGACCAGGAGGCTGAGACCCACTTCCTGCTACACTGCCCCAAATACTCAGCAGCGAGGGACACTCACTTCAGGAGACTCTCACATCTCTTCCCGGATTTCATCACCATGAAGGAGGAAGAGAAAACATATATCCTGCTGGGGGAAGAAGAGAGAGCAGTGGAGATAGCAGCGCGGTATGTGAGTGAATGTCATAGACTGCGAGAAAGAGAACTATGATATGCCATGGACTTCTATGGCCCCCACCCTGGATCTGCCCCATGCCCCTCATCCACCTTCCCTATACCATTGACTTCTATAGCCCCAACCTGGATCTGCCCCATCCACCTTCTCTATGCCATGGACTTCTATAGCCCCACCCTGGATCTGCCCCCATCCACCTTCCCTATGCCATGGACTACTATAGCCCCAACCTGGATCTGCCCCATCCCCCCATCCACCTTCCCTATGCCTTGGACTTCTATAGCCCCACCCTGGATCTGCCCCCATCCACCTTCCCTATGCTATGGACTTCTATAGCCCCCATCCTGGATCTGCCCCATCCACCTTTCCTACAGCCCCTACCCAACATCCCTACAGTCCCTATCCCTATTCCCTTTTGTACACTTGCATTGGCAAAACTAATGGGTATTTAGTCCTGCCAATAAAGCTTCTTTGAATCTTGAATCTTTGAAAGAAAGAACATCATCTGTTTGTCAGTATCAATAACTATACTGATCTTTACCATTATATAGTCACCATATGGCAGAAATATTAATGTTGATCTTTGTGTACAGATCTTTTTTCAGTTACAGTGCGGTCATCTGTTGAGGTTCTCCTATACCTACAATTAGGGGGCGTCACCACAGTTGTAATCAGGGTTACCGGTTAGTGGCACACTCAGATGTTTCACGACCCCTGAGCTGAACCCCTAGTTACGGCTCTGAATTTCTGCAGATTAATCCTATGTCTCCAGGTCAATAGCATTATGGAACCTATTAATAACAAATGTTATTTTTAATGAACTGGTGGACTAGTGCGTTCACTAATAGTGAGGTTGTAATTGCTGGAGAGGTGGAGGATTGGAGACGCGTATTCTGGAGTGAAGTTATTTAAAGAAAATAAAGATAATTCCCATATCATTTTAGAATGATTGTACCAAGTAGAAAAATGACATTTAGTGTCTTTAAGTTTATCGCAATAACGACATCATTAGTATTATAAGACTTCTCCTATTTCCTCCCACGTGTACGTGCATGCACGATGTACAGTAGTGTTATTAACGATCGTCTCCTTTCATCCATCCAATTGTTAAATCAGAGATCGACATTATTGCCTCAGAAATACTGTGTGAAAAAGTTTTCGTCTTTGGGGAGCAGATAACTGGCGTTCACACAGTATGTGTTCTCTTAAAGTGGGTCAATAGCGAAGGCTGCAGCACTGTTTCTACACAGAGGAATAACAGGCTACTGATGCACTTTCCATTCAACTGATCAAATTAATACTCAGCCGTGGACAAAAGGTTTGAGACCGACACAGATTTTAGTTTTCAAAATTTTGCTGCTTTAGTGTTTTCAAATCTTTTCGTCAAATATTTAGTCAGACTTTCACAGTTAAATACATCAAGTTTATGTAAAGACATATCATAAATTATTAGTGTTAATTATTTACAGTGTTGACCCTTATTTTTCACTGCTTCTGACATGCTGGATATCAGCAATCAAAATTAATATCAGTCAACAATTTTTTTGGTCACAATTGTAATGTTATTTAAAGGGATGTTCTTAAAGGAATGGTTTAAAATCAAAATTGAATTGTAGTAGTCTAATCACTTTCTTAATAACAGCTTACCGACATATGATTTATTGGTACATGCGATTTAACCCCCTAATGACGGAGCCAATTTGCAGCTTAATGACCAGGCCAATTTTTACCATTTTGACCACTGTCAATTTATGAGGTTATCACTCTGGAATGCTTTAACGGATCCCACTGACTCTGAGAACGTTTTCCTGTGACATATTTTACTTCATGTTAATGGTAACATTTCTCCGATATGACTTGTGTTTATTTATGAAAAAAATGGAAATATGGCGAAAATTTATAAAATTTTGCAATTTTCAAACTGTTATGCCCTTAAATCAGAGTTATGTCACTAAAAATAACATTTCCCACATGTCTACTTTACATCAGCACCACTTTGGAAACACTTTTTTTTCTGTTAGGAAGTTATAAGGGTTAAAAGTTGACCAGCGATCATTTTTACAACAATATTTACAAAACCATTTTTTTAGGGACCACCTCACATTTGAAGTCACTTTGAGGAGTCTATATGGCAGAAAATACCCAAAAGTGACACCATTCTAAAAACTGCACCCCTCAAGGTGCTCAAAACCACATACAAGAAGTTTATTAACCCTTCACGCGCTTCACAGGAAATGAAGTAATGTGGAAGGAAAAAATTAACATTTAACTTTTTTTTTACAAACATTTTACATCAGAACCAATTTTTTTTATTTTTACAAGTGTAAAAAGAGAAAATGAACAACAAAATTTGTTGCGCAATTTCTCCTGAATACGCAGATACCCCATATGTGGGGGCACGGCAGGGTTTGGAACGGAAGGAGCGCCATTTGACTTTTCAATGCAAAATTGGCTGGAATTGAGATTGGACGCCATGTCGCATTTGGAGAGCCCCTGCTGTGCCTAAACAGTGGAAACCCCCAACAAGTGACACCATTTTGGAAACTATACACCTTAGGGAACTTATCTAGATGTATGGTGAGCACTTTGAACCTCCAAGTGCTTCACAAAAGTTTATAACGCAGAGCCGTTAAAAAAAAAAAAATTCTCAGAAATGATTTTTTAACCCGCTATTTTTTTTATTTTCACAAGGGTAATAGGAGAAATTGGACCACAAAAGTTGTTGTTCAATTAGTCCTGAGTACGCTGATACCCCATATGTAGGGAAGGACCACTGTTTGGGAGCATGGCAGAGCTTGGAAGGGAAGGAACACTGTTTTGGAATTGTCATGATCCCAGTGCAGGTTTTGACCTGCACATCAGGGGTTAATGTCTGGAGCCCAGTGCAGGTTTTGACCTGCACACCTGGGGTTAATCATTTTGGCCTCTCTTTGGTTCAGGGAGAGCTTCTTATACCCCTGAGAAACTCCCATCCCTGTCAGTTATACTTTTGCCTTTGGCCGAGTGTGTTGACCTCTCTGTGCCTGTGCCTGTTCGTTGTCTTATAGCTTGCTTATTTGGTTCTGACCAGGTTCTGTTCCCTGTTGTGAGTTTGCCTGTTGATTCTGTACTGCGCTACCCTCTCTGTGTATGACTCATTGCCTGTGACCTGACTACTCTCTGCTCGCCCCTCTTGTACTTTGCAGCTATCTCCGTGTATGACTCATTGGCTACGTCCTGACTATCCTTCCTGTATAATCCTCTGGTTTTGTCGTGCTATCTCGTGCTTTGACCCCGGCTTGATCGGTTTTCGTCCCTGTCTATGCCCCTTGGTAACTTTGTCCCGTAATTACCCTGCTAGGAGTTTTCCTGCAGCTCCTAGCTCTATGAGGTTTAGGCCACAGCCCCAGCAGTCACGTGCTTCAGGTCCTGCTGTTCTGAAGTACGCACCTTCTCTGCTGCCGCCCGCTCCACAGGTATCTCTGAGCACAGTTTGTTTTACTCAGGACACGCGCATTGGCTCAGTGAACAAGTTCAGTGTGGTGTTCCTGACAGGAATGCAGACTTTGATGGAATGGTCTGTAGGTGTCATGTTGCATTTGCAGAGCCCCTGATGTGCCTAAACAGTAGAAACCCCCCAACAAGTGACCCCATTTTGGAAACTATACCCCCCCAAGGAGCTTAGCTAAATTTGTGGTGAGCACTTTGAACCTCTAAGTGCTTCACAGAAGTTTATAACAGAGAGCCGTGAAAATAAAAAATCATTTTTTCCCACTAAAATGATTTTTAGCCCCAAATCTTTTATTTTCCCAAGGGTAACAGGAGAAATTAGACCCCCAAAGTTGGTGTGCAATTTGTCCTGAGGATACTGATGCCCCATATGTTGGGGTAAACCACTGTGTGGGCACACGTCAGGGCTCGGAAGGGAGGGAACACCGTTTGACTTCTTGAATGCAAAATTGGCTGGAACAGGGCGTGTCAGGGGCAAGACCAAGGGGGTGAGCCACCACGGCAGCTGGACCAGATGGCCGGCTCAGGGAGACACTATTGAGTGTCAGGCAACAGGATGAACAGGATACGAAACATAAAGCAAAGTCACAGGATTTCTTCAGCAAATGTGGTTACACACTTTAATCGGATACAAGGCAAAAACAGAGAATCAGATGATGGGCAACAACGGTGAAACACGGCAAGGTGCGTGCAAGGGCACGCCAAATGTTCCAGATATAACACGTGCAGAAAACATACCGGAGTCCAGGGCAGGGTACGTGTTAGGGGTTACACCAGTGTTCCTAGGAGGGATGCGTGCTAGAACACGCTAGAGTCCAAGACAAGGTGTGTGCTCGGAAACATGCCAGAGTCCAAGGCAGAGTGCGTGCAATAAGACATGCCAGGGTCCAAAACAGGTGCGATGGCATCGGAATCCGGAAGACTGGCAAGGACTGACAGGATCCAGGCATCAGGATGCAGTCATCTGGTTCCAGACTTCTGGCAGCAGTCGGCAGGCTTCGGGAATCCGGCAGCCAAACCAAGAGACAAGGCAGGGTGCGTGCTAGGAGCAACACCAGGGTTCGAGGCAGGGTGCGTGCTAGGAGACACGCCAGGATCAGGTTCAAGGACGGAGGCCTGCGCGTGTAGAGGGACACGCCAGGGACAGGTACAAGGACGGAGGCCTGCGCGTGTAGAGGGATACCCCAGGGACAGGTTCAGAGCAGAGTCCTGCACACGCAAAAGAACACACCAGGGTCAGGTTCAAGGATGGAGGCCTGCGCGTGCAGAGGTCACGCCAGGGACAGGTACAAGGACGGAGGCCTGCACGTGTAGAGGGACACGCCAGGGACAGGTACAAGGACGGAGGTCTGCGCGTGTAGAGGGACACGCCAGGGACAGGTTCAGAGCAGAGTCCTGCGCATGCAAAGGAACACGCCAGGGTCAGGTTCAAGGACGGAGGCCTGCGCATGCAGAGGTCACGCCAGGGACAGGTACAAGGACGGAGGCCTGCACGTGTAGAGGGACACGCTAGGGACAGGTACAAGGACGGAGGCCTGCACGTGTAGAGGGACACGCCAGGGACAGGGTTCGAGACAAGGTACAGACTAGGACCTGTGCGTACTAGAGGGCATGACAGGGTACATGGCAAAACCTGTGCGTACTTTTATAGAAGCACGGGGAGGTATGCCAAAGGCAGGCAAGGACCTGCGCATGCTATAGAGAGCACGTAGAGCACAGTGCAGAAACAGCGTGAAGTGCAAGGAAGCACAGAGAGCACGGCTGGGGCACTGACTAGCTGATCGGTCTGCAGAACTAACAGGCGGGCAAGACTCCAGCGAACCCGGCTGAGGCATAGCAGGCGACACAGCTGTCACTGACCGCCGAGCACGGCTGAGGCACAAGCAGGCGGGCACGGCTGAGGCACAAGCAGGAGGCTAGGAAGTCTAGGCACATGCAAAGGGCACATGAAGCAACAAAGCAAAGCAAGACAAGAAACAAGGCAGAGCTAGGCAGGTACGGAACACGGAGCGGAAACTTAGGCAAAAACACAGGCATCTTGCGGCATGACAGACATGGTGAACAAGACAGATATGGCGGACATGACATAACCCCAACACACGCCTGTTATGATTGGGTCACCGAGGAGGAAAGCAAGACCAGGCTAAGCCATAGAAAACCAGAGAGGCTGGTAACTAAGCGGATTGCAGACCCCTGATCCTATCCACACAACTAGCAGTAGCCGTGGAGCGTACCTACGATGATTCTAGACGCCTCGACTCAGCCGGAGAACTAAATAAGCCTAAAGCAAGAAAGGGGAAATCTAAACTGCCCCAGAGCAGACCCCAAAGGAATAGATAGCCCCCAAACATATATTGTCAGTGAGACAAGATGAAAACACAAACGCAGGTAGGAAAATAGGCTGAGCAAACGATGGGGCCCAAACTAACTAGACAGGACAGGAAAGGAAAGACACTGTCTGCAATCACGCAAAAAAACCTTCAAAAAATGCCCAACACGTCTGATAGAAAAAAATACTGAAGTCACTATACTTCGCCCACTATATCAGCACTCTGGTATATTCTGAAAACAGAGCAAAGAGAGGCCAATCTCATAAGGGACAAAAACAATCTGGCACAAACAATAACATAAAGATGGAAATTCAGCACAGCCCCAGCTGGGGCTGGCTGACCACACAAAACTGAAATAGACAAAAACCAAATCAAATGTGAACAATAGCAAAAGAACACTTAACTTGAGCATGCAGGGACTGAGCTGGAAACTAAGACCTCAGGAGGCAGGAAAAAAATCACCAGCAGGGATAGAGGGAGTCAGCTGTCTTAAATCCAGTCAGAAACTCCCAATGTCCAATCGTCCTCCTCATTATCAGGTGGCAGGCCTCTGTTAATGAGATCAGCTCCATTACCTCCTGCAACCACCAGAGGGAGCCCGGAAAGACTCTTGACCCCTCTGTCAATACAACCATCTCCACTACCTTCACCAGCAACCAGAGGTAGGCCAGAAAGTGAATTCACAACAGTACTCCCCCCTTGAGGAGGGGTCACCGAACCCTCATCCACGCCACCAGGCCGAACAGGAAGGGCCCGGTGAAAAGCACGAACCAATCTATCGGCATGAATGTCAGACGCAGAGACCCTAGAATTATCCTTATGGCCATAACCCTTCCATTTGACCAAGTACTGGAGTCTCCGTCTAGCCAAACGAGAATCCAGTATTTTCTCTACCTCATGTTCCACATTGCCTTTAACCAATACATGGTCAGGAGGTGCTGCCATAGGAACTACTGGCTCCACAAACCTCTTCAACAGAGATTTATGAAACACGTTATGGATCTTAAACGTAACTGGAAGAGCCAATCGAAAAGAAACAGGATTAAGAATCTCCAAAATCTTATAAGGTCCAATGAATCTTGGTTTGAATTTTGGAGACGCAACCTTCATAGGAATACTCTTTGACGACAACCAAACCATATCACCCAGGGACCAATGGTCCTATGCCGGGTGGAAAACCATTGGGCTTTTTCCTGAGAGAGGGACAACTTATCCACCTCTTGGTCCCAAATCTGCTGCATTCTCTCTACCACAGTGTCCACACTTGGGCAGGTCGAAGATTCCACTTGCCCTGAAGAATATCGAGGATGAAACCCAAAGTTACAGAAAAAGGGCGACATCAAAGTGGCAGAACTAGCTCTATTTTTTAGCGTGAATTCGGCCAAGGGCAAAAATGAGACCCAGTCATCCTGATCAGCAGATATAAAACATCTCAAATAGGACTCCAAAGTCTGGTTTGTTCTTTCAGTCTGCCCATTGGTCTGAGGATGAAACACAGAGGAGAAAGATAACTGAATTCCCAGATTGGAACAAAAAGTTCTCCAAAATCTGGAAACAAACTGGACTCCTCTGTCCGACACAATGTTCTCAGGAATTCGATGCAACCGAACCACCTGTTGTAAAAACAAGGGCACCAACTCTGAAGAAAATGGCAACTTTGGGAGTGGTACAAGATGGATCATCTTAGAAAATCTATCACAAATCACCTAGATAACAGTCATTCTCTGAGAGACAGGAAGATCAGAAATAAAATCCATTGAGATATGGGTCCATGACCTCTTGGGCATCGGCAGGGGCATCAACAACCCACTAGAATGATAATAGGGTTTAGACCGAGAACAAGTCCCACAGGACTGCACAAAATTCCTGACATCACGAGATAAGGCAGGCCACCAAAAAGACCGACTCACCAAATCTCTGGTACCAAAAATACCTGGATGACCAGCCAACGCGGAGAAATGAATTTCAGACATTACTCTCTTTCTCCACTGATCAGGACCATACAATTTTCCCATAGGGCAACGCTCAGGTTTGTCCCCCTGAAATTCCTCCAGGGCACATCTCAAATCAGGTTAGATGGCGGAAAGAACTACCCCCTCACCTAGAATGGCAGTAGGCTCGGTCACAATAAGAGAATCCGCAAAGAAACTCCTAGAAAAGGCATCCGCCTTAATATTCTTAGAACCCGGAAGAAAAGAGACCACAAAATTAAAACACGTGAAAAACAAGGCCCACCTAGCCTGTCTAGAATTCAAGCGTTTGGCTGATTCAAGATAAATCCAATTCTTGTTGTCGGTGAGGACCACAACTTGATGTCTAGCTCCCTCCAACCAATGTCTCCACTCTTCAAATGCCCATTTCATGGCCAAAAATTCCCGATTCCCCACGTCATAATTACGTTCAGATGGGGAGAATTTTTGAGAACAGAAGGCACAGGGATTCATTTTAGAAGTCACCGGATCTTTTTGGGACAAAACAGCTCCTGCACCAATCTCAGAAGCATCTACCTCCACCTGAAATGGAAGTGAGACATCAGGTTGCCATAGAACCGGAGCAGAAGTGAATCTCCGCTTAAGCTCCTGAAATGCTGAGACTGCTTCTGGAGACCAATTCACCACATCAGCGCCCTTTTTGGTTAGATCAGTCAGTGGTTGTCATGTCGGACGCTATTCACACCACAGCGTCCGGCAGGCAGCGGTAGTTCCATCTCCGTCCACTATAGCCGCAGTGGCACCGGCTTGATTTTACTCAGGTTATCGGGGGTTAATCTAGCTGGAAATCAGGTGGCATGTTTGGTCACACCCACGGTCTTTAAATAGTCATGCTGGCCTATGGGCGTCGCCGATTATAGCTTGTGTTTTATGCCAAGTGGTTCCGGTCTGGAGAGGAGGTATTGGAGAGAGAAATTCATATCTGGTGGTGTATGATCCGCTGTTACCTTTTCGCCTTCCTATATTTGTGTTTTGTTTTGCCCTGTTCACATTACGGTATTGTCCTGTGTGTATGCGGCGCGGTGCGGTTTAAGTTCTCCCTGTCTGTCATTACTGTGTGGGCTTTGGTGGTTTGACGACTCACTGGGTGGAGGGTGGAGGGTTCAGCTTAGGGCTGAGCAGGAGATAAGGAAAGGTTGGAGGCTCAGGCATTTGCACCATTAGCAAAAACCCTGGGTTGAGGGTCAGACAGGGTTTTCCCTAGTTGAAGGGACTCCGCAGGGGCCCCGGGTATTTCAGCCTTCTTTGACCTAAGCCCCGCGTAACATTATAATCGGCCCACAATATTTTGGTAGTCCATGGATTCCATGACTTCCATAAACCGCCAGTTGGCGGCGCTGTCCTTACAGGTCACCGAGTTGAAGGGGGCAGTTCAGCAGCAGGGCCTGGTTGTAGCTAATGTGCAAGTGGCTTCTGCAGGTGCAGGTGCAGAGCCGAAGATTCCGCCTTCCGAACGATTTGCTGCAAATTTGTCATCTTTCAGGAGGCCTGCAAGTTATACTTTCGCATGCGCCCTGTCTCCTCAGGTAACGAGGCTCAGCGGGTGGGTCTGGTGTTATCATTACTGAGTGGGGACCCCAAGCATGGGCGTTTTCCTTACCAGCTGACTCTGCTACATTTCATTCGGTTGAGAATGTTTTTTCAGCACTCGGGCTCATTTATGATGATCCCGACAGATTGGCTCTAGTGGAATCTAAAATCCGCGCCCTCCGTCATGGGGAACGGATGGCGGAAGACTATTGCTCAGAATTTCGCCGTTGGGCAGTAGACACACAGTGGAACGACCCAGCGCTGCGGAGTCAGTTTATTCATGGGGTTTCAGGAAGAGTTAAACAGGCCCTCCTGATGTATGAGACTCCTGCATCGTTAGAGTCTGCCATGAGTTTGGTTATTCGTATTGATCGCCGTTTGCGTCAGGGGGCGCAGGAGACGCTGCCCCTGGGGGAAAGCCGGGGTGCAACTGTGGTTGCTGCAGGTGAGCCCACGGAACCTATGCAAATCGCTGGGGTATCACATGTTAAGCGTCGCGTTCCTGGGTTCAGGAAGCAAGGAGCATGTTTTTACTGTGGTAAAAGAGATCACTATGTAAATGCTTGTCCTGTGCTACCAAAGAAAGTCGCACCGGCGGAAAACTGGTAAGCTCAGAGGGTATGGAGGAGGCCCAGCTGAGCGTATGCATATCCTCCATGATGGTATCTCAATGTATGCTCCCTGCCAGGGTTATTATTGCGGGCAGAGAGCTACCAATATCAGTGTTTGTGGACAGCGGTTCCACCACCAATCTCATGGATGAGGAGTTTGCACGCACGGCCGGTTTTAAGATCGAAAAACTCCCTCATCATATTCGCGTGGTTACCATTAATGCCGCTCCCCTCCCACAGGGGGAGATTACTGAGTTTGTAGCTGAGGTTAAACTCCACATTGGGGTCCTACATTCTGAGTGGGTTACATGTAGGGTACTCAATAATCTCCCAGCACAAATGGTCCTGGGTTTCCCATGGTTGTCCAAGCACAACCCGGTGATTGACTGGAGAACCCAGGACATAGTCCAGTGGAGTGGTTTCTGTCAGGAAAATTGCTTGGCCACATGTGTGTCCGCCGTGAAGTCCAACCTTCCGGAGGCATTGCTGGATTTTGCGGACGTCTTCTCTGAGAGGGGTTGCTCAGAACTACCTCCACATCGAACCTATAACTATGTGATTAGGTTAAAACCCGGGGCCAGATTGCCAAAGGCTAGGATGTTTAGTATTTCTGGTCCAGAGAGACAAGCTCTTAAAGACTACATCGCGGAGAGTCTAAGTAAAGGGCACATCCAGCCTTCATCCTCGCCTGTAGCAGCGGAGTTTTTCTTCATTAAGAAGAAAGATGGGGGGTTACGCCCGTGTCTGGATTTCCGGGAGTTAAACCAGATTACGGTCCGTGATCCCTACCCGATGCCTCTGATCATTGATTTGTTCAACCAGGTGGCTGGTGCGAAGTGGTTTTCAAAACTTGACCTCAGGGGGGCATACAACCTCATAAGGGTCCATCAGGGGGATGAGTGGAAGACGGCGTTTAATACCCCTGAGGGTCATTTTGAAAGCCTAGTTATGCCATTTGGGTTGACAAACGCGCCTGCTGTTTTCCAACATTTCATAAATGATGTATTCGCTCATGTGCTGGGGAAATTTGTGATTGTGTACCTGGATGATATCCTCATTTATTCGAGCGACCGGGACACTCATTTAGAGCATGTCAGGCAGGTGTTACAATTGCTCTGTGAGAATAAGCTCTATGCTAAGCTTGAAAAATGCGTATTTTTTGTTCAGGAGTTGCCTTTTTTGGGATATATTGTGTCCGCCACAGGGTTTAAAATGGACACCGCGAAGGTGCAAGCGGTGCTGCGATGGGAACGGCCTGATAATCTAAAAGTGCTCCAGCGGTTCCTTGGGTTTGCCAACTATTATAGGAAGTTTATTAAGAATTTTTCTACTATAGCCAAACCGCTCACGGACATGACGAGAAAAGGTACCAATCTCACTATCTGGTCTGAGGTTGCGGTGCGTGCATTTGAGCTTCTGAAAAACCGTTTTGCTTCAGCCCCCATTCTGATGCAACCGGACGTATCTAAACCTTTTACTGTGGAGGTCGATGTGTCTGAGGTGGGAGTGGGGGCAGTACTGTCACAGGGCTCGTCCTTGAGCAATATGCGTCCATGCGCCTACTTCTCCAAGAAGCTGTCGCCTGCCGAATGGAATTACGATATCGGCAACAGGGAGTTGTTGGCCATCAAATTGGCTTTTGAGGAATGGCGACACTTCTTGGAGGGGGCGGCCCACCAGGTCACAGTCATCACCGACCGTAAAAACCTGCTCTATCTGGAGTCGGCCAAGCGTCTGTCTCCCAGGCAGGCTCGCTGGGCATTGTTTTTTTACACGATTTAACTTTCTGGTGACTTACCATCCTGGGGCTAAAAACACCAAGGCGGATGCCTTGTCCAGGTGTTTTCTGGGGGGAGAACCTCGGGAAGATCCGGTACCCACCCTCCAGGAAGGTGTAGTGGTTTCGGCTCTCACGACTGAGGTAGAGGCGGAGATTGCCGAGGCCCAGGAGGAGGTACCGCCAGGACTTCCCACTAACAAGTCATTCGTACCCCTTCATCTTCGTCTTAAGGTGTTGGGAGAACACCACGACTCTGTCCTGGCCGGTCATCCAGGGGTTAGGGGCACCTTGGAGCTGGTATCGCGCCGCTTCTGGTGGCCAAAAATTCGGCAGGACGTGGTCTCGTACGTGGCAGCTTGCATCACGTGCGCCAGGGCCAAGTCGCCCAGATCCCGTCCTGCTGGCACTCTACAGCCTCTGGGGGTACCTAGTAGGCCATGGACAGAAATCTCCATGGACTTTATCACGGGCTTGCCTGCCTCGGCGGGGAACACGGTCATCCTGGTGGTGGTTGATCGATTTTCGAAGATGGCGCATTTTGTGTCGTTGCCTTCCTTGCCCAACGCGAAGACGTTGGCTCAGGTTTTTGTGCAGGAGATGGTCAGACTACACGGAGTTCCGTCGGACATTGTGTCTGATAGGGGTACCCAGTTTGTGGCGAAGTTTTGGAAAGCTTTTTGCTCACGATTGGGGATCAAGTTGTCTCATTCGTCGGCGTTTCATCCGCAGTCAACTGAGCGCATGAACCAAAATCTGGAGCAGTATTTGTGATGTTTTGTGTCTGACAACCAAGAGAAGTGGTCGACATTCCTCCCCTTGGCCGAGTTCGCGTTAAATAATCACCGCCAAGAATCATCGGGAGAGTCTCCATTCTTTTGTGTTTACGGGCACCATCCTCAATTTTGTACCTTGCGTCAGGGTGGCTCTGGGGGCGTCCCGGAGGAGGACCAGCTAGGAGTTCAACTATCATCGGTCTGGAGGAGTGTGAAACAGCGATTGCTGAGCATGAGTGCAAGGTACAAACGAGTGGCTGATGCTAGACGCGTGCCAGGTCCGGACCTGTGTGTGGGTGATTGGGTGTGGTTAGCTACTAAAAACAAAAAACTCAAAATTCCATCATTGAAATTGGGTCCAAGGTTTATTGGCCCTTTTAAGATTGCTGTCATCATTAACCCGGTTGCTTATCGGTTGGAACTTCCTGCGGTATACAAGATACACAACGTGTTTCACAGGGCTTTATTGAAAAAGGTGGTAGGCTCTGTGGACACGACGCCGACGCCACCTCCAGTCATGGTGGATGGCGATTTAGCGTTTGAAGTCTCCAAGGTGGTGGACTCTCGAGTACTGCGCCGTACTCTTCAGTATTTGGTACACTGGAGGGGGTATGGTCCGGAGGAGAGGTCTTGGGTACCAGCCACGGACATACATGCGGATCGGCTGGTCAGTTCGTTTCACCGCCGTCATCCGGACAAGCCGGGTCCTATGAGTCTTGAGGGCCCTGGGGTCCCTCGTAGAAGATGGGGTACTGTCATGTCTGACGCTATTCACACCACAGCGTCCGGCAGGCAGCGGTAGTTCCATCTCCGTCCACTATAGCCGCAGTGGCGCCGGATTGATTTTACTCAGGTTATCGGGGGTTAATCTAGCTGGAAATCAGGTGGGATGTTTGGTCACGCCCACGGTCTTTAAATAGTTGTGCTGGCCTATGGGCGTCGCCGATTATAGCTTGTGTTTTATGCCAAGTGGTTCCGGTCTGGAGAGGAGGTGTTGGAGAGAGAAATTCGTATCTGGTGGCGTATGATCCGTTGTTACCTTTTCGCCTTCCTATATTTGTGTTTTGTTTTGCCCTGTTCACATTACGGTATTGTCCTTTGTGTATGCGGCGCGGTGCGGTTTAAGTTCTCCCTGTCTGTCATTACTGTGTGGGCTTTGGTGGTTTGACGACTTACTGGGTGGAGGGTGGAGGGTTCAGCTTAGGGCTGAGCAGGAGATAAGGAAAGGTTGGAGGCTCAGGCATTTGCACCATTAGCAAAAACCCTGGGTTGAGGGTCAGACAGGGTTTTCCCTAGTTGGAGGGACTCCGCAGGGGCCCCGGGTATTTCAGCCTTCTTTGACCTAAGCCCCGCGTAACAGTGGTTTGACAATACCATAAAAATTACCTATAAATTTACGATAGAAATTAGCAAAACCCAAAAACTTCTGGAGAGCCTTCAAAGAAGTGGGCTGAACCCAATCATAAATGGCCTGTACCTTGGCCGGGTCCATTTCAGTAGCCGACGGAGACAAAATAAATCCCAAAAATGAAATCCTCTGTACACCAAAGAGGCATTTCCATCCCTTAACATACAGGGAATATTACCTCAAAATCCGGAACACAGTCCGGACATGTTCCATATGAGAATCCTAATCACTGGAAATGATCAAAATATCATCCAGATAAATGATCAAAAACTTATCCACAAAGTCCTGGAAAATATCGTTCATAAAAGATTGGAAGACAGAAGGGGCATTAGTGAGCCCAAAAGGCATCACCAGGTACTCAAAATGTCCCTCCGGGTTATTAAATGCCGTCTTCCATTCATCCCCGTGCTTGATGCGAATAAGATTATACGCCCCCTGAGGTCAAGCTTGGTAAACCAGCAGGCACTTTTAACTCTGGAAAATAAATCAGAAATCAGGGGTAACGGGTACTGATATTTAACAGTGATTTTGTTAAGGGAACGATAGTCAATACAAGGCCTTAATGAACCATCTTTCTTGGTCACAAAAAAAACCCAGCATCTAAGGGTGAAGAGGATGGTCTAATATGACCCTTCTCCAACGACTCCTTGATATAAGATCGCATTGCATCAAGTTTGGGTACCGATAAGTTGAAAAGCCGACCTTTGGGAAATTTACACCAGGGCATCAACTCAATTGCACAGTCATAACTCCTATGAGGAGGCAAAAATGCAGACTTACTCTCACTGAATACATCATAAAAATCAGCCAAATAATCAGGAATATCATGAGACTGGGGAGAGGTGGAGAAAACAGGAGTGTCACTAAGAACACATTGACAACCCCAACTCACCACAGACACAGATTTCCAATCCAAAACAGGATTATGAGCTTGCAACCAGGGAAAACCCAGAACAATAGTATCATGCAAATTGTGCAGCACCAAAAATTTACAATTTTCTTGGTGGTCCAGGGCGACCCGCTTTATCACCTGGGTCCAAAACTGATGTTTATTCTCCGCCAAAGGGGTACCATCAATACCCCTTAAAGGGATAGGAGTCCACAGGGGTATCATGGGAAAACCACAATGTTTAGCAAAGTCCAAATCCATCAGATTCAAAGCTGTTCCTGAATCCACAAAAGCCTTAGCGGAAAATGTAGATAAGGAGCAGATCAGAGTAATTGCCAAAAGGAACTTAGGTTGTACACTGCCCACAGCAAATGTGTGCGCAAAACATTTCTCTCATTTAGGTCAGACAGAAATAGTATGAGAGGCGCCTCCACAGAAAAAACACAGCTTATTACGCCTTCTAAACTCCTGACATTGCGCCCTAGAAATAACCCTATCACATTGCATGGGTTCAGACGCTTATTCAAAAGGCGGCAATGCCTCTCGTGTAGTTTTACGTTCACATAGACGCTGATCAATTTGAATGGCTAATGACATAAAATCATCAGACCAGAGGGAACAGGAAATCCCACCATAACATCTTTTACGGTTTCTGATAAACCCTTCTGAAAGAGAGCTGCTAAGACTACATCATTCCATGTAGTAAGGACCGCCCACTTTCGGAATTTTTGACAGTATAACTCTGCAGAATCCTGACCCTGGTTCAATGCCAATAGGGTTTTCTCAGCTTGTCAACAGCATTAGGTTCATCATACAACAACCCCAAGGCTTGAAAAAATGCATCCACATAAGTCAGAATAGGATTTCCAGGTGTCAGAGAAAAAGCCCAATCTTTGGGATCGCCGCGCAGCAAGGAGATGACAATTTTAACCTGCTGCACAGAGCTCCCCGATGAGTTAGGCTTCAAGGCAAGAAATAGTTTACAATTATTCTTAAAATTCAAAAATTTAGACCAATCCCCAGAAAACAAATCAGGAGTAGGGATTCTTGGTTCAACAGCAGGTGATTGAGCGAGATAGGCAGAAATTCCCCGCACTTCAGCAGCGAGCTGCTCAACACGATCAGACAATAGACCCCAAAGGAATAGATAGCCCCCAAACATATTGTCGGTGAGACAAGATGAAAACACAAACGCAGGTAGGATAATATGCTAAGCAAACAATGGGGACCAAACTAACTAGACAAGACAGGAAAGGCACTGTCTGCAATCACGCAAAAAAACCCTGCAAAAATGCCCAAAACGTCTGATAGAAAAAATACTGAAGTCACTAGACCTCGCCCACTATATCAGCACTCTGGTATATTCTGAAAACAGAGCAGAGAGAAGCCAATCTAATAAGGGACAAAAACAATCTGGCACAAACAATAACATAAGTATGGAAATTCAGCACAGCCCCAGCTGGGGCTGGCTGACCACACAAAACTGAAATAGACAAAAACCAAATCAAATGTGAACAATAGCAAAAGAACACTTAACTTGAGCATGCAGGGACTGAACTGGAAACTAAGACCTCAGGAGGCAGGAAAAAAATCACCAGCAGGGATAGAGGGAGTCGGCTGTCTTAAATCCAGTCAGAAACTCCCAATGTCCAATTGTCCTTCTCATTATCAGGTGGCAGGCCTGTGTTAATTAGATCAGCTCCATTACCTCCTGCAACCACCAGAGGGAGCCCGGAAAGAGAACTCGCGACCCCTCTGTCAATACAACCATCTCCACTACCTTCACCAGCAACCAGAGGTAGGCCAGAAAGTGAATTCACAACACACCCCTAACCCTAATCCCAACCCTAACCCCAACCACAACCCTAACCCCAACACACCCCTAACCCTAATCCCAACCCTAGTCATAACTCTAACCACAACTATAACCACTAATTCCAACCCTACTCCTAAGTTTAGCCTAACTCTAACCCTAATGGAAAAATGAAAATAAATATATTTTCTTTATTTCCTTATTTTTCCCTAACTATGGGGGTGATAAAGGGGGGGGTTATTTACTATTTTTTTATTTTAATCACTGTGATAGGGTCTAAAATGAACCAATAGGAAAAATCTTTCTATTGTTGCCGGGAGCCGGCAGATCTCAGTGGGCGCACTGCGTATGCGCCCACCATTTTCTTCCTGGAAGAAGATGTTGAAGCCCATGGAGTGGAAGCACGTGGGCTGAGGAGCATCGAGAGGTACCGGGGAGAATCGGGGACCCTATTTATCTCTCCTCTGACAAATGGTGTGAAGCGGAGATCCGTCCACAGCTGTTAACAAATTCAAGTACCTGATGAAGCCGCGGGTCATCCGGCCTGCTGCGGTCCCTCTGCCGGGGCGCTGTAGTTCTGGAAGGATGCGGCGCTTCCGCCGCCTTTTCTGATGTATCACTTCATGATCCACTTGGTCTCCATAGGCACATGGAGCTCCTCTGCATGCAGGCCGCAGTTGTCAGCTGTGACGGGTGCGGCCTGGGGAAGCGCAGGTGCCGACACGGCCGGAGGCAACGACGGAGTCAGCGGTCAGGACACCTCCGATGAAGCTGGCGGAAAAGACGGCTGGGGCATCTCCAGAGATGAAGGCAGACCCACGGGAGGTAAGGGGACAGCAGGCAAGGCAGCAGGTCAGCCGAGCAGGGGTCTCTTACACACTGCCACAGCCACCGGTAGTCTTCTTGCGCAGCCACCAACATCAGTGATTGCGGCCAACATCTTCCCCTGAAGAGCTGTGGGGGAAGCCTTCTGGACTCCCGCAGGTTCCCGTCGGGGCATCACCAGGCCCCTGTAATCCTCGTCATTCTCAGGGTCCTCCACCGGTCGCTGACTCAGCAGCAGAAACGGGAGTCGCTCCACCAACTATTCTGACCGCCAGGCCTCAAATTCCCTAACGGACCTTGGTGCGCCTCCAATCCTGGCAGCCGATGCCACCGTGGAAGGACATGCTGTTCCTCTCCATGTCAGCCGGTAATGGCGCCTCATCTACTGACAGACAGTCCATCTTTTTTGGGTTCCTGCGACTCCACCCATTTAGGCCGGGCATCTCTCTCAACGGGGTGTGGCCTTCTGTATTCTGGCGCCAAATTCTCTGCATGAAAAGCGGCAATTTCTTCAGTTTTGGCGACAACAGATGCCATCTTTTCGGCGGATAGCACCATTTCCAAGTCCACAAAATCCATCATCTGCAATCCTGTCATGGCGGGCAATACATCACAAGTTCCAATTTCAAAGTCACAGATCTCTGTCAGCCGACAGCACCATCTCTTCCATTTCGGGTAGCACATCACACATTTCAGATTAACAGTCACAATCACCTGCCATCTCTATTTATTCTATGACAAACAGCATTCCAAAATCACAAGTTTTAGGCCGCAGGGATCCATCCTGCCGACTACACCAAATGTAACAAGGGCACCGGGGGGGTAGTGGTGGCCATTTTATTTAAAGATACAGTACATAGGCAGAGTCCACTGAGCACACTATCAGCGAGCACCCCCTGTCCCTTGTACATAAACAGATGGGACCAACACAGTTTTTTCTCCAAAGATTACCTTCTCCTCTGGTCACAGCGGTCCAGATGAATAAGGGTCTGGAAGGCGATCATTGTCCAACAAGGAAAATAACTTTTTATTGAACAGTGAGGAGGAAATAAGGCATGAGTACAACACTGGTTTTCCTACTCTCTCTCTCGGTCATGCTTTCCAACTGCAGCACAGCAGTTGCAGCAGTCAAGGTTTAGTGGAATTCCACACGCTGAGGATAACCCCTTCAGAAACAGGGGCCTTTTCAGAGCCCTGAGGCTCTTGTTGCAGTCCTTAGCCTTGTTGTTATTGGGGATCCCTCCTGAGTCCCTGGAGTCCTTGGTGTCTGGGGCAATAGACCTCTCCCGTCTGGGGGTCTGGCAATGCTCCATCTGTGAAACATGTCTGCCCTGTCCAACGTGCCCGGGCAGTTCTGACTAGGAAGCAGCAGTTTCTTATTCCCTCTCTGCTACTGGCCCAGCCCACAATATTACCTGTTGCTGTCCCTGCCTCTATTAGATGTATTGCATACATGGCAGACAAAGCACATTAAAGGAATCATCCACATAATACATAGCATAAACACATAGTACATTCACAAGGAAGGAGGACGGAGTGGGCGCAACTGAGGGAAACTGCGACATCCTTACACATACACCCAGCTTTTCTGCATATTTCCAGGGTGCATAAATCTCGCTATACTGCACATTTCCCGGGAGGCAGAGATTTGCAAAGAGGCAATGGTAATGCTGTACTTCCAATCATGTCACTCATACCCACAGCAACAGCGTGATTAAAGGGAAGATTAGTCTATTTAAACTGCAGAAGAATCTACAAGTCTTTGGAGTATGTCTCTACCAGCTTTGCACATGTAGAGGCTGACATTTTTTACCATTCTTCTTAACACACTCACTCTAGCTCAGTGGGATTGGATGGAAAGCTTCTGTGAACAGCAATTTTCAAGTCTTAATACAGATTCTCAATAGGATTTAGGTCTGCACTGTGATTGGGCTGTTCACAAACATGAATATGCTTTGAACTTAACCACTTCATTGTATCTCTGGCAGTATCTTACCTATGTTCCTGGATTATAAGCAGTCCAGCACTTTTTGTGCTATATTGAGATCCCTGATGATTTTTATATGGCACGGAGCTAAATATTAGTTCAACTTCAACACATTGTTATCGTGCCATAGATAACCTATTTAGGTTTATTGTGGATACATTTCATATAATTTTTTTAGGCTACATTCTAGGTATTACCTGGTGGGGTTAACTTATTATTTTGTATATAGCTCATATATTTATATACTCGTGCCACTATACATATATTTATGTTCAGCTGGTGGTATTTACACAGCATCTTTTTATATAGAGCTTTATTTATGCATTATGATCGGCAGTTGTGTTGTTTTTTATTTTTTATTTTTATTAATTGTGTGTGATTTATTTATATATATATATGTATTTTTTATGACATGTATACCTTTTTGCCATATCTAATAAAGGCACTTTTATTACACATTTTTGTGCTTTTATATTTCTTCTGCCCCTTGTAATTGCTTTCTCTTCCATTCCTACTGGCTTTTTTGATCATTTTATCCGGATGGTCTGCAATCCAGCTTTTCAAGTGGTGTATATATTTACTAGTAACTTTGATTATTATATTACTTTATTGAACACAATACATTTTGCTGTTTTATATCCCCTTGTCTTTTAACTTGTTTGGGCACACGGCAGAGCTCGGAAGGGAAGGAGCATCGTTTGACTTTTAAATGCAAAATTGGCTGGAATTGAGATCGGACACCATGTCGTGATTGGAGAGCCCCCACTGTGCCTAAACAGTGGAAACCCCCCACAAGTGACACCATTTTGAAAAGTAGACCCCATAAGGAACTTATCTAGATGTGTGGTGAGCACTTTGAACCCTCAAGTGAGCACTTTGAACCCCCAAGTGCTTCATAGAAGTTTATAATGTAGAGCCGTAAAAATAAAAAAAATCATATTTTTTCACAAAAATGATCTTTTCGCCCCCAATTTTTTATTTTCCCAAGGATAACAGGAAAAGTTGGACCCCTAAAGTTGTTGTGCAATTTGTCCTGAGTATGTTGATACCCCTTATGTGGGGTAAACCACTGTTTGGGCACATGGCCGAGCTCGGAAGGGAAGGAGCACTGTTTAACATTTTCAACGCAGAATTGGCTGGAATTGAGATCAGGCGCTATGTCGTGTTTGGAGAGCCCCTGATGTGTCTAAACAGTGGAAACCCCCAATTCAA
Organism: Dendrobates tinctorius; assembly: GCF_039654945.1. Taxonomy (NCBI): domain Eukaryota; kingdom Metazoa; phylum Chordata; class Amphibia; order Anura; family Dendrobatidae; genus Dendrobates; species Dendrobates tinctorius. The sequence goes on along the minus strand of NW_027361858.1, from coordinate 12,490,883 downwards.
ACTCCAACACTAACCCCAACACACCCCTAACCCTAATCCCAACCATAACCATAACCCTAACCACAAACCTAGCCCTAACACACCCCTAACTCTAATCCCAACCCTAACCCTAATCCAAACCCTAACCCCAACTCTAGCCCAACCCCAAACATAACCCTAACTTTATCCCCAACAATAACTTTAGCCCCAAACCTAACCCTAACTTTAGCCCTAACCCTTACCTTAATGGGAAAATGGAGATAAATACATTTTTTTATTTTATTATTTTTCCCTAACTAAGAGGGTGATAAAGGGTATTTGATTTACTATTTATAGCAGGTTTTTATGTTTGGCAGCTGTCACACACTAAAAGACACTTTTAATTGCAAAAAATAGTTTTTGCATCACCACAATTTGAGAGCTATAATTTGATTTCATATGAGGTCTTGTTTTTTGCAGGATGAGTTGACGTTTTTACTGGTACCATTTTCGGGCACATGACATTTTTTGATCGCTTTTTATTATGATTTTTGTGAGGCATAATGAACAAAAACCAGCCATTCATGAATTTCTTTTTTTGTTAGGTGTTTATACCGTTCCGCGGGTGGCAAAATTGATAAAGCAGTTTTATTCTTCGGGTCAGTATGATGACAGCGATACCTCATTTATATCTTTTTTTTATGTTTTGGCGATTTTATGCAATAAAAACTATTTTATATAAAAAATAATTAGTTTGCATCGCTTTATTCTGAAAGCTATAACTTTTTTATTTTTCCGGTGATGGAGCTATATGGTGGCTTTTTTTTGCAGGACAAGATGACGTTTTCAGCGGTACCATGGTTATTTATATCCATCTTTTTGATTGTGTGTTATTCCACTTTTTGTATGGCTTTATGATGATAAAGCATTGTTTTCTTGCCTTGCTTTTTTTAATGGTGTTCACAAAAGGGGTTAACTAGTGGGACAATTTTATAGGTCGGGTCGTTATGGACGCGGCGATACTAAATATGTGTACTTTTATTGTTTAGATTTTTTTATTCAAATAATTTATTTGTTGATGGAATAATTATTTTTGTATTATTATTTTGTATTATTTTTTTAAAATATTTTTACAATTATTTACATTTTTTTAAATTTAATTCTTAATTTTACACTTTGTCCCACTATGGGACACTCATTTTGCACAGGCTGATCGCTTCTATAGTATGCAGATTTTCATGCTATAGGAGCTGTCATTGCTGCAGTTTCTATTACACTTACTTGAGAGAATTCCTGGTCATCACTGCGCATGACAGGAAGTATCTCAGGTCTGGAGACCCAGATGTTATCATGATGACATCAGGTTTCCATGGCAGCGATCGAGACCCCGCTTCATGCCGCGATATCTCTGATCCAAAGGCAGAGGGGCTGTCAGCCTCTCCGCCGGCTTCGGAACGCTGCGATCATGTTTGATCACAGTGTTCAGGTGGTTAGCGCTCCTGGTGCTTAGTGCCGGGTGTCAGCTGTGAGAATGAGCTGACCTCTGGCCGCGATCAGCCGCGCTCTCCCCATGAGGCGCTGTGTCCAGCCACGCGTGACCATGACATTATCACCAACCATACATTTTTTATGGTGAGCCTCGGGCCATGTTCAGACCTGTGAGCATTTGCTGCTGGGCCTCACTGAGGTGAGTGAGGAGCTGCATGGTGTGTAAGCAGTTCCAGCAGCAGTAATCAGGGTCTGGGGCCTTCCCTCTGACTCAACCGGAAAATCAAGTAGTGGCTGGCAATGAAGCCCCCTAGAGTCGCTGCTGGGGAGCGGGACTTGCTCATACAGGCGGACGCACCCAGACAGGTGGGTGGAGTTGGTGTTCCCATGGTGCTGTCTGGGGTTCCCCGAGGTGAAGGGGTACGTCCCGGTAGTGAGCAGACTGGTGTTATAGTCCGTGGGGCTCACGCCAAATCTTCCATACCACTGAAGAAGCCGCCCCCTCCTGGTCTTGTGGAGGAAGGCGACCAGGGAGTGTATTTTTCCTCCATATCCCAGGCCCCTTCCTCTCCGGTGTGAGCAGCACACGCACTGCGGGGGAGTAGGGGCAAATCTCAACCCTCGCCAGTAGCCAACCCTGGGAGGCGCAGACCTCGTGGTGTAAAGGGTTGGAGGGTGGTGTTCCCTTGGTGAATAGCGGGGTTGTGAGGGTGGTGACACACGGGGATGCCTCTGTTGTCGATCCCAGAATGAGTTCACCGAATTATGACAAATGAATGTATGGCAAAAAACGTTCAGGTCCGGACCTGTGTGTGAACGAGCATGTATAGGTGGCCACCAAAAAACATCCTGTGGAAGTGTGTTGCGGAGTCTTACCAGCTCATACCGAACATACACATACATAACTCGTTCCCCAGGTAGGCGCTTTGGAGATGTGTGGTGCCTCCAGAACAAACATTGCCTATACCAGCGGTGCGTTTGCCATTAACCTGAAGTGTCAGGTAGTGGTTGGGGTGAACTCTGGATCTGGGCATCCCCGCTGTAGGTGGTTCCCAAATGAAGAGCAGTCTTGAGGGTCCAGAGGCCCCTCATTAAGGGTAGGTGTTACGATTGAGTCACCGTAGGAGGCAAAAACAGAAATGCTAGCTAAGTCCTGAAAACCAGAGAAGTTGGCAACTATCAGATTGCAGACCCCTGAACCTATCAACACAACTAGCAGTAGCCGTGGGGGGTTCCTACGATGACCTAGACCCCTCGATCACAGCCGGAGAGATACATAGGCCTAAAGAAGGAAAGGGGAAATCTAACTGCCCCAGAGCAGACCCCAAAGCAATAGGCTGCCCCCCACATATAATAACGGTGAAGCAAGATGAAAACACTTACACAGACAGAAAGACAGGCTGAGCAAAGACGGGGCCCAAAAACTACCTAGAAAGGAACGGATAGGAAGGCTGCTGTCTACAATCTGCCAAAACCCTATCAGAGACAAAAGCCAACAAGCTGATATAAAAATGGCCCTGAAGCAACTAAGCTTCAAAAACTAAATCAGCACTAAGGTACTTTCAGAAGACAAAGCTCACGGAACACTGCACACTCCAGCAGGGAGTGGCAGAATCCAAAAAGCAAGAAAAACAAAAACAAATCATAGATGCAAAAGGCAAACAGAAAACTTAGCTTTAGGAGAGCAGGAATCAGACTGGTGTCCAAGAGTCCACAGAGAAATCACCCGCAGGGCAGAAAGGGCGTAGGCTGCCTTAAATCCAGTCAGTGACTCCACTCAGCCAATCGTCTTCATTAGTCCCAGGTGCCTGATAATCAGGCTCACTACCTTCCTTCACTAGAATAGGGAGTTCACCAGGCCTCAGTGACGGAGGGGAAAATGAACTCACAACAGGTAGGCCACTGTCATGAACAAGGTTGGATATGACAGAGAAAATGCACAAGTAACCTTTTTTTTTCCTTTGGCTGTGTGCTAGGTTTGGTTTTTGCCCCCGGTGGCCATTAGGATTATTGCACTGTGGTGTCTTTTGTTCTAAATTTGCCCCCTGGTGGTGGTGAGTGTCATTGCACCTGGTTACTTTAGTTTTGTACACATAATTATAAAACAGGTGTGATTGCTCTATAAAAGAGTGTCAGGTGAGGTAATCACTGTGGGTGATAGTCCTTAGTTACAAGCAAGCCGGGGTGAAGGATGGAGCTGAAGGAGAGTCCCGGGCAGCTCAGTGAGAGTCCTGGAGTGGCAGCTATGGTGTCTGCGAGGAGGGCTGGCATGGCTTGGTGGAGTTGCAGCTATTGTGTCAGCAAGGAGTTCTTGCATGGCTTGATGGAGTGGCAGCTATGGTGTAGAGCTGCACTCATGATGCTGGACTCGGTTGCTGGAAAGCTGGACTCAAGATGCTGGACTCTTTTGCTGGAAAGCTGGACTCACATGCCGGACTCTGTTTCTGGACAGCTGCATGCAGGTGGTGGACTCTGTTTGCTCCAAGGCTGCACTATGGTGTTAGATCCGGTCGGAGGAAAAGATGCACGCAGGTGGTGGGCTCTGTTGCTGGGAGCGTAAGCAACAGAGCAAAGCTAAGTGGTGTTTCCCTGTTTTGTCTCTTTTCCTTATGTGTGTTTTAGTACTGTGGTGGGATTAGTTTCCGCACCATCCACTTCACTAGTGAGGGTTTAGGTGCAGGGCGAGTCAGAGTTTTTAGGCTCCTGATAGTCGCCCGGTGTGGAACCGGCCTAGGGAACGTTAGGAGTGTAGAGACACTGACTCAGGGGAGTGCAGGAGGTCTCCACTTCCCCGTTCCCTATCGCAGGGCCACCATTGTTATTGTTACCCAGGTTTTCCCTTTTATTGCTTAAATTCGCCTTACTGGAGGCGGCGTATCCAGCTGCACTTTTTATTATTTAAATTCGCCCAACTTGAGGCAGTGGATCCAGGGTCACGCGTGTCATCTAAATCCACCCTGCTGGAGGTGCTGTGTCCAGTCGCATGTGGCCGTGACAGCCACAAAGCACGTGGAGCCTGCCTGACTTTTGTTCATGAGGCCTAAGGCCAGGATCACACATGCGAGAAACTTGGCTGAGTCTCGCATGTTAATACCGGGCACTGCCGCCGACACTCAGGAGCAGAGCATGCAGCTGAATGTATTGATATGCGGCCATACGCTCTGATCCGAGTAGTGCCGGCGGCAGTGCAGGGTAATAACATGCGAGACTCAGCCAAGTTTCTCGCATGTGTGATCCCAGCGTTACTCTACAAATAGATGCGCTGCGCTCCTTTTGTTTTTGCTACAACATTTAACACAGCAAAAATGTGACATACTCAATACAAATGAATCCATAAACTGAAAGCTGCTAAACACAAAGTACACATTCGAAATGGCAACCATTGCTTATGGCTTCCATACCTTGTTTGATATCACTGTATTTGATGATCCAACTTTCATCCCAAAACATTCTTTGCCTCTGATATTGAAAGCCCTATGAAAAAAAAACAAAAAAAAAACTACTATTACTGAACTATCACTAATAAACCTTTATTGCAGGCATATAAAACAATTATATTCATCATAAAAATAGATAATTACCACCGCAAACAAAATGAGGCCTGCTACAACGACTGCCACAGGAATGGCTACTGACATTCGCATGTCGGATGGTAGACTGCACTTCCCACAGTCTGCAGGACACGTAGCACAAGCTTCTTCTTCTTCACACATCCCATTACCACACACTGCAGGAGAAGAGGAGAAGACATGACAGTTACCATATTGCCAATTGCTAACGCTGAGTTGCCATTTCATTCCTTTATGCTTGGGTTAGAGCAGTGATAATGTCCTGCTAATAAAACACTCATTGTATTGAAACAAAAGCATACTGCCTAATAACTGACACTTTGCAGAAATCAGTGTCTCAGCCCCTACCTCATGCTGCCCTCAGATTCCGGTCGGTGTCACACTTGTGAGTGCAATGTGAGAAACTCACGCGAGTCTCTCGTCTCAATACCTGGCGCTGCCAACGGCACTCGGTACCGGAGTATGAGGCTGCATGTCTTTGTATGCAGCTGAGCATTCCAGTCCGAACCACCGGCGGCAGTGCCGAGTATTGATGCGAGAGACTCACGCGAGTTTCTCACATTGCAACTCACAAGTGTGACCCCGGCCTACATAGTAAAACCCTGCTGACAGATTCCGTTTAACCCCTTCACAACATCTTCATGTATGGCACATGGAAAGCAGGTGTATAGAGCGGGTTCCCCCAGTGAGCGAGCCCACCCCATACCCAACTGGTGATGGCTGTGTATTAAAGCCAGGCTATGCTGCTAACAATCATGGATGGAGCAGTGCTCTGCTTGCGATTATTAACTTGTTAAATGCCACTTTCAATGATAATGGCATTTAATAAGCGGCGACGTGACATGAAAGCAGACCGCCGATGGGTTGTCAGACATGCAAGCCGGGGGGTCAGCTGATTACTCCGGTGCCTGTCATTACGGAGTTTCTGCCTGTGGCGGGGTTGAAAAGGAGACCGTGATTTCAGCTATACACAGTGATGCTTTGGCAAGCTATAGAATGATCGCATTTTCAGTCCCCTAAAAAAGATAACAGTAAAAAGTAAAAAAAAAAAAAGTTACAAAAAAAAACACACATATGTGATATTGCTGCTTTCAGAAAAGTCCGATCTATCAAAATATAAAAACAGTTAACTCAATCAGTAAACACTGTAAATGGAAAAATTCAAGAACGCCAAAATTACGTTTTTTTGGTCACCGCAACTCCACAATAAAGCTTGTAACAAAAGATCAAAAAGTCACATCTATCCCAAAATAGTGCTAATAAAAACATCATCTCTCCCCACAAAAAATAAACCATCACATGGCTCCATAAGCCGCAAAAACAAAAATATTACTGGTCTCAGAAAATGGTGACACAACCCTAAAAAAATTTTTTTGCAAATGGCTGAATTTTTTTCACCAGTAAAATAATAAAAGAACTATACTTGTCGGGTATCACTGTAATCGTATGGATCAGGAGAATCATATTGCATGGCTATTCTTACCACAAAATCTACACCGTAAAAACAATTCCCAAAAAAACAATGTCAGAATTACGGTATGTTTATTTCACAATTTCACCACACTTGGAATTTTTTTCCCATTTTCCAGTACACTGTGTGGTAAAATGAATGGTGTCATTCAAAAGTACAACTCGTCCCGCAAAAAGTAAGCCCTCACATGTCTGTGTGGACAGAAAACTAAAAGAGTTATGGCTCTGGGAAGAAAGAGAGGAAAAATTAAATGCAAAAATGGAAATTGGCCACGGCGTGAAGCGGATGAAAAGCTGAGCGGGCTGTCCTACATTATTTCCATAACTTCCACGGAAATTAATGAGCACAGTGAGCTATGCTGTTTACATCATTCCAGAATTACAAGTTAGCTCATTGTGCTATTCTGCTTCTGTAATGCCCATCAACGTCTATGAACGTTTAGTGCTACAACCTCAGAGGAGGCGAACAGATTTATTGCCTCACACGCATTGTGCTCCATGGACAACTTTTTTGGTGCATTTTATTAGCGCTTCAGTAATTTCAGTGCTTTAAGTATTCACTTATTTTTTCCTAATAGATTTGTTTGCTTCTGATTTGCTTCAAAGAGTGCATTTCAGTATGTTCATTCGGTTGTCACAAGAAAATCTTTCCTGAATTTGGATTTTAGCTGTTGGTAAGTACAGTATATACTATTTTGCTTCTAGAGTGATCGCCATGAAGAGTAACCCACTCCAAGCTACTGAATATAGCAGTGTACAACGTACCTACTACAGGAACCACCAACGTTTTGGCCTCAAGCGCAACTTGCATTTTGCCAATCCTTATATGAGCAATTAGAGAAGTCATCCCAGTATGAACTAAAACCACCTAGTAATTGAAGAGAACATAACTACATGAAGAAAACAACTTCACAAGCTGTACACGCAACCATCTTATGTAATGAATTTCTCATTTGAACAAAAAAAAAGTTAATTATCAAAATAAAAATGCCAAATTAAAATTCCTATAAGCATTTCAATGGTTGCTATAGTTCCTGAGAGAAAAACAATTAGAAAATACTTAAATAATCTAATCTGAAGAAAGGGAAAAAATACAATATGTAACAGATGGTTTGTATGGATTGTATGGAGATTGACAAACCAAATCACTTTTATATGGAATGAAATGTCAACAAGATTTCCATATTTTTAAAAATGAAGTCAATAATGAACAAATCCCCATACTAAATACCTTAAAGTATGTAGAAGTAAAGTAAAGTAGTGTATGACAGGCCTAAAGACCTACTGTCAATTTGAGGACCTACTGTTAGCGCCTAAGTCTTGTCATTAATATATTCATAGTTTTAAAGTTGAATGAAGACACAGGTTCAAATGCCCCCATGAGGCCAGAGTCTGGATTTTAATGGTAATTTGAATACAATGGTAAAACATGAAGTCTTTGGCTCCTTGCGCCACCATTCAGCCGATGCGTCTGATTCTCAGTGCAGCAGATGCAATGACATTACTAAATCGTGCCTGCTGGGTAAAAACTGCTGGGTGAAAACTCCATCAGCGCACAACTCAGACAGGAGCAGCTCATATCAAAAATGGGTCTGGGTGAGTAGCATTTTTTTACTTTTACCTTCATAGTCTGTGGATGGGCAGTGTCGAGAGGAAGCTGTTTATGGATAACATAATTCTTTGTGGGTTACTGTAGGAGCCATCAAACTGTTCTGGGAACTGTGGGCCCTTATTTTTTTGGGTGCTGTGGGGACTATCATATTGTGTGGGAGGCTGTGGGGATCACAATACTGTGTTTGGAGAATCATACTGTTGGGACCATCATACTGTGTCTGCATGTGGGGGGTTACTGTAAGGCAAAATACTGTAAGAGTAACCATAGGGGCCTCATACTGTGAGAGGGGGATTGTGGGATTATCATTCAATGAGAAGTCTGTGTGGGTGTTTGTGGGGGCATCATACTGTGTATCATGCTGTGTAGGGAGCTGTGGGATAATCATACTGTGTGGTCGGGTGTGTGGGTGGCTGATGGGGGATGATACTATGGTGGCCTGATGAGGGGCATCAACCTGTGTTTGTGTGTGGGGGGGGCAAAATACTGTGAGGGAATTATACTATGTGGAGCTCACTGTGGGGGAAAGATAATGTGTCATGTGTCACCCTGGGGGCCTCATAATGTTTTGGGGGGGAACTGTGGCAGCATCATACTGTGTGTGGGAGGGGGACATTGTTGAGGAATCATACTCTGTTAGGGTGATGAAAGGGATATTGTGGTGGGTGAGAATATTATATCTGTGTATGTGCTGCAATGTATGTACTGGCTGTAAAAGTTTTGAGGTATGCCCTTCTGTGGCGGATTATGCTTATGCACTTGGACCCTACCTACTCTGCTAAATATTTTTTGGAGGAGAGGTTAGGGCCCATTTAGCACTTTTGCCACAAGCTCCCATGATTTCTATATATGCCACTGCATAAGTCAAATGATAATTGACCCATTATTAGATGAAAAACTATTTCCGGACTCCTCATACTGCAATTTCTGGATCAATGGCCCATCACAGAATCTATGATCCATCTTTCAAGAAAGACATTGAGGCCCTCCTTGTACATTTTTAGTGAATTGATCATTACAACATTTTATGGCATAGAGACCCACAACCTTACGGCTTGTACGGTACACTGAAGAATAGCCATTTTTGATGATTACAAAACCTTTTTTTACCTCTTGAAGTAGAGGATGCCCCCTTGTCATCACTGCAAGTTAAAGTTGCAAACAACTTATTGTTAATGAACCCACTAAAATTGTTTCTAGCATCAAGTGATCTGCTCTCACATTAGCTTCAAATAAGGTTGTCTTTTCTTGGACCCTTTGAACTTAGAGAGGATCTTCTGGTACTCTAGGGCATCAGTTCAATGCTGAAAGTCAATTTACAATACAGAACGGGAACATTTCTTAGTACTGAATAGTACATGTACTATATAGTAGTAGTGGTAAAAGGACACAATGCTTGGATGGTTTGGGAAGAGATTGTGCCAAAAAGTGCATTAATAAAAATACCATATTGATGTTTTTGAGTTATAGCCAATTTTAGCCCGTTCTTTCCGAACATTGGTAGTTGTGAATGAACTGAATATTCATTTGAATTTATTTTGTTTTTCCCTGTTTTTTTTATTATGAATGATGTAGTCTTGGGATTGTTTACAGGGTGTCCAGTCTGATGTCTATATGTGTCTTGCTTGGGATCTGTATTTCGGGGGGTCTATTTAGCTTCTTTACTTTTAGGGTTTGTGCTCTGAGATCTGTATGTTTTAAGGTTTTGTGTCTGGGGTTTGAATTTTTGAGGGAGTCAGATGTAGGGTCTGTATTTATTTCTAGAAGGTTGCATATACGGTATTTATTTTTATATATTTTTTAGCAGTCCAATCTTAAATCAGCATATCCAGGGTCTGGAGTCTATATTATTATGGGATTTGTTTTTGGAGAATCTAGTGTATGGTGAATATTCATTTAGGGGTTGTGCTAAAAGATCATGTTCACTATTTGTGATACAAATGCTATACACTCCCTGACAGAAGTTATGTCGCTTATCCATGTTATGTAAATAAAAGCTTATAACCTGACGTTAAATTCATCCATTGGTTGTATAAATTATTCTTTTAAAAGCTGAAACCCTCCAAAATGTGGTTTCAGTTAAGAAAATAAATTGACATCAAAGCAGAAATATTGATCATTTAATGGACACAGAATGGTCAGATTTTGGCAAGACAAAAGTTTTGTTCCCTGGTCATACAATGCACCCAATCCTAGTTTACATCCTCACCTGTGCTCAGTAAATGATGGGTTAATTAATGGGTGTGTATTGTAAGGTAGCGCCGTTATTCAAGTAGGGGATACTTGCTTAGCAGCCACAAAACCAGATCCGGCACAGGTTTTCCATAAACAATCATAGTCCATGCGGTTTATTTAGCATCATAAACCCACAGCAGCAACATAAACTTCATAACATCAGCATAGCGTCCATGACAGAGTTCAGCTCTGTAATCCCTGTGGTCACACAGGTTATGCATACACAGGCTCTTCAGCCTCAGTTATCTCACCCACGTCAGGGTTTCCTCATAGTTCCTTCATCATGCTGCAGATGTCCATACCCTCCAGGGAATCATCAGGCACGTGCAGCCATTCAACACAGCGTTCCTTGCTGTCAGGAAGACAGCCCCCATCTCTCCCAGATGGGGCCTTCCAAAACGGACCAACCAGGTCCCTGCAGTCACCCCTGTGACCTACCCTGGCCACCTTATATGGTCCGTAGCCACGCCCACTGGGTCACATGGCTATGACCTCATCACAGGTCCTTGAACCACTCATACACATTTTACAATAGCATTCTTAACCACACACCTGGGTGGATTTGTAGGTAACTGATCCCTGACACATTGAAACAGCACCTCAGCAGTATCACTGCTCATCCACACACACATGTCTCCATCTCAAGGCCACCCACCTTGGGATACATAATGGTCATTCAGTATCCTACACCTATCAGGACACTGGAAATCCTTATACTCTCGTCCTGGGACATCCACACAGTGCCCCCTAGCAGACACAGTGGTCACTACACCACAGTATAAAAAGAAACCCAGCACCTCAGACCTTCACTTGAGCTGCAACTTGAGCTCTGACAACATGACAAAAATCCACCCTGCGACCAAAGCCTGAATTATCAAGAGGCTGAAGACCAGATACATTGCAGAGGTGGCTGGCACCTTTAATGTGTCTCAGCATCAAGTACAAAGAATTAAAAAAAGATTCAACGAGACTGGAGATGTGTTTGACAAGCTCAGGTCCGGCAGACCCCACAAGACAACTGCTCAGGAGGATCGTTTGTTGGTTAGAAAATCCAAAGCAAGCCCCTCTTTCACTGCAGCAGCGCTCCAACAGGCCTGGTCACCTCAAGTCCCTGTGTCAACTAGAACAGTTTGTAGGATTCTGTCTCGAAATGGCCTCCATGGTCGAATCAGTGCCCAGAAGCCAGCACTAAACAAAAGGCAAATAAAAAACCGTGTGGTATTTGCAAAGTCCCACAGCCTGCTAAACAGATGGACGCTGGAAAAGTGGCAGAAGGTGGATTTCTCTGATGAATCTTCAGTAGAATTACACCACGGCCGCCGCAAATCCTGCAGGAGACCTACTGGAGCCCGTATGGATCCAAAATACACCCAGAAAACAGTTAAGTTTGGTGGTGGAAAGATCATGGTCTGGGGTTACTTTCAGTATGGGGGTGTGCAAAATATTTGGAAGGTGGAAGGCAATATCAATAGCCTAAAATATCAAGAAGTATTAGCTACCTCTTATATTCCAAATCATAAAAAGGGGTCAAATTCTGCAGCAGGACGGTGCTCCATCTCATACATCCATATCTACAACAAAGTTCCTCCAGGCAAAAAAGATCAAGGTGCTCAAGGACTGGCCAGCCCAGTCACCAGACATAAACATCATTGAGCATGTTTGGGGTAGGATGAAAGAGGAAGCTTGGAAGACAAAACCAAAGAATCTAGATGAACTCTGGGAGGCATGTAACACTGCATTCTTTGCTATTCCTGATGACTTCATTAATAAATTGTATGTATCATTGTTGAACTGCATGGATGCAGTCCTTCAAGCTCATGGAAGTCATACAAAATATTAAATATGACTCTAATAGCACCACAACTTCATTCACCAATGTTATGCAACATATATTTGTATTTTAAGTTAATTATTTAAACTTTTGTCTTGCCAAAATCTGACCATTCTGTGTCCATTAAATGATCAATATTTCTGAATTGATGCCAATTTATTTTCTTAACCTAAACCACATTTCGGAGGGTTTCGGCTTTCAAAAGAATAATTTATACAACCAATGGATGAACCTAACGTCAGGTTATAAGCTTTTATTTACATAAGATGGATAAGCGACATAACTTCTGTCAGGGAGTGTATGTTGGAGGCTGGCCCTATACAATGGTCACAAATATGTAGTTCCGCTCCCTATTTCCCCTTGTTGAAATCTTCCTGAGATTTCTAGATTTCTAGCATTATAAAAGAGATATGTAACTAGGATCAATAATACGTACATATATATATATATATATATATAAAATCTTATTGAAAATTTAAGAGAAAACAATATTTTATTTATTACTTTAAAACTTGTCATGATCTGAAGTGATCTGACAGTTTTAAAAGCACAGGGTGAACTTTTTTTCCTTTTGGCAAGTTGCCAAGGTGACTTGACTGTCCCCGGTGGTGGTTAGTGGTATCGCACCTTAGGTTTTCAGTTTAAAGTTCTCTGTAATTATGATTCAGGTGTGGGGCTCTATAAATGAGTCTCAGGGTGTGTAATCACTGCTGGTGATATTCATTCTTTGATGGATTCTGAGTTTGTGAGAGCCTGGTGGAAGGATGGAGCTGAGGAGGAGTCCTGCGCAGCTTAGCCAGGGGGACGTGTGTCAGCGATGGTGTCTGGACGAAGGGCTGGCATGGCGTGGTGGGGTCGCAGTGATGGTGTCAGCGGAAAGTGTCTGCATGGTCTGGTGGAGTGGCTACTATGGAGAGTGGCACTCACCATGTGGGACTTGGCTGCTGAGCTGGACTCAAGCATGCTTGACTTCGTGGCAGAAGCTGAACTCATCCTTGGGACTCTGTTACTAAGCAGCAGCAACTGGTGGTGGACTCTGCTCCTAGGCAGCACTATGGTGCAGGATCCTGTTATGGTGATGGATCCGGGTGGAGGAGAAGACGCACGCAGGTGGAGGGCTCTGTTGCAGGAGCATAAGCACAGAGCATAAAGCTAAGTGGTGTCCCCCTGTATTGTCTCTTTCCCTCATGTGTGTTATTAGTGCAGTGGTGGGATTAGTTTCCGCACCGACCTATTCCCTAGTGAGGGTTTAGGGTCAGGGCGAGCTAGGGCGTTGAGGTACGCATGCGGCGCCCGGTGCGGAACCGGCATAGGGAACGTTAGGAGTGCAGGGACACTGGCTCAGGGGAGCTCAGGAGGTCTCCAATTCCCTTTTCCCTATCGCAGGGCCCACCACTGTTAATGTTTCCCAGGTCCCCCTTATTATTTAAATTCGCCGTACTGGAGGCGGGGTTTCCAGAATGTTTATTAACGTGTAATACCTAAATTCGCCAGGTGGAGGCGGTGTATCCATCTGCACGTTTTATTATTTAAATTCGCCCCACTGGAGGCGCTGTATCCAGGGTCACGTGTGTTATGGGTTCGCCTTGCGGTAACACCTGCGCCCAGACACACGTTGACCATGACAAAACTACTGTATATACCCTGCCATTTTGTGCAAAATATTATAACACTACTGTGTTAAAGTCCCCATATACAGTACAGTATTGCACATACGCTTGCTACACTGATGTAAAAGATGTGATGTACACCAGTGTACCTTTGCAGACCAGTTCCCTTGCCTCATTTGTCCAGAGGTAGATAAGGTGTGTGTGAATATCTGTCCATCGTCTGGTATCCACGGGCCACAAATTCCACCTTTTCCCTTCGTGAATAAAAGAAACATTTTGGAGCCATACATTCTCACACTTTAATTAGTTCTAAAAGTAGAAACCTAAAGCTATAATGATTTATTTTCATAGATGCCATCGAAGTTTGGTTTACTTACCATAAAAGACACAGGGCAAGAGTGGATATTAGCATGATGGATACAGCAGTTTTCCCCATCTGCATCTTTCCAATTTGCTGGACATTCTTGCTCTTCACAAAATCTTTTTGCCAGCTCTGCATCTCTTGTCCATGCACAAAAAATATTATGGCATTATACTTTTTAGTAGCTCTGCTTATTAGTAATAACAGGTATTATTTCCTATAATATTCTACAAAAGACTAAAACAAAATATATTAAAGAGGTTGTCTGGTCTAAGATGACAAGTCTGCTGACACAATGTGACTACAGACTTGTGAATCCTCCCTGCGCACGCCCCGCATGCTGTGAGGAACCACCAGAGTCAGCACCGAGAACGGTGGTCACATGACCGCAAGTATGCGATATGCATATTCCTGGCCAGGATCCGACTAGACTGTTTGTGGCCGGAGCGTGCCAGAGACATTCTAGTCAGATTCTGGCCAGGAGTACAAAATGCATGTCACATATTTGTAGTCATGTGACTGCTGTTCCCAATGCTGACACCGGAGAATATGCGCACTGTGAGGATTCACAAGTTGTCAGTCACATAGAGTGACTGTGGACTTGTTGCTTTAGACTGGACAACCCCTTTAAGGCCATAAAAATTTGACACTTCTACATTCACAACCAATGTGTCCAGCATTCAGGTTCTCCATGGGTTGTCACTGAGCTTTCAAATATTCTTGAATAGCAGATAGTTAGTAACCACTGTGGGAGCTGTAATGGTGTAAAGTTTATTTCCGAAAACAAAAATATAAGCAGGTATGATCTAGCGATTTCTTTTCAGATTGACAAAGGACAATTCAAGTGACTGTTTAATCCATGGTTGTTACTTATGCGGGAAAATAATCTTTATTGGGCAAAGGTAGATATTCTCCTAAGAAAAGATCACATTGGTAAAGAATCCAAAAGCAAAAGAGCTCTACTGTACAGAACATTTAAAGATGTTCGGGGTGAAAACAAGTTATAATATGTCCACGGGATAGGTTATATCTTTTTGATCTGTGGAGTCTGACCACTGGGGCCTGCACTAATTGACAGAATGGGTAATGTCCATCCCCACTAGAATGGAGCGACAGTGTGCATCTGTGGGGAGGAGGACTCCCAGACAGTGAATGGGCAGGTACCCAGGGGACCGCCATCAGGGTTCTTGAGGGAACGATACTGGGAGGACAGTAAAAGGAAAGACTTGACTGGAGTTGTCAGGGAAACAGGGGGCAGGTCAAGCTTAAAAGGAGCAGGGGGCGAGCTGAAGTGGCAGTTGACAGAGAGCCGGACAACAGACAGGGAGCCGTGTGAAAGAGGGAGGACCGAGGGAGCGGACGGTGTGTTTTGGAGAGACCGGGAGGGGTCTGTGAGGGGAAAGTTACAGACTTACCGACAAGTGACACATGAGAGATTGGTACCGGCGGCCGCTCCCCGCATACGGTCGCAGACAGCCCCTCCCGCTGCTTCCCACCCTGTTGTGACAAGGCCGCTACCTCAAGTGACTGCTGCAATGCGAGATCATTCCATTACAGCGTCCAGGGCACTACCCCCCTGCCTTCTCCCACAGCTGCGGCCCTGTCATCACTGGCCCCAGAGGGGGCCACCCTGCTACAGGCGTCCGTAGAGGCCCCCATCTGGTTTGCTGGGGGACTCTGGGTCGAGATTGGTGAGCGCCCCTCCCCGGCATCATTGCTTCAGGGCCTGTTGCGCCCCACTGGCATCATTTCTTCAGGGCCTGTTGCGCCCCACCGGCACCGTTTCTTCAGGGCTTGTTGCGCCCCTCCGGCACCATTTCTTCAGGGCCTGTTGCACCCCACCGCTACCGTTTCTTCAGGGCCTGTTGCGCCCAACCGGCATAATTTCTTCAGGGCCTGTTGCGCCCCACCGGCATCGTTTCTTCAGGGCCTGTTGCGCCCCACCGGCATTGTTTCTTCAGGGCCTGTTGCGCCCAACCGGCATCATTTCTTCAGGGCCCGTTGTGCCCCACCGGCACCGTTTATTCAGGGCCTGTTGCGCCCCACCAGCACCGTTTCTTCAGGGCCTGTTGCGCCCCACCGGTAAGTTTCTTCAGGGCCTGACGAGCCCAAACCTTCCCGGAAGATCGAGGCATCAAGGAAGCTGCCTCAACGGCCTCTAAGCGGCTGCATCTGCAATCCCCAGCGACGCATGGAAGGATAAGTGGACGTTAGAAATAAGTGTATTAGTTTGGCCATATTCTGGCCTCTGACACCCGGACTAGCCGGGTTACTCCCAGTTGCACAGAAAGTATTGTTTATCTTATTGAGTCCCTGCGAGGACAGATTGTTTGTTACCCCGTTTTGCCTAGCTCAGCCTAGCTCAGCCTAGCCCCAGTGGCTTCAATTTATAAAAGTTTATTATACTTATACAAGTCATACCCTGTCTCGTGTCTTGTCACTGCATCCTGAGAGCCTGCTAGAACCCTACACATCCTCAACCACAGCTCCATTCATTTCCTATGGGGCTGATGAGCACTGCGCGTGAATAAATGGATCAATGGTCGGACGTCTGATCTGACGCTCCATTTTGTAACAAGGATAAAAGTTCCACATTGGAGATAAGAATTACCTGTTCTGCTGACTGGCGCAGGTCTCCCTCGCTGGATAGGTGATAAATTGTTTTAACTCAGCAACTCTTTTAATACACTTTGCAACTGTGAAGAGTTTTGAGTTTTTGAAAATATGGTGTACAGTAAAATATCAATACCTTGATTAGGCGATTGCTCAGAAAGGTATGTTGAATATACGAGATCTCAGATGTAATTATTGCTATGTTCTCATATGTATGTATGACATATTTGAACATAATTTTGACAGAAATTATTTGGATTGGATGATCATTAGGCTTTATGTAGCCAAATATATAACATTATATTATATGTATTATACAGGATGGGCCATTTATATGGATACACCTAAATTAAATGGGAATGGTTGGTGATATCAGCTTCCTTTTGTGGCACATTAGTATATGGGAGCGGGAAAACTTGTCAAGATGGGTGGTCACCATGGCGGCCATTTTGAAGTCAGCCATTTTGGATCCAACTTTATTTTTTCCAATGGGAAGTGTGTGTTACGGACTCAGCTCCTGCTGAGCCCATCTTTTGAGTGGACCCTCTGGGTCATGGCACCCACCCACCTAGGGCAAGCTTACCTTGTGAGAAACCACCCCCTATACAGGGAGCGTCAGGGGCAAGACCAAGGGGGTGAGCCACCACAACTGCTGGGACCAGATGGCCGGCTCAGGGGACACTATTGAGTGTCTGGCAACAGGACGAGCAAGAAGCAAGACAAGACAAGACGTAGGTGCAAGGTATCTTCATTAGGATAACTCAGGATCACATACAGTGCAAAAACGTGAGAAAGCAAACACAGAAAGGTGCGTGCGTGGGCACGCCAAGGTCCATAGCATGGTACGTGCCAGGTGGCACGCCTAGGTACAGGTAACGGCACGATGGCATCGGAATCCGGACTGCTGGCAACGATCGACATCATCAAGGTATCAGGCTGCGGACATCAGCTCCGGACGTCAGGCCGCAGTCATCCAGCTCATGATCTCTGGCAGCGATCGGCAGGTTCCGGGCATCCGTCAGGCAAACCAGGTTTCAGGCAAGGAGGCACGACAGATATCCAAGCAGGGTGCGTGTTAGGGAACACGCCAAGGTCCAAGGCTAGGTGCGTGTGTAGGGGACACGCCAGGGTTCAAGGCTAGGTGCGTGTGTAGGGGACACGCCAGGGTTCAAGACTAGGTGCGTGTGTAGGGGACACGCCAGGGTTCACAAAACAATACAGGGTGCGTGTGTGGAGACACGCCAAGGCACGAGACAGAGTGCGTGTGTAGAGACACGCCAAGGCACGAGGTACAAGACAGAGTGCGTGTAGAGACACGCCAAGGCACAAGGTACAAGACAGGGTGCGTGTAGAGACATCTCTGATATGCCTGTCTCTCAAAGGATGACTTTTATTTGGGTGATTTGTGATAGGTTCTCTAAGATGGTTCATCTTGTTTCACTCCCTAAGTTGCCGTCTTCTTCTGAATTGGTGCCCCTGTTTTTACAACAGGTGGTTCGCTTGCACGGGATTCCTGAGAACATTGTATCTGACAGAGGAGTCCAGTTTGTGTCTAGATTTTGGAGAACTTTCTGTTCCAAGCTGGGAATTCAGTTGTCCTTCTCCTCTGCTTTTCACCCTCAGACCAATGGGCAGACAGAGAGAACAAACCAGACCTTGGAGTCATATTTGAGATGTTTTATTTCTGCTGATCAGGATGATTGGGTTTCATTTTTGCCCTTGGCCGAATTTGCTTTAAATAATAGAGCTAGTTCTGCCACTTTGATGTCTCCTTTTTTTTGTAACTTTGGGTTTCATCCTCGATTTTCTTCAGGGCAGGTGGAGCCCTCTGCCTGCCCAGGTGTTGACACTGTGGTGGAGAGAATGCACCAGATCTGGGACCAAGTGGTGGATAAGCTATCTCTCTCCCAGGAAAAGGCCCAGCGGTTTTCCAACCGACATAGGACCATTGGACCCCAGTTTAAGGTTGGTGATATGGTGTGGTTATCATCAAAAAATATTGCTATGAAGGTGGCTTCTCCTAAGTTTAAGCCTAGTTTTATTGGACCTTACAAGATTTTGGAGATTATTAATCCGGTCTCTTTTCGTTTGGCTCTTCCTGTCACATTTAAAATCCATAATGTGTTCCATAAATCTTTGTTGAAGAGGTTTGTTGAACCTGTTGTTCCGGGGGTTGCACCTCCAGACCCTGTATTGGTTGAAGGTAACATGGAATATGAGGTAGAGAAAGTACTGGATTCCCGTCTGGCTAGACGGAGACTCCAGTATTTGGTTAAGTGGAAGGGTTATGGTCAGGAGGATAATTCCTGGGTCTCTGCCTCTGATATTCATGCCAAAAGATTGGTGCGTGCCTTTCATCGGGCTCACCCTGATCTCCCTGGTGGCGTGGTTGAGGGTTCGGTGACCCCTCCTCAAGGGGGAGGTACTGTTGTGAGTTCATTTTCCCCTTCACTACTGAGGCCCGAGGAACTCCCTCTTCTGGTGAAGAAAGGTAGTGAGCCTGATTGTCAAACACCTGGGGCTGATGATGATGACTGGCTGAGTGGAGTTAATGACTGGATATAAGGCTGCCGACGCCCTTCTGGCCTGCGGGTGATTTCTCTGTGGACTTCTAGGAAACCAGTCTGATTCCTGCTCATCTAAAGCTAAGATTTCTGCTTTGCCTTTTTGCATTAGTGTTTTGTTTTCCTTGCTTTTCTGGATTCTGCCATTCCCTGCTGGGGTGAGCTGAATCTCCTTTTGCCTGTTGCTCTGTCTTCAGAATATTCCTGAGTACTGACATAGCCTTTTTTGAAGCCTAGCGTCTTCAGGGCCTTTTTACTGTCAGTTTGTTGGCTCTTATTTTCATAGGGCTTTTCACGGATTGCAGACAGCAGCCTTCCTGTCCATTCCTATCTAAGCTAGCTTGGGCCCCATCTTTGCTCAGTCTATCTTTCTGTCTGTGTTTTGTTCTTTCTTCTTGCTTCACCGTCATTATATGTGGGGGGCTGCCTTTTGCTTTGGGGTCTGCTCTGGGGCAGTTTAGATTTCCCTTTCTGTCTTTAGGCTATGTAGTCCTCCGGCTGTGATCGAGGGGCCTAGGGCATCGTAGGAGCCTCCCACGGCTACTGCTAGTTGTGTTGATAGGTTCAGGGGTCTGCAATCCGATAGCTGCCAACTTCTCTGGTTTTCTGGACTTAGCTAGCATTTCCATTTTTGCCTCCTACGGAAAAGAACACAAACTGAAAGAGAGGAGGAATGGTGCGTGTGCCAGGGAGCACTACAGAGCACCATAGCAGAGAGAGCGAGGCAGAGCAAGCAAAGACTGAGACCATAGGGAGGAACAAGGCAGAGCAAGGCAAGGTACGGAACAAGGCATAGCGAAAACAGGCAAGGCAGAGAATAACAGAAGGACTACAAGTCCAAGCAGGATAAGGACGAACATGGCACATACAAACATAAGACAAGGCACAGGACAAGAGATGGAGTACGAGCACGGAGCATGTGCAGAGACGCACGACAGGGCAGAGTGCAAGGGCACAGAATAGAGGGAGCGCCCCACAGACCAAGCAGTCATGCAGGGACACCACACAATACTCAGGCCCTGAGCATAGGAAGGGGCGGCCTGATATAGGGCATAGCACCTCCTCTTCCAGGTCAGGACCAGGGGAGCACTTCCGGGTTCAGATCCACAGGATAACAGAGCATAGTCACATGATCAGAGTTCCAGACATGACGAGACGATTGCAGAACCAGACAGTGCAGGATCCTAGGAAAGGTCACATGATCAGAGTTTCAGACATGACGAGATGATCACAGAACCAGACAGTGCAGGATCTTAGGAAACGTCACATGATCAAGGTTTCAGACATGACAAGATGATTGCAGAACCAGACAGTGCAGGATCCTAGGAAAGACACATGATCAGGGATTCTAGACATGACGAGAAGATCACAGAAGGCAAAGCAGAAACGCAGGCATCTTGCAGCTCAGCAGACATGAGGTGAGTGTGCACACTGCTCTAGGGAACAAGCAGCATAGCAGACATGAGATGCGCGTGCACACCGCTCCAGGGTCATGAGGCACAACAGACATGGCGGAAATAACAGACATGGCGAGCATGACAGTGTGTCATGTGACACATCAAATTTATTGAGAATTTCACAAGAAAAACAATGGTGTGCTTGGTTTTAATGTAACTTTACTCTTTCATGAGTTGTTTACATGTTTCTCTTTGTTTACAGCCATTGACATGTTGCAGAGGTTAACACGTGAGGAGCGGATAGAAATTGTGTTGATGTCTGGTGAACGCAGTACCCGGGTCATTGCGGCAGATTTCAATGCAAGACACCCTATGCAAGAAAACTGACACCATTCCTATTTTATTTAGGTGCATCCATATAAATGGCCCACCCCAAAAAAGTTTGCCTCATCACTGAACATAATGTTCTGTGTAAACAGAGGGTCCTGTTCCAATTTTTGTTTTGTCCATTCTGCAAATTCAACGTGCCGATCTGGGTCACCAACCATTCACATTTTGCTTAGGTGTATCCATATAAATGACCCACCCTGTGTATATATATATATATATATATATATATGTACATATATACTGCTCACAAAAATAAAAGGAACACGTAACCAGCACAATGTACTAGGATGTGTTGCCTTTATTATTTTGAACAGTATATATATATATATATATATATATATATATATATATATATATATATAATAATGCCTCTGTACAACATACTCATTTTCTAGTGGTCTACAGTACCTCCATTTGTGACATTCATATTGTAAGGTAGAGCTGTCATTCAAGGTTGGGCACACTCGCTTGGCAGCCAAATAATCCGATCTGGCATGGGTTTTCCATAGTACCATAACCTTCCATGTGGTTTATTCAGGCATCATAAACCCACAGCAACAACATAAAGTTCATATCCATAGCATAACGTTCATGACAGAGCTTCCCTCTGTTATCCCTGTGGTCACACAGTTTACGCAATGTCCAGTAATCAGGCTCCTTAGCCTCACAGTTCTCACCCTGTCAGGGTTACCTCATAGTTGCTTCAGACTCCAGACGTTCATTCCCTCCCCTGGGAACTCTCAGATACTGGCAGTCATTACTCACAGCTTTCACGTGCTGTCAGGCAGGAAGCCCCATCTCCCAGCGGGATCTTACACAACGGACCAACCTGATCCAAGCATTCACCCATGTGACCTACCCTGGCCACCTTATATGGTCTGTAGCCACGCCCACCGGGTCACATGGCCATGACCTCATCACAGGTCCTCCACACACACTCATATACACTTTACTATGGCGTTTTCAGACACACCACTGGCACATTGGAACGAAAGATCAGCTCTGCTGATCAGCACATAAGCAAGCCTTCATCTCAAGGCCCCCCACCTTGAGATACATTACAATCATTCAGCATCCTACTCCTATCAGGACACTGGAAATGCTTATACGCCTGTCCTGGGACACCCACACAGCGCCCCCTAGCGGACACAGTGGTCACTACACCACAATATAGAGATAATAAAATGTAATCTGTGCTTCATGTACAGTAAAATGACATCTCCTCGCAACTCAGATCACCCAAACAACACATACCATGTCTATAAACAGTGAGACCTTTTTGACTACTTGACAATTAATCGCAATGGGAGAACGACTAAATAGTGGTACAGAAGCATATACAAAAGTGTAGATAATACAACCAGTGCACTGATGGCTGAATCTCATCCAAATTATAACATGCTGGACTGTTTTGGGATCACATCATTGATGAGGATGTCCTGGGTCCTTGTTGCTGTGGTTCAGGATGCTATTCTTTTTCATATACACATTTATGGATCTACACTGGCCATAAAAGAATCTTAATTGACTCTCACTCTGACAAGGGTTGGTTATGTCCTTAAATTGCCATTGTCAGCACAGAAGTCATTGTAAGGCTACTGAAGGTCAGTGTAGGGCAATTTGTGTATAATTCAAATTTACATACAACAGCTAAGTTTTGCTTCTCCTCTGGAAGTCATTAGAAGTCAATGTGGGGCACATTTTATGGTCAGTGTAGAGCAGTGGTTCCCAGAACTCCAGTCCTCGCGGACCCCAACATGTCATGTTTTCAGGATTTCCTTAGTATTTCACAGGTGATGGAAGTATCATCAAGGCATCAGGAATTCTCTCACATGTGTAACACTATGGAAATCCTGAAAACATGACCTGTTGGGGTCCGCGAGGACTGGAGTTTGGGAACCACTGGTGTAGAGCAATACAGGGTGCAACAGGAATAGAATCCCGACCTGTGGCATCAAGGACCTCAGACTCAAACTACCCACATGAATTATGTGCTTCCAAGATGAATAGTACATTGTGTCACAAATTGGGTGAGGTTGAACCATGTCTTATCTGTGTACTCGTGGTATTATCTACATTTTTGGATATGCATCTATGCCACCATTTGGTGGACCGTTCTCCCATTGTGATTAAGTGACAATAAGTCAAAAATGTCTCTCTGTACATAGACTTACATGCTATATGTTGCTTGTGTGTCTTTGGAGAGATGTCTTTTTAATGAATGCCAAGTGAAGGTTATTTTTTACTCTTTGCAAAAAAAAATACATCTAATTATTTACTGATTGTTATGTTTTATTGTATGATGTAATAGGATTACTCTTTTTTATGGGGCTTTTCCTTCTTAGTTCACCCACCTGAAACGTGCATGAGGGACGGCCTCAAGATGAAGGGTACAGCAACAATCAACAGACATGCACAAATATTAGATAATATAACATGAATGTTTACAAACCACTTTATAAAACAAAGGAAAGGATGGTAGGAAAACAGTGTATAAATAACAAATACAATGACAGTAGTTACTCTCAATAACACTAAGAGTAAAGTCAGGTACGCTTAAACAGAATTAACAGTTATATGTGAGTAAAGTACAATTTGATGAACCGTTTCTTTCCACAAATCAATAAAACAACAGCATTGTGCCATTACTTTAGTTGTCGCCTACTCGGTGCAGTTTTTAAAGTGTCTCTTACAGAAGAAGTCTTTTCTCCTAACACAATGGACCTCTGTAAGGCTATTTAGATATGTACATATATATTCAGAGGTAAGATGGTACCGGTACGCCCTGAAACTGAAGTAGATGGGTCCTTGCTCTTAGTGAATGCAGGGCTTCACTAAGCCCTTAGCGATAGAAACACCATCTTGAAGCTCTTAGCGAATACCAATCCCATCAACACATGGCTTCCAAGTCCTTAGTGATAAGGACTCATGTGGCCTAGGCCGATATGCAGTGTACTTGGTTGTCCTCACCAAGTTGGCTCATGTGAAGCCGAAGAACGCATCCCAGAGTTATCAACAACAGATCCAGAGTCGCACTGTCCTATCCAGACTTTCTCCAAGCATCCGCAGCTTCACTTCCACCCTGAAATTTCCTTTGACTCCTCCCAACTGACCACCAACCACCAAAACCCCCCACTTTTTCATATTACTTCACAAATCTTCAACAATACAGTAGACTGTGATTACCCTTTACATTCCACCTCACTAATATTTTGACGTCTCAGCAAGCACAGCACCAACCGAGATCTTGCCCCACTCAAAGTCTTTTTCGAGATTCCTTTGTGGATGCCCACTGTGCGATGCTATGACTTACACAAGCCAGAAGGGTCCAAGGACTCTATAGTGCCCTCAGCCTCTCTCCCTCTGTAGTTGCAGCTCTGGCCAGAGCTGTACTGTCTGTTAAGCTCGACGTGACTGGTACAGTTCATCATTCATCATCATCGTAATCTTCTACTAGGGTTCTATCTCTCCTGCTGGACTTAGACCGAAGTTGTCTCGGGGGGGGTCGATGGAACAACAGGGGCAAAGCATGTTCCAATGTAGTCGGCATACCGAATCGGATCCGTATTTTCGCTTCATATCATACACTGGTCCATTTGGAATTACCTGCTTCAGCACTTGGTAGGGTTCCAACTCCCAGCAAACATCCTACTTTCCTATGGTAGTCTTCACACAGACCAGCACTCTGTCCCTATGTATAAACGGCTCAGTTTGGACTGAACCACTGTCTCGGGGTAACTGATTTTGTTGCTTGTCTCCTACCAACTGATGAATAGTTTTCAGCCTGAGTCCGTGCACCTGCACCCATGAGTCTGGAGTGCGGTGTTTTTCTTCAGTTGGAGTACTCAAATTAAGTACTTCTCTTCCTGACTGTCCGAATAGTAACTAGTAGGCAGGGGCATACATAGAAATCATGGGGCCCCATAGCAAAAGTCTGAATGGGCCCCCCCAAAAAAAAAAAAATCAACTGGTGCTCTTAACTTCAGGCATGCATGTTATAGGTCAAACAATTAATTTTATAGGCTGTGTGGGGCTCAAGCAGTATATAGGGAGGCTGTGTGGGGCTCATGCTGCATATGGAGGAGGCTGTTGGGGGAGTTCATACGATATACAGCAGGGGCTGTGCTCGGGTTCAAACAATATATAGGGGAATATCAGCATACTTAATTCTGCTCAATATACAATTCTGATACAATTAATATTAATAAAATTACCAATAATATAATAATTATAAAATATCGATATTAATATTGAGCAGAATTAATTTTGGCCTATTGGTTTGGCCCTCCACAACAGTCATGGACGGTCTTTCATGTGGCCCCTTGGGAAAATGAATTGCCCACCCCTGCTCTACATGGTATATGAGTATCTACACCAATGAGCAGATAGCTATACAGTTATACAAGGCTCTATATCCTTATAGATGAATATATCCCCCTGTGCTACACAGTAACCCCTATACAGTGCTGTATACAGTATTACATGGCTCTGTAGACCCCCATACAGTGTAGTATACAGCATTACATGGCTATAGACCCCCATACAGTGCAATATACAGTATTGCATGGCAATAGACCCCATACAGTGCTGTATACAGTATTACATGGCTCTGTAGACTCCCATACAGTGCAATATACAGTATTACACGGCTATAGACCCCATACAGTGCTGTATATAGTATTACATGGCTCTGTAGACCCCCATACAGTGCTGTGTACAGTATTACATGGCTCTGTAGACCCCCATACAGTTGCACTTACATAAAGTTCTCTCAGTCCAGCCTCATAGAAGAGAATGGGCTGAGGCAGCTGCAGCACCTCGGATGTATCGTCGTTCCCCTCCGGCATCAGCAGATCCCCCCTGTGTGTTCCATATGGGAAGAGCTCCTGTTATGAATGAGTCACCGGAGGAGGAAAAAACAAAAATGCAAGCTAAGTCCAGAAAACCAGAGAGGTTGGTAGCTAGCGGATTGCAGACCCCTGATCCCATTCACAACAACCAACAGTAGCCGTGGAGCGCTCCTACGGTGGTCCTAGATGCCTCCTCACAGCCGGAGAACCAAATAAGCCTAAAGAAAGAAAGGGGAAATCTAAACTGCCCCAGAGCAGACCCCAAAGCAATAGACAGCCCCAAACATGTATTGTCGGTGAAAACAGATGAAAACACAAACACAGACAGAAAGACAGGCAGAGCAAACGATGGGGCCCAACCAACCAGACAGGAAAGGACAGAAAAGATGCTGGCTGCAATCCGCAAAAACCCTACCAAAAATGTCCCAACACGTCTGATAGGAAAAATGGCCCTGACGTCACAGACTTAAAAATCCCTATATCAGCACTCCGATACATTCTGAAGACAGAGCAAAAGAGATTTAACCGATCAGGGACAAAAATGGAAATTCAGCAGAGCCCCAGCCGGGGCTGGCAGAACACAAAACTAAGCAAATCAGACAAAATCTCATGGAACAATAACAGAGCAAAACTTAGCTTTAGAAGACAGGAACTGAACTGGAGGCCAGAGTTCAGAGCAGAGAAATCACCAGCAACCCTACAGGGCGTCGGCTGCCTTATATCCACTCCTTCACCTTTGATGTCCGATAAACTCCCTCTGCTGGTGAAAGGAGGTAGTGAAATTGACTTGGATGGGAAAAACCTGTCATCTGAACAGGTGGAGTGTGATTGGACATCCGGAATCTCTGAGTGAATATAAGACCGCCGACGCCCTGCTGGGTTGCTGGTGATCCTCTCTGCTCTGAGCTCTGGCCTCCAGTTTAGTCCTGTCTACTAAAGCTAAGTTTTTGGTCTGCTATTTTTCCATGAGATTTTGTCTGGTTTACTTAGTGTTTGTGTTCAGCCAGCCCTGGTTGGGACTGGCTGGACTCCATTTTTGTCTCTGATCAGTTGATCTCTTTGCTCTGTTTTCAGAATATACCTGAGTTCTGATATAGTGATTTTGAAGTCTAGTGACTTCAGGGCCTCTTCTATCAGACGTGTTGGACATTATTTATGGCAGGGTTTTTGCGTGATTGCAGACAGTTGCTTTTCTTTCCTGTCCTATCTAGTTAGTGAGGGCCCCATCATTTGCTCAGCCTGTCTTTCTGTCTGTGTTTGTGTTTTCATCTGTTTTCACCGTCAATACATGTTGGGGGCTGTCTATTGCTTTGGGGTCTGCTCTGGGGCAGTTTAGATTTCCCATTTCTTTCTTTAGGTTTATTTAGTTCTCTGGCTGTGAACGAGGTGTCTCGGTCCACAGTAGGAACACCCCATGGCTACTGTTAGTGAATAGGATCAGGGGTCTGCAATCCGTTAGCTACCAACCTCTCCGGTTTTCTGAACTTAGCTTGTATTTTTGTTTTTTCCTCTTCCGGTGACTCATTCATAACAGAATCACCAGCCATACCGCAGATTCTAGGGTACTCAACAGCAGGAAAGAATTGTAAAAAAAAAAAAAAGTGTCAGAATTTTTTTTTTTTTTATGTATATTTTTTCCTCTTTTTCTCTGGGGCCGTAGGAGGAATTTTCTTAATGGAGATTAAGCAATTGTCTGATCGTGTGGAGCAGCTGGCTGCTGAAGTGCGGGGGATTTCCACCTATCTTGCTCATTCACATGCTGCTGAACCAAAGATTCCTACTCCTGATGTGTTTTTTGGGGATCGGTCTAAATTTTTGAATTTTAGGAATAATTGTAAATTATTTCTTGCCTTGAAGCCTAACTCATCGGGCAGCTCTGCGCAGCAGGTTAAAATTGTCATCTCTTTGCTGCACGGCGATCCCCAGGATTGGACGTTTTCTTTGACACCTGATGATCCTATTCTAACTAATGTGGATGCATTTTTTCAAGCCTTGGGGTTGTTGTATGATGAACCTAATGCTATTGATCAAGCTGAGAAAGCCCTGTTGGCATTGAGCCAGGGTCAGGATTCTGCAGAGTTATACTGTCAAAAATTCCGAAAGTGGGCGGTCCTTACTACCTGGAATGATGGTGCCTTGGCGGCTCTCTTTCGGAAGGGTTTGTCAGAAACCGTAAAAGATACTATGGTGGGATTTCCTGTTCCCTCTAGTCTTGACGATTCTATGTCATTAGCCATTCAGGTTGATCGGTGTTTACGTGAACGTAAAAGTACACGAGAAATGTTGCCACCTGTTGAACAAATGTCTGAACCTATGCAATGTGACAGAGTTTTGTCTAGGGCACAACGTCAGGAGTTCAGAAGGCGTAATAAGCTGTGTTTTTTCTGTGGAGATGCCTCTCATATGATTTCTGTCTGCCCTAAACGAGAGAAACGTTTTGCACACACATTTGCTGTGGGTGGTGTTCAACCTAAGTTTCTTCTGGCAATTACTCTGATCTGCTCCCTGTCCACATTTTCCGCTAAGGCTTTTGTGGATTCGGGAGCGGCTCTGAACCTGATGGACTTGGATTTTGCTAAACGTTGTGGGTTTCCTATGACACCTCTGCGGACACCTATCCCTTTGAGGGGTATTGATGCTACTCCTTTGGCGAAGAATAAACCTCAGTTTTGGACCCAGGTGATAATGCGGGTCGCCCCAGACCACCAAGAAAATTACAGATTTTTGGTGTTGCATAATTTGCATGACACCATTGTTCTGGGATTTCCCTGGTTGCAAATCCATAATCCAGTTTTGGATTGGAAATCTGTGTCTGTGGTGAGTTGGGGTTGTCGGTGTGCGCTTGGTGAACTCCTGTTTTCTCCACCTCTCCCCAGTCGCATGATGTTCCTGACTATTTGGCTGATTTTTATGATGTATTTAGTGAGAATAAGTCTGCGTTTTTGCCTCCTCATAGGAGTTATGACTGTGCAATTGAGTTGAGCCCTGTGTGTAAATTTCCCAGGGGTCGACTTTTCAATTTATCTGTACCCGAGCACGAGGCTATGCGATCTTATATTAAGGAGTCGTTGGGGAAGGGTCATATTAGACCATCCTCTTGACCCTTAGGTGCTGGTTTTTTTTTCGTGGCCAAGAAAGATGGTTCATTAAGGCCTTGTATTGACTATCGTTCCCTCAACAAAATTACTGTTAAATATCAGTATCCGTTACCCCTGATTTCTGATCTATTATTCAGAGTTAAAGGTGCTTGCTGGTTTACCAAGCTTGACCTCAGGGGGGCGTATAATCTTATTCGCATTAAGCATGGGGATGAATGGAAGACGGCGTTTAATACTCCGGAGGGACATTTTGAGTACCTGGTGATGACTTTTGGGCTCACTAATGTCCCTTCTGTCTTCCAGTGCTTCATGAATGATATTTTCCGGGACTTTGTGGATACATTTTTGATCATCTATCTGGATGATATTTTGATCTTTTCCAGGGATTGGGACTCTCATGTGGAACATGTTCGGACTGTGTTCCAGATTTAGAGGGAGAATTCCCTGTATGTTAAGGGATCGAAATGCCTTTTTGGTGTACAGAGGATTTCATTTTTGGGATATACATAGTAGTAACATAGTTTTGAGGGCTGAAGGAAGACCTTATGTCCATCTAGCTCAGCCTATTTTTAGTGCAGCTGTTCTGCATTGTTGTTCCTGGGGAAGGCAAAAAACCCACAGAGTAGAAGACAATTTTCTCCATAGGGAAAAAAAATTCCTTCCCCAAAGCTGGGTCAACCATCTACCTATAATATTATGTTATTCGTAACCTTCTATACTGTTACTCACAAGGAAAGCATCCATTCCTTTCTTAAATTCATTCAGTGAGTTGGCCATCACCACTTCCTCAGGAAGAGAATTCCAGAGCCTCACTGCTCTTACGTAAAGAACCCTCTTCTATGCTGGTGCAGAAATTGTCTTTCCTCCAAACGAAGAGAATGCCCCCTTGTTCTTGTCACAGTCCTTGGTACAAACAGTTCATTGGAAAGATCTCTGTATTGCCCTCTGATATACTTGTACATATATATTAAGTCTCCCCTAAGTCTTCTCTTTTCTAGAGTAAATAGACCGAATTTTGATAACCTTTCTGTGTATTGTAGTGAACCAACTTCATTTATCATTTTAGCAGCCCGCCTTTGAACCCTTTCAAGTTCAGTAATGTCTTTCTTGAGCACCGGTGTCCAAAATTGCACACAATACTCCAAGTGTGGTCTGACGAGTGATTTGCACAGAGGGATAATTATGTTTTCATCTCATGTCCCCAGACCTCTTCTAATGCATCCCATGACCCTATTTGCTTTGGTGGCAGCTGCCTGACACTGGGCACTCCAATTTAGCTTCTTATTGACTAAGATGCCTAAGTCTTTTTCCATGTCTGATTTCCCCAGCAGTTTCCCATTTAGTAAGTAATTGTAGCATCTGTTTCTCCTTCCCATGTGCATAACCTTACACTTATCTGTGTTAAACCTCATTTGCCATTTTTCAGCCCAATTCTCCAATTTACTCAAATCTGTCTGTAGTTGCAAACTGTCCTCCTTTGTGTTAACTACCTTACATAGTTTTGTATCATCTGCAAATACTGATATTTTACTGTGTAAGCCATCCACTAGATCATTAATAAATATATTAAATAGTAGGGTGCCCAATACAGAACTCTGTGGTACCCCACTAGTAACCCTGGCCCAATCTGAGTATGCCCCATTAATAACCACTCTTTGTTTTCTATCACTAAGCCAGCCACCTACCCATCTACACACATTTCCCCTAGCCCAAGCTTTCTCATCTTACTTACCAATCTTTTATGTGGGACAGTGTCAAATGCTTTAGAGATGTCGAGATAAATGACATCCAATGATTCTCCTTGGTCCATTTGAGAGCTTACATCCTCATGTATTATATAGATAATCTTCTCATCGGACAGTTGAGGAATATGGTGGTCTATTATGTTTATTCTTTTACAGGTGACATGGGCATCAATGGATTAAGCATAAAGATGAGTATAACTTTGCTTTTTTATTTTTATTTTAAATAAAGAAGTCAGTGTCTTTATGTCAAAGAACTTTATTTCTGGCTGTGTCTTATTTACAATCTATGTTAGTATTGGTGGTATCTTATAGATGCCTCTCCATTACTAACTACTGGGCTTGATGTCAGGGCCATAAAATACCTGACATCAACCCCAAACCTATTACCCCACTTGTCACTGCACCAAGATGACCAGCCACGATAAAGCTGACAGATGGGAGTTGCAGCCAGTAGCTGATGGTTTTACCTGCGCTGGTTACCAAGAATAGAAGAGACCCCGCATCATTTTTTTTAACTATTTATTTATAACACAGGCGTATGCTGAGGAGAGTAGTACTCTCTCATCAGCCAGCGGCTGTCACAGGTATTAACCTTTTTAACCCCAATCAGAGCCTGTGTTGCCACGCTGTCATGCAGATGACAGCGTGGCAAACAATGGATGTTCGGGCACCCCATTCATGTGAATGGGGTCCAGGTTTGAGTTCGGATACTGTTCTGGTACCCAAACTGAGCTTTTTTTAAATGATCGGCCGGATGCGAACATCCACGCATTCGCCCATCTCTAGTCATTGCTGCTTCTTTTGGTGTTTCATTGTGGATCTTGAAACCCTTGCCTTGTCCAGTGAGCAAACCAAGTGTTGGCTGATTTGGTATGAAGGCATACAAATATGGATGCCTTTCTATTGGATTCCATATAAATTAGAGCAAACAAAAATCACTCCTTGTACATTGGAACACACTATTGCAGAGCATTCTTCCATTGAAAGAATACAGTATCTGTAATGTAGCCTTGGGTGGAATTCATATGGCTCTGTAATATGGGGTCCAGGGACTTCTTGTGCCACCACATAGACCATGTGTATGAGCTCTTACAACAGTTGATAGGAATACATTGCAGTCATTCTTATTTCTCCTTTTTAACCCACGATTAACAATTCACAGGAAATTGTGCTTAAATATCTTGGATCTAAGGGGTAACGTTTCTCCTTGTGGAGAGTGACATCCAGGCCTGACATGTCGGAGAGAGGAGACTTATACGCCATTCATGTTCCTCTGGTAACTAAAATATGCAAATTGCCTCTTCAGAAATGTAAATGACTTGAAATTTAGTGCCACCCATTGGAAGTAGCAAGCCTGAAAGTCAATATCGACCCTTTAACGAGTCTTGCCATATTACTTATTACAAAAGGCAAACAAGAATCTCAATTCACAGACATGGTGTTTCGGAGTATTGCCCCATTGTCAGAGAAAAATGTGAGATTTGAGTTGGCAAGGTAAGTAGTTCAAGACTGGGATCTATGGGGTACCATTTCTGCTTGTGGAGAGTAGCAAGCCAGGCCTGGCATGTCAGAGTGAGGAGACTTATCTTGCAAACAAATAATTAAACTTGTAGTCAACATCTTTCAAATGTGACATCTGCATTTACAATCATCACATCGACACTTATAATGATAAGCACTTAGAGGAAAATATAGCATATATTTACAAAAGTCATTTCATCTTATCTTAACCTCTACTGAGTATAGAGTACCTCTGTGTAAGGAGGAAGACCGGGCTGAGGGTATCTGTATGAAGCCGAGTCCGGAAGTGCCAGGGCTGTGTCCAATGTTGCTGGGGGGAAAGAATGGGGAACCGGCCAGGACTGATGACCTGGTGAAAGGGGATGTGATGAAAAGAGGGAGGAGAGAACAGGAAGCACAGGAAGGGTCAGTGGTTTCCCACCGGCAGAGAGTGGAAACAGGTGTGCACCGCGCTCTGCAGACACTGAGGGAGCACAGAGCTGAAACCAGATCGGGGTTGCGTGAGGGCCCCGTGGGAACAGGGAGCGCGCAGAGCGTTGGGTGCACCGCCAGACAGTGTGAGGTGCTCGCAGTAAGGAACAGGTGCCAGATGCCAGATTGAGAGCTGTAGTTAGAGACTTTCATGGTATTACCACCTTCGGTGCTATGGGTCAATGGACTAGGGGCTCAATGGGTAATGAAGACCACCCAATCCCGCCAGAAGTTTGTTTGTGTGTTGGCAGGAAACACCTGAAGACACTGTACCGGCCGTTGCTGGTACTATAACCCTCATCTGACTGCATGTGACTGAGGAACATTGGAGTCACGATAAGTTTGATAACAAGACTGTTGTGTTATACTGCAATTCTATTTGTTAATCACCTTTGTTCTCACTGTGAGGAGTTTGCCCTACTGTTATAATTAAATTGCATTATTGTTAACCCTTGCTGTTGTGAACTCATTTTCTGGTCTGCCTCTGGTTTCTGGTGAGGGAGCTGGTTGTGCTGACAGAGGAGTTGTGAGTTCTCTTTCTGGGCTCCCTCTGGTAGTGGCAGGAGGTAGTGAAGCTGATCTAATTAACAGAGACCTGCCACCTGATATTGAGGAAGAGGAGTGGACATCTGGAGTCTCAGACTGGATTTAAGACATCCGACTCCCTATTCCCATGCTGGTGATTTTTTCCTCCTGAGGTCTTAGTTTCCAGCTCAGTTCCTGCCTGCTCAAGCTAAGTTGTCTTTGCTAATGTTCACATTTGATTTGGTTTGGTCTATTCAGTTTTTTGTGTGGTCAGCCAGCCCCAGCTGGGGCTGTGCTGAATTTCCACTCTTATGTCACTGTATTTGCCAGTTTGCTTTTTGTTCCTTATTAGATTGGCCTATTTTTGGTCTGTTCTCAGAATATGCCAGAGTGCAGATATAGTGGGAGAAGTCTAGTGACTTCAGGGTATTTTTTGCTATCAGAAGTGTTGGACATTTTTGTAGGGTTTTTTGGCGTGATTGCAGACAGTATCTTTCCTTTCCTGTCCTTTCTAGCTAGTGTGGGCCCCATCATTTGCTCAGCCTATTTTCCTACCTGTGTTCGTGTTTTCATCTTGTCTCACCGTCAATACATGTGTGGGGGCTGTCTATTCCTTTGGGGTCTGCTCTAGGGCAGTTTTAGATTTCCCCTTTTCTTGCTTTATGCTTATTTAGTCCTCCAGCTGTGAAAAGGCGTCTAGAATCATCGTAGGTTTGCTCCACGGCTGCTGTTAGTTGTGTGGTTAGGATCAGGGGTCTGCAATCCACGTAGTTACCAACCTCTCTGGTTTTCTGTGACTTGGCTTGGTCTTGTTTTCCTCCCCGGTGACCCATTCATAACACCTTGCTCTGCATTCCCTGCATGTCTGTATCCCGTAACCTGTTACATCTGCATAAGTATTGTGGTGTAGTGACCACTGTGTCCGCTAGGGGGTGCTGTGTGGGTGGTCTAGGACAGGCGTATAAGCATTTCCAGTGTCCTGATAGGAGTAGGATGCTGAATGATTGTAATGTATCTCAAGGTGGGTGGCCTTGAGATGAAGACTTGTGTATGTGTTGTTCAGCAGTGAGACTGCTGAGGTTCTGTGTCAATGTCTTCAGGAACTCTTCAGCTAGCTGGAGAGATGGGCAGGACCAGCTACCTACAAATCCACCAAGCGGTGTGTCTGAAAACGCTGGTAGTAAAAGACTATGTGAGTGTGAAGGACCTGTGATGAGTTCATAGCCATGTGACCCAGTGGGCGTGGCTACGGACCATATAAGGTGGCCAGGGTAGGTCACATGAGTGAATGCTTGGACCCGGTTGGTCCGTTGTGGAAGGTCCCGCTGGGAGATGGGGCATCCTGCCTGACAGCGTGTGAATGCTGTGAGTAATGGCTGCAAGCGTCTGACAGTTCCCAGGGAAAGGGAATGAACATCTGCAATGAGCTGAAGCAGCCATGAGGTAACCCTGATGGGGTGAGACATCTGTGAGGCTGAAGAGCCTGAGTACTGGACATTGCGTAACCTGTGTGACCACAGGGATATCAGAGGGAAGCTCTGTCATGAACGCTATGCTGATTATATGAACTTTATGTTGCTGCTGTGGGTTTATGATGCCTGAATAAACCGCATGGATTGTTACTGTTTTATGGAAAACCCATGCCGGACGTGATTATTTGGCTGCCAAGCGAGTGTCCCCAACCTTGAATGACAGTGCTACCTTGCAGCATACAGTATATACATTTATTATTGACTGAGAGATTCCATTTTTATACTTTTTTAGATTAGAATGATCCATCTATACAGAGTAGTACAGATGGGTCCAATATTAAGATGAATTATTGCAGAATACTAACTCCGTTTTAGTTGGCAATATCTTTTATACATTTTGCCGTTTTTTGCAGTTTGCTTGCTTTGCCCAATAAAAAGAGACATATTAACTGGATTTATTTTCCATGTGAGCTACTGCTTCATATAAGTACTCATCAAATTTATGTAGAAGCTTAACCTAAATCAGCGAATATTACTATACTTCTAAACTGCTGCGAAAAAATAAATATTATATCAAGGAAATATAAGTACATAAAGCACATATGCAGTTCTAAGCAGTTAACCTATTTTGCCTGTGTATGTATCATATATGCTGGAACGGGAAATCTGATCTAAAGTGAGGATCATCTTAAATAGGTTTACCTGTTTATTGAGAGAATAGTATTATTAACCAGATGTATTTATTAGTGAAAGGTGAAATCCTGAATATTTTACATTATGCTAAGTATTGAATCACAGTACACATATTCAACTAGTCTACCTGTGTGATAGGATCCCATTTGTCACAGCAAATGTATAAAAGTCATCAGAAACGGACACAGAGTAGATTACGTCAAATGTTTCACCACTAAAGACTTTGGAAGGAGGCCGGAGCACCCATGCCATCTCCAGACCTGTAGAGAATATACATAGAAATGTACATAAATATGTCACTATACAACAATTCTAAGCAAAAAAGGGAAGGCATAATATAATATTAATCTATAAAAATATGAGGAGAACCAGATGGTCACTGATAAAAGGACTACACACACTAATGTGAATATGGCCTTATAATATCGGCAGTAAAAAGTGTGCAGAAAGTTTTGTGCTGTTGTGAAAATGACAGCAAGCTAGAAGTCATATACAAGAAATAAAGCGAATCAACTTCCATTGCAAATTAGGTTTATTAGCAAAATGTACAAAAGTTCTTCTGTTTGCAATAAACAAATCAAATAAGAATAAGTTATATAGATCAACACAATTAATAAAACAAGGGGTTTCTTCAAATTCAACACAAAATGATACTTTTTATAATTAACGCGGTATCGGTATTATTCATCACCGTCAATACAAGTGTCAGAGAACCCTCCGGATATTATGTGCTGAAAACGTGGCAGCGTTCCCAGGGAAACCTAGCTCACTGCTCATGGACAATGACCTCTATTTCATTAATATTCTTGGGTTGGTAAGAGAGTGGTCCAAAAAGTTTAGAGAAAAGATTGCTGCATTGCACAACCAAGAAAAGGGATAGAAAAAGAAAGCAAAGGCATTGAATGTAGTGGTTGCAGTAAAATCCTTCAGGGCTACTGATAAAAGATAACAGCAGGGGCGTAACTACCGAGGTGGCAGGGGCCGCAGCTGCGACGGGGTCCCAGAGTGCTTAGGGCCCCGCCCAGTCCAGCAAAGAAGCAGCCGGCTTCATGTGGGACCTGGGCTTCCATCACATCCTGGGCCCCCTCGTCTAGCATGAACTCGTTTATTCCTCCCCCTGAGCTCTGCACTCCACCCCTCCGTGTCTCAGGTGATGGAGGATGAGACCTGCTGCCATCACTCAAAGCCGACACCTCTTAGTGACCAGTCACATGGAGCCCCATGACTACAGAGTGCAGGGGGAAGGCGCGCATTCAGGAGTGCACGATGGCTGTTCTGTGCGTACAGGACCTGTGATGAGGTCACAGGAGGGGAGAAGTCAGGGGTCACATGATCAGGGCCCTCAGTGTATGCAGAATTCTGCTGTGCTGGTTGTCATGGATGAGGGTAAGTTTATGTGTGGGGTCAGGAGGAGTTTACAGTGTGGATGTAGCAGAGCTGTGTGTGTACAAGGTGTACACAGCAGAACCATGTGTGTACGAGGTGTATGGAGAGGAGCCACTTGTGTACGAGGTTAAAGGAGCGGAGCCATGTATGTACGAGATGTACGAAGTGGAGCCGTGTGTGTACGAGGCGAACGGAGCAAAGCCGTGTGTGTACGATGTGTACGGAGCGGAGACGCGCATGTACGGAGGTGTACGGAGTGGAGCCGTGTGTGTACAAGGTGCACGGAGCAGAGCAGTGTGTGTACGAGGTGTGCGGAGCGGAGCTGCGCGTGTATGAGGTGTACGGAGCAGAGTCGCGCATGTACGAGGTGTATGGAGCGGAGATGTGCGTGTATTTTGACATGGGGGGGCTCATTTGAAAGTTCACACCAGGGCCCATAACTTTGTAGTAACGCCACTGGATAACAGCATTCATATAGGCCTTCCACTGCCTTCATCATTCAGCTGAAGTTCCTAGACATTTATTAATGTCTTACTAATAAAGATGAACAATCACAAAATAAAAGTTTTTATTGGCCAGATGCAACCATGGCAAGAGTGAACAAACAAAAAAAGTCCCACATCTTATCAGAAAAGATGGCAAAAGCTGGATGTCAGAACCAGTAACTGCCAAACAAATACATAAAGGTAAGATGAAAGACTCCGTTTGGGATACAGAACTCATGACAGGTTAAAGGTGTCTTAGCAGAAGATGCAAGAAACATAGATGATGTACTTTGGTACTCAGATACTAGAATTGGTAGGTACAGATCTTCATTTGCTAGAGCATTAAGACTCATTTCAATCAACTAAAGCCTCATACAATATATAGGGATATAGAGCAGCAAAACAAAGCAAAAAAGAAAGTTAACAACAACTAATTTTGTGGCCATGGAGTTCTCAGTAGTCACATATATTTTCCTCATGCAAAACAATAAGACTTTTGCTCACCTCCATTCCAGCGATATTGGCGCCTGGTGTTACGGACTCGTATGACATAACAACCCTGCAGCCAAATAGCAACCGATTCTTATCTCCTTGGGATGTAACTGACATCTGGAAGAAGTTAGAGAGCAGCAGCAGTTCTCATCTGTTCTGGGACTCAGTTTAATCTAAAGGAAGTGAGAGGAAGCAGGAGCTGTTTTGCTGCAGGGCTTATGTGAAATAATGCTGTGCGAGCCCCAGGAGAGCAGGTGCCACCATTCTTGGAACAGTGCCCTCATTGGAGTCCAGCTGTTATTATTTATGTGGGGGAAAAATAGTGATTGAGAAGGATTGTCTGAGTAGTGGACAACCCTTTTGAGTAGATAATATGGGAAGGAAGCACAGTAACAAGGTGTACATGTGCCTATTACGCTGTCAGGCACATTGTCTAAGGGTTGTTTCCGTGTCTCTGGACATTACAGAAAAGGGGTTTCCTGGCTGGGAGTCTGTGCTGTTACCTGTAAGATTAACTGCTGCAGACTATACATTAGCACTTGCCATGGCAGGCCAGGACCCGACGAAGTAGAGAAGATTGAGAGAGACCAGACTGCAAAAATAAACTTTTCTTTATTAATCAAACTAGTGGAATGTTTGTATATCAGCAGGCATGACACTTAGGCTGGTTTCATACTAGCTTTTTTTGCGTTGCGCTGCGTGTGCATACATGCGCCCCTATGTTTAACATGGGTGCGCATTGTCTAGCGTTTGAAAGCGTTTGTATTTTGTGAGCATGCGTTTTTTTGCAGTGTGCACCTATTGAGCTTATAATAAAGCCCTAACCCACAACCTGACCGTCATGTGTGTCAAACAGTGTTTGATAATTCAGTATAATTCAATATAAACAGCACACCATCAAACAATAGTACAATAGGGTAAAGAAGGGGTTAAATTGGAGTCCCATCCCAATGTTAATGTGTATGTCACAGACGTGACTTTTAATGTTTTTAATGTTTTTTGTGTGGTTTTTGTACCTAATAAAGCTTGTATTTTTATGTATTATGTGGTGATCCCCCTATCTATGGCCTATATCTTTTCTCTTTTCTTTATATTACATGACAATATGCAATCTGTAAAACAACCATCTATTTCATACCATGTCAGTATAAGTATTTATGCTCTTTTTCCATGCAGACAACAGTAGGGAACGGCTTTGTCCTCTGTTTCATTACTAAGATGACTGTTTTTGTTTTTGTTAGTGGAACGCATTTCTGTACAGCTTCCAAATCTTCCAGAGGTAATTGTAAACCCCATCCTCAAGGAAACAGCCCTAGGGCCTACTTTTTTAACCAAATCGTCACACACTTACAGCACCAGTCAAAAACTGGACATACCTGCTTATGCAATGGTTTTCCTTGTTCGTATTATAATGTGCACATTGTAAAAAAAACATTTGTGAAACAAACCAGAATATGTGTTAAACCTTAGATTCCTCCAACTATCCCCTTTTTTTTACTGAATACAGATTTACAAACTCTTGGCATTTGGAGTACTTTGAGGAATCTAAGGTTTAATACATATTCTGGTTTGTTTCACACGTTTCTTTATTCCCTGTTTCTATATTTGTCCTCCATGATTTGGCTGCCTTCAGTCTGAATCTCTAGTATAAACAAGAAAAAACATTGTATGAACAGGTGAGTCCAGACTTTTGACCAATACTGTATGTCTCTTGCATGACCAGCTTGAAAATCTGTTTACTGCAAAGAAAGACACATGGAAAGACACTTGTTTGCATTCCTGGTATTATCAGATGATATTATGCAAATAGTGAGTGTTTTCTCAGTAATGGTCTATGGTTATCCAAGATATGTAGCACCCAGAAGAATTACCATTTATATTACCAATCCCATGAAGCTTTCATCTTCAAGCTGTTAAGATCAGCTTGAGTATTTTGCCCTAATTCTTCTTTTATACCAGGTTCCTGGTTATACCACTGATATGTTCTTCACTGTTCACAGTACTGATGTCACGTCCCCCTGAAAGAGCTGGATTTAGACAGTCACGTAGGGTAATGAATCTTCACAGATCTTCTTTAGAGATGGTGTGATTCATGTCATTTTTTAAAAGGATTTAAAAGGACTCTTTTCATGCTGGCTGAAACCATACAGCCTGGTTGTTTTCAGCTGCAACTACTTATCATTTACTGCCTCTATATATACTGGCTCTGGGTGGTTAGTCCTTGCCAGTGAAAGATTTGTCTTCCTGTGCTGAGTGCTAAAGCTAAGTAGTTGGAGTGGAGTTGTAATTGTGATTTGTAGTTTGCTGTAGTACATGTGTGTTTAGTTCCTGGTCCTTGTTCCTATTCAGTTTATTCCTCCCTGTCCCTATCCTCCTCCTTATAGTTGTTTTTGCCTTTGTATCCTAGAGCTTTTCTGTTATTCCTGTTTTGTCTTTGTGGCTTGTTTACCTCAATTTTCTGTCCCAAGCCTCATGGGGTGGGGGAGGGGACAGCTTAGGGTTTAACAGGAGAAGAGTAAGGTCAAAGACCTGGGCCTCTCTACTTTCAACTGTAGTCCAGGGACAGGGATAGTTAGGGTCCCAGTTCCAGGGACAATTTAGGTTCCTCTCCCTTACTGAAGATCACCACAGCATGACAACTGATCAACAATTTACTCATTCCACAGTAGTGAAAAATACGACTATATCAAAGTATTCAACTTAAATGTACACATTTACAATGCAAAATATTACATTATAACATTGTAAACTGTCTTAAATTGCAATAAATATAAGCTTATAAGGCCAAGACTAGTTTCATATCTTTCGGGTTTTTTTTTTGTTTGTTTGTTTTTTTTGCTTAAGTGAAAAATTGATCCATTTCCATCAGTGTTTTGGATCAGATTTTCAACAGTGTTTGGTTCATGTGTCAGATATTACCATCAGAGTTTCATTAGTCTTTCTGTTACGAAAAATAATGATGGCGGTTTCTCAAGCTATGAAACAGTCAATGAAAAACAGCACTACAGTTGTGGCCAAAAGTATTGACACCCCTGCAATTCTGTCAGATAATACTCAGTTTCTTCCTGAAAATGATTGCACACACAAATTCTTTGGGATTATTATCTTCATTTAATTTGTCTTAAATGAAAAAATACAAAACAGAATGAAGCAAATAGCTAAACATTGATCATTTCACACAAAACTGGGCCAGACAAAAGTATTGGCACCCTCAGCCTAATACTTGGTTGCACAACCTTTAGCCAAAATAACTGCGACCAACCGCTTCCGGTAACCATCAATGAGTTTCTTACAATGCTCTGCTGGAATTTTAGACCATTCTTCTTTGGCAAACTGCACCAGGTCACTGATATTTGAAGGGTGCCTTCTCCAAACTGCCATTTTTAGATCTCTCCACAGGTGTTCTATGGGATTCAGGTCTGGACTGATTGCTGGCCACCTTAGAAGTCTCCAGTGCTTTCTCTCAAACCATTTTCTAGTGCTTTTTGAAGTGTGTTTTGGGTCATTGTCCTGCTGGAAGACCCATGACCTCTGAGGGAGACCCAGCTTTCTCTCACTGGGCTCTACATTATGCTGCAAAATTTGTTGGTAGTCTTCAGACTTCATAATGCCATGCACACGGTCAAGCAGTCCAGTGCCAGAGGCAGTAAAGCAACCCCAAAATTTTTCTTTTCCGTCCACATCTAGGGAGGTTAGCCACAGTGCCATGGGCTTTAAACTTCTTGATGACACTGCGCACGGTAGACACAGGAACATTCAGGTCTTTGGAGATGGACTTGTAGCCTTGAGATTGCTCATGCTTCCTCACAATTTGGTTTCTCAAGTTCTCAGACAGTTCTTTGGTCTTCTTTCTTTTCTCCATGCTCAATGTGGTGCACACAAGGACACAGGACAGAGGTTGAGCCAACTTTAATCCATGTCAACTGGCTGCAAGTGTGATTTAGTTATTGCCAACACCTGTTAGGTGCCACAGGTAAGTTACAGGTGCTGTTAATTACACAAATTAGAGAAGCATCACATGATTTTTTGAACAGTGCTAATACTTTTGTCCACCCTCTTTTATGCTTGGTGTGGAATTATATCCAGCTTGGCTTTAGGACAATTCTTTTTGTGTTTTTTCATTTAAGACAAATTAAATGAAGATAATAATACCAAAGAATTTGTGCTTGCAATCATTTTCAGGAAGAAACTGAGTATTATCTGACAGAATTGCAGGGGTGTCAATACTTTTGGCCACAACTGTATGATGCAACCTGGATGTCTGAATTTTCATTGATCTATAGACTTTTATGGGTGAGTTTTATCTGAGACTAAGATATAAAGTAGAAATGTCTCAGCTTTTTTTTTCTGGACATTCAATCCTTAAAGAAAACAAAAAAAAAAAGCAGATGTGTGAATAGCCCCATAGACTACAACGGAAACTAATTCTATCACTGGAAAACAAAGGTGGTGGTGATTTCTCCTTCATTAGAAGTCTTCAAACAGAGGCTGGACAGACATCTGACTGGGATGATTTAGCAAATCCTGCTTTGAGCAGGGGGTTGGACCAGATGGCCCAGGAGGTCCCTTCCAACTCTACCATTCTTTGATTCTATGATTCAAAGACAGAACACTTTCAAGAAAATGGGACCTGTTAAATTTTCCTGTTTATGATGAGCAATGCTCACACAATTTTGTCCAAGACCAGTTATTAGTTTTGTCCTATTGATAATGTTGAAATGTAATTTATCCTGTGGTAGACATGGATGGAAATTTATTAAAGAGGATAAGAACATATACCCTATAATGAAGTCGTTTTAGTTTGTCATAGTGGCTGATACAGATAGTCCTAAGTAATTCTAATTGATCAGCATGCAAATGTTCATGTTCATGTA
Organism: Dendrobates tinctorius; assembly: GCF_039654945.1. Classification (NCBI taxonomy): domain Eukaryota; kingdom Metazoa; phylum Chordata; class Amphibia; order Anura; family Dendrobatidae; genus Dendrobates; species Dendrobates tinctorius. The sequence goes on along the minus strand of NW_027361858.1, from coordinate 12,448,173 downwards.
TTATATATAGATATTAAAAAAACCATCGAAACTTCGATGAAGATAAATAAATAAACAGCTTAGAAAAACACTTTACACATAGGTAAAATAAGATCACGTACAATAAATGACAAAAAGTAGGTAAGTAAAACATAACATTAAAAGCAAAAAGTTTAGTATTATACTTTAACATATACAAATGCTGCATAATTTACTGTAGCAGCGATCTTTTGTATATTAATATGTTATTTAATACTTTCTGTATTGCTTTCACACATTAACCTTAACCTACGAATGTTCAAGCTTAACATGGGTGCAACTTGACTTTTACATGAAGGGAGAAGTAAAGTTGCTGACCTTTTCCCTTCTCCTGCCCAACAGAGAAAATTGGGAATATTGGAAATGAGAGAGCTAGTAGTACTTACACTTTCTCATTTTTTGAGAGAACCCGTATGCATAATAACCTAGCAATGTCCTGCAGTATAAGAGTAGAGGAGAATTTTTCAGCATTTATATGAAAGATTGGTATCATTTATTAGTATTATTTCTGAGACTTATTATTAGTTTCAAAGGGAGAGTTGTGATTTCATATGAATCCTATGGGGGGACAGATAATTAAACTTGATTTGTAAATAAGTGTTACTTGTTTAGATGCTTTTGTCCTATTTTATATAATAAACTGTAAACTAGAAACCATAAAAAGGAATAAAATGAACAGCAGCAGATATCTGTAAGGGGGCAAATATTTTTTGCAGCTGTGCAACCATCTCTGGTATTCTGCTGATTGCAGTTTTACATTCCCCATAGTATTGCAGGGTTATTTCCAGAAGGATCCACTAATAGGAAGCTATTCAGATAATATTACATTGCACTTATTCACGTTGATATATTTCTGGGCAAGAAAAATGTGCATTATGTGCCCAAATGGGCAGCATCCTAACTACGATAAAGGGCTCGATAAAGGGCTATTTTCAATGACCATTTACATCCATCGATTCCTGAAAATACACTATGGACAACTGTACAACTTGCAGGGGGAGTACAATTCTGCACATTTTTTACCTTTCACAGCTGATGAACATTATCAACCCCCTATATCCATTATCTTTCTATGGCAACCTTACCTCCACAATCGATCATATTTACTTCATCAGGATTTTCCAGCGGCCAGCAGTCATATTCCGTGTTGTCCAAGTCATGCCAGCCTTGACTTACATTAGAAAAAAAGATCTAATTCAATACAAAAAAAAAAACGACTTTAGTTTCCAAAGTCAAACTTGGTTCAGTATTTTATAAATGCAGATGCAATCTGCTTCGGAAATGTATCAAGAATCTAATATTTGCAGATGTAGCAGACTTTATTGCTCCCTTTGGAGTTTTGCATGGTGATTTGTAGCAATAATCATGACACCAAGGCCTAGGCAAAAGGTAATAGTTTACATTAAATGAAGCTAGTTTTATTATTTGTCAGCAAAACGCGAGTCTACTAAATGTAGAATGAAGTTTAAACGTGTAAGCAAAAAATCCAACTGTTCTAGGTGTGACGTGTGCGACATTTAATAAACATGATCAAAAAATAGAATAGTATAAATGTAATTGGAAATCTCTCTTATTTGTGTTTGTGTGTTTAAATATATGTGTAAGTATATGTGTAAGTCTACATTATTATTATAGTTTATATACAGAAAATACATATTATAAGGCATAATATATACACCTACCATTAAACTCCCAATCAGATGCAACAGAAAAAGAAGTGATTTGAAGCCTTTCATAGCAGAGCAGATTATTACATCCAAGTTCTAGGTATTTACTTAATGGTCTCAGGGGGGTTCTTTAGAAACGGTGCTGTGCCTGCGATACACGACCAGATGTGATGCTGTTCTTGCTGTTGCTGCTATAATTTCTCCCTTAGGACTGCCGATTGGATGGTAAGGAGGAGAAAGTTGGCTGTGCTCAGCTGGAAAATCAATTTACTTTCAAGGAATCATTGCATTGTGTAAATCATTCTACTTCATCTCCATCTAGTGGGTATATGTGGAAATACAAGGACGTATTCATGGAAGTTCTCTTGTAGCAAAAGATACAACAAATATATATATATATATATATATATATATATATATATGCAAAAGCAAAACCAAAGAAATGAGCATAAGTTGGTATATGTGTATTGTATCAGAACACATTCACACTCTAGCCATTTAACAGACAAAACCCTAGAAAAAAAAAAAGTGAGCATGTACCCTATAGAAAGCAAATACCGTAAGTAAAAACTAGTAGTACATGTAAAAAAATGTAGTGTGCTTAGGTAACACTATTTTGATTTAAAAAAAAGCATAAAACCATCCCACCAATCGGGATAATCCTACTTCTAGTATTAAAACCTCACCTTGTGTCAGCCGACCTCCATGTACAGGTGCATCTCTCAAAATTAGAATATCATCAAAAAGTTTTTTTATTTCAGTTCTTCAATACAAAAAGTGAAACTCCTATATTATATAGAGTCATTACAAGCAGAGTGATCTATTTCAAGTGTGTATTTCTGTTAATGTTTGATTATGGCTTACAGCCAATGAAAACCCAAAAGTCATTAGCTCAGTAAATTAGAATACTTTATAACACCAGCTTGAAAAAATTATTTTAAAATCCGAGATGTTGGCCTACTGAAATGTATGTTCAGTAAATGCACTCAATACTTTGTCGTGGCTCCTTTTGCATCAATTACTACATCAATGCGGCGTGGCATGGAGGCGATCAGCCTGTGGTACTGCTGAGGTGTTATGGAAGCCCAGGTTGCTTTGATAGCAGCCTTCAGCTCGTTTGCATTGTTGGGTCTGGTGTCTCTCATCTTCCTCTTGACAATACCCCATAGATTCTCTGCAGGGTTATGGTCAGGCGAGTTTGCTGGCCAATCAAGCACAGTGATACTGTTGTTTTTAAACCAGGTATTGGTACTTTCGGCAGTGTGGACAGGTGCCAAGGAAATAAATGTGTATAACAAAACGTGTAATTGCAATAATTTTCTGGGAGAAATACTTCATTTTCTGGAACAATTTCAAGGATGTCAACACTTTCAGCCAGGACTGTATATACTAGTATATATATATGTATATACAGTATATTTTTGCGACTTGCGGCAATCACAACAAAATGCAACATGTTGCGATTGCAACAAGTTGTTTCAGTGTCAAAACGACGCATGCGGATGCATCCACATACATCCGCATGGCCTGCATACCCAATGTTAAAGATAGGTACGCAGGACACATGCAGACATAGGCGGAGCTGAACGGAGGAGGTGCTGCAGTGGGCTGTGCTTAATGGAGGAACTACGCCGCCCTCCACAGCTCTGACATCTGCAAATCTGAACCCAGCCTAAAGGTAACTACGTTCCCATTTTGTGTGAGCTTCTTTACTGATGGAAGATTGCTTTCAAGGCTGGGAACATAGAGATCTTACTGGACTCTTTCTGCATTGTGCTAAGGAAACTGGACAGTGGAGGTAGCCGTCTCCTACTCCTTCTAAAGTCATATAATGACCATCAGCTAAGATGACCTTTTCTGACTCGCTTTCATTAAGGTCAGTGAAGAAATCCTTGTTATTTGTCATATGACTGCTTGCACCAGAATCTATACAGCATATATGCTTTGCAGATGGGCCTGTACTGGCTTTAAATGCAGCTTCAACACATGCAGAATCTTCCTTTACAGCTGTTTTAACCCTTTGATGAATGTTCTGCTTTTTAAGCTGACTCATTCTTGCTTTCCAAATTCTGCAGTCTGCTTTAAGGTGGCCGGGCTTTTTACAGACAAAACTTTCACGAGTTTCTCTTAGATTGCACTTATATTTAAGGAAATCCTGTGTCTTTAATGCTGTTTCTGCTCTGGACTAATTACTGCTGCTTACATGCTGCATTTTTCTCTTCATCCACAAGTTTGCCTTTAACATACTCTAGTGTCAGCTCATCATCTGGCCGTGCATCTGTAGGGAAGGCGACCTGACGGACGGACGGACTAGTCAGAGTGAAGAAAGATAGGTTTGCACAGTGTAGGTAGGAGTCAGTGATTACAGTGGGGAAACAACTAGGAAAGTGTAGTGGACGTGCAGTACCTTGAGATGACCATTAGATGGCAGGGTGGAGTGTGAGCGAAGGACTTTACAGCAGCTTAGGGCTTTAGAAACCGTTGGTCATGGGGGGCGAGGTGACAGTTGGAGTGACAGTTTCAAGGAACCGGGTGAGCTATAAATTCTGAGGGAGGGTTCCAGAAGATTCCAGTCCCCAGGGGGAGCTCAAGTGACAGGAGGACTACGACAGTCTGTGCACTCTGAGGAGAATCCAGACCAGGGGGACTGAGGAGAGAGAACGTCAGGGGGGTGGTCCTGACAGGAAAGGACTGCAGTTGAGATGAGGTACTGGGTGTAAGACACCGTATGTGACACGACGACTGAGCAGTAGAAGCGCTGTTGGTTAATGGGCCTAAGGCGGCCACAGTGACGGAACTGTCAGGAGCGTCGACAGTAAAGGAGGGGACGGTGTGTGCAGACACGTCTCCAGTGTACGGTGTGAGAAGCGGCTCTGGAAACGGAGGGCCGCGAGGTGTGCCGTCAGTCGGACGGCAAGTGAAGAAATAAACTTGGACCTGTTGCACCCAGAATCTGCCTCCATCGTGTCTCTGTTGTCATCTCTGCGCGGTATAAAAGTAGGACCACCCCCCCAGCTCGGCACCCCACCACCGACTCTACATTTGGCGTAGTCGGCAGGATAGACGCCGCTAATACATCATCTTCTGCGGCAGGCCTGCCTCAAAGACTGGAAAAGGACTTGGACTACTCTTTGGATTACAATTACCTGTGGATTACAAATGACCTACCTGTGGAATACAAATGGGAAGCGCTGTGGTGGATCTGTGTGGCCAGCAGAGGATCCGGGGCGGTACCAGGTACTGTGCAGTATGGCGGTGTTGCTTCAGCGCAGAGGAGAGGTCCGGGTGTTTGCAGTCATGTTGAATGGACTGGGACCCCCTCCAACGTATCCCAAAAGGAAGCAGTATGTGCCTGGAGATCGACGCTTCCATATATTGGACCCTGACAGGAGGGTGGAGAGGCCTGCCGACACCTCACCTCACAGAGGGAGTGGCACAGAAGAAAAACTTGGCTGCGGCTGTCTGATGCCATTCGAGTGCTGCCCAACGGACGGTATGAGACTCTGCATGTGTCGGGGCATCGGCCGCCTAGAGTGGCAGTGGCGGCAGGGGATGGAGCTGTGCCAGAAGTCGCCCTCAGAGCCACGGGAGAGCAGCGGGATGCTGAGCTGGGGAGCGGAGCCTGAGCGGAGTCAGCGAGAACGGCCGCCACCAATACCAGCAGAGGACTTCTCAGCGGAGCCCCCGAGTTTGGGGGAAAGACCCACGGGACAGTGGAGCGAGGGACGGAGGCTGCGGGTGAAGCCGCGTATTGATGTGATGGAGGCCGCAGCGCCGGGGAAGGTGAGAGTACCCCCGGCACCACCAGTGCCTCCGCCAGCGGCCCTCATCATTCCGCCGCAGCACGCTGCCCCCTGCGCACCAGAAGGCCTGGGTACATCGGGCCCCGTGGTGTATGCAGAGTTGTGCGAGGCCCCTGCTCAAGTCCCTGAGGTACCCCGCCTGGAGCCGCCAGTGCGGAAGTCATCCAAAGAAGACGCTGCTGCGTTCCCCCTGCTGATAGCAGCTGCGTCGTTGGAACCGGCCGTTACTCCGGCTCCATTGGAAGTAGTGGATGCGGCCTGTCCTGAGGCCGCGGTTATGCCGCTGCTGAGTTCGACTGCGGCCGACTTAGTGGGCCTTGTGATTCCAGCCTCCAAGGACCCGGTTGTCCCCATTTGCCACCTGGCCCCAGCGGCTGTTGAGCCACAGGAATCATCGGCCGCCTCTGATCCACGTCCTTCCTCGGTTAAGTCCCGCCCACCGGACTCCAGGGCTCATGCCGGACCCTCTGTTTGGGTCGCAGGAGTTATAGAGAAGAAGAGGGCCAGGGGGCAGGAAGTCTGGAACCTGCTCCATGAGAGGGGAGAGGCTGGCATGGCGGCTAAACGACCCCCGGGACGGCTCGTTTATACTATCTTGCAGAAAGGGACACTTCTTGCATCCTGGGAGCTCCACGGTTGTGGGGTCCCATACTACTGACCACCGAAAGGAGGATTGAACAGTCAGGAGTTCGTTGCACCGTTGTGCAGGTCAAAAGGACAGTTCGCGGTCAGATTTAAAAAAAAAATGTTTATCTGTGATTTTTATGTCTGTTTTTCTATGTTCCTCTTACAGGATAGTTTGTGTTTACTTGTTAGACTGACAGAGCGGGGATACTTAGAAGAGAGGGAGTGTCCATGTCCAAGGAAGGGGGGAGAAAGAAGACATGCAATGTTATGTTGTTATATGTTGGTTTTAAAATGAGCAAAAGAAAACGGAAAAAAAAAAAATTATAAAAAAATGGGGTACTTGTGCTATTATAAAGTTGTATGATGTATAATATGCAAAGTAAAATGCAACAGGTCCGGGTAAGGGAAGGTCTGCGGGACCAAAGGAAAGTGTGAGATCCGGTAGGGATCTAAGAGTTGAGGAGGTCTGGGAGACCGGGACGCCGACCATGACATGTAATTGAAAGAAGGAAAATGAGTTGGAAGACGTGAGAAAGACAGCCGTCCTAGGTCAGGTCCCCAACACCACGGACACCCCTGAAGAAGGAAAGGCGGGCGCCGGCAATGATCTGGTAGGTGAGTGGCCTCGATCATGGCGTACCGGATAGTGAAAGGTAACAGTAGGGGAGAGTAGAGGAAAGATACACGCCGTAGAGAGAATACGGGTGTACCTTGCCCAATTTGAAAGACGTTGTCATGTGGCGTGCGCGCTGGTGAGTAGCAGTAGGCTGCTCAGAGCATAGTGCTCCCAGTATGGTTCGGCCCCCGCAGATAGTGGGTTTGGCTCAACTTCTGGTCCGACAACAGAATGTAGGTGTAGATTCAGAACGACGAAGGCAGGGATGACGATTGTCGAGGACGACAATGGACAAAGGAAGGTGGAGTGTAGGGAAGGTGACCTGACGGACGGACGGACTAGTCAGAGTGAAGAAAGATAGGTTTGCACAGTGTAGGTAGGAGTCAGTGATTACAGTGGGGAAACAACTAGGAAAGTGTAGTGGACGTGCAGTACCTTGGGATGACCATTAGATGGCAGGGTGGAGTGTGAGCGAAGGACTTTACAGCAGCTTAGGGCTTTAGAAACCGTTGGTCATGGGGGGCGAGGTGACAGTTGGAGTGACAGTTTCAAGGAACCGGGTGAGCTATAAATTCTGAGGGAGGGTTCCAGAAGATTCCTGTCCCCAGGGGGAGCTCAAGTGACAGGAGGACTACGACAGTCTGTGCACTCTGAGGAGAATCCAGACCAGGGGGACTGAGGAGAGAGGACGTCAGGGGGGTGGTCCTGACAGGAAAGGACCGCAGTTGAGATGAGGTACTGGGTGTAAGACACCGTATGTGACACGACGACTGAGCAGTAGAAGCGCTGTTGGTTAATGGGCCTAAGGCGGCCACAGTGACGGAACTGTCAGGAGCGTCGACAGTAAAGGAGGGGACGGTGTGTGCAGACACGTCTCCAGTGTACGGTGTGAGAAGCGGCTCTGGAAACGGAGGGCCGCGAGGTGTGCCGTCAGTCGGACGGCAAGTGAAGAAATAAACTTGGACCTGTTGCACCCAGAATCTGCCTCCATCGTGTCTCTGTTGTCATCTCTGCGCGGTATAAAAGTAGGACCACCCCCCCCAGCTCGGCACCCCACCACCGACTCTACACATCTAGTACAGTCACGAGTGTGTCATAGCTCTCTGGAAGACCACTTAATAAAAATGCAGCAACATAAAAATCTTTAGTTTCTTCTCCAATACCCCTGAGATGCTCCACAATCTCTAGGGTGTTTCTTATATAGTCCTGCATTTTCTGTCCATCACTTAGCTTAGACTGATACACCTTTCTCATGAGATAAAGCTTATTGCTGAGATTTGATCTTTCATGCACTTTCTGTAACTCATCCCACATCTCCTTTGCAGTTGCACACTTGCATATATGTACAATCTGATTATCAACTACACTGAGGGAGATCATGCTTTGGGCTTTCTGATCCTTCTCTAGCCAATCATCTGGTAATGGATGAGGTACCTGTTCCTGAGTATATTTCCACATACATTCTCTTTTGAGCAGCATCTTCACCTTGAATTTCCCGGTCTGGTAGTTCGTTTAGTGAGGTGTGGCACTGAGAACTTGACAGGTTTGCTGCTAGTGGACATCTTCTCTGTTGATCTGTGCTGCCTTTGCTTTAGACTTCTGTTGCTGTGTTACTCTGGGATTCTGTGTCACTCTGGGCCCATAACCTGTTGACAGTGGATTATTCAAGATACTCTCCAAGCGTGTGACAGCAGAGCGTTTTTATTCAGGAACAATCAGGAACAATATGCTTAATAGATCAGGAATAAATTATGTGGGTGTCTCTATCTGTGCAGATTCTACAGCAGGCTGCTTGATCACACACAGACATAGGAAAAACAGGAAATACAGTCACATGCTCTCCCTGTGTGAGCCTCTGGGAGTTTTTCTTTTGTTCTAACTTTATAATCAGCATACAAATCTAGAAACTAAACACTCATGGACAGGAATGGAGTTGTTGCACCAAACATATTCCAACAGAACGATAACTGTCCATCAAAACGTTTAGCCAAAAGCTTCATGATGTGCATCCCCAGCTTAAGATGGTCAGTCCATTTGGCCAATTGCTATTCTTTCCATACTCCAATACAAATCGGCTCACCAAGCATGGATATGTTCTGAATGGATGGGGAGAATATGCTTCAGCCAGACACTCCTGGCAGCATCTTATTTCCCATGAAAACAAAGTATAAAACATATTGAGATCTAACTATCCAATACTGCATTTCCTGGACAATTATGAAACAAATGTTTACTGTAATGCTCATTCCTGATAGGCCCAACTAAGAGGCTGACAAACACCTATCAAACATAGTTGCACTGAAGCACTGTTATATACAGTTTCAAGTATCCTAAGAGGACTATTAAATAGAGTAAAAAATTAAAAGTTTCTAAAAATATAAAAAGTGCACAAAAGTTCAAATCACCTGCTTTTGCCCCATTAAATATTAAACAATTGCAAAAAAATAAAAAATACACGTATTTGGTATCACCACATTCAGAAATGTCCAATCTATCAAAATATAAAATAAATTTCATCTGATTGTAAAATGGCGTAGTGAGAAAAAGAATCAAAACTCCATAATTGCATTTTTGGTCTACGCCACATTGCAAATAAAATAAGACGATCAAAACATTGTATCCACTCCTAAATAGTATCAGTAAAAATGTCAAATCGGGACGCAAAAAATAAGCCCTCACACAGCCCCAGATGCCAAAAATTGTGTACATTATGGGTCTTGGAAAATGAAAAAGCTAACTTTTCTTTTCGACAAATTTTAGACATTTTTCCACCACATAAATAAAAAAACACCTATACATGTTTTGTATCTGCGTAATCATAGTGATCTGGGGAATCATATTGACAGTGTCACAATCCATTTTTGGATTTGTGGCAGTTCTGGCTCCAATAAGTTAAAACTTGTTTCCTTTCAGGTCATCGGGAGTTAATGTCAGTCCCCCCCGCTGGCAACCTGGTGTTACTGCAGTGCTGCTGGTTCAGCTGATGTGGGTGGTGACCACTCCCAACATTCTTTCAAAGGTCACCTCATGCATCATCTGACTGTTGGTTATACAGGTCCTTTCTGGAGACCAGCCTAGCAGAGGCAGCTCTCTGGTGCCTGTCATGTTTGGTATTAAGAGTCCTGTTGCTGCTGATATTTGTGGTGTGGAGCTTTGCAGTGGTGCATATAAGCTAAGTGTGGTGTTTTTCCTCCTAGACCCTTTTGGTGTTTGTCATTTTGCCCTGTCTGTACTATCTGCAGTGGCAAAGGCTAGTGCTCCTTGCCGGCCAGTGCATTAGCCAGGGCAGAGACAGGTGACATTACGGATTAGGCTCCTGACGGCGGCAGGGGGAAAGATCTGCATAGGGTGTTAGGGGAGTGCAGGGACAGGCTCAGGCTGAGATCAGGTGGTGACCAGCCCTCATTCCCTATCGCTAGGGCCTTCCTTTTGTGTTTTCCATCCCGATGTGTGTGAGTTGCGCCGTCCATTGACTGACCACCCATTGGGGTCGAGTCACACCGTGACAGACAGGTCAGTTTTACCATGTATTTTGCATGGTAAACAATAAAAAAAATGTGAAATTGCATTTTTTTGCACTTGGAATTTTCTTCCAGTTTTCCAGTACACTATATGGCAGAATGGTGACATTAAAAAGCACAACTTGTCCCACAAAAAACAAGGCCAAGACCAAGCAAAATTTCAGTGAGAGCTGCTCATAGAATTGCTAGAGAGGCAAATCAGAACCCCTGCTTGACTGCAAAAGACCTTCAGAAAGATTTAGCAGACTCTGGAGTTGTGCCACATTGTTCTTCTGTTCAGAGTCATCTACACAAATATGGCCTTTATGGAAGAGTCATCAGAAGAAAATCTCTCTTGCGCTCTCACCATGAAATTCAGCATCATAAGTATGAAAAACAACATCTAAACAAGCCTGATGCATTTTGGAAACAAGTCCTGTGGACCGATAAGGTAAAAAAAACAATTTGGCCACAATGATCAAAGGTATATGTGGAGAAAAAAGAGCACAGAATTTTAGGAAAAGAACATCTCGTCAACCATTAAGCATGTAGGTGGATTAATCATGCTTTAGGGATGTGTTGCAGCCAATGGTATGGGGAACATTTCACGGGTAGAGGGAAGAATGAATTCAATGAAATTTCAACAAATTCTTGATGCAAACATATTACTAATCTGTAAAAATTCTAAAGTTGAAAAGAGGATGGCTTCTATAAATGGATAATGATCCTAAACACAAGTCAAAATCCACAATAGACTACTTCAAAAGGGGCAAACTGAAGGTTTTACAATGGCCCACACAGTTCCCTGATCTTAACATCATTGAAAATCGGTGGCTCGATCTCAAAATAACAGTGCATGTAAGACGACCCAGGAATCTCACAGAACTGGAAGAATTTGCCAAGGAAGAATGAATGAAAATCCCTCAAACAGGAATTGAAAAAGTTTTGGCTGGCTACTAGAGTTGAGCGAAACGAGTCGGTCAAATTCAAAAGTCGCCGACTATCGCTAAAGTCGTGTTTTTCCAAGCGAAACCCGACCATAGCGTGAGGTCGGCCATGCGGTCGCCGACCCGAGCGCCAAAGTCGGATTTCCCAGAATGCTTGCACGTGACTTTTTTCAGCCACTGAGCAAGGACGTACACTGTGGGCAACGAGATGACATGTGCAGCATCGAGAGTGTTTTTGTGCACTTTAAAAAAGCGGTCCGGCATGTAGGTGTGTTTACTGTCCTCCACTCCCTGCCGACTTTGCTTCCCCATTGACTTGCATTAGGTTTCGTGTTTCGTGTTTCAGTCGGACCTTCGACTTTTCACGATAGTCGGCCGATTTCGTTCGACTCGACTTTTGAGAAAGTCAGGTTTCATGAAACCCAACTTGACCCTAAAAAAGGCAAAGTTGCTCATCTCTACTGGCTACAAAAAGGGTTTACCAGCTGTGATACTTCCAAAGGGGGGGCTACTATTTACTAACCATGCAGGGTGCCCAAAGTGTTGCATCTGCCCATTTACCAATTTTTAAAATGTTAAATATATATTCTTTTGCCTAAAATACTAAGAAAATGTGTAATCTTTCACTTCAGGCTTTCAGAGTTCATTTCATCTTCAACTGTTCACAATAAGTCATTTTGACCAGGGGTGCCAAAACTTTTACATGCCACTGTACTTCGTTAAGAAGATGAGTGCAAGAGATGAAGTCACAAAAAACTTGCCAAGAGGTAAAGTCAGCATCCTTCTTAGTCATATTAGTAAGAGGTTTGACTATGACTGAAAAGTATTCAATGAGCTTATGAAAAAAATTAGCAAAACCTAAGAACCTCTGTAAAGCTTTAAGATTAGTAGGTTGCACCCAGTCAAGGATGGCCTGTACCTTAACAGGATCATCTGAAAGATTTCATAAACCAAGTTACCCAATAACTGAATCTGCTGCACCTTATACTGACACATGTTAATTTGGCAAACAAATGATTGTCATGAAGAACCTGAAGCACCTGTTGAACATGCTCCCGATACTCCTCATGAGAATCTGAGTAGATCAAAATGTCATCCAAGCATATGACCACAAATCTAGCTACCAAAAAATAAAAATATCATATATGAAGTTAGGGATGTGTGGTCAAAGTTGAAGGAAAGATGAATGCAGCATGTTATCAGCAAATACTATAGGCAAATTTGAAATCATCAGCCCAGAAGCTGTATGTGGGACATACTTGGATGTTCCATCATGACAACGGTCCAAAACACAAGGCCAAGTCGATCTGTCATTGGCTACAGCAGAAGAAAGTGAAGGTTCTGGAGTGGCAATCTCAGTCTCTTGACTTCAATATCATTGAGCCACTCTGGGGAGATCTCAAGCACGTTGTTCATGCTAGACAGCCCAGGAATTTACAGGAACTGGTGGCTTTTTGCCAAGAAGAGTGGGCAGTTTTGCCATCTGAGAAAATAAAGAACCTCATCCACAACTACCACAAAAGACTTCAAGCTGTCATTGATGTTAGAGGGGGCAATACACTGTATTAAGAAATGGGGTGAATTTTTGATCACGGTCATTTGGATGTTTTGGGCTGTCATTATGATTTAAAGAGAGAAAACATAGTAGTTTGACAATAAATGGCTTTACCCAACCACTAGCCATGAGTGGAGAAAACATTTTGGTATTATAATTCATATTTTCTGAAAAAAGGCCAAGAAAGCAAATATTCTGCGGGGGTATGTAAACTTTTGAGCATAACTGTACCCTTTCAAGGTATCTTTTTTAAGGTTAAGAGAAATTAAACAGATAAGATTTAGGCAATTTGGCCCCTAGGATAAATTTGATAGAGCAATCATATGGCCTAATCACATTCAGTCTCAGAAAAAAAAATCCTCAAGCAGGCTGGAGGGCCCCGGCACTTGCCCATGTGGGGGTTCGGTACCTGTTCCAGTGCCAGTGCCGGCACCAATGAGTGGCTCCCCCACTTTCTCAGTCCCCCGACACTTGCGGTACTTACCTCTCCCCGCTCCACTGCTGCGGTGTTTTTCATGTCTTCTGGCTCTGATGTTTAGGTCAGAGGGCGCACTGACATAATGTCTGTGCACCCTCTGCCTGAGCAGTCACTATGCAGAGAGCCAGAAGATGCTGACACTGAGGAGTCCGGAGCAGAGTAGCTGCCAGCAAGGAGAAGTGAGTATTTCATTTTTTTTCTTTTTATGTTTGAAGCAATATATGGGGCTTATCATATACTGGGCCATCATATATGGAGCATTATATATGAAGCATCATATGGGTCTATCATACACTGGAGCATCCTATGTGGGGCACATTATATTTGGAGCATTATATGGGCCCATCATAAACTGGATCATCTTATATGGGGCCCATTAATATGGAGCATTATATGGGGTCCATCATACACTGGAGCATCATATATGGATCCCATCAAAAACTGGAGCATCATATGTGGCCAATTATATATGGAGCATTATATGGGGTCCATTATATATGGAGCATCATGTGGGGCCTATTGTATATGGAGCATCATGTGGGGCCCATTGTAAATGGAGCAATATATGGGGTCCATCATATACTGGAGAATTATATGGATCCCATCATAAACTGGAGCATCATATGGGGCCCATTATACATGGAACATCATATGGGGTTCATTATATATGGAGTATCATATGGGGCATCATGTGGAGCTCATTATATATGGAGCATTATATGGGGCCCATTGTATATGGAGCATGATATGGGGCCCATCATATACTGTATGGAACATCATATGGGACCCATTATGTATGGAGCAATATATTGAGCTCATTATACTGTATGAAGCATTATTTGGGGCTCATTATTTATAGACCATTATATGGGGCCCATTATGCTGCATGCAGCAATATATGGGGCTCATACTGTATGGTACAATGTATGGTGCTCATTCTATATGGAACAATATATAGGGTCCATTATTCTGTATGGAGCAATATATGAGGCTCATTATTATTTATGGAGCACTATGTGGTGCCCATAATACTGTATGGAGCAATATATGGTGCTCATTATTCTGTATGGAGCACTATGTGGTGCCCATAATACTGTATGGAGGACTCTACTGTCTATTTTCTCAGCTATTGTAGAATTTACAGTACAATAGATATCACTCATGTAATGTAAGAAGTGAAATCTTTGCTATTAAACTATACCTATATTTCTCTGCCGTATGTGTTCTTCATTAATCGTGGTATGTGTTAAAGAGGCCCACTGAGACTCTATCGCCCGAGGCCTACGAAAACCTGGAACCGGCCCTTTGTGACACCTCACATAAATGTGGAGATCCTGATTATGCTTGTGCAGCAGAGTCCTGAGCTGTGGAACAAAAGAGACCCTACGTACCAAGACCGAAGCCGACATCATGCATCTTGGACCTACATATGCTGCTAGTTGTATTTAAACTATGAGCTGAGTTCATGAGAGGAACAAACTACATTGAGTAAGTACCCCAAAAACATTAAAATGTGTGTTTCTGTATGTCCATAAAAAATCAATAACATATTTAAAAAAAACCCAGTTTTTAAATTAAATGTTCATAAATGTTACTGCATACCTGTACATCACCACTACATAATATGTTTTAATTGTTTATGTGGCACAGAGGGATGTTATTTCTATAGGGTGCTGTATAGCTGTAAATAGGCACAGCATCATTACTACGAGGAACTACGGAGGGAATATTATTATTACTGTTTAGGGGCACAGAGAGGTCACGGTTATTGTCTGGGGCACCATAGGGGGATACTATTACTATATGGGGCAAAGAAGGTGCATTATCACTGGCTACAGCATTGTTAATAGCACTATATGGTTTGTGTAGAAACTAAACATATAAAAGCAAGATGTAAAATAAACTGAAATACAAAAAATGTATAAAAATATATATTTTTATCGAAACATAACATATAAAAATAGTAATTTAAAAATTATATACCAAAGTTAGCCATAAGATGGCGCCACAGAACAATAACTAATGAATATACATAGCCTGAAGGTAAAAACAAAAAAGCTAAGTGATTAATAACGGTGAAAGATTATAACATCATATAACTAGAGTATCACACAAAGTGATATAAAGGGCAAATGAAATAACCATGGAAGGACAATTGTACAAATAGCAGTGATAAAGTTCTGCCTTCAGTATGCTGCAGCGCCAGCAATCCCTACGTATGTTTCGGCAATGACAGCATTCTACCAGGGGAGTGTCAAAGGGGTCAAGGTCGCATCTATTAATATAGTCATGTGGCCAATAAAATAGGGGGATGAAGGGGCTCTCAGGTGCACCAGTAATTGTCGGCACATGGGGACACCCACCAGAAACCCATCGCCTCCATCCGCCGGAGCGTCACGGAAGCATCCCGGTCATGTGACCCAAAACCATGCCCATGTAAACACGTGAGCGCGATACAGGAAGCAGACCACAATGTAACCGATGAGACGCGTCAAGGGATGGGAGAGAGGGGGCAGTGAGCCCACATTCGCACACCAGGCTGAACAGAACTTAGTGCACGGACAGAAAAGGAGAAAGAGACTATGATAAACTATTAGGGAACACTGAGTTCGAATTCAATATCTATATCTATCTATCTACAGTGGGGAAAAAAAGTATTTAGTCAGTCAGCAATAGTGCAAGTTCCACCACTTAAAAAGATGAGAGGCGTCTGTAATTTACATCATAGGTAGACCTCAACTATGGGAGACAAACTGAGAAAAAAAAATCCAGAAAATCACATTGTCTGTTTTTTTTTCATTTTATTTGCATATTATGGTGGAAAATAAGTATTTGGTCAGAAACAAAATTTCATCTCAATACTTTGTGATATATCCTCTGTTGGCAATGACAGAGGTCAAACGTTTTCTGTAAGGCCTCTTTCACACATCAGGTTTTCGCCGTCAGGCGCGATCCGGCGCTTTTGACAGAAACCGGATCCGGCGAAATGCAATGCCGGATCCGGTTTCCCCCCCATTGACTTGCATTTGCGCCGGATAGCGCCGGATGGCCATGCGTTTCATCCGGTTTTCGCCTGATCCGGCAATGTGTCGCGATCCGGCGTCTGGAAAAAACGGCTACTGTAACATTTTTTGTCTCCGGCAAAAAAGCCGGACACGCCGGATCCGGCGCGTCCGGCTTTTTCACACAATGAAAGCCTATGAGCGCCGCAATGCGCCTGATCCGGCGAAAGCCGGATCCGGTGGCCGGATCCGGTTTTTTTGGTCTGAGCATGCACAGTAGCTCTGCCCACAAGACATATATAAAAGCAAGACAGTGGGACCCACAGCCACACCCAACATGCCACCCAAGAAAGCAACCAAGCGCAGCAGTAGAAGGCAGGAGACCACTGCAGCACCATCAGCACCACCACCACCCCAAATGGAGCAGCAAATGGAACATGCTGAGGAGGGGAGGCCAGCAGCAGATGAGAGACGGTAATTATCAAATCCCCCATTCCTCCAAACTAGGGCTATTGAATATCAAGATATTCATTGGCCCTTTGTTTCTCTTTATTCAGCAGCCGCCCAATAGATGCAGCAGCAGCAATGGCAGCAGCTGGAACACCACCCACAGGCATGGAGTGTGGCCACCAGGAAGACAGCACATCATCTTCTGGGAGCCCTCCCTCTCATCGTCAGCGTTTGACGGTAAGTTTTTATTTCCAAAATCCATCATCTATGTAATATATGTCTATTCATTGCCTTTTATTTCAAAACAGGATTCACAAGATGAAGAGGAGCTCCCAGAAGAAGAAGGACGGGGTGGACAGACACTTGGAGTGGGCTCACAATTGGTAAGTTTTTTGCATCAAACGCAGAAACACAACATCACACTACACACAACACATAGAAAACAATGTTCTGCAGACCACACACAGCAAACAAATGCCTACATCCAAAGACATAACATTTTTTGTTTTCTTCTCTAGTCTTCCCAATCTGGTGCTCGGCCAAGAGGTCCTCGCAGTGCCTCCCAGGGTCGTCGGCGACAGCAACGCGGCGGTCACCAGCGTGTAAGTATAAATATTTTTGCTTTGTTTTTTTGCATTTTTTATTTCATTTCTTTTGTGGAGGCTAATTATGTTATTTTTGTCTTTTTCTTTAACAGCCTTCACAGCGTGCTCCCGACTCTGACGGTGAGGATGGAGGACTCGATGTGGACCACCTCATCGATCTCGTCAGAGAAAGGGAGCCGCTCTGGAATATGGCTGACCGCCGCCACGCTGACCTTATCGTTACCCGACGACTCTGGGAGGAAATCTGTTCGCTCCTTGTGGGCCGCTGGGAGGACCTCGATGTTCGGGCCCAGATTAAAGAGCGTAAGTATATACAGTACCGGTTGCTTGATGTAAACCAGTGTTTCACGAACTCCAGTCCTCGTGGTCCCCACGGATCATGTGTTCAGGATTTCTATTTACTATGGAAATCCTGAAAACATGACCCCTGGGGACCATGAGGACTGGAGTTTGGGAAACACTGATGTTGTATACTAACCACTTTGTCCTTTCTCGTTTCAGGGAACAGAATTGTGAATCGGTGGCGGTCTGTGAGGGATCGTTTCAAGAAGGAGTTCAATAAAGAGATGCGGGCCCCGAGTGGATCTGGAGGACGCAGGAGCAAGTACAAGTACGCAGAAGCCCTGTCGTTCCTCCGGGAAACAATGGCCACTAGAAGGTAAATATTACACACCACATGTGAAAAAAAATGTTAGATGTAAATTTTTTTTTTCAGCCAGGGCCATACCATGTCAGTATTTTAATTGTTTTTTTTTCTCTTTATTCCACAGCACGGTGAGCAGCACTCGGGAGCCTGCACGATTGGACCCTTCTGAGGCGATCCCTGAGGAGACCGGCACCGAGGGACACTTCGACCGCCCCGGTACATCTGCACCTTCCCAGCCTTCCCACACATTCGACCCATCTGTCCCATCCACCAGCACAGGAGCATCGTGGCCGCCTACATTACATGAAGCTGCTGGTGAGGAGATCGCTTTCCCTTTACCCCACCCTTCTGCCCCTGCCACCTCTAGTACACCTGCGGGTACTGGGCGGCAGCGGCAGAGGGGTCAGGAAAAGACTTATGCGCCAGAGTTCTTGCATCTGAATGCATCTTTCCAGAACTGTCTAAAAGTCTTGTCAGAGCAAATCTCCGCAGGCTATCAGCAGATCAACTCCAGCATTCTGGAGGTGAAGACACTTCTGCAAACCATGCATTCAGAAGCAAGATCTTCGCCAAACCACACCTTTTTCAGGTCTGTTGTGGAGCGCATGGAAACGCTCTCTCCTGCCCAGCAGATGCATGTAATGCATTCATGCCACGCTGCTCTCCAGCAAGTTACCTCCCAACCTCCTCCTCCCACCACAGTAGTTCCTCCACCTGCACCCCCTCCAGCCACTTTCCATCCTCCCCCTCCTATTACATCTACACCCCCTCCAGCCACTTTCCATCCTCCCCCTCCTATTACATCTACACCCCCTCCAGCCACTTTCCATCCTCCCCCTCCTATTACATCTACACCCCCTCCAGCCACTTTCCATCCTCCCCCTCCTATTACATACCATCCACCTCCCCAGCACCAGCAACCTCCCCAGCACCAGCAACCTCCCCAGCACCAGCAACCTCCCCAGCACCAGCAACCTCCCCAGTACCAGCAACCTCCCCAGTACCAGCAACCTCCCCAGTACCTGCAAACTCCCCAGTACCAGCAACCTCCCCATTACCAGACATCTCCCCACTTCCAGCAACCTGCCCCGTACCAGACATCTCCCCACTTCCAGCAACCTGCCCCGTACCAGACATCTCCCCACTTCCAGCAACCTGCCCCGTACCAGACATCTCCCCACTTCCAGCAACCTGCCCCGTACCAGACATCTCCCCACTTCCAGCAACCTGCCCCGTACCAAACTCCTTCCCCATACAACTTGCCATCAACATCATCTGCTCCTACAGTCCCTGCCCAACCCTCCACTCCACCACCCACCACCTCTTCTGCTTCCCACATGTCCACCCATTCTGTAGTTTTTTCCACACCTTCACCTCTAACTGTTCCTTCCCCACCACGATCCCAGTCCTCTCTCCACACTCCCAGTGTCGAAGTGTCCCGCAGCCCCTACAGCAGTATTTCCACCACACACTACACAGATTTATAATGTGTGTATTTAAATAAAAATGACCAGTTTTATGGTTTCAAAGCTTTATTAAACAAGTTTATTAAAATTTTAAAAAAGTTTACTAAAAAAAACATTTTTCAATAAAAGTTAAATTATTTTACACTGGTTGTCTGTCATTTCTTTCTGCGGCGAAAAAGGTTAAATACAGGGTATTTAAAAGGTGAAATGGTATTCAAAACTAGGTACAGTATATAACTGTGGGTAAATTTTAGCTTTTTGCCACAGTTGTGTTCCTGGTTGTGTTTGAAGCAAAGTATTTCACCTAAAAAGTTGTGTTTATTGTTGGTGATTTCCTAACAATGTACACAACTTTTGTTAAAAGGTGAAATACTTAGCATAAAACACAACCAGGTACACACCTGTGGCCTAAAGCTAACAATAGTAAGACCATGACAAGATAGCCAACTTTGGTTGGCAAAGGTATATACTGTTGGTCCAGAAGGTACACAAGTTTGGTTAGGGCACAAATCTTTCACACTCTGTCATCCTGCCAGTGTACTCTGCCTTGAGGCAGACATAAAGTATAGTGCAAAATTGTCCCTCATTACTGAAACCGTCACAGAACTTCTAGTGGTAATGTCATGGTAATCTTGCAAGGTGGTTTCTTCAGAGGTGTCCTCAATGGAAATGGGTTCCTTGCAGATAACAAAATTGTGGAGTACCACGCACGCTTTGATCACCTCGTCCACAGTTTCTGTCTTGAGGTTGATCGCAGTCAATAGGACCCGCCATTTGGCTGTCAGAATACCAAAGGTACATTCAACCATTCTCCTTGCTCTTGTGAGGCGGTAATTAAAAATGCGTTTTGGTCTTGTCAATCCTCTGCTAGAGTACGGTTTCAAAAGGTGTTCTGACAGCTGGAAGGCTTCATCCCCTACACAGACAAATGGCATAGGTGGACCAGATGTTTGCGGCAGCGGTCTAGGTGGTGGGAACTGGAAGGTGTTTCCATACAGTTTACGCCCCATGGCAGACAGTTTGAAAACTTGAGAGTCATTGGAGCGGCCATAGGCCCCAATATCAACCGCAATAAATTTGTATTCCGCGTCAGCGATGGCCATGAGGACAATTGAAAAATATTTCTTGTAATTGAAATATTCCGATCCCGATCCAGCTGGCTTTACAATGCGGATATGTTTCCTGTCCACAGCGCCCAAGCAGTTTGGAAACTGACATATCTGTTGAAACTTGTCAGCAATTTCAATCCACCTCTCTGTTGTGGGCTCTGGTAAAAACTCTTCAGCTAAGGAGTCCCACAGTGCACGGCATGTGTACTTCACAATTCCAGATATGGTGGAAATCCCGAGTCTGTACTGGAAATGCAGTGACAAAAGGGATTCTCCAGTTGCAAGAAATCTGTGGGGAATTAAAAAACAATAAATTAGTTTTAAATCACAGCATTACATACCAAAACTGACCTATAACACTTGGAGATACAAACTACCACCAACAAGATTGCAGTGAAAGTGTGCTCTGATGCGAGCATATCCAATAAATGTGGCTTACCTTAAAGTCACCATCAGACGCTCTGCGGGTGAAACAGAGAAGCGGCAATAGGTGTCCGCTTTTCTTATGAGGTGTGCAATGCGCTCCACCAAGTAATCAAAATTCTCCATTTTCATCCTAACATATCCAAAAAATTTATCCGGGTTTCGTCGAAGGTCCATGCAGAGTGTAGAATAGACCCCACGCGTCATTCTCTTGGCTGTGATGGGGTGGATCCACAAACGTCGTCTACGATGCCTGATGCGCTGCTGTCTCGCTCTCTCCTTCTCCAGAACAATCACCCTCAAACGATTCGCCTCCGCTATAAAATCCGCCAAATTCTTCAAAATATTTCCAATGACAACATCCATCTTCGCCAGTACTTGCTCTTCTCTCCAACCTGCACTTTCTCCTCTACAACCTGTCAAAGAAGGGCTGTAGGAACATGCTATATATAGTTTTCCAGTAGCCAATCCCGTTCGGAAGGCCACAAGGGTCAATTTTAAAAACCGGATCCGGCGTAATCCGTCGAAAAACGGATAGAAAAACGGATGAACTGGATGAGACGGATCCGGTTTTGTCTGTCAAGAAAAAGACGGATCCGGCAGAAAACCGGATCCGTCACATCCGGTTTTCCGAAACATTTGCCGGATCCGGCGTTCCGGCACGACGCCGGATCGCGCCTGACGCCAAAAACCTGATGTGTGAAAGTAGCCTAAGTCTTCACAAGGTTGCCACACACTGTTGTTGGTTTGTCGGCCCATTCCTCCATGCAGATCTCCTCTAGAGCAGTGATGTTTTTGGCTTTTCGCTTGGCAACACGGACTTTCAACTCCCTCCAAAGGTTTTCTATAGGGTTGAGATCTGGAGACTGGCTAGGCCACTCCAGGACCTTGAAATGCTTCTTACGAAGCCACTCCTTCGTTGCCCTGGCGGTGTGCTTTGGATCATTGTCATGTTGAAAGACCCAGCCACGTTTCATCTTCAATGCCCTTGCTGATGGAAGGAGGTTTGCACTCAAAATCTCACGATATATGGCCCCATTCATTCTTTCATGTACCCGGATCAGTCGTCCTGGCCCCTTTGCAGAGAAACAGCCCCAAAGCATGATGTTTCCACCACCATGCTTTACAGTAGGTATGGTGTTTGATGGATGCAACTCAGTATTCTTTTTCCTCCAAACACGACAAGTTGTGTTTCTACCAAACAGTTCCAGTTTGGTTTCATCAGACCATAGGACATTCTCCCAAAACTCCTCTGGATCATCCAAATGCTCTCTAGCAAACTTCAGACGGGCCCGGACATGTACAGGCTTAAGCAGTGGGACACGTCAGGCACTGCAGGATCTGAGTCCATGGTGGCGTAGTGTGTTACTTATGGTAGGCCTTGTTACATTGGTCCCAGCTCTCTGCAGTTCATTCACTAGGTCCCCCCGCGTGGTTCTGGGATTTTTGCTCACAGTTCTTGTGATCATTCTGACCCCACAGGGTGGGATTTTGCATGGAGCACCAGATCGAGGGAGATTATCAGTGGTCTTGTATGTCTTCCATTTTCTAATTATTGCTCCCACAGTTGATTTCTTCACTCCAAGCTGGTTGGCTATTGCAGATTCAGTCTTCCCAGCCTGGTGCAGGGCTACAATTTTGTTTCTGGTGTCCTTTGACAGCTCTTTGGTCTTCACCATAGTGGAGTTTGGAGTCAGACTGTTTGAGGGTGTGCACAGGTGTCTTTTTATACTGATAACAAGTTTAAACAGGTGCCATTACTACAGGTAATGAGTGGAGGAAAGAGGAGACTCTTAAAGAAGAAGTTACAGGTCTGTGAGAGCCAGAAATCTTGATTGCTTGTTTCTGACCAAATACTTATTTTCCACCATAATATGCAAATAAAATGAAAAAAAACCAGACAATGTGATTTTCTGGATTTTTTTTTCTCAGTTTGTCTCCCATAGTTGAGGTCTACCTATGATGTAAATTACAGACGCCTCTCATCTTTTTAAGTGGTGGAACTTGCACTATTGCTGACTGACTAAATACTTTTTTTCCCCACTGTATCTATCTATATAAACGCCTTATCGTGTCTTTCTGTATCCGAAATCGCGGGCCGCTGATTGGTTGCGGCCTGGCGGGGGCCTTAATCTCTAAAAAAGAGAATTAAAATATAAAAAAGTTATTCTCACCTTCCGACGGCCTCCTGTCTTCTTTCCACGCGCCCGGCCTCATGTTCCCAGTAATGCTTTGTGGCTTAGACCGCTGATGACGTCACTCTCGCGAGAGCGAGAAAGAAGTCCAACGTCACTCTCGCGAGAGCGAGAAAGAAGACCGGCATCATCAGTGGTCTAAGCCGCAAAGCATTACTGGGAAAGCGAGGCCGGGCGCGTGGAAAGAAGACAGGAGGCCGTCGGAAGGTGACAATAACTTTTTTATTTTTTAATATTATTTTTGTACAGGGCCGCGGCAGTGATTGGTCGCGGCTACAGGGCCGCTTTGCTGATTGGTTGTGGACAGAGGGCCGCGACGCTCGTTGGTCGCGGCTACACGGAAAGGGGGGTGAGGGGACCATGCATACGAGGAAAGGGGGGTGAGGGGACCATGCATACCATGAAAGGGGGGTGAGGGGACCATGCATACCACGAAAGGGGGGTGAGGGGACCATGCATACCAGGATTGGGGGGTGAGGGGACAATGCATACCAGGATTGGGGGGTGAGGGGACCATGCATACCAGGATTGGGGGGTGAGGGGACCATGCATACCAGGATTGGGGGGTGAGGGGACCATGCATACCAGGATAGGGGGGTGAGGGGACCATGCATACCACGATAGGGGGGTGAGGGGACCATGCATACCACAATAGGGGGTGAGGGGACCATGCATACCAAGAAAGCGGGGTGAGGGGACCATGGATACCAAGAAAGGGGGGTGAGGGGACCATGCATACCAAGAAAGGGGGGTGAGGGGACCATACATACCAAGAAAGGGGGGTGAGGGGACCATGCATACCAAGAAAGGGGGGTGAGGGGACCATGCATACCAGGAAAGGGGGTGAGGGGACCATGCATACCAGGAAAGGGGGGTGAGGGGACCATGCATGCCAGGATTGGGAGGTGAGGGAACCATGTATACTAGGACTGGGGGTGAGGGGACCATGCATACCAGGATTGGGGGGTGAGGGGACCATGCATACCAGGAGAGGGGGGTGAGGGGACCATGCATACCAGGAGAGGGGGGTGAGGGGACCATACATACCAGGATAGGGGGGTGAGGGGACCATGCATACCAGGATTGGGGGGTGAGGGGACCATGCATACCCCGAAAGGAGGGAAAGAGGACCATGCATAGGAGGAAAGAGGGGTGAGAGGACCATGCATATCCCGAAAGGGGAGTAAGAAGACCATGCATACCAGGAAAAAGAGGTGAGAGGACCATGTATACCAGGATTGGGAGGTGAGAGGACCATGCATTCCAGGATTGGGGGGGTCAGGGGACCATGCATACCAGGATAGGGGGTTGAGGGGTAGCATGCATATCAGGATTGGGGGTGAGAGAACCATACATATCAGGATTGGGGGTGAGAGAACCATACATATCAAGATTTAGGGGTGCATTATTGCATTATTATTAAATCTTCAAAAATAAACTGCATATATATTCTAGAATACCCGATGCGCTAGAATCGGGCCACCATCTAGTATAAGATAAAGGGATAGTGAATAAATGATAGATAATAAGAAACATGTATAAATGTTATTGCGTCAATATAAATAAAAAGTTTTCCTCTATAGAAAAAATACTTATTACAGTGATAATACATAGTCAAGAGTAACAGTGTAAAAATAATAAATACAAACAAATATATACCGTGTGTCTGTGTTGACAAAGTAAATACATATTAAGAAAATACATAAAGTGACAGTGCTAAATATGTCTAAAATACATTGCATCAACAAATATTAAAATTTATGAACACAAAATGATATTTGTGTGTACATATATAACAATAATTCTGCGCACATAGTGAATATATAATCAAAATATACCGTATATACTCGAGTATAAGCCGAACCGAGTATAAGCCGACCCCCCTAATTTTGCCACAAAAAACTGGGAAAACTTATTGACTCGAGTATAAGCCTAGGGTGGGAAATGCTCCATAGATTATTCCCCCATATGGTGTCCCCAGAAGAAGCTCCATAGATTGTTCCCCCATATACTGCCCCCATAAGAAGCTCCATATTGTTCCCCCATATACTGCCCCCATAAGAAGCTCCATAGATTGTTCCCCCATATACTGCCCCCATTAGAAGCTCCTTAAGATTATTCCCCCATGTGCTGACCCCATTAGAAGCTCCATAAATTGTTCCCCCATATACTGCCCCCATTAGAAGCTCCTTAAGATTATTCCCCCATATACTGCCCCCATTAGAAGCTCCTTAAGATTATTCCCCCATGTGCTGACCCCATTAGAAGCTCCTTAGATTATTCCCCCATATGCTGACCCCATAAGAAGCTCCTTAGATTATTCCCCCATGTGCTGCCGCTGCTGCTGCAGCATGTAAAAATAAAAAAAATGACATACTCACCTCTCCGTCGCTGGGTGTCAGATTCTCACCTGTCCTGCATCCATGGCTGCTCACCGCTATCTGCAATGTCATCAGTCAGTGACGTTCAGACTGCAGGGGGCGCAGCGCGCACTAATCACGTCACCACGCCCTCTGCTGTCTCAAGTCACTGACCGATGACAGACAGCAGCAAGCAGCCATGGACGCAGGACAGGTGAGTATCGCTATACTTACCCGTCCTGACGCTGTCGCTTGAGCCCCAAGCTTCTCCGCGCTCTCTCTTCCTGCGTTCAGCGGTCATGTGATACCGCTCATTGAAACTCATGAATATGCGCATATTCATGAGTTTTAATGAGCGGTACCACGTGACCGCTGAAGGCAGTAACAGAGAGCGCGGAGAAGCTGGGGGCTCAAGAGACAGCGTCAGGACGGGTAAGTATGACCTGACACCCCCGCCCCCTCTCCCCCTCCGACCCCCCCGGTGTATATGACTCGAATATAAGCCGAGAGGGGGACTTTCAGCCCAAAAAAACAGGCTGAAAATCTCGGCTTATATTCGAGTATATAAGGTACATATGCATTTATCCCATGTACGTACATATATATATATATATATATATATATATATATTGTAAAGCAGCAGTGTCCATGCTGTGCAGTTATGAGGCAGTGACCCAAGCAAGTTCAAAAACAAAAAGGTTTTTAATGTCCAACAAAACTCACTCAGTGCACAGCACGCTGTATCTTCCGGATCGCAGCCGGGAAGCAACAAAACAGTCCGTGACCAGTTGCCGTGAGCGACCGCGTTGCCCGGGTATGAAAGGGGTGCCAGGCCTTGGCTCAGCTTGGCCCTGTGTTGCCTCACACAGGGAGCTCTGCACACCACTGCTCTGTCTCTGTGCAAAACAGAACTGACACACCCAAACCCTTTCTGCAGGGTTTTTTTCCTTTCTCCAATCTGTGGCCATAGGCCACTTATAAGACCTGGGCTGGAGGAAACAGACCAGACCCCACTACCTTCCTGCAGTCCATTTAAAAAATAAAAGCTCATACCGGGTTTTCCTGAATAAACTCCTTGGTCCAAATAACCTGACCAGGCTCAAACTCACTTTTATTCTGCCCTGTGAGTCACAGGCACACTGCTGCAACGACAGGGCACTCTAGCGGATCTAATACGCTTCTGAGCGCAATCTGGGAGGCACATAGTGACCCTCACATATGACTCCGGTCGCTGCCTCACATACCGCCCCCCCTCTGTTCAACCTTGTAAGGTTGAACATTTGTCACCATACAGGTGGCCAGAGACAGGGCATCTGCATTTCCCTGTGCCTTCCCCGCCCTATGTTCCACTGAGAAACTGAAGTTTTGTAGGGACAGGAACCATCTGGTGACTCGGCATTCCTCTCTTTTGCGTTTCTCATCCAGACGAGGGGGGAATTGTCTGTTACCAAACAAAACTGATGCCTGTGGAAATAATAGCGTAGGGACTCCAAGGTCCATTTCATCGCCAAGCACTCCTTCACTACGCTATATTTTTTCTCTGCCAGGGTCAGTTTCCTGCTGAAGTAGGTGACTGGATGCTCATCCCCGTTCACCTCTTGCGACAGCACCGCTCCTAAACCTACCTCCGAGGCATCGGTTTGAACAATAAAGGTATTTTTGAAGTCGGGGCTGATGAGGACCGGCTGTCCACACAATGCCGACTTCAGGGACTCGAATGCTTTTTCTGGATCGCCCACCAGGGCAGTGGGGTACTCGGTACCGGGCTGGTATCTCAGAGGAAAGTGTCACAGTAGCGGTGACCCGGTCCGTGGCCCTGGGCGTCTATGTAAAAGGGGTTAAGAGTGGCTGGTTAAAGTTTATGTGGATGATACGTGACGCCTCCTGTGGTGCTCTGCAATGAAGGGGTTCAGCCGACGCTGCCTGCAGATCCTCTGGGACAGATGGTATAAGGCAGCAAGATGTAATAGCTCCCCACAGATTGAGCTGTAGTCCCAGGGCAGTGGTAATAGGTGTTGAGGAAGAGGGTGTAGTGTCTGGCACAGAGATGTAGCAGTTGTCAAGAACACCGCACTGCACTTGCTCACTGAGGCAGGGCGCGTGTCCTGAGCACAAAGACTGTGCACAAAGATACCTGCGGAGCGAGCAGCAGTGGTGACAATGCATGCTCCAAGACCTGAATCACATGACTGCTGGGGGCGTTGCCTAAGCTCCACAGAGCTAGGAGCTGCAGGGAAACTCCTAGAAGGGTAACTACAGGACAATGTTACCAAGGAGCATAGACAGAGACAGACACCAGATCAAGCCGGGTCAAAGCACGTGATAGCAGGACAGTACCAAAGGGCTTAGACAGAAAGAATAGTCAGGACGTAGCAATAGATCAGAAAACCAGAATAGGTATTAGACGGTACAATAGGGGTAAACTGTAACGGAGTAACGATAGCCAAGCCAGGAGGTCAGAACCAGAAAAGACAATGGTACCAAAAACGAGAGACGGAGTACAGAGTGAAGGAACAAGCCGGGTCATACACAGGAAGCAAACAAACAATGCAGAGTACACACACACCAGGGGTCAGACACACCAGAATAGCAGTATAACTGACAGAGAATGCCAGTATGGAGTGAGCATAAATACCCCTCCCAGATCCAAAGAGAGGCCGGCAATGTTAACCCTGTCAGAACAGGACATTAACCATGTCCTAACCATGACAGTACCCCCATCTTAATGGGGGGCCACCGGACCCCCAGGTTTCTCAGGGTACCTGGCATGAAAAGCCCGCACCAGTCGATCAGCGTGCACCGAACTGGCCGGAACCCACGATCGATCCTCAACGGAATATCCCTTCCAATGGATAAGGTACTGAAGTCTCCGGCACACCCACCGCGAATCAATGATGCGCCCTACCTTGTACTCCAGTTGACCCTCTACCAACACTGGTGGAGCCACGGATGAGGGATCTTCTCTAACTGTCCCCACAGGTTTTAATAGGGACCTGTGGAAGACGTTAGAGATTTTGAAGGAGGTGGGCAACTGTAATCTGTATGCCACCGGGTTGATCACCTCTACAATCTTGTATGGGCCAATAAATTTGGGGCCCAACATCATAGAGGGTATTTTAAGTTTGATGTTACGAGTGGACAACCAGACTTTTTCTCCCACTGTCAACGCAGGAACCACCCCCCTCCTCCTGTCTGCAAAATGTTTGAACTTCTTCTGGGCTTTGGAGATGTTCCCCTGTACCTCCTTCCAGAGGGTTTTTAATTGTTGTACCATCCCCTCGGCACCAGGGCAATCCGAATCCATACGGGAAAATTCCCCAAACTGCGGAACAAACCCATAATTGACCAGAAAGGGAGGCTTTCCGGTAGACTGATTAACCCGACAGTTGAATGCAAATTCTGCCATGGGCAATACCTCACACCAGTCTTCATGTCTGGAGGAGGCCAGGCATCTCAGAATCTGCTCCAATGACTGGTTGGTGCGTTCCGTTTGTCCGTTAGATTCCGGGTGATAGGCAGAGGAGAATGACAACGTGACCCCCAACTTCATACAAAACGCTCTCCAAAACCTGGCCACAAATTGCACACCCCTGTCCGACACCACGTTCACAGGCACTCCATGCAGTCGAACAATGTGCTGTATAAACAAACGAGCCAAGGTTTCAGCAGATGGTAACGCAGGTAATGGCACAAAGTGGGCTTGCTTAGAAAATCTATCAACCACTACCCATGCCACTGAGTTGCCCTTGGAAGGTGGAAGGTTAGTGATAAAGTCCATGGACAGGTGTGTCCATGGTTTATCCGGAATTGGCAAAGGCACCAATTCCCCGACCGGCCGGACCTGAGAGCTTTTAGAGCGCGCGCACACCCCACAAGTATTCACAAACCTTTTTATATCAGTACCCATAGAGGGCCACCAAAAACCCCTAGCTACTGCCCCCCGGGTAGCTGCAATACCAGGGTGTGCACTTAACATAGAGTCATGAAATTCTTGGAGGAGTGTGGGACGGAATTGTTCGGGTACAAACAATTTACCTGGGGGTTTATTCCTGGGAGCTTGTGCTTCCAGAATCTCTCTCTGTAACTCAGAGGAGATTTCGGCTACAACCACTCCCGGTTGAAGAATGGAGGAAGGAGGTTCTGGAGGGGACACAGAATCAAAACTTCGGGATAAGGCATCTGCCTTTACATTTTTAGACCCTGGTCGGAACGTGATGGTAAATTGAAATCGAGAAAAAAAAAGTGCCCACCGAGCCTGTCTGGGGGTCAATCTCTTAGCAGACTCGATATAGGCCAGGTTTTTATGATCAGTGACGACCGTAATGAGATGAGCAGCCCCCTCCAAAAAATGCCTCCATTCTTCAAAGGCCAATTTAACTGCTAACAGTTCCCTGTTACCGACATCATAGTTTCTCTCGGCCGACGAGAACTTCTTAGAGAAAAAGGCACAGGGTTTGAGGTTAGTCAGGGTAGAGGGACCCTGTGACAATACTGCCCCCACCCCCACCTCCGAAGCGTCGACCTCGACGATAAAAGGTCTTGACGAATCGGGTTGTACCAACACAGGGGCTGTAGTAAAACACTTCTTTAATGCCAGGAAGGAATTTTTGCGGCCACAGACCAACTTTTTACATCTGCCCCTTTAAGAGTGAGGTCCGTCAAGGGTTTTACCACCTGCGAGAACCCTTTAATGAACTTCCTATAATAATTAGCGAAGCCCAGAAATCGCTGCAACCCCTTCAGGTCATGAGGCTGCACCCAATCTGTAATGGCCTGAACCTTCCCTGGATCCATGCGGAATCCCTCCCCGGATACAATTACACCCAGAAAAGACAGTTCTTGCATAAAAAATGAGCACTTCTCCAGGTTAGCATACAAATGGTTCTCCCGGAGTCTCATAAGCACCGTACGCAGATGATGCAAGTGTGACTGACTGTCCTCAGAGTAAATCAAGATGTCATCCAGGTAAATGACTACATAACGTCCAATCAAGTCAGAAAAAACAACATTAATAAAGTTCTGAAAAACCGCAGGAGCATTAGTGAGGCAGAAGGGCATAACCAGGTTTTCAAACAGCCCCATAGTTGTCAGGAACGCTGTTTTCCATTCGTCCCCCTCCCGGATCCTTATAAGGTTGTAAGCCCCTCGTAGATCGAGCTTAGAAAACCATTTGGCCCCCGTGAGTTGATTGCATAGATCAGGAATCAACGGGAGAGGGTACGTGTTCTTAACAGTAATTTTGTTCAGTTCTCGAAAGTCGAGGCACGGTCGCAACCCACCATCTTTTTTCTTTACAAAGAAAAACCCTGCTGCCACGGGTGAGACCGAGGGCCGAATATGCCCCTTGCGAAGGCTTTCTTTAATGTACTCTTTCATAGCTTGGCGCTCAGGCCCGGACAAATTAAACAAACGAGCCTTGGGTAATTTGGCTCCAGGTACTAAATCGATAGCACAATCATATGGTCTATGTGGTGGGAGCGCCTCGGCCTCGCTTTCGGAAAACACATCTTTAAGGTCTCTCAGGTACTCCGGAATACCCTCCAGACTGACAGATGACACAGATACAGATTTTATCGGATTGACAAAAGGAACCGGGTTACAACACAGACCATTATCATTACATCCCCAACGGGTGATCTCCCCCTTCACCCAATCAATAAGAGGATTGTGGCGTTGCAACCAGGGCATTCCCAATACCAGTCCTGCAGGCAGATTATTCATAACGAAACAACTTAAATTTTCCACATGAGTGGAACCCACTTTCATAGAAAAAACTTCAGACATAAAACAAATTCCATCCCGGGTAAGAGGGGATGAATCCACAGCCACAATTTTAACAGGGTCTTTTAACCTGACTGTCCCTATCTTATTAAGAGTCACAACTTGGGCATCAATCAGATTAATGGAGGAACCACAGTCAACAAAGGCGGTGGTCATAACAGGACCGCCAGCAATTTCCAATTCAACCTGGAGGACCATTTTTATACGTGAGAAAAAATGTACCTGGGAGTCTGGACAACCTCCTCGATTGTTGCCCAGACTCAGTCGTTTCTCTGAAGGTTTCTCTGAAGAAGGGCAGGAGGGACAATTCCTTTTCCAATGTCCAGAGGCTCCACAGTAAAAACATAGTAGGTTGTCTCTGCGGTGCCTTCTCTCTTTCTCCTTAACCGAGACTGACCCAACGTTCATGGGCTCAGATACGGGTGAAGTGTCACACAATTTGGGGTACAAGGGAGACTCTTGTTGCATCATTCCTCTAGCACGGAGTCTCCGGTCCATACGGACCGCCTGCATCATGGCGTCCTCCGGGGTATCAGGAGGCGGATGTAATGCCAGAGCGTCCTGCAGATGGTCAGAAAGGCCCCTGCGAAACAACCCCCTCAGGGCAGCGTCATTCCAGGATACTTCGGCGGTCCAACGTCTAAACTCTGAGCAGAACCATTCAGCAGAGTGCCTTCCCTGTGTCACACTCATCACCATATCTTCTGCCAGACGCACTCTATCAGGCTCGTCATAAATGTGCCCCAGAGCCTCAAAGAACAAGTTCACTGACATACGTTCAGGAGCAGAGGAAGACAGAGAGAAAGCCCATGCTTGCGGAGCCCCCCGAAGTAGGGAAATAATGACCCCCACCCTCTGGAACTCATCCCCGGAGGAGCGGGGCCTTAGAGAAAAAAAAAGCTTGCATCCTTCTCTGAAAGACCTGAACTCCTTTTTATCCCCTGAGAAGGGATCAGGCAATTTGACTGGAGATTCGGGGGACGCTAATGACACATCCCTACCCCCAGAACTAGAAGCCCCTGCATCGACAGCCCCCTGCACAGTAACCACCAACTGTTGCTGGGTATGGGCCATCGTGCGCTGTTCCACATTGAGTTTATGGAACATTTGGGTCAGGTGCTTGACCTAATCAGCCAAGGCTTGTATGGGATCCATGAGGATAACACACACTTTTTTTTTTCCTTCAGAGGAAAAAAAAACTGAAACGGTCAGTGATAATGTCAGGAACACCGCACTGCACTTGCTCACTGAGCCAGGGCGCGTGTCCTGAGTACAAAGACTGTGCACAAAGATACCTGCGGAGCGAGCAGCAGTGGTGACAATGCATGCTCCAGGACCTGAATCACATGACTGCTGGGGGCGTGGCCTAAGCTCCACAGAGCTAGGAGCTGCAGGGAAACTCCTAGAAGGGTAACTACAGGACAATGTTACCAAGGAGCATAGACAGAGACAGACACCAGATCAAGCCGGGTCAAAGCACGAGATAGCAGGACAGTACCAAAGGGCTTAGACAGAAAGAATAGTCAGGACGTAGCAATAGATCAGAAAACCAGAACAGGTATTAGATGGTACAATAGGGGTAAACTGTAACGGAGTAACGATAGCCAAGCCAGGAGGTCAGAACCAGAAAAGACAATGGTACCAAAAACGAGAGACGGAGTACAGAGTGAAGGAACAAGCCGGGTCATACACGGGAAGCAAACAATGCAGAGTACACACACACCAGGGGTCAAACACACCAGAATAGCAGTATAACTGACAGAGAATGCCAGTATGGAGTGAGCATAAATACCCCTCCCAGATCCAAAGAGAGGCCGGCAATGTTAACCCTGTCAGAACAGGACATTAACCATGTCCTAACCATGACAGCAGTGCTGGAGGGTTTGCAGGAAGAATGCAATGACACAACAGGGTTCAGTTTCCGTTACCTTTACTGTGCTTTGTAAGTGCAGTCCAGGGTCCAGATTACAGATGGAACAGAGGCTGGCCAGCTTGGAAGCAACTTAGGAATCTCTCTATGCATATGGGTTGTGTAGTCTCCTTTCTAGCGCTTTCTGAGGTACTTGCAGTACTGTGTTACACTGAAGTTCCACTTGCTTGTTCTCTTTTAGAACTCCCTCGTATGGCAGACAGCTGTAGCCTCCTACTTCTGGCTCACACATTGCTGTTGTGCCTCCAAGTCTTATGTGGGAACAGAGCATTTATAGCTTCCTATTCCTCCGGTTTCTGCTGCAGGAACATCAGTATCCATACAACCTTGGAGACCGGACTCCAGACCATGCGCTACAGCTAGAAGTGAGCCTGAACTCTGCTCAATCCTCCAGCTCGTCTCCTCACGTCCACACACGTTTCCCTCCTCACACCAACTAAATAATTTCCCCTTCCTGGCCCCCAGAGAGCAGCTCCTCCCCCAGTTTTGGTTCAGAGCTCCCTCTGCTGGCCTGGAGTGGTAACAGTGCTGTGTGTTGTGTTTAACTGATAGAAAGACCCTTTATTGCTTCCAAGCATGACATCACACTCCCTAGGAGGAAGGTAATGCCACTGTGGCGACCATACTACTGGGGGCGCCACATTCCCCCCTAGTGCAATTCAGTACTCCCTGACTGAAGAAAACATATAAAACAGATGAACAATTGTAATTGTAACAAGATTTCAAAAATGAAAATTTACAAAAACCAAAGCTCAAAAATAGTCCTTGTGATGATTAGTACATGCGTCAATGTCCATGGTCCAATTCCTGAGCAGTTGGTAACTATATACAAGTTAGTTTTGACCACACATAGTCCTGTGGCCCAATTGTCCATTTTACCAATTACATAACTTATTTATACACAAAACCTTAGGGGTGGTATACCTTGGTTACTACGGACAGACCTACGTAGCACTGGTGTTGTTGGGGAACTTACTAGATGCCTTGTGTTAACTACTACTGGTGTAGTGTGTGTTGTACTGGCTACACTACTGGTGGTTCTGCGTAGCACAGGAATACTAGATTTCCTAGGACCACTTCTACTCACTGTGGGCATGACAGATTCACCACTGGCAGGGTGAGAATTCTCTTGTTCCACTGCTGGTGTAGCATCCGCTGCTTGTGCTTGCTGGTTTTCAAGGTGGTCTTGAGTCACTTCTTCTTGTACTAACAGTTGGGGAAAGGTCAAAACTGGCACCACTATGGCTTGATTCGCTCTAGTCCAAATTGCAGGGAATTCTCTGAGTACAGTGCTGACCTTTTCTTCTTCTTCATCTATGGGCTGAAGGTTGTTTTGCTCTTCCATTCTGTCATTTAGTTGGTCAGGGCACAGTTTCAGATGATCCCTTGATACTGCTGATGAGGTTTCTCCTCCATCCTTACTGATAAGGCACACTTTGGTGATGTCAAAGTTTGATGGTAAGACGGTGTAGGGTTCAGTGTTATGATTGAGTCACCGTAGGAGGCAAAAACAGAAATGCTAGCTAAGTCCTGAAAACCAGAGAAGTTGGCAACTATCAGATTGCAGACCCCTGAACCTATCAACACAACTAGCAGTAGCTGTGGGGGGTTCCTACGATGACCTAGACCTCTCGATCACAGCCGGAGAGATACATAGGCCTAAAGAAGGAAAGGGGAAATCTAACTGCCCCAGAGCAAACCCCAAAGCAATAGGCAGCCCCCCACATATAATGACGGTGAAGCAAGATGAAAACACTTACACAGACAGAAAGACAGGCTGAGCAAAGACGGGGCCCAAAAACTACCTAGATAGGAACGGATAGGAAGGCTGCTGTCTGCAATCTGCCAAAACCCTATCAGAGACAAAAGCCAACAAGCTGATATAAAAATGGCCCTGAAGCAACTAAGCTTCAAAAACTAAATCAGCACTCAGGTACTTTCAGAAGACAGAGCTCAAGGAACACTGCACACTCCAGCAGGGAGTGGCAGAATCCAAAAAGCAAGAAAAACAAAAACAAATCTTAGATGCAAAAAGGCAAAACAGAAAACTTTAGCTTTAGGAGAGCAGGAATCAGACTGGTGTCCAAGAGTCCACAGAGAAATCACCCGCAGGGCAGAAAGGGCGTAGGCTGCCTTAAATCCAGTCAGTGACTCCACTCAGCCAATCGTCTTCATTAGTCCCAGGTGCCTGATAATCAGGCTCACTACCTTCCTTCACTAGAATAGGGAGTTCACCAGGCCTCAGTGACGGAGGGGAAAATGAACTCACAACAGTTCAGCTTCCCATTGGTCATCCAATTTATGCATCCTCCTTTTCCTCTTTAGGACTTGTTCTCCTGGTGACGAGGGAACTGCAGGTACATGTTGATTGTAGTTCTTTTCTTGTTTTTGTCTCGCCTGAGCTAGACTCTTTTCTACGCACTCTTGTACTCTACAGTACTGCTGTTGCCGTTCTGTATCCCAGTCAGCATCTGATGATGTTACCTCAGGTGTCAGGACTCCCATATCCAAATCAATAGGCAGCTTGCCAGGCCTTGCTCTCATTAGGTAGGCTGGAGTGCAGTTGGTGGAATTCACAGGAATGTGATTGTAGAGGTCTACCAGATCTGGCAACTTTTCTGGCCACAGATTCCTCTCTTCCAAAGGCAAGGTCTTCAGTAGGTCGATCACCACCTGATTCATCTTTTCACACATGCCATTGGTCTGTGGATGGTACGGTGTTGTCCTGATCTTTTTGCAACTGTACAAATTACAGAATTCCTGGAACGCTTCTGCCTCAAAGGCTGGACCTTGATCTGTAAGCACTCGCTCGAGATATCCGTGTGGTCGACAAAAGTGCTGTTGGAATGCTCTGGCTGCTGTCCTGGCTGTTTGATCCTTGACAGGCACGACAACCAGGAATCTCGAGTAGTGGTCAACGATGGTAAGAGCATAAACGTAGCCTGAACGACTTGGGACCAACTTCACATGGTCCAGGGCGACCAAATCAAGTGGTTGTTTGGTTATTATTGGCTGCAAAGGAGCTCGCTGGCTATTACGATCCTTCCTGCGCAGGTTACATTGCCCACACTCCCGGTACCAATTTTCAATGGCTTTCCTCATACCAGCCCAGTAGAATCTCTCCCGGAGCAAGGCCTCCAACTTCTTCCATCCGAAGTGTCCAGCCCCATTGTGGTATGCTTCCAAGACCATTGATGCCTCCATCTTTGGGACTACCACTTGCCAGACCAGCTCATGAGTGCGGGTACTGATACTCCTCCGACACAGCTTTCTCTCATAGATGAACAGCCGGCCTCTTTCCTTCCACAACTGCTGGGTTTCTTTAGGAGCATCTGGATCTGGGCGTGAGTCAGCTTGTGACAGTAGCTCCTTTACCAGGCGGACTGCGGGGTCGCTATCCTGCGTTTCTGCTCAGTCATGATGAGGCAATGGATTTAGGGTGGCCTCTTTCGTGACATACCATCTGTTTCTCACTCCTTGGGCACATTGGGCCGCAATTGGCTGGTGTAAGGCAGGTAACTGTATTTCTTCGAGTGCCTCAGGGTGTTCTCCTGCATCTGGCAGATTAGGCATTCTGGACAGCGCATCAGCATTGGCATTATTGTGACCCGCTCGGTACTTGATGGTGAATTCATAGTTAGACAGCCGGGCCATCCATCGCTGCTCCACTGCACCTAGTTTGGCAGTTTCCAAGTGAGTCAACGGGTTGTTGTCCATGAAGATGGTAACCTTTGCTGAAGCTAGGTAATGCTTGAATCGTTCAGTCACAGCCCAGACTATGGCGAGGAACTCCAGTTTGAAGGAACTGTACTTGTCAGGGTTCCTTTCAGTGGGACGAAGCTTCCTGCTGGCGTAGGAGATCACTCTTTCTTTGCCATTCTGTATCTGTGACAGAACTGCTCCCAGTCCCACATTGCTGGCATCAGTATACAGAACAAATGGTTGGTCATAATCTGGGTAGGCCAGAACTTCATCTCCTGTGAGAGCCATTTTCAGTCGAGTGAAGGACCTCTCCAGTTCCTCATTCCATTCAAATGTAGGATTCTTCTTCCTGGCTTTCTTGGGCTGGCCCACCAGAAGATTTTGCATAGGGGTGGCTATCTCAGTGAAGCCTTTGATAAACCTTCGGTAGTAGCCTACCAACCCGAGGAATTGACGTACTTCATGGAGGTTGTTGGGTTTCTGCCAGTCTCGGATGACAGTGACTTTGTCTGGATCCGGTGCCACACCTTCTGCACTCACTACATGACCGAGGTACTGTACCTTGGGCTTCAGGAGGTCACATTTGGATGGCTTCACTTTCAGGGCAAAGTTGGACAAGGCTTCAAACATTTTAGCCAGGTGCTTCAGATGGTCCTCATAAGTCTCGGAGTAAATAATGACATCATCAAGGTACAACAAGATTGTCTCGAAGTTTTTGTGTCCAAGACAGCACTCCATTAGCCGTTGAAATGTCCCTGGGGCGGTGCAGAGCCCGAACGGCATGTAGTTGAACTCGCAGAGACCCATTGGGGTGGTAAACGCTGTTCTCTCCTTGTCTGCCTCTGCCACGGGAACCTGCCAGTACCCACTAGTGAGATCAAAGGTGGAAAAATAGTTAGCAGTTTTAAGTGCAGCTAATGACTCTTCAACTCTGGGTAATGGGTAGGCATCCTTATGTCTAATGCTGTTAATTTTTCTGTAATCAACACACATTCTCATGGTACCATCTGTTAGGAACGGCGGAACGCACTAAATAAAAATAATAATAAAGTGTGTTCGCTGCTCGGGGTCCACCGTGCAGTAGATGATATGACTGCTGCTAAGCGGTGGCAGGCAAGCAATATGGCGGTATAATGCGCACAGGTTAGACTTCACCCAATGTTCACACATAGAGGCACCGCAACAAAAACATACAAAAACGCTGAGCCTGTTAGTGTCACAGGCCTCAGGTAAATGCACACGCGGTATCAGGTCACAGGAGCAGGACCTAAGACAGAGGAGCTGCATCCGTCTAGACCTACCGTGTGTGTGGCGTCACTACTGCAAGCGCCAAGAAGGGCTGCAATTGCAGCGCGGCGTAGGACACTGCCGCTGGACGAAACAGCTACAAAGCAGGCGCAATGTCGGACGCTAGCATAGAGGTGCGGTGTGCACAGTGGCCTAAGGCTTGCCACTGACTGGCGCTGACTGCTGAACTATTCCCTATCCACATGCGTAATATCAGAGGGAAAGGGTTTCTTAATAAGTCAGTCACCAGAATCATACATCCGTCACCATTCACACATAGCAAGTATAGTCTATACTAGCGCATGACCGAACGGTCATGCTCGCTTTTTATAGCCGTGCGGGACCTTCCTGATCTCTGAGATGGACCAATGAGATCTGGAGCAGGACCTGGGCACATGACTGCCAATCTCCAATGCGAGATCGCCTCGTGAGCATGCCAAGTAGCAGCACAGAGGAACATAGCCTCTGGAGCGGTCTGCTGCAAAGTAATCTTTGCAGTAGATAGACAGCTGGAGACCGCAGAATGTGAGGCTCTGGATTCCTGCAGAGCAGACGCTGAACCCAGACGCCTAACATTACCCCCCTCCTAGGTCCCCCTCCCCTCTGAGCCTTCCAATCCACCCCTTGTGCCCATCAGAGGCATAGGTCTCAGACTCGTCCGAAGGCGAGTCTAATGTCTCGGTAGGTGACAAGGAAAACAGGAACACGTGGAATGCATCAGAGGCGGCAAGGTCGCCAGGTTTGAGAAGGGAGTGGGAGACAGCGGGGGCAGCAAAATCGCCAGGAGCAGAAGCTAAAGTGGAACGCCGCAGTGTGTCGGCTGGCGTCTCCACTCTCCGTTTAAGGAAGCTATTCCGAGCACAAAAGGCGCAGGCCCGAATATACTTTTTAACGTCCCGAGCCCTGTGTGGCCACCAATACGACCCCGCCAGGAGTTTTGTGTTCTGCATGTAGCCACAGTGACCACCCCTCCTGGAGGCGTGTGCCCACGCAAGAACCCTCGGCCGAAGGCGGGGAGGGACAAAGGTCTTGACCGGCTGCACAGAGTTTGGCCATTGCGGGGCACTGTTGTCCTGAGAAACAGTGTGTTGACAATGGTAACTGCAAATGAAGTTTTGTGCTGGACGTGCCTCAAGAATGGCACGAGACACCTCCATGGGCTCTGGGAATGGAGTCTCTGGCTCAGGTGGTTCCAGAGGCTCAAAAAGGTTGGGAGCCGAGGTGACCTTCCGTTTGGATTGAGCACGCTCCAGGTCGCGCTCCGAAAAACGGAGATCAATGCTGGTGGAAATGGCAATCAGCTCTTCCAAACTTGCAGGAACCTCTCTGGTAGAGAGAGCATCCTTAACATTCTCTGCCAAACCTCTCCAAAACACAGGGATGAGGGCTTTGTCAGACCACTCCAGCTCGGAAGCCAGTGTCCGAAAACGAACGGCATACTGACTAACCGAGAGGGATCCCTGAGTCAAAGCAAGTAGCTGAAGAGAGGTGTCGTGCGTGACCCGTGGTCCCAGGAAGACCTGCTTAATAGCTGTTAAAAACTGAGCAGCGGTCCGAACCTCTGGGGCACCACGCTCCGATAGTGGCGTAGCCCACTCCAACGCCTTGCCCGACAGAAGGGAAACAATAAACCCCACCTTGGCCCGTTCCGTAGGGAATCGCGTAGCCAGTAACTCCAGCTGCATAGAGCACTGGCTGACGAAACCCCTACAGGAGGTGCCATCGCCAGAAAACTAATCGGGCAACAGGAGGCGGGTAACTGTCGGCGCGTGGGAGGACGTGGACATACGTGAAACCGCATCTACAATTGCCTGTACAGCAGCATCAGTGGATTACGCAGTTGAGATAGCACTCTCAAGAATAGCCAACCGGCCCTCCAGCTGCCGAATATACTGTAAGAGTTGCTGCTGTTCTGCCATCACTAGCCAGATCCTGGCGCTAGTATAATGTTAGGAACGGCGGAACGCACTAAATAAAAATGATAATAAAGTGCGTTCGCCGCTCGGGGTCCACCGTGCAGTAGATGATATGACTGCTGCTAAGTGGTGGCAGGCAAGCAATATGGCGGTATAATGCGAATGGGTTAGACTTCACCCAAAGTGCGCGGAGTGGGTTCTGTTCACACACAGAGGCGCCGCAACAAAAACATACAAAAATGCTGAGCCTGTTAGTGTCACAGGCCTCAGGTAAATGCACATACGGTATCAGATCACAGGAGCAGGACCTAAGACAGTGGAGCTCCGTCCGTCTAGACCTACCATGTGTGCGGCGTCGCTACTGCGAGCGCCAAGAAGGGCTGCAACTGCAGCGTGGCGTAGGACACTGCCGCTGGACGACACAGCTACAAGGTAGGCGCAATGTCGGACGCTAGCATAGAGGTGCGGTGTGCACAGTGGCCTAAGGCTTGCCACTGACTGGCGCTGACTGCTGAACTAATTCCCTATCCACATACGTAATATCAGAGGGAAAGGGTTTCTTAATAAGTCAGTCACCAGAATCATACATCCGTCACTATTCACACATAGCAAGTATAGTCTATACTAGCGCATGACCGAACAGTCATGCGTGCTTTTTATAGCCGTGCGGGACCTTCCAGATCTCCGAGATGGACCAATGAGATCTGGAGCAGGACCTGGGCACATGACTCCCAATCCCCAATGCGAGATCGCCTCGTGAGCATGCCAAGTAGCAGCACAGAGGAACTTAGCCTCTGGAGCGGTCTGCTGCAAAGTAATCTTCTCTGCAGTAGATAGACAGCAGGAGACCGCAGAATGTGAGGCTCTGGATTCCTGCAGAGCAGACGCAGAACCCAGATGCCTAACACCATTTTTCTTTTTCACAAAAACTATTGGAGCTGCCCAGGGGCTACAACTGTCTCTGATCACCCCAGCCTCCTTCATTTCCCGCAACATACTTTTGGCACATTGATATTGTGTTGGGGGTATAGGCCGGTACCTTTCTTTAATGGGTGGATGATCTCCAGTGGGGATATGGTGTTGAACCCCTTTTGCCTTCCCAAAGTCTAGAGGGTGTTTACTGAATACCCGCTCATACTCCTGAGTCACTCGGTAAACCCCACTCTTTTGGTATGAAGGGGTGGAGTCAGTTCCCACCTGCAGCTGCTAACACCACTCTTCCAGCTGCTTTACAGAGCCATTGTCCTCCACCTGGTCGGATGAGACCAAGGGCTCTGCGGCCTGTATGGCGTTGTTGCTGACAGTAAACAGTTTAGCAACCGTGGCATACCGATGTATTGTGGCCTCCTCCCCACAATTCAAGAGGCGTACAGGTACTCTCCCTTTGCGGACATCAACTACCCCTCTGGCTGTCAGGACAGTGGGCCAGCTATCAGAGCACACTGGCTCTACCAATGCTTGGTAATCTTTTCCTCTGAGGCCTATGGCTGCCCGACACCAAATTAACATTTCACATCTGGGGGTATCGCAATGGGGAAAGAATCACTCACTCTGACGCTGCCAATTTCTCCGCCAGACAGTTCTACCTGCTGTCTTTGCATCAGGGCCTTGATCTCCTTCTGTAGGACTCATTGTTCACTGGAACCAGTAGTCTTGGCTAACTGTTGCAACAAAGCAATAATCTCGGCAAGACAATTTTCATTTACATTAGTACCTAAGGTCATCATTGGGTTACATTCTCGTCGATCAATGTCTACAACTATCAGACCTTGAGATTTTAACTCCACTCGCCCCACCTTAATGGTAATCTCTTTACATCCTACTTGCGGTAAAGACTGACCATTGCTGGCAACTACTGACAGTTCATCACTTGGGCCGTGAGTAAGTTCAGAGTCAGCCCAATACCGCTTGTAAAGGATATATGGCATAGTTGTCATCTGAGAGCCAGTGTCCAGCAAAGCGTTCATGGGGATGCCATCAATCACCACTGGGAGGACCGGTCACCCTCCAACATACTTGGCTCGCCAGTTCTTTGGACCTTGTGGTCCTACTCCTGGGGGTTGGCCCTCTGCCCCAGGGGTTACTTGTTTAAATGACAGAATCTTGCGATGTGGCCTGCCTTGTGGCAGTGACGACAGATGGGACATCCGTCATAGCGATCGTTGTCTCTCCCTCGGCGTGGCGGGATCCTCTTCCATAGCCACAGGACATCCTCTGGACTGGAGGCCAGCTGGATCTTCTCCTTTGAGGACACCTGCATGGACTGCAAATTTTTTGCAAGTGCAGCCATACTTTTGGTCAGCTCTTAGACCTGAAGACGCAATTCTGTAGATGGATCATTATCCAGAGTCTGTGCGTCAGCCTCCACAGGGCTGGGAGTGAAAGATGCTGCTTCAAGGTGGTATGTGATCGCTGGGCGCCTAGGGGGCGCTGGACAGCTGACATTTGGTTCATGCAGCACCCGAATAGCCCTGTCTTTGAAGTCTGCAAAGTCTAGGTCAGGGTTTTGTAGGGCTATGATGCGCAGCTGTGCTCTGTGGGTACTGGATAGGAGTCCCTCAATAAATTGCTCAATTGCTCATTAAAGGTCTGTCTCCATCTTTCACACTGTCTGGGTCAATCTGCTTTATGGCTCGCAGCGCCTCCTGCAGGTTAAGAGCATAGTCCCATATACTGTCCTGCGCTCTCTACTTACACCCAAAGAATCTCATTTTTATTTCAGCTGCATGGCGAGTGTCAAAGGTGTTTCTCAGCTTAGCCAGAATCTTTTTAACAGGCTCGTTAACAGTGTCCTGCCAGGCTTTTACTTCCCTTTGCGCTGCACCAGTTAGCTGCCCAATAAGGATGTTCACTTTTTGGTTTTCAGATAGAGGATACACCTCAAAAAAACTGCACAGTCTCTCATTGAATTCACTCAGGGTATGTGACTCCCCTGAGTACTGCGGTAACCAGGCCGCTCCCGGTATATAGGGCATGGACAGCAGCATTATGGGGACTGCTGCGGTAGGTGCAGATTCTTGCAGTGCTCTGGAGGCAGCACTGGCTGCTGGATTCTGCGGTGCCATTGGAGCTGCAGATGCCCTGGCCCCTGCATCTTGCGGCGCTGTGGGGGGTGCGGTGGCATCCACCGCTGCATCTGCTCTTGCCTCAGACATTCTCCTCCCCCCCTAATTAACGTTGGCAAGGCCCTGGGTTGTCCTGGCTTACCGGTTGCCATTTTGCAGGCTGGATGATCGGGGGGACGCCGGGACGGCAGGCCTCGGCTTCTCACTTCCCACGCGCTGGCCTCTTCCCGCGCAGCACTTCACTTTTTCGTGCTTTTTGGCTGGCTCTGCCCACGACGGCCCGCCCCTTTGGCTTCCCACGCGTGCCAAGCGGCGGGGTAATGGCAGCAATTGCGCAAATAGTCTATGGCACACAACACAGTCTCTGGCACACAGGACCTGGGGACACCGGTTTCCGTAAATCCTGTTTGTGATGCCAAAATGGATCGCCCGCCAGGGCGGTGGGGAACTCGGTACCGGGCTGGTATCTCAGAGGGAAGTGTCACAGTAGCGGTGACCCGGTCCGTGGCCCTGGGCGTCCATGTAAAAGGAGTTAAGAGTGGCTGATTAAAGTTTATAAGTGGATGATACGTGACGCCACTTGTGGTGCTCGGCAATGAAGGGGTTAAGCCGACACTGCAGGCAGATCCTCTGGGACAGATGGTATAAGGCAGCAAGATGTAATAGCTCCCCACAGATTGAGCTGTAGTCCCAGGGCAGTGGTAATAGGTGTTGAGGAATAGGGTGTAGTGTCTGGCACAGAGATGTAGCAGTGCTGGAGGGTTTGCAGGAAGAATGCAATGACACAACAGGGTGCAGTTTCCGTTACCTTTACTGTGCTTTGTAAGTGCAGTCCAGGGTCCAGATTACAGATGGAACAGAGGCTGGCCAGCTTGGAAGCAACTTAGGAATCTCTCTATGCAGATGGGTTGTGTAGTCTCCTTTCTAGTGCTTTCTGAGGTACTTGCAGTACTGTGTTACACTGAAGTTCCACTTGCTTGTTCTCTTTTAGAACTCCCTCGTATGGCAGACAGCTGTAGCCTCCTTCTTCTGGCTCACACGTTGCTGTTGTGCCTCTGAGTCTTATGTGGGAACAGAGCATTTACAGCTTCCTATTCCTCCTGTTTCTGCTGCAGGAACATCAGTATCCGTACAACCTTGGAGACCGGACTCCAGACCATGCGCTACAGCTAGAAGTGAGCCTGAACTCTGCTCAATCCTCCAGCTCGTCTCCTCACGTCCACACACGTTTCCCTCCTCACACCAACTAAATAATTTCCCCTTCCTGGCCCCCAGAGAGCAGCTCCTCCCCCAGTTTTGGTTCAGAGCTCCCTCTGCTGGCCTGGAGTGGTAACTGTGCTGTGTGTT
This sequence comes from Dendrobates tinctorius, assembly GCF_039654945.1. Lineage (NCBI taxonomy): Eukaryota > Metazoa > Chordata > Amphibia > Anura > Dendrobatidae > Dendrobates > Dendrobates tinctorius. The sequence goes on along the minus strand of NW_027361858.1, from coordinate 12,403,678 downwards.
GTGTTTAACTGATAGAGAGACCCTTTATTGCTTCCAAGCATGACATCACACTCCCTAGGAGGAAGGTAATGCCACTGTGGCGACCATACTCCTTGGGGCGCCACATTTCCACCTGAGGATTCCATCGGACCATCACTGTCCTTTTACCTTTTAAGAGGTCCGTTAGGGGTACTGATTCCCCTGCAAAATTAGGTGTAAACCGGCGGTAGTAACCAATAATGCCAAGGAATGCCCTCACTTGCTTAGTACTTAAGGGCTTGGGCCAGTTTTGGATGGCCTCAATCTTGTTTACTTTTGGTTTGATCACCCCTCGACCGATCACGTAACCCAAGTACCGAGCTTCCGTGAGCCCTATCGCACATTTCTTTGGGTTTGCTGTTAACCCCGCGACTCAGAGCGAGTGTAACACGGCTTGTACCTGGGACAGGTGGGTCTCCCAGTTGGTACTGAAGATGACTATGTCATCTAAATAGGCTGATGCGTACTTCCGATGAGGTTCTAATGCTATGTCCATCAGCCTCTGGAATGTGGCCGGAGCCCCATGTAACCCAAAGGGTAAGACAACATAGTGAAACAGACCCTCTGGCATGATAAATGCCGTCTTCTCTTTAGCCGATTCTGTCAGGGGAACCTGCCAGTACCCTTTAGTGAGGTCGAGCGTGGTGAAGTACTGGGCCTTTCCCAGTCTTTCAATTAGCTCGTCCACCCGAGGCAATGGGTAGAGGTCAAATTTTGACACCTCATTTAACTTCCTGAAGTCATTACAGAAGCGTAACGACCTGTCCGGTTTCGGTATTAGCACAAAGGGGCTAGCCCACTCACTCCGGGACTCTTCAATGACTCCCAATTGAAGCATTTTGCTTCACTTCAGCCGCTATCACTTGCCTCCTGGCTTCTGGCACTCGGTATGGTTTCATCCACACCCTTACATGGGGCTCAATGATAATGTCTTGTTGTATCACCATGGTCTGACCTGGCAGCTCTGAGAATACGTCCGTATTCCTCTGCAGGAGGGCCCGAGCCTCCCGCCGCTGCTGTTTGGTGAGCGAGTCATTTATTTTAACCTGTCCCCCGGCTGTGTCCTTGGCCAATGCCAGAGGGCCCTCTGTTGGTATGACCGGAGTCGCCTCTGTGACCAAACATTCCCCGTCCTTCCAGGCCTTTAGCAGGTTTACATGGTACAGCTGCTCGGGTTTCCTTTTTCTGGGTTGGTAAACTTTATAGTTCACTTCCCCCACTTTCCCCCATATCTCATAAGGCCCTTGCCACTTGGCCATGAGTTTACTCTCTGGGGTGGGTACTAGTACCAACACCCGGTCCCCTTCTTTAAAGGTCCTGACCGTGGCCCTCTAATTATACGCACGGCTCTGAGCGGCCTGCGCATCCAACAGAAGCTCCTTTACTATGGGCCGCACGACCACAATCCGATCCTGCATTTTTGCCACATACTCGATGACACTCTTATGGGGAGTGGGCTCTTGTTCCCATGTCTCTTTGGCAACATCCAGCAGTCCCCTCGGGTGCCTGCCATACAGTAGCTCAAATGGGGAGAACCCCGTGGACGCCTGCGGTATCTCGCGGATGGTGAACATGAGATAGGGCAATAACATGTCCCAATCCCTTCCATCCTTGGCGACCAACTTTTTTAGCATGGCTTTGAGGGTCTTATTAAACCTCTCCACCAACCCGTCGGTTTGTGGATGATACACCGATGTACGTAGCTGTTTAATTTGGAGCAACTTGCACAGCTGCTTAGTCACCTTAGACATAAAAGGGGTTCCCTGATCTGTCAAGATCTCCTTAGGTAGCCCAAGGCGACAAAACATAGCAAACAGTTCCATGGCTATTAATTTAGCTGAGGTGTGGCGGAGTGGTATCGTCTCTGGATACCGGGTGGCGTAGTCTACGAATACAAATATGTGTTGATGACCCCGGGTGGATTTTACTGCGGGCCCTACCAGATCCATCGCAATCCACTCAAAAAGTACCTCTATAATGGGCAGAGGCACCAATGGGCTCCGGTAGTTCGTGGTGGGTGAGGTCAGTTGGCACTCCGGATATGTCTCACAATACCTTTGGACCTCAGCATAGACACCTGGCCAGAAGAACCACTGCAGTATGCGCTCCTGAGTCTTTTTGGCTCCCAAATGCTCTCCCAGCATGTGAGTGTGAGCCATGTCGAGCACCACCCGGCGGTAGGGCTGGGGCACTACCAGCTGTTCTACCACCTCACCCCTGATTTTATCCACCCTGTACAGTAGCTCCTGGTTGATTACCATCTGTGGGAATTCCATCTCTGCACCCGGTTGCTGAGCCACCCCATTTATCTCAATTACTCTTTCCCATGCCAAAGTGCGATCCTGGAACTGAGCTGTCCTGAACTTACCAGTAGACTAGTTCAGGAATTAGTGAGTTCTCCTCAACTTCTCCTGCCAACACCTCTAGGGGAAACCTTTGGGTGTTACACTCTGTCCCTATATTGGTGACCCCTACGGCAGGCATCTCTGACTCAGGATCTTCAGGTTCAGTGCCCGGAATACTTTTTACCCTGAGAGGGTTATCCCTGGCCTTCCATAGGGACCAGAACAGGGGAAAGTCTCTTCCTAATACAGTTCCATATGGAAGAGTCTTTACCACTCCCACCACATGTTTTACCTCCACACACGGTGCGGAGAACATGACCTCCTCAGTCGGGTACTCACGGAGGTCCCCATGTATGCACACTACCCCCACTGTTATGAATGAGTCACCGTAGGAGGCCAAAACAGAAATACTAGCTAAGTCCAGAAAACCATTGCCAAAATGATGAACGATGACAACTACTGGTTGGCCAGCATCCTGGATCCATGCTATAAAGGCAAATTCCAAAACATCATGCCACAGGAGAACCTAGAGCTAATATTGGCTAACAAACAAGCAACTCTGGTAAACCGTTTGTTTGAGGCATTCCCAGCACACAGCGGCGGTGATGTTTTTCCAACGAGCCATAGGGGGCAACATGGAAGAGGTGTTCGTGGTGCACACAGCCGAAGTGGCGTTGGACACAGGGGTTTCATGACCATGTTGTGGACTGATTTTTCAAGTACCGCTCACACGACTGGTAATACTGCATCGATCGAAAGTGACAGGAGACAGCAGTTGTCAACTACGGTAACAAACTACTTCTCCTCCCATATCGATGTTCTCCCTCACCGGTCATTCCCCTTTGACTATTGGGCTAGTAAACTTGACACCTGGCCTGAATTGGCACAAAATGCCTTACAGGAGCTCGCTTGCCCTGCTGCTAGTGTGTTATCTGAACGAGTCTTCAGTGCTGCTGGATCAATCCTGACAGAAAAAAGGACCCGTCTGTCGACCCAAAATGTTGAAGATCTAACCTTCATTAAAATGAACCATGCATGGATTTCAGAGAATTTTGTCCCACCCTCCCCTGCTGACAAGTAGGCTGCCAGAAAAATGGCTTGCTTTTGTCCACCTCTTCCGCGGACTTCTCCAATTACTCCATTTGCAGCTGCTTAATGTCCAACATCAACATATGCCATTTTTTCCACCTACCTAACTGGGCTGCCTCCCCCCACAGGGCCGGGGTCACCACCTGGCGCACGCACCCGTGCGAGTGCCGTTGCCCTGGACAGGTGGGTGGGCACACTCTTTGGCAACGGCACTGGCACAAGGTCCCTCATAGTAGAATCAAGTGTCTCTGACGGTGGGGGTGCACACCCGCCGTCAGACACAGGCGTACTATGAGGGGCCCTGTGCCAGTACCGCCGCCCACGAGTGGGCCCGCCTGCTTGCTCAGGGCACCAGCACTTGCAATACTTACCTCTCCCTGCTCCACCACTGTGCAGTCTGGCCTGTTAAATACTTCACTGGGACTGCCAATACAAATTTGGTGAAACGTTAGATGATGGTTAAGACGTAGCTATGCCCTCTCCTGCTGGGCTCTATCTTCAGATGATCAATGGCTTCCATTTGTTATGGACGTCGACTCACAATGAGATGCAGTGGTGGTTTATCATCAGCTTTCACGATTTTCCGACTCACAGACGTGTGACATTCCTGCCCACATTTTTAAATGTGTCCTCTCATGCCAATCCAATAGAATCGCCTACGGCCTGTGGCTTATGTCTTTTGCACTCCAAAGTTACCTGACAGATCATGATAGGCAGTGAGGACAATGTCTCCATCTGTCCCTGTGATCACAATTTGATGGAGATGAGTAACGGTGATGGGTTCCACGGTACTGCGATACAGCAAACCTTTCTTCACAAGAACTGTTTTCGCTATCTCCACAGACAAAGTAATTGAGGGTCAGCATCACCTCTGAGAATTCTCCCGGGAGTTTTTACCGTGATTAGTAATTCTAAAATTTCTGCAATCACTCGACTTTCCGTGTGTACTTGTATCCATCTCGTTTCCTCTTGCGGAGAGTCTGGACTGTCTTACTGAGACTGAAATATATATGAAGATTGAAAAATACCCCAAGAGTGTATACTGGTGTATGCTTCGAATACATAACCCTTTTTCTACTTTTTAGATTCTTGTCTAATCCATACTGAGGCTGTGAGTGTCTTTGTTGGACTCCGGAAATATACACGCAGATGTTTAATGTATAAACTATGCTATATATACCTGCTATCCAGTGATACTGTACCCTTTCTCAACTTTCTACAATCACGTCGAATCTATACTGGGCCTGACCAAGTCAGAGTCTGCCTCCTGATATATGGACATAGGTTTTTAATGTTTAAACTATGCTATATATACACCTGTTATCCGGTGATACTGTACCCTTTCTCAACTTTGTACAATCACGTCAAATCCATACTGGGCCTGAGACCCTATGAGTCTGCCTCCTGATATATAGACATATTTTTTTAATGTTTAAACTATGCTATATATACCTGTTATCTGGTGATACTGTACCCTTTCTCAACTTTGTACAATCACGTCAAATCCATACTGGGCCTGAGACCCTCTGAGTCTGCTTCCTGATATATAGACATTGGTTTGTCATGTGTAAACTATGCTACATATATACCTGTTATAGGGTGATACTGTACCCTTTCTCAACTTTCTACAATCTTGTCGAATCCATACTGAGAACGTCTGAGTCTGCCTCCTGATTAGAGATGAGCGGTGTTTGAGTCGACCTGTTCGCCAAGTTAAAATTCCAGCTGTTTTGGGCGGTGTTCAAGCCGTTCGAACTCGAACTCGAACACTTTGCTTAAAATTCGGCTGTTCGAGGTTCCGTTCGAGAACGGTTCGTTCACCAGAAGCGTAACTTCATTTTCACATTAATAATGGTTTTCAATGTTAATAGACAGTTTCATGGCATAGTAGCGGTGTGTGGTAGCAAGCGGTGTAGTACACCTGTCAAAGAGCTACACCATGTGTGTTTCTAATTATTTTTTACCGCATCTTGTCCAGAAAATCCTTTTGGGCCTTGTAGCACTGTTTGCTACTCAGCAGAGGAGCCCACCAGTGAACCAAGCTATTCCGCCTGTTTATGTAAGAACTGCGTGCTACTCAGCATAGGAGTCTAGCTGTTAAGCAAGCTACAGCACCTGTGGTTTGGACACTTAATTTTTTCTTTTTTTCTGGAATGCCGGTAAGGAATTACGGTTGACCTTCACTTACTGGGAAATCCTCGTTCACGGGGAAAAATTGTAATCCCAGATGCCCATCACTAACTGGGTTCAGCGGGTTATCTGCACCTGTAAGCGACACACGCTGGACTTTTCAGTGTAGCGCGCATGCAGCCCCGGACATGTAAGAGCATGACAGACCTGTTATTGATCGATCTCGCATGCCAGAGCCTCGCGTGTCCCTCTAGTAAGCTTGATGTGTACCGCGGGGGCATGCCGGAGTCTCGTTCGTTAACGGAATTAAGCTGACAAATCGCTAGCACAACTAAAAACGGACAGCAACCACCATCCACAGAATCAACAAAGCTTGCAATCTGTCAATCTTTTCTGTAGCTGGCATGGTTGAGGTTTCCCGGGTGGAGTCGAATTAAGCCGCAGACTCCACTCCTGGTGGTGCCCTTCTGGACATTCCTTTATGGTTCAGCTTTGCAGCCATACTGCCCCCGAAAACCAAACACTTTGCCTTCATGGACGCTGTTCGGAGGTTCGTGGGAATAACGCCGTCCGATCAGTAGTTGGCCTAATTTATGGTGGGAAGTCCGACGGTATATGATCGTCTTCAATTTCAGATTTTTACTGTTTTTTGGTATTTTACATTTTTATTCCAGCCTTTCTTGACTTCATAAGGGCATGACATGCCTATATCTGTGTCTCCTCCTCCTCCTTTTACTCCTCCACCTTTTTTCTATATATAGTTGCCGCTTTCTATATGTTATTTTTGCATTCTGAGCATTTTGTCAGCTTTGGGACACCTTTTAAGGTGTTTTGCAATTGTTTTCTATGTGTTTGTATGTGTTTGTGTTTGCCTGCCATTGTTTTCAATGGTGTTCGACAAACATTCGACGAACTTGCCTCGTGTTCGACGAACCAAAACGAACTGGAACACTAGCAGGGTGGCTCAACACTACTCCTGAATATACAGACGTACATTTTTAATGTTTAAACTATGCTATATATACCTGGTATCTGGTGATACTGTACCCTTTCTGCCAGGAAGTCCTCCTCCACCCACCACTCTAAGTGTATCATTGACACCTGGAACATTGTCCCACATGTGTGATTATTTCTTGTGGATCTTCTTGTTATATTTTGGTGTGATCCATACTGAGTGTGTGACAGTCTGTGGGTTTCTCCTGAAATTTAGATGTACATTTAAAAATTACCCCAACACTAGTGTATACAGCTCTACGCTTGTGCTACCCTTACCCATTTACTGCTTTTTATATTCTGGTCTAATCCAAACTGACCAAGTGCGAGTTATTTTCTGACTGTGGAAATAAATACTGAGATTGACAACAATGACCCCTACACTGTGTACAGCTGTACTCATCAGATCCATTACCGTTTTATAGCTTTTTATATTGTGTTGTAATCCATACTGAGCCTGAGAGCGTCTGTGTCTGCCTCCTGAAATATCTACGGAGATTTAGAATGTTTAAACTATACTATATATACCTGCTATCTGATGATACTGTACACTTTTTCTACTTTTTATATTCTTGTCTAATCCATACTGAGCCTGTGAGCGTCTCTATGTGACTCATGGTATATATAGGGAGATTGACAATCATCCTTTGACTGTATAGAGCTGTACGCTTCTAATACAGTACCATATATCTGATGTTATTTTGGGTTCATTTTCTGCAACATTTTGAAGTTTGGTGGAAGAGGCCGCGGACGTGGGCGTGGGGGGCCAGCTGGTGCTGATGGTGGTGGTGCATCTGCTGGTAGTGGCAAAAGCACAATAGCAGCTAAGGCAGGAGGTGTTGAGCCTGTGTCATGGTTTGGCTCTGGAACACCTGGAGGGCTAACTTTTCTGGGAGTAGGTTAACTGCTTTTAAAGCCGAAGCATCAGGAACTGGTTTTGGCTTAGATTGCCGAAACAGACTCCAGCAAATATGCCCTCCTGTTGTGAGTTCATTCTCTGGTTCACCAGTTGTGAGTTCCCCCTCTGGACTCCCTCTGGTGGTGACGGGAGGTGATGCGGCTGGTTTGATCGGTGGAGATCTGCCACCTGAGAATGAGGATGACGATTGGATCTCAGGATTCTCAGATTGGATTTAAGACAGCCGACGCCCTATTCAGTTGCTGGTGATTCCTTCTGGCTTGTCAGCTCTTGGTTTTCAGCTCTGTTCCAGTCATTTAAAGCTATGTTTTTCTGCTAATGTTCACACTTGATTTTGTTGGTCTATTCAGTTTTTTGTGTGGTCTGCCAGCCCCGGCTGGGGGCTGAGCTGAATTTCCACTCTTATTTATTAGTATTTTGCCAATTGGCTTTTTGTCCCTTACTAGTTCGGTCTCTTTTTGCTCTGTCTCAGAATATTTCAGAGTGCTGATATAGTGGGAGAAGTCTAGTGACTTCAGGGTTAATTTTGCTATCAAAAGTGTTGGACATTATTTTTGTAGGGTTTTTTGCAGGTTGCAAACAGTGTCTTTCCTTTCTTTTCCTTTCCTGTCTAGTTAGTTTAGGCCTCATCGTTTGCTCAGCCTATTTTCCTGCCTGTGTTTGTGCCTTCATCTTGTTTCACCATCAATACATGTGTGGGGGCTGTTTCTTTGGGGTCTGCTCTGGGGCAGTTAGCTTTCCCTTTTCTTGCTTTAGGCTTATGTAGTCCTCCGGCCGTGACGAGGTGTCTAGGTTCATCGTAGGCATGCTCCACGGCTACTGCTAGTTGTGTGGTAAGATCAGGGATCTGCAATCTGCATAGTTACCAACCTCTCTGGTTTTCTGTGGCTTACCTTGCTTTGCTTTTTTCTCCTTGGTGACCCATTCATAACACCCTCCTCTTCTGAAGTTTCAAAAAATGCAAGCACTGAGTCATCAAGTGCTGGCTCCTGGTCAGGAAGAACCCCTTTCCTTGTGTCCTTCACCCCCACCAAAAGTGAATGATGCAGCAGGCCACACTTCACATTAGTCCATGTAGCTCTTTCTATCATACCATGCCTCGGTTATCAAGTCAAATCGTGAATTCCCCAGTCCAAGATGAATCTGACATGGAGTGTGGGTGGTCAGCCAGGGCAGTGGGGTTAATCAGTACCGGGCCGGTGTCTCAGAGGGATGTGTCACGTTGGTGGTGATGACCCGTTCCGTGGCCCTGGGCATACCATGCAAAGGGGTGAATAACATTTATAGGTGAATGATACGTGACGCCACCTGTGGTTTCTGATCAGATTGACCCGCGCTGCGGTGTCGCTTGTCTGGGACAGATGTTGTGGTGCAGCTAAGATGTAGAAGCCCTGCACAGGTAGGGCCGTAGTCGCAGGGCAGATGAAAGAGTTGGTAGATGGTGTGCAGTGCAGGATGTAGCAGAGCCGTGCGGCAGGCGCAGGACAAAGATGACAGACACAGTTATGCAGTTCCTTTACCTGTACTTGGTAAATGCCGTCCAGGACCCAGAGTACAGATGGAGAAGGAGTTGGTCAGCCTGGAAGCAAATTTGGAATTCTCTCTCTGCAGATAGGTAGTGTGGCCTCTGTTCTAGTGCTTATCTGAGGTACTCGCAGTACTGAGTTCACTGAAGTTTCCCCTGTTGACTCTCTTTTGGAACTTTCTCGTATGGCAGGCAGCCATAGCCTTTTCCTTCTGGCTCACACACGTCGCTGCTGGGGCCTCCGAGCCTTAGTTGGGAACAGAGCATTTACAGCTGCTACTTCCTCCGGTTTCTGCTGCAGGACCGTCAGTGTCCCTACAAACTCAGAGACCGGAATCCCAACCATGCGTTCAAGCTAGGAGTGAGCCTTAACTCTGCTCATCCTCCAGCTCCCCTTCTCACGTCCACACACTTCCCCTTCCCTTCACAGACTGCCCTAACTTCCCTCCTCCCGACCACAGAGAGCAGCTCCTCAGTCAGGTTCAGAGCTCTCCCTGCTGGCCTGGAGTGGGAACTGTGTTGTGTGTTGGTTTAACTGCTAGAGAGATCCTTTGTTGCTCCCAAGCATGACATCACACTCCCTAGGAGGAAGGTAATGCCACTGTGGCGACCGTACTTCTGGGGGCGCCACAAGTGCACTGATGCCCAGCCAATGCTAGATGATTCTGCTGGTACATTGACCTAGACCACTACATTCCCCTCGCACTCTACACAGCCAGAATCTGACCCTAATGAAACTCAGGTTCCCCTTCCTGCATACTATACCACTTACACGGTGACAAAGAGAAAGGTGCAGATGAAAGTGCAGGTTCCTTGAGCAGGTGTGGGGGCATACTCATGGGCGATGGCACTGGCACAAGGCCCCTCATAGTACGCAAAAGTTTCTCTGCCAGTGGGAGGGCCCACCCGCCGTCAGACACACTCGCCGTACTATGAGGGGTCCTGTGCCAGTGCCGTCACCAACGATTGGGCCCCCCCTTGTTGCTCAGGATCACAGCACTTGCAAAGTTGAAATACTTACCTCTCCCTGTCCCACCGCCGTGACGTCTTCCGCGTTTCCTGACAGTGACATTCTGGTCAGAGAGCGCGATGACATCATGTCTGTACGCCCTCTGACTAAACAGTCCAAGTGCAATGAGATGGAAGATGGGGGCGACAAGGAGTCCAGACTCGTACAGGGGTTCCCTAGCGAGGAGACTTATTTAATTGTTTTAAAGGTTGGGAGCAATTTTTGGGGAGCACTATATTCTGGAGAATGATATATGGGGCCCACCATACACTGGAGCATTCCAAAGGTGGACATCAGACACTGGAGCAGCATTTACAGGGCCCATTATACAATGGAGCATTAGAAATGGGGCCCATTATATATGGAGCATTATTTGGGCACATAAGACAGTGGAGCTTCATCCATGGGGACCAACATATACTGTAGCATTATGTGGAGCTCATCATATACTGTATCGAACATTATATGGGACCAATGATTCTGCATGGAGAAATATATGGGCCTCATTACTCTGTATAGTGCACTAGGCGGTGGCCATAATACTGTATGGAGTAATATACTGTCCATTTTTGGAGCTATTGGAGAAATTAAAATAGATATCAGTCATGTGATGTAAGAAGTGAAGTATTTTTCATTGTACTATACCGCTATTTCTCTGCCGTATCAGAGGATCATGAATTGTGGCATGTGTTAAAGGAACCCAGTGACACTCTTTGGCTCAGGGCCCACGAAAATCTGGAGCCAGCCCTACCCCCCCCCCCCACAACTTTAGCCAAATAACCCCCAGTTTTCAATGCCTAACTTTTATTATAAAGTAAATTAAGGTTGACAAGCTTAAGTAATAAGAATTGATGTTTTTGGCATTAAAATGGGCACTGTAGGTGTGTTTCCTGTCCTCCACTCACTGCCGACTTTGCTTCCCCATTGACTTGCATTGGGTTTCGTGTTTCAGTCGGCCTTCGACTTTTCACGATAATCGGCCGATTTCGTTCGACCCGACTTTTGAGAAAGTCGGGTTTCATGAAACCGACTCGACCCGAAAAAAGGCAAAGTCGCTCATCTCTAGTGCTCGCTCATCATTATGCACAATACTATATGATATTTTGCGAAATAAACACAATAAATGAGATGAAAAATAAAAAATAATAAAGTTATTTGTATTTGATTAAATGGTACATCTTTTGTTTATTGGACACCTTGTGCTGCAGTTGTAATGTATACAATGTTTTCCTTCCGGCAATGTGTGTGCACATGGGCATACTTATTTTATATCCGATCTTAGAGCGCCGATGTTCTGATGCTTTATTTGTTCACCAGACCATGGATACATGCTTCATTAGGTATTGCGCTTTGCCCATGGCCACATACTGTATGATGCCTCACATGCGTCTCTGACTGTGGGGGTGGTGCGCATGCGCTGCTGCTATCGATCGCCTTTGTTATTCGTGTGCATGCACTGAGCTGGTCACATGACCTAAGGTCCTGCTGCTTGCTTTTATTCATTTAACTATCGACATATTATGCATTACACGCCTGGTCCCTTTTTCAAATTTCTATGGGACGTTCACATTTCCTGTTTTTTCAAACATCTTGGCTCTGTGTTTACATATGGGTTTATAGCCCTTTGTGGCATATTATTCATTCGATTCAACTATCACATGACCGAAAGGTTCTTTTCCTTGTGGTTCTTTTTGCGTCTGCCTCTATTGATGCAGAGGTTTCTTGTTCATGGGTAAGCTTGTTTTTGCTGGGTTCCCAAGACTGCATTGTGTATTGGCTGTTCTTGACAAGCCTCTCACACTTGACTAATTGACGATTTACCTAATGACTTTGACTACATAAGGTTGACAAGCCTCTCTCTCCTTCACTACCCCTGAGGAAGCCACGTGGTGTGGTGATACGCATGGGATCTTTCCCCCTCTCCCCCTTGTGACCGATCACTCTTAATTACCTTCTCTCCCCCATCCTCTGTTTATTTTTCAGTGGGTTTCTGTTTTCACCTATCCCATCCCAGGATTCCATTCATGTGTTTTTAAGGGGATTTAAAAAGCAATTATTGATTATTGTACTGTATTATATTTCATTGTGACTCTGTTGGTCTTACCTGGATAATTATTGTTTGCTACTGATATTACTATTGTATTTTTTGACAAATTTCCAGGCCTTTCTGGTGTGTTTCGATTAATTTTTGTCATTATTGTCATTGGCTCTGTGTTTCATTATAACACACTTCCAGAACACATAGTGGAGGAGGAGTTCTTTCTGCGTGTGGAACTACCTCTTGAAGCTCATCAAGAGAATGCCAAGAGTGTGCAAAGCAGTAATCAAAGCAAAAGGTGGCTACTTTGAAGAACCTAGAATATAAGACATATTTTCAGTTGTTTCACACTTGTTTGTTAATTATATAATTCCACATGTGTTAATTCATAATTTTGATGCCTTCAGAATGAATCTACAAGTTTCAATGTCATGAAAATAAAGAAAACTCTTTGAATGAGGTGTGTCCAAACTTTTGGTCTGTACTGTATATATATGTGTGTCTCAATGACATGTGTATATATATATATATATATATATATAATGTATTCTATGTGTATATATCTATTCTTTCTTTTGGGTTTTAACCTGTCATTGGGATCCATTATATGTCCATTTTGAAAGCCTGCGAGAAAATCTCGGCATACGGATGCCATAAGGATTACATATGGATGCTTACATGCGCAAAATACGCGGCCACACCTTGACAGCGGATGACATACGGATCACTGTTCAGGGAACATTTCTGCGTATTACAACTGTACAATACGGTCCATATTTTTATACGTTAAGTGTGACTCCAGGTTTAAAGAAAGACACTGACACCTTTTTTTAAATAAAAATAAAAAAGCACAATTATGCTCACCTTATGCCCATTCCATTGAAACCCCCTTTCCCCTGTAACAAACAAAAAATAATAAACAAAAATACTCAACTTCCCCCATCTGTCTGAAGTGAAGATGTCCCATGCTGTAATCCATGTCTGCGATATGTGGTTTAATACATGGACAGTGCAATGAGGCGATCGACCAGGCTGAAAATCATAGGAGAATGAGGTGCTGTGAGCACAGCTTTACAGGAGACATGAGATTCAATGGAGTGGGCATAAGGTGAGTATTTTTGTTTTCATTATTTTCTATTTTTTAGAAGGGACAAGGGCTGCAATGGATGGGCAATAGGTGAGTATAATTGTCCTTTTTTATTTTTATTTCAAATAAAGAAGTGTCATTCTTTCCAATAAAGGATTGTATTCTGGCTGTGTCTTTTATGCAATCTAACTATGGGGTTAGTAATGAACCTGTGGGCTTGATGTCAGTGGCCATAAAACAGCTGACATCCACTTCACAACCATTACCCCACTTGACATAGCCACAGCGCAAGTGGGAAGAGCTAATAGAGCTGCCTTTTCTGTGGTGGCTGCAGGTTGCTATTTTTAGGCTGGGGGAGCCATTTTCCATGGCCCCTTACCAGCCTCAAATTACCATCCCGTAGCTGTCTGCTTTAGCTTGGCTGGTTGTAAAAAATGGGTGGACTCCACTCTATTTTTTTATTTATTAATTTAAATAATTTAAAAACCAGAGTGATGACCCCTCTATTCTTGAAAATCAGCCATGATAAATCTGACAGCTGGGGTTGTAGCCCCCAGCTGTCAGTTTTGCCAGTGCTGGTTATTAAGAATAGAACAGAGCCCATGTCATTTTTTTTTATATTTATTTATAACACAGATGCTGGGTGGTGAGTACTCCCATCAGTAGTGCCTGATCTCGCTGCCATCAGCGACAACAGGTGTAGCGTGATAGGAGTATTACTCTCTCATCAGCTGATGCCTGTTACTGGAGGTAAACTTTTTACCGCCAGTCACAGCTGCTAACTCACATAGTCATCTGACATTGTGGGAACCGCAGCTCTCTAACCTGCATTAATAATGTTACCACCGATCAGAGCCGCAGATGTTTCTCGAGCATGCACGATATGACAGCGTGGTAAACAACGGATGTTCGGATCCCCCATTCATGTGATTGGGGTCCAGGTTTGGGTACTGTTCTGGTACCCGAACAGAACATTTTTTTAGATATTCAACTGAACCTGCCAGACCCAAACATCCAAGGGTTTACCTATCACTAATCTGGAGGGCTAACTCTGTCTGGATGGAGGGGATCAGAAGGTACACGTGCAGCATGTCTTCAGTCTCTCTACCCATTCCCACATTAACATGCTGATCTCCATGAACTTTGGAAGATTGCTGAGCATAACCGCTAAAGCTAATGTGGTAGATCGGCTCACTCAGCTGTACATTGAGGTAGACACAGGAACACTGTCTCTTTAAAAATGTCCTTGGTTTATTAGATGCTGCATAAACAAAGCTGAAGCAAAAAGTAAACACAGCCCTCTGGGCAAAAACAGCAAAGCAAAACAAAGTGGTAGCACAAAGCACAGTCTTTGTGTTAGTGGGGATTAGCCCCCTCAGGGTTAGCAAGACCCGTGGTCGAGTTTTTTAGCACAAATGACACACACTTCTCGGAAGTGTTCCTCTGCAGACAATGAATTCTGACTACCTTTGGGGGCCAGCCATTTAAGCCCCAGACCACACCCTGGGGTGGAGATAAGGTGAACAACTTCCCACCCACTCTATGGTTGTCCACAAAAACCCAGCCCTTAAACAAATTGGCTGTTAACTCCTCTCAACACTTAATGTGTTGGAGGAAAACTATTGGGTTTTACATCACTGAAGTCATTAGCCTCAGTGAAATATATCTCCCCTCCAGCATCTTGACTTTGTCACATATCCTCACCTAGGCCCAAAGCCGGGGGTTTTGACACCTTTACTCACTACACAGGTGAATCTGGACAGGGCATCTGCATTACAACGCAGCTTCCATGGCATGTTGCTCGACATGAAAACTAAAGTCCTGGAGCACTAAAAACCATCTAGTCACCTGTGCATTCTTCACTTTTCTTTTCCTCTCCATCTCAGTGGTGCATGATCTGACACTAGCCTGAACTTCCGGCCTAACAAATAGTATCTCACGATATCAATTGCCTATTTGATGGTCAAGCACTCTTTTTCTATGTTGTTTTCACAGGAGGAGAGCTGCCTACCTAAGTAAGTAACATCCAGCCCCTGAAGATGAGGGTCCAAAAGTGATGGAGGTGGTGAATGCGCCAACCAGACCTCCCATTCCCCCATATGACCTCCCATTCGCCCATCCATCTGCTGCTCTTCTTGTGACCCTCTCCCTGCTCTTGCAATGTGAAGTTGGAGGTTGTTTCTGTCTGCTACCTTCCTGCAAACTACTAAGTACTACTAAGATGAACCATACAGACTGCTGCCTGTATGCCTGCAATAAGGGATAGTTGCCTGCCTTAGAGGGGATATTCTAGTAACCTGTTTAAGTTTTAACTTTTTTGACATTGATATAGCTGTTTATGCCTTGTTTATTCCAGGACAAGTTGTACTTTTTGATGCCACCATTTTGGGGTACACATAAATTATAGATTAAATTATTATTATTACATATTTCTGAGGGGGATGGGAAAAACTATCAGGGCATCAGTGTCGTTACTGGTGTATGAAACAGTACTTTATTCTCTTGGTCAGTACGATTATAGTGATAAGAAATAATTTTAATTTCAATTAATTGTATACTACTTGTTCCCCATTTCAAAAATAAGTCATTGCCTTTTTTTTCATCCTCTCAAGATCAAAAGAGTGTTGGATATTTTAAGAAATTGTTAATAGATTAGATTAGAGTAGAGTAGGACCCTGCCTAAAAAGTCTACCTAGTCGTGGTGGCAAGATTAAAAAATCTCAATAAGTCTCAAGGGGTCCCCAAAATTTTGCAGGTATGGTGCTCGGCGATACTCATCTGTAGAGCCTCAGCACATTACATGAAAGTGGTAATCCTGGCTGGGTGTGTGGACTAGTGATGTGAGGGCGCTACACCCGTGCAGGCCACAAGTAACCAATGTTGCTGGTTTGCCAGGACCAGGTGTTGGACAGTTCAACTAGGGAGACCACCATTCATTTTACTGAATAGGAATTTGGTTTGGAATATATACAAGAGATAGCAGGTACACAGTCTTACGAAAGTTTCCTTTACGACTCAAAGCATTTTCCACACAATTTCCTTCATTTTTTTCTCTTTTCTTCTCTATTTTCACCTTTCCTCTTTAGTCCTACTGGTCCTCTGTTTCCTCTGTTTCTCACAACTTCACCACAACCCAGCTCAACACTAGAGTCATGCTTAGCAAGAGTCATGTACTTGTCCAGCAATTCTGTGTCTTCTTTCCTCTAGGGGTGCCAATTTGGCCTTTAATGCTGACACTGTGGAACTCCCACCCGGGACATTTTACTCATCTCACTTACTCAGTGCAGTTTAGGCCTGTTACCTTCAAGAGTTATAAACTCTGGGCCGTGTGGCTAGGCATCATCTCCTAGGACCCATCTCCGGTAGATCACTCTGGATCTCGCTATCTCTTTCTTTTCCGTCTCCTCTTGATTAGGCACACCCAAAATGCACCTCTGCTCACATTGGATCTTAGTTCCACTTGCTGTGCACTTCAGGCCTTATCTGACCCTTGACAGTATAAACTGTTCCTTTCCCTTCAACTCTGGGCTAGTCCCAAACATTAACTCTCACTATCCCTACTGTTAATCTACACACTTTATCAATGCTACTAACATCTGTAATGTACATCACAATTCGCATTATAAATCACCTTTCACACTACACCACATAACATTAAACTTGTCCTTCAAAGGGGAACGTGAGCAGTATTTCCATTGCTTTACATGCGCAACACGGTCCGAGCACGGACCACAATCCATGGACTGGAAGCTGGTCTCCCTACTTGAGCATCACAGCTTCACATAATTCTAAGACTGTCAAACTCAGGTCAGGAGATCCAAGTCCAACTTGTGCATTGCGACTTGTGTTCAGACCAAGTTGCACGGACGCCTGCACAAATCCTAAGATAGAATGAATGATGCTGTCATTTAGTGTTTAACACTGCGACTTTCTAGACGTGTTCTAACTATTACAGGGGATATTACAGGGCCTAGAGAAGAAGAGCTCCCACATGTGGCCACCATCAGTTTCCTCTGTGCTCTCATACAGAGGAATATTATGAAGACTCTCCCTCCTCCTCCGTTCCACGTGCTCTCAGAGTGATGCATCATTCCCCCTGCTGTTCTCCTGCATTTGATTCCTACTATCCTGGCTGGCAGCACATCAGTAATGTGAGTGTGGGATTGGGAAAGGGACAGGTTAAAGAGAGATGGCCTTCAGCAGTGTCCAGACAGTTCACACTCTTGTCTGAGCAGTCAATTCTGACAGTCAATGCAGGTAGCGAGGGTCAGTATAAATGACGCATGCAAGTGTGTTCACTGTAGATGTGATTGTAATCTTCTTTTGTCTTTACACCGAGAGTGCTTTTTGCATTCTTTTCATAATCTTTTTTTTTTGGGAGCATCTTTTCAGCATTTTTTTATCGTCACGTCTTTTTGAGAGATTTACGGGCATTTTTTCCTTTTTTTCAAAATCCATTATGCAATTAATAAACTGCTAGCTTTTTTTTTAGGTGAAAAAGCTCACAAAATGCTCCAAAAGACATCCCAGGTGTTTATCAGGCATTTTTAGTGTTTTTATTGACTTCTATTGTATGCAGTTAAAAAACACATGAACAATAGTATGCTTCCTCCTTTATGCACATTGTGCTTTTCTTTACTTGAAACAGTTAAAAAATGCTCAAAGGTTTGAACATATGAATAACAAGTCGCTGTTGCATAGTTATAAAAGGGAACATTCCTTTGAGTGTTTTCTGAGCACTTTTTCAGACGGTTTTTGGAGTTTTGCTTTTAGTATTGAATCTGAAAAATGTGCAAACATAATCTTATGGTCCAAATCCGGCCGGCAATGTATGAATCGTCTAAAAGACTCCTGATCGAAGCAGCCTCATGTATGCCAAGTTGTTGAGCTCGGGTCTTGAGTAGAGATGAGCGAATTTGTTCAGATTTGATTCTAAATACGACTGACATCGAATATTGTTTTTGCAATATTCGGCGAATACAGCTGAACATCATTAGAGCCAATGGAAGTAGAAATTACCAAATATGTTCGGAACCGATCATCAAACATACATTCGGCAAGAATAGTGTTTGAATATGGCTCAAATATGTCAAAATCAGATTTGGGGACAAAAACAAAACAAATTCGCTCATCTCTAGTCATGAGTCCGGTGACCGGTAGCGAACTCTGGTCTGGTGTCAGATGTATGATGTTGGTCATTACGCACACATTTGTACTTGTAGCTCTGCTGCCTATTCATTACAAACACAGCTATAATATACACACATTACATGCAATTTCTCCTCTGTAGCTACTAGACGTGGGAAATGAAAGCAGTAGAGATATAAACGCAGTACCACCGAGGACCCAAACAAAAAGCTAGTGACAGAGGTGGCATGTCCAAAACTTGTCCAGACTGTTGTAGCCAAATGTTTGGAGACTGATAAAGGTTTTGGTTTTCACAGTTTTCTGCTTCAGTGTTTTTAGATCTTTTAGCCAGATGTTTCTATCGTTACTAAAGTGCAATTAGACTAGGTGTGTTAAACTCAAAAATCAGATGCTTGGATAAAGTCGTGAGCATACCTAGATATTTATTTTTAAAAAGTCTGCAACTGAGGATGTTTTTCCTTCTCATCAAATATAACAATTAACATTTTCATATAGAAACCAACTTAAAGGGGTTTTCTGTTATGATTGAGTCACCGTAGGAGGCAAAAACAGAAATGCTAGCTAAGTCCTGAAAACCAGAGAAGTTGGCAACTATCAGATTGCAGACCCCTGAACCTATCAACACAACTAGCAGTAGCCGTGGGGGGGTTCCTACGATGACCTTGACCCCTCGATTACAGCCGGAGAGATACATAGGCCTAAAGAAGGAAAGGGGAAATCTAACTGCCCCAGAGCAGACCCCAAAGCAATAGGCAGCCCCCCACATATAATGACGGTGAAGCAAGATGAAAACACTTACACAGACAGAAAGACAGGCTGAGCAAAGACGGGGCCCAAAAACTACCTAGATAGGAACGGATAGGAAGGCTGCTGTCTGCAATCTGCCAAAACCCTATCAGAGACAAAAGCCAACAAGCTGATATAAAAATGGCCCTGAAGCAACTAAGCTTCAAAAACTAAATCAGCACTCAGGTACTTTCAGAAGACAGAGCGCACGGAACACTGCACACTCCAGCAGGGAGTTGCAGAATCCAAAAAGCAAGAAAAACAAAAACAAATCTTAGATGCAAAAAGGCAAAACAGAAAACTTAGCTTTAGGAGAGCAGGAATCAGACTGGTGTCCAAGAGTCCACAGAGAAATCACCCGCAGGGCAGAAAGGGCGTAGGCTGCCTTAAATCCAGTCAGTGACTCCACTCAGCCAATCGTCTTCATTAGTCCCAGGTGCCTGATAATCAGGCTCACTACCTTCCTTCACTAGAATAGGGAGTTCACCAGGCCTCAGTGACGGAGGGGAAAATGAACTCACAACAGTTTTCCCACAAACAAAGTACATTTTAATTATTAGATCTTAGAAAAAATATTGAAATAGTATAATATGTTATGTAAGAGCTGTAAAAGGCATATGGCCCAGTGGCCTAATTTAAATATGTTATAACAAAGAATAAAAAACTTGAATAATTATTATTATTCTATGTATTCAATGGCGCTTTACATGTGAAAAATTGTATACATAATAAAAAAAACAAGTACAATATTCTTAAACAATACAAGTCACAACTGGTACAAAAGGAGAGGGGACCCTGCCCGCGAGGGCTCGCAATCTACAAGGGATGGGTGAGGATACAGTAGGCGAGGGTAGAGCTGGTCATGCAGAGGTTTGGTGGAACGGTGGTTACTGCAGGTTGTAGGCTTGTCGGAAGAGGTAGGTCTTCAGGTTCTTTTCGAAGATTTCCACAGTAGGCAAGAGTCTGATAAGTTGGGCTACACAGTTCCAGAGTAGGGGGGATTTGCGGGAGAAATCTTGTATGAGATTGTGGGAAGATAAGAGAAGGAGATCTTGTGAGAATCAGAGGTTGTAACGGGAGACAAAGTCATATATGTATGGTGGACACAGGATGTGGATGGTTTTGTATGTACACTACCGTTCAAAAGTTTGTGGTCACTCGGACAATTTTGTGTTTTCCATAAAAACTCATACTTTTATTAATCAAATGAGTTGCCAAATGAATTTAAAATCTAGTCCAGACATTGACAAGGTTCGAAAAAAAAGATTTTTATTGGAAATAATAATTTTCTCGTTCAAACTTTGCTTTCGTCAAAGAATGCTCCCTTTGCAGCAATTACAGCATTGCAGACCTTTGGCTTTCTAGCAGTTAATTTGCTGAGGTAATCTGGAGAAATTTCACCCCATGCTTCCAGAAGCCCCTCCCACAAGTTGGTTTGGCTTGATGGGCACTTTTTGTATACCATAAAGTCAGGGCCGGACTGGGACTAAAATTCAGCCCTGACATTTGAAGTTACACAGGCCCACTTGTCACATGGTGACTGTATAATATTTTTGTACACTTGCAGGTTACAAGAAGTGAAGGGAGTGTGACACGACTATATAACATATAGTCACAGCGGTGGCCAGTATTTAAGCTCAGTCCTATTTATTGCTTTTAGTTGCATTTCTCCTCCCAAAGCTCTGTCCCCTTTTGTACGCGCGGTGACAGATTTCCTGGCAGAACTGCAATCCATTAGGCAACCAGATCCCCTGGTCTCAGCCGCCCCCTATATCTGTTGTTCATGTAAGGCTGTATTCACACAACCATGTGTCGCAAGCCCTATTGCTAGTCTCCTGAGCCAAACTGGACGGTCCATGGTTATTGGCCCGTCCGGAGCAAAAAAATAGAAGCCCACAGCATCCACTGAATTGGCGCATCACGTTAGATTTGCCAATTCTGGCACTTTACCTTGCTCATCCTGATGCCGTGCTGTGGTGGCAATTGGGTTAACATATGGTGTTGATGACAGCTGTGATTTGTCAGAAATCACATATTCCATCAAGTCCTGACTCCTGAGGCTAGTAATGGAGAGGTGTTAGTCAGACATCACCCCCCACCTCATCACTAACCCTGTAAGTTAAAATCATTAAAATACACACAGAAAAGTCCTTTATTTTAAAATAAAAACGACCCTCTTTCACCTATTTTCCCAAAAAACACTTCCGCAGGTCCATTGTAATCCACATTGCTGTCCTACAACAATCCCCAACTCTGCTGCATCTGGAGGATGTGAGGAGCGGTGACATCAGTAACATTACCGCTCACCACGCCTGCTGGAACACACTGAGTAGTGTGAGAACCAGCCGCAGTAATGAGCGGTGACGTCAGTAAGGTTATCGCAGGTCACAGCTGGCGATTCTGACGGTAACCTCTGCATGATCCAAAGATGACAGCGTGTGTGCAGCCAGCTGTGAACTGCGGTAACCTTACTGATGTCACCGCTCATCACAGCCTCTGAATGTAACAGTGTCGGGGATCGATGTGAGACATCCATGTGGATTACAATGGACATGTGGAGAAGTTTTTTAGAGAAATAATAGGTGAAAGATGTTGCCTAGGTTTTTATTTTAAAATAAAGGACTTTTCTGTGTTTGTTTAATGATTTTTATTTACAGGGTTAGTAATGGAAGAGTCAGACTGACATGACACCTCCCCATTACTAACCCTTGGACTTGATGGCAGATGTGATTTTTAACAAATCACAGCTGTCATCAAACCCATATATAACCCCAATTGCCACAGCACCAAGGCATCGGGATGACTGGGTAAAGCGCCAGAATTGGCGAATCTGATGTCATGTGCTAATTCTGGGGCGGCTGTGAGCTTCTATTTTTTGTCTTGGACAGCCAATAACACTGGACTGTTCCAGCCTGATAATAGAAGCGCCCAGCTTTATCTGTACTGTTTTTAAATAGTAGGGGGCCCCAGCGCCTGTTTTTAAATTTAATATGTAAAAAAAAAGAAAAACAGTATCAATTTATCTCTGTAATTTCTATGCTGCATTTCATGTCATACAGGTCCCATACACATTAGGCTCCCACACACATTAGGCCCCATACACATTAGGCCCCATACACATTAGGCCCCATACACATTAGGCCCCATACACATTAGGCTCCCACACACATTAGGGCTCCCACGCACATTAGGCCTCCCACGCACATTAGGCCCCATACACATTAGGCCCCATACACATTAGGGCTCCCACACACATTAGGCCCCATACACATTAGGCCCCATTTTATGATTGGGTCACCGAGGAGGAAAGCAAGACCAAGCTAAGCCACAGAAAACCCGAGAGGTTGGTAACTAAGCGGATTGCAGACCCCTGATCCGATCCACAAAACTAGCAGTAGCCGTGGAGCGTACCTACGATGATTCTAGATGCCTCGACACAGCTGGAGAACTAAATAAGCCTAAAGCAAGAAAGGGGAAATCTACACAGCCCCAGAGCAGACCCCAAAGAAATAGATAGCCCCCAAACATATATTGTCGGTGAGACAAGATGAAAACACAAACGCAGGTAGGAAAATAGGCTGAGCAAACGACGGGGCCCACACTAACTAGACAGGACAGGAAAGGAAAGACACTGTCTGCAATCACGCAAAAAACCCTGCAAAAAATGTCCAACACGTCTGAAAAATACTAAAGTCACTCAACTTTGCCCACTATATCAGCACTCTGGCATATTCTGAAAGAAGAGCAAAAAGAGGCCAATCTAATAAGGGACAAAAACAAACTGGCACAAGCAGTAACCTAAGGATGGAAATTCAGCACAGCCCCAGCCGGAGCTGGCTGACCAAACAAAACTGAATAGACAAAACCAAATCAAATATGAACAATAGCAAAAGAACACTTAGCTTGAGCATGCAGGGACTGAGCTGGAAACTAAGACCTCAGGAGGCAGGAAAAAATAACCAGCAGGGATAGAGGGAGTCGGCTGTCTTAAATCCAGTCAGAAACTCCAGATGTCCAATCGTCCTCCTCATTATCAGGTGGCAGGCCTCTGTTAATTAGATCAGCTTCATTACCTCCTGTAACCACCAGAGGGAGCCCGGAAAGAGAACTCGTGACCCCTCTGTCAATATAACTAGCTCCACTACCTTCACTAGTAACCAGAGGTAGGCCAGAATTCACAACAGCCCCATATACATTAGGGCTCCCACGCACATTAGGCCCCATATACATTAGGGCTCCCATGCACATTAGGTCCCATATACATTAGGGCTCCCATGCACATTAGGCCCCATAACATACACATTATGGCTTTCACATGTTGAATTTTAACACCCAATACTTTAGTACAGTTTTCTCTCTTGTTCCCACACATGCATCAGGCTCCCTGGTACCTGTAGTTCCCCACAGCCCCTCGCATTACATGTCGGGGTCTTGCAGTCACTATTGCAGCACGACACCTCCCACACCAGTCCTGCGCTGCTAACATCAGCTTCCTAGACCAAAGTGAATGTGACATGGGGGTGAAGTGGGATATTGGTGTATGTTGTAGTCAAGGGTGTAACTAGAATAGGTGCAGGGGGTGCAATGGCACTTGAGCCCTGGAGGAGATTCGGGGGGTCCCACAGGAAAAGGCTATTACCATAAAGATCTGTGATAGTTACACCCCCCGGCTGCAGTCACTCCTGCATTTAAGTTGTGTATATAATATCTATAATTTCCTTAGAGGACGTGCCGTCTGCATAATTATGGAATGCAACCTCTACTATAAATCAAGGCGGTTCAGCTTGGGACAATGACTCATAACCATATTAATATACGAGATATCATCCATAACTACCGCCCAAATCTCATTCATTATCTCTTCTCCAAACATTTCCAGATTTAATTTTTTTTTTTTTTTTTTTGCTCCCTCCAGGGACTTTTTCTGAAAATTACAAAATGAAAATTACTGAACTGTTTGAACCCCCCTCATAAAACAAAACCACTGCCACCATAGTGTCAGGCTGTGCATACACTTTACAGTGGGAATCCTAGCAGATTAACCCTTTGCTGGCCTCTTTCAATCCCTATGTCTCAAGTCTTGTCTGACTGCATCTATGGAGGGGGAGTATATGGAGGTTTGCAAAAATTGTGCAATATGCGCACACAGGTCACATGCGATTTCCCATGAACCAGCCTAAAGCCCCCATCACACAGAGGGATCTCGCTAGTGAGATCGCTGCTGAGTCACAAGTTTTGTGATGCAACAGCGATCTCACCAGTGAGATCGCCGTGTGTGACACCTATTAGCGACTGGCCCCCCTGCCGGTATCGCTGATCGTTGATGGAAAGCCCTGGACATTTTTTTGGTCGCTGCGTGTGACAGGCGGGAGACCAGCGACGAGCGAGCAGCGCGCTGGTAACTAAGGTAAACGCAGGGTTTCTAAGCACCGGGCGGTGCTTAGAGACCCTCTGTGTACCTTAGCTACCAGCGCGCTGATGCAGGGAGCTGGTAATCAAGGTACACATCAGGTTTCTAAGTGATGCACGTCCCTTAGAAACCCGATGTGTACCTTGGTTGCCAGCTCCCTGCATCAGCGCGCTGGTAACTAAATTATACAGCGACGCGCCCGCTCGGCGTCGCTGGTGCTGATCGCTGGTAAAGCTGTCTGTTTGACAGCTCACCAGCGGTCATGTAGCGACTCACCAGCAATCCTGACAAGTTGATATCGTTGTCAGGATCGCTGGTGAGTCGCTATGTGTGACGGGGCCCTTAGCTGATAAATGTGCAGTGCAGCCCCCACTCCTCTGCACACTTCAGGACCCTGCTGTGCTGTAGTGGGGGTCTCTGGTGACACCAGCTCTGTACAAGGAGCTATTTAGCACTGGAGAAGGAAAATAACCAGAGAAGTCCCTGACAGCAGCTGCGTGCAGCCTCCAATTACTTGCGTGCCAGCTTCTCTCTGTACTTGGGGCTTTAGTAATCCATGGTTGCCACTCACTGTCCCAGTAGTCACAATGCAGGGTCCAGGGACCACTTTGTGGATTTTACTCTTCACAAGCTTTTTTTTTTTTTTTTTTTTTTTTGGGCTGCTCACATTTCCCATGTCCCCTGGAGTAGATCTCCATGCTCCAGTCACTGGCTCTCCGCGCACTCCTGCATTTTATGGGATTCTTTGATCCTTTACGATTTTAAGGACTTTCCTCCTCTCGTGTGTTAATGCATCCCAGAGAGCAGCCAGCCAAGTCCTGCGGGGGGGGGGGGGGGGGGGGGGAGAGAGTCAGAAGTGCCATGAAGCATCTCATCCAGTCCTCAGAGGGGATAATGAGTGCTCCTGCCCCCTTGTGGTCGGCTGACCGCAGCGCACGTCATCACTCTGCGACACCTGAGCTGCCGGTCTCCCTGTATCCATGTGGTGTCATTGCAGGAGGGGGACCCCATAGTTGCGTGGGGTGCCCTGGAAGCAGGAACAGTTCGAGCGGCCCACTACAGGCACCGGCCCTTCTGGCATTTGCCAGAAGTGCCCGATGGTGAGTCCGGCTCTTCATACAGTCAAGCTGCTCCCACAACAGCTCAATGGGGTTGAGATCTGTTGACTGCGCTGGCCACTCCATTACAGATAGAATACTAGCTGCCTGCTACTTCTCTAAATAGTTCTTGCATAATTTGGAGGTGTGCTTTGGGTCATTGTCCTGTTGTAGGATGAAATTGGCTCCAATCATGCGCTGTCCACAGGGTATGGCATGGCATTGCAAAATGGAGTGATAGCCTTCCTTATTCAAAATCCCTTTACCTTGTACAAATCTTCCACTTTACCAGCACCAAAGCAACTCCAGACCATCACATTACCTCCACCATGCTTGACAGGTTGAAAAAGGCACTCTTCCAGCATCTTTTCAGTTGTTCTGCATCTCACAAATGTTCTTCTGTGTGATCCAAACACCTCAAACTTAGATTCGTCTGTCCATAACACTTTTTACCAATCTTCCTCTGTCCAATGTCTGTGTTATTTTGCCCATATTAATCTTTGCCTTTTATTATCCATTCTCAGATATGGCTTTTTCTTTGCCACTCTGCCCTGAAGGCCAGCATCCCGGAGTTGCTTTTTCACTGTAGACGTTGACACTGGCGTTTTTCGTGTACTATTTAATGAAGCTGCCAGTTGAGGACCTGTGAGGCATCGATTTCTCAAACTACAGACTCTAATGTATTTGTCTTGTTGCTCAGTTGTGCAGCAGGGCCTCCCACTTCTCTTTCTACTCTGGTTAGAGCCTGTTTGTGCTCTCCTCTGAAGGGAATAGTACACACTGTTGTAGGACATCTTCAGTTTCTTGGCAATGTCTCCCATGGAATAGCCTTCATTTCTAAGAACAAGAATAGACTGAGTTTCACATGAAAGTTCTTTTTTTCTGGCCATTTTGAGAGTTTTATGGAACCAACAAATGTAATGCTCCAGATTCTCAACTAGCTCAAAGGAAGGTCAGGTTTATAGCTTCTCTAATCAGCCAAACTGTTTTCTGCTGTGCTAACATACTTGCACAAGGGTTTTCAATGGTATTCTAACAATCCATTAGCTTTCTTACACAGTTAGCAAACACAAAGTACCATAACAACACTGGAGTGATGGTTGTTGGAAATGGGCCTCAATACCCCTATGAAGATATTGCATTACAAACCAGACATTTGCAGCTAGAATAGTCATTTACCACATTAATAATGTATAGAGTGTATTTCTGAATTATTTAATGTTAGCTTCATTGGAAAAAAACTGCTTTTCTTTAAAAAATAAGGACATTTCTAAGTGACCCTAAACTTTTGAACAGTAGTGTATGTAATACAGATAATAAATTATGATACAAACAAAAGTGCTCTAAAACACAATATGATACTCCCACAGTGCATTCCTCCACAGTAGAGTTGAGCGAAACGGGTCAAAAAAATTCAAAAGTCGCCGACTTTTGGCAAAGTCGGGTTTCATGAAACGAAACCCGACCCTAGGATGAGGTCGGCCACGAGGTCGGCGACTTATGCGCCAAAGTCGCGTTTCAAAAGTTTGTTTTGCGCTCTTTTTCAGCCAATCAGGATCCACGGACACTGTGGGCAACGTGATGACCTAGGCACGGGTCACCACCATCTTTCAGAAGGGCATGCAAGTGATTGGCTTGCTTTGGTGGGCGTCACAGGGGGTATAAAAGGGCGTGCACGCCGACCGCCATCTTACTTCTGCCGATCTTAGTATAGGGAGAGGTTGCTGCTGATTCTGTAGGGAGAGCGTTAGGCAGGGAAGAAGACAAAAAAACTGCTTCTGCTGCTAGCGATTTGGCCTGCACAACACACAAGTCACTGTGTGTGCAGTGCAAGGGGAGGCTATATTGTGGTGTATCAGTGGTGTTGGTTGTTGGGCTGCCTTCTAAGGCTTCCTGACACGCTGGCATTGCTGTTTACCCACTGCTCCGCAAACTGCTTTTTTAAAAGCAATCCAATCTCCCTTATCCTCTCGTCACTTTGGTCACAGGCAGCTGTGCCATCGAGCGTGTCACATAGCGCTCAGATATCAGTGGGCCGCACACAATCCAAAAGTGTCCAGTGTCCAAAAGTGTACGCAGAGATTCAAAATCTCCATTATCCTCTCGTCACTTTGGTCACAGGCAGCTGTGCCATCGAGCGTGTCACATAGCGCTCAGATATCAGTGGGCCGCACACAATCCACAAGTGTCCACTGTCCACAAGTGTACGCAGAGATTCAAAATCTCCATTATCCTCTCGTCACTTTGGTCACAGGCAGCTGTGCCATCGAGCGTGTCACATAGCGCTCAGATATCAGTGGGCCGCACACAATCCACAAGTGTCCACTGTCCACAAGTGTATGCAGAGATTCAAAATCTCCATTATCCTCTCGTCACTTTGGTCACAGGCAGCTGTGCCATCGAGCGTGTCACATAGCGCTCAGATATCAGTGGGCCGCACACAATCCACAAGTGTCCACTGTCCACAAGTGTGTGCAGAAATTCTAAAACTCCCCTGTCCTATAGACACCTTGTACCTTGTTTTACATTACTATATAGTTTGTTGGATTTTGTCTACATTTCTACCAAAAATGAGGAAGGCTGGTGGAAGAGGCCGTGGAATTGGGCGGGGGTTGGCAGCTGGTAATGATGGTGTTGGTGGTGGATCTGATGGTAGTGGCAAGAGCAAAATAGGACCAAATGCAGGAGGTGCTGACCCTGCGTCATCGTCTGTCTACATAAGGCCTCGAACGCTTAGTTTTCTAGGAGTTGGCAAACCGCTTTTAAAGGCAGAGCATCAGGAAAAAGTTTTGTCTTACATTGCTGACTCAGCCTCCAGCTCTATCGCCTCCTCTTCTTCAGTTGTAAAAAGTAAAAGCACTGAGTCGTCATTGGAGGCTCATGTTCATGAACCACACCTTTCCTTGTGTCCTTCACCCCAACCAAGATTGAAGGATGACGCAGGCCATACTACTGATTACTCCATGGAGCTGTTTTCACATACCATGCCTGGATTATCAAGTCAAATGGTGAATTACCCAGGCCAAGATGAATCTGACATGGAGTGCACTGATGCACAGCCGCTGATGGATGATTCTGCTGGTACATTCACTCAGAGCACTACATTGTCCTCGCAGTGTACAGAGCCAGATTTTGACCCTGATGAGACTCAGGTGCCCCTTCCCGCACACTATACCACCATACACGGTGACACAGAGAAAGGTGCACATGACATAGAAGAGGAGGTGATGGATGACCCAGTTGTTGACCCAGATTGGCATCCATTGGGGGAAGAGGGTGCTGCTTCCAATAGCTCAGATGAGGAGCATCCACAGCAGACATCGACATCGCAACAGCTGTTATCTGGCAGGCCCGGAGCACTCCAAAGACAGGTTCCAAAC
Source organism: Dendrobates tinctorius (assembly GCF_039654945.1). Taxonomy (NCBI): domain Eukaryota; kingdom Metazoa; phylum Chordata; class Amphibia; order Anura; family Dendrobatidae; genus Dendrobates; species Dendrobates tinctorius. Next base: position 12,374,704 of record NW_027361858.1, on the reverse strand, counting down.
ATCAAAAGAGTTGCTGGACAGCTTGTCCAGAGGGTCAAAAGATCACAGCGTGCTAGGCCGCAAAATGTCTGCCAAAGTAGGAAGAGTGCAGTGTGGCAGTTTTTTGAACAAAATCCTCATGATCAGGCCAAGGTTATCTGTAAGAAGTGCGCAAAGACCTTTAGCCGAGGGAAAAATCTGAAAAATTTGAATACCAGTTGAATGCTTAGACATTTAACCAGCATGCACTTGCAAGCGTGGACACAACACCAAACCTCAAGTGCCACATGTGCAACTGATCACAACGAAGGTAGTCAGCAACGCTACATTGTTTCCCCCACTGTAAGCACACCGGTTAGCACAGCAGCAAATGTTGAGGTGTCGTTGCAAGGCCACAGCAGTCAGGGAATCCCACTGTTATATCAACGAAAGACTGATTCTAGGCCATCAGAAAGAACACCAACTCCATCACCATCATCAACCCTCTCTCAGTCCGCCCTGTCCACCGCTACTTCCACCATATGCAGCTCTCAAGTCCAGCTCACCCTCCCAGACACTATGAGTAGGTCAAGAAAGTACTCAGTCTCTCATCCGCGTACACTGGGTTTGAACGCCCACATTGCCAAACTAATCTCGTTTGAGATGATGCCCTTTCGGTTGGTGGAAAGCACAGCTTTCCGCGAACTCATGGCCTATGCAGTACCACGCTATGACCTACCCAGTCGCCACTTCTTCTCTCGCAAAGCCATCCCAGCCCTCCACCATCATGTGAAAGACCGCATTGTCCATGCACTCAAGCAGTCAGTGAGCGGAAAGGTGCACCTCACAACTGATGCATGGTCCAGTCGGCATGGCCAGGGCCGTTACGTGTCCATCACTGCGCACTGGGTTAATGTGGTGGATGCAGGGTCCACAGGGGACAGCGGTGGTGGGACAGTGCTGCCTAGCCCACGGTCTAGGAAACAGTTGGCTGTAGGCGTTCGACCCTCCTCCTCCTCCTTCTCCTCCAGAAGCGACAGCTCGTCCACAGAGCGCAGTCGTACGAGCACTCCATCTGCAGCTGCCACTGTTGCACACGATGTGTCCCCCTATCGAGCAGCTAGTGGAAAGCGTCAGCAGGCTGTGTTGCAGATGATGTGTTTGGGCGACAGACACACCGCCGAGGTGCTGGCCGAGTACTTGAAGCGACAAACTGAGTCATGGCTGGGCAGTGTACATCTTGAGGCAGGCAAGGTAGTTAGTGATAACGGCCGTAATTTTGTGGCAGCCATAGCCCTTTCAAAACTCAGCCACATACCTTGCTTGGCTCACACCTTGAACCTGGTGGTGCAGTGCTTCCTCAAAAATTATCCGGAGTTAACAGCCCTGCTCCAGAAGGTGCGAAGACTGTGCGCGCACATCCGCCGGTCGTCTGTACACTCCGTTCGTATGCAGAAGCTGCAGCGATTGCTCCACCTTCCCAACCACCGCCTCATTATCGACATTGCAACAAGGTGGAACTCCACCCTGCACATGGTGGAGCGGCTGTGCGAGCAGAGGCAGGCCATAATGCATTTGTGGGAGGATACACGGCCAGGCACTTTGAGAGCAGACATGGAGTTGACCGGTGTGCAGTGGTCGAAGCTGAAAGACCTCTGTAAAGTCCTTCAGTGTTTTGAGGAATGCACACGGCTGGTAAGTGCAGACGACGCCATCCTAAGCATGAGCATCCCACTTATGCGTCTGCTCATGCAAACTTTGACGCACCTTAAGGAGCAGGCGTCTGCAGCCAATGTTGATGAGGAGGAAGAGGAGGAGGGAATCCTTGATGACATTCAGCCATTGTCTGCTCAGGGACCTCTCCTGGACGAGGTGGAGGAAGAAGAGGAGGAGGAGGAGGAGGAGGATGATGGGGATGATTACTTAGGGGAGGAGGATGCATCTCGTGGGGCAAGTGAAAATGTTGGCGTGGCAAGGTCTGGTACAGGGTTTGTGCGTGACTGGAGGGATGTGGATTTGCCAGAAAGTGCTCCTCCACCCAGCACTCGCAGTGCATCATTGACACCGGGAACATTGGCCCACATGTCAGATTATGCCTTGCGGATCCTAAAAAGGGACCCCCGCATTGCCAAAATGATGAACGATGACGACTACTGGTTGGCCAGCATCCTGGATCCACGCTATAAAGGCAAATTACAAAACATCATGCCACAGGAGAACCTTGACCTAATATTGGCTAATAAACAAGCAACTCTGGTAAATCGGTTGCTTGAGGCATTCCCAGCACACAGCAGCGGTGATGGTTCTCACACGAGCCATACGGGCCGGGGGCAGCTTGGCAGAGGTGTTCGTGGTGCACACAGCAGAAGTGGCGTTGGAGACAGGGGTTTCATGACAATGTTGTGGACTGATTTTTCAAATACCGCTCACACAACTGGTAATACTGCATCGATGGAAAGTGACAGGAGACAGCAGTTGTCAACTATGGTTACAAACTACTTTTCCTCCCATATCGATGTTCTCCCACACAGGTCATTCCCCTTTGACTATTGGGCCGCTAAACTGGACACCTGGCCTGAATTGGCCCAATATGCCTTACAGGAGCTCGCTTGCCCAGCTGCAAGTGTGCTATCGGAAAGAGTCTTCAGTGCAGCTGGATCAATCCTGACAGAAAAAAGGACCCGTCTGTCAACCCAAAATGTGGATGATCTAACCTTCATTAAAATGAACCACGCATGGGTTTCCAAGGATTTTGTCCCACCTTCCCCTGATGACACATAGGGTGACAGAAAAATGGCTTGCTTTGGTCCACCTCTTCCTGGTACTTCACCTATTTCGCCTTTTGCATCAGTTGAATGTCCAACATCAACATATGCCACTTTCTAAAACTCCCTAACTGTGCTGCCTCCCCCCCCATGGCCGGGGTCACCACCTAGCGCACGACACCGTGCGAGTGCCGTTGCCCTGGACAGGTGGGTAGGCCGACTCTTGGGCGCGGGCACTGGCACAGGGTCCCTCATAGTGCAATCAAGTGTCTCTGACGGTGGTGGTGCACACCCGCCGTCAGACACACCGCTGTACTATGAGGGGCCCAGTGCCAGTACCGACGCCCACGAGTGGGCCCCCCTTGCTTGGCCAGGGCCCCAGCATTTGCAATCTTTACCTCTCCCTGCTCCTCCGCTGTGTAATCTGGGCCGTCAAATCCATACTGTGCCTGACACCGTCTGAGCCTGCCTCCTGATGTATAGACATATATTTTGAATGTGTACGCTATCCATACATGTTATCCGGGGATACGTTACCCCTTCTAACCTTTGTGCAATGACGTGCAATCCATACTGGGCCTAACACCGTCTGAGCCTGCCTCATGCTGTATAGACATATATTTTGAATGTGTACGCTATCCATACATGTTATCCGGGGATACGGTACCCCTTCTAACCTTTGTGCAATGACGTGCAATCCATACTGGGCCTAACACCGTCTGAGCCTGCCTCATGCTGTATAGACATATATTTTGAATGTGTACGCTATCCATACATGTTATCCAGGGATACGGTACCCTTTCTAACCTTTGTGCAATGACGTGCAATCCATACTGGGCCTAACACCGTCTGAGCCTGCCTCATGCTGTATAGACATATATTTTGAATGTGTACGCTATCCATACATGTTATCCAGGGATACGGTACCCTTTCTAACCTTTGTGCAATGACGTGCAATCCATACTGGGCTTAACACCGTCTGAGCCTGCCTCATGCTGTATAGACATATATTTTGAATGTGTACGCTATCCATACATGTTATCCGGGGATACGGTACCCCTTCTAACCTTTGTGCAATGACGTGCAATCCATACTGGGCCTAACACCGTCTGAGCCTGCCTCATGCTGTATAGACATATATTTTGAATGTGTACGCTATCCATACATGTTATCCGGGGATACGGTACCCCTTCTAACCTTTGTGCAATGACGTGCAATCCATACTGGGCCTAACACCGTCTGAGCCTGCCTCATGCTGTATAGACATATATTTTGAATGTGTACGCTATCCATACATGTTATCCAGGGATACGGTACCCTTTCTAACCTTTGTGCAATGACGTGCAATCCATACTGGGCCTAACACCGTCTGAGCCTGCCTCATGCTGTATAGACATATATTTTGAATGTGTACGCTATCCATACATGTTATCCGGGGATACGGTACCCCTTCTAACCTTTGTGCAATGACGTGCAATCCATACTGGGCCTAACACCGTCTGAGCCTGCCTCATGCTGTATAGACATATATTTTGAATGTGTACGCTATCCATACATGTTATCCGGAGATACGGTACCCCTTCTAACCTTTGTGCAATGACGTGCAATCCATACTGGGCCTAACACCGTCTGAGCCTGCCTCATGCTGTATAGACATATATTTTGAATGTGTACGCTATCCATACATGTTATCCAGGGATACGGTACCCTTTCTAACCTTTGTGCAATCACGTGCAATCCATACTGGGCGTGAGAACGGCTGGCGAGCTGTTAAGCAAGCTACAGCACCTGTCCAGACAAGTACAGGGATTCCCTAGCGAGGAAACTTATTTGATTGTTTTCTATGTTGGGACAGCAATTTTTGGGGAGCACTATACTCTGGAGAATGATAGATGGGGCCCACCATACACTGGAACATTCCAAAGGTGGACATCAGACACTGGAGCAGCATTTACAGGGCCCATTATACACTAGAGCATTAGAAATGGGGCCCATTATGTTTGGAGCATTATTTGGGCCCATAAGACAGTGGAGCTTCATCCATGGGGACCAACATATACTGTAGCATTATGTGGAGCTCATCATATACTGTTTCAAACATTATATGGGACCAATGATTTTCATGAGATGTAAAAAGTGAGGTATTTTTCATTGTACTATACCGCTATTTCTCTGCCGTATCGGAGCATGATGAGTTGTGGTATGTGTTAAAGGGGCGCTCTTTCGCCCAGGGCACATGAAAACCTGCAGCCAGCCCTCCCCCCCCCACAAATTTAGCCAAATAACCCCCATTTTTCAGTGCGTAACTTGTATTATGAAGTTAATTAAGGTTGACAAGCTTAAATAAGAAGAATTGATGCTTTTGGCATTCAAATGGGCACTGTAGGTGTGTTTCCTGTCCTCCTCTCACTGCCGACTTTTATTCCCCATTGACTTACATTGGGTTTCGTGTTTCGGGACGACCCCGACTTTTCCCTATAATCGGACGATCTTGCTCGACCCGACTTTTGGAAAAGTCGGGTTTCACGAAACGAAACGCGACCCTAAAAAAGCAAAAGTCGCTCAACTCTACTCCACAGTATCCCCTCCCTCAATTCCCCCAACAAAGATTGATGACCCCATCACGGTATGATTCTCCAATTGTAATCGCCACAGAGCCCTCCATACAGTATAATGACCAAAAAATGCTCCATACAGTATAATGGCCACAAAAAGTGCTCCATGCAGTATAATGCCCCACATAGTCCTCCATACAGTATAATGGCCCCACATAGTACTCCATACAGTATAATAACCCCACATAGTGCTCCATAGAGTATTATGGCCCTACATAGTTCTCTATACAGTATAATGGCCTCACATTGAAAAAAAAGAACAACTCACCCCATTCCCGCAAAGCTCTGGTCTCTTCATGGTGACTTCAGATCCTCTGCACATCTTGGGTACAGTGGGTGCATTGTAATAACATCATTGCGCCCACTGTGCTGAGACGTCACTCGCAGAGGGGGAATAATGGGAGAGGGAGCATCAGCTTACGCTCTCACCTCTATCATTGCTTTCAAGTGTACCAGCATCTCACATGCCGATACAGTTGAAAGTGTGAAACTGAGCAGGGGGGCTCGCCTGTTCTCGTGGGTCAAATATACTTTGGGGGACTAATCCGGCTTCGCATGGCCACAGTTTAAGATATGTGAAGAAGACTATGTTCACATGCAGGGTTTTTGCTGCTTTTTTGGCAGTAAAAACACTGCATTCAAAAAGCATGTTTTGCCACGGTTTTTGCAGCATTTTTTGGTGCTGATTACATAAGTGATTTGCCTGCAGTACATGTTTGATAAAGTTAGTTTTATTCACCAAAAACTGCATTTTTGCATTGTTTTTGACCTTTCTCATTGGTTTCTATGGGTGAAAAAAGCTACAAAAAAGCTGAAAGTTTTCATGCAATGCTGCAGATTTCAAATGAAGTCAGGAAAAAAGCAAGTGTGTGCACGAGGTTTCTGAGATCGCTTTTGCTGGTACTGTAAAATACAACTTCTTATTTGCATAAAAACGACTGCGTGAACATACCCTTATAACCATTTCATAAGTTTTTACATTTTATTTTTCGGACTATAAGACGCACATTTTTCCCAAAAAATTTTGGGGGAAAATGGGGGTGCGTCTTATAGGCTGCGGCTGGTGCGGCAGGTTCGGCGGTGGTGCTCTGTGGTCTGGGGGGGCTCCGCTGGCATTTTGTGAAAGCCCGGAGGCCCCGCTCATCCATTGCTGCGATTTGGTGGCCTCGGGAAAAATGGCCGCTGGGGGCAGCGCATGCTTAGTTTGAGATCTCAGTAACGAGGCCACCGTACCTGCTGTATCAGCCTGGGATGGGAGTCATATCGCCAGACCAACGAACATCTCCTGTGACCCCGCTTCACCAGCGCTACTGATCCACCCGAATAAGCTGAATTTGGACTGTAAGAAGGACCACCATTTGACACATTAATTTTTTTTCTTTTATTTTCCTTCTGAAAATTTGGGGTGTTTCTTATGGTCCAGTGCGTCTTATAGTCTGAAAAATACGGTATATTGACAAATACATCAAGTTCATGCAAAAACCAAATATTTAGTGTTGACCCTATTCTTCAAGACTTCTGCAATTAGCCACAGTATGGTGGATATCACAACTGATGACAACCCATTCTTCTGTATGAGCTGAGCTTGGAGATTAGCACAATTTTGAAGACTGACCACAAGTTCTCAAGGGAATTGAGATCTGGGTAGTTTCCAGGCCACGGACCCAAAATGTCAGTGTTTTCTTCACTGAGCCACTTAGTCATCACTTTTGCCTTGTGACATGGTCTCCATCATGCTGGAAACAGCATTATCTGCTCAGCAAATTGTTCCTGGAGTGTTGGGAGAAGTTGCTCCTGGGGGGATGATTAGATACAATTCTTGATGTATTTGTCAATAAAAGTATATAAAACACATGAAAAGCTTATAATTGTACTTCAGTAACCACAGAAAAATCTGACGAACAGATCTAAAAAAAAAATCGAAGCAGCAAACTTTATGGAAACCAAAACTAGTGTTTCAACGGCATTTAATTTTTACTTTCCCTTTATCCACAAAAAAAGAAAGGGAAACATGTCCGGTCTTGATTTGATTTTTAGATCAAACTGTTTAAAGGACAGGAGATGTTTGGGGTTCGTACCGGACAGCTAATAGTGTTAAACGCCAAATTCGAACTTATCTCGGTAGTCCGTTGCAATGTTCGGAGTTCCGGGGGAAGTCCGGAGAGAGTGAGATTGACGGAAAGGGGGGTGGGGTGGAGAGAAAGAGAGAGACAGGGAGGGAGATACAGAGAGAGAAGTTTTTTCCATATCCAAAGTTCGGGTCTCAATTGTTTTCAATCGGGTTCAAGTTCTGGATCAGGTTCTGGTATCCGAAACAAACTTTGGATTAATGTTTGGGCCGGGTATCAGAACGTGAACTTCCACAGGTCAACTCATCCCTATTATTAGCCATATTCCTGGTAAGCCTCCATAGAAAAACAGTTTTCTCCCCATGGCCATGCCCTTCCCTTGATTTTTCCTTTACAAAGACATCAAAGAGAAAGGATATTTGTTGCTCGTGGTGATTTAGATATCAGTATGTAAAGCGATTGCGCCAGGGGTTGTCCGCCGTTGGAGATATTTTTGTTTTTTAAGTGTGTGCAATTTTAGCTAACAATAATTTTGGACTGTTTGCCTTCAGTAGCCTCTGTGTTGCCCTGTCCATTATTGGCTGTAATTGAGTTAACTGAGAATCAGTCATCAAACCCATTCTAAGGCCACATTCACACGTTCAGTATTTGGTCAGTATTTTACATCAGTATTTGCATGCCAAAACCAGGCGTAGGTGAGAAATACAGAAGTGGTGACGTGTTTCTATTATACTTTTCCTCCAGATGGAGCAGGAGATGGCCACTTTTAGTACTGCAGCTGTTCAGGAAATAAACTTCCCAGGGCATGTTGGGAGTTGTAGTTTCCACTGCTGGAGTGCTACAGGTTACTGAACCGTGACACAGAGCGTTGTCCATAGCAGCTAACCCCATTGGCATGTAGTGGTGTTATCACTTTTTCAACCCATTCCCTTGTAGTACAGCACTATTTATCCTAACAAGTAGACTTCATTGACCTCCATAACATAATTATCTAAATATAAGTAATTAAAACACTCTCTCATGGCTTCCTGACCGCTGCAGAATGTCCTAGTACTAAGATCCCATCATGCCCTTGGCACCTTCCCATAATTCCCAGTGGCATAATATGTCAAAGCCACAAGAGCTTGCTGAAAACAACGCTGTACGCTGTGTTCCTAATTATTATGGAATTTGGATTTATGTGCCATAAAAATGTCATTTTTTTGTTTTTCAAATGCTATTGTGCCTCAGGCCTTCAATTAGTTTGCCAGGTGAGCCCAACTAAAGGAAAACTACTTAAGAAGAACGTTCCACATTATTAAGTAGTCCACAGGTTTGAAGAAATATGGGAAAGAAAAAGCATCTCTCTGATGCCGAAAAGTGTTGACCAGGGCAATGCCTTGAACAAGGTTGAAGACATTAAGGCATAATGAGCACAATTTCTGCCAGACAAATTCATTGGATTAAGACAGCAGCTGATAAAACACCATTACAAAGCAGCATACAGGTATTTGAGGCTGCTGATGCCTCTGGAGTCCCACCAGCCTCATTGTGTAGGATCCTGCAGAGGCTTGCTGCGGTACATAAATCTACTATTGATCCACCCCTAAACAGTGCTCACAAGTAGAAACGGTTGCATTGGGCCCAGAAATACATGAAAAGTCATTTTAAACCAGTATTATTTACTGATGAGTGCCATGCAACCATGGATGGTCCAGATGGATGGAGTACTAGATGGTTGATGGATGGCGACGATGTCTGAACAAGGCTGTGATGTCAGCAAAAAGGTGTCAGAGTCATGTTTTGGGCCGGAATCATGGAGAGAGCTGGAAGGCCCCTGTAAGGTGCTTGACTATGTGAATATGACCTCAGCAGAGTATATAGAGTTTCTGACTGACCACTTTCTTCCACGGTACATAAATAAGAACCATGTCATCCGTAGAAAAATCATCTTCACGCCTGACAATGCTCCATCTCATACCTCTCAGGCATTGGCTGCTATGGGCATAAAAGGAGATAAACTCATGGTGTAGCTACCATCTTCACCTGACCTCAACCATATTGAGAATCTTTGGAACATCATGCAAAAGATCTATGAGGGTGGGAGGCAGTTCACATCAAAACAGCAACTCTGGGAGACTATTCGGACATCATGCAAAGACATACAAGCAGAAACTCTTTAAAAACGCACAAGTTCAATGGATGCAAGAAATGATAAGGTGATGTCAAAGAAGGGGTCTTATGTTAATATGTAACGTGGCCAGTTCAGATATTTATGATTGAAAAAGCTTTTGATTTGGTAATTAATGCTGCAAGTTCTAAAAATGTCTACTTTCGGTTCTTTGCAATGTATAAAATGTTTTTACACCATCTTATGCATAACCATTTAGAACAGTGAGTTTTTATTTAGTTTTTAAAATAATACTGTTATCATTGGGAGGCTTTATCCAATAAAATTAGATTTATGCTCTAACGGTTGATGATTTTGATATTATGCTGACTCATTTGCATTGACCATTTAGGAAAATCAGAAAAAAATAGCATTTGCATAATAATTTGGAACGCGGTGTTTATAGGATTTATGAAACAGCTATCAATACTTATTATAGTATTACATTATAGGAATGTGTCAGGAACTTGGTGGGATCTCTACACCCAGACGTTCCGGCTCAACTCGCAGTATGTGAGAATCGGGCCATTTACAAACACTTCACTAGCTTTGTAAAACCATTGTGACAATTTTCCCGGTACTTGTATCTACATAAGTATATTTACTGTGGGTTGCTGATTTTTCAACTCATGTGATAGCTTTTTTTTTTTTTTAAATACCATTTACCGCATACATTTGGGTCCATGCAAAACAAAGAAAGAAATGCTTTGCCTTTAGCAATGGCATAAAGTGAGACTAGGGACTTTTTTTTTTTTTAAGTGGCGGAGGAATACAGTGCTGAAGGATACCTACCTTCCGTCATTGGATTCCTGCAGCCCGTAGAGAACGGCAGCATCAGCTGATGCTGCAGTTCTCTACCCAAGATCGTCGTGGGACACACTCGTGGACTGCTTCGGATCGTGGGTGAGTATTTTTGTGGTTTGTTATGTTAATATTTATTCCGGAAAAGACAATGGCTTCGGGGAACAATGTGACAAGTATTGGTAAGTATGTTACTCTATGTTATATGTACTGTATGTCTATGTATGTATTGTATGAATGTATTGTATGTAGTATGTATGTAGTATATATGTGGTATGTATGTAGCATGTAGTATGTATGTAGTATGTATGTAGCATGCATGTAGCATGCAGTATGTATGTAGCATGCATGTAGTATATATGTAGTATGTATGTAGCATGTAGTATGTATGTAGTATGTATGTAGCATGCATGTAGCATGCAGTATGTATGTAGCATGCATGTAGTATATATGTAGTATGTATGTGGTATGTATGTAGTATGTAGTATGTATGTAGCATGCATGTAGTATGTATGTGTTATGTATGTAGCATGTAGCATGCATGTAGCATGCATGTAGTATGTATGTAGTATGTATGTAGTATGTATGTGGTATGTATGTAGCATGCATGTAGTATGTATGTAGTATATGTGGTATGTATGTAGCATGTAGTATGTATGTAGCATGCAGTATGTATGTAGCATGCATGTAGTATATATGTAGTATGTATGTAGTATATATGTAGTATGTATGTTGCATGTAGTATTTATGTAGTATGAATGTAGCATGTATGTAGTATGCATGTTGTATGTATGTAGCATGCATGTAGTATATATGTAGTATGTATGTAGTATTTATGTAGTATGAATGTAGCATGTATGTAGTATGTAGTATGAATGTAGCATGTATGTAGTATGCATGTTGTATGTATGTAGCATGTAATTTTTTTTTTTTTTTTTTTTTTTACATTCAACACATTAGCCGGATGATGGGACTACTACTGTCCCATCATTGGCTAATGTGTCAATCACTGTCATGGTAGCAGGCATCGCCCGATGGGACTTGTAGTCCCATCGGACGATGCCTGCACAGACCCCCGAAGCCTGCACAGACCACCGGCAGGCCGGCACAGCCCCCCGGCAGGCCGGCACAGCCCCCGGAGCCTGCACAGACCACCGGCAGGCCGGCACAGCCCCCCGGCAGGCCGGCACAGCCCACCGGAGCCTGCACAGACCACCGGCAGGCCGGCACAGCCCCCCGGCAGGCCGGCACAGACCACCGGAGCCTGCACAGACCCCCTGGCAGGCCGGCACAGCCCCCCGAAAGGCCCGTACAGACCCCAGAGAGGCTGTACAAGGCAAAAACAGGGTTTTTCTTATTCCGATACCGGAAGTCCCATAGACTTGAATGGGACTTCCGGTATCGGAATCGGCGATACCGATACTTTTTTTAAAGATCGGCCGATCCATTCCGATCCGATACTTTGAAGTATCGGACGGTATCGCTCAACTCTAATAGTGACAAGCCATCAAACAAAGAAGAACTGTTTAAACTTTTGTACAAGGAGTGCCATAAGGTCACCCAAAGGCAGTGTGAAAGACTGGTGGAAAGCATGCCAAGACGCATGAAAGCTATGATTAAAAATCATGGATATTCCACAAAATATTGATTTCTGAAGTCTTCCTGAGTTAAAAAAATTAGTATTGTTGTTTCTAAATGATTATGAACTTGTTTTCTTAGCATTATTTGAGATCTGCAAGCACTGCATTTTTTGTTATTTTGACCATTTCTCATTTTCTGAAAATAAATACAAAATTTAGTGCTTGGAAATTCAAAGACATGTTGTCAATAGTTTATAATAATAATAATAATAATAATAATAATAATAAATTTTATTTCTATAGCGCCGACATATTCCACAGCACTTTACATTTCAGAGGTGACTTCTACAGACAATAGACATTACAGCATAACAATAATCACATAGATCATAGCAGATACCAAGAGGAATGAGGGCCCTGCTCGCAAGCTTACAATCTATGAGGAAAAAGGTAGAAATGAAAGGTGGGTAGTAACAATTGCCCTGATTGTATTGACCAGCGATAATGTTAAGTGTGTAACAGTATGGACACAGAGGGCTAATGGATGCATAAAGCATGTGGAAACATGATGCGGGGAACCTGGTTATGGTAAAACTTTTGGCTGTGCCACACAGGGATAGATTAGGTTAAAGTGTTGAAGCGGTAGGCCAGTCTGAATAAATGCATTTTCAGGGCACGCTTAAAATTGTGGGGATTGGGGACTAATCGTATTGACCTGGGAAGTGCATTCCAAAGAATTGGCGCAGCACGTGTAAAGTCTTGGAGATGGGAGTGGGAGGTTCTGATTATTGAGGATGCTAACCTCAGATCATCAGCAGAACAAGGGAGGAGATGCAGGGTGGTGCTGAGCCATGGAGAGCTTTGTGGGTGAGGGTAATAAGTTTATACTGAATTCTGGAGTGGATGGGTAGCCAGTGTAATGACAGGCACAAGGTAGAGGCATCGGTGTAACGATTGGTGAGGAATATGATCCTGGCTGCAGCATTCAAGATAGATTGGAGGGGGGAGAGTTTGGTAAGAGGGAGACAGATTAGAAGAGAGTTACAATAGTTGAGACGAGAATGAATAAGAGAAACAGTAAGAGTTTTTGCGGAGTCAAAAGTAAGAAAAGGTCGAATTCTTGAAATGTTTTTGAGGTGCAGATAACAAAAGCGAGTCAGTGATCGAATGTGGGGGGCAAAGGAAAGCTCGGAGTCAAGTGTGACCCCAAGACAGTGGGCATGTTGCTGGGGACTAATAGTGGAACCACACATGGAAATGGCAAAGTCAGGTATAGGTACATTAGTAGCGGGAGGAAACACAAGGAGTTCAGTCTTTGACAGGTTCAGTTTCAGATATAGTGAGGACATGATGTTAGACACAGCGTTTAGACAATCGCTGGTGTTTTCTAGAAAGGCTGGCGTGATGTCAGGAGAAGTGTATAATTGGGTGTCATCAGCATAGAGATAGTACTGGAAACCAAATCTACTGATTGTTTGACCAATAGGTGCAGTGTACAAAGAGAAGAGCAGGGGGCCTAGGACTGATCCTTGAGGAACCCCAAAAGTAAAGGGAAAATGAGAGGAGGAGAAACCAGCAAAAGATACAGTAAAGGAGCGGTCAGATAGATAGGAGGAGAACCAGAAGAGAATGGTGTCCTTGAGGACAATGGAACGGAACATAGTGAGGAGGAACTGATGATCCACAGTGTCGAATGCTGCAGAGAGATCCAAGAGAATTAGCATGGAGTAATGACCATTTGATTTAGCTGTTAGTAGATCACTAGAGACTTTAGTGAGGGCAGTTTCAGTAGAGTGTAAAGAGCGGAAACCGGATTGGAGAGGGTCGAGAAGAGAGTTATCAAAAAGATAGCGGATAAGACGGGAGTGGACCAGGCATTCCAGGAGTTTAGAGATGAAGGGAAGATTAGAGACAGGTCTATAGTTAGCGGCACAGTTTGGGTCGAGGGATGGTTTTTTAAGTAGTGGATGTATGATGGCATGCTTAAATGAGGAGGGAAAGATACCAAGAGAGAGAGAAGTTAAATATTTTAGTTAGGTGAGGGGTGACAGCAGGGGAAAGGGACTGGAGGAGATGTGACGGAAATGGGTCACTGGTGCAAGTGGTTGGGAGAGAACATGCAAGGAGCCTGCTTACTACTTCTGTGACTGGTTCAAAATCAGAGAGTGAGCTAGATGCAGTGGGGGAGGGAGGACAGTGCATGGTATGAGGTGATTGGGAGATAATTTCCTGTCGGATCTGGTCAATTTTTTCTTTGAAGTAATTGGCCAGATCGTCAGCTCGAAACTCCGTGGTTGGGGCCTGTACTATTGTGTTGAGTAGAGACTGAAAACTGTCAAAGAGACGTTTAGGGTTATTGGACAGTGAGGTGATGAGGGTGTTGAAATAGGTTTGTTTTGAGGTGAAGGGCAGTGTTGTATGTTCTAAGCATAAACTTATAATGGATGAAATCTTCATGTAGATTGGATTTTCTCCACAGATGTTCGGCGAACCTGGAGCACCGCTGCTGGAAATGTGTTTGCAGGGTGTGCCAGGGTTGTCGCCGTCTGTGTTGTGCTGTTCTATTTATAGGAGGTGCAAATACATCCAGGGCACTTTGAAGTGTTTCTGTCAGGAACACCGCACTACACTCACTCACTGAGCCAGTGCGCATGTCCTGAGTACAAAAACAGTGCTCAAAGATACCTGTGGAGCAGGGCAGCAGCAGTGACAATGCGAGCTTCAAACTATCAGTGTCAGGATCCTGTCAGCGCCGGAAAGTAAAGATGCACAGGACCTGTGGACGCTGAAGTTAGCAAGCTGGCACAGGACCTACGGTCATGTGACTGCAAGGGGCGGGGCTTAGCGTCCTGCTTTCAGAGATGGCAGGACACCATACAGCAACTCAGAGTCAGGCAAAACGGAAGTCATACACAGTACGGGCAAACGAGATACAGGAGGGATATACAGATGGGAGGTCAGACAAAGCCAAAGGTCATACATAAGAGGACAGAGCGGTACCAAAGGGACGAGTAGAGAATAGTCAAGTCACAAGCAGAGAGTCATACACAAGAGAGCGGTGTGGTACAAAAGGAACAGGCAGAACTCGTAACAGGGACAGAACCGGATCAAAACCAAACAAGCAACAAGTAATGAGGCACAAGGCACATGTATACCAGAGGTCAAATAACTCAGCCGAGAGCAGAAGTATAACTGACACCGGTCCTAGGTCCAGTGTGCCTTAAATAGCCGCCCTCTGCCAGAGAGAGGCAGAAACAATTAACCCCCTGTCTGACCAGGACGGGCCAAGGCGAAACCCCGTCCTGGATCATGACAGTTTCATTGTAATGCTTCAATGCAGAATCAGGTCATGAGAGGGAGGAGATAGGGGCCAATGAAGACTGCAAGTTCTTGATAAGTTTCTGGGTGTTAATGGCCTGTATGTTTCTATAAGTATGGACAGTGGAGGTGACATGAGCGGACTGGCAGTTCTTGATAGAGAATGAAAGAAGGTTGTGGTCAGAGAGCGGGAGAGGGGAGTTTGCAAAATCATCCACTGCACAAAGCCGAGAGAAGGCCAAGTCAAGGGAGATTCCGTCTTCATGCGTTGGAGAATTAGTAAGCTGCGAAAGGCCTGTTGATTCTGCCGCACTAGGATGTGGCCCGTCTTAATTGTCTGTGGCCAAATTGGATCTTTGGTAGAGATTGTACGTGCACGTAGAAAAGAATACACAAGACAAGATGTATCGTGTCAGTATGATTCTTCTCTGTCTTTAATCCAAAAATGAACAGCTTTTATACAGAGTTTGTGTTATTACATCATGGGTACATTTCTAAGTTAGTATCTACCGTTCCCATGCCGCTACATATCACTATGTACGTTTCTGAGTTACTGTTTACTGTTCTCATATGCTACATAATCACCGTGTACATAAGTATTGTTCTTTAGCCCGATCCACCCGATCCACCCAGTATTGCGGTATTATATGAAGCCTAGGTGGGTCATGCACAGAAATAATTCAGCAGAAAGCCAGAAGTATCTTAAAGCAACATGATCCTAATATTCTACAAAGCCACTATATAGTGGTACAGTTTTGATTCTTGTATATATTCATGTGCCATATATTCTCCCCTTAACAGTCCCTCCTTTGGAGATATGCAAAATCAAAATCCTAATCTCGTCGAACCTATCGATCTGTCCTCCCGGCCTACCTATCTCAACAATGCTGGAACCTAGCTAACTAATCTTCACCGTATATACGAGACGACCCATCTCTAGTAGATGGACCCCCTCCTAACGGACTTTGCACAGGAGGAAGTCAGATC
This sequence comes from Dendrobates tinctorius, assembly GCF_039654945.1. NCBI lineage: Eukaryota > Metazoa > Chordata > Amphibia > Anura > Dendrobatidae > Dendrobates > Dendrobates tinctorius. Next base: position 12,358,462 of record NW_027361858.1, on the reverse strand, counting down.
CTGGACTTTCCCTCGTTGGTTTGCTTCAAGCAGGCATATTCCGGAGGTGGTGCTTGCATGTTTTCATTGGGACATCTTTCATACAGGGGATCTTCAAAATCGGCATGCATGGTCATCACTGTGGTTTCCATAGTTTTCATCATCATTTTCTTAAGGCATGGCACTATGCAGCATAGAATTAAAGAAAATATGATCAAAGGACATAAAATAACTTTTGCAAACTTAATGGGTCAATAATTGCCTTTATGGCATCCCCAGTGTATTTTATAAACCGTTGTTGATTATTGTATAAATAGTTTATCCGCTTTGCATTCTTATTTACGGGGATGGTGGGTTTAAACACAACTATTGTCTCGTTCTCGACTTTGAATTTGTCAGGTGCTCCCTGTGTGCCCCCACTGGTATCTATGCTTCTTAGCCCAAATTTACCTTTTGTGTCACCATTTTCCCTCCCAAGTTTAGTACTTGAGCCTAGTACATATAACCCTTGCTCATACTCTGAAGGGTTGTCAATAGTAAGGTACAGAACTATGCATCCCTCCTTGGGGCAGTGAGTGGCAGTGACAGGGAGTATTGAATCTGGAAGGCCACTCTGACCCTTAAAATGGGCTTTGGACAGGGTCATGTGACTTAATAGGCTTATTCCCCATTTGTCCCTTCGCTGTAGGGCCTGGGCTGGTTGATGTCTCCAGTCACTTTCACCAGTGTGCCACCCAACAAGAGACTAATCCTCCCAGTTTGAACCTTCCCCTATTTCAGCAGTAGTGACACAGATGAATTGTGTATTAAACCTGATATGAAACTGTGCCATGGGGCCTGGACATTCTTATTGTGAGACAGTAGTCAAATTGATATGTTACTCTTGGGGTGGAGACATTATACCAGAAAGTCAGTATGCCCTTCTCATGAGTGACTACCCCTTGGTGACTGACTACCCCTTGAGCTAGGAAAAAGGATAAGTGCCAGATGGATGAAGAGTGGCAGCCGCTACTGGACTCTGGATCCGGCATCTCCTTGCAGTGGGAAGCGAGGACCCATGGACTGCTGCGATAGTTGACAGGACTTGGAACAGGCTGTCATCTCTAGGTTCAAGGGTACGTCTGTTGAACCTCTTGGTGATGAGGACTCAGTCACCGGGCAGGATCTGGTGGGCTCCTATGTCCTCAGGATCTGGGATGGATGAAAAGACTCGAAAATGCATTTTAGTCACATGTTTTTAAACTTAGTCTACATATAGGCAATTATACTTGTGCGTGTATGTGACCCAAGGGAAAGACTAAACTCTTATGCTATGACCCCTGTTTCCTGTATAGCATCAAGTATGTAGAGTTTTGTTCGAGGCCTTAAATTTTCCTTGTTCATCCTTAGGCGTATTTCATCCTGTATAACTTCATCTTAGGTCCATTTCTTCTTTTCTTCCTTGGATACTTGTTTCTGGAGTGTTATTCCTTTTCCTCTGTTTCCGTGTCAACCGGTATTACTGCTGCTTCTTTTGCTGTTACTTCAGCTAGTCTGTTGCCCACTGCTTCCCTTGAAGTGTCTCCAGTGTGTGTGCTTTTACTTTTACCACCGCAACTCTTCCTGGCATCAACAAGGACTCCATTAATTCTTGTATGGCTTTGTGGTGTCAGACTGGCGTTCCGTTAGCCGTGATGAAGCCTCTTTCCCTCCAGATTGATCTTGACAGCTTCATGTTGAGTGGACCTCTTGTATGCTTCTGTCAAGGCCCGCAGTCCTGCCTTTGGATGTAGGCAGTGGTTTTGCTGGCAGCAAGTTACTTCTGTGGCTACTGCTATACCAGTGTGCGAACGGCCTTCTTGGTCTGCATACCTTGGTCTAGCCACAAAGAGCATCAGGTCAGGATCTTCCAGGTGTTCTCTTGCCTCATGACAGCAAGACAATCGCGTTCAGCCATTTCAGAGTCGACTACCTCTTCCACTAATGTGTCAGAGATGTGGTTTTCATCCTCCATCTTCCTCCCCCCTTTGGCAGAGGTAGAAGAGTAGCTGGATTATGGACAGCACATCTGGAGATGGTGACGTTGTCCGGGAGCAGAGTAGGGCATTGCAGACAGAAATATCAGAAGCTTTATCCAGCACAGGTGGGTTGCAAACACGGTTCTCATGCAGGTTTGGACTTCACGAGTCACTTGGTCAGGTTTTGGAGAGAAGCCAGGAGGGCATTGTCTTCCTCCGTGAAGCTGTGTTAGGACTCCATTTACATGGTCAGGCTTCTTCATGACAAACAGACAAAACAGTTCAGTATAGCGTGGCAGTCCTAGAGCTGTGAAAATGTGATTGCAATTTAGCATATAAAACACACCGATACCTTCTTTGGTTAACCTTAAAATAGTTATAAAAAAGGTTGCATGTGTAGAAGAGCAGTATTGTCTTGGCTGTCTTCAGTCAGGGTCGGAGGTCATCCATATGTATTGTAAAAAAAAAAAAAGTGGCTGTGGGATGTATCCTCTTCCAGGGCTCCAGGACCGTGGTCATGGCTCGGGTGAACATAGAGAGGCTATACTGTGCCCCTTGAGGCATCATAGTCCAAATATATTGCTGGCCCTCGTGTGAAAACAAGCAGGTACTGGCTTGCAGCATGTAGAAATAAACTGAAGAAGGCATTGGCCAGGTCAATCACCGTGAACCATAGAAAAATAAATAGAATTGATAAAAACAAAACATAGTGTGTGGGTTTGGTACCATAGATGTGTTCAGTACTATAACTTCATTGACAGCACATAAGTCATGTATTATCCATAACTTCATAGAAATAATTGCAAATTATGAAATGGAGGGTAAATATTGCAATTTCCTTGGCAGCTGGGCTACTGGCTTCTGCCCCACCTTTACAAACTGGATTTTCAGCCTGCCAATATTGAGTCTGGGATCAGTGCCATTAGTTCAACGCCCACATGATCTACAGATGTGTCCTGTAAAAAAAAGAAAAGACTACATACTTCTTCAGCAAGTAGATCAATGTCCCTGATCAATCTTCTGATTGCATCGGGACCCACCAGGAATTTGAGAGGAGTATCCTCAACCTCTGTCTGGGTGAGAGATGTTGTTTCTCTATTGTATTATTGTGGGGGGGGGCTGCAAGAGTATACGTACTTTCATGGGTTGTGGAATCAGTATGCCAATACCCTATTAAAATCTGGAGCTCGGTATTGGTGGGTGTCAAGCTTCTTCCAAATGGGGACTAATTTGCATTTCAAATCTGAGATCCAGAAACTTTTTGTTACATTGGTGGAAGAAATTATCCACAGGTTCTCCTTTTCCCTCCATATTTCCAGGAGTCCTTGTGTGGAGTAGATTGTGTACAAAAGAATGAGCTTTGAGGCTTAAAAGATGATGATGATTATGTCCCCTCACCATATAACGATAAATACTGTAGATTATCAGTCTGAGCTATTTATTTCCTGTCTCCTCCTGTTCTGTTTAATTATATACCTCCATGTCATATTCATCTTTTTCTTCATTATTCTTTTCATAAATTACATTAATTAATAAAACTATAATGGATGCTGGACAGGATGTAGCACAAGACGTGCCGTCTATATAAATAGTTGGAAAGAAGGTACGGCTCTTTGGGTTGCTCATCTGACAGTCAGAACAAGTCTCACGATATTCTGCATTCTGCGTTTGACAGCTGGCACACGTCCAGTCATCGGGAATGTATATAGAAGTATAAATGAATGTAATGCAGATATTGCAACTGACATCTTCCTGTGTAAATATTTGTTTTGCACAAAATTCAGCAATCTTGTTATATTCCTCTCCTCATGCCTTTTTTCCTAACTTCCTCTGCCATCTTATAAAATGCTTCAGGGTCCTGTAACACCTCATAATACCTGAGGCTGGGACGCTGCTCTCCACTCATTAACACATTCTTCTATCCCTTCTTATCTAATGCTCCTCCCCTCATGATCGGAGGGTTTCTCAACGTACATTTTCTTCCTCACTCCACTATGGGTCATATCTGTCTTATAGATATTGACTGACCGCTCCCACCCATTCTATCATCTGAATTCTGAGTATATCTGAAAAACATGTGTATGTGTGCGTCTTAAAACAAATTCTCACGGGGTTATGAACAGTTGGATATGTGACTGTAAAAGCTGTATGTACTCCTTATGTCTGAGTAAAGGGGTCTTCAGTGAACATAGTGATGTCTAGCTATCTTGAACACAGTAATATAGGGAATTAACCAACAACTAATACCAGAGTATTTCACAAATCTTGTGTATCCAGAAACTGCGTAGTATAAAAATACCTTATAAATTGTTAAAATTTCTGTTTCCTCAAAACTTTCGCTGTAAAACATTGCAAAGAAAACATCTCACAGAGAAATGTAGTGACATTAGTAAAACAATAACTAAAAAGTAACAATAGACCTCGGATCTCACAGAGATATCTGTACAAATCAAGCAATTACCATTCAAGTAATTCTCTTTCTACCTGAACAAATTTTTTTAACAACGAACCTTATAATTATAGTATGCAGAACAAAACTAGTTTATCCAGTTCTCTAATTTCACAACATATATATGTATACACACATAGAATGCATTCAAAAATTTTAACCACATGCTAGTACGCCTCCTGCAAATTATACACACTACAAAAGATAAAAGACAATGAATTTAAAACTGGTACTGACATCAAATACTGCGAATCCTTGACACCAAAACAATTCGCAATTTACCTATCCATATGCCAGCCTGATTTGTAGAGGTGAAAAATCTACACCTGGGCAAACCATACTTTTCAGGGAGAGAGCAATCACTCAGTCACATCAACACGGTAATTGAAATTACCCTTCCACCCATATAACTTATGAACCTATGCTGCAGCTAAAACACCATCATCTTAGCCAGATGATGTCCGGTGGGAAACCCGCAAGAAGTCACCAACCACTTAGAGGTTGGAAAATCACTGAGAGTAATCAAGCCCCTACTCCCACTTGCCCACTGGGAGAGACACAGTTCAGACTTCTGCGATCATCGGTCAAGCCGAGAGCAGGACCGGAACCAGAGTGACAGTGAATTTGCTCAGTACGTCTCCCTATCTATATTTTTTTTTTTTTTTTTCTTCCTTTTCAGGCTGGCTGAGGTAACAATCACGTATGCAAACAACCAAAACAGCAAAGCAGAGAGGCAAAGCAGATAAGGCAGACAATTAAACTTTTAGATTACCGTAATTATAAATATGCTTGAAGGGTTACTGTGTGTATACTATAAAACAACTTATTACACTCTATATTTTATATCCTCCGGACTGAATATAGATAATGTAGCGTGATTGTTAAACACTTTGCATTCAGGAAATGCAGCTGAAATAGCAGTCTAACCAGTATGGCAGTATATTCAATATGAGAGCTGCGGACAGGCGTGTCACAACAATGCATCAATACTTCAAACATAAAAAAAAACTATTATGAATGTATTCCTTATCCCTTTCACTGTTCTTTTGTTACCAAGGCAACTAGGGCTGGGCTTTTTGTCACTTTAGGTATAGTAAATAGTGGTAATCACCTCTAGATAGGTGGTTGATATTTCAGCAGAGGGGGGAAAATTTAGTAATCACCTCTTTCCTTAACTTCTTCGACCTTCTAAGGTCGGAACCAGGGTGATAACCCAGTGTGAACACCCCCTTTGTACTCTGCTCTGTTTTGTTTCTAGTAGCGCTAGTACAGTATGAAATAGTTTTTATCAGATACTTGACAGATTCTAGACACACCCTCTGAATTGGTTAGACCGGACAATACACACAGACAATTAAGGAATTATATACCTGACCGGGTCCGTAGGCTCAGGACTTTCAAACGTGGTCAGTTTAAGGGTTCAGAGAAGACAGCCAACTATCTCCTCCCAGCCGGACGTGAATACAGAAGGTTAGGTAAGATGATATATTTTCTCACCAGGTCTCGAGCTGCAGTCTCGTCCCGCTGGAAAGACGTCCATCCTGGGGGGAGATTTTGTTGCGGCTGTGATCATCTGGTATCGTCCTGAGCCCCACGTTGGGCGCCAACTGTTGATTCTGCCGCACTAGGGTGTGGCCCGTCTTAATTGTCTGTGGCCAAATTGGATCTTTGGTAGAGATTGTACGTGCACGTAGAAAAGAATACACAAGACAAGATGTATCGTGTCAGTATGATTCTTCTCTGTCTTTAATCCAAAAATGAACAGCTTTTATACAGAGTTTGTGTTATTACATCATGGGTACATTTCTAAGTTAGTATTTACCGTTCCCATGCCGCTACATATCACTATGTACGTTTCTGAGTTACTGTTTACTGTTCTCATATGCTACATAATCACCGTGTACATAAGTATTGTTCTTTAGCCCGATCCACCCGATCCACCCAGTATTGCGGTATTATATGAAGCCTAGGTGGGTCATGCACAGAAATAATTCAGCAGAAAGCCAGAAGTATCTTAAAGCAACATGATCCTAATATTCTACAAAGCCACTATATAGTGGTACAGTTTTGATTCTTGTATATATTCATGTGCCATATATTCTCCCCTTAACAGGCCAAACAAGGAGGTTAGAGATAAAAGATGGGTAGCAGATGGGGAGAGGGGAAGAGCAATGGGGATGTTGAAATCGCCCATGATGAGGGTAGGGATGTCACAGGAGAGAAAATGTGGAAGCCAAGTTGCAAAATGATCCAGGAACTGATGGGCGTGGCCGGGAGGACGATACACCACCGCCACTCGCATGGGGAAGGGGGTGTAGAGTCTGACGGCATGGAACTCAAAAGAAGGGAAGACAAGGGAGGGTAGTTGAGGGATAACCTGATAGATACATTTTGGTGATAGGAGCAGACCAACGCCTCCACCTGCTCTATTCTCCGATCTTGGGGTATGAGAGAAGTGTAGTCCACCATATGAAAGAGCAGCAGCAGCGGTAGTGTCTGACTGCTGGATCCAGAGCCAGAAGGTTAAGAGAATTAGAAAGGAAAAAGTCATGAATGAAGGAGAATTTGTTACACACTGAGCGAGAATTCCAAAGGGCACAATTAAGAGAGATAGATGGCATGCAGAGAATATTAATAAGATTAGAGGGGTTTCTGAGTGTAGCAGTTGGGGGGTTTGACTTTCTATAACATGGCGGACCAGGGTTGGGAGCAATGTCTCCTGCGACTAGGAGAAGGAGGATAGAAAGAGTGAGCAGATGGTTAAGTGATTTGTGAGAGCGTCTCTGATGTTGAATGGTGGGACTGAATGGATCTGTGCTGTGTAGCAATGTGAAAAGAGCGTGAGTGCTATACATAGCAGAGAGCAGAGGAAAGGAGTGAGGGGCTGATATGGATGGAGTGTAGAGAGTTAATGCCAGTGTGGTGGATGTGTGTGAATGCAGTGGCCAGGATATAAATTTCACAAATGTAATTGTTTATAGTAATGTAACATGTTTATAGAATAAAAGAGCAATTTAAATTTTACTCAAAAATATACCTATAAAGAGAAAAATCAGACAAACTGAAAATTTTGCAGTGGTCTCTTAATTTTTGCCAGAGCTGTATATTGTGGTATGATGACTGGTTATGTGGTTAATGGGCGGTATGCATCACAGAGGTCGGAGGTCCTGTGATGGAAGCCTGAGCTTGTTTTGCTCAGCAGATCTACTGCTGAGGGTTTATTATACATTGGTAATAATAAACCCGGAAGAAAAAACAAATCACCACAACCTTAACCATTTTTTTTGTAAAAGTGTTGAAAATAGTGTTGAGCGATACCTTCCGATATCAGGAAATATCGGATTGGATCGGACCGATACCCCAAAAATATCGGATATCGCCGGTTCCGATACCAGAAACCAATGCAAGTGAATGGGACACAAATATCGGAATGAAAATAAACCCTTACTTTCCTTGTAGGTTAATTCTACGTGAAGGAAAACAACTAAGAATAATGTAGAATGTATTGGGGGAGGTGGAGGAGACATTAAAGGCATAGAGGTTTAGCCCAATCAAATGGAATAGCAGGAATTAATTTTTTTTTTAAGACGTTTGGAGTTACAAAGATATTGACTATGTTAAGCTTTTTTATATTTTGTCAGATATTTATGTTTCACTACTTCCATGCTCTTCATCTTCTTTTTTACTTCTCCCACACTTTCTCCTTCATCATCCTCTTCAGGATCATCTTCTTGGTCGTCGGGGTGGTCTTCAGGGTCGTCGTCTCCAGGGTCGTCGTTTTCGGGGTCGTCGTCTTCTTCGGGGTGGTCTTCAGGGTCGTCGTCTCCAGGGTCGTCGTTTTCGGGGTCGTCGTCTTCTTCGGGGTGGTCTTCAGGGTCGTCGTCTCCAGGGTCGTTGTTTTCAGGGTCGTCGTCTTCTTCACGGTGGTCTTCAGGGTCGTCGTCTTTAGGGTCGTGATCAGGGATATCCAGAGTGATTACCAAAAACCATTTCAAAAAGCTTGAACTTGGAAATGTAGCAGAAGGTACAAGAAGGCTGAGGAACTGCTGAGAACCAGCTGACGGTACTGGAACCTGGATGGTTAGCCGAAGGTACAAGAGACAATGGAACTACCGAGGACCAGCTGACGGTGCTGGAACCCAGAGTGGCAGCAGAAGGAACAAGAGCTAATGGCACAACCGTGGATCATCTGACGGTGCTGGAACCCGGTTACTAAGCAGGAGGTACCTGTGCCAGAAAGCACTACCAAGGACCAGCAGGCGTTGGTGGAACTCGGATACCAAGAAGGAAGCACCTAAGCCAAAGGCTCTGCCTGGAACCAGCTGACGTTACTGGAACCCAGGGGGACATATTCAAGATTGACTTCCAAAGAACCAGCTAATGGTACTGGAACTCAGATAGGCAGCAGAAGGTACACATGAAAAAAAAAGTTGCAAGGCCGCAAGCCGGCCGGAGTTACCGAAACCCACAGTCCTACAGGGGGAGCTTGTCTTATTGGCACTACGGAACCAGCCTTCATTGCCAGATCCCGCAGCCCACATAGGAAGCACCTAAACTGCAGGCACCATAGAGTTGGCTAACCCGACCACAACTCGACAGTACAACGTATTGGAGGCAAAGTGACGTTGACACTACCCGGAAACAGCTGGCGTGCTGGAATCAGGCTGGGCAGGAGGGAGTACCCATGCCAAAGACACTTCTGAGCAGCAACTGGCGGTGTTGGAGCCCAGGGATTATAGTAGAAACAGAGTGTAGCCAGAGGCCTAGTTGGATCAAGTTTAATATCTGTAGTAGTGTGAATGTGGACAGAGCAGGAGAAATTGCTGGACACACAGCAGAGGATCAGCTGACGTTACTGAACCCCAATAACGCTGGACATGTGTTGACTGTGCAGATGGCACTTCTGAGTAGCAACTGGTGGTGTTGGAGCCCAGGGATTACAGTTTAGGTGGTGGAAACACGAACACAACAGGAGACCTGGATACTGTTGCCAACCAATTATTTAATCTGGAAGAGGACTGGCAAATTCCTGCGAGATCCAGGCCTTGTTCGAAGGATAGTCGCATGCGACGGTCTGTTAGTACACCACCTGTGGCACTAAAGACGCGTTCCGATAATACACTAGCAGCCGGGCAAGCCAGCACCACCAATGCATACTGGCTAAGTGCTGGCCATGTATCCAGCTTAGAAACCCAAAACTTGAAGGGGGAAGAGCCGTGTGGGAGAACACTGAGAGGGCAAGACATGTAGTCTGTCACCATGTGACGGAAACGTTGCCTCCTGCTGACTGGAGCCGTCTGTGATGGTGTAAACATTTGTGGCGGGGACACAAAACTTTGCCACATTTGGGCCATATTGGTCTTGCCTTGTGCTGAGGCGCTGCTTCTGCTCCCTCTTTGTGCAGAGCTTCCTCCACTGCCTCGACGCACTGAGCTGCTTTGTAAAGCACTAGCAGCACTGCTCTCGGGTGGAATGGAGAACATGATGGAAAGCACCAGTGTGTCTTGGTACTCCCGTATTGGAGGCAAAGTGACGTTGACACTACCCGGAAACAGCTGGCGTGCTGGAATCAGGCTGGGCAGGAGGGAGTACCCATGCCAAAGACACTTCTGAGCAGCAACTGGCGGTGTTGGAGCCCAGGGATTATAGTAGAAACAGAGTGTAGCCAGAGGCCTAGTTGGATCAAGTTTAATATCTGTAGTAGTGTGAATGTGGACAGAGCAGGAGAAATTGCTGGACACACAGCATGGGATCAGCTGACGTTACTGAACCCCAATAACACTGGAGCATGTGTTGACTGTGCAGACGGCACTTCTGAGCAGCAACTGGTGGTGTTGGAGCCCATGGATTACAGGAGAAGCAGAATGTAGCCAGAGGCCTAATTGGAGAAAGTTTAATATCTGTAGTAGTGTGAGTGTGGTCGGAGCAGGAGAAATTGCCGGACACACAGCAGGGGATCAGCTGACGTTACTGAACCCCAATAACACTGGAGCATGTGTTGACTGTGCAGACGGCACTTCAGAGCAGCAACTGGCGGTGTTGGAGCCCAGGGTAAATAATAGAAACAGAGTGGAGGCAGAGGCCTAATTGGCGCAAGTTTAATATCTGTAGTAGTGTGAATGTGGACAGAGCAGGAGAAATTGCCGGACACACAGCAGAGGATCAGCTGACGTTACTGAACCCCAATAACGCTGGACATGTGTTGACTGTGCAGATGGCACTTCTGAGTAGCAACTGGTGGTGTTGGAGCCCAGGGATTACAGTTTAGGTGGTGGAAACACGAACACAACAGGAGACCTGGATACTGTTGCCAACCAATTATTTAATCTGGAAGAGGACTGGCAAATTCCTGCGAGATCCAGGCCTTGTTCGAAGGATAGTCGCATGCGACGGTCTGTTAGTACACCACCTGTGGCACTAAAGACGCGTTCCGATAATACACTAGCAGCCGGGCAAGCCAGCACCACCAATGCATACTGGCTAAGTGCTGGCCATGTATCCAGCTTAGAAACCCAAAACTTGAAGGGGGAAGAGCTGTGTGGGAGAACACTGAGAGGGCAAGACATGTAGTCTGTCACCATGTGACGGAAACGTTGCCTCCTGCTGACTGGAGCCGTCTGTGATGGTGTAAACATTTGTGGCGGGGACACAAAACTTTGCCACATTTGGGCCATATTGGTCTTGCCTTGTGCTGAGGCGCTGCTTCTGCTCCCTCTTTGTGCAGAGCTTCCTCCACTGCCTCGACGCACTGAGCTGCTTTGTAAAGCACTAGCAGCACTGCTCTCGGGTGGAATGGAGAACATGATGGAAAGCACCAGTGTGTCTTGGTACTCCCGCATTTTACGCTCCCAGTTCAACGGTGTTATGAGGCTTTGTAAGTTGTCCCGGTAGCGAGGATCTAGGAGGCTGTACACCCAATAATCAGCCGTGTTGAGAATGTTGGCGATGCGACGGTCGTTTCTCAGGCACTGCAGCATGAAATCAACCATGTGCTGCAGACTGCCAAATGGCCAAGAAATGCTGTCCCCTGCTTGAGGCGTCATCTCTGCCTGCTCTGCATCACCCCACCCTCACTCTACATACTGACTACTAGAGCATTGTGTACCTCCCTCCTCTGGACAGATGTCTTCCTCCTCCATTTACTCCTCCTCATCCTCCTCACAAAGTGTCCCCTGCCTAGGCCTTTGTGAGGAACCACGTTGCGCAGACTGTCCAGAAGCAGATGGCATTTGTGACTCCTCATCTTCCACCTCTTCCACAACCTCCTCCCTTAGTGATTGCAGTGTTTTTTCAAGCAGGCAGATAAGGGGATATTCATGCTGACTAGTGCATCATCTGCACTCGCCATCCGCGTGGAATCATCGAAGGCACGCAAAACGTGGCAGATGTCCTTCATAGGGGCCCACTCAGTGGTGGTGAATTGTGAACGGCGCACAGTGCGACTTGTTTGCGCCTGATGAAGCTGGTACTCCATTACTGCTGCCTGCTGCTCACACAACCTCTCCAACATATGTAACGTTGAATTCCACCTGGTGGGTAGGTCACACATGATGCGATGTTCCGAAAGGCGGAATCGGCGCTTCAGAGCTGCAAAGCGTGATCTTGCCATGCTGGAACGCCGCAAGTGAGCGCACTCTATGCGGACCTTGTGCAGCAGTGCGTCAAGATCTGGACAGTCCCTCAAAAAACTCTGCACGACCAAGTTGAGCACATGTGCCAGACATGGGATGTGAGTGACGTTGCCTAGGCCCAGAGCTGCCATCAGATATCTGCCATTGTCACACACTACCATGCTTGGCTGGAGATTCGCTGGCACAAACCACAGGTCGCTCTCCTGCTTGATGGCATTCCAGAGCTCCTGCGCTGTGTGGCTTAGATTCCCCAAAGAAATTAATTTCAATACGGCCTGTTGACATTTGGCCATGGCTGTGCTCATATCGGTCGTAACAGGTAAGCGTTCACGGGTCCATGTGGAGGTAGACTGTAATGGCTCCTGCAGCGCTGATTCAGAGGAACTGGGGTATGATGAGGAGTCAATGTGTACAGACTGGATTCCTGCAATCCTTGGAGTTGGCAGAACACGTACAGCGCCACTCTCAAGATCTGTACCCGGCTCCACAACATTTACCCAATGGGCAGTGAGGGAAAGATATCATCCCTGTCCATGGTTACTGGTCCACGCATCCGTGGTCAGGTGGACCTTGCAACTGACGGCGTTTAGTAGCGCATGTTTAATTTTTCCCTCCACATGCTTTTGCAGGGCAGGGACGGCTTGCCTGCTGATATAAAAGCGGCTGGGCACATTGTATTGTGGGACTGCCAATGCCATGAAGTTACGGAAGGTGTCAGTCTCCACCAGCCTGAATGAGAGCATTTCAAGGGACAGTAGTTTTGCAATGCCAGAATTCAGAGCCTGTGCTCGGGGGTGGTTTGCCGAGTATGAGCGCCTTTTCTCCCATGCCTGTGCTACCGATGGCTGTAGACTGGCCTGGGAGTGTGAGGATGACAGGGAACGTGGTGCTGTGGGTGGAATGACACTGTGTCTCTGTACAACAGTGCCAGAGGTTCTTCCATGGTGATCCTGTGAGGAAGCCGAACCAGCTGTGTGTGAGCTGAAGGAAGAGGCTACAACAAGAGCTGAAGAGGTGGTAGGTGGCTCTGTAGGTTGGCCTAGGTCTTCAGTGTGTCTTTGTAACTCCACCACGTGCTTGGTCCGCACATGTTTCCACATATTCGTGGTATTGAGGTTGCTGACACTTTTCCCTCTTTTCACTTTCTGATTACACAGCTTGCATTTGACAAAGCAAATGTCATCTGCAACTGTGTCAAAAAAGGACCAGGCACTGCAAGTCTTGGGAGCGCCCGTTTTGGGTTTTGGAAGAGGCATGCTCCTGATGGGTGCCGAAGTGGAGGCTACAGGCAACCGAGTCTGCCCTCTCCCTCCATTTTTGGCCTTTCGCGGAATCTCTTCCTCAGAGCTGCACCCACCACCTTCCTTTACCTCACGCCATGATGGGTCAAGGACCTCATCATCTACAATACCCTCTTCAAACGACAGCTTCTCCTGGGTAGTCTCAACAGCACAGGACGCACCAGAAAGTGGCACCTGAGTCTCAGCATCAGATGCGTACTGAGGTGTGCTGACCATAGGCACTGGCCCACCCGCCTCTTCAGATTCAGAGAGACAAAGCTGTTGCGCATCACTGCATACTACTTCTTCTTCAAATTCTCGAATGCTGCTTGGCTGGCCCCCATTTTCCAAGCCAACAGATTCAGAGAAAAGAAGTAGAGATGGCTCCTGTCCAGGGCTCTCTGACTGCCTGGGAAATTTGGCAGGTGGTGAAGAGACAGATGGGTGCTCTTCAGTGCTCTGGACCTGAGAGGATCTGGAACTAATTGAAGTCGATACGTTAGCTGCCATCCATCTGACAACGGCTTCAATTTGTTCGTCCCGCAGCAGTGGGGAACGGCGAGCTCCTACATAGCTGCGCATAAAGGACTGTTCCCTGGGAAAACTGGGGGATGCTGAGTCACTGGTGCCCGCAGAAGGCACAGAATACCCACGTCCTCTCCCTGGAGAAACTCCACGCCCACGACCACGTGCCTTACTCCCTGCCTTCTTCATCTTGGTAGACTGATAAAGATAGGCAGAAAAGTACTAAGGGCTTAGAGTGCTTATTCCTGAACAGCTGCTAACAGGTATAAGAAACACTAATTTTATAAAGTGTGGATTAGACTTTAATATAAGCTAATGCGGCCTACACAACTGAAAGTGGAGTGTTTAGTGAACTTTATTAACTTTTTTTTTTTCACAAAAAGACACTGGATGTGCCCAAAGATGTAAAACCGATAGTATCACAAACTTTTTGTAGCTATTACAATGCAGGAAGGTAACCTACAATGCAATAGATGAGGCTCCAAAAAATAGGCTAATACAAATCTGGCTGGGGCTGCAGGGCACAAGCCAGCAGAAAGGCTCCTCTCTACTCCTATGTAGTGTTTACAAATATTCTAGCTGGATACGGATGGAACCACACTAATAGGAGAAATCTGGAAAAATGAGCAGCACTAATGCAAAAAAGGACAATGTATGAGGCAGTGACGCACGCTGAGCGGACTACAACCGGAGGTGGCTGGCTGCGGAACACACTACAGCGTGAGCTGCACTCACACACAGAGACTTCGCAGACAGCCGTGAACATCGCTGCAAGGCTGCAGAAAAGCTCCTCTATCTACTCCTATATAGTGTTTTCAAGCAATCTAGCTGGATTCGGATGGACCACACTAATAGGAGAAATCAGGTAAAATGAGCTGCACTTATGCTAAAAAGGACAATGTATGAGGCAGTGACGCATGCTGAGCGAACTACAACCGTAGGTGGCTGGCTGCGGAACACACTACAGCGTGAGCTGCACTCACACACAGAGACCTCGCAGACAGCCGTGAACAGCACTGCAAGGCAAAAGAAAGCTACAGCGGTTGATAACATAGCCTGGGTAAAGCACAATATAGCAAATCGCTAGGTCACACTGTCCTTCAGAGCAGCAACGTCCTATCCCTAACTGAATTCACAGCAGAGTGAGCCCAAAATGGCGGCAGCGGCTTTTATAGTGCATCATCAAACATCATTTCAGCAGCCAATCACAGCCATGCCAGTAGTTACATGCCTAACATGCTTTAACAGGATGTGCCCACACTTCTTAGGATCCTCATTGGCTGAATAAAATTAAACTGTCTCATTGCATTATGGGAACTTCCGATTCCGGTATTCGATATACTAAAAGTATCGGAACTCAGTATCGGAATTTCGATACCGCGAATATCGGCTGATAACCGATATTGCAGTATCGGAATGCTCAACACTAGTTGAAAATAAAAGTTGTAAAAGTGTTGAAAATAAAAGCTGTATTTTGTTAGCACTATATCTTGTGTTATTTGTATCTTTATGCGCCGCCGACGACGACAAAAGAACACTTTATTTTTTAGGTAAGGTACGACAAAAGCACACTTTATTTTTAAGGGAAAGTAGTTTATATTTAACTCAGCAAACATTAGGGGTAAATTTTTACATTACATGTGCATTTTCACATCACAGGTACATTTAAACATAACAGGTATGTAATATTGACGGTACAGGTATGTTTTAAGCATAACAGGTACAAATCATAACAAGTACATTTAACTTAGCGGCTTAAATCATTTCGTCTTGCCATGCCACATGTCCATTATCTGAAACAAAGTAAGCTGCAAACTTATCCCTCATCTGGGCAACTTCCACTGTGGTTCTCAGAGGGTGAAATTGGTAATCATGCAATGTAACAGGTTCCTCAGGTTGCAAGCTTGGTCGCTTTTTTACCATGATGTAGTTGTGCAGAATAACACATGCTTTCACAACCTCAATAGTGTCAATTTTTAGATTAATGGATGTGCGCAAAATGCACCATTTCTTCGTGCCCTTGTCAGTCTGTAGCTGAAAATTATTTTTGTGTGATTTAAGTTCTGACTTGACTATGGTTTAATGAGGTTGGCACACATTTGGAATGACTCATCACCAACAACAACAAAAGGTATTGGCGGTCCATCAATGTTGGGCAGAGGTTGTGGCGACGGAAAATTAAAATCATTCCCATATAGACGTTGGCCCATGTCTGAGTTTTTGAACGTTTGCGAGTCATTGCCTCGTCCAAATGAGCCAACGTCCATGGCAACAAATCTACAATCGGCATTAGCAATAGCCATTAGAACGATGGAAAAATATTTTTTATAATTGAAGTACTCTGTTCCACTTCCAGCTGGCTTCATAATCCTAATGTGTTTGCCATCCACAGCCCCCACACAGTTAGGAAAATTGCAAATTTCCTGGAATTTGGAAGCATTTTCAATCAAGAGTTCACTTGTGCGTTAGGGGAGGAATTCTTGCAGCAGAATGCCAACTAAAGCATGACAAGTGTCTACAATAATCCCAGAAAGTGTGGATACCCCAATCCGGAATTGGAAATGTAACGATGACAATGTCTCTCCAGTAGCCAGGAATCTGCGGAATAGAAAATGAAAAACAAAAATCAGTACACTGCTTAGGGTTAGTAATAGGATTAGCGATAGGGTTAGGGATAGAGTTAGGGATAGGGTTAGGGTAGGATTAGTGTTATTTGTGACAGGAGTTTCTTTTTCAAAACTACATACCTCAGGGTGACCAAGAGATGTTCCTCAGCAGGAATTGCTCGATGGAGCTGTGTGTCCTGCCTGGTGATGGATCCTTGGATACGTAGCAGCAAGTCATGGAAGCTCTGTTGTGACATCCTCTTGTAGTCAAAAAACTTCTCCGGGTTTTGCTGCAGCTCAGTGCACAAAGAGTGGTAGGCTCCACAGCTCTCTCGGAGTTTAAGGATGGGGTGTTGCCAATAGTGATGACAACGTCTTCTCATTCTTTCTCTTCTTCTGTGTTCTTGACAAGCAAAAGCAACGGCAGCAGCCAACTTCAGATCTTTTAGGAAGCTGTCCATGTCAAGATCCATCTTGCAGCTAGATGCAGCAGCCAAAGACGAGGATTTCCTCAGTGCCGTGTGTCTATATATATAGAAATCCAATGAGACATGCCTACTGGGTGTCTGAAGTCAAGGAAAAGCTACTGGAAAAAATGGGAACTTTCTAACGCATGCGCATAAAAAACGCAAACACATGCAAAAACACATACAACCACATGCAAACGCTGCGGGTTTTTTTTGCCATCATGCGTAAGATGATGCGGATAAAAAACGCTGCGTTAACATGCGTTTGCATGCATTTTTGCATGCATTTGGCAATTCGGATGATACGCTGCAGAATCAAACTCAAATGTGAACCTAGCCTTAATAGTTGTCAAGCAAATGTCCTGAATATTTTTTTCACCACCTCAATAATGATTCTGAAAATCCCATATCCACCACCAATAAATGGCAGAAAGAGAGGCATAGAATAAAATTACAACAATGTTTATTACATAATAATTTTAACAAAATTCATATTCAACAAGGAAAGCACACATAAATTAGCACCATGGGTACATATATAAAGAAACACTGTGAGGACAAAATTGTATACAGGACTAATACCAATAATTTCTCAATGAGATTGGAAAAATTGAACAAAAAACTTCATAGCTATTAAATTAGCACCACAAAATATCAGATGCATATTATCAAGAGATTATTTCTGTGAATCCACACTAGATCTAAAACATTTTTTTTTCCAACTGGTCCAATCTCCACATAATGAGAATTAATTGTATCCACAGCACTAACAGCTCTAGTACCAAAAGCAATGTTTCAGATCATGTGTGGAAGCCTATCTGGTGAAACGGCGCTGTCAGGGGTGGCTGTGGGCGCTTATCTAAGAGGCATTGCACATGTAAGTGAAGGACTTTTTTTTTTTTTTATAATGTGGTGGCTAGCAAGTGTATTGCAGTAATGGAAATTCCCCTCACCTTTCAGGACTTGCATTCTGTGCTTCTTTTGTATCGCAGCAATTAAATACACATGATCTGAAACATTGCTTTTGGTACCCATGGCGCTAATTTATGTGTTCTTGCCTTGTTGAATATGAATTTTGTGAAAATTGTTATGTAATAAACATTGTTGTAATTTTATTCTATGCCTCTCTTTTTGCTATTTATTGGTGGTGGATATGGAATTTTACTAGCCTTAATAGTTCCAATTCTCCTTGTTTGTTGCCCGTGCTTTGTGCATTCATACAGAAACATTTTAGTTTGTGATTGGTTTCTCTTTCTCCAATATGTTTATTATTTAGATTTTTTTGTCTTTGTTCTTCCCTTCCACTTCTAATAGCAGAATTCTCAATAATATTTGTCAGGTGTATGGCTTTTTCTGGCCTTTTGCTTCCATTCCCTCAATGTTCTAGTTTAAAGATCTCCTTATAATTGTAGCAAGGCGACTTCCAAATACATGTTTTCCAGTCTTCGTTACGAGCACCCCATCTCTAGCAAGTAGTCCATCGTATAAGTATTTCACTCCGTGATCCAGAAATCCAAATCCTTTCTAACAGCACCATCGGCGTAGCCAGTTGTTCACCTGCAGAATCTTATTCCACCTCCTTGTTCCATGGCCATCCTCTGGAAGGATGGAAGAGAAGACCACCTACGCTCCCAGTTCTTTCACTTTCTTACCTAAGTTTTCAAAGTCAATCACAGGTGTGTGAAATCAACCTGTCCAGTTATGAAAAAACACCAATTGTGAATCAATTTCTCCTGCTGCTGTGCCAATGGAACAAATAAGAGGTAGAAATGATAGGCAATTAGCATGACAGCTCCTACAATGGAGGTGTTCTGCAGGTGATGATCACAGATCATTTCTCTGTTCTCATACTTTTTGGCTGCTGTTTTGGTCACTTTTGCATTTTGTCACTCCTCTCTCCCCTAGAGGTACTGTATAGTAGGATAAGGCGGTGTCTGCAACCCACAGACGTTGCTCAGGTAGTGCAGCTCATCAAGGATGGAACATCAATACAAGTTGTGGCAAGGGTAGCCGTGGAGAATGTTCTGCTGCCTGCAACATCCTATAGCATGACCGGTTTGGCAGTGAGACAGTAATGGTGTGGGGAGGCATTTCTTTGGAGGGACGCACAGCCCTGCATGTGTTAGCCAAAGGTACCCTGAGTGGCATTAGGTACCGGATGAGATTCTCAGACCCATTGTGAGACCATATGCAGGTGCAGTGGACCTTGGGTTCCTTCTGATGCATGACAATGCTAGGCCTCTTATGGCTGAAGTATGTCAGCAATTCCTGCATGATGAAGGCATTGGTGCTATGAACTGGTTTGCCCGTTCCCCAGACCTGAATCTAATTGAGCACATCTGGGACATCTTGTCTCGTTCCATCCACCAACACCACGTTACACCACAGACTGCCCAGGAGTTGACTGATGCTTTAATTCAGGTCTGGGAAGCGCTCCCTCAGGAGAAAGTCCCAACCTTATCAGGACCATGCCCAGGCATTGTCGAGAAGTCATACAGGCTCATGGAGGCCACATACACTACTGAGCATCATTTCTTGTCTTGAGGCATTTCGACTGAAGTTGAATCAGCCTGTTATTTGATTTTTGACTTTGATTTTGTGTATCATTCCAAATCCAGACCTCCATGGGATATTCATTTTGATTTTCATTGATCATTTTTATGTTTTATTGTTCACTATGCATTCCACTATGGAATTAATAAAGATTTACAACTGGAATATTTCACTCAGTGATATCTAGGATGTGGTATTTTAGTGTTCCCTTTGTTTTTTTGAGCAGTGTATATACACACCCACACACACGAACACACACTAGCAGTCTTTCTGGCAGGTGCATAATTAAAAATTGGTCAACACTAGAGAATCTCTGATCATACATTAATTTTTCAATTAGGCACCCACCAAAAATACTGCTGCTTATTAAAGGAATCTGTCATCTCATAACTGCTGCCATCGTGCTACACAGAACAATAACAGACTAGTAAACACATCAACCTCTAACAAGTCACTTTCCTGCATAAAGGAAGGAAATAAAGTATTATGTACTACCTGAGGTTAGTCACTAGGGAGGTCCTGATCTCAGAAATTGTTAAGAGGAGCTAGCTTGATGAATATTGATGAATATTTAGGGCAATAATGTCTCTGGAAATTGCCTGCAAACTAGGACTGCACGACTACTCCTGAAATAAGGACCACCCTGATGACTATTGCCAGGTCTCATAAAATACTTTATTACTTCATTTTTGTCCTTTAAGCTGAAAGCGACTTTTTAAAGGGACATTGTGACGGATCGCACAGAGGAAAGCGATATCTACTTTGCTCACCTAGTGGGACAGGAGAGAAAGACCCAGCAGGGATTGGCTCTTTGGCACCACCACTTGCCCCAGGTCAGTCAGAGAACTGCACCGAGGGCAAATAGTCCCCGGAAAGGCTTCCCTTATAGGTATGAGTGATTGAGACGCTCCCAGTGAGGGTGGATATATATCACCAGTCCAGGCTAGGGATATATATATATATATATATATCTCCCGGCCGTCACTGCCAGAGTTCCTCACTAAAACAGTAACACTGCTACCAGTTTCTTGTTCAAAGTAAGCTCCGCCCATCAGCAGGCTTATATCAGGTCAGAAACCAACCCGGGTAGCGTATAATAACCAGAGGAGTGAGTGGACATGGGGATTCGTGTATCGAGATAAAAGAGCAGCCCAAGATTAATACAAATATACAGGTATATATTTACAAGAACAATATACAGGTATACAGTCAGGAGTGTAGTACAAGGGAAGGATATAAATAGGTTGCAATTACTGTGTTATGTAGCATGTGACCACAGGGAGGTGCTGATGGATCACAGGTCCAAATCTTAGTTACGGGCTGTACTGGACATGTAAGCTAACGGTTCCTCCTGCCAGTAGAAAACTTAGCTCAAAATGAGAAGCTGCCTCTTATCTCCTAGGCTGCTCCCTCCCACACTCTGTATCTACCCCTGGGCTTGTGCAGCCTCTCTCTTTGCCATATCTGAGAGTATGATTTTCTGCCCAGAACCGTGGAGGTTCATAACTTTCCGCCTAAAGCTCTGAATGGAACGGCAGCGGTGCCACTGGATTCTGCTGGATTTTGTCTGTGCAGGGAGACCAAATATGCCTGCCGTATGTAATCCCTGGTAGCTATGCAACATACCGCCATAACACAGGGATCTACAGGTGGCTGCCGGGTACGTACGTGTAGGGGAAGGAATGCCGGTTCCGAGAATGTGCTCGGCTAGGCTCAGAGATATTGCATTCTGTTATTATGGGCCCTTTTCTAGATTCCATATCTCAGAGCTTTGCTGTGACCTGTGATGCTTGAGTTAGACAAAGGAATCCAGGTTGGCTGTAGCTGCACTAGAGCTCACACCCTTATGCCAATTGCTAGTCACAGAACTTCTAAGGGCTTGTTCCTGGAGTTTAATTAAAGGAAAGTAATGATCCTGTGGAATCCCAAGGGTGGGGGCACATTGCAAGAGTGGAGGGACATTTCCGTCGTCCCTCACATACATAATTTTACTAGTCTGTTATTTTCCTGTGGTTCTAATTTTACTCATCTCCTCGTGGAGATTGCTAAGTCATCTAAAGGCCATGGAATGCTCCTCAGCATTAAATATGCAACTTGACTCTTCAGAAAGGAACACGCCTTGAACTCTAGCTCCACCTATAATAAGTAGCAATCCTAAAAGTAAATATCAACCCTTTAACAATGCCACATGGCTGAGAATAAAAATCTAAATGAGACTCTCCATTTGCATGTACATGTTTCACAGTGTTTGCCCCTCATCAGCGCAAAGCAGGATGTATGATTTGGATATGTGAGAGACCTCTGACAGGGGCTCTAAGGGGTAACGTTTTTCCTTGAGAAGAGTGCCAAGCTGACAAAAATCATGTGGCAAGGCTCAGTAAAGGCTTGATATTGACTTTTAGGATTGTTATTCTTAATAATTAGCACTAAAGTTAAAGTCCTCTTTCGCTCTGAAGTGGATATCCTGTGTAGCACTTTAGCTGCAGGTTAGTGGCTTCATATGTGATGACATAATTAATCATTAATCTCTTCAAGAAATTTTTTTTTTTACTTTTTTTCTTCAGCATAGCCATATCATGGCTTCTTCTTTAGTGTTACAAGTTGTTGTTTTAAGTGAAATCCTTTATTTTACTGTACAATGTACTGAAAAACAGGAAAACAATTCTAAGTGGCTTTAATTGGTCAAACATACATTTCCTCCGTGGATTTTGGGATTTGTTTTTATGCCAAAACATTGTGCAGTAAAAATGACTTGACAATATCATTCTGAGGGTCTGTATGATTAACGGGATTGGTGACAGAGGGGACCCCTCGTTGTTTAACCACTTAAGTCCCCCATACACATTAGACAAATGTAAGCCAAACCCACCAATTATGGCTATCTCCACTGACATTATAATGTGTATGGGGTGCTGACTACTCTTTAGAGGGCCTGAACTATATAAGGAAAGGCACTGGGACTGTAAGGGAGTAGGGAAGGGTTAAAGGAAAGTGTGGGAAAGTTTTGGAGGCTGCTCTGTGTAAAAGGGTGTAGGGTTAGTATAGCATGCGCAGTGGTTTTGAAGCCAAAAGGCTTGTCAGCCATATTACTTTCATCTTGGTGCCCACTCGCCCTGCCCCATCTTTTATTGTTTTTTTCTTTGATAGATTTGGATGTCAAGAGCTTATCATAAGGCTGTTTGATGGATCCATACATAAAGGACTAAGGTTTTGGTTATAGTGTAAATTTATGGATGTTATATATTTAACAAAAGTTTTATATGTAATATGTTTTTTATATGATGTTATATTATATTACAAAGTTGTCACAGCATGGTCTGTTTTCTCATCCATGCCCAGTTTCGGACTGGGGTGCCAAGGGCCCACCAGTAACATTGACTTTGGGGTCGGGGGCACTTTTCAGCTGCATACAAAAATTACCCTACTCTCGCTCACAAATTTACCTCTATCTCACTATAATAATAAACTGATTAGTTTGGTTAATAAATGATGAGAAGATGCTTTGTTGAACAGAGTGAATCAAGTGAATTATGCCAAGTACTACCCATATAGTTTGGTTGGGGGAACAGATCTGCACAGGGACCCACCAGGGGATTCCCCAGTTACCCTACAGTGGTTGGCCTTTGGGTTAAATGAGGACATCGGTGGAAAGAAAGGAAATGGGCATGGATGGCCAGCCCACTTATCCCACACAAGTTTCAATGTCTTGATTGTGAGAAAGGAGGTAATGGATATAAAGCAGCCTACTTTTCATAAGAGGCTGGTATATCACACTCCTTGCAGTCTCGAAATACAGTAAGTATCCATCAAATTTCAACAAGAGCAAAAGGATCAACAGTCTGAAATCGGATAAGCCACCGCTAGAGGAATCTGGCAGAGGCTGTCTGGTACAGAACCGGACTGCTCAAAAAGGGGCAAATCATAATGTGGGTATAGATGGACCACTAGTGGAGTATACTTAGTTATTGCGTCTAGGGCAGCATGAAATGTAAATTCAGCCCTACTGACTGGATGATTCACTTCTATGAAAAATTTCTTATTTTTCCATACATTTTCCCAGACATTAGAATAAGCACATATTTATCATAATGATTAGAGTTGAGCGAAACGGGTCGAAAAATTTCAAAAGTGGCCGACTTTTGACAAAGTCGGGTTTCATGAAACGAAACTCGACCCTAGGATGAGGTCGGCCACGAGGTCGGCGACTTACGCGCCAAAGTCGCGTTTCAAAAGTTTGTTTTGCGCTCTTTTTCAGCCAATCAGGATCCATGGACACTGTGGGCAACGTGTTGACATAGGCACGGGTCACCACCATCTTTCAGAAGGGCATGCTAGTGATTGGCTTGCTTTGGGGGGCGTCACAGGGGGTATAAAAGGGCGTGCACGCCGACCGCCATGTTACTCATGCTGAGCTCAGAATAGGGAGAGCTGCTGCTGCTGCTGATTTTGTAGGGAGAGCGTTAGGCAGGGAAGAAGACACCAAAAACTGCTTCTGCTGCTAGCGATTTTGCCTGTACAACACACCAGTCACTGTGTGTGCAGTGCAAGGGGAGGCTATATAGTGGTGTATCAGTGGTGTTGGTTGTTGGGCTGCCTTCTAAGGCTTCCTGACATTCCTGCATTGCTGTTTAACCACTGCTCCGCAAACTGCTTTTTTAAAAGCAATCCCAATTTTTTTTTTTTGTCCTGCTGAGGTACTGAGCGTGCATTTTTTCACACCATACAGCGGTGTACGCTCCTCACACAGTACCGTGTAACGGCTGTTATCACAGCCACAGTGAAGCTATCAGTGTGTCACTCTGTGAGAATAAAACGAGGACATGTTCCGTTCTTACAGACCTGCACTCTAGGGAGATTCCTATTCTGCCCAATTCTACATAAACCTTGTAGTTTGTGATACACTAGCCAATTTCTGCCTGTGACATAGCGCTGTGAAATTCAGTGGACCTCACACAATCCATAAGTGTCCAGTGTCCACAAGTGTGTGCAGAAATTCAAAATCTCCCTTATCCTCTAGTCACTTTGGTCACAGCTGTGCCATCGAGCCTGTGACAGAGCGCTCAGATATCAGTGGGCCTCACACAATCCAAAAGTGTCCAGTGTCCACAAGTGTCTGCTGAAATTCAAAATCTCCCTTATCCTCTAGTCACTTTTGTCACAGCTGTGCCATCGAGCCTGTGACATAGCGCTCAGATATCAGTGAGCCTCACACAATCCAAAAGTGTCCAGTGTCCACAAGTGTCTGCAGAAATTCAAAATCTCCCTTATCCTCTCGTCACTTTTGGCACAGCTGTGCCATCGAGCCTGTCACATAGCGCTCAGATATTCATTGGGCCTCACACAATCCAAAAGTGTCCAGTGTCCACAAGTGTCTGCTGAAATTCAAAATCTCCCTTATCCTCTAGTCACTTTTGTCACAGCTGTGCCATCGAGCCTGTGACATAGCGCTCAGATATCAGTGGGCCTCACACAATCCAAAAGTGTCCAGTGTCCACAAGTGTCTGCAGAAATTCAAAATCTCCCTTATCCTCTCGTCACTTTTGTCACAGCTGTGCCATCGAGCCTGACACATAGCGCTCAGATATCAGTGGGCCTCACACAATCCAAAAGTGTCCAGTGTCCACAAGTGTCTGCAGAAATTCAAAATCTCCCTTATCCTCTTGTCACTTTTGTCACAGCTGTGCCATCGAGCCTGTCACATAGCGCTCAGATATTCATTGGGCCTCACACAATCCAAAAGAGTCCAGTGTCCACAAGTGTCTGCTGAAATTCAAAATCTCACTTATCCTCTAGTCACTTTTGTCACAGCTGTGCCATCGAGCCTGTGACATAGCGCTCAGATATCAGTGGGCCTCACACAATCCAAAAGTGTCCAGTGTCCACAAGTGTGTGCAGAAATTCAAAATCTCCCTTATCCTCTAGTCACTTTGGTCACAGCTGTGCCATCGAGCCTGTCATATAGCGCTCAGATATTCATTGGGCCTCACACAATCCAAAAGTGTCCAGTGTCCACAAGTGTCTGCAGAAATTCAAAATCTCCCTTATCCTCTAGTCACTTTTGTCACAGCTGTGCAATCGAGCCTGTCACATAGCGCTCAGATATTCATTGGGCCTCACACAATCCAAAAGTGTCCAGTGTCCACAAGTGTCTGCTGAAATTCAAAATCTCACTTATCCTCTCGTCACTTTTGTCACAGCTGTGCCATCGAGCCTGTCACATAGCGCTCAGATATTCATTGGGCCTCACACAATCCAAAAGTGTCCAGTGTCCACAAGTGTGTGCAGAAATTCAAAATCTCCCTTATCCTCTAGTCATTTTGGTCACAGCTGTGCCATCGAGCCTGTGACAGAGCGCTCAGATATTCAGTGGGCCTCACACAATCCAAAAGTGTCCAGTGTCCACAAGTGTGTTTAGAAATTCAAAATCTCCCTTATCCTCTAGTCATTTTGGTCACAGCTGTGCCATCGAGCCTGTGACAGAGCGCTCAGATATTCAGTGGGCCTCACACAATCCAAAAGTGTCCAGTGTCCACAAGTGTGTTTAGAAATTCAAAATCTCCCTTATCCTCTAGTCACTTTGGTCACAGCTGTGCCATCGAGCCTGTGACAGAGCGCTCAGATATTCAGTGGGCCTCACACAATCCAAAAGTGTCCAGTGTCCACAAGTGTCTGCAGAAATTCAAAATCTCCCCTGTCCTATAGACACCTTGTACCTTGTTTTACATTACTATATAGTTTGTTGGATTTTGTCTACATTTCTACCAAAAATGAGGAAGGCTGGTGGAAGAGGCCGTGGAATTGGGCGGGGGTTGGCAGCTGGTAATGATGGTGTTGGTGGTGGATCTGATGGTAGTGGCAAGAGCAAAATAGGACCGAATGCAGGAGGTGTTGAGCCTGCATCATCGTCTGGCTACATAAGGCCTCGAACGCTTCGTTTTCTAGGAGTTGGCAAACCGCTTTTAAAGCCAGAGCATCAGGAAAAAGTTTTGTATTACATTGCTGACTCAGCCTCCAGCTCTATCGCCTCCTCTTCTTCAGTTGTAAAAAGTAAAAGCACTGAGTCGTCATTGGAGGCTCATGTTCATGAACCACACCTTTCCTTGTGTCCTTCACCCCAACCAAGATTGAAGGATGACGCAGGCCATACTACTGATTATTCCATGGAGCTATTTTCACATACCATGCCTGGATTATCAAGTGAAATGGTGAATTACCCAGGCCAAGATGAATCTGACATGGAGTGCACTGATGCACAGCCACTGATGGATGATTCTGCTGGTACATTCACTCAGAGCACTACATTGTCCTCGCAGTGTACAGAGCCAGATTCTGACCCTGATGAGACTCAGGTGCCCCTTCCCGCACACTATACCACCATACACGGTGACACAGAGGAAGGTGCACATGACATAGAAGAGGAGGTGATGGATGACCCAGTTGTTGACCCAGATTGGCATCCATTGGGGGAAGAGGGTGCTGCTTCCAAAAGCTCAGATGAGGAGCATCCACAGCAGACATCGACATCGCAACAGCTGTTATCTGGCAGGCCCGGAGCACTCCAAAGACAGGTTCCAAACATCAAAAGAGTTGCTGGACAGCTTGTCCAGAGGGTCAAAAGATCACAGTGTGCTAGGCCGCAAAATGTCTGCCAAAGTAGGAAGAGTGCGGTGTGGCACTTTTTTGAACAAAATCCTCATGATCAGGCCAAGGTTATCTGTAAGAAGTGCGCAAAGACCTTTAGCCGAGGGAAAAATCTGAAAAATTTGAATACCAGTTGCATGCTTAGACATTTAACCAGCATGCACTTGCAAGCGTGGACACAACACCAAACCTCAAGTGCCACATGTGCAACTGATCACAACGAAGGTAGTCAGCAACGCTACATTGTTTCCCCCACTGTAAGCACACCGGTTAGCACAGCAGCAAATGTTGAGGTGTCGTTGCAAGGCCACAGCAGTCAGGGAATCCCACTGTTATATCAACGAAATACTGAATCTAGGCCATCAGAAAGAACACCAACTCCATCACCATCATCAACCCTCTCTCAGTCCGCCCTGTCCACCGCTACTTCCACCATATGCAGCTCTCAAGTCCAGCTCACCCTCCCAGACACTATGAGTAGGTCAAGAAAGTACTCAGTCTCTCATCCGCGTACACTGGGTTTGAACGCCCACATTGCCAAACTAATCTCGTTTGAGATGATGCCCTTTCGGTTGGTGGAAAGCACAGCTTTCCGTGAACTCATGGCCTATGCAGTACCACGCTATGACCTACCCAGTCGCCACTTCTTCTCTCGCAAAGCCATCCCAGCCCTCCACCATCATGTGAAAGACCGCATTGTCCATGCACTCAAGCAGTCAGTGAGTGGAAAGGTGCACCTCACAACTGATGCATGGTCCAGTCGGCATGGCCAGGGCCGTTACGTGTCCATCACTGCGCACTGGGTTAATGTGGTGGATGCAGGGTCCACAGGGGACAGCGGTGGTGGGACAGTGCTGCCTAGCCCACGGTATAGGAAACAGTTGGCTGTAGGCGTTCGACCCTCCTCCTCCTCCTCCTCCTCCAGAAACGAAAGCTCGTCCACAGAGCGCAGTCGTACGAGCACTCCATCTGCAGCTGCCACTGTTGCACACGAGGTGTCCCCCTATCGAGCAGCTAGTGGAAAGCGTCAGCAGGCAGTGTTGCAGGTGATGTGTTTGGGCGACAGACACACCGCCGAGGTGCTGGCCGAGTACTTTCAGCGACAAACTGAGTCATGGCTGGGCAGTGTACATCTTGAGGCAGGCAAGGTAGTTAGTGATAACGGGCGTAATTTTGTGGCAGCCATAGCCCTTTCAAAACTCAGCCACATACCTTGCTTGGCTCACACCTTGAACCTGGTGGTGCAGTGCTTCCTCAAAAATTATCCGGAGTTAACAGCCCTGCTCTAGAAGGTGCGAAGACTGTGCGCGCACATCCGCCGGTCGCCTGTACACTCCGTTCGTATGCAGAAGCTGCAGCGATTGCTCCACCTTCCCAACCACCGCCTCATTATCGACATTGCAACAAGGTGGAACTCCACCCTGCACATGGTGGAGCGGCTGTGCGAGCAGAGGCAGGCCATAATGCATTTGTGGGAGGATACACGGCCAGGCACTTTGAGAGCAGACATGGAGTTGACCGGTGTGCAGTGGTCGAAGCTGAAAGACCTCTGTAAAGTCCTTCAGTGTTTTGAGGAATGCACACGGCTGGTAAGTGCAGACGACGCCATCCTAAGCATGAGCATCCCACTTATGCGTCTGCTCATGCAAACTTTGACGCACCTTAAGGAGCAGGCTTCTGCAGCCAATGTTGATGAGGAGGAAGAGGAGGAGGGAATCCTTGATGACATTCAGCCATTGTCTGCTCAGGGACCTCTCCTGGACGAGGTGGAGGAAGAAGAGGAGGAGGAGGAGGATGATGGGGATGATTACTTAGGGGAGGAGGATGCATCTCGTGGGGCAAGTGAAAATGTTGGCGTGGCAAGGTCAGGTACAGGGTTTGTGCGTGACTGGAGGGATGTGGATTTGCCAGAAAGTGCTCCTCCAACCAGCACTCGCAGTGCATCATTGACACCGGGAACATTGGCCCACATGTCAGATTATGCCTTGCAGATCCTAAAAAGGGACCCCCGCATTGCCAAAATGATGGACGATGACGACTACTGGTTGGCCAGCATCCTGGATCCATGCTATAAAGGCAAATTACAAAACATCATGCCACAGGAGAACCTTGACCTAATATTGGCTAATAAACAAGCAACTCTGGTAAATCGGTTGCTTGAGGCATTCCCAGCACACAGCAGCGGTGATGGTTCTCACACGAGCCGTACGGGCCAGGGGCAGCTTGGCAGAGGTGTTCGTGGTGCACACAGCAGAAGTGGCGTTGGAGACAGGGGTTTCATGACAATGTTGTGGACTGATTTTTCAAGTACCGCTCACACAACTGGTAATACTGCATCGATGAAAAGTGACAGGAGACAGCAGTTGTCAACTATGGTTACAAACTACTTTTCCTCCCATATCGATGTTCTCCCACACAGGTCATTCCCCTTTGACTATTGGGCCGCTAAACTGGACACCTGGCCTGAATTGGCACAATATGCCTTACAGGAGCTCGCTTGCCCAGCTGCAAGTGTGCTATCGGAAAGAGTCTTCAGTGCAGCTGGATCAATCCTGACAGAAAAAAGGACCCGTCTGTCAACCCAAAATGTGGATGATCTAACCTTCATTAAAATGAACCACGCATGGGTTTCCAAGGATTTTGTCCCACCTTCCCCTGATGACACATAGGGTGACAGAAAAATGGCTTGCTTTGGTCCTCCTCTTCCTGGGACTTGACCTATTTCACCTTTTGCATCAGCTGAATGTCCAACATCAACATATGCCACTTTCTAAAACTCCCTAACTGTGCTGCCTCCCCCCCCATGGCCGGGGTCACCACCTAGCGCACGACACCGTGCGAGTGCCGTTGCCCTGGACAGGTGGGTAGGCCGACTCTTGGGTGCGGGCACTGGCACAGGGTCTTTCATAGTGCAATCAAGTGTCTCTGACGGTGGTGGTGCACACCCGCCGTCAGACACACCGCCGTACTATGAGGGGCCCAGTGCCAGTACCAACGCCCACGAGTGGGCCCCCCTTGCTTGGGCAGGGCCCCAGCATTTGCAATCTTTACCTCTCCCTGCTCCTCCGCTGTGTAGTCTGGGCCGTCAAATCCATACTGTGCCTGACACCGTCTGAGCCTGCCTCCTGATGTATAGACATATATTTTGAATGTGTACGCTATCCATACATGTTATCCGGGGATACGGTACCCTTTCTAACCTTTGTGCAATCACGTGCAATCCATACTGGGCCTAACACCGTCTGAGCCTGCCTCCTGATGTATAGACATATATTTTGAATGTGTACGCTATCCATACATGTTATCCGGGGATACGGTACCCTTTCTAACCTTTGTGCAATCACGTGCAATCCATACTGGGCCTAACACCGTCTGAGCCTGCCTCCTGATGTATAGACATATATTTTGAATGTGTACGCTATCCATACATGTTATCCGGGGATACGGTACCCTTTCTAACCTTTGTGCAATCACGTGCAATCCATACTGGGCCTAACACCGTCTGAGCCTGCCTCCTGATGTATAGACATATATTTTGAATGTGTACGCTATCCATACATGTTATCCGGGGATACGGTACCCTTTCTAACCTTTGTGCAATCACGTGCAATCCATACTGGGCCTAACACCGTCTGAGCCTGCCTCCTGATGTATAGACATATATTTTGAATGTGTACGCTATCCATACATGTTATCTGGGGATACGGTACCCTTTCTCACCTTTGTGCAATCACGTGTAATCCATACTGGGCGTGAGAACGGCTGGCGAGCTGTTAAGCAAGCTACAGCACCTGTGGTTTGCACACGTAAGTTTTTTAATTTTTTCAGGAATGACGGTTAGGCCTAATTCCGGAACTGCGGTTGACCTGCACTTACTGGGAAATCATTGTTCGCGGGTAATAATTGTAATCAGTGATCCCCATCACTAACGTTGTTCAGCGGGTTATCTGCACCTGTAAGCGAAAAACGCAGGCCTTTTCAGTGTAGCGCACATGCAGCCACGGACATGTAAGGGCATGACACACCAGTTATTGGCCAATCTCATGTGCCAGAGCCTCACGTGTCCCTCTAGTAAGCCGGACTCGGACCGCGGGGCATGACGGAGTCTCGTTCGTTAACGGAATTAAGCTTGCAATGTGTGCATCTGTTCTGTAGCTGGCATGGTTGAGGTTTCCCAGGTGGAGTCGAATTTAACCGTAGGCTCCACTCCTGGTGGTGCCCTTCTGGACATTCCTTTAAGGTTCAGCTTTGCAACCATACTGCCCACGTAAAACAAACACTTTGCCTTCATGAACGCTGTTTCGAGGGTCATGACTCGTGGGAATAACGCCGCCCAATCAGTTAACCTGCTAGAGAGATCGTTCGTTGCTCCCAAGCATGACATCACACTCCCTAGGAAGAAGGTAATGCCACTGTGGCGACCGTACTCCTGGGGGCGACACAAGTGCACTGATGCCCAGCCACTGCTCGATGAATCTGCTGGTACATTGACAAAGACCACTACATTTCCCTCGCACGCTACACGACCTGAATCTGACCCTGATGAAACTCAGGTTACCCTTCCCATATACAGTTCCATCTTACACGGTGACAAAGAGGAAGCTGCAGATGAAAGTGCAGGTTCGGCCCACCCGCCATCAGACATACCACAGTACTATCAGAGGCCCTGTGCCAGTGCCGTCGCCAACGAGTGGGCCCCCCCTGCTTGCTCAGGATCACAGCACTTGCAAAGTTGAAATACTGTGCAGTGAGATGGAAGATGGGGACGACGAGGAGTCCAGACAAGTACAGGGATTCCCTAGCGAGGAGACTTATTTCATTGTTTTCAATGTTGGGACAGCAATTTTTGGGGAGCACTATACTCTGGAGAATGATAGATGGGGCCCACCATACACTGGAACATTCCAAAGGTGGACATCAGACACTGGAGCAGCATTTACAGGGCCCATTATACACTAGAGCATTAGAAATGGGGCCCATTATGTTTGGAGCATTATTTGGGCCCATAAGACAGTGGAGCTTCATCCATGGGGACCAACATATACTGTAGCATTATGTGGAGCTCATCATATACTGTTTCAAACATTATATGGGACCAATGATTCTGTATGGAGAAATAGATGGGCCTCGTCATGAGATGTAAAAAGTGAAGTATTTTTCATTGTACTATACCGCTATTTCTCTGCCGTATCGGAGCATGATAAGTTGTGGTATGTGTTAAAGGGGCGCTCTTTCGCCCAGGGCACATGAAAACCTGCAGCCAGCCCTCCCCCCCACAACTTTAGCCAAATAACCCCCATTTTTCAGTGCGTAACTTGTATTATGAAGTTAATTAAGGTTGACAAGCTTAAGTAAGAAGAATTGATGCTTTTGGCATTCAAATGGGCACTGTAGGTGTGTTTCCTGTCCTCCTCTCACTGCCGACTTTTATTCCCCATTGACTTACATTGGGTTTCGTGTTTCGGGACGACCCCGACTTTTCCCTATAATCGGACGATCTTGCTCGACCCGACTTTTGGAAAAGTTGGGTTTCACGAAACGAAACTCGACCCTAAAAAAACAAAAGTCGCTCAACTCTAATAATGATTTATAATATGAAGGTTATGTAAAATGAGTATATTGTTTTACTATGATTTGACATAAATCATTTCCTTAGGCTGTAGATAGATAAGATGTTCTCTCTAAAGCCCCTGTTACACACTGCGATATCGCTAGCAATATCGCTGTAAAGTCACCGATTTTGTGACGTTGCAGCGATATTACTAGCGATATCGCTGCATGTGATACATACCTCCGACCGGCTCCCCCGCTGATTATCGCTGATCGCGCGAGAAGCTCCTGGATCATTTCTCGTCGTCAGCTTCCTGCGGCGCTTCCTGCTGTGACGACGAGCGACGCGTGGAGCTGGGCGGGAGGACGCAGGATCGCCGCGTCTGACAGGTAAGTAGCGATCCCCGTCCCCAGCGATGTCGCTGGTGAGATCTGCCTGAGTGGCAGCTCACTAGCGACCACCCAGCGATTCACCAGCGATCCTGACAGCGTAATGTTGCTGGTCGGGATCGCTGGTGAGTCGCTAGGTGTAACGGTACCCTAACAATGTTCACTTTCAAGGTCAGAGGCACGCCCTGCCAGGTAAGAATGAGCCTCTGCAGTCATAGTCCCAGTGCTCTGAGTTCATTGTATATGTCTGCACGGAAGTTGAATATTTACTAATGCATTTACTATTACATGTAATAGTAAATGCATTGGTAAATATTCTATATATTACTAATTACATTTTCTATAACTCTCATCTGCACTAGACATTGTCAGTGGTTTATAACTATTCACGCTATTTTATCTATCCCTTCTTCGCCCCTCCACCTTATTACGATTCAGTTCAAAACAGGCATTTCTTTGCAAAGGAGGGGGAGGGGAGTTAAGATCAAGTGCAAAGTTTGTTCCTGTGCATACGGAAATAGTTGTCAGACAAGTCAATATTGGAATCTATGGTCATTCCGCAGGATCCTGAAATCTCTCTATCCAGGTAACCTACTATCTGGCTCTTAGGTAGCTAATTACTTATCTCTTAGTAATACTTTATACAATAAGAACGTTAGTGCATCCTCCATATTATCTGCATCATGGATTGCCATCTGTTAATGATGTAATGGTTCTAATCGTGTTAGAGCAATACTCTAGATTGCTACAATCGGGCGATTATAATACTTAGGCTGGAGACACACTAGCGATTTAAAAATCGGTCCGATTTTGATGCAGGAGAGTCGGACGAGTGTCATGCGTTTTTTATGCGAGTACAATCTGATTTTTCACACCTAACATCCGATTTACATCCGAATGCACTGCGATTGCTTCACGTTTCGAAGTACAAATCACTTCTTCCTCCGGGGATGGTACATCATCCCCTGAGGAAGAAGTGATTTGTACTTCGAAACGCGTTGGGAATATGAATAAAACATTGATCTGTTAATGCACGAGTAATTGTGTGTCATGTTAAGCAGCGCACTAAATCCATAAAAAAAGTTGCATTAAACTATATGTAATCCATATCTGGGGACTGGATTTTACAGAAGCCGACAAATGAATTAATGGTTAATCTTCTATCTATATCTCTATGCAATATAAAGATATATACAGTATATATACAGTGGGGCAAAAAAGTATTTAGTCAGTCAGCAATATTGCGAGTTCCACCACTTAAAAAGATGAGAGGCGTCTGTAATTTACATCATAGGTAGACCTCAACTATGGGAGACAAACTGAGAAAAAAAAATCCAGAAAATCACATTGTCTGGTTTTTTTTCATTTTATTTGCATATTATGGTGGAAAATAAGTATTTGGTCAGAAACAAAATTTCATCTCAATACTTTGTGATATATCCTTTGTTGGCAATGACAGAGGTCAAACGTTTTCTGTAAGTCTTCACAAGGTTGCCACACACTGTTGTTGGTATGTTGGCCCATTCCTCCATGCAGATCTCCTCTAGAGCAGTGATGTTTTTGGCTTTTCGCTTGGCAACACGGACTTTCAACTCCCTCCAAAGGTTTTCTATAGGGTTGAGATCTGGAGAATGGCTAGGCCACTCCAGGACCTTGAAATGCTTCTTACGAAGCCACTCCTTCGTTGCCCTGGCGGTGTGCTTTGGATCATTGTCATGTTGAAAGACCCAGCCACGTTTCATCTTCAATGCCCTTGCTGATGGAAGGAGGTTTGCACTCAAAATCTCACGATACATGGCCCCATTCATTCTTTCATGTACCCGGATCAGTCGTCTTGGCCCCTTTGCAGAGAAACAGCCCCAAAGCATGATGTTTCCACCACCATGCTTTACAGTAGGTATGGTGTTTGATGGATGCAACTCAGTATTCTTTTTCCTCCAAACACGACAAGTTGTGTTTCTACCAAACAGTTCCAGTTTGGTTTCATCAGACCATAGGACATTCTCCCAAAACTCCTCTGGATCATCCAAATGCTCTCTAGCAAACTTCAGACGGGCCCGGACATGTACAGGCTTAAGCAGTGGGACACGTCTGGCACTGCAGGATCTGAGTCCATGGTGGCGTAGTGTGTTACTTATGGTAGGCCTTGTTACATTGGTCCCAGCTCTCTGCAGTTCATTCACTAGGTCCCCCCGCGTGGTTCTGGGATTTTTGCTCACCATTCTTGTGATCATTCTGACCCCACAGGGTGGGATTTTGCGTGGAGCACCAGATCGAGGGAGATTATCAGTGGTCTTGTATGTCTTCCATTTTCTAATTATTGCTCCCACAGTTGATTTCTTCACTCCAAGCTGGTTGGCTATTGCAGATTCAGTCTTCCCAGCCTGGTGCAGGGCTACAATTTTGTTTCTGGTGTCCTTTGACAGCTCTTTGGTCTTCACCATAGTGGAGTTTGGAGTCAGACTGTTTGAGGGTGTGCACAGGTGTCTTTTTATACTGATAACAAGTTTAAACAGGTGCCATTACTACAGGTAATGAGTGGAGGAAAGAGGAGACTCTTAAAGAAGAAGTTACAGGTCTGTGAGAGCCAGAAATCTTGATTGCTTGTTTCTGACCAAATACTTATTTTCCACCATAATATGCAAATAAAATGAAAAAAAAACAGACAATGTGATTTTCTGGATTTTTTTTTCTCAGTTTGTCTCCCATAGTTGAGGTCTACCTATGATGTAAATTACAGACGCCTCTCATCTTTTTAAGTGGTGGAACTTGCACTATTGCTGACTGACTAAATACTTTTTTGCCCCACTGTAGGTGTGTCACTGACATACATATATATATATATATGCAACTATTCTATGTGTATATATGTAATCTATCTTTTCTATTATAACCTGTCAGTGTGATTTTACAGTAGCCGCATATGAATTGCTGGCTTTTCATAGGACACCGGTGCGTTAAAATCGCACAGCACTCACATGGTGCGAGTGCTGTGCGATTTTTTTTTATCGCACCCATTGACTTCTATTGGTGAATGCAATCCGTTTTCTGATTACAATCGCAGCACACAATCATAGATTAACATTGGTCTGAATTTAATCCAATTTTTTTATCAGATTGAATTCGTTCGATTTCATCGCAAGTGGGCATGAGCCCTTATACACCTCTTCAAGAGCTTTATAAATAGAGCGTGTGCTGAAATGATAGGGCTGGCTTCTAAGTGTAGGTAAAGGATATTATTCATGTAGGATGTTGTGTTTTCTGCACTGAGTTTTAATATTTCAGTTCATCTTTTGCATAACTTCGCATTATATGGCTGTGATTTGGTGCTGTGTATGTACTGCCAAGTGTAGTGTCAGATGCCACTTGTCAACACAACTTACTGTGGAAATGACATTCTTGATCTTTGAAGACAGGAAGTGATCTTTCACTTGGCATGAAATATGTTTTAATTCATAAGTTATACTGTACAAAGAGCCTCATAAGTATATTGGATGTACGCCAACATAATTGGATAGGTTCCTAAATCATGCACTGATGAGCTGCCTGGCTATATTTGACTCTCTATTATATATTATACTAGACAAAATGTGTGTGTGCATGCAAAGACTATATATATATATAATATTTTTTTAAGAGCTATTAGAGGGAAAGTTCACCTTTCATCCTCCAGCTCATTCTCTGCTTATGTCTGTTTAGCGTCTAAAATGGTTGTGTCAAAATCATGGACTATGGTGAGACACTTTGAAGGTGTTCCTAAACTAGAGGACTTCAAATTAATCGAAAAGGAGTTGCCCTCACTTAAAGATGGAGGTAAGGTTCATATTTGAAACAGCATATCATGTGTACTAGCTATTTCCCAGCTTAGTTAAACAGTACTTTGAAGAAGAGGAGATATTTAATGAGGTTGTCCACTACTTTAATACTGATGACCTATCCTCATGCCCTTAAATCACAGAGATATGTCACACAAAATACTTCATAAGTACCATAACATTTCCCACATGTTTACTTTACATAAGCACAATTTTGGAACCAAAATTTTTGTTTGTTATGAAGTTATAAGGGTTAAAAGTTGACCAGCGATTTCTCATTTTTACAACACAATTTTTTTTAGGGACCACATCACATTTGAAGTCAGTTTGAGGGGTCTATATGACAGAAAATACCCGAAAGTGACACCATTGTAAAAATTGCACCCCTCAAGGAGCTCAAAACCACATTCAAAAAGTTTATTAACCTTTCAGGTGCTTCACAGGAATTTTTTGAATGTTTTCAAAAAATGATCATTTAACTTTTTTCACAAAAAAATTATTTCAGGTCCAATTTTTTTATTCTCCCAAGGGTAACAGGAGAAATTGGACCCTAAATGTTATTGTGCAATTTGTCCTGAGTATGCTGATACCCCATATGTGGGGGTAAACCACTGTTTAGACGCATGGCAGAGCTCAGAAGGGAAGGAGTGCCGTTTAACTTTTTCAACGCACAATTGGCTGGAATGGAGTTCGGACACCATTTCGCATTAGGAGAGCCCCCGATGTGCCTAAATAGTGGAAACCCCCCACAAGTGACCGCATATTGGAAACTAGACCCCCCATGGAACTTATCTAGATGTGTGGTGAGAACTTTGAACCCCCAAGGGCATCACAGAAGTTTACAATGTACAGCCATAAAATTAAAAATCATATTTTTTCCAAAAAAATGATCCTTTCACCCCAAATTTTTATTTTCCCAAGGGTAGCAAGACCCAAAAAGTTATTGTGCAATTTGTCCTGAGTATGCTAATATCCCATATGTGGGGGTAAACCATTCTTTGGGCGCATGGCAGAGCTCAGAAGGAGCACCATTTGACTTTTTCAACGCAAAATTGGCTGGAATTGAGATCGGACGCCGTGTCGCGTTTGGAGAGGCCCTTATGTGCGTGAACAGTGGAAACCTCCCACAAGTGACCCCATTTTAGAAACTAGACCCCCCAAGGAACTTGTGTAGATGTGTGGTGAGAACTTTGAACCCCCAGCTGTGTCAGTAAAGTTTATAACGCCCGTGAAAATAAAAAAATCATAATTTCCCAAGGGTAACAGGAGAAATTGGACCCCAAAAGTTGTTGTCCAATTTGTCCAGAGTATGCTGATACCCCATATGTGGGAGAAAACTACTGTATGGGCACACATCGGGGCTCGGAAGGTAAGTAGTGACGTTTTGGAATGCAGACTTTGATGGAATGGTCTGTGTCATGTCATGGGCGTCATGTCACTTTTGGAGAGTCCCTGATGTGCCTAAACAGTGGAAACCCCCACAAGTGACCCCATTTGGGAAACTAGACCCCCCAAGGAACTTATCTAGATGTGTGGTGAAAACTTTGAGCCTCCAAGTGCTTCACCGAAGTTTATAATACAGAGCCATAAAAATTAAAAAATCATATTTTTTTCCACAAAAATGATATTTTTGCCCTCAAGTTTTTATTTTCCCAAGGGCAACAGAAGAAAATGGACCCCAAGAGTTATTGTACAATTTGTCCTGAAGATGCTGATACCCCATATGTGGGGGTATACCACTGTTTCGGTGCATGACAGAGCTCAGAAGGGAAGGAGCACCGTTTGACTTTTTCAACCCAGATTTGGCTGGAATTGAGATCAGACACCGTGTCACGTTCGGAGAGCCTCTGATGTGCCTAAACAGTGGAAACCCCCAATTCTAACTCCAACCCTAACCCCAACACACCCCTAATCCTAATCCCAACCCTAGCCATAACCTCAGCCAGTAACCTAACCCTAACACACCCCTAACCCTAATCCCAGCCCTAACCCTAATTCTAGCTTTAGCCCCAACCCTAATCCTAACTTTAGCCCCAACCCTAACCTTAACGTTAGCCCCAACCCTAAACCTAACTTTAGTCCCAACCCTAACCCTAACTTCAGCCTTAATCCTAGCCCTAATGGGAAAATGGAAATAAATACAGGGTGTCAGCTGTGATAATCAGCTGACACCCGGCCGCGATTAGCCACGCTCCCCCCCGTGAGCACAGTTGATCGCGTATGACGTACTATTCCTTCGATGGGAATTAAGTCCCAGATGACATGGATGGAATAGTACGTCATATGGCAGAAAGGGGTTAATCAACTTTCCTGAATATTTGATGAGCACAAAAAATCAGGACTAGATACAATTTCAGAGCTTAAAGGGAACATGTCACATCCCAAAATGCTTTTAACCCACTGATATGCATTTAATCTGCCAGTTAATAGTGTTCTAAAACAATACGGCCCAGCTACCGGGCTTTTCAGTCATAGAGGCGCTGCCGATGCGGCTTCATTGACCACTTAGTACATAGTGAGTGGCAGCTGTATCAGCACCTCTGGCACTGACTGACAGCTGGCTCTGCAGTGCATCAGCACTCTCCAGACTGTTTGGGACATCTGGAAGAATGATTATCTGGTAATGAAAAAATGAGAGCTCCCATGACTCCTGTATCATGAAACAGTAAAGCATCTTGAGATTATTCATGTGTGTGTTTGCTTTTCATCCAAAGGAGTGGGCTTACTGATAATTTTGCTTAAGAATTCTGCCATGAATAAAGAATCTACATCCTTCAAGAGAAACTTCACGCAATGGTACTGGATCAATTATTTGGTGATGAACAATGCATTTTCTAGCACAATAGATCACTATGTCAAAAGGCAATATTGTCCCAGTGTACAAAACATTGAAATTTTGGGTCCATGGCCAGCAATTTCCCCAGATCTCAATTCCATTGAGAATCTTTCTTTGATCCTAAAAAAAACGGTGGACAAACAAAAATACATCGGGATGGACTCCATGAACTAATTATACAAGAATGCATTGTCATCGGTCAGGATTTGGCCAGAAGCTGATATCTAGGATCCTGGGAAGAATTGCAGAAGTCTTGAAAAATAGGTGTCAATTCTGTAAATTATTATTTTTATTATTATTATTATTTTTATTTATTTATATAGCACCATTAATTCCATGGTGCTGTACATGGGAAGGGGGGTTACATACAAAGTTATAGATATCGTTAACAGTAAACAAATTTGCAATGACATACTGGTACAGAGGGGAGAGGACCCTGTCCTTGCGGACTTACATTCTACGGGATTGTGGGGAAGAGACAGGAGGTAGGGGGTACAGCAGCTCTGGTGGTGATGAGTCAGCAGCTCAGGCGGTGGTGAGGCGGCTGTAAATAATGAGTCTTTGAATAAACATGATGTTTTTGTCTATAAAAGTGTAAAAACTTATAAAATACCTATACTCCAAGAACCATAGAAACATGTGACTAAGGCCATGGGCACACATTGAGTATTTGAGTTTTTTACTTCAGTATTAGAGATGAGCAAGCATTAAAAGGCCCGGATGCTCGTTATTCAAAACAAGCAAATTTCTAATGCTTGGATTCAGTATAATGGGAGCTAATGGGAAATCCAAGTATTTTTCTGACAGACCGTACAAGGTTTTCTGGGGGGCAGTGAAAATGTTGAAATGGGTGGAAAAAGTACTGAATGAAAGGAGAACAGCATGGAGAAGTCCCCAGGAAGCATCTCTTACTCCTAGATCGCTGCTGAGAACAATGGTGTCACACTTTTACTCCACTTTAAGGATTAGCCCAATCAAATGGAATAGCAGGAATTATTTTTTTTTTAAGACATTTGGAGTTACAAAGATATTGACTATGTTAAAGGGGTTGTGTAGCAATAGAGGGAGACGTTCAGAAAAGGCACATGTTGGCGGAGTGTTGGAACGGAGTGCTTCATCTAGCTTGGAGGTTGACTGAGCCCCTGACCCGGAGGACACGGCACGGATGCGGGCACCTGTATGCACAACAGACTGTGAGTAAAG
Source organism: Dendrobates tinctorius (assembly GCF_039654945.1). NCBI lineage: Eukaryota > Metazoa > Chordata > Amphibia > Anura > Dendrobatidae > Dendrobates > Dendrobates tinctorius. Next base: position 12,317,540 of record NW_027361858.1, on the reverse strand, counting down.
CTTTGGAACTACATGCCCTGGTGACCTCCAGTTATTCCTGCGCCAACACACTCAGCACTGCTACATCTCTGTGCCTGGCACTGCACCATCTGCGTCTCTTCACTACCTCTCCATCTACACTGCCCTGGGACTACAGCCCTACCTGTGGAGGGCCACAACATCATTGCTGTACCACACCATCTGTCCCAGAGGATCTGTCTGCAGCGTCGGCTTAACATCTTCATTGACGAACACCACAGGTGGCGTCACGAATCATTCACTCATAAACTTTAATCATCATTCACAAGTTCAACATTTCCCTTTTACAATGGATGCCCAGGGCCACGGACTGGGTCACAGCTACCGTGACATCTCCCATTGAAACCAACGGGCCCGGTACCGAGTACCCCACCAGCCCTGGCTGGCGATCCAACTTGGTGGAAATACATAACAGAACAGGTTATCCGGGCTTTTCACATAATCTCAGTGCATATCTAGGCTGCAGAATGCTGACAATATGTAATTTACCTTCTGTGGCTAGTCTGCACGGTTTCCAAGATATCATCTCTTGCTTCTAAGATAAACGTCCAGGGGGGGTGTTCTGACATTGAAATGAGAACTTGTCGCTTCCTCCTCCCTCACTAGTTTCACTTTCCATAGATCACTGTTCAGTGTGTGTCTGGGGGAGGAGCAGCTGGGTGGTCTGCTCGCAGCCAATCACAGCCATGCCATTATTTAACATGCCTACATGCCTAACAGGATATGCCCACACTTCTTAGGATTCCTCATTGGCTGAATCAAATCAAACTGGCTCATAGCATTATGGGAACTTCCGATTCCAGTATTCGATATGCAAAAAGTATCGGAACTCAGTATCGGAATTCCGATACCGTGAATATCGGCCGAAACCCGATATTTGCAGTATCGGAATGCTCAACACTAGTAGTTGTGGCACTTTTTCAGTCATAAAGGCTTTGCACAAAGTGCAAAATCAGTTAAAAAATTTTTTAAGAAGGGTCATCCATAGACCCTAGAAGGCAAAAACTGGGGGGCCTCATTCAAATATTGAATATTAAAAATACTTTATATGCTGCTGTCAACTGGTGGTGCGGAAAAATCAGGTCTAATCCAGTCTTTGTTCATTTTCAGCCTGTCAGCATTTTCTGTTGACAGGCGAAAGCACCTGTCTGTTTTGACCCAACTGTGGCACTAAAAACCTGCTCAGACAGGATGCTAGCGGCAGGGCAGCACAACACCTCAAAGGCATAGAGGGACAGTTCATGCCAGGTGTCCAGCAATGACCCAATAGCTGTCTCACTGGGTATGTGTGTTTTACTAGGTGAGGAAGCTTTGTATGTGCTGCCCAGAGGAAAAGACTTGCATTTAACACTTAAACGGCTGATCATGTGTACTATATGGACTTATACCTTTGTTTACCTGAAGGAGGCTGCTGTATTTTGTAATTCTGACGGTTTATGAACTTCTTTATTTTAATCAACGAACTACGAGCCGTGTGTGAACCAGCCTGTACTGCAGAGCCGATCCCTCGCAATATATATTTACCGTATATACATATCTTACCAATTACTGTCCAAAACACAGGGAAGGGTGGGCAGGTACAAACTTACAGGTAGAATAAGAGGCAGGCACAAACTCACAGGTAGAATGGCCGACAGGCTAACTTGCACCCAAAACCCCTATATAAACCCTAACAGCTCCACCCCTAAATCCCTGGTGCAGCCCCTTAATTTCCTGCATTTTTTATTTAACCTCTTCCTACTACCTTATAGTTATAGAGCCTACCCTTATTTAATTCAGGCCCTGGAAGAAAACTTATGCATCTTTGCAGTTGTGTTTTTATTTAAATATCCTTAATGCAAACCAAATGTCTGGATATATGATGACCGCTATGTAGTTATTGCAGTAATACTATGTTTCTGTTATTTTTATTGATATAATTTTTTTATTGTTACACCCTTGCAGAGATATTGCTGGAATCTGAGTATTGGAGTGTGGATCCATATATGAGGTAAGAAAACACTGCATAATACATTGATTTGATGGTTTTACATTAAGATATGTTGTTACAGAACCCCCAGCACACCGAATAGGAGATGTGTGCCCTTAATGCAGCAACCGACCGGCTGCGTCCCCCTGGGCAGAGGTAAATGAGATATCCCACTTCTGACCTCCCCCCACCTTTGTAAATCCCACTGCTATTGTAATGTACGTCTGGCATCTTAATTGGAGCCTGTTATATACTGGCACGACACACATTGATTGTCCTGCCCTCTGTATGTATATATATTCTGAGACCGATGAGTAAAATGTTGTCAAACTGGAAATACATGGAGTAGCAGTGATCTTTTATATGTTCCCATGTTACAAAGCCTTTCGAACCAGCGTCCTTCATTCAGAAGTGAGGAAAAGCAGAGTGAACCTCCTGAAAAAGGGGTGGTAATGTAAGAGGTATTACAGCACAGAAGACCTCGTTACATATGTGAACTGTGCATAGATAAGTAACCCACAAAGAATGTGCCAATATTTGCATTGGGACTGTCGCTCTTATATCGACAGAGCTTATTTTAGCTTTTCCCTTCTGAACATTGTAGGCACGCCCAGTTGTCAAATTTTTTATCTAATGCCAGTAGGGAAAGAAAGGAAAATGGTACAACTTGTAACTTAAAGTAAGGATACTCCTGCATTGCTATGTTTAAAGATGGATATTTTGAGAATGCTGACAGTGAAAGGTGATCTTTAAAAGGAATGTGTCATCAGAAAATTACCTACTGTTTAAATAAAAAAATTTATGTTAAACATACTTTTTTATTTCAATTTTTCATATGGGTAAATGATCTATATGCTTTAAATAAGAGTGAATTCACCATTCGCAATAGATGATGGTCCAAGCTCACCTCCTCCTCCTCCCTTCACAATGACTTTTGTCCAGATTAGAGCATGCTCAGAAAATGACTATATAAAAAGAAATATTGTCAGAGTCAGTTTATTGCTGCTATTGTCCATGTGCGCCTAAGTATGGTATGTAGAGCCTATTGGTCAGTATGAAAACTATCCTTAGCATCTTACTGTCACTTTACAAAACTTTTTATATATTAGGTTATGTGTAGTGGTTCTGATCTGTAGTGTTTCAGGTTCTGAGACCCCCACCGATAAGTCAAAACACCACTTTAAAGTTCGTAGCTTCTGCATGAGCTGCACACACAGAGGACTGAATGTTCTCAATAGCAAATCATTCATTCTCATTCATTTCGATCTATGTCATTACCCCAGACTCTCACCAATTGGCAACACTACTCAAAGCCTATAAATATAAAAACATGGTTTTAAAGTGACAGTTACACTTTAAGGCCAGGGTCAGACTTGCAAGAACCTCGGACAAGTCTCGCACGTCAATACCCGGAACTGCCGCCGGCACTCCAATCCGAGTGCCGGCGGCAGTGCCGGGTATTGACGTGCGAGTCGCCCGAGTTTCGCGCAAGTCTGACCCTAGCCTAATATTGATAGTGACATGAAAAATTAAATGAAAAATACATTTAACATAAAAATGTGATTTAAATAATAGGTCATTTTCTGATGATACGTGCCCTTTAAATAAGGTTTAAAGAGGAAAACAGTTTTCATGCACCCTTTCGTTAATACAGTAGGGTTCTCTGTTCTGAATCCACAATAGGAAAAGTGGAAAGGATACCTGAAGAGCATCCCTCGCTCTCCTGCATTACATATACAACTTACTCATTTAAAGAGTATCTGTTACTCCATTTGAGCATTTTTAGCTAATGAGATGGGCATACAGGCTGCATAAAGCTGAAACTAGTCATACCTGTCTGCCTCCTTGATGATGCCTTGTTCATTAAAAATCATCTTATTTTGTTTTGATCTTCCAGACTTTGGGGCATATGCTGCCTGGAAGATTAGACTGCCACCTCTCTCATTATATTAGATTTCTCCTCCCCCTCTTCTATGCTTGCCTTTGACATCCTGTAAGGGGTGCACAGGGACTAGCTGTACCCAATCTCCCTTGTGTGTGTTAGTGCATCCCTGACAGTTGGTAAATCTGATGTGAAATCTAATGCTGCTATATGTGCTGTTGTGTAATGTAATATATATAGATGTATATTGTATTAAAGGGTAGGGAAAGTGTAGTGATTGACTTAGCCTACTAGAGGGAGGCATTGTAGGAATAGCAATAAGAGTAGGATAGGAATTAGTTAAGTAGGAAGGGTCAACTGGATAAGCTGGAAGTTTTTCCTGATTCTAGTCAGTAGGGTCTGGGAGCCCGGACAGGGCAGTTGTGCCACGTAACGTTTCTAAGTAAAGGAGCCCAACTCGTCCAGGGCCTAGAAGTATTGATTGCTGGTGAAGCAATGGAGTACAGGGCAGCTTTATGATGGTGGCAGTCAGCAACATAGGAAGACGCCTGCTAAATAGAGTTGAGCGACTTTTGGTTTTTTAGGGTCGCGTTTCGTTTCGTGAAACCCGACTTTTCCAAAAGTCGGGTCGAGCAAGATCGTCCAATTATAGGGAAAAGTCGGGGTCGTCCTGAAACACGAAACCCAATGTAAGTCAATGGGGAATAAAAGTCGGCAGTGAGAGGAGGACAGGAAACACACCTACAGTGCCCATTTGAATGCCAAAAGCATCAATTCTTCTTACTTAAGCTTGTCAACCTTAATTAACTTCATAATACAAGTTACGCACTGAAAAATGGGGGTTATTTGGCTAAAGTTGTGGGGGGGGAGGGCTGGCTGCAGGTTTTCATGTGCCCTTGGCGAAAGAGCGCCCCTTTAACACATACCACAACTCATCATGCTCCGATACGGCAGAGAAATAGCGGTATAGTACAATGAAAAATACCTCACTTTTTACATCTCATGACGAGGCCCATCTATTTCTCCATACAGAATCATTGGTCCCATATAATGTTTGAAACAGTATATGATGAGCTCCACATAATGCTACAGTATATGTTGGTCCCCATGGATGAAGCTCCACTGTCTTATGGGCCCAAATAATGCTCCAAACATAATGGGCCCCATTTCTAATGATCTAGTGTATAATGGGCCCTGTAAATGCTGCTCCAGTGTCTGATGTCCACCTTTGGAATGTTCCAGTGTATGGTGGGCCCCAACTATCATTCTCCAGAGTATAGTGCTCCCCAAAAATTGCTGTCCCAACATTGAAAACAATCAAATAAGTCTCCTCGCTAGGGAATCCCTGTACTTGTCTGGATTCCTCGTCGTCCCCATCTTCCATCTCACTGCACAGTATTTCAACTTTGCAAGTGCTGTGATCCTGAGCAAGCAGGGGGGCCCACTCGTTGGCGACGGCACTGGCACAGGGCCCCTGATAGTACGGTGGTGTGTCTGATGGCGGGTGGGCCGAACCTGCACTTTCATCTGCAGCTTCCTCTTTGTCACCGTGTAAGATGGAACTGTATATGGGAAGGGTAACCTGAGTTTCATCAGGGTCAGATTCAGGTCGTGTAGCGTGCGAGGGGAATGTAGTGGTCTGGGTCAATGTACCAGCAGATTCATCGAGCAGTGGCTGGGCATCAGTGCATTTGTGTCGCCCCCAGGAGTACGGTCGCCACAGTGGCATTACCTTCTTCCTAGGGAGTGTGATGTCATGCTTGGGAGCAACGAAGGATCTCTCTAGCAGGTTAACTGATTGGGCGGCGTTATTCCCACGAGTCATGACCCTCCAAACAGCGTTCATGAAGGCAAAGTGTTTGTTTTACGTGGGCAGTATGGTTGCAAAGCTGAACCTTAAAGGAATGTCCAGAAGGGCACCACCAGGAGTGGAGCCTACGGTTAAATTCGACTCCACCTAGGAAACCTCAACCATGCCAGCTACAGAACAGATGCACACATTGCAAGCTTAATTCCGTTAACGAACGAGACTCCGTCATGCCCCGCGGTCCGAGTCCGGCTTACTAGAGGGACACGTGAGGCTCTGGCACATGAGATTGGCCAATAACTGGTGTGTCATGCCCTTACATGTCCGTGGCTGCATGTGCGCTACACTGAAAAGGCCAGCGTTTGTCGCTTACAGGTGCAGATAACCCGCTGAACAACGTTAGTGATGGGGATCACTGATTACAATTATTACCCGTGAACAATGATTTCCCAGTAAGTGCAGGTCAACCGCAGTTCCGGAATTAGGCCTAACCGTCATTCCTGAAAAAATGAAAAACTTACGTGTGCAAACCACAGGTGCTGTAGCTTGCTTAACAGCTCGCCAGCCGTTCTCTCGCCCAGTATGGATTACACGTGATTGCACAAAGGTGAGAAAGGGTACCGTATCCCCAGATAACATGTATGGATAGCGTACACATTCAAAATATATGTCTATACATCAGGAGGCAGGCTCAGACGGTGTTAGGCCCAGTATGGATTTCACGTGATTGCACAAAGGTGAGAAAGGGTACCGTATCCCCAGATAACATGTATGGATAGCGTACACATTCAAAATATATGTCTATACATCAGGAGGCAGGCTCAGACGGTGTTAGGCCCAGTATGGATTGCACGTGATTGCACAAAGGTGAGAAAGGGTACCGTATCCCCAGATAACATGTATTCATAGCGTACACATTCAAAATATATGTCTATACATCAGGAGGCAGGCTCAGACGGTGTTAGGCCCAGTATGGATTGCACGTGACTGCACAAAGGTTAGAAAGGGTACCGTTTCCCCGGATAACATGTATGGATAGCGTACACATTCAAAATATATGTCTCAGGAGGCAGGCTCAGACGGTGTTAGGCCCAGTATGGATTGCACGTGATTGCACAAAGGTTAGAAAGGGTACCGTATCCCCGGATAACATGTATGGATAGCGTACACATTCAAAATATATGTCTCAGGAGGCAGGCTCAGACGGTGTTAGGCCCAGTATGGATTGCACGTGATTGCACAAAGGTTAGAAAGGGTACCGTTTCCCCGGATAACATGTATGGATAGCGTACACATTCAAAATATATGTCTCAGGAGGCAGGCTCAGACGGTGTTAGGCCCAGTATGGATTGCACGTGATTGCACAAAGGTTAGAAAGGGTACCGTATCCCCGGATAACATGTATGGATAGCGTACACATTCAAAATATATGTCTCAGGAGGCAGGCTCAGACGGTGTTAGGCCCAGTATGGATTGCACGTGATTGCACAAAGGTTAGAAAGGGTACCGTTTCCCCTGATAACATGTATGGATAGCGTACACATTCAAAATATATGTCTATACATCAGGAGGCAGGCTCCGACGGTGTCAGGCACAGTATGGATTTGACGGGCCAGACTACACAGCGGAGGAGCAGGGAGAGGTAAAGATTGCAAATGCTGGGGCCCTGCCCAAGCAAGGGGAGCCCACTCGTGGGCGTCGGTACTGGCACTGGGCCCCTCATAGTACGGCGGTGTGTCTGACGGCGGGTGTGCACCACCACCGTCAGAGACACTTGATTGCACTATGAAGGACCCTGTACCAGTGCCCGCGCCCAAGAGTCGGCCTACCCACCTGTCCAGGGCAACGGCACTCGCACGGTGTCGTGCGCTAGGTGGTGACCCCGGCCATGGGGGGGGAGGCAGCACAGTTAGGGAGTTTTAGAAAGTGGCATATGTTGATGTTGGACATTCAGCTGATGCAAAAGGTGAAATAGGTCAAGTCCCAGGAAGAGGTGGACCAAAGCAAGCCATTTTTCTGTCACTCTATGTGTCATCAGAGGAAGGTGGGACAAAATCCTTGGAAACCTATGCGTGGTTCATTTTAATGAAGGTTAGATCATCCACATTTTGGGTTGACAGACGGGTCCTTTTTTCTGTCAGGATTGATCCAGCTGCACTGAAGACTCTTTCCGATAGCACACTTGCAGCTGGGCAAGCGAGCTCCTGTGAGGCATATTGTGCCAATTCAGGCCAGGTGTCCAGTTTAGCGGCCCAATAGTCAAAGGGGAATGACCTGTGTGGGAGAACATCGATATGGGAGGAAAAGTAGTTTGTAACCATAGTTGACAACTGCTGTCTCCTGTCACTTTCCATCGATGCAGTATTACCAGTTGTGTGAGCGGTACTTGAAAAATCAGTCCACAACATTGTCATGAAACCCCTGTCTCCAACGCCACTTCTGCTGTGTGCACCACGAACACCTCTGCCAAGTTGCCACCGGCCCGTACGGCTCGTGTGAGAACCATCACCGCTGCTGTGTGCTGGGAATGCCTCAAGCAACCGATTTACCAGAGTTGCTTGTTTATTAGCCAATATTAGGTCAAGGTTCTCCTGTGGCATGATGTTTTGTAATTTGCCTTTATAGCGTGGATCCAGGATGCTGGCCAACCAGTAGTCGTCATCGTTCATCATTTTGGCAATGCGTGGGTCCCTTTTTAGGATCTGCAAGGCATAATCTGACATGTGGGCCAATGTTCCCGGTGTCAATGATGCACTGCGAGTGCTGGGTGGAGGAGCACTTTCTGGCAAATCCACATCCCTCCAGTCACGCACAAACCCTGTACCAGACCTTGCCATGCCAACATTTTCACTTGCCCCACGAGATGCATCCTCCTCCCCTAAGTAATCATCCCCATCATCCTCCTCCTCTTCTTCCTCCACCTCGTCCAGGAGAGGTCCCTGAGCAGACAATGGCTGAATGTCATCAAGGATTCCCTCCTCCTCTTCCTCCTCATCAACATTGGCTGCAGACGCCTGCTCCTTAAGGTGCGTCAAAGTTTGCATGAGCAGACGCATAAGTGGGATGCTCATGCTTAGGATGGCGTCGTCTGCGCTTACCAGCCGTGTGCATTCCTCAAAACACTGAAGGACTTTACAGAGGTCTTTCAGCTTCGACCACTGCACACCTGTCAACTCCATGTCTGCTCTCAAAGTGCCTGGCCGTGTATCCTCCCACAAATGCATTATGGCCTGCCTCTGCTCGCACAGCCGCTCCACCATGTGCAGGGTGGAGTTCCACCTTGTTGCAATGTCGATAATGAGGCTGTGGTTGGGAAGGTGGAGCAATCGCTGCAGCTTCTGCATACGAACGGAGTGTACAGGCGACCGGCGGATGTGCGCGCACAGTCTTCGCACCTTCTGGAGCAGGGCTGTTAACTCCGGATAATTTTTGAGGAAGCACTGCACCACCAGGTTCAAGGTGTGAGCCAAGCAAGGTATGTGGCTGAGTTTTGAAAGGGCTATGGCTGCCACAAAGTTACGGCCGTTATCACTAACTACCTTGCCTGCCTGAAGATGTACACTGCCCAGCCATGACTCAGTTTGTCGCTTCAAGTACTCGGCCAGCACCTTGGCGGTGTGTCTGTTGCCCAAACACATCATCTGCAACACAGCCTGCTGACACTTTCCACTAGCTGCTCGATAGGGGGACACATCGTGTGCAACAGTGGCAGCTGCAGATGGAGTGCTCGTACGACTGCGCTCTGTGGACGAGCTTTCGCTTCTGGAGGAGGAGGAGGAGGGTCGAACGCCTAGAGCCAACTGTTTCCTATACCGTTGGCTAGGCAGCACTGTCCCACCACCGCTGTCCCCTGTGGACCCTGCATCCACCACATTAACCCAGTGCGCAGTGATGGACACGTAACGGCCCTGGCCATGCCGACTGGACCATGCATCAGTTGTGAGGTGCACCTTTCCGCTCACTGACTGCTTGAGTGCATGGACAATGCGGTCTTTCACATGATGGTGGAGGGCTGGGATGGCTTTGCGAGAAGAAGTGGCGACTGGGTAGGTCATAGCGTGGTACTGCATAGGCCATGAGTTCGCGGAAAGCTGTGCTTTCCACCAACCGAAAGGGCATCATCTCAAACGAGATTAGTTTGGCAATGTGGGCGTTCAAACCCAGTGTACGCGGATGAGAGACTGAGTACTTTCTTGACCTACTCATAGTGTCTGGGAGGGTGAGCTGGACTTGAGAGCTGCATATGGTGGAAGTAGCGGTGGACAGGGCGGACTGAGAGAGGGTTGATGATGGTGATGGAGTTGGTGTTCTTTCTGATGGTCTAGAATCAGTCTTTCGTTGATATAACAGTGGGATTCCCTGACTGCTGTGGCCTTGCAACGACACCTCAACATTTGCTGCTGTGCTAACCGGTGGGCTTACAGTGGGGGAAACAATGTAGCGTTGCTGACTACCTTCGTTGTGATCAGTTGCACATGTGGCACTTGAGGTTTGGTGTTGTGTCCACGCTTGCAATTGCATGCTGGTTAAATGTCTAAGCATGCAACTGGTATTCAAATTTTTCAGATTTTTCCCTCGGCTAAAGGTCTTTGCGCACTTCTTACAGATAACCTTGGCCTGATCATGAGGATTTTGTTCAAAAAAGTGCCACACTGCACTCTTCTTACTTTGGCAGACATTTTGCGGCCTAGCACGCTGTGATCTTTTGACCCTCTGGACAAGCTGTCCAGCAACTCTTTTGATGTTTGGAACCTGTCTTTGGAGTGCTCCGGGCCTGCCAGATAACAGCTGTTGCGATGTCGATGTCTGCTGTGGATGCTCCTCATCTGAGCTATTGGAAGCAGCACCCTCTTCCCCCAATGGATGCCAATCTGGGTCAACAACTGGGTCATCCATCACCTCCTCTTCTATGTCATGTGCACCTTCCTCTGTGTCACCGTGTATGGTGGTATAGTGTGCGGGAAGGGGCACCTGAGTCTCATCAGGGTCAGAATCTGGCTCTGTACACTGCGAGGACAATGTAGTGCTCTGAGTGAATGTACCAGCAGAATCATCCATCAGCAGCTGTGCATCAGTGCACTCCATGTCAGATTCCTCTTGGCCAGGGTAATTCACCATTTCACTTGATAATCCAGGCATGGTATGTGAAAACAGCTCCATGGAGTAATCGGTAGTATGGCCTGCGTCATCCTTCAATCTTGGTTGGGGTGAAGGACACAAGGAAAGGTGTGGTTCATGAACATGAGCCTCCAATGACGACTCAGTGCTTTTACTTTTTACAACTGAAGAAGAGGAGGCGATAGAGCTGGAGGCTGAGTCAGCAATGTAAGACAAAACTTTTTCCTGATGCTCTGGCTTTAAAAGCGGTTTGCCAACTCCTAGAAAACTATGCGTTCGAGGCCTTATGTAGCCAGACGATGATGCAGGCTCAGCACCTCCTGCATTCGGTCCTATTTTGCTCTTGCCACTACCATCAGATCCACCACCAACACCATCATTACCAGCTGCCAACCCCCGCCCAATTCCACGGCCTCTTCCACCAGCCTTCCTCATTTTTGGTAGAAATGTAGACAAAATCCAACAAACTATATAGTAATGTAAAACAAGGTACAAGGTGTCTATAGGACAGGGGAGATTTTGAATTTCTGCAGACACTTGTGGACACTGGACACTTTTGGATTGTGTGAGGCCCACTGATATCTGAGCGCTATGTCACAGGCTCGATGGCACAGCTGTGACCAAAGTGACTAGAGGATAAGGGAGATTTTGAATCTCTGCACACACTTTTGGACACTGGACACTTTTGGATTGTGTGAGGCCCAATGAATATCTGAGCGCTATGTGACAGGCTCGATGGCACAGCTGTGACCAAAGTGACTAGAGGATAAGGAAGATTTTGAATCTCTGCACACACTTTTGGACACTGGACACTTTTGGATTGTGTGAGGCCCAATGAATATCTGAGCGCTATGTGACAGGCTCGATGGCACAGCTGTGACCAAAGTGACTAGAGGATAAGGGAGATTTTGAATCTCTGCACACACTTTTGGACACTGGACACTTTTGGATTGTGTGAGGCCCAATGAATATCTGAGCGCTATGTGACAGGCTCGATGGCACAGCTGTGACCAAAGTGATTAGAGGATAAGGGAGATTTTGAATCTCTGCACACACTTTTGGACACTGGACACTTTTGGATTGTGTGAGGCCCAATGAATATCTGAGCGCTATGTGACAGGCTCGATGGCACAGCTGTGACCAAAGTGACTAGAGGATAAGGGAGATTTTGAATCTCTGCACACACTCTTGGACACTGGACACTTTTGGATTGTGTGAGGCCCAATGAATATCTGAGCGCTATGTGACAGGCTCGATGGCACAGCTGTGACCAAAGTGACTAGAGGATAAGGGAGATTTTGAATCTCTGCACACACTTTTGGACACTGGACACTTTTGGATTGTGTGAGGCCCAATGAATATCTGAGCGCTATGTGACAGGCTCGATGGCACAGCTGTGACCAAAGTGTCTAGAGGATAAGGGAGATTTTGAATCTCTGCACACACTTTTGGACACTGGACACTTTTGGATTGTGTGAGGCCCAATGAATATCTGAGCGCTATGTGACAGGCTCGATGGCACAGCTGTGACCAAAGTGACTAGAGGATAAGGGAGATTTTGAATCTCTGCACACACTTTTGGACACTGGACACTTTTGGATTGTGTGAGGCCCAATGAATATCTGAGCGCTATGTGACAGGCTCGATGGCACAGCTGTGACCAAAGTGACTAGAGGATAAGGGAGATTTTGAATCTCTGCACACACTTTTGGACACTGGACACTTTTGGATTGTGTGAGGCCCAATGAATATCTGAGCGCTATGTGACAGGCTCGATGGCACAGCTGTGACCAAAGTGCCTAGAGGATAAGGGAGATTTTGAATCTCTGCACACACTTTTGGACACTGGACACTTTTGGATTGTGTGAGGCCCAATGAATATCTGAGCGCTATGTGACAGGCTCGATGGCACAGCTGTGACCAAAGTGACTAGAGGATAAGGGAGATTTTGAATTTCTGCAGACACTTGTGGACACTGGACACTTTTGGATTGTGTGAGGCCCAATGAATATCTGAGCGCTATGTGACAGGCTCGATGGCACAGCTGTGACCAATGTGACTAGAGGATAAGGGAGAGTTTGAATTTCTGCAGACACTTGTGGACACTGGACACTTTTGGATTGTGTGAGGCCCACTGATATCTGAGCGCTATGTCACAGGCTCGATGGCACAGCTGTGACAAAAGTGACTAGAGGATAAGGGAGATTGGATTGCTTTTAAAAAAGCAGTTTGCAGAGCAGTGGGTAAACAGCAATGCCAGCCTGTCAGGAAGCCTTAAAAGGCAGCCCAACAACCAACACCACTGATACACCACAATATAGCCTCCCCTTGCACTGCACACACAGTGACTGGTGTGTTGTGCAGGCCAAATTGCTAGCAGCAGAAGCAGTTTTTTTTTCTTCTCAGCAGGACAAAAAAAAAAAATTGGGATTGCTTTTAAAAAAGCAGTTTGCAGAGCAGTGGGTAAACAGCAATGCAGGAATGTCAGGAAGCCTTAGAAGGCAGCCCAACAACCAACACCACTGATACACCACTATATAGCCTCCCCTTGCACTGCACACACAGTGACTGGTGTGTTGTGCAGGCCAAATCGCTAGCAGCAGAAGCAGTTTTTTTGTCTTCTTCCCTGCCTAATGCTCTCCCTACAGAATCAGCAGCAACCTCTCCCTATACTGAGATCGGCAGAAGTAAGATGGCGGTCAGCGTGCACGCCCTTTTATACCCCCTGTGACGCCCACCAAAGCAAGCCAATCACTTGCATGCTCTTCTGAAAGATGGTGGTGACCCCTGCCTATGTCATCACGTTGCCAACAGTGTCCGTGGATCCTGATTGGCTGAAAAAGAGCGCAAAACAAACTTTTGAAACGCGACTTTGGCGCGTAAGTCGCCGACCTCGTGGCCGACCTCATCCTAGGGTCGGGTTTCGTTTCATGAAATTTTTCGACCCGTTTCGCTCAACTCTACTGCTAAAGATAGTCAGTGTTACGTCTCCTGGAGTGGACCCTCTGGGCCATGATACCAACCCACCCTGGGCAAGCTGACCTAGTGAGGACCACCCCCTTTACAGGAAGCATCAGGGGCAGACCCAGGGGGGTAAAGTACCATGGCTGCTGGTACCAGAAGGCCGGCTCAAAGGAGGCTAGGGAAGAAGGCACGCGATAAATCGAAGTTAGCAAGGCGAGTACGGAGAAGCACACTGGGTTCTGGTGAAAGCAAGTAGAGTACAGGAGCGTGCAGAGTACGTAAGGGAGAGCGTGGAGCATGCACTAGGAAGAACGTCAGGCACAGGAGAGTGCAGGACGCGCACTGGGAAGCACGCTGGATACAGGGGAGCGCAGAGCGTGCACTGGGAAGCATGCTGGTTACAGGGAAGCGCAGAGTGCACACTGGGAAGCATGCTAGATGCAGGGAAGCACAGAGTGCACACTGGGAAGCATGCTGGATACAGGGAAGTGCAGAGTGCACACTGGGAAGCATGCTGGATACAGGAAAGCACAGAGTGTGCACTCGGAAGCACCATGGATACAGGAGAGAGCAGAGCATGCACTAGGAAGCACGCTGGATACAGGGGAGCGCAGAGCGTGCACTGGGAAGCATGCTGGATACAGAAGAGGGCAGAGTGCGCACTGGGAAGCACACTGGATACAGGGAAGCATGCTGGACACAGGGAAGCGCCGAGTGTGCAGTGGGAAGCACGCTGGATACAGGAGAGAGCAGAGCATGCACTGGGAAGTGTGGCGCCCCCAGGAGTATGGTCGCCACAGTGGCATTGCCTTCCTTCTAGGGAGAGTGATGTCATGCCTGGAAGCAATGAAGGGTCTCTCTGGCAGTTAACCATAACATGCATCACAGTTCCCACTCCGGGCCAGCAGAGGGAGCTCTGAACCAATACTAAGGGGAAGAGCTTCTCTCTGGGGTCCAGGAGGGGAAATTGGTCAGTTAGTGTGAGGAGGGCGTCGTGTGCAGACGTGGAGGAGAAGAGCTGGGGAGACTGAGGAAAGTGAAGAGCTCAGTCACAGTGATAGCGCATGATCTGGAGCCTGGTCTCCAAGGGTGTATGAATACTAACGGTCCTGCACCAGAAACCAGAGGAATAGGAAGCTGTAAATGCCCTATTCCCACTTAATCCTCGGAGGCACAACAGTGACGGGTGAGCCAAGAGAGAAAGAAGGCTACAGCTGTCTGCCATGCGAGTGGAGTGTGGATAACATCAGAAAGGAGGAACTCCAGTGTAACTCAGTACTGGGAGTACTTCATAGAGAGCGCTAGTAAGGAGACTGCACAACCCATCTGCCAGAGTGATTCCTGATTTGCTTCCAGGCTAACCAGATCCTGTGACATTTGTACTCAGGACCCTGGACTGTATTTGCCAAGTAAAGGTAAATAAACTGCAACCTATTGTGTCCTTGCCTTCTTGCTGCAACCTCCCCGGCACTGCTATAGCACTGTGCCTGACACTGCACCTTCCTTCTCAACCCCCACCTACACTGCCCTGGGACTACAGCCCTGCCTGTGGAGGGATATAACATCATTGCTGAACTACACAATCTGTCCCAGAGGATCTGTCTGCAGCGTCAGCTTAACATTTGCCCAACACCACAGGTGGCGTCACGAATCATCTATTCATAAACTTTATTCCATCACTCTACTCCCTTACATGGATGCCCAGGGCCACGGACCGGATCACCGCTACTGTGACACTTCCCAGTGAAATACCGGCCCGGTACCGAGTACCCCACTGCCCTGGCGGGCGATCCATTTTGGCGTCAAGAACAGGATTAACGGAGCCCGGCATCCCCTGGTCCTGTGTGCCAGAGGCTGTGTTTGGTGCTATAGACTGAGTGTGGGTCACCCCCCCAGGGCCGTGGGGTACTCGGTACCGGGCCGGTGTCAGGGGGAATGTATCACAGCAGCGGCGACCCGGTCCGTGGCCCTGGGCGCCCAAATCAATGGCGGTTGCGGTTTGTAGTGTAATGGTTCGTGACACCACCCGTGGTATTCGGCAAGTGGGATGTTAGGCCAACGAAGCATGCAGATCCTCTGGGGCTGGTGGTGTGTTGCAACATAGATGGTGTAGCTCCCCACAGGTGAAGCTGTAGCCCCAGGGCAGTGTAGTATTAATAGATGAGGAGAGGCACAGGCGGTGTAGGAGCTGGTACCCAGATGTAGTGGTACTGAGGGTATAGGCGTGATAATGAATGGAGGACACCAGGGTCTGTAGTTGCAACGCTTTACTCACAGTCAGTAGGGCACACAGGTGCCTGCCTCCGTGCTGTGTCCTCCGGGTCAGGGACTCAATCAACCCCCAGGCAAGATGGAAGGCTCCTCTCCAACACTCCGCCAACATGTACCTTTCTGAACATCTCCTCTATTGCGCTTTTAAGTGTGAAGATCTCCTAGCACTAAGTTACATTGGAGTTTCTCCTTACAGATGTTCCTGTGTTCTCTACTCGTATGGCAGATAGCTGTAGCCTGCTTCGGGGACTCCCTTCTCCTGAGTCCCGGCTCTCTATACAGATGCTGTTGTGCCCCAAGTCTTAAATGGGAGTAGTTGCATTTACAGCCAACTACTCCACTGGTGTCTGCTGCAGAACCATAAGTGTCCATACAACCTCGGGGACAGGGCCCCGGCCTTGCGCTGAGAACCTATAGGCAGGGTTCCTCTTCCAACCCACTTCTCCTCTCTGTTCTCTACTCCTTCGTTCCGTACTTGACTCTCTTTCTTATGGAAACTTAGGTTACAGTTCTACGTCTTTCTCCTTTCTCTCCTTTCCCGTGCCAGCTGGCTCAGGTCACTGAGGCAGCTGCAGCACTCCTTCCTCCTTCCCTTCTTCCAGGGATCCCCACTCCTCCCGGAGTGACCTACTATTCCGCCGACCTTCTATCTGACTCCAGACGGACTGACTTCCCGTCAGACTGACCTGTAATTCTAAACCTTCCCAGTCTTTTTTCTAACTCCACCCACCTCCCAGCACGTCCAGTGTTCCAAGCAGGGAACCACCAAAGGTGCTCTGCTACTCTCTAAGTACTGAGCCGCTTGTGGCTGTGCAGAACTACCCTGTGTGTGGGGTGCGGGTGTTGGAGCGTGGAAAGGAGTTCCCCCCTTACCCGGATGGTGGGGCACTACATCTTAAGAGGAGGTGCAGTACCTCTGTGGCGACTGAGCCTCAGGGGCGCCACATGTGCGTAATTGGTGCCATTGCCACCATTATCCCGCTGATTGGTGCGCGCGGGAAGAAAAGGGGGCAGACCTTCGTGGGTGGAGCCAGCCGAGAAGCGCGAAAGGAGAAGAGCGCGCGGGAAGTGAGAAGCTGAGGCCTGCAGTTCCGGCGCCCCCTGATCCAGCCGAGGAGAGGCATCCGGTAAGCCAGCGCAGCCTCGCGGCCTGGCCCATGTTATATAGGGGGGAGAGAAAATGTCTGAGGACAACGCCAATGCAGTGGCGGACGCTCCCGCTAACATCCCAGCGCCACCAGATGCAGGGTCCAGTGCAGCTGCGGCTCCAACAGCGCCACTGAATCCAGTAGCCAGCGCTGCCACCAGGGCACCGCAAGAATCAGCGCCCACCGCAGCGGTCCCCATAATGCCGCTGTCCATGCCCTATATACCGGGAGCAGCCTGGCTACCGCAGGACTCGGGTGAGTCACATACCCTGAGTGAATTCAAAGAGAGACTGTGCAGCTTGTTCGAAGTGTATCCCCTGTCTGAAAGTCAGTAAGTGAACATTCTTATTGGGCAGCTAACAGTTGCAGCGCAGAGAGAAGTAAAAGCCTGGCAGGACACTGATAAAGAGACTGTTAAAAAGATTCTGGCTAAGCTCAGACGCACCTTTGACACACGTCCTGCAGCTGAAATAAAGATGAGATTCTTTGGATGTAAGCAGAGAGCGCAGGACAGTATACGGGACAGACTCTGGACAATGACCCATCTTCAGAACTGAGTCTTCAGGTCCAGGAGTTGACCAAAGGTATGGTTGCACATGCCAAAACCATGCAGTCCCTGCAGGAGTCCTCAAAGGAAAAGATCCAGATGGCCTCCAGTCCAGAGGATGTCCCATGGATGCGGAGGAAGAGGATCCCACCACTCCGAGGGAGGAACAGCGATCGCTATGACCAGAACGGACGTCCCATCTGTCGACACTGCCACAAAGCAGGCCACCTCGCAAGATTCTGTCCTTTAAACGAGTAACCCCTGGGGCAGAGGGCCAACCCCCAGGAGTAGGACCACAAGGCCCAAGGAACTGGCGAGCCAAGTTTGTTGTAGGGCGACAGTAATGTTCCTAGTAATGGTCAGTCTTTACTGCAGATAGGATGTAAAGAAATTACTGTTAATGTGGGTCGAGTAGAGTTAAAATCTCAAGGTCTGATAGTTGTGGATATTGATCGACGAGAATGTAACCCAATGATGACTCTAGGTACTAATGTGATTGAAAATTGTCTTTCCGAGGTTATTGTCTTGTTGCAACAGGTGGCTGAGACTGCTTGTTCCAGTGAACAACGAGTCCTGCAGAAGGAGATCAAGGCCCTGATGCAAAGACAGCAGGTAGAACTCTCTGGCGGAGAAATTGGCAGCGTCAGAGTGAGTGATTCTTTCCCATTTGCAATACCCCCCAGATGTGAAATGTTGATTTGGTGTTGGGCAGCCATAGGCCTCAGAGGAAAGGATTACCAGGCAGTGGTAGAACCAGTGTACTCTGAAAGCTGGCCCACTGTCCTGACAGCCAGAGGGGTAGTTGATGTTCGCAAAGGGAGAGTACCTGTACGTCTCTAGAATTGTGGGGAGGAGGAGGCCACAGTACCTCGGTATGCCACAGTTGCTAAGCTGCTTACTGTCAGTAACAATGCAATATGGGCAGCAGAGCCCTTGGTCTGATCCGACCAGGTGGAGGACAATGGCTCTGTAAAGCAGCTGGAGGAGTGGTGCAAGCAACTGCAGGTGGGGACTGACTCCACCCCTTCATACCAAAAGAATGGGGTTTACCAGGTGACTCAGGAGTATGAGCGGGTATTCAGTAAACACCCTCTAGATTTTGGGAAGGCAAAAGGGGTTCAACACCATATCCCCACTGGAGACCATCCACCCATAAAAGAAAGGTACCGGCCTATACCCCCAACACAATACCAGTGTGCTAAAAGTATGTTGCGGGAAATGAAGGAAGCTGGGGTGATCAGAGACAGTTGTAGC
Organism: Dendrobates tinctorius; assembly: GCF_039654945.1. NCBI lineage: Eukaryota > Metazoa > Chordata > Amphibia > Anura > Dendrobatidae > Dendrobates > Dendrobates tinctorius. Next base: position 12,298,562 of record NW_027361858.1, on the reverse strand, counting down.
CCGTGAGCAGCTCCAATAGTCTTTGTGAAAAAGAAGGATGGTACCATGAGAATGTGTGTTGATTATAGAAAAATTACAGCATTACACATAAAGATGCCTACCCATTACCTAGAACTGAGGAGTCATTAGCTGCACTTAAAACTGCGAACTATTTTTCCACCTTAGATCTCACTAGTGGGTATTGGCAGGTTCCCGTGGCAGAGGCAGACAAGGAGAAAACAGCGTTTACCACCCCAATGGGTCTCTGTGAGTTCAACTACATGCCATTCGGGCTCTGCACCGCTCCAGGGATATTCCAACGGCTGATGGAGTGCTGTCTGGGACACAAGAACTTCGAGACAGTCCTGTTGTACCTTGATGATGTCATTGTTTTCTCCAAGACTTATGAAGACCATCTGAAGCACCTGGCTGAGGTGTTTGAGGCATTGTCCAACTTTGGCCTGAAAGTGAAGACATCCAAATGCCACCTCCTGAAGCCCAAGGTACAGTACCTCGGTTATGTAGTGAGTGCAGAAGGTGTGGCACCAGATGCTGACAAAGTCACTGTCATCCGGGACTGGCATAAGCCCAACAAACTCCTTGAAGTACGTCAATTCCTCGGGCTGGTAGGCTACTATCGAATGTTCATCAAAGGCTTCACTGAGATAGCCACTCCTATGCAAAATCTTCTGGTGGGTCAGCCCTAGAAGGCCAGAAAGCAGAGTCCTACATTCGAATGGAATGAGGAGCTGGAGAGGTCCTTCACGCGACTGAAGATGGCTCTCACAGGAGATGAAGTTCTGGCCTACCCAGATTATGACCAACCATTTATGTTGTATACTGATGCCAGCAACGTGGGACTTGGAGCAGTAGTGTCACAGGTACAAAATGGCAAAGAAAGAGTTATCTCCTACGCCAGCAGGAAGCTTCGTCCCACTGAAAGGAACTATGACAACTACAGTTCCTTCAAGCTGGTGTTCTTTGCCATAGTCTGAGCTGTGACTGAACGATTCAAGCATTACCTAGCTTCAGCCAAGTTTACTATCTTCACGGATAATAACCTGTTGACTCACTTGGAAACTGCCAAACTAGGTGCACTGGAGCAGCGATGGATGGCTCGCCTGCCTAACTATGGATTCACCATCAAGTACCGAGCAGGGCACAAGAATGCCAATGCTGATGCGCTGTCCAGGATGCCTAATCTGCCAGATGCAGGAGAAGACCCTGAGGCACTCGAAGAAGTAGAGTTACCTCCCTTCCACCGGCCAATTGCGGCCCAACGTGCCCAGGGAGTGAGAAACAGATGGTCTATCCTGAAGAGGCTACCCTAAATCCATTGCCTCACCACGACTGGGCAGAAAGCCAGGATAGTGACCCCGCAGTCCGCCTGGTGAAGGAGCTACTGTCACAAGCTGACTCTTTTTGAGCATTTGTTTTTTGTAAACTTTTCCTTTTTGAATCTTGTACACCTATAATTGTTTATTTGTTTATGTTGTTTACATGTTTTTCTTCAGCCCAGGAGTGCTGAATTGCACTAGGGGGGAGTGTGGTGACCCCAGGAGTATGGTCGCCACAGTGGCATTGCCTTCCTCCTAGGGAGAGTGATGTCATGCCTGGAAGCAATGAAGGGTCTCTCTGGCAGTTAACCATAACATGCAACACAGTTCCCACTCCGGGCCAGCAGAGGGAGCTCTGAACCAATACTAAGGGGAAGAGCTTCTCTCTGGGGGCCAGGAGGGGAAATTGGTCAGTTAGTGTGAGGAGGGCGTCGTGTGCAGATGTGGAGGAGAAGAGCTGGGAAGACTGAGGAAAGTGAAGAGCTCAGTCCCAGTGATAGCGCATGATCTGGAGCCTGGTCTCCAAGGGTGTATGGATACTATCGGTCCTGCACCAGAAACCAAAGGAATAGAAAGCTGTAAATGCCCTATTCCCACATAATCCTCGGAGGCACAACAGCGACGGGTGAGCCAAGAGAGATAGAAAGCTACGGCGGTCTGCCATGCGAGTGGAGTGTGGATAACATCAGAAAGGAGGAACTCCAGTGTAACTCAGTACTGGGAGTACTTCATAGAGAGCGCTAGTAAGGAGACTGCACAACCCATCTGCCAGAGTGATTCCTGATTTGCTTCCAGGCTAACCAGCTCCTGTGCCATCTGTACTCAGGACCCTGGACTGTATTTGCCAAGTAAAGGTAAATAAACTGCAACCTATTGTGTCCTTGCCTTCTTGCTGCAACATCCCCGGCACTGCTACATCTGTGTGCCTGACACTGCACCTTCCTTCTCAACACTCACCTACACTGCCCTGGGACTACAGCCCTGCCCGTCGAGGGCTATAACATCATTGCTGCACTACACCATCTGTCCTAGAGGATCTCTCTGCAGCATCGGCTTAATATTTGCCTAACACCACAGGTGGCATCACGAATCATCTATTCATAAACTTTATTCCATCACTTCACTCTCTTACATGGACGCCCAGGGCCATGGAACGGGTCACCGCTACTGTGACACTTCCCAGTGAAATACCGGCCCGATACCGAGTACCCCACTGCCCTGGTGGGCGATCCAGAAGCACGCTGGAAGTAAGAGAGCAGAGAGCACTAGGATGCACACTGGGACCTGAATGCAAAGGAGCACCTGTGCTGGAACCAAGACTGGTCCAGTACAGATGCAAAGGTAATAATTAGGCACCTCCTAAAACAGGAAGCAGCCTGAAATACCTGTTGCAGCTGCCCGGAGCAGGGTACTTCCTGGTCAGGATGCATAAGAAGTAGAGGAGGCGCACGGCAGCGGCCTAAGCAGCCGCCTGTAAGCACCCAATGGATGGGACCCTCAATGCGCCTGCCAAGTCGGGAGCGAAGAACAGACCCCCAGAGGAGCCCGGCCCACGGCACACCGAGGAGCGAGGTAAGTATCCTGGGGCTGGAGGGCAGATGGCGGTATAACAGTCAGGCTGGTCAGACAGAATGCTGCGGTACTTGGGACAACGGTGTGGAGCACCCCGCAGGGTCGGGGGTTACTCGATACCAGGCCGGTCAGGCTCTTTTAAAGGGGAAGTGTCACGGCGGTAGTGACTCGGTCCATGGCCCTGGGTGTCCAGTGGTGATGGAAGTTCAAATGAGGGGAAAAGATGGCAGGGTAATTGTAGGGGAAAAGGGGAAATTGTGACACCACCCGTAGTATTCGGCTAGGGTAGCCGACGCTGCTATACAGATCCTCTGGAATGGTGGTACGGCAGCAGAGATGGTGTAGCTCTCCACGGGCAGAGCTGTGTCCCAGGGCATCTAAGATGTTAACTGGTGAGTTGGTGACTGTGTTGTTATGTGCGATGTTAAGCAAGTGGGATGCGAATGACACAAATGACACAGTGAGGTGCAGTTTCACCGGCTTTTACTCACACTTGACCTGTGCACTCAGGTGTCCCGCTTAGCACTGTGTCCTCCGAATAAGGAGTCCAGCCAACTCTCAGTTAATTTGGGAAACACCGTTCCAGGACTTCCTTTTGTGTTTTCCCTCTCTTTCTGGTCGTCTCCCTGTGCTGGTCTTTCCTTTCCTCTTGCCTAGCACCTTCACAACAGTGTCCCTAAGTCAGCAGCCTTGGACCTTGCTGGGTGACGTGGGTCAGGCACCGGCATCCTCTACCTGGCCACCTTTTCAGGGAATTGATGTGGATGTGGCTGAGGTACTTGCAATCACCTAAGTCTCTGGCTTGACAGCTAAGTCTGTCTTTTCCTCCACTGGGCTCAGGGGCCGGTACTCTCACTGCAACGTAGTCCTTCCTTTCCGGGATACGGGCCCCACGGGTGGCTTATCGCACTACCCGTGCCCCTAGGACGCCTTCTGTCCTCTCTAAACTTCCTTTCAGTTCTTCTTCCTTCACTGTGGCTTTGACTTCTCTTACTCCTTCGTTGTCCCGTCACCACCTGACTGGATCTTCCAGAAAGATCATTTACCTCAGGCTTATCTCCATCCACTCAATGTCACCTCTCTGTCACTGATTGGCTACACTCCTTGTCACCCCATCTCCTTCGCTCCTCCCTCTTCTCTACCTTTCTCACTCACCTACCAACACCCTTTCCTAGCCAGTCTGGGATGAGGCCATCCTCCTGAAGAGTACACCCAGATGCCCTAACTGAACTAGTGTGTCTTGCGTGCAAGTGTTGAAGTCCCTGGTGGTGCTTTCTCCTTACCTGAGGGTGGGATATCACACCTCTGGATGAGGGGCAGTACCTCTGTGGCGTTCAGACCCTCAGGGGCGCCACATGTGCAACCCTGCTAGATTCCGAAGAAGTGAGGGACAGCACAGGGACAGAAAATGTTGTGTCTGGTGAAGTATCTTGTGCTGTACCTAAATGTGAACTGGACGAGCTGAGAAAGGAACTGAGTAAAACAGTTTGTTTTAAGCTGGAATTTGACTGTCTCTCTTTGTGTGGAATCTCAAGAAAGAAACCCCCCCAGCGGACCAGAGAGGATCCAGATGGACGGGAAAGCGTACAAAAAGGTTCGCTACCACTGGGACATTGTGTGTATGTGACGGAGGGCCAGGGTGCAACAAAATGCCCATTGAGAGCCACTACTTCAGCCCTGGACCCCGTTTCATTCTGATGTGTGCCTGGAAATCCCGCGCCTGTGACTTCCAGTCCTAGTGTTCTCCAGAACTCTGAAAAGATGAAAGCAGGGTCAGAATGGCCCACCGGAGAACCGGAAGAATCTCCTGTGGGACCAGGCAATGACATCTGCTGGCATACAGGGCCGTCAGCTGTGCTGGCCCCCTACTGCCCCAGGGGTCCCCAACCAGTGGCGTGTTGCCAATAGCTGTACACCACACAGCTGCTATGGGGCCCCTGACTCAGGAGGGCTGCCCGATGCCAGCAGATCAGCAGCGGTAGAGCAGTGGGTGACAGGAGGCAGGAGCGGGCAGGAGCCATGAGCGGGCTGCTGTGGCTAAAGCCACAGCCGGCACATGCTTTAGCCACAGCATTCGGCTCCTGCCTCCTGTCACCAGCTGCTTTACTGCTGCTGCCCCCCAGTGCATGCCACATTCAACTGTATCAACATCATAGATGTAATTTCATCATGTACCATGCTGTGTGTGTTGGGCAGGCGGCAGTGCAGCTGCTGAGACCGGGGCAGAGCCAGAATCAGTAGAAGAGGTGATTATTGTGATTATACATATATAATCAGTTATTGAGTACTGATGGCAATAATATTGTGGAGGGGCCTACATTATATTCTCTCATTCTAGTAAAATGAGAGAGGAGGTAGTCTTATCTTCCAGGCAGCATACGCCCCAAAGTCTGGAAGATCAAAGCAAAAAAGAGGATTTTTAATGAACAAAGCATCATCAAAGAGACATAGAGGTATGATTAGTTTCAGCCTTATACAACGTATATGCCCATATTCCATATTATTATCTAAAAATGCTCAAATAGGGTGACAGAAACTCTTTTAATGTGCACTGTGTAATGGTAAATGTCTCCAGTGGTGGCACTGCAGAGATCCTGAACACTTTTTTTTACAGCTTATTGAGTTTACCTTAGGCAACCTTTTAAACAAGTATCTTAAGTAAACTGTGCAAAAAATATATTTTACTAGGCATTATGATATAATGCTGGTCTTATTCGGAGACCATGATAATTGCACAGCTATGTGGAGGATATGTCTATCTAAACTATCTTCTATTTTCAGAGCATACAGTACGCATGCATTGAAAGAAGGTGATGTCATGATGGGATCACAGGTTGCCAGGTAAAATCACTTCTAGCAATATGGTAAAATCACTTCTAGCTATATGGTATATCTGTAACCATTACTTATTTACTGTATTTTCCATACTTGTATAGCTCCATCACATTCCACAGCGCTTTACATTATCACCATGGACAATAAGACATATACAGTCATGGCCAAAAGTATTGGCACCCTAAAAATTGTTCCAGAAAATGAAATATTTCTCACGGAAAATTATTACAATTACACATGTTTTGTTATACACATGTTTATTTCCTTTGTGTGTATTGGAACAACACAAAAAAAGAGAAAAAAAGCCAAACTGGCCATAATTTTACACAAAATCCCCAAAATGAGCAGAACAAAATTGTTGGCACTTTTCCTAAATTGTAGGTAAACATGTTTCAAGCATGTGATGCTCGTTCAAACTCACCTGTGGCAAGTAACAGGTGTGGACAATATGAAAATTACAACTGAAACCAGATAAAAAGAGAGGTTGTCTTAATATTTGCATTGTGTATCTGTGAGTGTCACACTAGAAACTGAGAACAGAGAAAAGAATGTTCTGAGGACTTGAGAACCAAAATTGTTAAAAAATATCAACAACCTCAATGTTATATGTCCACCTCCAGAGATCTTGATGTTCCTCTGTCCGCAGTGCTCAACATAATAGAGAAGTTTATAACCCATGGCACTGTAGCTAATCGAAAGTCTCATTCAGACAACAGTTTTTTTCACATATGAGAAAAATTAACTGCGTTTTATCAGATTTTTTAATAGTGTCATCAGAGTTTCATCAGTTTTTTTCACTTAAGAAAAGTGGGAAAGCGTTTTTTTCTTATCTGTCAGTCAAGGAAAAACAGGCAGCTCACGGATGTTATCCAAGCGCAGTCACATTTTTTCAAAGACCCATAGACTTTCATTGCCAAGTTTGATCGCATACTCGGATGACTATCGGATATGTCTCCATGATTTTGCACAAGCCACTGAGTCCGACAAAAACCATGGACATGTGAACAGCCTCATATTTAGTCAAAGGTACAAGTGCTATCTATTAATTCTATTCTATCTATTCACAGTAATGTTAATGAGCCCTAACAAGGAGTCCAGACCAAACATTTGAGGTGTTAGGCTAAGCTGTCATGATGAGTATTTGGTGGATCTTTGGTGTTGCAGATTTTCTGTGGCATTTCCGTACCAGTTATCAAAATTAGGTTACTTGCGTTGTTTTTCATTACATTTTTTATTTTTTGTACATGTGTTTTTATCGCATTTTTTCTACTACGTCTTTTGCCTCTTTTGCTGTGTTTTACATAATGCTGCTTTGTTTTTGATACTTCCTGGTATTTGGCTTTCTTAAAACTTTATTGATAAAATCAAGTGCGGATTCCATGCATTTCTATTGTGTTCCTGATGTGGAAATGCGCTAAAAACGCATAGACACTATACTTTTATTAACTGCGGATTGTCCTCAGCTCATTCAAGTCTATAGGCAAATTCTGCAAATAAAAGGTATATTTATCACTATAGGCATGAGATTTTTTTTTATAAATCCCATATACAGCAAAAGTATGCAGTGTCAAAAACTCACCAAATACCCATTGTGTCTACCTTTACCTGATTGTGATGCTACTCTATCACAAGTTAGAAAATAAATGGTCATTTGGCTGCTGTTTCTCAGCTTGAGACCAATGTCTATTTATATAGTGAGGGTGTAATACTGTTAGCTCTATATTGCAGAGAACAATAATATTAAGCATTTGATCATCTACTTTATGTTTTTGTTTTTAATCCAGGGTGATAGAAAGCAAAAATCCTGCCTTTGCTGTTGGAAATTATTATGTTGCACGGTCAGGCTGGACCACATATTTCATATCAGATGGGAAAGAACTCCGTGCTTTGCCATCCATTTGGCCTGAATCACTGCCAAGATCACTGGCACTTGGAGCTGTTGGCATGCCTGGGTAAGCCTTAAAAGTACACACCTCAATGTTTTTATAACCTCCTGAAACATCTGGATAAAATTCATATAATCTATTGGTCCACATTTTGGAGGATGAATAGATAATGAATAAACCATGAAATTCCTGCAATAATCAAATGAAAAGACAATATGTTATACTCTAATTGTGAAGGGAGAGAAATGTAGCTGGTGCACCAACATAAATTGCCCATGTTTACAGATGTACATAGACCGGGTGGAAATAAGTATTGAACACATCACCAATTTTCTAAGTAAATATATTTCTGATGCCCATAAATTAAGTGTAATAATGAGAAAAGACACAGGGAAAAAGGATTGAATACACTTACTGAAATGTAATTAATATTTCATAGAAAAGCCTTTGCTGGTGATGACTGCTTCAAGATACCTCCTGTATGGAGAAACTAGTCGCATACATTGCTCAGGTGTGATTTTGGCCCATTCTTCCACACAAACACGCTACAAGACCTGAAGGTTTTGTGGCTCCTTCTGTGAACTCTGAGCATTAGTTCATCCCATGAATTTTCTATTGGATTCAGGTCAGATGATTAGCTGGCCCATTCTAGCAGCTTTATTTTCTTTCTGTAAAATCAAATGAGAGTTGTATTGGCTGTGTGTTTGTGATCATTAGCAAAAGTAAGAAAAAAGCTCACATAAGCTCACCAGTACAGGCAATGTTTCCCAGAGGGTGCCCTGCACGGGCAAATCCTGACTCCGGTTTCAGGTAAGTAGACATGAAGAGGAAAAGGCAAAGTAGTCCAGCTACCGCCTAAAACATATTTTAGAAAAAACAAGTGAAAAAAAATTGTTAAAAACATTATTTATTTAAAACCAAGAAAAAACATGGATTTAGGCCTATGCGTTTCAAGCGCTACCATACTCTTAATCATAGCGTGTATGCATGGTTATGTAATCCAATGTTAAATTACTTTAAATTCTTTCTCTAACCAGAGTAACAGCATACATTGGTCTACAGGAAATCTGCAATCCAAAGCCAGGGGAAGTCTTGCTTGTGAACAGTGCTGCTGGTGCTGTGGGCACAATAGTAGGACAAATTGCTAAGATAAAGGTACATTATAAGCCATGTCTAAATGTTATTTTTACATATGTCACAAGTACATGAGGTTCTGAATTACTCTGCATACTTATCCAAATGGTATAAAAGGGGCTACTGTCATGACATGCAGTATGAGGGGTTTTATAACTCAGCCGTCATGTTTATATTTTACCATATGTTGATTATTTTATTTCTCAAAAAACGCATTTAAAATAAGCACAGTTTTCCCAACCTTTATAGCATTCTGGAATCCAGAGAAAAAATGGATATTTCTGGGAACTCCTAGCATTTTTTTCAAAAGAGAAAAAAAGACTAAAAATAAGTAGCACAAACAATTAATAAAAAACTGTATTAATAAATAGCTCTTATTCAAAAGCAGAATAAATAATCAACGACACAACAGTGTTAACAAGGGCAAGGTAACAATCACAACTGTCAAAGAAACAATAAAGAACAAAAAAAGGAGAAGAGGTTAACTTTTTTTTACCATGTCAAAATCCAGTTTGTCAGATACTACAGTTCTGACATCAGCCTTCTAAAATTAATTTAAACCCCAAACCAGATTCTAAAATTAATTTGGAACCCATGCTCCAAGACACACAAAAGCAGGTATTTACTTACCTGACACCTTGTGTACCAGTCCATTAAGGACCTGACTTTGTCTGAAGGCACCCTGGGCTAAGGGATATCATCAGTCTGTGCCACCAGTGAACATCTTTGTACTGCATGCACAGTGCATATAACCACAGAACTGTTCAGAACCTTGCCAGTCTTGAAGACATACACTGGAGTCAGATGCTCCTGATTCATGAAGAGGCATACACCTCTTCATGAATCAGGAACTTCGAACAAGTGGCATACACTTCTGTGTGAGTCTCTCCACTAGTGATGAGCGAGTATACTCGCTGCGTGGGTTCGCCCGAGCATGCTCGGGTGTTCTCCGAGTATTGTGTCGATGTTGCTGCATGATTTGTGGCTGCTGGACAGCTTGAATACATGTGGGGATTGCCTGTTTGTTAGAGAATTCCCACATGTTCTCGGGCTGTCTGGCAACCACAAATCATGCAGCTGCGTCGACAAAACTAAATCTCCAAGCATGCCAAAATACTCGGAGGACACCCAAGCATGCTCAGGAAAACCCGAGCAACAAGTATACTCACTCATCATTACTCGTCACTAATCCTACTCTACTCTCTAATGGAGTAAGATTTGTGGCATAGCAAACATCAGAACTCATCCCAAATTTGGCAAGTGGAGGTTGCCTTGTCCTTCCCAAACTTGGCCCACTTTGTTGAATCTGAACGAAAATAGTGTCAAAACTTCGAAAGTCGCAGAATTTTAGTGCAGCTGCCAGTTGGACCAAAATTATGCAACTTTGTAAACATTTTTAGACCAGAATACTGATCTAAAAGCTTTGATAAATCAGGCTCAAAATATGTAATGAATGCGAATAGATATTTGATATGAGTGTATTTGTAATTATAAAAAATATTTTTTATCTCCAGGGCTGTAAAGTAGTTGGATCTGCTGGGTCAGATGAAAAACTTGCATATTTAAAAGAAATTGGTTTTGATGAAGCTTTTAACTACAAGACAGTGAGCTCTTTGGATGAAGCTCTGAAGAAGGCCTCTCCGGAAGGCTATGACTGCTATTTTGAACATGTAAGTTACAAACTGTTATGAAACTGTCTTTCTCAACATCACAAATGGAACAAATTGAAACGTGCTAGTAAAAATAAGCAACTTTGCAATTTACTTGCTATTAAAGATCCTCATTTACTTGCTATTAAAGTCCTACTGGGCTGGCCAGGCTCCATTGGTGAAAGTGTGGAGACTGTACCGCATGACCTCTCGACGTATTAGTGATGTCAGGTGGAGCTGCGAGATGCAGTTTTTCACATACAGTGGGTATGGAAAGTATTCAGACCCCTTTAAATTTTTCACTCTTTGTTTCATTGCAGCCATTTGGTAAATTCAAAACAGTTCCTTTTTTAAAAAAATTTATTAAAAAAGAAAAACTGAAATATCACATGGTCATAAGTATTCAGACCCTTTGCTCAGTATTGAGTAGGAGAACCCCTTTGAGCTAGTACAGCCATAAGTCTTCTTGGGAATGATGCAACAAGTTTTTCACACCTGTATTTGGGGATCCTCTGCCATTCTTCCTTGCAGATCCTCTCCAGTTCCATCAGGTTGGATGGTGAACGTTGGTGGACAGCCATTTTCAGGTCTCTCCAGAGATGCTCAATTGGGTTTAGGTCAGGGCTCTGGCTGGGCCAGTCAAGAATGGTCAAAGAGGAGCAGTGGACTGTTATTTTATTTATTATTTCATTAACCTAATGTGTGGACATTCAGGCAGCCAATTAGGGTGCAGAAACCTTCCACAACGTCAAGACACAAGGGCTTGAGTCATTGGCTGCCAAAGTCACATGTGCCTCTCCATATAAAAAGTGGGTATGTGGCTTTGGTGCCATTTTATGAGTGTAACAGCGTAGTGAGGCTGCTGCAACTAGTCAGATAGTTAGCTAGGCGGTTTATTCTCAGCTAGTTTAGATAGATTGCCACTTCAGCATATAAATCCATTAGCGCTGCTGATTTTAGAGTGACCAGTCGACAATTCAACCTATAAATCTTTTGTGCTGATTCTATGGTCCTGCCACAAATAAATACTAATTGATAATTTAGTGACAAGTGACTGACAGGTCTGGGCCTAGAGTCGTGAAACAGCTGATTTATAAGAGGGAAAGGGTACATCCAACATGAGTTGGAAAAAGCAAGTTCGTGGTGCAAGGATAAATTGTGGTGTACTTTGGGCAGGTGGTAATGTTACTGAGAGCTCTACTAAACAGACACCATTTCATCCTATCTAAAGGCAACTGACAACTTATGCTACTGGATGGGCTACTCAGCTCCCATTTCTTGGCAGCCGCACAGTGATACACCTTGTAGATAATTTTTTGAAATGTGGAGCCTCCAAGTTGGGTCTTCATCTGGTGGGTTGCCTGTAGTGGAAGGAGACTCAGAGTACCAGGCCCACACCTGTCATTTATTCACCTCTTACTGATCAATTTGTAAGCGAGAAATGCTGGGCCAAGCCCTGTCCCTTCCATCCATGCTGCGCCACTATAAAATCTCTACTGAACCAAGATGAGCGAGTATGCAGAGCTGTTCACCCATTCTATTTCATGGGCATCAGTGGTCTGCTCCAAAGATTCACAGATTCAAGAAGAGGAAAGCTTCTGCAATGATGTCCCAAATTTTTTTCACTTGGATACGAGGCTGGAAAAAGTAGGGTCCTAGCAAAATCCATACCCTCATCACCAGATGTTACCCCCAGGGGTGGATGTGATCCTGATGAGACTCAGATACCTGAGTTGCACGCATACTGTAATGTGTTGTCAAGGTAGGAAGAGGAGGAGGGTGACTCTCAGAGCGAGGAGAGGGAGAACAGAGAGGACAGCAGGCCTACACCACTCCCTCACTGACCTCTTAATTTTAAAGCTGTAAAAGGTGGCCCAGACCCTGTCTCATGCATAGCTCATGCATGACTGCTGCGCCATTAGGTAATTTCTACTGTGGGTCAATTGATGCCACTTTTACTGGGGTCTGGCCCTAATTTTTGGAAATGTTTAGACTCCAAGTTGGTTCTCTTTTATGTGTGTTGCTTGTAGCATTAGGGCTCCCAGACCGGCAGGACTACGCTTACTTTCAATCAACTACCAGTGTTACTATCCTTAAATGTTTCTAACAATAGTGGCATAGCATGTCTACACTGGTCCCTCACCCACCTCTTTAAAGGAACTTGTCATCAGTTTTGGCCGATATAAGTTTCGGCCATCACCTTTGAGAACTGATATACAGCATTCTATAATGCTATATATAAGCCCCCAACATGACCTGGAAAAGAAGAAAAATAACTTTTATTATACTCAACTACGGGGTGGTCTGGTCCAAGGAGTGTCCTGGTCCGGCGCCTCCCATCTTCTTACGATCACTGTCCTCCTTCTTATTTGTGTGGATGACACAGTCTCCCCAACAGGCGTACTTCTCTGCCCTGCTGAGGGCAGAGCAAAGTACTGCAGTGCGCAGGCATCAGGGATCTTTGACCTTTTGCGGCATCTGTGCACTGCAGTACTTTGCTCTGCCCTTAACAGGGCAGAGAAATAGGCCTGCACAGGAGCGTGGCACAAAGCATCCAGGAGGACGGCATTGCATGAAGATGGGAGGCGCCAGACCAAGAAGAACGACACTCCTTGGACCGGACCATCACGCAGGTGAGTATAATAAAAGTTATTTTTCTACTCTTACAAGTCAAGTTGGGGCAGATATGCAGCATTATGGAATGCTGTATGTCAGCTTTGAAAAGTGATGGCCGTAACTTATATCGGCCAACACTGATGACAGGTTTCCTTTAATTTTAACTTAAATTCAAAGCTGGAAATGCTGATGTAAGGGAGGGACAGGACTATAGTCATGACCTGAATTACTGCAACCTCTATGTCCAGTCCTTCCCCTACAGAAAACTGTACTCTTCTCTTCAGCGTACCTGCATCTCCAAATTCAGCTTCCTCTGGGCACTTCCCAGGCAACGATGGTCCCTCTTCCTTGTGACCCCAATGGAGACACAGTCCAAGTTAACTTTAACATTTTCTTTACTGAGTACTTCACAAGTTACATCCACAGTTGGTACATCGTGACATTTACTTGTTTCCTCATCTTTCCCTTTCTGGCTGTCGCTTCAGTGCAGTACATGCCCAGACCGATCCGTCCTAGACTGCTCCCCAGTTCCTTTCTGGCCTGACCTCGCAATGATGACAATTCCTTCTGCCTGATTCACCCCAGACTCAAAATCATCAGTCACCAGGTTTGGTTGCCTCTGGTAAAGCATCTGGCCCATCTGTACCGATCTCGTCGTAGCTCCAACTTCCCTCATCTCATCAGCTCAACCGACTCCTGCCCTAAAAGCATCTGCCCAGGCGATAAGTCACCACATCTTTCCTTTCCTGTTCTGGCCCACTGCTATGACACACAGTGGCTGTGGGTAACGTGGCTGCAACGCTTTAACACTAGGGCACCCTGGCCCTGTCTGACTTAATTTCCTAAAAACTTCTCTCTTACTACCCGGCACCCCCTCCTACAATTAACCCTCTATAAACATCCTATCAGCTATACCGATAAGTATGCCCCCATTTAGTGGCCCACAACAGAACTACACTTACCCTATGTATAAGAACTATGTACTAAAGTGCCCTCCTCTAATGTCCCCAAAAGAATGCACTTACTTACCCTAAACTACACATGAACATCAATACACATCACTTTATTTTATTTACAGTGTAGTACTTGGAGCACAGCCTCTAAAGAATGGTAACATAATATATATATATATATATATATATATATATATATATATATATATATAGCAGTACCAGTAAAGTGAGCTTTAATACATCTTCATATGTAGCAGTAATGCAAGCATTCAACATATACATTATCAGTATTAGCAATATGTACATATTAACAAATCAAAGGCAATTAGAGGAAGGGAAGCAAAAGGGACATCATATCTCACCCCCTTACAGTGACACAGACTTTGTCTCTTGCATGGCCCATGGCTGACTGCTGCACCATTATAAAATTGGGTCAATTGATGACACTTTTCCTGGTGTCTGCCTCTAATTGTTGGGACTCCAAGTTGAATCTCCTTCATGTGTGTTGCCTGAATTTGGCAGGACTCTCAGACCACCAGGCTTACACTTGTCACTCATCCACCTATTACGGATCAATATTTAAGCTAGAAATTCTGTTCCAAGCCCTGTACCATGCATCCATGCTCGAAAATTATACTCTTTACTAGATGGTGGCCCGATTCTAAAGGCCCCGTCACACACAGCGAGATCGCTAGTGAGATCGCTGATTTTGTGATGCAACAGCCATCTCGCCAGCGATCTCGCTGTGTGTGGCACGCATCAGCGACCGCCCCCCCCACCGGGTATCGCTGATCGTGCTCTAATGTCCTGGGCCATTTTTTGATGGTTGGTCTCCCGCTGGCCAGCATGCATCGCATGTGGCAGCGGGAGACCAATGATCAGCGAGCTCCCATCGCTGTAAGCAGATGCTGGGAGCTGGTATTCAAGGTAAATATTGGGTAACTAAGCGCGGGTCGCTTAGTTACCCGCTGTGTACCTTGGATACCTGCGTGCTGGCGCTGGGAGCTGGTATCCAAGGTACACAGCGGGTAACTAAGTGACGCGTGCTTAGTTACCCGATATTTACCTTGGATACCTGCTCTCAGCGTGAGCACACAGGTATCCAAGGTACACCGCGGGTAACTAAGCGACGCGCTCGCTTAGTTACCTGATATTTACCTTGGATACCAGCGTCCTCGCTGGTCCTGATCGCTGGTGAAATCTGCCTGTTTGACAGCTCACCAGCGATCATGTAGCGTGGCACCAGCGATCCTGATGAGGTTGTATTATTGTCGGGATCACTGGTGCATCGTTTAGTGAGACGGGACCCTAACACATCGGGTATTCTAGAATATGTATGTAGTTTATTTAAAGGGAATTTGTGACCCCATTTTTGCCTCATAAGCTGGGGCCACTGCCATCAGGGGCTTATCTACAGCATTCTGTAATGCTGTAGATAAGCCCCCAATGAAACCTGAAAAATAAGAAAAACACGTTAGATTATACTCACCGGGGGGTGGGGGTGGGTACGGTGGGTGTCGCGGTCTGGCGCCTCCCATCTTCATACGATGATGTCCTCCTCCTTGCTTCTCCCTCGGATATTGCGCACACGTACTTTATCTGCCCTGTTGAGGGCATAGTAAAGTACTGCAGTGTGCAGGCGCCGGGAAAGGTCAGAGAGGTCCAGCGCCTGTGCACTGCAGTATTCTGCCCTCAACAGAGCCGATAAAGTACGTGTGCGCAGGAGCCGAGGGAGAAGCAAGGAGGAGGATGTCATCGTATGAAGATGGGAGGCGCCGGACGGGACAGCGACACCCATCGGACTGGACCGAACGCCGGGGTGAGTATAATCTAACTCTTTTTTCTTATCTTTCAGGTTTCATCGGGGGCTTATCTACAGCATTACAGAATGCTGTAGAAAAGCCCCTGATGGTGGCGGCAAATCCGTGCAGCAGGAGATGACCCGCGGCAACCGTCGGGAGATCAGCGGCTAGCGCATCAGATATCCCGACGGTAGCAGTGGTGTGCGTCGGTCGAATTCCGCACCAATTCGCAGCTGGACTGTGCCTGTCGCTGATTGGTCGCGGCCGGCCAGGCGCGACTAATCAGCGACGTGGGATTTCCATTACAAACAGACACACAGAATTAGACGATTATATAGTAGATACTCTGGGTCAATTGATGCCACTTTTCCTGGTGTCTACCCTGAATTTGAGCTGTTTTGGCAGCTTTTGGGCCCCACAGAAGGTGTTGTATATGCATTTGGTTTTGCCTCCCATTGAAATCAATGTGGTTCAGATAAGTTTGACAAACATTAAGAAGTTCGCCGAGCCAAACCGAACCGAACCTTAAAAGGTTCGCTCATCTCTAATGGGTTCCTTGATTCTTCTCAAATCTTTTGCAATTAATTTGTCTTTTTTTGCTAAAAAAGGTTTTTTTCAACCCTGTTAACTATTTGTAAGAAAACTTTTGATGGTTTTCTGATCACGCCCCAATATTTTAGCACTTTTCACTTACAAAAAGCAAGTTTTACTGAGTTTTTGCTGTTTTTGCTGTGTTTGAATGGTGTCTTGTGTACATTGATAAACTTTAGGGCCCCCCCAAATAGCATGTTTTAACGTCCTTAGGTTTTTGCACTTACCCATTATTTCCAATGGGTGTTGTTAAGGAGAGATATTTTCGGTTGAGGTACAAACTATCTCCAATCTACCATTATTGGTCCAAATTAAAATAAAATTAAATAAATACGATACATGGGAGCCAAGAATATACACACAGCCAGTGTCTGTCAGTATACAGTTCTTCTCTGGTCTTCAGATGCCCAGTCACAAAATTTTATTACAGCCACAGAGATAAGGAAAGTGGGAATGGCTTCTTACATTATATTATGTAAGAGAGAAGATATTTAAGTTGGGAAAAACCAAATCGTAAATTACGGATTCTGTCAAAATTCCTTTCTCACTGGTTCTAACCAGCTTACTATACTTTTTGAAAAAAAGAGAAATGTTTAACACAAAAATACCTCTATATCAGAGACAACACATTATTGTTTTATGAATAACGCTTTTATTATTATTATTATTAATATTTATTTATATAGCGCCATTGATTCCATGGTGCTGTACATGAGAAGGGGTTTCATACAAATTACAGATATCACTAACAGCAAACAAACTAACAATCACAGACTGATATAGAGGGGAGAGAGGACCCTGCCTTTTCGGGCTTACATGCTACAGGATGGTGGGGAAGGAGACAGTAGGTTGGGGGGTTGCAGCAGTTCCAGTGATGGTGAGGCGGTAGCTCCAGTAGTGGTGAGGAGGCAGCGGGGATCATTGCAGGCTGTAGGCTTTCCTGAAGAGGTGGGTTTTTAGGTTCCGTCTGAAGGATCCGAATGTGGTTGATAGCCGGACGCGTTGGGGCAAAGAATTCCAGAGGATGGGGGCTATTCGGGAGAAGTCTTGGAGGCGGTTGGGTGAGGAGCGAATAAGTGTGGATGAGAGAAGGCGGTCTTGGAAGGACCGGAGTTTACATGAGGGAAGGTATCGGGAGATTACATCAGAGATGTATGGAGGAGACAGGTTATAGATGGCCTTATAGATCAGTATTAGTAATTTGAACTGGATACACTGAGGGAATGGGAAACAGTGAAGAGATTTGCAGAGCGGAGAAGCGGAGGAGTAGCGAGGAGAAAGATGAATTATTCGGGCAGCAGAGTTAAGGATGAACTGGAGAGGTGGGAGGGTGTTAGCAGGGAGGCCACAGAAAAGGATATTGCACTTATAAAGCTAATGCTAAAATACAAAATTATCAATCATATATAGGTAGATTTAATTGTCCAAAATAATAATCAAAGCAAAGTATAAATATTTACCATAACAGTGAAAATATGCAGAAAAAAGCCCTGAAATTAGTGACAAGCTGCAGTTTTCAGTTAAAATTTGGATTAAAATGCAAAACGCAACGTGTCAACATAGCCTTAGTTAAACTGTGCGCTCCTGCAGATCTGTGTTGCGAAAACAACCTCAAATGTGCTTTTGTGCAAAATTGTTAGATTTCATTTGAAAAGAAGTTCTTATGACAGCATTAGAAACCCTTATGTTTGCTCTCCTAATTTTAATGAAAAGGCAGCTGGAGCTGTGGGCATATGAAATGTCTACGGACTGTCAGCCTGGGCAGCTGAGCTGTCTGTATTGAGTTACAACTACAAGAAGCTGTTTTACCTAGAACCACTGCAGGCAGTAAAGGGAGGGGGAAATAGCAATGCTGCGGGGCCTTCATTCCAAATCATTGTAGATTCTAAGAAATTGTTGTTTTGCAGATATCTTTAGAAAGTTCATTGAACTTTTACAAAACTTCAAAAAGTTAAAAAAAAGAGTGTTTATTACTAGTCCATTTATCTAATTCAGATATGGCATATATTTTAGTTAGTTTTGAACATTAACACAATATTGGACAGAGAAAGATTTGGATGAATCCATATTTACATGATATAGATGTACAGCTCATATCTAGTTTGAAAAGCTTAAAGCACCACTCCGGCATTATTTTTTTTATTGCACGTCTGGAGTGGTGCTTTACATATAAGTCCCCTGCTCCCCTGTCTCATACTCATCTTTATCGTTTTCCAGCATTGCTGCCATCGGTCTCTGTCAATGTGACTTGCCTACAGCTCCAGTCAGGGGCGGACACTGACAGCTTGGGGCCCCTGTGCAAGAATTGTGTCTGGGCCCCCCTCCTTCTATGGCGTCAAAGCTACATGTGTATTAATATATATATATATATATATATATACAGTTGTGGCCAAAAGTATTGACACCCCTGCAATTCTGTCAGATAATACTTAGTTTCTTCCTGAAAATGATTGCAAACACAAATTCTTTGGTATTATTATCTTCATTTAATTTGTCTTAAATGAAAAAACACAAAAGAGAATGAAGCAAAAAGCAAAACATTGATCATTTCACACAAAACTCCAAAAATGGGCCAGACAAAAGTATTGGCACCCTCAGCCTAATACTTGGTTGCACAACCTTTAGCCAAAATAACTGCGACCAACCGCTTCCGGTAACCATCAATGAGTTTCTTACAATGCTCTGCTGGAATTTTAGACCATTCTTCTTTGGCAAACTGCTCCAGGTCCCTGATATTTGAAGGGTGCCTTCTCCAAACTGCCATTTTTAAAATCTCTCCACAGGTGTTCTATGGGATTTAGGTCTGGACTCATTGCTGGCCACCTTAGAAGTCTCCAGTGCTTTCTCTCAAACCATTTTCTAGTGCTTTTTGAAGTGTGTTTTGGGTCATTGTCCTGCTGGAAGACCCATGACCTCTGAGGGAGACCCAGCTTTCTCACACTGGGCCCTACATTATGCTGCAAAATTTGTAGTAGTCTTCTGACTTCATAATGCCATGCACACAGTCAAGCAGTCCAGTGCCAGAGGCTGCAAAGCAACCCCAAAACATCAGGGAACCTCCTCCATGTTTGACTGTAGGGACCGTGTTCTTTTCTTTGAATGCCTCTTTTTTTCTCCTGTAAACTCTATGTTGATGCCTTTGCCCAAAAAGCTCTACTTTTGTCTCATCTGACCAGAGAACATTCTTCCAAAACGTTTTAGGCTTTTTCAGGTAAGTTTTGGCAAACTCCAGCCTGGCTTTTTTATGTCTCGGGGTAAGAAGTGGGGTCTTCCTGGGTCTCCTACCATACAGTCCCTTTTCATTCAGATGCCGACGGATAGTATGGGTTGATACTGTTGTACCCTCGGACTGCAGGGAAGCTTGAACTTGTTTGGATGTTAGTCGAGGTTCTTTATCCAACATCCGCACTATCTTGCGTTGAAATCTCTTGTCAATTTTTCTTTTCCGTCCACATCTAGGGAGGTTAGCCACAGTGCCATGGGCTTTAAGCTTCTTGATGACACTGTGCACGGTAGACACAGGAACATTCAGGTCTTTGGAGATGGACTTGTAGCCTTGAGATTGCTCATGCTTCCTCACAATTTGGTTTCTCAAGTCCTCAGACAGTTCTTTGGTCTTCTTTCTTTTCTCCATGCTCAATGTGGTACACACAAGGACACAGGACAGAGGTTGAGTCAACTTTAATCCATGTCAACTGGCTGCAAGTGTGATTTAGTTATTGCCAACACCTGTTAGGTGCCACAGGTAAGTTACAGGTGCTGTTAATTACAGAAATTAGAGAAGCATCACATGATTTTTCCAACAGTGCCAATACTTTTGTCCACCCTCTTTTTTATGTTTGGTGTGGAATTATATCCAATTTGGCATTAGGACAATTCTTTTTGTGTTTTTTCATTTAAGACAAATTAAATGAGGAAAATAATACCAAAGAATTTGTGTTTGCAATCATTTTCAGGAAGAAACTGAGTATTATCTGACAGAATTGCAGGGGTGTCAATACTTTTGGCCACAACTGTATATATATATTGATATTATATAGCCACACACACATACACATATATATATATATATATATATACACTCACTGGCCACTTTATTAGGTACACCATGCTAGTAACGGGTTGGACCCCCTTTTGCCTTCAGAACTGCCTCAATTCTTCGTGGCAGAGATTCAACAAGGTGCTGGAAGCATTCCTCAGAGATTTTGGACCATATTGACATGATGGCATCACACAGTTGGCGCAGATTTGTCGGCTGCACATCCCTGATGCGAATCTCCCGTTCCACCACATCCCAAAGATGCTCTATTGGATTGAGATCTGGTGACTGAGGAGGCCATTTGAGTACAGTGAACTCATTGTCATGTTCAAGAAACCAATCTGAGATGATTCGAGCTTTATGACATGGCGCATTATCCTGCTGAAAGTAGCCATCAGATGTTGGGTACATTGTGGTCATAAAGGGATGGACATGGTCAGCAACAATACTCAGGTAGGCTGTGGCGTTGCAACGATGCTCAATTGGTACCAAGGGGCCCAAAGAGTGCCAAGAAAAAATTCCCCACACCATGACACCACCACCACCAGCCTGAACCGTTGATACAAGGCAGGATGGATCCATGCTTTCATGTTGTTTACGCCAAATTCTGACCCTACCATCCGAATGTCGCAGCAGAAATCGAGACTCATCAGACCAGGCAACGTTTTTCCAATCTTCTACTGTCCAATTTCGATGAGCTTGTGCAAATTGTAGCCTCAGTTTCCTGTTCTTAGCTGAGAGGAGTGGTACCCAGTGTGGTCTTCTGCTGCTGTAGCCCATCTGCCTCAAAGTTCGACGCACTGTGCGTTCAGAGATGCTCTTCTGCCTACCTTGGTTGTAACGGGTGGCAATTTGAGTCACTGTTGCCTTTCTATCAGCTCGAACCAGTATGCCCATTCTCCTCTGACCTCTGGCATCAACAAGGCATTTCCGCCCACAGAACTGCCGCTCACTGGATTTTTTTTCTTTTTCGGACCATTCTCTGTAAACCCTAGAGATGGTTGTGCGTGAAAATCCCAGTAGATCAGCAGTTTCTGAAATACTCAGACCAGCCCTTCTGGCACCAACAATCATGCCACGTTCAAAGGCACTCAAATCACCTTTCTTCCCCATACTGATGCTCGGTTTGAACTGCAGGAGATTGTCTTGACCATGTCTACATGCCTAAATGCACTGAGTTGCCGCCATGTGATTGGCTGATTAGAAATTAAGTCTTAACACACAGTTGGACAGGTGTACCTAATAAAGTGGCCAGTGAGTGTATATATATTACATAGTCTCCTTTATTATGTATATTGCTGTCCCTTACACAGTGCCCGCTTATGTATAGTACCGTCCCTTACATATTGAATTATAAAGAGCCCTGTTTTTTATTACATACCGTCCTGTCTTGTTAGATGTATAATGCAATGATGGCTGATGGAGCATGGGAAAGCATCCTTTCTAATGGAGGAGCTGATGGACTGGTAGTTTGGTCGCCGGCTGCTCCATCAGCAGTCATTTTATATCTAACAAAAGAGGGGACTATGTAATAAAAGAGGGCACTGTAAATAACAAAATTAACAAGAATACACTATGTAAGAGACAGCACTATACATAAGAGCAGAGGAAGCTATATAATAAGAGATGGCACCATATATAACTAGAGAGGATGGTACGTAATAAGGGACGTGTTATACATAATAAAAGAGGAAACTATGTAACTAAGGGTGGTGTTATACACAATTAGTGAGTCCACTATATACTAAGGGACTGTGTTAGACATATTGAGTACACTATATACTAAGGGACTGTGTTAGACATAATAAGCGATAACGTCTTCCTCCAACTCCCCCTGTTCCTAAGGCCATTATAAGTCCCCTTTCCTAACATCCCAATCCCCCACACCCCTCATTGTCCTCCTCCCCTCGCATCCCATTATTGTCCTCTCCCCCACCCCATCATTGCCCTCTTCACCACCTCCATCATTTTCTTCTCCCCCTCCGCTATCTTTGTTTTCCCCCCCCACCACTCCCATCATTGCCCATTCCACCACCTCCATCATTTCTTCCTCCTCCACCACCCCCATTATTGCCCTTTCCACCACCACCAGTGCATTCTCCCCCACCACCCCTATCATTTCTTTTTCCCCATCACCCCATCATTGCCCTTTCCATCACCCCATCATTGCCTTCTCTCCATCACCCCCATCATTGCCTTCTCCCCATCACTCCCATCATTGCCTTCTCCATCACCCCATCACTGCCTTCTCCCCATCACTCCCATCATTGCCTTCTCCCCATCACTCCCATCATTGCCTGCTCCATCACCCCATCACTCCCATCATTGCCTTCTCCCCATCACTCCCATCATTGCCTACTCCCATCATTGCCTGCTCCATCACCCCATCACTCCTATCATTGCCTTCTCCCCTTCACTTCCATCATTGCCTGCTCCATCACCCCCATCATTGCCTGCCCCATCGCCCCATCACTCCCATCATTGCCGTCTCCCCATCACTCCCTTCTCTCCATCACTCCCATCATTGCCTTCTCCCCATCACTTCCTTCTCTCCATCACTCCCATCATTGCCTTCTCCCCATTACTCCATGATCCCATCAATGCCTTCTTTCCATCACCTCTCATGGCCTTCTCCTATTACCCCTCATGGCCTTCTCCCATCACCCCGGGCATCATGACCTTCTCTCCTCATCACAGTCTTCTCCTCATGTCCGCATCTCCTCCAGGGCCAGGCTCCACCTACACACACACAGACACACACTTACATACACACAGACATGCATACACACACAAACATACACATACACATATACATACACACACAGACATACATGCACACACATACACACAGACACACACACACATACATACATATACACACAGACACAGACATACACACATACATACACACACAGACATACATACACACATACACACACATACATACACAGACACACACATACATACACATACACACAGACATACATACACAGACATACATACAGACACACACATACATACACACCTACACACACAGACATACACACACATACATACATACACACAGACACACAGACATACACACAGACACAGACATACACACATACATACACACATACATACGCAGACATACACACAGACATACACACAGACACACACACATACATACACACATACAGACATACACACATACACACACATACACACAGACATACACACAGGCCCACATACATACAGACACACATACATACACACACAGACATATACACACATGCACACACACACATACATACATACACACACATACAAACATACACACATACACAAAGACATACACACACACAAACATACACATACACAGATATACACACATACATACACACACACACACACACATACATACACAGACATACACACATACACACACATACAAACATACAGACATACACATACACACACAGACATACACACAGACACACAAACATACACACAAGTGACTGGTCTGTGGCTGCAGCCACCATCCAGCCGGTGCCAAAGGTACAGTGAGAGAGACAGTCTGTCTCCTCTCCTCCTCTCCTACCCCACAGCAGCAGCGCAGCACAGCGTGACTGACGCTGATATCATCTCAGCTCAGGGTTGGCTCCTCTTCTCCTTGCGCCTGGCGTTCCACATGGCTAATTTGAATAATTAGCCATGCGGTGCTGGAGGCTGGAGGGGCCCCCTCTCTCCCGGGGCCCCCGTGCAATGCACGGGCTGCACGGGCGGTAGGTTCGCCCCTGGCTCCAGTGTTTCATGGAGCAGCGCAAAGTCACTTTTCAATACAGGTCAATGGGAGCCTCGTTCTGGCCTCATAGACTTACACTGAGAGTTTGTGACCTAGCTGCTGACTTCCAGCCAGTCTAATCTACGTTCACAAGAGGGTGCCATGTGACCGCAGCAGTGCCGAAAAACAGTAAAGATGCCAGAGGGTGAGTACATGACCAGGGGCAGGGGACCTTAAACATCACTCCATAGTTGGAAAAAAATAACGCTGGAGTGGCTTTAAATAATATTTCAAAAGAATATGGGGTTTCAACCAATGCTTTACTAATTAATTTAAATTAAGAGCGCATAATATCCTACTATTAGACAATGCCACAAAAGTAATGATTGGACCCCCTCATTTGTCTTCTCCTTATTTCTCCATTTAATTAAATAGGTTGGAGGGAAGTTTGCAGATACAGCCCTGCAGCAAATGAAAGACTTTGGAAGAATAGCAGTCTGTGGATGCATCTCAATGTACAATGACTCCATTCCGCAAACAGGTGACTCATGATTTCAAGTATAAATTGTGTAAAAGAATCATATCTGATAACTGAATAGAAAGCCTCTTTCACACATCAGTGTGTCCGCTACGTGTGGTAACAGTTTTCACACGTACCGGAGACTTACATACGTAGACCCACTTGAATGAGTCTGTGTTCATGTCAGTGTGTTTCCACGGACCTTGCGTGCGTGGGCAAAACATGCTGACATGTCCATTTTTTATCAGCAGCACGGGCCGCAAAATGTTGTGCACACTGATGACAAACAGTGTGTCATTAGTGTGACACGTACCAGGCACCTGTGAATCAGCAGTACAGTTCATGCTATTCCCTGGAGCCGGGTGCTGAAAACCGCTCTTATCATTCGCAACGCAAGCAGGGGAGAATGCTGAGAGTTGTATTCAACTGATAACAGAGTTATCATCAGCCGCCCCCTGCGCTATAAATAATTAAATAATAATTAAATTATGTTGGACTTATTTATTTAATTATAAAATTTATTATTATATTATTTAATTTACTCATTAATATAGCGCCATTAATTCCACAGCGCTTTAAAGACATTATTGGCACTGTCCCCGATGGGGCTCACAATCTAAATTCACTATCAGTATGTCTTTGGAATGTGGGGGGAAACTCCTTGCAGATATTGTCCTTGGTGGGAATTGAACCCAGGACCCCAGCGCTGCAAGGCTGCAGTGCTAACCACTGAACCAGCCAGGCAAAACTGAGAGTTGTGGGCTGCAACCCTCAGCTGTCAGCTTTAGTAAGGCTGGTTAGCAAGAATAGAGGGGTCCCCACTTGGTATTTTTTAATTCTATAAATAATTTAAAAAACAGCGTGGGGGTTCCTCCATTTTTGAAAGCCAGCCTTGCTAAAGCAGACAGCTGGGGGCTGGTATTCTCAGGCTGGTAAGGGGCCATGGATATTGCCCACTCCCCAACCCAAAAATAGCATCCTGCAACCACCCAGAATATTAGATGCGCCAATTCTGGTGCTTTGCCTGGCTCTTCCCACTTACCCTATGGCTGTGGCAAGTGGGGTTCATATTTGTGGGGTTGATGTCACTTTTGTTTTGTCTCGTGATATCAAGTCCACAGCTTAGTAATGGAGAGGCTTTATAAATTCATGACGAACAGAGGCATTCCCTATGCCACAAATATTACTATAGTCCATGGCTGGAGTAAGATTTGTGGTGAGGTGCACATGGAGGAGCATGCCACTTCGCCGTTTTGCCTGATTTATTAAGAGGGATGTACCTCTTAATAAATCAAATGCCTCGCACCCCACCCCACACCCTCATCAGACTGGTATGAAAAAAGGCTGTTCTTAATTATTCAGTAAAAAGTTCAGTAAAAGTTATTGAGTAAAATTCAGCTACCAAAACCATGTAACATACTATTACATTTTTTTACTTTATTCCTTCAATTTTCACTCTTTCCACCCCAGCATAGGCATACATTCAGCCATACTGAACCCACTATGCTCCATTTCAGCAGGTTCATGATGCAATTGGAGCAGAAAGCATAAGAAGACATCTAAAAGGCAGCAAGGAGACCTCAGTTACAACCATATTAAGCCTTTTTTACATATCTAACATTTTTAATGCATAAAATATAGATGTGTCAATGTTTTTTTTAAGCAGAAACTAACTGGAAACTCACCAAATCCTCCTCCAAATCTCAAAACTCCTAAAAAAACTTGAAGTTTCCACTCAATTTCTGCTCCAAGAACTCACCGAAACACGTGTCTTCTGTTCCTGAGTATCCGTGTATTGCTGGTCATTCTCTGTTTAGAAATATGGTTGTTCAGATGGGACAGAGAAGTACAAATGTAGATTGTTCAGCCAAGAGCCCGTTGGTTGTCGCAGCTGTCAGTGAATCACAATACAACGCAATCATCTGACCGCTTCAGACAGGGGTCTACCTCAAGGTGTAGTTACTACCTGATGTGGTTAAAAAAGAGACAAAACAACTTCCCCTTAAAAATGAAAATTGTTTTGATTTTTGCCACAGATTCTATTTTCAGGAAGTAATGATTATAATTTACCTCTAGGGCCTTATGTTCAGCCACTTCTTCTCTTTAAGCAACTTCGCATGGAAGGGTTTTTAATATTTCACTATGAAAGTAAGCCCATTTATGAAGAAGCACAGAAGCAGCTGTTGGAGTGGATTTTAGAGGTATGAAAATTCTAAACCGGGGCAATTATACTTTGTCCTGGGTGTACGAAAAGAGATTAGAAATGTTATGTAAATATAATGTATGTCTTTTCATACCTACTGTAATTTCCGACTATTGGACCTTCTGTGGAAAAACATTAAAATCTTGGGTATACATATTATCTACTTCGCAAAGTTTTAGGTATTGGATATTTCTTTAGAAGAAAATGAAGAAGTAGTCTAATTGATTTCTTTATATCCCTAAAAAAAAGATTGAAATGCAAGATCAGCTGCTGTGAATGTACACTAATTAACAATCACATTAAAATTTCCTGTCTAATATTGAGTATTTCCCCCTAATGCCACCAAACCGGTTCTGACTCCTCGAGAACCCACAAGACCTCTGGAGGTGTCCAACAGCATTTTATGCTAGAGAAGCTCACGTTCGATAGCTTTTGCTCTTCATGATGATTCTCCAGTTGTTCTTTTTTGTAACAATTATGATAACACTTACTTCATACTGGGAACACCACATAAGACCTGCTGTTTTGGACATGCTTGATCTTGGTGAAGCCTTCACAAATCAAATGGACTCTTGCCAAAGTCATGCAGATTCTTACACTTGCCTATTTTTTCTTCTTCCAGCACATCTATTGCAATTGGTCATTGTTGTTTCTCCAATTTTCTGAAGTAATTTGCTCTTTACTAGTAACTTTAGTATTTACGCATTATTTTTTATACATTTTGTGCCATTTTTACATTTGTGCCATTTAAGTAGCCTTTCTTTTTAATGTCTTTTTTGATTTTTCCTCGGCAACATTGCATATCCAGATGTTTTAGACAGAATCATGAAATGTGACTTTTACAAAATATCATATTTCACTCCGATCCCTGCCCCGAGTAAGGCTTCAGACAAAATCTAAGACAACTTTTTAAAAAGATTTGTGACTTTTTTTTGCAAAATGTTTAAAAAAAATGGTTTAAGACAAAAATAATAAAGAAAAGTCCAACTGACTTCCCACCAGGTGTACAGATCACACAGTCTGTGTGTAGAGAGGAAAACGAAGAAATATCCAGCTCCTGCAAGCCAAATAGAATAATTGATGGCTTTATTGAATAATCCACAAAAAATATGAACAAAACACTGAGTGTTGTAGGAAATCTAGGTAGGAGTGGGTTAAATCCTACCACTGCAGGTCTTGATTAGATGCGCCAAGCTAACTTTGACTAAGAACCAGGACATGTGCTTCCTTAGTCTTTCTCAGTCCCCTGGGGGAAGCTGAGCAAAGTGGACTATGTTGGAGCTGAGGAAATACAAACCATAGTCTCTTTGACCAGACTGGGACTAGCTCAGCCATGTATAAGTAGCCAGGGTCTGTGTTGCTCAGATAGCGCCTTGACATGGCTATGAATTTGGTGTTTATGGTTTTGTTTTCAGTACTGTGTAACCTGTGGAAATTAACATCAATTTGTTTTGACGCAAGAACCCAGTGCCTCTGTGAACTCTACCAGAGAGCGTGACTCCTTAAAGTGTAGATAAAGTGCCTTGCGAAAGTATTTGGCACCCTGGAAATTTTCAACCTTTTCCCACATATCATGCTTCAAACATAAAGATACCAAATGTTAATTTTTTGTGAAGAATCAACAACAAGTGGGACACAATTGTGAAGTTGAACGAAATTTTATTGGTTATTTTAAATTTTTGTGGAAATTAAAAAACTGAAAAGTGGGGCGTGCAATATTATTTGGCCCCTTTAACTTAATACTTTGTTGCGCCACCTTTTGCTGCAATTATAGCTGCAAGTCACTTGGGGTATGTCTCTATCAGTTTTGTACATCAAGAGACTGAAATTCTTGCCCATTCTTCCTTGGCAAACAGCTCAAGCTCAGTGAGGTTTGATAGAGATCGATTGTGAACAGCAGTTTTCAGCTCTTTCCACAGATTCTCGATTGGATTCAGGTCTGGACTTTGACATGGCCATTCTAACACCTGGATACATTTATTTGTGAATTATTCCATTGTAGATTTTGCTTTATGTTTGGGATCATTATCTTGTTGGAAGACAAATTTCCGTCCCAGTCTCAGGTCTTTTGCAGACTCCAACAGGTTTTCTTCAAGAATGGTCCTGTATTTGGCTCCATCCATATTCCCATCAATTTTAACCAGCTTCCCTGTCCCTGCTGAAGAAAAGCAGGCCCAAACTATGATGCTTCCACCACCATGTTTGACAGTGAGGATTGTTATGAATGAGTCACCGAGGAGGAAAACAAAAACAAGCTAAGCCCCAGAAAACCAGAGAGGTTGGTAACTAAGCGGATTGCAGACCCCTGATCCTATCCACACAACTAGCAGTAGCCATGGAGCGTACCTACGATGATCCTAGACGCCTCGTCACAGCCAGAGAACTAAATAAGCCTAAAGCAAGAAAAGGGAAATCTAAACTGCCCCAGAGCAGACCCCAAAGCAATAGACAGCCCCCAAACATGTATTGTCGGTGAGACAAGATGAAAACACAAACACAGATAGAAAAATAGGCTGAGCAAACGATGGGGCCCACACTAACTAGAAAGGACAGGAAAGGAAAGATGCTGTCTGCAATCACGCACAAAACCCTGCCAAAAAATGTCCAACACTTTCTGATAACAAAAACACTGAAGTCGCTAGACTTCAATTCCCTATATCAGCACTCTGGTATATTCTGAAGACAGAGCAAAAAGAGACTAATCTGATCAGGGACAAAAAGCAAACTGGAATAAACAGAGACATAAGAATGGAAATTCAGCACAGCCCCAGCAGGAGCTGGCTGACCACAAAAACTGAGTAAACCAGACCAACTCTCATGTAAAAATCAGCAGAGCACACTTAGCTTGAGAAGGCAGGAACAGAACTGGAAACCAGAACCTCAGGGCAGGAGAAAATCACCAGCACAAAATTAGGGAGTCGGCTGTCTTAAATCCAGTCAGAGACTCCTGATGTCCACTCACAGTCCTCCTCCTCAAGTGGCAGGTCTCTGCCATTTAGATCCGCTTCATTACCTGCTGTCACCACCAGAGGGAGCCCGGATGGAGAACTCACGACTCCTCTGTCAACACAGCCAGCTCCACCACCCTCACCAGAAGCCAGAGGTAAACGAGAAAATGAGTTCACAACAGAGGATGGTGTGTTAAGGGTGATGAGCTGTGCTGCCTTTACACCAAACATACCATTTGGCATTGTTGCCAAAAAGATCGATTTTGGTTTCTTCTGACCAGAGCACATTCTTCCACATATTTGGTGTGTCTCCCAGGTGGCTTGATGCAAACTTTAAACAACACTTTTTATGGATATCTTTGAGAAATGGCTTTCTTCTTGCCACTCTTCCATAAAGTCCAAATTTGTGCAGTGTACGACTGATTGTTGTCCTATGGACAGACTGTCCCACCTCAGCTGTAGATCTCTGCAGTTCATCCAGAGTGATCATGGGCCTCTTGGCTGCATCTCTGATCAGTCTTCTCCTTGTTTGAGATGAAAGTTTAGTGGGACGGCCAGGTCTTGGTAGATTTGCAGTGGTATGATACTCCTTCCATTTCAATATGATTGCTTGCACAGTGCTCCTTGGGATGTTTAAAGTTTTGGAAATCATTTTGTATCCAAATCCGGCTTTAAACTTCTTCACAACAGTATCACGGACCTGCCTGTTGTGTTCCTTGGTCTTCATGATGCTCTCTGTGCATCAAACAGAACCCTGAGACTATCACAGAGAAGGTGCATTTATACAGAGACTTGATTACACACAGGTGGATTATATTTATTATCATTAGTCATTTAGGACAACATTAGATCATTCACAGATCCACCAAATCATAAGAACATACCCCTAAAAATGATACTTTATTAGGTTAAAAATAACCAAAAAAGACTTGGTTATGCACCAAAAACAAAAAATGACAAAAATCAAAACCAAAAGTGTTCAAACAAAACCCCAATAAGGGAATAACTAGGAATCCCTATTAGATGCCCTGAGCTCACAACTGCCTGGCCACGGAGGTTGGCACCCTAGGGTGGACGTTGTGGCGCCCCCGCTCAACGATGACTGGCCCTAGGGACCCTGATACACCCTGTAGTCACTAGGGTTACCCTCTACCCAGTCGTAAAGGGACCCCTCATTCTAGACAATAAAATACTGCTCTAAGGAGGGCCCTATATCCCTTATAGTTTAAAACAATAGAACACATTCAATCCACATTAACAGGTGGTTTCAGGGTAAAGTTGTGAAGGAAGTATTTCTACCACCAACTCAGGGGCACTGCGATGGGGTGTCCCTGTACCCCGTCGTATGCAAATCTGTTCCTGGGCTGGTGGGGGAGAGGAGAAATGGTGGCATAGTTTGGTGTCTATGTGGTACAGATTCATAGACGATGTATTCGTGATCTGGACAGGGTTGGAAGATCAATTTACAGAATTTGTGGGAGAATTCAATCAGAATGATGTGGGTCTCAGATTTACCTCTGAGATCCACAGATCCGAGATACCATTTTTGGACATTAAGATCAGAAAAGATAAAATGGGAGGGGTCTCCACAAGTATCTATCGTAAGCCGACCAGCACGAACAGTCTATTGCACTGGCAGAGCCACCATCCGGTTCCACTAAAGAGAGGCATTCCGAAGGGACAGTTCCTTCGTTTGAGGAGGAATTGCTCCAGGAATGACCTCTTTCAGAGACAGGCTGGGGACATGTTTTGTCGCTTTCAGGAGAAGGGGTACCCTAGACACATTCTCGATACCGCATATGATTTTGCAAACAGGTCAAATAGACAGCAATTATTGCAAAAGCGTGTAGCGGAGGATTCAGAGGAACAAATAAGGATCATTGGGACATTTGATACCAGACACCAGGAGGTTAGAAGAGTTCTATCCAGACATTGGGATGTTCTTAGATTGGACCCTGACCTTAGGGATGTGCTGGGAGAGCGTCCCAACATAACCTTTAGGAAGGGCAAATCTATTAAGGATATGCTAGTACACAGCCAGTACAGGAGACCAGTTAATACTGGGACATGGCTGGATCGCAAACCCCGTGGTTTTTTTAAATGTGGAGACTGCAGTTTTTGTAAATTTATGAGACCTGGGAAGTCCTTCTGCAGTTCGAGTACAGGGAAGATCTTTTACCAGAGGGATTTCTCGAACTGTAAAACCACAGGGGTTATCTATATGGCCACCTGCTCCTGCCCCAGAGACTACATAGGTAAAACTAAGAGGGAGTTCAGGAGGAGAGTGGGGGAACATATTGGTGATGTGAGGAACCAAAGGGAGACCCCGCTCACGAAGCATATGAGGTTGTGCCATTAAGGTGATCTTGGTGATATCAAATTCAATATAATTGAGGTTGTAAATATAAACCCCAGAGGGGGCAATATAGATAAGATGATCCTGAGGAGAGAATGTGAGTGGATATTTAGAATGGACTCTCTGGAACCAAAAGGGTTAAATGAGCAATTCTCCTTTGCCTGCTTCTTATGAGTGACGATTGATGGACGGGACCCTTTTGAGTCTATCGGCCACCCGCGGGTTTTTCGTTTGGTTTCCTCATTAATTGAGGATTCGTATGTATTATCATGCAATATTTGTGTATAGGATGTTCTCTTTACTGCCTGCCCCCCTTGATAACTTCTATTTACTGACTATAAAACATAAATGAGAGATTTAATAACCCCCTATTTGTGTTAAAAAGAATCCTCTAAAATCTAGCCATATAATATGGATAAGAGGGCGAGATCGATTGTTGTATAGCACATGAATGGCTATATTAAAAATGGAGACATTGATCTCATATAGTAAGAAGAGGGGCGTCAGACATCTTTATGGAGTCCTGGGCATGCACATTGTGCGCTGGAGGGACAGGAGGTGTTGCCTCTAGTGACGCCGGTATGGCGATCACTATCTGCTCTCTGAGTCTGCGCAGTAGAGCGCTGGATGGGCGTAACTGGCGAAGGCTGGGCATGCGCTATGGATCGGATTGTGATTGGAATGACGATCCGGATGGGGATTTTCGATTGGTCACACAGCGGTGACGTTTCGGACATGCGCAGTAGGAACATGGGGAGGATGCCATACTATGCCAGCACAGGTGGGCGTATACTTATGTGCTAATGGCGGCAGTTTTAAAAGAGGGAACAGAGCAAGGTATCATGACATTATTGCACCTATTCCTGGACACATGGCATCTGAACATCTGGCGTCCTGATGAGCCATAAAGGGCGAAACGCGTAGAGGCGTGAATTAACCCATGACGGGTGGTGGGCTACACAGATGAGTATCGCTATTGCAACTCTGTGCTGTATATAAATATGCTGGCAATAAGCTGGAAAGTGAAAGTATCTATCTGAGCCATGGATGAAAGCTAATGGGCATTAAGCCACTTACGACAGTAAATGTATTGTTAACACAGTGGAATATCTCGGCTGCAAATCTATGTTGGCTGTGTTTATGATAGCATGAATCTATATGTGACCTATATATAAAGGCAATTGGGCATTGCTGGCACTTGTGAAGTGAAATTGTTTATCTAAGCCAGGGCTGAAGATATTGGGCACCAAACCGTCTATGAACAGTGACAATAGAGTTGACAATTGCGGATATAACCCTATGTACATTGCTGATATGACAGTATGGCAGCCATTGGGCATTAAAAGAGAGTGATTATCTCTATGTGGCACTAGTTTGTGGTATTTTTTTGAGAAATTATCTGATGACCACAAGATTAATAACAGTCCATGTGTTAAAATAGAAATACTTCCTTCACAACTTTGCCCTGAAACCACCTGTTAATGTGGATTGAATGTGTTCTATTGTTTTTAACTATAAGGGATATAGGGCCCTCCTTAGAGCAGTATTTTATTGTCTAGAATGAGGGGTCCCTTTACGACTGGGTAGAAGGTAACCCTAGTGGCTACAGGGTGTATCAGGGTCCCTAGGGACAGTCATCGTTGAGCGGGGGCGCCACAACGTCCCCCCTAGGGTGCCAACCTCCGCGGCCAGGCAGTTGTGAGCTCAGGGTATCTAATAGGGATTCCTAGTTATTCCCTTATTGGGGTTTTGTTTGAACACTTTTGGTTTTGATTTTTGTCATTTTTTGTTTTTGGGGCATAACCAAATCTTTTTTGGTTATTTTTAACCTAATAAAGTATCATTTTTAGGGGTATGTTCTTATGATTTGATTCTAGACCCTTGTGTAATATTCAGATATTGTTAAACATTCACAGATCCACAATGAACTTCTGGAGTGAGTTTGCTGCACTGAAAGTAAAGGGGCCGAATAATATTGCACACCCCACTTTTCAGTTTTTGTATTTCCACAAAAATTTAAAATAAGCAATACATTTCGTTCAACTTCACAATTGTGTCCCACTTGTTGTTGATTCTTCACCAAAAATTAACATTTGGTATTTTTATGTTTGAAGCATGATGTGTGGGAAAAGGTTGAAAAGTTCCAGGGGGCCGAATACTTTCGCAAGGCACTGTATGATACACAGTTCCAATCAATTAGGATCATTCTTCAGACTTCTTCAGGAGGATCACAATTGATTTGAAACACGTAACAGATCTACACTCATTTTTTTTGTCTTATTCAATAAAGTCATTGATTATTTTATTTGGATCATCTGAGATGGATGTTTCTTCATTTTCCTCAGACAAAAATAAGGAATATTTAAAAAATGGTGTGGTCATTTTAAAGGGCTTCCATATTAAAAAAAGGCAGCAATATTTACTTGCCCGGGTCTCAGAACTAATGCACAAGATGCATCAAACCCATATAATAAAGATGGCGGCAACATAGGTGCTAAATACTGATAAGACAACAACCTACCAGTTCATGGAGGGGGTGATTGCTTAGTATTAAAATTGCACAAAATTTGCTGTGTGAAATGTTTTTAATTTTGGGAGAAAGATCTTTTATACCATGTTAATGGCTAACTGAAAAGATGGTAACAAATTGCAAGCTTTTGAGACTACTCAGGTCTCTTCATCAGGCATATAGACTAATACAAAATCTGAAGGATAACATATTTATACACAACACAGAAACAAATAATGAAATTAGATAAGTGATGTGAAGCAGAACTATCATTATGGGAGAATGATAAACTGTTGTGACCATAAATATTGGAACAGTTCATAGATAAGGAGTGTGAATGTTTTATTGTCCTCTGATTGGGGTCTTGTTCTGGGTTGTGATGCCCCCACAAGTATGAGGAGCACATGTGCTGCCCCCACAGGTCTGAGGAGCACATTGCTTAGTTGATGTAGAAAGACACTACAATAGGAAGTAAAATGGTTCCACAGTTTGCAAATCTTTTCATGGCCAAGCTTGAAAGGAGCTTTTTGTCCTCAGGTCCTATGATAGTTCTTATATTATAATTTACTGTTCTGCACAGTGACCCTTTTCTGTCTCTTTCTACCACCGCTACAAATGCCTTTAAAATTGTGGGAAAAATGAAAATGGTAACACCCAGTTGTCTATTTATTGCCACTCTCCTACAAGCAGTAAAAGAGGAACAGCGCAATTCAGAGTTGCAAAGTTCTCCAGAACTGTTGTTTCTTGGTAAATTTGCAAAAACAGAGGAGAACTCAAAAATTCAAATACTCTTCATTTTACCTGTTACTTCGTAAAGAATGCTACTAGTAATGACTGTAGTTCTCAGAGGCCATTGTAAAACAATAACATGTGTTGTTCTTATATTATTTAATAGGGCAAGGTGAAATATCATGAACACATCACCAATGGTTTTGAGAACATGCCGGCTGGATTCATTGGAATGCTCAAAGGAGAGAATACTGGGAAAGCAATTATAAAGGCTTAAACTAAGAGAAGAATATTCCAGCGCTGTAAAATAAAAGAAACAAACCAGGGTGCATCCACTGTGTAAAACCTTTAAACCACAATTGTAATGGTGAGGCAAGGAGAGACACACCTGATAGGGTTGTGAAACTTCTGTCACAACACCTACAAACGCATGAAACAGCTGCTGCAGTCTGCACAGGGTCCAAGGACTTGTAATTGAAGATGGCTATAAGGTGCATCATGCCCTGATGAAGTGAGCTGGGACAGCTCAGGAAACGCGTAGGCACCAATAAAGCTCCTTGAATTATACCTACAGCAGCGCAGTGTATCATTGCACATAAAAGCCATCTTCAATTACAAGCGCTGTAAAATGACATATCTGCAAGATGTCCTTAAGCAATCAGCTGTGACCACTGACCACACAAAATTAAGTTAATTCAGCTTGCAATGCTCAGCTGTAGTCAGGTATAATGGGTGAAGCTATATCAACATATGAAATAAACACAAT
Organism: Dendrobates tinctorius; assembly: GCF_039654945.1. Taxonomy (NCBI): domain Eukaryota; kingdom Metazoa; phylum Chordata; class Amphibia; order Anura; family Dendrobatidae; genus Dendrobates; species Dendrobates tinctorius. Next base: position 12,262,375 of record NW_027361858.1, on the reverse strand, counting down.
TCACATATTAGAAGTCATTTTAGAATAACTTACTTTCTTTAAAGTGAATATTTTGCCATGTGTTTGCCACATATCATATTTTGCAGATATGATGCATCGTGTTATAAAATGCACCCCAAATTTTCAGGAGAAAAGTATTTTTTTTAATAAAATGGTGGTGCATCTTATAATCTGCTTTTAGGGTTGCTTACCTGGAGGCGGGGCGGCGGCAGTGGAGCGGGGTCCTAGGTGGCAGGGTTGCTGCTGCAGGAAGCTGGCTGCATCGGAGGCAGGAGATGTTACTGGCCCCAGGCTGGTAGTAGGTGGTTAAAACCCAGAGACCCCGCACACTCCATGCTTTTCAATGTGGTGGACTCTGAGAAAATTGCTGCCGGAGATGGTGCATGTGTAGTAGGGGGAGTCCCAGCTGTGTAACCAGACCGGAAACAAGGGGACTGTCACCAAGGTTCCTAGGGGGACTTTTTCCGGGGGACAAAATTGGAGGACGGACCAGAGAGGGTTATAGAAGGGATGGGGGCGGAGCAAGAATAAAAGGAGCTGAGGACGCCAGCAGGGGGCACTCGACAGAGTGGGAGAGGAGAAGCAGGAAGGCTAGAGGGCACCAGAGAGCCAGAAGGAGAGCTAGAAGAAGAGAGCAGCAACTGGAGGGACCGGAGAGAGACTCACCGCAGACAGGAGAGAGACGACACCGAGCCGTACAGCAGAGAGACACTGCCCGACCGCGCTTTCAGCTTCCGCCACCACCCGACTCCAGCCCGCGGCTGCGGCCTACTTGCTGCTGCCCGCGGCCTCCGCCGCTCGACTTCAGCCCGCTGCTGCGGCCTGTCTGCCATCACCCCCGGCCTCCACGGCTCAACTCCAGTCCACGGCTGCGGCCTGTCCACCGCCACCTGCGGCCTCCGCAGCTCAACTCCAGCCCGTGGCTGTGGCCTACCCGCTGCCACCCCAAGCCTCCGTGGCTCGATTCCAGACTGCAGCTGCAGCCTACTCATCACCGCCTGCGGCCACTGCAGCCCGATCCCAGCCCACGGCTGCGGCTTGTTCACTGCCACCCACGGCCGCCGCTGCCCGGCCTCAATCTCTGGTTGCGGCCTACACGCCTCGAGTCCTGGCCAACACCATCCCACATCCGCTGGGAGGCACAATGCAGAGGAACTCTACAGGGGCCTGTTGTGCCCCCACTCCACCTGGGAGTAGGAATGCTCGAAGCCTGCACCAAATCCTCATCAGCTGGGCCCAGCGGCTGAAACGCCGAAACAGCATCGACCACCACTCTGCCGGACGTCAGAGGAGGATAAGTGACACGTAGTTAATAACCTATAGATTTCTGGACCCATAGTCGGCCACACAGCGGCCCTATAGTTACCGGTCTCGACCGGGTAGTCGTGTTCATGTTACCTGTGTATTCTTGTTTTGGTCCCTGCGAGGATAACTGCAGTTAGCTTGTTGGTTACTCAGGATCATCCCCATAGGACAAATATAAAGAAAAACTTACATCCTAAGTTCATCCCGTCTCCCGTCTCATCACTGCATCCCGCGTACCTGCGAATACTACACATGTGCAATTGAGACCTTGGGAGACAAAATCTTAGTACCGAGATCTTAATCTGAGCATGCGGCACCTCCTGAGTCCGTTTTCCCAGAGTCCACTTCATTGAAAAGCATGGAAACTATGGGGGCTCCAGGTTTTCAACAAATGTTGTCAGAGCCCCTGCACCATTGAATATCACCTACTACCAGCCTGGGGCCCACTCTTGCCTCCACTAGAAGCTTCCCGCAGCAGCGACTATTGGACCCAGCTCCACGGCAGCCGGTAAGCTACATTCAGATTATAAGACACCCCCCCATTTCCCACTCATATTTTTAGGGGGGAGTGCGTTGTTTTATCATTCGAAAAATACAGTAATTTGACCGTAGTATACTGTAGGGGGCAAAGACCCTGATTAAAGTCACTTACTGGGCTGCTAGCTGTAAATTTTATAAAATCACTGACTTAGCAGGAGATTATCACTAGAGCTCTGTGTAACCCCCACCCCCACTGATAGGCAATTTTCTGCCTACGCACAGTGCGCACTAACAACAAAGGATGCTACTCTTGTACAAATGTTCAAATGTTTGTATTTTGTATTTCATGTGTTGATCTAGTCGCCAAGTTTTACCTGAACAATTATTGGAGGATTGTGCAACTTCCCCTCCAGCTGCTTTAGCCTTGTAAAATCAAAAAATATTAAAAAAATAAATAATGTCTGTTTTATTATCGACCTTTGAAACTTTATTGTTCTATGTACGAGAATCGCTTCACTTTAACTTTGTGTTCTACTATTTAACCCTATACAGTATATATCTATATAAAAAAACTGACCATCACATCCTTTGGTTGACTACTATTTAACCCTGTTATGACCGGGATATTTTCAACTTCTGAAACTTTTTTATATTTTTACTTTTTCATCCAAGAGCCATCACTTTTATATTTTTCTGTCAAAATAGCCATATGCCTGTCTTTTTATGAAATGAAGTTTTAAACGACACCATTCATTTTATCATGTAATGTACTGAAAAACTGGAAGAAATTTCAAGCAAGGAAGGGACTGACTGAGGCTGAAATTCAGCCTTGGCATTTGAGAGCACACAGGTCCACTTGGTTTGTGGTGAACGTGAAATTTGTTGGTACACTTGTAGGTCATGGCTGATTTGGGTGTATGTCACATTTTCAGAATAAATATGCTATACTTGTGACTGGCCCATCCAACAAGGCCAGAAGCAGGCAAATCACATATTTGCGGTCATGTGGCCGACCACTCTCCCTGGTAATACCGAAGAATCCTAACAGCGTGTAGTGCTCATGATATAAGGATTCAGCAATCTAGAGTTGTAAGAGGAGGGCAGGACGGTCGCAGCCGAGGACACCGGGGCTCTGGTGTTCTGACCTCCTCCCACAGAAGTACTTTCAGCATCTACCGGTGTACCTGTTCTTGTTGCTGGTCAGGGATTCAACTGCGGTGCAACCCAGCTCCTGCACATTTGATTCCAGTGCATGAATATGAAATAACGGACACAGATACCGGTTCTGATGCAAAATCAACGCTTTTACTTTCTTCTTCATCGGTCCCGGACACATCAGTTACATCGCAGTCCACACAGCATTTCTCCTGCATTTTCCCTTTCTGACTTTCTTCGCCCTCACGTACATTACGGGGTAGTAGCGCCCTTGGCAGCACTGCACCTTCACTACTATAGTGCCTCAGTACATAGGGGATCCAGCTCATCCATTTCGCCCCGGATTTGCCAGCTTCAGCCCTATTGAGGATCTGTCACATCATGAATGTTCTGCGCCCTGCACGACTTTTGGAAAATAATAAAAAGAGAGGCGCAATGAGTGTACCTGTGTTAAGATAAAATTCCCTAGCTAAAAAAACAGGGTGCTCACCTTAGAGGGTTGTGCCTCCCTTGCACAACCACGTGTGAACGTTTATGGTGGGAGGGGAGTGTGTCCTCTTACCCCAGGAGGGCACTGCATGTGGCTATCAGCAATCTCCACTCTCCTGTTCGGTCCGTCTTTCACCGGCTTCCGGACGTGATCCTGTGACCGACCCCAGCCGTGAGTAAAATGCCAAAGATCCTGAAGCTTCTCAGCGACGCCCAGCAACCGCAGGTCCTCCCACAAACAACTGCCCTCCAAGCTGCTCCTGCCGCTAGTCTTCAAAAAGAGGAAATTTAGTGAAAAGCTGCAACAAAGCTGTCTATAGGAGCGCTAAAGGAGAGGCAGAAACAAAAAAAACCACTGGGCATTGGAGGAAGAATAAAAGCTGAGTTTTAAACCCTTTTTTTGGTTTCTGCCTCTCCTTTAGCGCTCCTATAGACCGCCTTGTTGCAGCTCTACACGACTTTTGGATCACATTGCCTTCTCTTTTCCTACTGCTGACGTGAACTGTAACTTGCCCGGGGGCTCAGGTTTTATCCAGCACCAGACTGATTGTGCCCGTGCTTCTTCACTTAACGCTGCGTAGCTGCTATGTTCTCCCAGGCTTAGAGCCCTTGTGGACATTTCGGGCGTGTTCACCTTTCTGACTAGTTCCTACAGCCTACACTTCCTTAACCCATAGCAGCTCCTCCTACAATTAACTATGTGTGTGCGCTTACTAAACCATCTAGAAACTTCCTACAGCTATACCTAACAAGACCCACTAGTATACCCCCATCTAGTGGTCCATAACAGAACTACACATACCCAGTCTATGGAACTATATACTAACAGTGCCCTCCACTATTGAACCCAAAGGATGCACTAGCTTACCCTAATCTAAGCATTAACATACGGCATATAATATAACACAATATATTACATCATGGCAACACATAATGTGGCAGTACCAATGAACAGAAGGTAATACACTACGGTGTATTAGATTAGGGTAAGCCAGTGCATCCTTCGGGTTCAATAGTGGAGGGCACTGTTAGTATAGCAGCACCGAAACATCATACGATCTATACATTATTTACAATACACATTACTATTAGAACATCCTTAAAGCGGAAGGTAGCATTTAAAGAGATATTCCACTCAATCCCTTACACAGTCACAGGGTGACTGCAGACTTTTATCAGAACACCTGACAAACCCCTTTAAGGGGGCTATATACTGTATAACTCATGTCAGCCATTCATGTAATACAGGGGCTGCTGAAGTCTGACCACACCAGATGGTCGTCTGTCCTGGCTCACATACAGTGGCCAAATGTGGTTGACACCCTCAAATATGTTATTTTAAATGACTGGTCTCCCGGTGGATCCTATGTGATATAAAGATGTTAAAGGCAACCTGTCACCAGGTGTGCCCCATATGAGATACGGCCACCACATTTCACCACTGATATACAGCATTCTATAATGCTGTATATCTGCCCCTTACCCGACCTGCAAGACAAAAAAAAATAGCTTTTATTATACTCACCTTCTGGTCCTGGTCCTGTGCCTCCCTTCTTATGATGCTGTTCTCCTGTGCTTTGTGTGGATGACACTTACTACGTCATCCACACAGTGTCCTGGCATCACACTCCTGCTCATGCGTACTGAGTACTGACTATTGCAGAGTAGGGCATATACAAGTGCTTCTCACTAAATTACAATATCATCAAAAAGTTAATTTATTTCAGCTCTTCAATACAAAAAGTAAAACTCATATATTATAGAGTCATTACAAACAGTGTGATGTATTTCAAGAGTTTATTTCTGTTAATGTTGATGATCATGTATTACAGCCAATGAATACCCAAAAGTCATTATCTCCGTAAATTAGAATACTTTATACCACCAGCTTGAAAAATGATTAAATGATTTTAAAATTAAAAATGTTTGTCTACTGAAATGTATGTTCAGTAAATGCACTCAGTACTTGGTCAGGCTCCTTTTGCATCAATTACTGCATCAATGGGGCATGGCATGGACACAATCAGCCTGTGGCACTGCTGAGGTGTTCTGGAAGCCCAGGTTGCTTTGATACCAGCTTGTCTATGTGGCGCCCCTGCAGTCTCAGTCGCCACAGGGTACTGCACTTCATCCAGAGGTATGGTACTCTGCTCTCAGGTAAGGAAGGGGCACTGCCAGGACTCACACACCCAGCATCCAACACTAGTACTCATCTGGTCAGGCGGGAGTTAAGTAGAGGCTGTGGGTGTAGGAAGTTAGAGGGGGAGGAGTCAGAGTGTGATAAGCAGAGAGCTAGTAGACTAGAAGAACAGTCTAGAAGGGGAGCTGAAGCTGAGTGCAGCTTGTTCCCATACTACAGATACTACAGAAAGAGAAGCAAGAGAGAAGAAAAGGCTACAGTAGTGGAGAGGAAAAAGGTCTCAGGGAACGGATAGGGAGAATCTATCTATGGGGCCCGTATCCACCTGTCCTCACCAGGTGGAAGAACCAGGTCGCAGTAAGGGGACAGGCACCAAAACTAGTGGAGAAACTAAGGACTCAGCTAGGAAACTGGAGGCTCGAGTATTTGCAGGTGCTGCAGCCACATCCATACATATTTGCTGAAAAGGCAGACATATAGGATCCAGGGGTCTGACCAACGTTGCCTGGCACGATCCGAGTCTGCTGAATCGGGACACTGTGTATGAAGACACAGGGCAGGAGAGGCGGTAGCCAGCATAGTGAGACAGCCAGGAAAGGAACATCTAAGGGAGCCCGGCAATGTGCACCCCAAGCTATCTTGACGCTGAGGTGGAGGAGATGAGCCGCCGGCTCCTCAGGTCTCACGTGACCGTGGTATCTGACTGGAAAGCGGCTCTCGTGGATAAAGCGTGCGAGCAGCAGATGAGCGAGCAGCCGGCATCTCCACCCCCAACTGAGGAGTCCGGCACCGGAGACACAGGGGTGGGAGGTAAGACGACCAATCCTGATCTGGTAGTCGTGGACACCCTCATACAGTAGGGCCCTATGATACCCTGCCAGTCCGACCATCTGGCCAGGTACACCAATACAGGACTGATATAAACCCAGTGGTCTGCTGGAGACAGCAGTCATCCTGCTGCAGCCAGAAAAAGAGTCCCAGGAGGTGCGCGCAGAGTGGGTGACATTCAGGTGGGACCACTCCGGCGCCGACCTGATGGGATTCCCCAGGGAGGCTCAAATCATTAGCCAGGAAGAATATCACCGACAGCTCATGCACCGGAGGCAGGTGAAGGAGGAGGTGCATGAGGCTGAACGGGTGGCTATTGAGGAGCGGAACTTACGGGCTAAGGCGCAGGCAAGCAAAGCGAAACATGAAGACAGGGGTCCATGGAGACAGGGTGCTGTCATCGCCTTCCATTTGAAAGCTGGTTGGGGATTTATTAAAGAGCTCGGACTGTATGCAGAGGTGTTCGTCACCCGGCTGGATGTAGAGTCTCATCTTATGGAGGGGCACCCTGACAGGGATCTCTACCCGGGAGACCATGTCTCATACACCCGACACTGGGGAAAAAAAGGGTGGTACGCCTTGCACGTATACCAGTGTTCACGGGGGGAGGCTTCAACACTTGGCCCCCTTGTAGTTCGCTCAACATGCCTGAATCAACAGCCGGCTCGGAGACACAGGCAGAAACCCCCAAGTCCACAAAAACACCAGCCCCTACAGTTCCATCAACCACCAGTACCAGTGCCACTCAGGCAGGGCCGGACTGGGACAAAAAAGTACCCTGCCACACAAACCCCACATACTATAACATTCCCCCCACACCCGATCAGTGGATTTTGCTATACTTTGTCATGCCCTTCAACACTCATCTTAAAGGCGTTATTTGAAGAGCCATGTGTGAATGCCGCCACAGTGCGCATGATCGACCTCTTCTTTAGAGCGCCGGTTCTCGGGATCATGGGGGTCCCAGCGGTCAGACCTCAGCGACTACATAGGTCTCGTGATAGGGGATTACTTTGCATAATCCATTTAATAGGTTTTCCAATATATACTTATATACATATATATTTTTCGGACTATAAGACGCACCTAGGTTTTAGCGAAAGAAATTAGGGGTGAAATAAATTAAGCAAAAAATGTGGTCAATTCTGTACTTAATATCCCCTATCCTGGTAAATATGGTCCCCTCATCCCCATCCTGATACACATGGTTCCTCATCCCTATCCTGGTAGGCATGGCTCCCTCATCCCTATTCTGGTAAATATGGTCCCATCATCCCCATCCTGGTACAACTGGCCCCTCATCCCTATCCTGGTATGCATGGCTCCCTCATCCCTACCCTGGTATGCATGCCTCCTCATGCCCATCATGGCATGCATGGCCTCCTCATCCCTATCCTGGCAGGAATGATCACCCTCATCCCTATACTGGTATGCATGGCCCCATCTGGTCCTAGTATAAATTGCTCCTCATCCCTATACTGGTAGAAATGGTCCACCTCATCCTTATCCTGGCAGGAATGATTGCCCTCCTCCCTATCCTGGTATGCATGGCCCCATCCTTAACATGGTTTGATTGGCCCCCATCCCCGTCCTGGTATGCATGGCCCCATCCTAATCGTGATAGAATTGGTCCCATCCTTTCCTTATCCTGGTATGCATGACCCCATCAGAAAAGATTAAAAAAAAAAAAAAAATTACACTTACCTTCCCGGTGCTCCCTCGCAGCGTCTTGCTCCGTTGCCAGAAACTGCTTTATGATTGTAAGCAGCGCATGGCAGGGACGTCATGTGCTGCTATCAAGCTGAAGTTAAGACAGCAGGATACAATAAATGTAGTGACAAATAAACAATTTTGCAGGCCTACATGGATCATAAACTTCTTTAAGCAGTTACGTGACCTCACAGCATTAAGACTCAAGCAGAGTAAGATGAATAATCTACAGTATATACCATTAGATATGCTTGCTGACATAGGATAGAATTGAATAGAAACATGCAGGAGTTGAGTGAACTAAATACCATTAGATATGCTTGCTGACATTGAATAGAATTGACTGGAAACATGCAGGATCAATGCAGGCGTTGAATGAACTAAATACCATTATACTGCGGTGCACGTTATACTGTGGGGAACTAAAAAGGGCCATTATACTGTGGGGTACTATGTGGGACACATTATAGTGTGGTGCACTATATGGGGCTATTATACTGTTGGATTTTTGACAATTCACAGCTGTCATCAACCCCAACTACCATTACCCCGATTTCCACCTGTTGGAATATGTTTGGTGCAACAACTCCATTCCTGTCTGAGAGTGTTTAGTTGCTAGATTGTTATGCTGTTTATAAAGTTAGAACAAAAAAAAACTACCAGAAGCTCACACAGGGATAGCATGTGACTGTATTTCCTGTTTTACCTGTGCCTGTGTATGAGAGAAGTTGCCTGCTGCATATGCTGCACAGATAGAGACACACAAATGATTTATTCCTGATCTATTATGCTTGTCATCTATTGTTCCTGTTTGTTTCGGAATAAAGAAGCTCTGTTGGCACACGTTTGGAGAATATCCTGAATAATCCGCTGCCAACACCACCACACCAGGACAATCTGGATGAGTCAGGCAATGTGCCAGAATTGGCACATCTAATATGATGTACCAATTCTGGGGAGGCTTCAGACTGGTATTTTTGGGCTGGGAAGAGTCCAATAATCAGGGACCTTCAAAGCCTGATAATATCAACACACAGCTGTCTGCTTTACCTTGGCTGGTTATTAAAAATAGGGGGACCCCCACATAATTTTTTTTTATTTATTTATTTAGGTAAATAAGGCTGAACACCCTTTAGTGCCACATGAAATGAATAAAAGGTTGCATGTTTATTATATGTCGCAGGCTTGTAAAATTATATGTCTACAGGATATCTATGTATTCTATTTATCTATTCTATGTGGGGCAGTTATACTGTGGAGCACCATGTGGGGCCCATTGGACTATATGGGAAATCCAAGAGGTTCAATACTTAAATTGTAAGGGCTGAAAAGTTGTAAGATATGCTCTTCCATGACCCTGCTGAATATTATTTATTTTTTTGCTGGGGGGGGAAATAATGTGTGACTCTGATTGTCCTCTTCTATGGTAGTAGTAATGTAGTGAACAGAACGGGGTCATGCATGACACCACTGCTTCCATGGAAGTGGAAGGAGTAGGGTCACACAATACACCACTGCTCCCATAGAAATGTTTGACCCCCGCTCTGTCCACTTATATGGGAGCAGTGCTGTAATGAGTGACCCCACTCTGTCCACTTCTATGGGAGCAGTGGGGTAATGTGTGACCCGACTCTCTTAACGTCTATGGAAGTAGTAATATAGTGGACACTACACTACTGCTCCCATAGAAGAAGATGGAGCGGTGTCACATCTTACATACATTAGATACTGCGTATCTAATCCCATACTCTGTGATACTCTCCGCTGAGCTCAATATCTAATCCCATCAAGAGATAAATTACAATGAGCCCTGTATCTAATCCCAGCTTGTGTTACGCTAATCTTTTCTAATCACGCACATGATATACTCCATGAATCTAACCCCAGCTTATGATACAGCGATCAGCACCAACTAACAGAATCGGTGCTGACGTCCTCGGTGACACTGTCTACTTGTTAGTAATCACTGAAGTCACCAACAAAATGGCTCCTCACTGTGATTCTAAACATCATTCTTTCTTATCCAGTTGCAAACACCCAGAAGGGGAGGAGGGGAGACCTCATACACATGGGAGCAGACACCACCCACATTTACTGCAGTCCTAATGCGAGCTAGTTGTACACTAGGTTTTCATGGCGAATTTCAGCAGCTGCTCCCCCTAGTGTTTAATAGTGGAAATACCAAACATTTTTAAATTCTTTATCACGTTTCTCTTCATTAAAAACATATAATATTTTTAAAAAATAAACATTAATGCTTTAAATTTTTTCAATTGTTGAAAAACTTTTTTTGATGACACCTTCCCTGAAAGTGTGGTTTGCCTATGTGAATAGGCTTGTAATTAACCACCAATCGTTAAACACTTACTGCTCAGCAGTTGTTCATTGCTGCAATTTGAGTGGTGTAAATTTATCCTTTTAAGCAGCGTCGGACTGGAACACCTTGGGCCCACCAGAGAAAATCATTCTTGGGGCCCACTATGTAGCTACATAGAGTTAAATACCAGACCACCAATTATGCGGTAAAACACGCTAATATCCGGGTATAATACAAGGTTGTACATGTCTTAATTATGTAGCAGGAGTTGGGGTAGCCCCCTCATAGAATATAAAGCAGCCCCCTCACATAGTATAATGCAGCCATCTCATAGAATATAATGCAGCCATCTCATAGAATATAATACTGCCCCCCTCATAGGGTATAATACTGCCCCCCTCATAGGGAATAATGCACCCCCTCATAGGGTATAATGCACCCCCTCATAGGGTATAATACTGCCCCCCTCATAGGGTATAATACTGCCCCCCTCATAGGGAATAATGCACCCCCTCATAGGGTATAATGCACCCCCTCATAGGGTATAATACTGCCCCCCTCATAGGGTATAATACTGCCCCCCTCATAGGGAATAATGCACCCCCTCATAGGGTATAATGCACCCCCTCATAGGGTATAATACTGCCCCCCTCATAGGGTATAATACTGCCCCCCTCATAGGGAATAATGCACCCCCTCATAGGGTATAATGCACCCCCTCATAGGGTATAATACTGCCCCCCTCATAGGGTATAATACTGCCCCCCTCATAGGGTATAATAGTGCCCCCCTCATAGGGTCTAATGCACCCCCTCATAGGGTATAATGCTGCCCCCTCATAGGGTATAATACTGCCCCCCTCATAGGGTATAATACTGCCCCCCTCATAGGGTATAATACTGCCCCCCTCATAGGGAATAATGCTGCCCTCATAGGGTATAATGCTGCCTCCTCATAGGGTATAACGCTGCCCCCTCATAGGGTATAATACTGCCCCCCTCATAGGGAATAATGCACCCCCTCATAGGGTATAATGCACCCCCTCATAGGGTATAATACTGCCCCCCTCATAGAGAATAATGCTGCCCTCCTCATAGGGTATAATGCTGCCTCCTCATAGGGTATAATGCTGCCTCCTCATAGGGTATAATACTGCCCCCCTCATAGGGAATAATGCACCCCCTCATAGGGTATAATGCTATATAGATATATAGATATAGAGTTAGATAGATATAGATAGAAAGATAGATGTAGAAATAGATAGATATAGAGATAGATAGTAAATAATGGATAGAAAGTAGATAATGGATAGATATAGATAGAAAGATTCATAGAGATAGATAGAGATAGATATAAAGATAGATATAGAAAGAAATATAGATAGATAGATAGATAGATAGATAGATAGATAGATAGATAGATAGATATAGAGATAGATAGAAAATAGATAATGGATAGATAGATAGATAGATAGATAGATATAGAGATAGATAGCTATAGATAGAAAGATATAGAGATAGATAGATAGATATATAGATAGAGATAGATAATAGATAGAGATATACAGATATAATAATAATAATAATAATAATAATAATAATAATAATAATAATATAGACATATATAGATAGATATAGAGATAAATATATATAGATAGATGGCTATAAATAAAAATAGATATAGATATATATATATATAGAGATAGATAGATATAGAGATAATAGATATAGAGATAGATAGATAGATATAGAGATAGATATAGAGACAGATAGATATAGAAAGATAGATATAGAGATAATAGCTAGATATAGAGATATGTATAGAGATAGATAGATATAGAGTTAGAAAGATAGATATAGAGAGAGATATAGAGATAGATAGAGATAGCTAGATAGATAGATAGATGGATAGATAGATATAGATAATAGAGATAATAGATAGATATAATAGATAGATATAGAGATAGATATAGAGATAGATGGATAGATCAATAGATAGATAGATAAAGAGAGAGAGATAGAGATAGATAATGAGATATAGAGATAGATATAGAGATATAGTGTTAGATAGAAAGATAGATATAGAGATAGATAGATATAGAGATAGATATGGATATAGAGATAACAGATAGATATAGAGATAGATAGATAGATAGATATAGATAGATAGATATAGAGATAGATAGATATAGAGATAATATATAGATAGATAGATAGATAGATAGATAGATAGATATAGAGCTAATATATAGATAGCTATAGAGAGAGATATAGAGATAGATATAGAGAGAAACAGATATAGATATAGAGATAGATATAGATATATAGGTAGATAGATATAGAGATAATAGATAGACATAGAGATAGATAGATATAGATATAAAGATAGATAGAGATAGAGAGCGGTAGATAGAGAGAGAGATAGATATAGAGAGAGATAGATACAGAGATCGATAAATAGATAGAGAGATAGATATAGATAATAGATAGAGATAGATAGATAGAGATAGATAATAAATATAGAGATAACATAGATATAGAGATAGAGTAAGATAGAAAGATATAGAGATAGGTAGATATAGATAATATAGATAGCTAGATAGATAGACATAATAGATAGATATAGATATAGATCTAGATAGATATAGAGATAGATACAGTCATATGTAAAAGTTTGGGCACCCCTATTAATGTTAACCTTTTTTCTTTATAACAATTTTGGTTTTTGCAACAGCTATTTCAGTTTCATATATCTAATAACTGATGGACTCAGTTATATTTCTGGATTCAAATGAGGTTTATTGTACTAACAGAAAATGTGCAATCTGCATTTAAACAAAATTTGACCGGTGCAAAAGTATGGGCACCCTTATCATTTTCTTGATTTGAACACTCCTAACTACTTTTTACTGACTTCCTGAAGCACTAAATTGGTTTTGTAACCTCATTAAGCTTTGAACTTCATAGCCAGGTGTATCAAATCATGAGAAAAGGTTTTTAAAGTGGCCACTTGCAAGTAGTTCTCCTATTTGATTCTCCTATGAAGAGTGGCATCATGGGCTCCTCAAAACAACTCTCAAATGATCTGAAAACAAAGATTATTCAACATAGCTTTTCAGGGGAAGGATACAAAAAGTTGTCTCAGAGATTTAACCAGTCAGTTTCCACTGTGAGGAACATAGTAAGGAAATAGAAGAACACAGGTACAGTTCTTGTTAAGCCCAGAAGTGGCAGGCCAAGAAAAATATCAGAAAGGCAGAGAAGAAGAATGGTGAGAACAGTCAAGGACAATCCACAGACCACCTCCAAAGACCTGCAGCATCATCTTGCTGCAGATGGTGTCACTGTGCATCGGTCAACAATACAGCGCACTTTGCACAAGGAGAAGCTGTATGGGAGAGTGATGCGAAAGAAGCCGTTTGTGCAAGCACGCCACAAACAAAGTTGCCTGAGGTATGCAAAAGCACATTTGGACAAGCCAGTTACATTTTGGAAGAAGGTCCTGTGAACTGATGAAACAAAGATTGAGTTGTTTCGTCATACAAAAAGGCGTTATGCATGCGCTGTATTGTTGACCGATGCACAGTGACACCATCTGCAGCAAGATGATGCTGCAGGTCTTTGGAGGTGGTCTGTGGATTGTCCTTGACTGTTCTCACCATTCTTCTTCTCTGCCTTTCTGATATTTTTCTTGGCCTGCCACTTCTGGGCTTAACAAGAACTGTACCTGTGTTCTTCCATTTCCTTACTATGTTCCTCACAGTGGAAACTGACTGGTTAAATCTCTGAGACAACTTTTTGTATCCTTCCCTTGAAAAGCTATGTTGAATAATCTTTGTTTTCAGATCATTTGAGAGTTGTTTTGAGGAGCCCATGATGCCACTCTTCATAGGAGAATCAAATAGGAGAACTACTTGCAAGTGGCCACTTGAAATACCTTTTCTCATGATTTGATACACCTGGCTATGAAGTTCAAAGCTCAATGAGGTTACAAAACCAATTTAGTGCTTCAGGAAGTCAGTAAAAAGTAGTTAGGAGTGTTCAAATCAAGAAAATGATAAGGGTGCCCATACTTTTGCACCGGTCAAATTTTGTTTAAATGCAGATTGCACATTTTCTGTTAGTACAATAAACCTCATTTGAATCCAGAAATATAACTGAGTCCATCAGTTATTAGATATATGAAACTGAAATAGCTGTTGCAAAAACCAAAATTGTTATAAAGAAAAAAGGTTAACATTAATAGGGGTGCCCAAACTTTTACATATGACTGTAGAAAGATAGATATAGAGATAGATGTAGAGATAGAAAGATAGATATAGAGATAGAGCAATAGATAGAGATAGATATAGATAATAGAGATAAATAGATAGATAGATAGATAGATAGATAGATAGATAGATAGATAGATAGATAGGTAGATAAAGATAGATAGATATAGAGATAGATATAGAGATAGAAAGATAGATAGATATACAGAAAGATAGATATAGAGATAGAGATAAATAGATAGATAGATATAGAGAGAGATATAGAGAGATATAGATATAGAGATAATAGATATATATAGAGATAGATAGATATAGATATAGAGAGAGATAGATACAGAGAAAAGATAGAGATAAATAGAGAAAGATAGATAGATATATAGATATAGAGATAGAAAGATAGATATAGAGATAGAGCGATAGATAGATATACAGAGAGATAGATAGATAGCTATAGAGAGAGATATAGAGATAGATATAGAGATAGATATAGAGATAGATAGAGATAGATATATAGATATAGATATAAAGATAGATATAGAGATAGATATAGATATAGAGATAGAGCGATAGATAGCGAGAGATATAGATATAGAGATAGATAGAAACAGAGAAAAGATATAGAGATAGATAACGGATAGATAAATAGATAGATAGGTATAGAGATAGATAGATATAGATCTTAGATAGAGATATATATATATAGATAAAGATAGATAGATATAGATGGTAGCTAGATAGATAATAAATATAGAGATAATAGATATAGAGATAGATAGAGTAAGATAGATAGATATAGAGATAGATAGACATAATAGATAGATATAGAGATATATATATAGAAAGATATAGAGATAGATAGATAGATAGAAAGATAGATATAAAGATAAAGCGATAGATAGAGATAGATATAGAAATAGATAGATATAGATAATAGATAGAGATAGATATAGAGATAGATAGATAGATAGATATAGATAATAGATAGAGATAGATATAGAGATAGATAGATAGATAGATAGATATAGATAATAGATAGAGATAAAAAGATAGATAGATATAAGAGAGATAGAGAGAGAGATATATAGAGAGAGATAGATAGAGAGAGAGAGACAGATAGGGAGAGCGAGAGAGATATAAAAAAAAAGCAAAACACAATACTCACCTCTCCTCCTCGCTCCCACGCTGATCCCGGCTTCAGTGTCAGGAGCTGCCCCCTCTGCCAGACACACAGCGGGTGCGCGATGTAGTGACGTCATCGCGCACTGGCTGTGAGCCAGGAGCAGAGAGGACTGAGGGCGGCGCCGGCCCTGATTTACAGCTGTAGTCTGCAGAGCGGCTTACTGGGCTGGGGGCGGGGCCTCTGGGGGTGGAGACCTGAAATGATATTCACTGCTTCGCAGTGAATATTCATTTCTCTTTAGCAGCGGGGACAGGGGCTCCTGCCTCCTGACACCCGCTGCTGCTCCGCTGGCAGGGGCCCCCATAGCAGCTGCATGGTGTGCGACACACCACTGGCTGGGGGCCCCTGGAGCAGCGGGGGCCCTAGGCAACTGCTGGCCCTGTATGCCTGCAGGTGCCAGGGCCCACCAGATGCCAGGGCCCACCGGAGTGAGGGATGGATGGAGATAGCCCATTCACTATACATGCACATTGAAGCTATGCAAATTGTGGATAGTCCTAATATTAGTTCACCTGTAAAGCAAGGTGTCTAGCAATGGTCTGGTCCCCTCTTCCCATAAAGAACATACAAGTAGAGTTGAGCGAAACAGGTCGGTCAGATTCAAAAGTCGCCGACTTTCGCCAAAGTCGGGTTTCGCCAAGCGAAACCCGACCATAGCATGAGGTCGGCCATGTGGTCTGCGACCCGAGCACCAAAGTCGGATTTCACAGAATGCTTGCACGTGACTTTTTTTTTTCAGCCAAAGAGCAAGGACGTACACTGTGGGCAACGAGATGACATGTGCAGCATCCGGGGAGAGAGAGAGATTTCGCGCACTTTAAAAAAGCGGTCCGGCATGTAGGTGTGTTTCCTGTCCTCCACTCCCTGCCGACTTTGCTTCCCCATTGACTTGCATTGGGTTTCATGTTTCAGTCGGACCTTCGACTTTTCACGATAGTCGGCCGATTTCGTTCAACTTGACTTTTGAGAAAGTCGGGTTTCATGAAACCCGACTCGACCCTAAAAAAAGGCAAAGTCGCTCATCTCTACATACAAGGGCTTCTCACTAAATTAAAATATCATCAAAAAGTTAATTTCAGTTCTTTAATACAAGAGTCATTACAAACAGATTGATCTATTTAAAGTGTTTATTTCTGTTAATGTTGATGATTATGGCTTACAGCCAATGAAAACCCAAAAGTCTTTATAAAGAACATACAAGTGCTTCTCACTAAATTAAAATATCATCAAAAATCACCATATTGTCTGATGTTTGGAAGATAAGGCCAGCTCCCAAAAGCTCTTGGATTCCAAGTTCCCGATGTGATCAATCCCCTGCCAAAAACTTGGTCTCAGAACATCAGTGAAGAATACATGAAGCCAAACAGAGTGTTGATTACCACATGGGTGAGGCTCACCGTAGACAGGAAAAGAGCTAGGTCCAAAGAGCTAATGCTTTCCCACTTCAAATTGAAGACAAGGTATGGGGAAAGAAGTGCCACTGTAAAGGGAAACTCGATTCCCTCTGGGAAGCAGAGCCTTACACAGTTACAGCTATCTCATATGCAGATGTCTATGAAGTGAAGAAACCCGGACTAGCCCCACAAATGGTGCATAGAAACTGCATGAAGTTATGCACTAAAGAATATCAACTGATGATATCCTCACCTCCTCCTCAAGTCATGCCAGTCTACACACGAGTTCCTGTCTTGGAACCACCACCCAGACACCCTATGGTAGAGGAGCCCCTCTAGTCCCTCCACAACTATCAATTTATCCTTCCGTGCTATCATTATGTTCCCGTCTCAGTTCCTGCCCCAGTCGCTGCTCCTCCGCCAATTCCACCTTAACCAGCAGACCGTATCATTCCTGCCCAAGAGGAAGATCAAGTGTTGAGGCGTTCAGAGCGAAGCACAAAAGGAATTCTTCAAGCCCGCTACAGAGACTAAAAGGGCGTATCTAATCCCATTTGCATCTATTCTTGTACTTATTTGGTCAGCTAGATCGTTAGTTTAGCAATGTTTAAGCCTCCACACCTGGGTTATACCAAGCACCTTGTTTATTCTTTGAATTAGTTTATATACAGCCATGGACTTGTTATGGACTGTTTCTTGCCTCTAAAAGTGCCATTCCAGAGCCTTTCAAATGGACAATAGTATATTGCGGAAAGAGACTCTATTTCAAATGGGCCCTATCTATCGCCTTCTGGTTTTACAGTTGTTATTGCATATTGTTCTTCCATATGTCTGAACATTCTTGCCATGTTGTTACTTAACATTGCATGTATCTCTCTTTCCTTCTTTAGCAATCGTCTACTCATACAATCTCCGATGATGGCTCACCTTAAGAGGGGGAGTATGTAGT
Source organism: Dendrobates tinctorius (assembly GCF_039654945.1). Taxonomy (NCBI): domain Eukaryota; kingdom Metazoa; phylum Chordata; class Amphibia; order Anura; family Dendrobatidae; genus Dendrobates; species Dendrobates tinctorius. Next base: position 12,244,158 of record NW_027361858.1, on the reverse strand, counting down.
GACCTGGTCCATGTTATGACTGTCCCTTTAAATACCTCTGGACTGTGAGTAATCCTGTACACTACAGCTCACATTCTAGCAACCATTTTTACTGTTATTAGTAGAGTTGAGCGACTTTTGGTTTTTTAGGGTCGCGTTTCGTTTCGTGAAACCCGACTTTTCCAAAAGTCGGGTCGAGCAAGATCGTCCGATTATAGGGAAAAGTCGGGGTCGTCCCGAAACACGAAACCCAATGTAAGTCAATGGGGAATAAAAGTCGGCAGTGAGAGGAGGACAGGAAACACACCTACAGTGCCCATTTGAATGCCAAAAGCATCAATTCTTCTTTCTTAAGCTTGTCAACCTTAATTAACTTCATAATACAAGTTACGCACTGAAAAATGGGGGTTATTTGGCTACAAACTGTGGAGGGGGAGGGCTGGCTCCAGGTTTTCATGTGCCCTGGGCGAAAGAGCGCCCCTTTAACACATACCACAACTCATCATGCTCCGATACGGCAGAGAAATAGCGGTATAGTACAATGAAAAATACCTCACTTTTTACATCTCATGACGAGGCCCATCTATTTCTCCATACAGAATCATTGGTCCCATATAATGTTTGAAACAGTATATGATGAGCTCCACATAATGCTACAGTATATGTTGGTCCCCATGGATGAAACTCCACTGTCTTATGGGCCCAAATAATGCTCCAAACATAATGGGCCCCATTTCTAATGCTCTAGTGTATAATGGGCCTTGTAAATGCTGCTCCAGTGTCTGATGTCCACCTTTGGAATGTTCCAGTGTATGGTGGGCCCCATCTATCATTCTCCAGAGTATAGTGCTCCCCAAAAATTGCTGTCCCAACATTGAAAACAATCAAGTAAGTCTCCTCGCTAGGGAATCCCTGTACTTGTCTGGACAGGTGCTGTAGCTTGCTTAACAGCTCGACAGCATTTCTCACGCCCTGTATGGATTACACGTGATTGCACAAAGGTGAGAAAGGGTACCGTATCCCCAGATAACATGTATGGATAGCGTACACATTCAAAATATATGTCTCAGGAGGCAGGCTCAGACGGTGTTAGGCCCAGTATGGATTGCACGTGATTGCACAAAGGTTAGAAAGGGTACCGTATCCCCGGATAACATGTATGGATAGCGTACACATTCAAAATATATGTCTATACAGCATGAGGCAGGCTCAGATGGTGTTAGGCCCAGTATGGATTGCACGTGATTGCACAAAGGTTAGAAAGGGTACCGTATCCCTGGATAACATGTATGGATAGCGTACACATTCAAAATATATGTCTATACAGCATGAGGCAGGCTCAGACGGTGTTAGGCCCAGTATGGATTGCACGTGATTGCACAAAGGTTAGAAAGAGTACCGTATCCCTGGATAACATGTATGGATAGCGTACACATTCAAAATATATGTCTCAGGAAGCAGGCTCAGACGGTGTTAGGCCCAGTATGGATTGCACGTGATTGCACAAAGGTTAGAAAGGGTACCGTATCCCTGGATAACATGTATGGATAGCGTACACATTCAAAATATATGTCTATACAGCATGAGGCAGGCTCAGACGGTGTTAGGCCCAGTATGGATTGCACGTGATTGCACAAAGGTTAGAAAGGGTACTGTATCCCCGGATAACATGTATGGATAGCGTACACATTCAAAATATATGTCTCAGGAGGCAGGCTCAGACGGTTTTAGGCCCAGTATGGATTGCACGTGATTGCACAAAGGTTAGAAAGGGTACCGTATCCCTGGATAACATGTATGGATAGCGTACACATTCAAAATATATGTCTATACAGCATGAGGCAGGCTCAGACGGTGTTAGGCCCAGTATGGATTGCACGTGATTGCACAAAGGTTAGAAAGGGTACCGTATCCCTGGATAACATGTATGGATAGCGTACACATTCAAAATATATGTCTATACAGCATGAGGCAGGCTCAGATGGTGTTAGGCCCAGTATGGATTGCACGTGATTGCACAAAGGTTAGAAAGGGTACCGTATCCCTGGATAACATGTATGGATAGCGTACACATTCAAAATATATGTCTATACAGCATGAGGCAGGCTCAGACGGTGTTAGGCCCAGTATGGATTGCACGTGATTGCACATAGGTTAGAAAGGGTACCATATCCCTGGATAACATGTATGGATAGCGTACACATTCAAAATATATGTCTCAGGAGGCAGGCTCAGACGGTGTTAGGCCCAGTATGGATTGCACGTGATTGCACAAAGGTTAGAAAGGGTACCGTATCCCCGGATAACATGTATGGATAGCGTACACATTCAAAATATATGTCTATACAGCATGAGGCAGGCTCAGACGGTGTTAGGCCCAGTATGGATTGCACATGATTGCACAAAGGTTAGAAAGAGTACCGTATCCCTGGATACCATGTATGGATAGCGTACACATTCAAAATATATGTCTATACAGCATGAGACAGGCTCAGACGGTGTTAGGCCCAGTATGGATTGCACGTGATTGCACAAAGGTTAGAAAGGGTACCGTATCCCTGGATAACATGTATGGATAGCGTACACATTCAAAATATATGTCTCAGGAGGCAGGCTCAGACGGTGTTAGGCCCAGTATGGATTGCACGTGATTGCACAAAGGTTAGAAAGGGTACCGTATCCCCGGATAACATGTATGGATAGCGTACACATTCAAAATATATGTCTATACAGCATGAGGCAGGCTCAGACGGTGTTAGGCCCAGTATGGATTGCACGTGATTGCACAAAGGTTAGAAAGGGTACCGTATCCCTGGATAACATGTATGGATAGCGTACACATTCAAAATATATGTCTCAGGAGGCAGGCTCAGACGGTGTTAGGCCCAGTATGGATTGCACGTGATTGCACAAAGGTTAGAAAGGGTACCGTATCCCCGGATAACATGTATGGATAGCGTACACATTCAAAATATATGTCTATACAGCATGAGGCAGGCTCAGACGGTGTTAGGCCCAGTATGGATTGCACATGATTGCACAAAGGTTAGAAAGGGTACCGTATCCCTGGATAACATGTATGGATAGCGTACACATTCAAAATATATGTCTATACAGCATGAGACAGGCTCAGACGGTGTTAGGCCCAGTATGGATTGCACGTGATTGCACAAAGGTTAGAAAGGGTACCGTATCCCTGGATAACATGTATGGATAGCGTACACATTCAAAATATATGTCTCAGGAGGCAGGCTCAGACGGTGTTAGGCCCAGTATGGATTGCACGTGATTGCACAAAGGTTAGAAAGGGTACCGTATCCCCGGATAACATGTATGGATAGCGTACACATTCAAAATATATGTCTCAGGAGGCAGGCTCAGACGGTGTTAGGCCCAGTATGGATTGCACGTGATTGCACAAAGGTTAGAAAGGGTACCGTATCCCTGGATAACATGTATGGATAGCGTACACATTCAAAATATATGTCTCAGGAGGCAGGCTCAGACGGTGTCAGGCACAGTATGGATTTGACGGCCCAGATTACACAGCGGAGGAGCAGGGAGAGGTAAAGATTGCAAATGCTGGGGCCCTGGCCAAGCAAGGGGGGCCCACTCGTGGGCGTCGGTACTGGCACTGGGCCCCTCATAGTACAGCGGTGTGTCTGACGGCGGGTGTGCACCACCACCGTCAGAGACACTTGATTGAACTATGAGGGACCCTGTGCCAGTGCCCGCGCCCAAGAGTCAGCCTACCCACCTGTCCAGGGCAACGGCACTCGCACGGTGTCGTGCGGTAGGTGGTGACCCCGGCCATGGGGGGGGAGGCAGCACAGTTAGGGAGTTTTAGAAAGTGGCATATGTTGATGTTGGACATTCAGCTGATGCAAAAGGCGAAATAGGTGAAGTACCAGGAAGAGGTGGACCAAAGAAAGCCATTTTTCTGTCACCTTATGTGTCATCAGGGGAAGGTGGGACAAAATCCTTGGAAACCCATGCGTGGTTCATTTTAATGAAGGTTAGATCATCCACATTTTGGGTTGACAGACGGGTCGTTTTTTCTGTCAGGATTGATCCAGCTGCACTGAAGACTCTTTCCGATAGCACACTTGCAGCTGGGCAAGCGAGCTCCTGTAAGGCATATTGGGCCAATTCAGGCCAGGTGTCCAGTTTAGCGGCCCAATAGTCAAAGGGGAATGACCTGTGTGGGAGAACATCGATATGGGAGGAAAAGTAGTTTGTTACCATAGTTGACAACTGCTGTCTCCTGTCACTTTCCATCGATGCAGTAATACCAGTTGTGTGAGCGGTATTTGAAAAATCAGTCCACAACATTGTCATGAAACCCCTGTCTCCAACGCCACTTCTGCTGTGTGCACCACGACCACCTCTGCCAAGCTGCCCCCGGCCCGTACGGCTCGTGTGAGAACCATCACCACTGCTGTGTGCTGGGAATGCCTCAAGCAACCGATTTACCAGAGTTGCTTGTTTATTAGCCAATATTAGGTCAAGGTTCTCCTGTGGCATGATGTTTTGTAATTTGCCTTTATAGCATGGATCCAGGATGCTGGCCAACCAGTAGTCGTCATCGTTCATCATTTTGGCAATGCGGGGGTCCCTTTTTAGGATCTGCAAGGCATAATCTGACATGTGGGCCAATGTTCCCGGTGTCAATGATGCACTGCGAGTGCTGGGTAGAGGAGCACTTTCTGGCAAATCCACATCTCTCCAGTCACGCACAAACCCTGTACCAGACCTTGCCACGCCAACATTTTCACTTGCCCCACGAGATGCATCCTCCTCCCCTAAGTAATCATCCCCATCATCCTCCTCCTCCTCCTCTTCTTCCTCCACCTCGTCCAGGAGAGGTCCCTGAGCAGACAATGGCTGAATGTCATCAAGGATTACCTCCTCCTCTTCCTCCTCATCAACATTGGCTGCAGACGCCTGCTCCTTAAGGTGCGTCAAAGTTTGCATGAGCAGACGCATAAGTGGGATGCTCATGCTTAGGATGGCGTCGTCTGCGCTTACCAGCCGTGTGCATTCCTCAAAACACTGAAGGACTTTACAAAGGTCTTTCAGCTTCGACCACTGCACACCTGTCAACTCCATGTCTGCTCTCAAAGTGCCTGGCCGTGTATCCTCCCACAAATGCATTATGGCCTGCCTCTGCTCGCACAGCCGCTCCACCATGTGCAGGGTGGAGTTCCACCTTGTTGCAATGTCGATAATGAGGAGGTGGTTGGGAAGGTGGAGCAATCGCTGCAGCTTCTGCATACGAACGGAGTGTACAGGTGACCGGCGGATGTGCGTGCACAGTCTTCGCACCTTCTGGAGCAGGGCTGTTAACTCCGGATAATTTTTGAGGAAGCACTGCACCACCAGGTTCAAGGTGTGAGCCAAGCAAGGTATGTGGCTGAGTTTTGAAAGGGCTATGGCTGCCACAAAATTACGGCCGTTATCACTAACTACCTTGCCTGCCTCAAGATGTACACTGCCCAGCCATGACTCAGTTTGTCGCTTCAAGTACTCGGCCAGCACCTCGGCGGTGTGTCTGTCGCCCAAACACATCATCTGCAACACAGCCTGATGACGCTTTCCACTAGCTGCTCGATAGGGGGACACATCGTGTGCAACAGTGGCAGCTGCAGATGGAGTGCTCGTACGACTGCGCTCTGTGGACGAGCTTTCGCTTCTGGAGGAGGTGGAGGAGGAGGATGGTCGAACGCCTACAGCCAACTGTTTCCTATACCGTGGGCTAGGCAGCACTGTCCCACCACCGCTGTCCCCTGTGGACCCTGCATCCACCACATTAACCCAGTGCGCAGTGATGGACACGTAACGGCCCTGGCCATGCCGACTGGACCATGCATCAGTTGTGAGGTGCACCTTTCCGCTCACTGACTGCTTGAGTGCATGGACAATGCGGTCTTTCACATGATGGTGGAGGGCTGGGATGGCTTTGCGAGAGAAGAAGTAGCGACTTGGTAGGTCATAGCGTGGTACTGCATAGGCCATGAGTTCGCGGAAAGCTGTGCTTTCCACCAACCGAAAGGGCATCATCTCAAACGAGATTAGTTTGGCAATGTGGGCGTTCAAACCCAGTGTACGCGGATGAGAGACTGAGTACTTTCTTGACCTACTCATAGTGTCTGGGAGGGTGAGCTGGACTTGAGAGCTGCATATGGTGGAAGTAGCGGTGGACAGGGCGGACTGAGAGAGGGTTGATGATGGTGATGGAGTTGGTGTTCTTTCTGATGGCCTAGAATCAGTCTTTCGTTGATATAACAGTGGGATTCCCTGACTGCTGTGGTCTTGCAACGACACCTCAACATTTGCTGCTGTGCTAACCGGTGGGCTTACAGTGGGGGAAACAATGTAGCGTTGCTGACTACCTTCGTTGTGATCAGTTGCACATGTGGCACTTGAGGTTTGGTGTTGTGTCCACGCTTGCAAGTGCATGCTGGTTAAATGTCTAAGCATGCAACTGGTATTCAAATTTTTCAGATTTTTCCCTCGGCTAAAGGTCTTTGCGCACTTCTTACAGATAACCTTGGCCTGATCATGAGGATTTTGTTCAAAAAAGTGCCACACTGCACTCTTCCTACTTTGGCAGACATTTTGCGGCCTAGCACGCTGTGATCTTTTGACCCTCTGGACAAGCTGTCCAGCAACTCTTTTGATGTTTGGAACCTGTCTTTGGAGTGCTCCGGGCCTGCCAGATAACAGCTGTTGCGATGTCGATGTCTGCTGTGGATGCTCCTCATCTGAGCTATTGGAAGCAGCACCCTCTTCCCCCAATGGATGCCAATCTGGGTCAACAACTGGGTCATCCATCACCTCCTCTTCTATGTCATGTGCACCTTCCTCTGTGTCACCATGTATGGTGATATAGTGTGCGGGAAGGGGCACCTGAGTCTCATCAGGGTCAGAATCTGGCTCTGTACACTGCGAGGACAATGTAGTGCTCTGAGTGAATGTACCAGCAGAATCATCCATCAGCGGCTGTGCATCAGTGCACTCCATGTCAGATTCATCTTGGCCTGGGTAATTCACCATTTCACTTGATAATCCAGGCATGGTATGTGAAAACAGCTCCATGGAGTAATCAGTAGTATGGCCTGCGTCATCCTTCAATCTTGGTTGGGGTGAAGGACACAAGGAAAGGTGTGGTTCATGAACATGAGCCTCCAATGACGACTCAGTGCTTTTACATTTTACAACTGAAGAAGAGGAGGCGATAGAGCTGGAGGCTGAGTCAGCAATGTAAGACAAAACTTTTTCCTGATGCTCTGGCTTTAAAAGCGGTTTGCCAACTCCTAGAAAACTAAGCGTTCGAGGCCTTATGTAGCCAGACGATGACGCAGGGTCAGTACCTCCTGCATTCGGTCCTATTTTGCTCTTGCCACTACCATCAGATCCACCACCAACACCATCATTACCAGCTGCCAACCCCCGCCCAATTCCACGGCCTCTTCCACCAGGCTTCCTCATTTTTGGTAGAAATGTAGACAAAATCCAACAAACTATATAGTAATGTAAAACAAGGTACAAGGTGTCTATAGGACCGGGGAGATTTTGAATTTCTGCACACACTTGTGGACAGTGGACACTTTTGGATTGTGTGAGGCCCACTGATATCTGAGCGCTATGTGACAGGCTCGATGGCACTGCTGTGACAAAAGTGACTAGAGGATAAGGGAGATTTTGAATATCTGCACACACTTTTGGACACTGGACACTTTTGGATTGTGTGAGGCCCACTGATATCTGAGCGCTATGTGACAGGCTCGATGGCACTGCTGTGACAAAAGTGACTAGAGGATAAGGGAGATTTTGAATATCTGCACACACTTTTGGACACTGGACACTTTTGGATTGTGTGAGGCCGACTGATATCTGAGCGCTATGTGACAGGCTCGATGGCACAGCTGTGACAAAAGTGACTAGAGGATAAGGGAGATTTTGAATTTCTGCACACACTTGTGGACAGTGGACACTTTTGGATTGTGTGAGGCCCACTGATATCTGAGCGCTATGTGACAGGCTCGATGGCACTGCTGTGACAAAAGTGACTAGAGGATAAGGGAGATTTTGAATATCTGCACACACTTGTGGACACTGGACACTTTTGGATTGTGTGAGGCCCACTGATATCTGAGCGCTATGTGACAGGCTCGATGGCACTGCTGTGACAAAAGTGACTAGAGGATAAGGGAGATTTTGAATATCTGCACACACTTTTGGACACTGGACACTTTTGGATTGTGTGAGGCCCACTGATATCTGAGCGCTATGTGACAGGCTCGATGGCACTGCTGTGACAAAAGTGACTAGAGGATAAGGGAGATTTTGAATATCTGCACACACTTTTGGACACTGGACACTTTTGGATTGTGTGAAGCCCACTGATATCTGAGCGCTATGTGACAAGCTCGATGGCACTGCTGTGACAAAAGTGACTAGAGGATAAGGGAGATTTTGAATATCTGCACACACTTTTGGACACTGGACACTTTTGGATTGTGTGAGGCCCACTGATATCTGAGCGCTATGTGACAGACTCGATGGCACAGCTGTGACAAAAGTGACTAGAGGATAAGGGAGATTTTGAATTTCTACACACTTGTGGACAGTGGACACTTTTGGATTGTGTGAGGCCCACTGATATCTGAGCGCTATGTGACAGGCTCGATGGCACTGCTGTGACAAAAGTGACTAGAGGATAAGGGAGATTTTGAATATCTGCACACACTTTTGGACACTGGACACTTTTGGATTGTGTGAGGCCCACTGATATCTGAGCGCTATGTGACAGGCTCGATGGCACTGCTGTGACAAAAGTGACTAGAGGATAAGGGAGATTTTGAATTTCTGCACACACTTGTGGACAGTGGACACTTTTGGATTGTGTGAGGCCCACTGATATCTGAGCGCTATGTGACAGGCTCGATGGCACTGCTGTGACAAAAGTGACTAGAGGATAAGGGAGATTTTGAATTTCTGCACACACTTGTGGACAGTGGACACTTTTGGATTGTGTGAGGCCCACTGATATCTGAGCGCTATGTGACAGGCTCAATGGCACAGCTGTGACAAAAGTGACTAGAGGATAAGGGAGATTTTGAATTTCTGCACACACTTGTGGACAGTGGACACTTTTGGATTGTGTGAGGCCCACTGATATCTGAGCGCTATGTGACAGGCTCGATGGCACTGCTGTGACAAAAGTGACTAGAGGATAAGGGAGATTTTGAATTTCTGCACACTCTTGTGGACAGTGGACACTTTTGGATTGTGTGAGGCCCACTGATATCTGAGCGCTATGTGACAGGCTCGATGGCACAGCTGTGACAAAAGTGACTAGAGGATAAGGGAGATTTTGAATTTCTGCACACACTTGTGGACAGTGGACACTTTTGGATTGTGTGAGGCCCACTGATATCTGAGCGCTATGTGACAGGCTCGATGGCACAGCTGTGACAAAAGTGACTAGAGGATAAGAGAGATTTTGAATTTCTGCACACACTTGTGGACAGTGGACACTTTTGGATTGTGTGAGGCCCACTGATATCTGAGCGCTATGTGACAGGCTCGATGGCACAGCTGTGACAAAAGTGACTAGAGGATAAGGGAGATTTTGAATTTCTGCACACACTTGTGGACAGTGGACACTTTTGGATTGTGTGAGGCCCACTGATATCTGAGCGCTATGTGACAGGCTCGATGGCACTGCTGTGACAAAAGTGACTAGAGGATAAGGGAGATTTTGAATTTCTGCACACTCTTGTGGACAGTGGACACTTTTGGATTGTGTGAGGCCCACTGATATCTGAGCGCTATGTGACAGGCTCGATGGCACAGCTGTGACAAAAGTGACTAGAGGATAAGGGAGATTTTGAATTTCTGCACACACTTGTGGACAGTGGACACTTTTGGATTGTGTGAGGCCCACTGATATCTGAGCGCTATGTGACAGGCTCGATGGCACAGCTGTGACCAAAGTGACTAGAGGATAAGGGAGATTTTGAATCTCTGCACACACTTTTGGACACTGGACACTTTTGGATTGTGTGAGGCCCAATGAATATCTGAGCGCTATGTGACAGGCTCGATGGCACAGCTGTGACAAAAGTGACTAGAGGATAAGGGAGATTGGATTGCTTTTAAAAAAGCAGTTTGCGGAGCAGTGGGTAAACAGCAATGCCAGCCTGTCAGGAAGCCTTAGAAGGCAGCCCAACAACCAACACCACTGATACACCACTATATAGCCTCCCCTTGCACTGCACACACAGTGACTGGTGTGTTGTGCAGGCCAAATCGCTAGCAGCAGAAGCAGTTTTTTTGTCTTCTTCCCGGCCTAACGCTCTCCCTACAGAATCAGCAGCAACCTCTCCCTATACTAAGATCGGCAAAAGTAAGATGGCGGTCGGCGTGCACGCCCTTTTATACCCCCTGTGACGCCCACCAAAGCAAGCCAATCACTTGCATGCCCTTCTGAAAGATGGTGGTGACCCGTGCCTATGTCATCACGTTGCCCACAATGTCCGTGGATCCTGATTGGCTGAAAAAGAGCGCAAAACAAACTTTTGAAACGCGACTTTGGCGCGTAAGTCGCCGACCTCGTGGCCGACCTCATCCTAGGGTCGGGTTTCGTTTCATGAAACCCGACTTTGCTAAAAGTCGGCGACTTTTGAATTTTTTCGACCCGTTTCGCTCAACTCTAGTTATTAGACTTGTGTTTTCATTTGATCCATGTATTTTCTAGGTTTTTTCTCATTTGTTGTATTCCAGGACCATCTGCTGGTGAAATGTTTACAATGTAAAGTTTTGACATGAGAACTGAGGTTTCAACAGGAGGGGCTATTCCAGTTTCTGCCTAGTCTAGACCAAGAGAGCTGGGAAAACCCCTGTCTGGGACAAGCTGCCTCTGAGAGCAGAGCACATGTGGAGACTCCCTTTCTCCAAGATCCACTGGTATGCCTAACAAGCTTAGAAATCACCTTAGGACTCCCAGGTCGGTGAAATACTCTTGTTATGCAAAATTTTCTTCATAAAGCTGCACGGTGGCTCAGTGGTTAGCGCTGCAGCCTTGCAGAGCTGGAGTCCTGGGTTCGAATACCACCAAGGACAACATCTGCAAGGAGTTTGTATGTTCTCCCCGTGTTTGCGTTGGTTGCCTTCAGGTACTCCGGTTTCCTCCCACATTCCAAAGACATATACTGATAGGGAATTTAGATTGTGAGCACCATCGGGTCAGTGATGATAATGTGTGCAAACTGTAATGCACTGTGGAATATGTTAGCGCTATATAAAAAATAAAGATTATTAAAGCTACAAAAGACTGTGAATCGCTGTATAACAATTTAAAAGCACTACATCTAAAGGAGTAGGTTCTTAAAGTTCCGAAGCCTCAATTCCATGCTAGAATTGAACTCTGTACTGTATTTGCTGTGGTTTACCAACGTGAGCTGTGAAGAATTTACTCCATGTCATATGTTCCTGTGAAAGTAAATGCAACTGCTATCCCAGAGACCTGTGTCTGTGGTCACTATTGTGGGGGTGGATAGCAGTGAATGGAAAGCCCCCATTACAATGGCTTTACAGTAACATAGTTATGTAGGTTGAAAAAAAGTCCTGGAGCCATCAAGTTCAACCTTTTTCCACCAACAGAAAAAGGTGGAGGAAGAAACCTCCAGCGATGAAATCAAGAAGGGAAGTTATCTTTTTTTGTAAAAAAAAATTTAAAAAAAACTTTTATTCAGTACAGTAGTACATTAAAAAAGACATGAATCCTCGTCATCACAACCTGGGATGAACAACCAACATGTTTCAGCTAAGAGCCTTAATCATGGTATGCCATGATTAGCAATAAGATTACTCTGTACTAGGTGCATTACTAAATACAGTGTGTCCGTAAAGTCATGGTGCACTTTTGACCAGTCACTGGAATGCAACAAAAGACGATAAAAATGTGAAATCTGCACCAAATAAAAGGAAAACTCTCCCAGTATCTGTAGGATGATGTGGCAGCATGTGCACATACGCAGATGATGACGTAACACCGAAAACAGAGAATCACAGACGTTATTCACTGTGTGGCAAGAACTTCCCTATCGTTTGGATGTGTGTAGGGCAACAAATGGAGCCCACATCGAACTGCACTGAATAGGTTTGAAACTGGGAGAGTTTTTCTTTTATTTGGAGCAGATTTCACGTTTCTATTGTTTTTTGTTGCTTTCCAGTGACTGGTCAAAAGTGCACCATGACTTTACGGACACACTGTATTTATCTACATCAAATCTTATTTGCTAAGTGTTTGCCCATTCAGCCATCATATTCAGATCATTGTGCAATATTGTAATGTCAAGGTCAGATTTTAAAATCCTACATACCGTATTTTCCGGCATATAAGACAACTTTTTAACCCCTGAAAATCTGCTTAAAAGTCGGGGGTCGTCTTACACGCCGGATGTCGTCTTATACGCCGAGTGTGTGGCGCCCCCCAGGAGTATGGCCGCCACAGTGGCTTCGCCTTCCTCCAGGGAGGGTAATGCCAGGCTTGGAAGCAGTGAAGGGTCTCTCTCGCAGTTAACCCATACATGCAACACAGTTCCACTCCAGGCCAGCAGGGGGGACTCTGAACCAGAATTGAAGGGAGGAGTGCTCTCTGAGGGCCAAGAGGAAGGAGTTGTCAGTTAGTGTGAGGAGGGTGAAGTGTGCAGACATGAGGGAGAGAAGCGCAGAGATCGAGCAGAGAGGAAAGGCTCATCTCCAGTGAGAGCGCATGAACTGGAGCCTGGTCTCCGCGGTTGTACGGATACTAATGGTCCCGCAACAGACACCAGAGGAGTAGGAGGCTGTAAATGCCCTACCCCCATCTCAGACTCGGAGGCACAACAGCACGGAATAAGCCAAGAGAGGAATAGCGGCTACAGCTGTCTGCCATACGAGGAGTGCTAGTAGGAGAGAATTAGGAGGAACTTCAGTGTAACTCAGTACTAGGAGTACTTCACTCAAATAAGCGCTAGGGAAGGAGACTGCACAGCCCATCTGCTGAGAGAGAATCCTGAGCTTCTTCCAGGCTAGCCTGCTCCGGTACCATCTGTAATCAGGACCCTGGACTGCATTTATCAAGTAATGGTACAGTAATTACACCCTGCTGTGTCTTTGTCTGCTTCCTACCCTTCCGGCACTGCTACATCCCCGTGCCAACCACATCTACACTGCCCTGGGACTACAGCTTCACATGTGGGGAGCTTTTACATCTTTGCTGCACCATACCATCAGTCCCAGTGTATCTGCATGCAGCGTAGGCTTAGCATCTCACTTGCCGAACACCACAGGTGGCGTCACGAACTGTTCATTTAATCAACTACATTCACCATTCAATCTCCCCCATTACTTGGGCGCCCAGGGCCACGGAATGGTCACCGCTGCTGTGACACATCCTGCTGACACCGGCCTGGTACTGAGTAGCCCACAGCCCTGGGAGGGCAACCCAACTGCATATGGGGGGAGTGGTCCCGATGAACAAGGGAGGGTGTAAGTGGTGTTATCATCCCCTTTTACCTCATTGGTGGCAGCGGTGCGGCGGCTCCTCCTTCAGCAGTGTGGCGGCGGCTCCTCTTTGTCCAGCATGGGGGCGCTGTGCTGGGGGGCAGCTGCGGCGGCTCTCTGTCCAGCGTCGGGGCTCCTCCGGCATTTCCCCAAAGCCCGGAGGCCCTGGCAGCTCAATTGCTGCGATGTGGTGGCCTCAGGGAAAATGGCCGCCGGTGCCCTCGCGAGCTCAGATTCAGATCTCGTCCCGAGAACTCGGGAGACGAGATCTGGATCTGAGCATACATGGGCTCCGGCGGCCATTTTCAGGGAGGCCACCGCATCGCAGCAATGGAGCTGCCTTGGCCTCCGGGCATTGGGGAAATGCCTGAGGAGCCCCGATGCTGGACAGAGAGCCTTCGCAGCCGGCCCCACCACAGCGCCCCCACGCTGGACAAAGAGGAGCCGCCGCCGACCCCCAGCACAGAGACCTGCAGACAGCACCGCTGCCACCAATGAGGTAAAAGGGGGATGATAACTCCACATATACCCTCCCTTTGTCATTGGGACCACCCCCCCGCACCCAACATATAACATGACACATGGCATATAAGACCCCTGACTTTTAAGTAAATTTTCTATTTTAGCTGGAAAAGTTGGGGGGTCGTCTTATACGCCCGGTCGTCTTATACGCCGGAAAATACGGTAGTTTGGTGTCATCAGCAAAGACTGACACTTTACACTCTTTCCCATCCACAAGGTTATTAATAAAGTGGTAAAATGGAATCGTTCCTAGGACAGATCCCTGCGGTACCCCACCACTGACTATATCCCATTTAGAGAATGTACCATTTATGACGACTCTTTGTTTCCTGTCACTTAGTCAATTCCTTACCCATCTGGAGATAGTTTCCCTAGTCATTGCCTTTGTAGCATCAGTATAAGGCTGTCATATGGAACAGTATCTAATGCCTTTATCATAGAATCATAGAATCATAGAATCGTAGAGTTGGAAGGGACCTCCTGGGCCATCTGGTCCAACCCCCTGCTCAAAGCAGGATTCGCTAAATCATCCCAGTCAGATGTCTGTCCAGCCTCTGTTTGAAGACTTCCATTGAAGGAGAACTCACCACTTCTCGTGGCAGCCTGTTCCACTCATTGATCACTCTAACTGTCAAAAAGTTTTTTCTAATATCTAATCTGTGTCTCCTCCCATTCAGTTTCATCCCATTGCTTCTAGTCTTTCCTTGTGCAAATGAGAATAAAGTTGATCCTTCTACAACGTGACAGCCCTTTAGATATTTGTATAAAATAGATATGACAGGCTCAAACCCCAACTTAGGTGCTCTGGGAAAAAACAAGACTAAAGTATAGGAGTAACCCCGGCACACTAATAACATGAAAGTAAAGTCTTCTCAACGACAGTCTTTAATTGTTGTGATTTTATTGATTGTGAAAAAGGAATTTTTGGTACTAGTGGAGTGAGGATCTTTTCCAAGGTTATTGACAGGGGTGAGAGGATAGAGTCGGTAGATGCCACTATGGGTCTACCGGGGGGCTTTTCCAAATTTTTATGTATTTTGGGGAGTATATAAATGACTGGAGTTATGGGACTTTGTTTGTGCAAATACTCTGCCAGTTTAGAATCAATTGTACCCAAATTTAAGTGGAAGTTGATCAAATTGTCTATCTTTCTCTCTATGGAGTAGATAGGATTCGTGGGGATGGGTCTGTATGTCGTGACGTCAGAGAGTTGTCTCTGGATTTCAGACAGATAGTATTTCTTATCCAGTACTACAATGGAGCCACCTTTATCAGCAGGCTTTATGACAATGTCCTTGTTGGTTTTAAGACTTTTCAGTGCTAATGATTCTTCTCTATTAAGGTTATGCTTAAGGTGGTATTTACCATGTTTGATTTCATCTATATACTTATCCACAGAAGCATTAACAAGTGAAATATACGTCTCGACAGGATGATAGAGGCGAGGTGGTTGAAACGTGCTCGGGATCTTGAGTCCGAGATCTTTAAGAATAAACGTCTCTTGGGTGCTGGTTCCCGAGGAGAAAGGTACCTGGTTGGTGTTTATGTCTCCGCCATCTTTGTCAAAATGTACCTTAAGTCTCAAAGAGCGGTAAAAACGATTTAACTCTTGGTGTACGAGGAACGGATCAAAGGAGGGAGTGGGACAGAATGAGAGGCCCCTCTGGAGAACTCGGATCTCGGCAGGTGAGAGACAATAGGTAGAGATGTTGAAGACAAGATTGTTCTTACCTGAGATCGAGTATTGGGGCGTGTATCCCTCTGGGGGTCCTCGTCTGTTTTTTCTTCTTCCTCCTCGTCTGAAACTGTGTTTGGAGGTGCCGGGGGTTTCTTGCGCGGGTCGAAAAAAGACTTGGGCGGTTTCCCACCGCGTCCTCCTCTGCTGCCTCGTCCAACTTGACCACCATCCGAACCTGAAGAACCTGATGAGCCATATCGGTTTCTGTAGGGGGGACCATCTGGAAGTGTGGTATACCGCCATCTATAGACCTGGTTTTTGAGATAGTCGTCCTGGTCTCTCAGAAACTTGTTCTTTTTTCGTGTTTTCAGTTCATTGGTGTAGTCTTGTAGAGTTTTGTTGGCTCTTGCCTTAAGACTAGCGAGATCTGTTGGAGAAAGGGTGTTAGTCAACTGATTTTCGATAGCAGCAACCTGATCTTTCACCTTCTGTATATTCTCCTGGAGAAATTTGATGGTCAACACCATTAAATCTATAGAGCACTTATTTAGAATATTTTCAAAAAGTTGACAATATTCCTCATTGTCACTGAAGAGGGTTGGTCGTAACGAGACCCTGAGTCCCCTCGGAATCCGCTGTGCCTTCGTGTATTGAGCTAAAGTATACGCATGCAATTCAAAAGATGAAAGTTTCTTCAATTCCTTTTCATAATCCCTCGATTTCACCTCACGGGTAGGGATATTCAGGAAATTGTCAGTTTCTCTGACCGTAGAAAGAATACTAGATCTTTCTTCTTCGTTGAAGGAGAAGACACCGAAGGAGGCCATGAAAAATTAAGAAAATATGGTTTAGAGGGGGAGACAACTGTCTAAAATAGATCAAATATAAAATAGATATGACAGGCTCAAACCCCAACTTAGGTGCTCTGGGAAAAAACAAGACTAAAGTATAGGAGTAACCCCGGCACACTAATAACAAGAAAGTAAAGTCTTCTCAACGACAGTCTTTAATTGTTGTGATTTTATTGATTGTGAAAAAGGAATTTTTGGTACTAGTGGAGTGAGGATCTTTTCCAAGGTTATTGACAGGGGTGAGAGGATAGAGTCGGTAGATGCCACTATGGGTCTACCGGGGGGCTTTTCCAAATTTTTATGTATTTTGGGGAGTATATAAATGACTGGAGTTATGGGACTTTGTTTGTGCAAATACTCTGCCAGTTTAGAATCAATTGTACCCAAATTTAAGTGGAAGTTGATCATATTGTCTATCTTTCTCTCTATGGAGTAGATAGGATTCGTGGGGATGGGTCTGAATATTGTCAACTTTTTGAAAATATTCTAAATAAGTGCTCTATAGATTTAATGGTGTTGACCATCAAATTTCTCCAGGAGAATATACAGAAGGTGAAAGATCAGGTTGCTGCTATCGAAAATCAGTTGACTAACACCCTTTCTCCAACAGATCTCGCTAGCCTTAAGGCAAGAGCCAACAAAACTCTACAAGACTACACCAATGAACTGAAAACACGAAAAAAGAACAAGTTTCTGAGAGACCAGGACGACTATCTCAAAAACCAGGTCTATAGATGGCGGTATACCACACTTCCAGATGGTCCCCCCTACAGAAACCGATATGGCTCATCAGGTTCTTCAGGTTCGGATGGTGGTCAAGTTGGACGAGGCAGCAGAGGAGGACGCGGTGGGAAACCGCCCAAGTCTTTTTTCGACCCGCGCAAGAAACCCCCGGCACCTCCAAACACAGTTTCAGACGAGGAGGAAGAAGAAAAAACAGACGAGGACCCCCAGAGGGATACACGCCCCAATACTCGATCTCAGGTAAGAACAATCTTGTCTTCAACATCTCTACCTATTGTCTCTCACCTGCCGAGATCCGAGTTCTCCAGAGGGGCCTCTCATTCTGTCCCACTCCCTCCTTTGATCCGTTCCTCGTACACCAAGAGTTAAATCGTTTTTACCGCTCTTTGAGACTTAAGGTACATTTTGACAAAGATGGCGGAGACATAAACACCAACCAGGTACCTTTCTCCTCGGGAACCAGCACCCAAGAGACGTTTATTCTTAAAGATCTCGGACTCAAGATCCCGAGCACGTTTCAACCACCTCGCCTCTATCATCCTGTCGAGACGTATATTTCACTTGTTAATGCTTCTGTGGATAAGTATATAGATGAAATCAAACATGGTAAATACCACCTTAAGCATAACCTTAATAGAGAAGAATCATTAGCACTGAAAAGTCTTAAAAACAACAAGGACATTGTCATAAAGCCTGCTGATAAAGGTGGCTCCATTGTAGTACTGGATAAGAAATACTATCTGTCTGAAATCCAGAGACAACTCTCTGACGTCACGACATACAGACCCATCCCCACGAATCCTATCTACTCCATAGAGAGAAAGATAGACAATTTGATCAACTTCCACTTAAATTTGGGTACAATTGATTCTAAACTGGCAGAGTATTTGCACAAACAAAGTCCCATAACTCCAGTCATTTATATACTCCCCAAAATACATAAAAATTTGGAAAAGCCCCCCGGTAGACCCATAGTGGCATCTACCGACTCTATCCTCTCACCCCTGTCAATAACCTTGGAAAAGATCCTCACTCCACTAGTACCAAAAATTCCTTTTTCACAATCAATAAAATCACAACAATTAAAGACTGTCGTTGAGAAGACTTTACTTTCATGTTATTAGTGTGCCGGGGTTACTCCTATACTTTAGTCTTGTTTTTTCCCAGAGCACATAAGTTGGGGTTTGAGCCTGTCATATCTATTTTATATTTTATCTATTTTAGACAGTTGTCTCCCCCTCTAAACCATATTTTCTTAATTTTTCATGGCCTCCTTCGGTGTCTTCTCCTTCAACGAAGAAGAAAGATCTAGTATTCTTTCTACGGTCAGAGAAACTGACAATTTCCTGAATATCCCTACCCGTGAGGTGAAATCGAGGGATTATGAAAAGGAATTGAAGAAACTTTCATCTTTTGAATTGCATGCGTATACTTTAGCTCAATACACGAAGGCACAGCGGATTCCGAGGGGACTCAGGGTCTCGTTACGACCAACCCTCTTCAGTGACAATGAGGAATATTGTCAACTTTTTGAAAATATTCTAAATAAGTGCTCTATAGATTTAATGGTGTTGACCATCAAATTTCTCCAGGAGAATATACAGAAGGTGAAAGATCAGGTTGCTGCTATCGAAAATCAGTTGACTAACACCCTTTCTCCAACAGATCTCGCTAGCCTTAAGGCAAGAGCCAACAAAACTCTACAAGACTACACCAATGAACTGAAAACACGAGAAAAGAACAAGTTTCTGAGAGACCAGGACGACTATCTCAAAAACCAGGTCTATAGATGGCGGTATACCACACTTCCAGATGGTCCCCCCTACAGAAACCGATATGGCTCATCAGGTTCTTCAGGTTCGGATGGTGGTCAAGTTGGATGAGGCAGCAGAGGAGGACGCGGTGGGAAACCGCCCAAGTCTTTTTTCGACCCGCGCAAGAAACCCCCGGCACCTCCAAACACAGTTTCAGACGAGGAGGAAGAAGAAAAAACAGACGAGGACCCCCAGAGGGATACACGCCCCAATACTCGATCTCAGGTAAGAACAATCTTGTCTTCAACATCTCTACCTATTGTCTCTCACCTGCCGAGATCCGAGTTCTCCAGAGGGGCCTCTCATTCTGTCCCACTCCCTCCTTTGATCCGTTCCTCGTACACCAAGAGTTAAATCGTTTTTACCTCTCTTTGAGACTTAAGGTACATTTTGACAAAGATGGCGGAGATATAAACACCAACCAGGTACCTTTCTCCTCGGGAACCAGCACCCAAGAGACGTTTATTCTTAAAGATCTCGGACTCAAGATCCCGAGCACGTTTCAACCACCTCGCCTCTATCATCCTGTCGAGACGTATATTTCACTTGTTAATGCTTCTGTGGATAAGTATATAGATGAAATCAAACATGGTAAATACCACCTTAAGCATAACCTTAATAGAGAAGAATCATTAGCACTGAAAAGTCTTAAAACCAACAAGGACATTGTCATAAAGCCTGCTGATAAAGGTGGCTCCATTGTAGTACTGGATAAGAAATACTATCTGTCTGAAATCCAGAGACAACTCTCTGACGTCACGACATACAGACCCATCCCCACGAATCCTATCTACTCCATAGAGAGAAAGATAGACAATTTGATCAACTTCCACTTAAATTTGGGTACAATTGATTCTAAACTGGCAGAGTATTTGCACAAACAAAGTCCCATAACTCCAGTCATTTATATACTCCCCAAAATACATAAAAATTTGGAAAAGCCCCCCGGTAGACCCATAGTGGCATCTACCGACTCTATCCTCTCACCCCTGTCAATAACCTTGGAAAAGATCCTCACTCCACTAGTACCAAAAATTCCTTTTTCACAATCAATAAAATCACAACAATTAAAGACTGTCGTTGAGAAGACTTTACTTTCATGTTATTAGTGTGCTGGGGTTACTCCTATACTTTAGTCTTGTTTTTTCCCAGAGCACCTAAGTTGGGGTTTGAGCCTGTCATATCTATTTTATATTTGATCTATTTTAGACAGTTGTCTCCCCCTCTAAACCATATTTTCTTAATTTTTCATGGCCTCCTTCGGTGTCTTCTCCTTCAACGAAGAAGAAAGATCTAGTATTCTTTCTACGGTCAGAGAAACTGACAATTTCCTGAATATCCCTACCCGTGAGGTGAAATCGAGGGATTATGAAAAGGAATTGAAGAAACTTTCATCTTTTGAATTGCATGCGTATACTTTAGCTCAATACACGAAGGCACAGCGGATTCCGAGGGGACTCAGGGTCTCGTTACGACCAACCCTCTTCAGTGACAATGAGGAATATTGTCAACTTTTTGAAAATATTCTAAATAAGTGCTCTATAGATTTAATGGTGTTGACCATCAAATTTCTCCAGGAGAATATACAGAAGGTGAAAGATCAGGTTGCTGCTATCGAAAATCAGTTGACTAACACCCTTTCTCCAACAGATCTCGCTAGCCTTAAGGCAAGAGCCAACAAAACTCTACAAGACTACACCAATGAACTGAAAACACGAAAAAAGAACAAGTTTCTGAGAGACCAGGACGACTATCTCAAAAACCAGGTCTATAGATGGCGGTATACCACACTTCCAGATGGTCCCCCCTACAGAAACCGATATGGCTCATCAGGTTCTTCAGGTTCGGATGGTGGTCAAGTTGGACGAGGCAGCAGAGGAGGACGCGGTGGGAAACCGCCCAAGTCTTTTTTCGACCCGCGCAAGAAACCCCCGGCACCTCCAAACACAGTTTCAGACGAGGAGGAAGAAGAAAAAACAGACGAGGACCCCCAGAGGGATACACGCCCCAATACTCGATCTCAGGTAAGAACAATCTTGTCTACAACATCTCTACCTATTGTCTCTCACCTGCCGAGATCCGAGTTCTCCAGAGGGGCCTCTCATTCTGTCCCACTCCCTCCTTTGATCCGTTCCTCGTACACCAAGAGTTAAATCGTTTTTACCGCTCTTTGAGACTTAAGGTACATTTTGACAAAGATGGCGGAGACATAAACACCAACCAGGTACCTTTCTCCTCGGGAACCAGCACCCAAGAGACGTTTATTCTTAAAGATCTCGGACTCAAGATCCCGAGCACGTTTCAACCACCTCGCCTCTATCATCCTGTCGAGACGTATATTTCACTTGTTAATGCTTCTGTGGATAAGTATATAGATGAAATCAAACATGGTAAATACCACCTTAAGCATAACCTTAATAGAGAAGAATCATTAGCACTGAAAAGTCTTAAAAACAACAAGGACATTGTCATAAAGCCTGCTGATAAAGGTGGCTCCATTGTAGTACTGGATAAGAAATACTATCTGTCTGAAATCCAGAGACAACTCTCTGACGTCACGACATACAGACCCATCCCCACGAATCCTATCTACTCCATAGAGAGAAAGATAGACAATTTGATCAACTTCCACTTAAATTTGGGTACAATTGATTCTAAACTGGCAGAGTATTTGCACAAAGTCCCATAACTCCAGTCATTTATATACTCCCCAAAATACATAAAAATTTGGAAAAGCCCCCCGGTAGACCCATAGTGGCATCTACCGACTCTATCCTCTCACCCCTGTCAATAACCTTGGAAAAGATCCTCACTCCACTAGTACCAAAAATTCCTTTTTCACAATCAATAAAATCACAACAATTAAAGACTGTCGTTGAGAAGACTTTCCTTTCATGTTATTAGTGTGCCGGGGTTACTCCTATACTTTAGATATTTGTAGACAGCTATTAAGTCTCCTTTCAGTCTTCTCTTTTGCAAACTAAACATTCCCAAATCCTGCAACCTTTCCTCATAAGACAGGGTTTGCAGACCGGTCACCATTCTGGTCGCTCTTTTCTGAACTTGCTCCAGTTTGTTGATGTCTTTTTTAAAATGTGGCGCCCAAAACTGGACACAATATTCCAGATGAGGTCTGACCAAAGAGGAGTAGAGGGAAATAATGACTTCACGTGATCTAGACTGTATGCTTCTGTTAATACATCCTAGAATTGCATTTGCCTTTTTTGCTGCTGCATCACACTGTTGACTCATATTCAGTCTGTGATCTATTAGTATACCCAAGTCTTTTTCACATGTGCTGTCACTTAGCCCTATTCCTCCCATTCTATATATGCTTTTTCCATTTTTATTGCCCAGATGTAGTACTTTGCATTTCTCCCTGTTAAAAACCATTCTGTTAGTTGCTGCCCACTTCTCCAGTTTATTTAAATCTTTTTGAATCCTCTCTCTCTCTTCTCTAGTATTAGCTATCCCTCCTAGCTTTGTGTCATCAGCAAATTTAATCAGTTTACCCTCAATTCCTTCATCTAAATCGTTGATAAAGATGTTGAACAATACAGGGCCCAGGACAGAGCCCTGTGGTACCCCACTTGAGACATTCTTCCAACTGGATGTGCAGCCATTTACGACCACTCTTTGGGTCCGATCACTAAGCCAGTTATGAATCCACCTAACAGTTTCCTTGTCCATTCCATACTTAATCATTTTTTCAATAAGGATTGTATGAGAGACTTTGTCAAATGCTTTGCTGAAGTCAAGATATACTATATCTACAGCATTTCCTTGATCCAACCAATCAGTGATACCGTCATAGAAGGAAATTAAGTTAGTCTGACATGACTTATTAGTTACAAACCCATGCTGACTCTGTTTAATCACTTCATTCTTATCCAGGTATTGACATACATGTTGTTTAATAATTTGTTCAAAGATCTTTCCTGGTATAGAAGTCAGACTCACCGGCCTATAGTTACCTGGGTCCACCTTCTTCCCCTTTTTGAAGATAGGAACAACATTTGCTCTTCTCCAGTCTTCTGGCACTTCTCCTGTTCTCCAAGAATTTTCAAAGATTATAGAGAGGGGTTCAAAAATTTCTTCTGCTATCTCCTTCAGTACTCTGGGGTGTAATTCATCTTGACCTGGAGACTTGAATTCATTTAGGCTAGCTAAGTGTTTCCTCACTATCTTTCTGTTTATAGATATCCTGGATTCTTCTATTCCCTTAATAGGACAGTGAATAACAGTTGATGTTACATTTCCTTTCTGAGAGAAAACAGATGCAAAATAGGAATTTAAAAGTTCAGCCTTCTAAACATCCTGTCTTACCATTTCATCATTTTCATCCTGTAAAAATCCTATAGCATCTTTGACTTTTCTTTTACTTTTGACATATCCCCAAAATCCTTTATTATTGCTTTTGACATCTCTTGCAAGCCTCAATTCATTTTCAGCTTTAGATAATCTGATTTGTGCCCTGCAGGTTCTGCAGACAGCATTATATTCTTCTTTAGATATGCCTCCCTCTTTCCATTTTATAAACATTTTTTTCTTCCTTTTTAGCATGTGCTTAAGTTCTGTGTTCATCCATCCTGGTTTCCTTAACTGCTTCCTATTCTTCCCTCTTTTCGGAATTGTTAACAACTGTGCTTTGAGAATTTCATTTTTCAAGATTTCCCATCCTTCCTGGACATTTTTGTCTTTAAGGATATCCAGCCATTGGATCCCTCCAATTCTCTTTCTGAATCCCTTAAAATCTGCCTTTCTGAAATCTAACCTTGACGTCTGAGTCTTCACAGGTCTTCCGCCTCTAGTTATCCAAAATTCTAAAATAGCATGGTCGCTACCTCCTAGGGTCCCAGCCACTTTTACCTCCTCAACCATTTCCTCCCTGTTTATAAGGATTAGATCCAAGGTAGCAGTTCCCCTTGTTTTCTCCCTTACCTTTTGGAAGATAAAGTTGTCAGCAAGAGAGGATAAGAATTTCCTTGACCTGTTAGTTTTGCCTGAGAGAGATTCCCAACAAATGTCTGGATAGTTGAAATCTCCCATGACAACTATGTCATATTTTTTGGAGAACTTGGCCATTTGATGCATAAAGAGTTCATCCATAGCTTCAGCTTGCACAGGGGGCCTGTAGTAAATGCCTACAATGGTGTCCTTTCCATTGTTCTGTCCTTGTATTCTTACCCAAACAGTTTCCACAGAACTCCCAGTCTCTGAAGCTTCAATCTCTGTGCAGATATACGCGTTTCTAACATACAATGTGACACCCCCTCCTCGTTTATCAAGTCTGTTTCTTGCAAATAAGTTGTATCCTTCTAGTCTTGTATTCCAATCATGTGTATTGTCCCACCAAGTTTCAGTGATTCCAATGACATCATATTTCTTTTCCTGTGTTAGTAGTTCCAATTCTCCTTGTTTGTTGCCCATGCTTTGTGCATTAGTATAGAAACATTTTAGTTTGTGATTGGTTTCTCTTTCTCCAATATTTTTATTAATTAGATTCTTTCGTCTTTGTTCTTCCTTTCCACTTCTAATAGCAGAGTTCTCAATAGCATTTGTCAGGTGTATGGCTTTTTCTGGTCTTTTGCTTCCCTTCCCATGTTGTTCTAGTTTAAAGCTCTCCTTACAAGTGTAGCAAGGCGACTTCCAAATACATGCTTACCAGTCTTCGTAAGGTGCACCCCATCTCTAGCAAGTAGTCCATCGTATAAGTAGTTCACTCCGTGATCCAGAAATCCAAATCGTTGCTGACGGCACCATCGACGTAGCCAGTTGTTCACCTGCAGAATCTTATTCCACCTCCTTGTTCCATGGCCATCCACTGGGAGGATGGAAGAGAAGACCACCTGCACTCCCAGTTCTTTCACTTTCTTGCCTAAGTCTTCAAAGTCTCTGCAGATGGTTTCCAGGTCGTTTCTTGCAGTGTCATTTGTCCCCACATGTAGTAGCAGGAATGGGTAGTCATCTGTAGGTCTGAAGAGTCCTGATATCCTGTCAGACACATCTTTAATTTTTGCACCTGGAAGACAGCACATTTCTCTTGAAGTTATATCCGGTCTGCAGATAGCGGCCTCAGTTCCTCTCAGCAGGGAATCCCCCATGACCACCACTCTCCGTTTCTTCTTCACAACATTTTTCTTTCTCCATCCAGGAGGACTCTGAAGGCGTACAAGGTTGCTGCTTGTTGGCAAAGTCTTATCCTGATGTATTTCTTCATTGTTTTCCTGCGTGAGAGCCTGGTACTGGTTTCTTTGCAGAGTCCAGATAAATCACAAGATACAAGATAACACAAGATAGTCATGAAAGGTGTTGGTATCTTGCAGTGTAAATTTAATCTTCAAGCAACCACACCTTCTGTCCTCTTACAGTTCTAAAGACTGAACATTAAACTTTGAGCTACAATCTGACTGCAGTGTCATGGTGATTATCTTGGTGAAAGGTAACACCTTAACAATGTGCACAATGACAATGCACAAAACATAGGTGGAATTTCTTATTTCCTCTATGCAACGTCCATGCATACAAAATACAAGAGTAAAGCCCCCGTCACACATCGCGATCTCGCTAGCGAGATCGCTGCTGAGTCACAAGTTTTGTGACGCAACAACGATCTCACCAGCGAGATCGCTGTGTGTGACACTTACCAGCGAACGGCCCCCCTGCCGGTTATCGCTGATCATCCTGGAATGGCCAGGACATTTTTTTGATCGCTGGTCTCCCGCTGGCCAGCACGCATCGCTGCGTGACAGGTGGGAGACCAGCGATCAACGCGCTGGTAACTAAGGTAAACGTCGGGTTCCTAAGCGGCGCGCACTGCTTAGAAACCCGATGTGTACCTTGGTTACCAGCTCCCTGCACCAGCAAACTGGTAACTAAGATACACAGTGGGTAACTAAGTGACGTGCGTCGCTTGTTACCCTCCTGTCGCTGGTGCTGATCGCTGGTGAAGCTGCCTGTTTGGCAGCTCACCAGCGATCATGTAGCGACACACCAGCGATCCTGACAAGGTCGTATCATTGTCGGGATCGCTGGTGCGTCGCTATGTGTGATGGGGCCCTTATTTGTGCTAACATTTAGATAATTGTTTTGCTTCTTGTGTCTAGATAAAAAAAATGTAGCTTAGCAAAAGATGGTGTGATTTAGCTCTTTGTTTCCACTTAAATCTAATATTCTATTCTACCTGTATGGTTTGTACATTACATTTGCATTATATATTAGCTAACCTTCCTACCATAAATGAATAATATAAGTCACCAAACAGTTCTAACTAGGGATGAGCGAGTAGTGAAATACTCGGACTCACTGTACTCGTTACGAGTAGCTCCTAATACTCTGGTACTCGTAACGATCCAATGTAAGTCTATGGGAAATGCGAGTAATGGGCTGTGCGGGACTATGCTGGGCTGTGCTGAACTGTGCTGGGCTGTGTGGGGACTGTGCATGACTGTGCTGAGCGGTGTGGGACTGTGCTGGGCTGTGCGTGGACTGTGCGGGGACTATGCTGGGCTGTGCGGGGACTGTGCGGGGACTGAGCTGGGCTGTGCGGGACTGTGCTGGGCTGTGCGGGGACTGTGCCAGGCTGTGCGGGACTGTGCTGGGCTGCACCTGGACTGTGCTGGGCTGTGCAGGGACTATGCGGGGACTGTGCCAGGCTGTGCAGGACTGTGCTGGGCTATGCGGGGACTGTGCTGGGCTGTGCGTGGTCTGTGTGGGGACCGAGCTGGGCTGTGCAGGACTGTGCCAGGCTGTGCGGGACTGTGCTGGACTGTGCTGGGACTGTGCTGGGCTGTGTGGGGACTGTGCCGGGCTGTGCGGGACTGTGCTGGGCTGTGTGAGGACTGTGCCAGGCTGTGCGGGACTGTGCTGGGCTGTGCTGAGCTGTGCAGGGACTGTGCATGCTGTGCTGAATATTGCGAGGCGAGTAGTGAAATCAGGCTCAGACTGGCCCATAGGGGAACAGGGCAATCACCGGTGGGCCCCTGTGCAAATCTGGACACCCAACCTTACTGTCTGGGCTGTACTTGTGATAATTCACTCTGTAAAGAAAAAAAGCAGCATTTCATTAATTAACTAAACTACCCAGTTTATTATTATATAGAGATATAGGTATATTTGTGAACCAGGGTCATGTAATATTTGTATGCAATGCAGGTGAAAAGTGGGCCCCCAAAGTCAAGGTTACAGGTGGGCCCTTGGCACTCCAGTCCGACACTGAGTGAAATACTCTCCAGGATTTGAGTACAGTGAGTACTGCATTACTCGCTGAGTACCGAATCCTAATATTCCTAGTTCTAACACACCATGAAGCACAAAAAGTCCAAAGGATTTTGGTAGTATAACTGTTTAAATACAGTGCCTTGCGAAATTATTCGTCCCCCTGGAACTTTTCAACCTTTTCCCACATATCATGCTTCAAACATAAAGATACCAAATGTAAATTTTTGGTGAAGAATCAACAACAAGTGGGACACAATTGTGAAGTTGAACGAAATTTATTGGTTATTTTAAATTTTTGTGGAAATTCAAAAACTGAAAAGTGGGGTGTGAAATATTATTCGGCCCCTTTACTTTCTGTAAAATAATGCGCATTCTTGTAAAATACTCAGGACTAGTTACCAGATAAAAATATAGTGGTTTATTTGGATTCTTCCATCAAAGAAAAGATTATTACAGAAAAACATAAAAATAGGTGCATGATTATAAAGAGATTGTCCATTTGTTCGTAGCAAAACTTATATCCTTCTTTCTCTGGGATCTCACATGGCAAATGGCATTTATCTCTCTTAGGCTTCTTACGTAGTAAAGTTACATACCAGCTGTTCAGCTATGTCCGTGCAGAGATGACATCCTTGCGTCTGTGTCTCATGATGGTGAGGGAGCAAGCGCCCTCTAGAGTTAGCCATGAATTATATACGTCTCTTAAAGCACGTGATCTCTGTATATATGGAGCCGACCTTTTACCATGAGCTAAACTTAAATATGTAGTGGAGCTGACATGAGCTAAACTTCCAAGAATAACCTATGTAGTGTCAGCTAAAGCAATGTACAGAACTGAGTGTAATAAGAAATTAACAACCAAATTATTAATATTTAACATTTCCCCCTTTTGAGGGAGACAGACATTAACTGGAACCCTCAAAATATAATGAGATCTTTTTTCTTCTTTTCTTCTTCTTTGACAAAATAATTTAATATCAATAAGAATAATAATATCAGATTATTATTATACGTACTCAATGACATAATTGATGTGAATTCATGTTATGGTAAGCCTTGAACAATATTCATATAAAATATGTATAATTATACTTCCCTAAGTCTAAATTGAAGCATCTCAGGTCCAGTCATCATCTGATGTCATCTGGTCTTCATTTTGATGTCTTCTGTCTTCTTCTTGGTTCTTTTAAAAACACAGTTTTTCTATAGCATATAGATGATGTAGGAATCATGTGTCATGTATCAAATTAAAGTCCATAAATTCAAATGTTGATAAGAAAACAAAGTCTATAGATGAAATGCATTTTTAATATCTGTGCAGTGTCACCTTTAAAAACCTGGGCTTACATTGGCTCGCCTTGGCTATTTCTGGAATCCTCCATCGGCACTGGTCTTTGAACAGGTGTGACGTCTTTGGTCAGCAAAGCAAGGGTTAAAATGACTCTTCCTTGCTAAACATAGCACCATAACCAGTCCTTAGTCCTAATGCACAGGACACATGTCAGGGTTGTAGCCTCCTGACAATTACTTTCATTGTTCACCAGCCTTCACTGAAGCTTTACAGGTGATTGGAACCATTGGAACTTGGTAAAAACGTGATATCACAGTTAATAATAATCTTTATTTTTATATAGCGCTAACATATTCCGCAGCGCTTTACATTTTGCACACATCATCATCACTGTCCCCGATGGGGCTCACAATCTAAATTCCCTATTAGTATGTCTTTAGAATGTGGGAGGAAACTGGAGTGCCCGGAGGAAACCCACGCAAACACGGGGAGAACATACAAACTCCTTGCAGATGTTGTCCTTGGTGGGATTCGAACCCAGGACCCCAGCGCTGCAGCGCTAACCACTGAGCCACCGTGCCGCCCTCAGCATCATAGGATCATCATCCTCTGGTTGTCAGGTTAGACACTTTAACCCCTTCATGACCCAGCCTATTTTGACCTTAATGACCTGGCCATTTTTTGCAATTCTGACCAATGTCCCTTTATGAGGTAATAACTCAGGAACGCTTCAATGCATCCTAGCGATTCCGAGATTGTTTTTTCGTGACATATTGGGCTTCATGATAGTGGTATATTTAGGTCAATAATTTTTGCGTTTATTTGTGAAAAAAATGGAAATTTGGCAAAAATTTTGAAAATTTTGCAATTTTCAAATTTTGAATTTTTATTCTGTTAAACCAGAGAGTTATGTGACAAAAAATAGTTAATAAATAACATTTCCCACATGTCTACTTTACATCAGCACAATTTTGGAAACAACATTTTTTTTCGTTAGGAAGTTATAAGGGTTAAAAGTTGACCAGCAATTTCTCATTTTTACAACAAAATTTACAAAACCATTTTTTTTAGGGACCACCTCACATTTGAAGTCACTTTGAGGGGTCTATATGGCAGAAAATACCCAAAAGTGTCACCATTCTAAAAACTGCACCCCTCAAGCTACTCAAAACTATATTCAAGAAGATTATTAACCCTTCAGATGTTTCACAGGAACTAAAGCAACATGGAATGAAAAAATGGACATTTTAATTTTTCCAACCAAAATTTTATTTTAGCATCAGTTTTTTCATTTTCACATGGGTAACAGGATAAAATGTATCCTAAAATTTGTTGGGCAATTTCTCCTGAGTACACCGATACCTCATATGTGGTCATAAACCACTGTTTGGGCGCACGGCAGGGCTCAGAAGGCAAGGAGCGCCATTTTACTTTTTGAATGTAAAATATGCTTGAATGTTTAGCGGTTGCCATGTCTTGTTTTAAGAGTACCTGTGTGCCTAAACATTGGAGCTCCCCCACAAGTGAGCCCATTTTGGAAACTAGACCCTCCAAAGAACTTATCTAGATGCATAGTATGCACTTTGAACCCCCAGTTGCTTCACAAATTGATCTGTAAAAAAAAAAAAGTACTTTTTTTTTCACAAAAATTTTATTTGGCCTCAGTTTTTTCATTTTCACATGGGCAACAGGATAAAATGGATCCTAAAATTTGTTGGGCAATTTCTCCTGAGTACATCAATATCTCATATGTGGTCATAAACCACTGTTTGGGCGCACCGCAAGGCCCGGAAGGGAAGGAGCGCCATGTGACTTTTTGATTGGAAAATTAGCTCCAATCGTTAGCGGACACCATGTCGCATTTGGAGAGCCCCTGTGTGCCTAAACATTGGAGCTCCCCCACAAGTGACCCCATTTTGGAAACTAGACCCCCGAAGGAACTTATCTAGATGTGTGGTGAGCACTTTGAACCCCCAAGTGCTTCACAGAAGTTTATAACGCAGAGCAGTGAAAATAAAAAAATATTTTTTTTTCCTCAAAAATGATTTTTTAGCCCGCTATTTTTTATTTTCCCAAGGGTAACAGGATAAATTGGACCCCAAAAGTTGTTGTCCAGTTTGTCCTGAGTACACTGGTACCCCATATGTGGGGGAAAACCACTGTTTGAGCGCACGGCATGACTCAGAAGGGAAGGAGCGTCATTTGACTTTTTGAATGGAAAATTAGCTCCAATCGTTAGCGGACACCATGTTGTGTTTGCAGAGCCCCTGTGTGCGTAAACTTTGGAGCTCCCCCACAAATGACCCCATTTTGGAAACTAGACCCCCTAAGGAACTTATCTAGATGCATAGTGAGCACTTTGAACCCCCAGGTGCTACACAGAAGTTTATAACGCAGAGCCATTAAAATAAAAATATTTTTTTTCCCTCAAAAAATAAATTTTTAGCCTGCTATTTTTTATTTTCACAAAGGTAACAGGATAAATTGGACCCCAAAAGTTGTTGTCCAGCTTGTCCTGAGTACGCTGGTACCACATATGTGGGGGGGACCACTGTTTGGGCACACGTTGGGGCTCAGAAGGGAAGTAGTGACGTTTTGAAATGCCGACTTGATGGAATGGTCTGTGGGCGTCATGCTACATTTGCAGAGCCCCTGATGTACCTAAACAGTGGAAACCCCCCACAAGTGACCCCATTTTGGAAACTAGATCACCCAAGAAACTAATATAGATGTGTGGTGAGCACGTTGAACCCCCAAGTGCTTCACAGAAGTTTATAACGCAGAGCCGTGAAAATAAAAAAATATTTTTTTTTCCTCAAAAAATTATTTTTAGTCCACTATTTTTTATTTTCACAAGGGTAACAGGATAAATTGGACCCCAAACGTTGTTGTCCAGTGTGTCCTGAGTACGCTGGTACCCCATAAGTGGGGGGGGACCACTGTTTGGGCACACGTTGGGGCTCGGAAGGGAAGTAGTGACGCTTTGAAATGAAGACTTGATGGAATGGTCTGTGGGCGTCATGTTACGTTTGCAGAGCCCCTGATGTACCTAAACAGTGGAAACCCCCCACAAGTGACCCCATTTTGGAAACTAGACCCCCCAAGGAACTTATCTAGATGTGTGGTGAGCACGTTGAACCCCCAAGTGCTTCACAGAAGTTTATAACGCAGAACTGTGAAAATAAAAAAATATTTTTTTTTCCTCAAAAAGTGATTTTTAGCCCACTATTTTTTATTTTCACAAGGGTAACAGGATAAATTGGACCCCAAAAGTTGTTGTGCAGGTTGTCCTGAGTACGCTGACACCCCATATATGGGGGGGGACCACTGTTTGGGCACACGTTGGGGCTCGGAAGGGAAGTAGTGACGCTTTGAAATGCCGACTTGATGGAATGGTCTGTGGGTGTCATGTTACGTTTGCAGAGCCCCTGATGTACCTAAACAGTGGAAACCCCCCACAAGTGACCCCATTTTGGAAACTAGACCCCCCAAGGAACTTATCTAGATGTGTGGTGAGCACGTTGAACCCCCAAGTGCTTCACAGAAGTTTATAACGCAGAACCGTGAAAATAAAAAATCTTTTTTTTCCACAAAAATAATTATTTTAGCCCCCATTTTTTTATTTTCCCAAGGGTAACAGGAGAAATTAGACCCCTAAAGTTGTTGTGCAATTTTTCCTGAGTACCCTGATACCCCATAAGTGGGGGTACACCACTGTTTGGGCACACGTCGGGGCTCGAAATGGAGGGAGCACCGTTTGACTTTTTGAACGCAAAATTGGCTGGAATAAATGGTGGCTCCATGTCGCGTTTGGAGAGCCCCTGATGTGCCTAAACAGTGGAAACCCCTCAATTCTATCTCCAACCCTAACGCCAACACACCCCTAACCCTAATCCCAACCCTAATCATAACCCTAACCACAACCCTAATCCCAACACACCCCTAACGAAATCCCAACTCTAACCCTAACCACAAGCCTAACCGTAATCCCAACCCCAACCCTAATCCCAATTCCAACCCTAACCCTAAATTCAACCCTAACCCTAAATTCAACCCTAACCCTAAATTCAACCCTAACCCTAAATTCAACCCTAACCCTTAGTCCAACCCTAACCCTTAGTCCAACCCTAACCCCTAGTCCAACCCTAACCCCTAGTCCAACCCTAACCCTTAGTCCAACCCTAACCCTAACCCTAGCCCTAACCCTAGCCCTAACCCTAGCCCTGGACCTAACCCTAATGGAAAAAAAAAAAAAAAAAAAAAAATATTATTTGTCCCTACCTATGGGGGTGATAAAGGGGGCGGTGATTTACTTTTTATTTATTTTGATCACTATGAAAGTTTATCATAGTGATCAAAATAAATGAATGAATCTGCAGCGTTGCAGATTCGATTCGGCGCACTGCGCATGCGCCCGCCATCTTGCAAGATGGCGGCGCCCATGATGCTGGACGGCAGGACACCGGGACGGATAGCGGGAGATCGGAGGCACAAAGGAGGGTGAGGGGGTGATCGGAGGGCTGGGGGGGATGATCGGAGGGCTGGGGGGGTGGAGAGAAGGCGGGGGGGCAGATCATGACGGCGGCTGCCGATCGGTGCCGTCAGAAGGTGGCGGCAGCCGATCGGTGCCGTCAGTCGGTGTGGGGGGGGTCGGGTCTCGGTGTCCAGCCATGTCCGATGCTATTTCAGCATCGGCCATGGCTGGATTGTAATATTTCACCAATTTTCATTGGTGAAATATTACAATCGCTTTGATTGGCAGTTTCACTTTTAACAGCCAATCAGAGCGATCGTAGGCACGTGGGGGCTAAGCCACACCCCCAGGTGTTAACTCTGATGGGTCCTTTGTGTGCGGGTCGGGTGACCTTTCAGTGACCCCGGTCACCCGACCCGCAGGGGGGCTATTTATAGCATGACGCCTACGTAGGCGTCATAGGTCGTTTGGGCACTGCTTTTCATGACGCCTACGTAGGCGTCATAGGTCGTGAAGGGGTTAATTGTGACTGTCAGTGGTAGATACTGCACTTGTGACTGTCAGTGGTGAATTCTGCATTTGTAAGTAACACAGTCTTACTCAGTAATCATAGCTTTGTTACCTTCTGGGACTTCTGGATAGCGGCATTCTTCTTCTTGCAACTGGTAAGAATCAATAAAGTTTAGAAATATAAAAAGTCTTTATTAACGTAATTTCCGTATCTTGCTTGAAGTCTTCATTCCCTATTCTATATAAAATCTGGTAATTTTCCTAACCTATAATATCACAGCGTACCATAGCAACCAGTAATATCCATATAATTATTATCAGAATTTGTACCATATATGGATTTCAATGTTTGAAATAATAAACCAATAATAAGTGATAATACATTATTAACCATGTTCTTCATGTGATAGAACATTTTTTATGTCATAGTTGTAATTACCTTTTTCAACCCATAGGTGTCACTGTGTTTTATGTAACCAGTGTTTTCATCTTTATTAATAAGGAATATATTTATTATACTAATAGTATGTAGGAATGTATAGCCATGAACCAAAATAAGAATATATGAGCGAGCGAATGAATGAATGAATTAATGAATAAAAGAATTGTTGCATATAACTCCGAACTGAAACATTTTCCTTTGTAATGGAACCATATCATCACTATATTTAATGAAGCAATATTCTATAGTAGATATTATTGATGGAAGAAAAAATAAAAATGTAAGAATTAAAATAAAAATAGATTAAAAAATTGAAAATTAAAATTAAGAATAAAAATAAGGCTTTTATGTTGATGCAGAGCAGTTATGTCTTCAGTAACATATACCCTTAATATTTCCATTATCTGGATTATTTCATAATTGTCATAAACTTGTGTTACCAAAATATTCAAATTATGCAACTTTGCATGTAAAACTCTTCTTAGTGTAAAGAAATGACTCTTTATAATACTTAATGTTATTATACCCAATACTTATACCATTGTACCTTATTTATATTTCTTCTTTATTAAAATGTGTGAAGAAGAGGTATTAATCAAATGTGTAGTCAGGATCAAAAACATATTTCCCCCTTAATACCAAAAAATATTGTTTCATGAAATAAATCATTTATCAAAACCAAAATTAAAAATAATTAATTTATAAATTGTGTAAATATTATACTTGCTTATACCATTATTTGTCTGAAGATGTGTAACCATTAAAATTAATTTGAATATCATAAAATTATCCTTTGGAAAAATTAATTTAAATGTAGATTCTCTTCATAAACCAATTTGATGTGCGATTGCACTTTGCACTTATCACAATTAACTAAATCAAGAAATTACTAAAGAACTATAGAAATATAGAAATATATGTTGTGTAGGTAACATTTCATTATATATCTTAATATTCTAATAATTTAACTGATCTGCATATTTCTCCTAAAAATAAAGGCTTTTGGGTTTTTTTTTCTCTCATGCATTCAGAATCCTGAGGCCTCACACACACCAAACGTATCACATTACTCCTAAACAGCTGCTCATACACTCAGTCACTGTCACTCAGACTGTGTCACATATAAGTTTAAACCAAATTACCCCACATACGAAGGTGTGATGAATACACGTATTTTAACACAAATTATCCTAATTATCAATGCATTGTAAACTATTACATTTAGTGTCTTAATATTTCTTTGAATATTCCCCAAATACACATGACATAAATATATATTGTATAGCTATACTTGAAACTTTAG
This sequence comes from Dendrobates tinctorius, assembly GCF_039654945.1. Lineage (NCBI taxonomy): Eukaryota > Metazoa > Chordata > Amphibia > Anura > Dendrobatidae > Dendrobates > Dendrobates tinctorius. Next base: position 12,208,773 of record NW_027361858.1, on the reverse strand, counting down.
GCCGAGGAGGAAAAAAAATTCCATTGGTTTGCAAAAGCTGGGAAAGGCTACAGGGACATAGTATACTGGTATACTTATTATTAGAAGAAAGTTCAAATTCCACATGCTGTGGTTGTCATTCATGCCATGCAGTAAAGGCACACACAGAACACATTTAAAATGCAGTTAGTTATTTTCTTTTAAGTGTTAAATATATAAAATCATGCAATTATTGCAACTTCCTGTGTAAATAAAGGCATAAATCCTTATAAGAGAATTTTTCCCGATTAAGTCCTGCTTTGAAATGAAAATTCTAAGGAAAAATAAAAGAGAAGGTTAATATCATATTCATAAATCTAAATATTATTACTGATGTAGATTTTAATTTTCACTAAAAAAATACAGTTCTACAATCTCTACTTCTACAAACACTGTATACTGTATATACTGCATGAATATGTATCTATCTACCAAACTATAGAACTACAGAATTATACTCTATATAATAATTACATATAACTGACTAATTGTATAACACTGTTACACAACATTTAACTACATTTTTAGCCAATTCCTAAACCCATACTTATTTCTCTGCAAAAAATATCCTGAAAAGTTCTTGCGACTTTGAAGCTGATAGATTCTTGGAGCAGAGTATTCAGTTTACAGCCAATGATGTCACTCACCACCTGCTTCTGTCTGTCAAATTCGGCCATCTTTTTTACAGTTCGAATTTTTCTTGACTCAATCTGTGAAGTTTTTTCAGTGGTCCTTTGCATAATTTCATACAGTATAAAGCGAACGTGCAATTTTCTTTGTTCTTCATAGATTTGATTACTTAGTTTTGGAGGCTTTGATACAGGCTTCTGATAAGATTTTACTTTGCCTGTCTTTTCAAAATTAGCACAATTTACTTTCCTTTCACGATTCTCGTGTTTTCTGGCAAAATCAAGGGATTGCGCACATTCAAATAAAGAATCTTTTTGTGACAGAAAAAAGAACAAAGCGACCAGCCTATGAATAGGGAACACCACATGTATGAGTAAAAAATGTATGAAGTTTATTGAATACATCCAACACAGACATGGAATAACACAGACTCCATAAAAACATTTAAAAACATGTGGAAAAGTGGTAAGTCAAATCATGAAATAATGATATGATAAACCTCCCACATCAACAGACCCCACAGACAATGTATGAATGAGCACTATAAAGTGTCTAATGAGGAACAGTCTCTAAAACAAACAAATGAAAAAAGGCATTAAACATGAAAAATCAAAATGCCTGACTGGTTTGGAAAGAGAACTATTCACAGCACCATGAATATATTAAGCACATATGAAACCCCTGAACTGGCATCTATGTACTCACTGATGTAGTTAATGAGCACACACTCCTGTGGACTGCATATAACAAAAAAAAAAAAAAAGTTGAACAGATGGAAAAATATCAAAAGCCCATATGGGACAGCAGTACTAATGCCCTTGCACCTCTAATAAGGTCGTTGCAGACATACAGACCACAAATGGCAGAGACAATGAAGGCAGAAAAGGTCAAATAAACCAAAGCTCCATAATATGCCAGTGCATATGAAAAATAAAGTGCCTGGTGCTTCTGTGGGATGAGTGTGCGGGGGGAGCAAACATTTTTTACTCATACATGTGGTGTTCCCTATTCATAGGCTGGTCGCTTTGTTCTTTTTTCTGTCACATATTTTTGACTAGTCTCTGGTGAACCCCTCTTTCCAGTGGTGCCCTCCATTTTTGTTCACAAAGAATCTTTTTGTGACGCAATAACACGAGATGCAGGATTTAAAAACGAAAATTTGGTTACAAAAGTCTTTATCAGGGCCTGTGTTTTCACATTTTCAAAGAGCATTCTGTACAAGCGGTCAAATATGGACATAAATGTATAAGTGCATTCCTTCTGACCAATCCTTAATTTTTGAAGAATATCAATATCTGGATAATTTTCATTTGATGCACAAAAAATAAGAATTTTTAATCTGTCTTTATCATTTAAGTTCTCATGTTTTTCCCCAGATAACTTTAAAGATAATCTCCTAGCAAAATTTACAGGGATCCACATTTTGAACAGCTGATTCTTCTCCTCGTTAGATAAATCAAATTTGTCAACACAGCTTTCAAAAACCTCAGAGTTTCTACAAACATGGATTTTGTTATCATATGCAGAAATGATTTTGCATATTTTTAGCAAATTTTTCCTTGCTTTACTTTGGAGTTGGGCCTGTGAGTCGTCTATTTTTAGTGGTACGTATTTCCCTTGTACGTCCTGTACGTCAGTTCTGAAGTCTCCTCTTACTTCTCCATCTTGTTCCACGTCTGCAAGGTCACCTTCAATGGCCGCTACAGACACTTGATTACAGTCTTGTTCAATCTCCCTAACTTTACAGCCAATCTCGGGAACATCTGCACAACAATCATTTTTGGATTTCTCTGACACAGATCTATGAAATATATCCACCATCTGTAGAATGTTTTTTAATTTATCACTTTCTCTATTGAAAAGCTTAGAATCTAACTTCTGATTTTCCATTTCACATTCTGCATATAAACCAAGCCATAATACATCTAAATTAGACTCGTCTACAGACTTAAATTTCAGTTTACTCTGCTTAGAAAAACAATTAATGACATCCATTTTATTTTTCTGACCTTGAAATGGCTTGTAGTTCCTTTGATGGACAACGCTGTGCTCTTGTCTTCACACGTCTGGCTTCAGCACGTCTGGCACTTGTAGTACTTCTCAATCCATCTGGCAATTCTTAGTCCTCACTTCTAGGTTCTGTCTGATTCTTGTGAGTAGTGGAGTTCCTGATAACTTGCACATATGACGTTAGCAAAGTTCAATCCCCCTTTTGGGCAAGTTGAGGGAAATCCGCAAAAAAGTACAAAAATTCAGATCTGGCTGGCTCTCCAATGTAAAATAATGCGTATTATTGTAAAATACTCAGGACTAGTTACCAGATAAAAATATAGTGGTTTATTTGGATTCTTCCATCAAAGAAAAGATTATTACAGAAAAACATAAAAATAGGTGCATGATTATAAAGAGATTGTCCATTTGTTCATAGCAAAACTTATATCCTTCTTTCTCTGGGATCTCACATAGCAAATGCATTTGTCTCTCTTAGGCTTCTTACGTAGTAAAGTTACATACCAGCTGTTCAGCTATGTCCGTGCAGAGATGACATCCTTGCGTCTGTGTCTCATGATGGTGAGGGAGCCAGCCCTCTAGAGTTAGCCATAAATTATATACGTCTCTTAAAGCACGTGATCTCTACATATGGAGTTGACATTTAACCATGAGCTACACTTCCAAGAATAACCTATGTAGTGTCAGCTAAAGCAATGTACAGAACTGGGTGAAATAAGAATACAACTCCATAACTAATATATAAATCCATAACTAATAATATTTAACAGAAGTGCATTCCAAAGAATTGGCGCAGCATATGTAAAGTCTTGGAGATGGGAGTGGGAGGTTCTGATTATTGAGGATGCTAACCTCAGATCATCAGCAGAACAAGGGAGGAGATGTAGGGTGGTGCTGAGCCATGGAGAGCTTTGTGGGTGAGGGTAATAAGTTTATACTGAATTCTGGAGTGGATGGGTAGCCAGTGTAATGACAGGCACAAGGTAGAGGCATCGGTGTAACGATTGGTGAGGAATATGATCCTGGCTGCAGCATTCAAGATAGATTGGAGGGGGGAGAGTTTGGTAAGAGGGAGACAGATTAGAAGAGAGTTACAATAGTTGAGACGAGAATGAATAAGAGAAACAGTAAGAGTTTCTGTGGAGTCAAAAGTAAGAAAAGGTCGAATTCTAGAAATGTTTTTGAGGTGCAGATAACAAAAGCGAGCCAGTGATCGAATGTGGGGGGCAAAGGAAAGCTCGGAGTCAAGTGTAACCCCAAGACAGCGGGCATGTTGCTGGGGACTAATAGTGGAACCACACACGGAAATGGCAAAGTCAGGTATAGGTACATTAGTAGCGGGAGGAAGCACAAGGAGTTCAGTCTTTGACAGGTTCAGTTTCAGATATAGTGAGGACTTGATGTTAGACACAGCGTTTAGACAATCACTGGTGTTTTCTAGAAAGGCTGGCGTGATGTCAGGAGAAGAAGTGTATAATTGGGTGTCATCAGCATAGAGATAGTACTGGAATCCAAATCTACTGATTGTCTGACCAATAGGTGCAGTGTACAAAGAGAAGAGCAGGGGGCCTAGGACTGATCCTTGAGGAACCCCAAAAGTAAAGGGAAAATGAGAGGAGGAGAAAACAGCAAAAGATACAGTAAAGGAGCGGTCAGAGAAGGAGGAGAACCAGGAGAGAATGGTGTCCTTGAGGACAATGGAACGGAACATAGTGAGGAGGAGCTGATGATCCACAGTGTTGAATGCTGCAGAGAGATCCAAGAGAATTAGCATGGAGTAATGACCATTTGATTTAGCTGTTAGTAGATCACTAGAGACTTTAGTGAGGGCAGTTTCAGTAGAGTGTAAAGAGCGGAAACCGGATTGGAGAGGGTCGAGAAGAGAGTTATCAAAGAGATAGCAGATAAGACGGGAGTGGACCAGGCGTTCCAGGAGTTTAGAGATGAAGGGAAGATTAGAGACAGGTCTATAGTTAGCGGCACAATTTGGGTCGAGGGATGGTTTTTAAGTAGTGGATGTATGATGGCATGCTTAAATGAGGAGGGAAAGATGCCAAGAGAGAGAGAAGTTAAATATTTTAGTTAGGTGAGGGGTGACAGCAGGGGAAAGGGACTGGAGGAGATGTGACGGAAATGGGTCACTGGTGCAAGTGGTTGGGAGAGAACATGCATGGAGCCTGTTTACTTCTTCTGTGACTGGTTCAAAATCAGAGAGTGAGCTAGATGCAGTGGGGGAGGGAGGACAGTGCATGGTATGAGGTGATTGGGAGATAATATCCTGTCGGATCTGGTCAATTTTTTCTTTGAAGTAATTGGCCAGATCGTCAGCTTGAAGCTCCGTGGTTGGGGTCTGTATTATTGGGTTGAGTAGAGAATGAAAACTGACAAAGAGACGTTTAGGGTTATTGGACAGTGAGGTGATGAGGGTGTTGAAATAGGTTTGTTTTGAGGTGAAGGGCAGTGTTGTATGTTCTAAGCATAAACTTATAATGAATGAAATCTTCGTGTAGATTGGATTTTCTCCACAGATGTTGGGCGAACCTGGAGCACCGCTGCAGGAAACGTGTTTGCAGGGTGTGCCAGGGTTGTCGCCGTCTGTGTTGTGCTGTTCTATTTATAGGAGGTGCAAATACATCCAGGGCACTTTGAAGTGTTTCTGTCAGGAACACCGCACTACACTCACTCACTGAGCCAGTGCGCATGTCCTGAGTACAAAAACAGTGCTCAAAGATACCTGTGGAGCAGGGTAGCAGCGGTGACAATGCGAGCTTCAAACTATCAGTGTCAGGAACCTGTGGACGCTAAGTTAGCAAGCTGGCACAGGACCTACGGTCATGTGACTGCAAGGGGCGGGGCTTAGCGTCCTGCTTTCAGAGATGGCAGGACACCATACAACAACTCAGAGTCAGGCAAAACGGAAGTCATACACAGTACGGGCAAACGAGATACAGGAGGGATATACAGATGGGAGGTCAGACAAAGCCAAAGGTCATACACAAGAGGGCAGAGCGGTACCAAAGGGACGAGCAGAGAATAATCAAGTCACAAGCAGAGAGTCATACAAAAGAGAGCGGTGCGGTACAACAGGGACAGGCAGAACTCGTAACAGGGACAGAACCGGATCAAAACCAAACAAGCAACAAGTAATCAGGCACAAGGCACACGTACACCAGAGGTCAACTAACTCAGCCGAGGGCAGAAGTATAACTGACACCGGACCTAGGTCCGGTGTGCATTAAATAGCCGCCCTCTGCCAGAGAGAGGCAGAAACAATTAACCCCCTGTCTGACCAGGACGGGCCAAGGCGAAACCCCATCCTGGATCATGACAGTTTCATTGTAATGCTTCAATGCAGAATCAGGTCATGAGAGGGAGGAGATAGGGGCCAATGAAGACTGCAAGTTCTTTGTAAGTTTCTGGGTGTTAATGGCCTGTATGCTTCTATAAGTATGGACAGTGGGGGTGACATGAGCGGACTGGCAGTTCTTGATAGAGCATGAAAGAAGGTTGTGGTCAGAGAGCGGGAGAGGGGAGTTTGCAAAATCATCCACTGCACAAAGCCGACAGAAGACCAAGTCAAGGGAGATTCCGTCTTCATGCGTTGGAGAATTAGTAAGCTGCGAAAGGCCAAACGAGGAGGTTAGAGATAAAAGATGGGTAGCAGATGGGGAGAGGGGAAGAGCAATGGGGATGTTGAAATCGCCCATGATGAGGGTAGGGATGTCACAGGAGAGAAAATGTGGAAGCCAAGTGGCAAAATGATCCAGGAACTGATGGGCGTGGCCGGGAGGATGATACACCACCGCCACTCGCATGGAGAAGGGGGTGTAGAGTCTGACGGCATGGACCTCAAAAGAAGGGAAGACAAGTGAGGGTAGCTGAGGGATAACCTGAAAGGTACATTTTGGTGATAGGAGCAGACCAACGCCTCCACCTGCTCTATTGTCTGATCTTGGAGTATGAGAGAAGTGTAGTCCACCATATGAAAGAGCAGCAGCAGCGGTAGTGTCTGACTGCTGGATCCAGAGCCAGAAGGTTAAGAGAATTAGAAAGGAAAAAGTCATGAATGAAGGAGAATTTGTTACACACTGAGCGAGAATTCCAAAGGGCACAATTAAGAGAGACAGATGGCATGCAGGGAATATTAATAAGATTAGAGGGGTTTCTGAGTGTAGCAGTGGGGGGTTTTGACTTTCTATAACATGGGGGACCAGGGTTGGGAGCAATGTCTCCTGCGACTAGGAGAAGGAGGATAGAAAGAGTGAGCAGATGGTTAAGTGATTTGTGAGAGCGTCTCAGATGTTGAATGGTGGGACTGAAAGGATCTGTGCTGTGTAGCAATGTGAAAAGAGCATGAGTGCTATACATAGCAGAGGAAAGGAGTGAGGGGCTGATATAGATGGAGTGTAGAGAGTTAATGCCAGGGTGGTGGATGTGTGTGAATGCAGCGGCCAGGATATAAATTACACAAATGTAATTGTTTATAGTAATGTAACATGTTTATAGAATAAAAGAGCAATTTAAATTTTACTCAAAAATATACCTATAAAGAAAAAAATCAGACAAACTGAAAATTTTGCAGTGGTCTCTTAATTTTTGCCAGAGCTGTATATTGTGGTATGATGACTGGTTATGTGGTTAATGGGCGGTATGCATCACAGAAGTGGGAGGTCCTGTGATGGAAGCCTGAGCTTGTTTTGCTCAGCAGATCTACTGCTGAGGGTTTATTATACATTGGTAATAATAAACCCGGAAGAAAAAACAAATCACCACAACCTTAACCATTTTTTAATTGTAAAAGTGTTGAAAATAGTGTTGAGCGATACCTTCCAATATCAGGAAATATCGGATTGGATCGGACCGATACCCCAAAAATATCGGATATCGCCGGTTCCGATACCGGAAACCGGTGCAAGTGAATGGGACACAAATATCGGAATGAAAATAAACCCTTACTTTCCTTGTAGGTTAATTCTACGTGAAGGAAAACAACTAAGAATAATGTAGAATGTATTGGGGGAGGTGGAGGAGACATTAAAAGCATAGAGGTTTAGCCCATTCAAATGGAATAGCAGGAAATAATTTTTCTTTTAAGACGTTTGGAGTTACAAAGATATTGACTATGTTAAGCTTTTTTATATTTTGTCAGATATTTATGTTTCACTACTTCCATGCTCTTCACCTTCTTTTTTACTTCTCCCACACTTTCTCCTTCATCATCCTCTTCAGGGTCATCTTCTTGGTCTTCGGGGTGGTCTTCAGGGTCGTCGTCTCCAGGGTTGTCATTTTCGGGGTCGTCGTCTTCTTTGGGGTGGTCTTCAGGGTCGTCGTCTCCAGGGTCGTCGTTTTCGGGGTCGTCGTCTTCTTCAGGGTGGTCTTCAGGGTCGTCGTCTCCAGGGTCGTTGTTTTCGGGGTCGTCGTCTTCTTCAGGGTGGTCTTCAGGGTCGTCGTCTTTAGGGTTGTCGTCAGGGAGATCCAGAGTGATTACCAAAAAACATTTCAAAAAGCTTGAACTTGGAAATGTAGCAGAAGGTACAAGAAGGCTGAGGAACTGCTGAGAACCAGCTGACGGTACTGGAACCTGGATGGATAGCCGAAGGTACAAAAGCCAATGGAACTACCGAGGACCAGCTGACGGTGCTGGAACCCAGAGTGGCAGCAGAAGGAACAAGAGCTAATGGCACAACCGTGGACCAGCTGACGGTGCTGGAACCCGGTTACTAAGCAGGAGGTACCTGTGCCAGAAAACACTACCAAGGACTAGCAGGCGTTGGTGGAACTCGGATACCGAGAAGGAAGCACCTAAGCCAAAGGCTCTGCCTGGAACTAGCTGACGTTACTGGAACCCAGGGGGACATATTCAAGATTGACTTCCAAAGAACCAGCTAATGGTACTGGAACTCAGATAGGCAGCAGAAGGTACACATGAAAAAAAAAGTTGCAAGGCCACGAGCCGGCCGGAGTTACCGAAACCCACAGTCCTACTGGGGGGGCTTGTCCTATTGGCACTACGGAACCAGCCTTCATTGCCAGATCCCGCAGCCCACATAGGAAGCACCTAAACTGCAGGCACCATAGAGTCGGCTAACCCGACCACAACACGACAGTACAATGTATTGGAGGCAAAGTGACGTTGACACTACCCGGAAACAGCAGGCGTGCTGGAATCAGGCTGGGCAGGAGGAAGTACCCATGCCAAAGACACTTCTGAGCAGCAACTGGCGGTGTTGGAGCCCAGGGATTATAGCAGAAACAGAGTGTAGCCAGAGACCTAATTGGATCAAGTTTAATATCTGTAGTAGTGTGAATGTGGACAGAGCAGGAGAAATTGCTGGACACACAGCATGGGATCAGCTGACGTTACTGAACCCCAATAACACTGGAGCATGTGTTGACTGTGCAGACGGCACTTCAGAGCAGCAACTGGCAGTGCTGGAGCCCAGGGTAAATAATAGAAACAGAGTGGAGGCAGAGGCCTAATTGGAGCAAGTTTAATATCTGTAGTAGTGTGAATGTGGACAGAGCAGGAGAAATTGCCGGACACACAGCAGAGGATCAGCTGACATTACTGAACCCTAATAACGCTGGAGCATGTGTTGACTGTGCAGATGGCACTTCTGAGCAGCAACTGGCGGTGTTGGAGCCCAGGGATTACAGTTCAGGTGGTGGAAACATGAACACAACAGGAGACCTGGATACTGTTGCCAACCAATTATTTAATCTGGAAGAGGACTGGCAAATTCCTGCGAGATCCAGGCCTTGTTCATTTTCAGAAAAGTAAGCCGGTCAACGTTATCAGAGGATAGTCGCATGCGACGTTCTGTTAGTACACCACCTGCGGCACTAAAGACGCGTTCCGATAATACACTAGCAGCCGGGCAAGCCAGCACCTCCAATGCATACTGGCTAAGCTCTGGCCATGTATCCAGCTTAGAGACCCAAAACTTGAAGGGGGAAGAGCTGTGTGGGAAAACACTGAGAGGGCAAGACATGTAGTCTGTCACCATCTGACGGAAACGTTGCCTCCTGCTGACTGGAGCCGTCTGTGATGGTGTAGACATTTGTGGCGGGGACACAAAACTTTGCCACATTTGGGCCATACTGGTCTTGCCTTGTGCTGACGTGCTGATTCTGCTCCCTCTTTGTGCAAAGCTTCCTCCACTGCCTCGACGCACTGAGCTGCTTTGTAAAGCACTAGCAACACTGCTCTCGGGTGGAATGGAGAACATGATGGAATGCACCAGTGAGTCTTGGTACTCGCGCATTTTACGCTCCCGGTTCAACGGTGTTATGAGGCTTTGTAAGTTGTCCCGGTAGCGAGGATCTAGGAGGCTATACACCCAATAATCAGCCGTGTTGAGAATATGGGCGATGCGGCGGTCGTTTCTCAGGCACTGCAGCATGAAATCAACCATGTGCTGCAGACTGCCAACTGGCCAAGAAATGCTGTCCCCTGCTTGAGGAGTCATCTCTGCCTGCTCTGCATCACCCCACACTCACTCTACATACTGACTACTAGAGCATTTTGTACCTCCCTCCTCTGGACAGATGTCTTCCTCCTCCATTGACTCCTCCTCATCCTCCTCACAAAGTGTCCCCTGCTTAGGCCTTTGTGAAGAACCACGTTGCTCAGACTGTCCAGAAGCAGATGGCATTTGTGACTCCTCATCTTCCACCTCTTCCACAACCTCCTCCCTTAATGCTTGCAGTGTTTTTTCAAGCAGGCAGATAAGGGGATAGTCATGCTGACTAGTGCATCATCTGCACTCGCCATCCGCGTGGAATCATCGAAGGCACGCAAAACGTGGCAGATGTCCTTCATAGAGGCCCACTCAGTGGTGGTGAAGTGTGAACGGCGCACAGTGCGACTTGTTTGCGCCTGATGAAGCTGGTACTCCATTACTGCTGCCTGCTGCCCACACAACCTCTCCAACATATGTAACGTTGAATTCCACCTGGCGGGTAGGTCACATATGATGCAATGTTCCGAAAGGCGGAATCGGCGCTGCAGAGCTGCAATGCGTGATCTTGCCATGCTGGAACGCCGCAAGTGAGCGCACTCTATGCGGACCTTGTGCAGCAGTGCGTCAAGATCTGGATAGTCCCTCAAAAAACTCTGCACGACCAAGTTGAGCACATGTGCCAGACATGGGATGTGAGTGAGGTTGCCAAGGCCCAGAGCTGCCACCAGATTTCTGCCATTGTCACACACTACCATGCCTGGCTGGAGATTCGCTGGCACAAACCACAGGTCGCTCTCCTGCTTGATGGCATTCCAGAGATCCTGCGCTGTGTGGCTTCGATTCCCCAAAGAAATTAATTTCAATACGGCCTTTTGACATTTGGCCACGGCTGTGCTCATATTGGTCGTAACAGGTAAGCGTTCACGGGTCCATGTGGAGGTAGACTGTAATGGCTCCTGCAGCGCTGATTCAGAGGAACTGGAGTATGAGGAGGAGTCAATGTGTACAGCCTGGATTCCTGCAATCCTTGGAGTTGGCAGAACACGTACAGCGCCACTCTCAAGATCTGTACCCGGCTCCACAACATTTACCCAATGGGCAGTGAGGGAAAGATATCATCCCTGTCCAAGGTTACTGGTCCACGCATCCATGGTCAGGTGGGCCTTGCTACTGACGGCGTTTAGTAGCGCATGTTTAATTTTTCCCTCCACATGCTTTTGCAGGGCAGGGACGGCTTGCCTGCTGAAATAAAAGTGGCTGGGCACGTTGTATTGTGGGACTGCCAATGCCATGAAGTTACGGAAGGTGTCAGTCTCCACCAGCCTGAATGAGAGCATTTCAAGGGACAGTAGTTTTGCAATGCCAGAATTCAGTGCCTGTGCTCGGGGGTGGTTTGCCGAGTATGAGCGCCTTTTCTCCCATGCCTGTGCTACCGATGGCTGTAGACTGGCCTGGGAGTGTGAGGATGACAGGGAACGTGGTGCTGTGGGTGGAATGAAACTGTGTCTCTGTACAACAGTGCCAGAGGTTCTTCCATGGTGATCCTGTGAGGAAGCCGAACCAGCTGTTTGTGAGCTGGAGGAAGAGGCTACAACAAGAGCTGAAGAGATGGTAGGTGGCGCTGTAGGTTGGCCTAGGTCTTCAGTGTGTCTTTGTAACTCCACCACGTGCTTGGTCCGCACATGTTTTCACATATTCGTGGTATTGAGGTTGCTGACACTTTTCCCTCTTTTCACTTTCTGATTACACAGCTTGCATTTGACAAAGCAAATGTCATCTGCAGCTGTGTCAAAAAAGGACCAGGCACTGCAAGTCTTGAGAGCGCCCGTTTTGGGTTTTGGAAGAGGCATGCTCCTAATGGGTGCCGAAGTGGAGGCTGCAGGCAACCGAGTCTGCCCCCTCCCTCTCCCTCATTTTTTGGCCTTTCGCGGAATCTCTTCCTCAGAGCTGCACCCACCACCTTCCTGTACCTCACACCATGATGGGTTAAGGACCTCATCATCTACACTACCCTCTTCAAACGACTGCTTCTCCTGGGTAGTCTCGACAGCACAGAACGCACCAGAAAGTGGCACCTGAGTCTCATCATCAGATGCGTACTGAGGTGTGCTGACCATAGGCACTGGCCCACCCGCCTCTTCAGATTCAGAGAGACAAAGCTGTTGCGCATCACTGCATACTACTTCTTCTTCAAATTCTCAAATGCTGCTTGACTGGCCCCCATTTTCCAAGCCAACAGATTCAGAGAACAGAAGTAGAGATGGCTCCTGTCCAGGGATCTCTGACTGCCTGGGCAATTTGGCAGGTGGTGAAGAGACAGATGGGTGCTCTTCAGTGCTCTGGACCTGAGAGGATCTGGAACTAATTGAAGTTGATACGTTAGCTGCCATCCATCTGACAACGGCTTCAATTTGTTCGTCCCGCAGCAGTGTGGTACGGCGAGCTCCTACATAGCTGCGCATAAAGGACTGTTCCCTGGGAAAACTGGGGGATGCTGAGTCACTGGTGCCCGCAGGAAGCACAGAATCCCCACATCCTCTCCCTGCAGAAACTCCAAGCCCACGACCAAGTGCCTTACTCCCTGCCTTCTTCATCTTGGTAGACTGATAAAGATAGGCAGAAAAGTACTAAGGGCTTAGTGTGCTTATTCCTGAACAGCTGCTAACAGGTATAAGAAACACTAATTTTATAAAGTGTGGACTTGACTTTAATATGAGCTAATGTGGCCTACACAACTGAAAGTGGAGTGTTTAGTGAACTTTATTAACTTTTTTTTTCCACAAAAAGACACTGGATGTGCCCAAAGATGTAAAACCGATAGTATCACAAACTTTTTGTAGCTATTACAATGCAGGAAGGTAACCTACAATGCAATAGATGAGGCTCCAAAAAATAGGCTAATGCTAATCTGGCTGGGGCTGCAGGGCACAAGCCAGCAGAAAGGCTCCTCTATCTACTCCTATGCAGTGTTTGCAAATATTCTAGCTGGATATGGATGGAACCACACTAATAGGAGAAATCTGGAAAAATGAGCAGCACTAATGCAAAAAAGGACAATGTATGAGGCAGTTACGCACGCTGAGCGGACTACAACCGGAGGTGGCTGGCTGCGGAACACACTACATCGTGAGCTGCACTCACACACAGAGACTTTGCAGACAGCCATGAACAGCACTGCAAGGCTGCAGAAAAGCTCCTCTATCAACTCCTATATAGTGTTTTCAAGCAATCTAGCTGGATTCGGATGGAACCACACTAATAGGAGAAATCAGGTAAAACGAGCTGCACTAATGCTAAAAAGAACAATGTATGAGGCAGTGACGCATGCTGAGCGAACTACAACCTGAGGTGGCTGGCTGCGGAACACACTACAGCGTGAGCTGCACTCACACACAGAGACCTCGCAGACAGCCGTGAACAGCGCTGCAAGGCAAAAGAAAGCTACAGCGGTTGATAAAGTAGCCTGGGTAAAGCACAATATAGCAAATCGCTAGGTCACACTATCCCTCAGAACAGCAGCGTCCTATCCCTATTTCACAGCAGAGTGAACCCAAAATGGCAGCAGCGGCTTTTATAGTGCATCATAACATCATTTCAGCAGCCAATCACAGCCATGCCAGTAGTTACATGCCTAACATGCTTTAACAGGATGTGCCCACACTTCTTAGGATCCTCATTGGCTGAATAAAATTAAACTGGCTCATTGCATTATGGGAACTTCCGATTCCGGTATTCGATATACTAAAAGTATCGGAACTCAGTATCGGAATTTCGATACAGCGAATATCGGCCGATACCCGATATTGCAGTATCGGAATGCTCAACACTAGTTGAAAATAAAAGTTGTAAAAGTGTTGAAAATAAAAGCTGTATTTTGTTAGCACTATATCTTGTGTTATTTGTATCTTTATGCGCCGCCGACGACGACAAAAGAACACTTTATTTTTTAGGTAAGGTACGACAAAAGCACACTTTAGTTTTGAGGGAAACATTAGGGGTAAATTTTTACATTACATGTGCATTTTAACATCACAGGTACATTTAAACATAACAGGTATGTAATATTTGACAGTACAGGTATGTTTTAAACATAACAGGTACAAAACATAACAGGTACATTTAACTTAGCGGCTTAAATCATTTCGTCTTGCCATGCCACATGTCCATTATCTGAAACAAAGTAAGCGGCAAACTTATCCCTCATCTGGGCAACTTCCACTGTGGTTCTCAGAGGGTGAAATTGGTAATCATGCAATGTAACAGGTTCCTCAGGTTGCAAGCTTGGTCGCTTTTTTACCATGATGTAGTTGTGCAGAATAACACATGCTTTCACAACCTCAATAGTGTCAATTTTTAGATTAATGGATGTGCGCAAAATGCACCATTTCTTCGTGCCCTTGTCAGTCTGTAGCTGAAAATTATTTTTGTGTGATTTAAGTTCTGACTTGACTATGGTTTAATGAGGTTGGCACACATTTGGAATGACTCATCACCAACAACAACAAAAGGTATTGGCGGTCCATCAATGTTGGGCAGAGGTTGTGGCGACGGAAAATTAAAATCATTCCCATATAGACGTTGGCCCATGTCTGAGTTTTTGAACGTCTGCGAGTCATTGCCTCGTCCAAATGAGCCAACGTCCATGGCAACAAATCTACAATCGGCATTAGCAATAGCCATTAGAACGATGGAAAAATATTTTTTATAATTGAAGTACTCTGTTCCACTTCCAGCTGGCTTCATAATCCTAATGTGTTTGCCATCCACAGCCCCCACACAGTTAGGAAAATTGCAAATTTCCTGGAATTTGGAAGCATTTTCAATCCAGAGTTCACTTGTGTGTTAGGGGAGGAATTCTTGCAGCAGAATGCCAACTAAAGCATGACAAGTGTCTACAATAATCCCAGAAAGGGTGGATACCCCAATCCGGAATTGGAAATCTAACGATGACAATGTCTCTCCAGTAGTCAGGAATCTGCGGAATAGAAAATGAAAAACAAAAATCAGTACACTGCTTAGGGTTAGTAATAGGGTTAGGGATATGGTTAGGGATAGAGTTAGGGATAGGGTTAGGGTAGGATTAGTGTTATTTGTGACAGGAGTTTCTTTTTCATCACTACGTACCTCAGGGTGACCAAGAGATGAGGTGAGGGGAATTTCCACAACTGCAATACACTTGCTAGCCACCACATTCCTCATGGAGGAAGCCTATCTGGCGAAACGGCGCTGTCAGGGGTGGCTGTGGGCGCTTATCTAAGAGGCATTGCACATGTAAGTGAAGGACTTTTTTTTTTTTATAATGTGGTGGCTAGCAAGTGTATTTTTATGTTTTATTGTTCACTATGCATTCCACTATGGAATTAATAAAGATTTGCAACTGGAATATTTCATTCAGTGATATCTAGGATGTGGTATTTTAGTGTTCCCTTTGTTTTTTTGAGCAGTGTATATACACACCCACACACACGAACACACACTAGCAGTCTTTCTGGCAGGTGCATAATTAAAAATTGGTCAACACTAGAGAATCTACATTAATTTTTCAACTAGGCACCCACCAAAAATACTGCTGCTTATTAAAGGAATCCGTCATCTCATAACTGCTGCCATCGTGCTACACAGAACAATAACAGACTAGTAAACACATCACCCTCTAACAACTCACTTTCCTGCATAAAGGAAGGAAATAAAGTATTATGTACTACCTGAGATTAGTCACTAGGGAGGTGCTGATCTCAGAAATTGTTGTGAGGTGCTAGCTTGATGAATATTGATGAATATTTAGGGCAATAATGTCTCTGAAAATTGCTTGCAAACTCTCATAAAATACTTTATTACTTCATTTTTGTCCTTTACGTTGAAAGCGACATTTTGAAGGGACATTGTGACGAATGGCACAGAGGAAAGTGATATCTACTTTGCTCAACCAAGGGGGACAGGAGGGAAAGACTCAGCAGAGATTGGCTCTTTGGCACCACCACTTGCCCGAGGTCAGTCAGAGAACTGCACCGAGGGCAAATAGTCCCCGGAAAGGCTTCCCTTATATCAGGTCAGAAACCAACCCGGGTAGCGTATAATAACCAGCAGAGTGTGTGGACGTGCGTATTCGTGTATCGAGATAAAAGAGCAGCCCAAGATTAATACAAATATACAGGTATATATTTACAAAAACAATATACAGGTATACAGTCAGGAGTGTAGTAAAAGGGAAGGATATAAATAGGTTGCAATTACTGTGTTATGTAGCATGTGACCACAGGGAGGTGCTGATAGATCACCGGTCCAAATCTTAGTTACAGACTTTACTGAACGCGTAAGCTAACGGTTCCTCCTGCCAGTAGAAAACTTAGCTCAAAATGAGAAGCTGCCTCTTATCTCCTAGGCTGCTCCCTCCCACACTCTGTATCTACCCCTGGGCTTGTGCAGCCTCTCTCTTCCCATATCTGAGAGTATGATTTTCTGCCCAGAATGGTGGAGGTTCATAACTTTCCGCCTGAAGCTCTGAATGGAACAGCAGTGGTGCCACTGGATTCTGCTGGATTTTATCTGTGCAGGGAGACCAAATATGCCTACCGTATGTAATCCCTGGTAGCTATGCAACATACCTCCATAACACAGGGGTCTACAGGTGGCTTCCGGGTACGGACGTGTAGGGGAAGGAATGCCGGTTCCGAGAATGTGCTCGGCTAGGCTCAGAGATATTGCATTCTGTTATTATGGGCCCTTTTCTAGATTCCATATCTCAGAGCTTTGCTGTGACCTGTAATGCTTGAGTTAGACAAAGGAATCCAGTTTGGCTGTAGCTGCACTAGAGTTCACACCCTTATGCTAATTGCTAGTCACAGAACTTCTAAGGGCTTGTTCCTGGAGTTTAATTAAAGGAAAGCAATGATCCTGTGGAATCCTAAGGGTGGGGGCACATTGCAAGAGTGGAGGGACATTTCCGTCGTCCCTCACATACATATTTTTACAAGTCTGTTATTTTCCTGTGGGTCTAATTTTACGCATCTCCTCTTGGAGATTGCTAAGTCACTTAAAGGCCATGGAATGCTCTTCTGGTAATTTAAATATGCAACTTGACTCTTCAGAAAGGAACACGCCTTGAACTCTAGCTCCACCTATAATAAGTAGCAATCCTAAAAGTAAATATCAACCTTTTAACAATGCCACATGGCTGAGAATAAAAATCTAAAAATTTGCATGTACATGTTTCACAGTGTTTGCCCCTCATCAGCGCAAAACAGGATGTATGATTTGGATATGTGAGAGACATCTTGACAGGGGCTATAGGGGGTAACGTTTTTCCTTGAGAAGAGTGCAAAGCTGACAAAAATCATGTGGCAAGGCTCAGTAAAGGCTTGATATTGACTTTTAAGATTGTTATTCTTCATAATTAGTACTAAAGTTAAAGTCCTCTTTCGCTCTGAAGTGGATAACCTGTGTAGCACTTTAGCTGCAGGTTAGTGGCTTCATATGTGACGACATAATTAATCGTTAATCTCTTCAAGAGATTTTTTTTTTTTTTTTTTTTCTTCAGCATAAACATATCATGATTTCTTCTTTTGTGTTACAAGTTGTTGTTTTAAGTGAAATCCTTTATTTTACTGTACAATGTACTGAAAAACAGGAAAACAATTCTAAGTGGCTTTAATTGGTCAAACATACATTTCCTCCGTGGATTTTGGGATTTGTTTTTATGCCAAAACATTGTGCAGTAAAAATGACTTGACAATATCATTCTGAGGGTCTGTCTGATTAACGGGATTGGTGACAGAGGGGACCCCTCGTTGTTTAACCACTTAAGTCCCCCATACACATTAGACCAGGGGTCCTCAAACTTTTTAAACAGGGGGCCAGATCACGGTCCCTCGGACCATTGGAGGGCCGGAATATAGTTTAAAAAAAATTATGAATAAATTCCTGTGCACACTGCACATATCTTATGTAGAGGTAATAAAACAAAAATAGGAACAAATACAATATTAAAAATGAAGATAAATCATCAAACTTACCGATTTTTTGGGTTCTTCGAATATCCTACACTTCGAGTCAATTTTTTCTCTTTCTTGATATCATTGTTTCCTAGGGATTCAAAATTGCTATTAGTAAAATACCAACATATATACAGCGCTACAAAAACAATATACCAGCAATAAAATTGCCCACACAGAGACATACAAACTGCACTGCCCATCAATGCAGCCTGATCAGTGCCCATCAATGCAGCCTGATCAGTGCCCATCAATGCAGCCTGATCAGTGCCCATCAATGCAGCCTGATCAGTGCCCATCAGCGCAGCCTGATCAGTGGCCATCAGCGCAGCCTGATCAGTGGCCATCAGCGCAGCCTGATCAGTGCCCATCAATGCAGCCTGATCAGTGCCCATCAATGCAGCCTGATCAGTGCCCATCAATGCAGCCTGATCAGTGCCCATCAATGCAACCTGATCAGTGCCCATCAGCACAGCCTGATCAGTGCACATCAATGCAGCCTGATCAGTGCCCATCAATGCAGCCTGATCAGTGCCCATCAGCGCAGCCTGATCAGTGCCCATCAATGCAGCCTGATCAGTGACCATCAGCGCAGCCTGATCAGTGCCCATCAATGCAGCCTGATCAGTGCCCATCAATGCAGCCTGATCAGTGCCCATCAATGCAGCCTGATCAGTGCCCATCAATGCAACCTGATCAGTGCCCATCAGCACAGCCTGATCAGTGCACATCAATGCAGTCTGATCAGTGCCCATCAATGCAGCCTGATCAGTGCCTATCAATGCAGCCTCACCAGTGCCCATATTGGTGGAACTCCACTTTTACCTCAGGCTCAGACTGGTGTGGTGCAAGAATCCCCAATAGGCAACATTGGTCCCTAAAAGGCAGGTAAATGTCCCCAATAGGCAGCACAGGTCCCCAATAGACAGGTAAATGTCCCCAATAGCCAGCATAGGTCCCCAATAGGCAGGTAAATGTCCCCAATAGGCAGGTAAATGTCCCCAATAGGCAGCAAAGGTCCCCAATAGGCAGGTAAATGTCCCCAATAGGCAGGTAAATGTCCCCAATAGGCAGCACAGGTCCCCATTAGACAGCACAGGTCCCCATTAGGCAGCACAGGTCCCCAATAGGCAGCACAGGTCCCCAATAGGCAGGTAAATGTCCCCATTAGGCAGAACAGGTCCCCAATAGGCAGCACAGTCCCCATTAGGCAGCACAGGTCCCCATTAGGCAGGTAAATGTCCCCATTAGGCAGCACAGGTCCCCATTAGGCAGCACAGGTCCCCAATAGGCAGGTAAATGTCCCCATTAGGCAGCACAGGTCCCCAATAGGCAGGTAAATGTTCCCATTAGGCAGCACAGGTCCCCATTAGGCAGGTAAATGTCCGCATCAGGCAGCACAGGTCCCCAATAGGCAGCACAGGTCCCCAATTGGCAGGTAAATGTCCCCATTAGGCAGCACATGTCCCCATTAGGCAGGTAAATGTCCCCATTAGGCAGCACAGGTCCCCATTAGGCAGGTAAATGTCCCCATTAGGCAGATAAATGTCCCCAATAGGCAGCACAGGTCCCCATTAGGCAGCACAGATCCCCAATTGGCAGGTAAATGTCCCCATTAGGCAGCACATGTCCCCATTAGGCAGCACAGCTCCCCATTAGGCAGGTAAATGTCCCCATTAGGCAGATAAATGTCCCCAATAGGCAGCACAGGTCCCCATTAGGCAGGTAAATGTCCCCATTAGGCAGGTAAATGTCCCCATTAGGCAGCACATGTCCCCATTAGGCAGGTAAATGACCCCAATAGGACCCGGCGTTAAAAAAAAAAAAAAAAGTACTCACCTATGTCCCCCGCTGCTCTGAAGAGGCGCCCGCTCATCTCAGTCTTCTTCCTGCACAGGCACACAGGCGGCGTGACGTCATCAGGCCGCGCAGGCGGCGTGATGATAATCAGGCCGTCTGTGTGCACTGTGCTCTGCTGCATAAGGAGGGCTGCGTAACGCCTTTCCTCGGCTCCTCGTCCCGCCCGCGATTACAGGGCCCACCGGCATTGAACTGCAGTGCAGTTCATAAGTTCAATGTCGGCCTGGCGGGGGGGCCGGATAAAAGTCCTTGGCGGGCCGCATGTGGCCCGCGGGCCGTAGTTTGAGGACCCCTGCATTAGACAAACGTAAGCCAACCCCACCAATTATGGCTATCTCCACTGACTTGAAGGTTAAAGAAAAGTGTGGGAAAATTTCGGAGGCTGGTCTGTGTAAAAGGGTGTAGGGTTAGTATATCATACGCAGTGGTTTTGAAGCCAAAAGGCTTGTCAGCCATATTACTTTCATCTTGGTGCCCACTCGCCCTGCCCCATCTTTTACTGTTTTTTTCTTTGATAGATTTGGATGTCAAGAGCTTATCATAAGGCTGTTTGATGGATCTGGGTCGCCCTCCATCCAAGGCTTCACCCAGGGCTGTGGGGTACTTGGTACCGGGCCGGTGTCAGGGGGATGAGGTGTCACAGCAGCGGCGACCCGGTCCGTGGCCCTGGGCACCCAATATCAATGGTGGTTGTTTTTGTGGTTTAATGTAATAGTAGTTCGTGACGCCACCCGTGGTGTTTGGCACGTAAGATGGTAAGCCAACGCTGCTTGCAGATCCACTGGGACTGATGGTGTGATGCAGAAAAGATGGTGTCGCTCCCCACAGGTGGAGCTGTAGTCCCAGGGTAGTGTAGGTGCAATGGATGAGGAGAGGCGCAGAAGGGTATAGATGCTGGTACCCAGATGTAGCGGAGCTGAAGGTGTCAGTGACGAATGAATGGAGGACACCAGAGCTTGCAGTTTCAAAGCTCTACTCACAGTTCGTAGTGCACACAGGTGCCCGCTTCAGTGCCGTGTCCTCCGGGGCAGAGGCCCAGCCAACCTCCAGGCGAGATAGGACTCTCCCCGCCAGCACCCCGCCATCATGTGCCTTCCTGAATGACTCCTCTATTGCGCCTTTTAGTGTGAAGAACTCCAGTACCGTGGTTCCCTGAAGTTCCTCCTGTCAGATGTTCCTAACAACTCTACTTGTATGACAGACAGCTGTAGTCTGCTTCGGGGACTCCCTTCTCCTGAATCCCAGCTCTCTGTTTGTTTGCTGTTGTGTCCCAAGTCGATGGGAGTAGTGCATTTACAGCCAACTACTCCACCGGTGTCTGCTGCAGAACCATAAGTGTCCATACAACCTTGGGGACCGGGCCCCGGCCTTGCACTGAGAACCTATAGGCAGGGTTCCTATCCAACCCACTCCTCCTCTCTGTTCTCTCTCCTCTTCGTTCCGTACTTGTCTTTCTCTCTCTTATGGAAATGCAGGTTACAGTTCTATGTCTCTCCTTCTTTTTCCTTTCCCGTGCCAGCTGGCTCAGGTCACTGAGGCAGCTGCAGCACTCCTTCCTCCATCCCTTCTTCCAGGGATCCCCCCACTCCTCACTGAGTGGCTTCCTTCCCGACTGACCTCCTGTCAGACTGCCCTAAGACTCCCCTGAACTCCTATCTTTCCCCTTCTTTTATACTAACTCCACCCACCTCCAAGCACATCTCGCGTTACGAAGCAAGGATCCACGAAAGGTGCTCTGCTACCCACTAAGCATTGAGCTGCAACATGGTCCTCTGCTGAACTATCCTGTGTGTGGGATGCAGGTGTTGGAGTGTGGCAAGAAGTTCCCACCTTACCTGGATGGTGGGGCACTACACCTTAGGAGAAGGTGCAGTACCTCTGTGGTGACTGAGCCTCAGGGGCGCCATATACCCCCCCATTAAACACAGCACATCCGCGGGCTGCAAGGCAAACAAAGGAAACAGCAAAGAAACATACAAAAACTTTGTAATGCATAATAAACTTTTCTTATACTAAGCTTCCTAATATAGGAGGCACTCATCTTGAATGTTACCAACAATCCTATTTAAAATTCTAAGTTAAACAGTGCAATTATTTCTTAAGTCTAAGTGCAATTCTTACTTTCAAAGTGCTATACTCTGCAACACATTTCTTTTATTAATTTTCTCTTAATCTGTCAGTTTACTCTCATTTTTCTTGTTTCTCATTCTACTAGACGCAAGACACTGACCGCAAATACCTGGTCTGTCACCTGTCTCTTTCAATTCTTTATTCACATTGCTCATCTCTATATCAAGCATTCCTAATTCTCACTATATAAAAACGATTTCTCAATTATAAAACACATTATCAAGTACTTTTCAATAAAACAGTGCAAAGATTCTTGTAAGTGCTGGACACCGCTCCCAGCCGGGATTTCTTGCAGTGTCCTTCGAGGTAGACATCATCTTATAAAAGGGTCCATGCAAAAACATTATCTTCGCAAAGTGTCTCTATATGTAAAACCAAGAAAGGGCACCTAAAGAGGTGCAAACTATTTACAACAAAGTTCTGGATCATTCAGCGTCCATGATCTCCTCAGTTCCAATCAGAAAACAACGCTGCCAATCAAAAACTAGGAAACATAATGAACAAAAAGGCTCAAAATTTAGCAAGGGCACAACTGGTACAACAAACCCTCCTGGGTAATGAGATTTGAAAAGGAAAATCTTATAATGGTGGTCCCCTCCTGGGGTTCTGGAAACCGAACTGGGACTGCTACCAGATGTAACGTCTTCATCTTGATTTTGAGTACTGGTGATAGGGCCTTGAAGTTGTGGCAGAGGGAACCCATGATGTATCTCGATGCCCATCAACTGTTCTTCCTCCATAGGTGGTTCCGCTATTCTGGTGCGAGGTCTAGCTCCTAGGGCCTCTGCAGCTTTTCGGCTCTGACAGGCAACCACTTGGGGACTCGATGGTGAAGGATTCCAAAGATCACCATCCCAAAACGATCCAGACCCCCCTCGGGCCTGTAGATGTCGGATCGGGCATGCCGGCTCCAACCGTACCCCCAGCAGCAGGGTCCTCCTCCTCCTCCACATCAACCCATTAGGAAGGCCGGGGTATATACCTGGGAGTTCCCGGCGGTGCGGTCTCTGCTCCGGTGCAGGCATGGTGGCAATGGGTGCTGTCCGGTGGGTCACCGGGAACGGCGGTGGAGCCATTAGCAGCTCCGGGTCCACGGGGGCCACTGGCGGGACCTGCGCAGCCACGCCAGGTCCGGGCAGGAACTTCTCTTCCTCTGCTTCAGCTCCCCGGGCTGTGTACAACTCCTCTGATATCAGCGGCAAAGAGGGGACAGTATGCGCGGCCGATGGCATGGCCACGGCTCCAAGCTCTGACAGGCCTGCTAGGAAAAGATCCAGTGCAGCAGCGGTGGATACTGGTATCGCGGGTACCGCAGGTGTAGGCCCCTCCCGGGCGCGCTGCCGTATCAGTTTCTCTAAGGTTTCCCTTCTCAGCTGCAGACGGGTGGTCAATTTGGCAATTTTGTCTTCTAGTTGCTGGCAGTTCATTCCGGAGCTCGGGTTGGAGCCGTCAGCCATGGCGCCAGGGAGATCCGTTTCCCCGCGCTCCGCAGGCCTCCTTCCCTTGCTCTCCAAAATGGCGCTCTGGCGTTCTCCTTCCTGCCTCGGCCTCTTTCCCGCCATTGGCTTCTTCTGCCCCTCCTTCGGGGACGGCGTCTTCTTCCAGCGCCTCCATACCAAGCCAGTATACGAACCCCTCGGGGGGTGGGCCATGTTGCTGTCACATAGTAATTCAGGCAGGGGAGGCCCAAGACTCTTCGTAGTCTTTTCCTAGGACCTCCCACCTCTTCACACCCTTCTTCTTCGCGCCAGCGGCCATTTCTAATGTCCATTTTACAGTCGATCAAATCAGGTCTTCGGCACATTTTCAAAAGTGTAAAGTCCAATAAGCTTCAGGCACACAGAACCCGATGGTGTCGGGTCTCGTCATCCTGTTCGTGATGCCAAAATTGGGTCGCCCTCCGTCCCAGGCTTCACCCAGGACTGTGAGGTACTCGGTACCAGGCCGGTGTCAGGGGGATGAGGTGTCACAGCAGCGGCGACCCGGTCCGTGGCCATGGGCGCCCAATATCAATGGTGGTTGTTTTTGTGGTTTAATGTATTAGTAGTTCGTGACGCCACCCGTGGTGTTTGGCAAGTAAGATGGTAAGCCAACGCTGCTTGCAGATCCACTGGGACAGATGGTGTGATGCAGCAAAGATAGTGTAGCTCCCCACAGGTGGAGCTGTAGTCCCAGGGCAGTGTAGGTGCAATGGATGAGGAGAGGCGCAGAAGGGTATAGATGCTGGTACCCAGATGTAGCGGAGCTGAAGGTGTTAGTGACGAATGAATGGAGGACACCAGAGCTTGCAGATTCAAAGCTCTACTCACAGTTCGTAGTGCACACAGGTGCCCGCTTCAGTACCATGTCCTCCGGGGCAGAGGCCCAGCCAACCTCCAGGCAAGATAGGAATCTCCCCGCTAGCACCCCGCCAACATGTGCCTTCCTGAACGACTACTCTATTGCGCCTTTTAGTGTGAAGAACTCCAGCACCGTGGTTCCCTGAAGTTCCTCCTGTCAGATGTTCCTAACAACTCTACTTGTATGACAGACAGCTGTAGCCTGCTTCGGGGACTCCCTTCTCCTGGATCCCGGTTCTCTATTCGTTTGCTGTTGTGTCCCAAGTCTTTGATGGGAGTAGTGCATTTACAGCCAACTACTCCACCGGTGTCTGATGCAGAACCATAAGTGTCCATACAACCTCAGGGACCGGGCCCCGGCCTTGCAATGAGAACCTATAGGCAGGGTTCCTATCCAACCCACTCCTCCTCTCTGTTCTCTCTCCTCTTCGTTCTGTACTTGTCTTTCTCTCTCTCTTATGGAAATGCAGGTTACAGTTCTACGTCTCTCCTTCTCTTTCCTTTCCCGTGTCAGCTGGCTCAGGTCACTGAGGCAGCTGCAGCACTCCTTCCTCCATCCCTTCTTCCAGGGATCCCCCCACTCCTCAATGAGTGGCTTCCTTCCCGACTGACCTCCTGTCAGACTGCCCTAAGACTCCCCTGAACTCCTATCTTTCCCCTTCTTTTATACTAACTCCACCCACCTCCCAGCACATCTCGTGTTACGAAGCAAGGATCCACGAAAGGTGCTCTGCTACCCACTAAGCATTGAGCTGCAATCTGGTCCTCTGCTGAACTATCCTGTGTGTGGGATGCAGGTGTTGGAGTGTGGCAAGAAGTTCCCACCTTACCTGGATGGTGGGGCACTACACCTTAGGAGAAGGTGCAGTACCTCTGTGGTGACTAAGCCTCAGGGGCGCCACAGATCCATACATAAAGGACCAAGGTTTTGGTTATAGTGTAAATTTATGGATGTTATATATTTAACAAAAGTTTTATATATAATATGTTATTTATATGATGTTATATTTTATTACAAAGTTGTCACAGCATGGCCCGTTTTCTCATCCATGCCCAGTTTCGGACTGGGGTGCCAAGGGCCCACCAGTAACATTGACTTTGGGGTGGGGGGCACTTTTCAGCTGCATACAAAAATTACCCTACTCTTGTTCACAAATTTACCTCTATCTCACTATAATAATAAACTGATTAGTTTAGTTAATAAATGATGAGATGATGCTTTTTTGAACAGAGTGAATCAAGTGAATTATGCCAAGTACTACCCATATAGTTTGGTTGGGGGAGCAGATCTGCACAGGGACCCACCGGGGGATTCCCCAGTTACCCTATGGGCCAGTCCGAGCCTGTCCATGCCCAATTATGTGCATTCAGCAAGGCCCGCTGTAATACAGTGGTTGGCCTTTGGGTTAAATGAGGACATCGGTGGAAAGAAAGGAAATGAGCATGGATGGAGTTTTTTATTTTTTTGGTTCTTAATAAAGCTGTGGCCAGCCCACTTATCCCACACAAGTTTCAGTGTCTTGATTGTGGGAAAGGAGGTAATGGATATAAAGCAGTCTACTTTTCATAAAAGGCTGGTATATCACACTCCTTGCAGTCTCGAAATACAGTAAGTATCCATCAAATTTTAACAAGAGCAAAAGGATCAACAGTCTGAAATCGGATAAGCCACCGCAAGAGGAATTTGACAGAGGCTGTCTCGTACAGAACCGGACTGCTCAGAAAGGGGCAAATCATAATGTGGGTACAGATGGACCACTAGTGGAGTGTACTTAGTTATTGCGTCTAGGGCAGCATGAAATGTAAATTCAGCCCTACTGGATGATTCACTTCTATGAAAAATTTCTCATTTTTCCATACATTTTCCCAGACATTAGAATAAGCACATATTTATCATAATGATTTATAATATGAAGGTTATGTAAAATGAGTATATTGTTTTACTATGATTTGACATAAATCATTTCCTTAGGCTGTAGATAGATAAGATGTTCTCTCTAACAATGTTCACTTTCAAGGTCAGAGGCACGCCCTGCCAGGTAAGAATGAGCCTCTGCTGTCATAGTCCTGGTGCTCTGAGTTCATTGTATATGACTGCACGGAAGTTGAATACTTACTAATGCATTTACTATTACATGTAATAGTAAATGCATTAGTAAATATTATATATATTATATTACTAATTACATTTTCTATAACTCTCATCTGCACTAGACATTGTCAGAGGTTTATAACTAGAGTTGAGCGACTTTTGCTTTTTTAGGGTCGAGTTTCGTTTCATGAAACCCGACTTTTCCAAAAGTCGGGTCGAGCAAAATCGGCCAACTATAGGGAAAAGTTGGGGTTTCGACCGAAACACAAAACCCAATGTAAGTCAATGGGGAATTAAAGTCGGCAGTGAGAGGAGGACAGGAAACACACCTACAGTGCCCATTTGAATGCCAAAAGCATCAATTCTTCTTACTTAAGCTTGTCAACCTTAATTAACTTCATAATACAAGTTACGCACTGAAAAATGGGGGTTATTTGGCTAAAGTTGTGGGGGGGTAGGGCTGGCTCCAGGTTTTCATGTGCCCTGGGCAAAAGAGCGCCCCTTTAACACATACCACAACTCATGATGCTCCGATACGGCAGATAAATAGCGGTATAGTACAATGAAAATACTTCACTTTTTACATCTCATGACGAGGCCCATCTATTTCTCCATACAGAATCATTGGTCCCTTATAATGTTTGAAACAGTATATGATGAGCTCCACATAATGCTACAGTATATGTTGGTCCCCATGGATGAAGCTCCACTATCTTATGGGCCCAAATAATGCTCCAAACATAATGGGCCCCATTTCTAATGCTCTAGTGTATAATGGGCCCTGTAAATGCTGCTCCAGTGTCTGATGTCCACCTTTGGAATGTTCCAGTGTATGGTGGGCCCCATCTATCACTCTCCAGAGTATAGTGCTCCCCAAAAATTGCTGTCCCAACATTGAAAACAATGACATAAGTCTCCTCGCTAGGGAATCCCTGTACTAGTCTGACTCCTTGTCGTCCCCATCTTTCATCTCACTGCACAGTATTTCAACCTTGCAAGTGCTGTGATCCTGAGCAAGCAGGGGGGGCCCACTCATTGGCGACGGCACTGTCACAGGTCCCCTGACAGTACAGTGGTGTGTCTGACGGCGGGTGTGCCGAACCTGCACTTTCATCTGCAGCTTCCTCTTTGTCACCGTGTAAGATGGAACTGTATATGGGAAGGGTAACCTGAGTTTCATCAGGGTCAGATTCAGGCCGTGTAGCGTGCGAGGGGAATGTAGTGGTCTGGGTCAATGTACCAGCAGATTCATCGAGCAGTGGCTGGGCATCAGTGCACTTGTGTCGCCCCCAGGAGTACGGTCGCCACAGTGGCATTACCTTCCTCCTAGGGAGTGTGATGTCATGCTTGGGAGCAACGAAGGATCTCTCTAGCAGGTTAACTTATTGGGCGGCGTTATTCCCACGAGTCACGACCCTCCAAACAGCGTTCATGAAGGCAAAGTGTTTGTTTTACGTGGGCAGTATGGTTGCAAAGCTGAACCTTAAAGGAATGTCCAGAAGGGCATCACCAGGAGTGGAGCCTACGGCGTAATTTGACTCAACATGGGCAACCTCAACCATCCAGCCACAAAAAAGATGCACACATTGCAAGCTTAATTCCGTTAACGAACGAGACTCCGTCATGCCCCGCGATCCGAGTCCGGCTTACTAGAGGGACACGCGAGGCTCTGGCACGTGAGATTGGCCAATAACTGGTGTGTCATGCCCTTACATGTGCGCATGTGCGCTACACTGAAAAGGCCAGCGTTTGTCACTTACAGGTGCAGATAACCCGCTGAACAACGTTAGTGATGGGTATCTGGGATTACAATTATTACCCGCGAACGATAATTTCCCAGTAAGTGCAGGTCAACCGCAGTTCCGGAATTAGGCCTATCCGTAATTCCTGAAAAAATGAAAAACTTACGTGTGCAAACCACAGGTGCTGTAGCTTGCTTAACAGCTCGCCAGCCGTTCTCAGGCCCAGTATGGATTACACGTATGGATAACATGTATGGATAGCATAGTGTACACATTCAAAATATATGTCTATAGATCAGGAGGCAGGCTCAGACGGTGTCAGGCCCAGTATGGATTACACGTGATTGCACAAAGGTGAGAAAGGGTACCGTATCCCCGGATAACATGTATGGATAGCATAGTGTACACATTCAAAATATATGTCTATAGATCAGGAGGCAGGCTCAGACGGTGTCAGGCCCAGTATGGATTTGACGGCCCAGACTACACAGCGGAGGAGCAGGGAGAGGTAAAGATTGCAAATGCTGGAGCCCTGCCCAAGCAAGGGGGGCCCACTCGTGGGCGTCGGTACTGGCAATGGGCCCCTCATAGTATGGCGGTGTGTCTGACGGCGGGTGTGCACCACCACCGTCAGAGACACTTGATTGCACTATGAGGGACCCTGTGCCAGTGCCTGCACCCAAGAGTCGGCCTACCCACCTGTCCAGGGCAACGGCACTCGCACGACTTCTTGTGCTAGGTGGTGACCCCGGCCATGGGGGGGGGCACGACTTTGTGTGCTAGGCGGTGACCCCGGCCATGGGGGGGGGCAGCACAGTTAGGGAGTTTTCGAAAGTGGCATATGTTGATGTTGGACATTCAGCTGATGCAAAAGGCGAAATTGTTCAAGTCCCAGGAAGAGGAGGACCAAAGCAAGCCATTTTTCTGTCACCCTATGTGTCATCAGAGGAAGGTGGGACAAAATCCTTGGAAACCCATGCATGGTTCATTTTAATGAAGGTTAGATCATCCACATTTTGGGTTGACAGACGGGTCCTTTTTTCTGTCAGGATTGATCCAGCTGCACTGAAGACTCTTTCCGATAGCACACTTGCAGCTGGGCAAGCGAGCTCCTGTAAGGCATATTGTGCCAATTCAGGCCAGGTGTCCAGTTTGGCGGCCCAATAGTCAAAGGGGAATGACCTGTGCGGGAGAACATCGATATGGGAGGAAAAGTAGTTTGTAACCATAGTTGACAACTGCTGTCTCCTGTCACTTTCCATCGATGCAGTATTACCAGTTGTGTGAGCGGTACTTGAAAAATCAGTCCACAACATTGTCATGAAACCCCTGTCTCCAACGCCACTTCTGCTGTGTGCACCACGAACACCTCTGCCAAGCTGCCCCCGGCCCGTACGGCTCGTGTGAGAACCATCACCGCTGCTGTGTGCTGGGAATGCCTCAACCAACCGGTTTACCAGAGTTGCTTGTTTATTAGCCAATATTAGGTCAAGGTTCTCATGTGGCATGATGTTTTGTAATTT
This sequence comes from Dendrobates tinctorius, assembly GCF_039654945.1. NCBI lineage: Eukaryota > Metazoa > Chordata > Amphibia > Anura > Dendrobatidae > Dendrobates > Dendrobates tinctorius. The sequence goes on along the minus strand of NW_027361858.1, from coordinate 12,178,975 downwards.
GCCTTTATAGCGTGGATCCAGGATGCTGGCCAACCAGTAGTCGTCATCGTTCATCATTTTGGCAATGTTCCCGGTGTCAATGATGCACTGCGAGTGCTGGATGGAGGAGCACTTTCTGGCAAATTCACATCCCTCCAGTCACGCACAAACCCTGTACCAGACCTTGCCACGCCAACATTTTCACTTGCCCCACGAGATGCATCCTCCTCCCCTAAGTAATCATCCCCATCATCATCCTCCTCATCCTCTTCTTCCTCCACCTCGTCCAGGAGAGGTCCCTGAGCAGACAATGGCTGAATGTCATCAAGGATTCCCTCCTCCTCTTCCTCCTCGTCAACATTGGCTGCAGACGCCTACTCCTTAAGGTGCATCAAAGTTTGCATGAGCAGACGCATAAGTGGGATGCTCATGCTTAGGATGGCGTCGTCTGCGCTTACCAGCCGTGTGCATTCCTCAAAACACTGAAGGACTTTACAGAGGTCTTTCATCTTCGACCACTGCACGCCTGTCAACTCCATGTCTGCTCTCAAAGTGCCTGGCCGTGTATCCTCCCACAAATGCATTATGGCCTGTCTCTGTTCGCACAGCCGCTCAACCATGTGCAGGGTGGAGTTCCACCTTGTTGCAATGTCGATAATGAGGCAGTGGTTGGGAAGGTGGAGCAATCGCTGCAGCTTCTGCATATGAATGGAGTGTACAGGCGACTGGCGGATGTGCGCGCACAGTCTTCGCACCTTCTGGAGCAGGGCTGTTAACTCCGGATAATTGTTGAGGAAGCACTGCACCACCAGGTTCAAGGTGTGAGCCAAGCAAGGTATGTGGCTGAGTTTTGAAAGGGCTATGGCTGCCACAAAATTACGGCCATTATCACTAACTACCTTGCCTGCCTCAAGATGTATACTGCCCAGCCATGACTCAGTTTGTCGCTGAAAGTACTCGGCCAGCACCTCCGCAGTGTGTCTGTCGCCCAAACACATCACCTGCAACACAGCCTGCTGACGCTTTCCACTAGCTGCTCAATAGGGGGACACCTCGTGTACAACAGTGGCAGCTGCAGATGGAGTGCTCGTACGACTGCGCTCTGTGGACGAGCTTTCGCTTCTGGAGGAGGAGGAGGAGGAGGAGGGTCGAACGCCTACAGCCAACTGTTTCCTATGCTGTGGGCTAGGCAGCAGTGTCCCACCACCGCTGTCCCCTGTGGACCCTGCATCCACCACATTAACCCAGTGCGCAGTGATGGACACGTAACGGCCCTGGCCATGCCGACTGGACCATGCATCTGTTGTGAGGTGCACCTTTCCACTCACTGACTGTTTGAGTGCATGGACAATGCGGTCTTTCACATGATGGTGGAGGGCTGGGATGGCTTTGCGAGAGAAGTGGCGACTGGGTAGGTCATAGCGTGGTACTGCATAGGCCATGAGTTCACGGAAAGCTGCGCTTTCCACCAACCGATAGGGCATCATCTCAAACGAGATTAGTTTGGCATTGTGGGCGTTCAAACCCAGTGTACGCGGATGAGAGACTGAGTACTTTCTTGACCTACTCATAGTCTCTGGGAGGGTGAGCTGGACTTGAGAGCTGCATATGGTGGAAGTAGCGGTGGACAGGGCGGACTGAGAGAGGGTTGATGATGGTGATGGAGTTGGTGTTCTTTCTGATGGCCTAGATTCAGTCTTTCGTTGATATAACAGTGGGATTCCCTGACTGCTTTGGCCTTGCAACAACACCTCAACATTTGCTGCTGTGCTAACGGTGGGCTTACAGTGGGGGAAACAATGTAGCGTTGCTGACTACCTTCTTTGTGATCAGTTGCACATGTGGTACTTGAGGTTTAGTGTTGTGTCCACGCTTGCAAGTGCATGCTGGTTAAATGTCTAAGCATGCAACTGGTATTCAAATTTTTCAGATTTTTCCCTCGGCTAAAGGTCTTTGCGCACTTCTTACAGATAACCTTGGCCTGATCATGAGGATTTTGTTCAAAAAAGTGCCACATTGCACTCTTCCTACTTTGGCAGACATTTTGCGGTCTAGCACGCTGTGCTATTTTGACCGTCTGGACAAGCTGTCCAGCAACTCTTTTGATTTTTGGAACCTGTCTTTGGAGTGCTCCGGGCCTGCCAGATAACAGCTGTTGCGATGTCGATGTCTGCTGTGGATGCTCCTCCTCCTCATCTGAGCTATTGGAAGCAGCACCCTCTTCCCCCAATGGATGCCAATCTGGGTCAACAACTGGGTCATCCATCACCTCCTCTTCAATGTCATGTGCACCTTCCTCTGTGTCACCGTGTATGGTGGTATAGTATGCGGGAAGGGGCACCTGAGTCTCATCAGGGTCAGAATCTGGCTCATTACACTGCGAGGACAATGCAGTGCTCTGACTGAATGTACCAGCAGAATCATCTATCAGTGGCTGTGCATCAGTGCACTCCATGTCAGATTCATCTTGGCCTGGGTAATTCACCATTTCACTTGATAACCCAGGCATGGTATGTGAAAACAGCTCCATGGAGTAATCAGTTGTATGGCCTGCGTCATCCTTCAATCTTGGTTGGGGTGAAGGACACAAGGAAAGGTGTGGTTCATGAACATGAACCTCCAATGACAACTCAGTGCTTTTATTTTTTACAACTACAGAAGAGGAGGCGATAGAGCTGGAGCCTGAGTCAGCAATGTAAGCCAAAACTTTTTCCTGATGCTCTGGCTTTAAAAGCGGTTTGCCAACTCCTAGAAAACTAAGCCTTCGAGGCCTTGTGGAGCCAGACGATGATGCAGGCTCAACACCTCCTGCATTCGGTCCTATTTTGCTTTTGCCACTACCATCAGATCCACCACCAAAACCATCATTACCAGCTGGCAACCCCCGCCCAATTTCACGGCCTCTTCCACCAGCCTTCCTCATTTTTGGTAAAAATGTACACAAAATCCCACAAACTATATAGCAATGTAAAACAAGTTGTATATAGGACAGGGGAGATGTCGAATTTCTGAACACACTTGTGGACACTGTTGGATTGTGTGAGGCCCAGTTAATATCACACCGCTATGTCACAGGCTCAATGTCGCAGGTGTGAAAAATGTCACTATTGGACAGGGGAGATGTAGAATTTCTGAACACACTTGTGGACACTGTTGTGTGAGGCCCAGTTAATATCACACCGCTATGTCACAGGCTCAATGTCGCAGGTGTGAAAAATGTCACTATAGGACAGGGGAGATGTAGAATTTCTGAACACACTTGTGGACACTGTTGTGTGAGGCCCAGTTAATATCACACCGCTATGTCACATTCTCAATGTCGCAGGTGTGAAAAATGTCACTATAGGACAGGGGAGATGTAGAATTTCTGAGCACACTTGTGGACACTGTTGTGTGAGGCCCAGTTAATATCACACCGCTATGTCACAGGCTCAATGTCGCAGGTGTGAAAAATGTCACTATAGGACAAGGGAGATGTAGAATTTCTGAACACACTTGTGGACACTGTTGTGTGAGGCCCAGTTAATATCACACCGCTATGTCACAGGCTCAATGTCGCAGGTGTGAAAAATGTCACTATAGGACAGGGGAGATGTAGAATTTCTGAACACACTTGTGGACACTGTTGTGTGAGGCCCAGTTATTATCACACCGCTATGTCACAGGCTCAATGTCGCAGGTGTGAAAAATGTCACTATAGGACAGGGGAGATGTAGAATTTCTGAACACACTTGTGGACACTGTTGGATTCTGTGAGGCCCAGTGAATATCACACCGCTATGTCACAGGCAGAAATTGGCTAGTGTATGACAAACTACAAGGTGTATATAGAATTGGGCAGAATAGGAATCTCCCTAGAGTGTAGGTCTGTAAGAACGGAACATGTCTTCGGCTTATCCTTACAGAGTGACACACAGATAGCTTCACTGTGGCCGTGATAACAGCCGTTATACGGTACTGAGAGAGGAGCGTGCACGTACACCGCTGTCCGGTGTCCATAGAATTATCAAGCTCCGTGTTTTTTAAGTACACGGACTGACACACGCTGTCTCTCTATAGTTTTGAATGTGATCAAACAGCAAATATACTTAACTGTTTGAAAAGCAGACAAAACTAGAAGGTGTAGGTCTGTAAGAACGGAACATGTCCTCGACTTATTCTTACAGAGTGTGACACACAGATAGCTTCACTGTGGCCGTGATAACAGCCGTTACACGGTACTGTGTGAGGAGCGTACACCGCTGTATGGTGTGAAAAAATGCACGCTCAGTACCTCACCAGGACAAAAAAAAAGTTTGGATTGCTTTTAAAAAAGCAGTTTTCAGAGCAGTGGGAAAACAGCAATGCAGCTATCAGGAAGCCTTATAAGGCAGCCTAACAACCAACACAGCTGATCCAGCAAAATATAGCCTCCACTTGCACTGCACACACAGTGATTGGTGTGTTGTGCAGGCAAAATCGCTAGCAGCAGAAGCAGTTTTTGGTGTCTTCTTCCCTGCCTAACGCTCTCCCTACAGAATCAGCAGCAGCTCTCCCTATTCTGAGATCAGCATGAGTAACATGGCGGTCGGTGTGCACGCCCTTTTATACCCCCTGCGACGCCCCCCAAAGCAAGCCAATCACTTGCATGCCCTTCTCAAAGATGGTGGTGACCCCTGCCTATGTTATCACGTTGCCCACAGTGTCCGTGGATCCTGATTGGCTGAAAAAGGGGGGAAAACAAACTTTTGAAACGCGACTTTGGCGCTAAAGTCGCCGAGCTCGTGGCCGACCTCACCCTAGGGTCGGGTTTCGTTTCATGAAACCCGACTTTTCCAAAAGTCGGCGACTTTTGAAATTTTTCGACCCGTTTCGCTTAACTCTATTTATAACTATTCACGCTAGTTTATCTATCCCTTCTTCGCCCCTCCACCTTATTACGATTCAGTTCAAAACAGGAATTCTTTGAAAAGAAGGGGGAGGGGAGTTAAGATCAAGTGCAAAGTTTGTTCCTGTGCATACGGAAATAGTTGTCAGACAAGTCAATATTGGAATCTATGGTCATTCCGCAGGATCTTGAAATCTCTCTATCCAGGTAAGTCACCTACTATCTGGCTCTTAGGTAGCTAATTACTTATCTCTTAGTAATACTTTATACAATAAGAACGTTAGTGCATCCTCCATATTATCTGCATCATGGATTGCCATCTGTTAATGATGTAATGGTTCTAATCGTGTTAGAGCAATACTCTAGATTGCTACAATCGGGGGATTATAATACTTAGGCTGGAGACACATTAGCGATTTAAAAATCGGTCCGATTTTGATGCAGGAGAGTCGGACGAGTGTCATGCGTTTTTTATGCGAGTACAATCTGATTTTTCACACCTAGCATCCGATTTACATCCGAATGCACTGCGATTGCTTCACGTTTCGAAGTACAAATCACTTCTTCCTCCGGGGATGGTACATCATCCCCGGAGGAAGAAGTGATTTGTACTTCGAAACGCGTTTGGAATATGAATAAAACATTGATCTGTTAATGCACGAGTAATTGTGTGTCATGTTAAGCAGCGCACTAAATCCATAAAAAAGTTCCATTAAAGTATATGTAATCCATATCTTGGGACTGGATTTTACAGAAGCCGACAAATGAATTAATGGTTAATCTTCTATCTATATCTCTATGCAATATAAAGATATATACAGTATATATAGGTGTGTCACTGACATACATATATATATATATGCAACTATTCTATGTGTATATATGTAATCTATCTTTTCTATTATAACCTGTCAGTGTGATTTTACAGTAGCCGCATATGAATTGCCAGCTTTTCATAGGACACCGGTGCGTTAAAATCGCACTGCACTCACATGGTGCGAGTGCTGTGCGATTTTTTTATTTTCTTTTATCGCACCCATTGACTTCTATTGGTGAATGCAATCCGTTTTCTGATTACAATCGCAGCACACAATCATAGATTAACATTGGTCTTAATTTAATCCGATTTTTTTATCAGATTGAATTCGTCCGATTTCATCGCAAGTGGGCATGAGCCCTTATACACCTCTTCAAGAGCTTTATAAATAGAGCGTGTGCTGAAATGATAGGGCTGGCTTCTAAGTGTAGGTAAAGGATATTATTCATGTAGGATGTTGTGTTTACTGCACTGAGTTTTAATATTTCAGTTCATCTTTTTCACATCTATTGAGTATAACTTCGCATTATACGGCTGTGATTTGGTGCTGTGTATGTACTGCCAAGTGTAGTGTCAGATGCCACTTGTCAACACAACTTACTGTGGAAATGACATTCTTGATCTTTGAAGACAGGAAGTGACCTTGCCCTTGGCATGAAATATGTTTTAATTCATAAGTTATACTGTACAAAGAGCCTCATAGGTATATTGGATGTACGCCAATATAATTGGACAGGTTCTTAAATCATGCACTGATGAGCTGCCTGGCTATATTTGACTCTCTATTATATATTATACTAGACAAAATGTGTGTGTGTATGCAAAGACTATATATATATATATATATATATATATATATATATATATATATATATATATATATATATATTAGAGCTATTAGAGGGAAAGTTCACCTTTCATACTCCAGCTCATGGCCTTAATGAACTTAATCTATTCTTTAACAGATTTAATCACACACTGGCTGCTCCTGCCCCTGCATAACATTCACACCTCTCTGCTACAATAACCTCACCCCCTGCTGCAACTTGTCAACTGAGCCAGGGTCTGTTCTTTACAAGTACCCAGGTTGCAAAAGAACTGTATAAGGTCAAAGTTTTGAAGGCTGCAGGTCCTGACGGCATCAGTGCAAGGCTAATCAGAACCTGCGGGCACCAGCTGAGTGAGATCATTACATATCTGTTCAATATGAGCCTGAGAATAGGTATAGTACCACAACTGTGGAAATTATCGTGTGTGGTACCAGTTCCGAAGAAACTTTATCCGAAAGACCTTAATGACTATAGACCTGTAGCATTGACATCACACCTGATGAAGGTACTAGAGAGATTGGTTCTCACACATCTCCGTCCTCTAGTGAGCTCGGATATGGACCCTCTCCAGTTTGCCTACAGGCCGGGCATTGGTGTGGATGATGCCATTATCCACCTTCTAGATAGGACTCTCTCTCACCTGGAGAAACCTGGGAACACTGTGAGCATAATGTTCTTCGATTTCTCTAGTGCTTTTAATACCATACAGCCAGGTCTACTGAGAGACAAGCACCACCTGGATCCTTAACTACCTCACGAACCGACCTCAGTTTGTAAAGGTTCGGGACAGTGTGTCAGACACAGTGATCTGCAATACAGGGGCACCTCAAGGTACAGTTCTTGCCGCTTTTCTCTTCACACTGTACACTGCGGATTTTAAGTGCAACTCATCTAGCTGCTACTTGCAGAAGTATTCTGATGACTCTGCAATAGTAGGCCTCATCACAGGAGGAGATGAAAGAGAGTACAGAGATACTAACCAAGCTTTTGTGGAGTGGTGTCAGAGGAACCACCTTAAGATTAATTCTGGGAAGACCAAGGAATTGGTGGTGGACTTTCGCAAGGGAAAAAATCCACCAGTAGTGGTGAACATTCAGGGAAATGACATTGAGATAGTCGACACCTATAAGTACCTTGGTGTGATCCTCAATAATAAGCTTGACTGGGCCCATCACTTGGATGCAGTGTACAGGAAGGGCCACAGTAGGCTTTATCTGCTCAGAAGGCTGAGAGCCTTCGGAGTTAAGGGGACACTCCTTGCATCCTTCTTCAACTCTGTTGTGGCATCAGTCATCTTCTTTGGTGTGGCATGCTGGGGTAGTGGCATATCAACCAGGGACAGGAATAGGCTGGACAAACTGATTAGAAGGGCCAGCTCTGTCCTGGGATGCCCCCTTGATCCAGTTCAGGAAGTAGGCAACAGGAGGATACTGGCCAAGGTGAGCTGCATGGTGCAGAATGATTCCCATCCCATGCATGAGACCGTGACAACGATGTGCAGTACTGTCAGTGACCGGCTACTTCATCCTAAATGTGAGAGGGAGCGCTATCGAAAGTCCTTCCTTCCTGCTGCAGTTAGGCTTTATAACCAGCACTGTCCAAAACGGAGAACGACCCAAACAGTGAACTGATAGATCCAAAGTTGTGATAGTCCGGTTGTATCTTTCTTTTTTCGTATATGTACCTACCTACTGTCAATGTAATGCCTTTATGCATCTGTATCTGTGCTTGTTCCTGCCTTGCTGCTGTAATGCTCTGAATTTCCCCATGGTGGGAGGATTAAAGGATTATCTTATCTTATCTTATCTTCTCTGCTTATGTCTGTTTAGTGTCTAAAATGGTTGTGTCAAAATCATGGACTATGGTGAGACACTTTGAAGGTGTTCCTAAATTAGAGGACTTCAAATTAATCGAAAAGGAGTTGCCCTCACTTAAAGATGGAGGTAAGGTTCATATTTGAAACAGCATATCATATGTACTAGCTATTTCCCAGCTTAGTTAAACAGTACTTTGAAGAAGAGGAGATATTTAATGAGGTTGTCCACTACTTTAATACTGATGACCTATCCTCATGCCGTTAAATCACAGAGATATGTCACACAAAATACCTCATAAGTACCGTAACATTTCCCACATGTTTACTTTACATAAGCACAATTTTGGAACCAAAATTTTTGTTTGTTAGGAAGTTATAAGGGTTAAAAGTTGACCAGCGATTTCTCATTTTTACAACACAATTTTTTCTAGGGACCACATCACATTTGAAGTCACTTTGAGGGGTCTATATGACAGAAAATACCCGAAAGTGACACCATTGTAAAAATTGCACCCCTCAAGGAGCTCAAAACCACATTCAAAAAGTTTATTAACCCTTCAGGTGCTTTACAGGAATTTTTTGAATGTTTTTAAAAAATGAATATTTAACTTTTTTTCACAAAAAAATTATTTCAGGTCCAATTTTTTTATTCTCCCAAGGGTAACAGGAGAAATTGGACCCTAAATGTTATTCTGCAATTTGTCCTGAGTATGCTGATACCCCATATGTGGGGGTAAACCACTGTTTGGGCGCATGGCAGAGCTCAGAAGGGAAGGAGTGCCGTTTAACTTTTTCAACGCACAATTGGCTGGAATGGAGTTCGGACACCATTTCGCTTTAGGAGAGCCCCCGATGTGCCTAAATAGTGGAAACCCCCCACAAGTGACCCCATCTTGGAAACTAGACCCCCCATGGAACTTATCTAGATGTGTGGTGAGAACTTTGAACCCCCAAGGGCATCACAGAAGTTTACAATGTACAGCCATAAAATTAAAAATCATATTTTTTCCAAAAAAATGATCCTTTCACCCCCAGTTTTTATTTTCCCAAGGGTAACAAGACCCAAAAAGTTATTGTGCAATTTGTCCTGAGTACGCTGATACCCCATATGTGGGGGTAAACCACTCTTTGGGCACATGGCAGAGCTCGGAAGGAGCACCGTTTGACTTTTTCAACGCAAAATTGGCTGGAATTGAGATCGGGCGCCGTGTCGCGTTTGGAGAGGCCCATATGTGCCTGAACAGTGGAAACCTCCCACAAATGACCCCATTTTAGAAACTAGACCCCCAAAGGAACTTGTCTACATGTGTGGTGAGAACTTTGAACCCCCAGGTGTGTCACTAAAGTTTATAACGCCCGAGCGTGAAAATAAAAAAATCATAATTTCCTAAGGGTAACAGGAGAAATTGGACCCCAAAAGTTGTTGTCCAATTTGTCCAGAGTATGCTGATACCCCATATGTGGGAGAAAACTACTGTATGTGCACACGTCAGGGCTCGGAAGGTAAGTAGTTACGTTTTGGATTGCAGACTTTGATGGAATGGTCTGTGTCATGTCACGGGCGTCATGTCACTTTTGGAGAGTCCCTGATGTGCCTAAACAGTGAAACCCCCACAAGTGACCCCATTTTGGAAACTAGACCCCCTAAGGAACTTATCTAGATGTGTGGTGAAAACTTTGAAACTCCAAGTGCTTCACAGAAGTTTATAATACAGAGCCATAAAAATAAAAAAATCATATTTTTTTCCACAAAAATGATATTTTTGCCCTCAAGTTTTTATTTTCCCAAGGGCAACAGAAGAAAATGGACCACAAGAGTTATTGTACAATTTGTCCTGAGCATGCTGATACCCCATATGTGGGGGTATACCACTGTTTTGGTGCATGACAGAGCTCAGAAGGGAAGGAGCACCGTTTGATTTTTTTCAACCCAGAATTGGCTGGAATTGAGATCAGACGCCGTGTCACGTTTGGAGAGCATCTGATGTGCCAAAACAGTGGAAATCCCCCAATTCTAACTCCAACCCTAACCCCAACACACCCCTAATCCTAATCCCAACCCTAGCCATAACCTCAACCAGTAACCTAACCCTAACACACCCCTAACCCTAATCCCAGCCCTAACCCTAATTCTAGCTTTAGCCCCAACCCTAACCCTAACTTTAGCCCCAACCCTAAACCTAACTTTAGCCCCAACCCTAAACCTAAGTTTAGCCCCAACCCTAACCCTAACTTTAGTCCCAACCCTAACCCTAACTTCAGCCTTAATCCTAGCCCTAATGGGAAAATGGAAATAAATAAAGGGTGTCAGCTGTGATAATCAGCTGACACCCGGCCGCGATTAGCCACGCTCCACCTGTGAGCACGGCTGATCACGTATGACGTACTATTCCTTCTATGGGAATTAAGTCCCAGATCACATGGACGGAATAGTATGTCATATGGCAGAAAGGGCTTAATCAACTTTCCTGAGTATTTGATGAGCACAAAAAAGCAGGACTAGATACAATTTCAGAGCTTAAAGGGAACATGTCACATCCCAAAATGCTTTTAACCCACTGATATGCATTTAATCTGCCAGTTAATAGTGTTCTAAAACAATACAGCCCAGCTACCGGGCTTTTCAGTCACAGAGGCGCTGACGATGCGGCTTCATTGACCACTTAGTACATAGTGAGTGGCAGCTGTATCAGCACCTCTGGCACTGACTGACAGCTGACTCTGCAGTGCATCAGCACTCTCCAGACTGTTTGGGACATCTGGAAGAATGATTATCTGGTAATGAAAAAATGAAAGCTCCCATGACTCCTGTATCATGAAACAGTAAAGCATCTTGAGATTATTCATGTGTGTGTTTACTTTTCATCCAAAAGAGTGGGCTTACTGATAATTTTGCTTAAGAATTCTGCCATGAATAAAGAATCTACATCCTTCAAGAGAAACTTCACGCAATGGTACTGGATCAATTATTTGGTGATGAACAATGCATTTTCTAGCACAATAGATCACTATGTCAAAAGTCAATATTGTCCCAGTGTACAAAACATTGAAATTTTGGGTCCATGGCCAGCAATTTCCCCAGATCTCAATTCCATTGAGAATCTTTCTTTGATCCTCAAAAAAACGGTGGACAAACAAAAATACATCGGGATGGACTCCATGAACTAATTATACAAGAATGCATTGTCATCGGTCAGGATTTCGCCAGAAGTTGATATCTAGGATCCTGGGAAGAATTGCAGAAGTCTTGAAAAATAAGTGTCAATTCTGTAAATTATTATTTTTATTATTATTATTTTTATTTATTTATATAGCACCATTAATTCCATGGTGCTGTACATGGGAAGGGGGGTTACATACAAAGTTATAGATATCGTTAACAGTAAACAAATTTACAATGACATACTGGTACAGAGGGGAGAGGACCCTGTCCTTGCGGACTTACATTCTACGGGATTGTGGGGAAGAGACAGAAGGTCGGGGGTGCAGCAGCTCTGGTGGTGATGAGTCGGCAGCTCAGGCGGTGGTGAGGCGGCTGTAAATAATGAGTCTTTGAATAAACATGATGTTTTTGTCTATAAAAGTGTAAAAACTTATAAAATACCTATATTTCTACTCCAAGAACCATAGAATCATGTGACTAAGGCCATGGGCACACATTGAGTATTTGAGTTTTTTGCTTCAGTATTAGAGATGATCAAGCACTAAAAGGCCCGGATGCTCGTTATTCAAAACAAGCAAATTTCTAATGCTTGGATTCAGTATAATGGGAGTTAATGGGAAATCCAAGTATTTTTCTGGCAGACCGTACAAGGATTTCTGGGGGGCAGTGAAAATGTTAAAATGGGTGGAAAAAGTACTGAATGAAAGGAGAACAGCATGGAGAAGTCCCCAGGAAGCATCTCTTACTCCTAGATCGCTGCTGAGAACAATGGTGTCACACTGTTACTCCACTTTAAGGACTGACAATAAAACATTCAAAATCTATGAGAAATTGAAGCATACATTAAAAAAAGTTAATAAACATTTTTAGTGTATAATGACTTGTGTATAAGTCAACATTTCAAAAGGATTTAAAAAATAATTATAATTTAAGTTAACCAAAATTAGTTTTTTTGTTAAAAAATTGGAAATTTCAGTGTAGTTTATGAACTAATCAACAAGTGGCAAAAATTAGGGACACAGAGGGACTTGCATACACCCTCATACACATTTTGATCAAATTGTCATGTAGTGGTACTCTTAAACTCACAAAGGCTAAGTGCAAAGCCTGCCAAAAATTACAAAGTGGGTCATCCATGCACCCTTTGGCACCAACTGGAGTGCCTCATAAAGAAAGTGTAGTTGTTAGTGTTGAGCGATACCTTCCGATATCGGGAAATATCGGATTAGATTGGATCGGACCGATACCCAAAAAGTATCAGATATCGCCGATTCTGATACCGGAAACCAATGCAAGTCAATGGGACAGAAATATCGGATTTAAAATAAACCCTTTCTTTCCTTGTAGGTTAATTCTACATGAAGGAAAACAACTAAGAATAATGTAGAATGTATTGGGGGAGGTGGAGGAGACATTAAAGGCATAGAGGTTTAGCCCAATCAAATGGAATAGCAGGAATTAATTTTTTTTTAAGACGTTTGGAGTTACAAAGATATTGACTATGTTAAAGGGGTTGTGTAGCAATAGAGGGAGACGTTCAGAAAAGGCACATGTTGGCGGAGTGTTGGAACGGAGTGCTTCATCTAGCTTGGAGGTTGACTGAGCCCCTGACCCGGAGGACACGGCACGGATGCGGGCACCTGTATGCACAACAGACTGTGAGTAAAGCTTTGGAACTACATGCCCTGGTGTCCTCCAGTTATTCCTGCGCCAACACACTCAGCACTGCTACATCTCTGTGCCAGGCACTGCACCATCTACGTCTCTTCACTACCTCTCCATCTACACTGCCCTGGGACTACAGCCCTACCTGTGGAGGGCCACAACATCATTGCTGCACCACACCATCTGTCCCAGAGGATCTGTCTGCAGCGTCGGCTTAACATCTTCATTGACGAACACCACAGGTGGCATCACGAATCATTCACTCATAAACTTTAATCATCATTCACACGTTCAACATTTCCCTTTTACAATGGATGCCCAGGGCCACGGACTGGGTCACAGCTACCGTGACATCTCCCATTGAAACCTACGGGCCCGGTACCGAGTACCCCACCAGCCCTGGCTGGCGATCCAACTTGGCGGAAATACATAACAGAACAGGTTGTCCGGGCTTTTCACATAATCTCAGTGCATATCTAGGTTGCAGAATGCTGACAATAAGTAATTTACCTTCTGTGGCTAGTCTGCACGGTTTCCAAGATATCATCTCTTGCTTCTAAGATAAACGTCCAGGGAGGGGTGTTCTGGCATTGAAATGAGAACTTGTCGTTTCCTCCTCCCTCACTAGTTTCACTTTCCATAGATCACTGTTCAGCGTGTGTCTGGGGGAGGAGCAGCTGGGTGGTCTGCTCGCAGCCAATCACAGCCATGCCATTATTTAACATGCCTACATGCCTAACAGGATGTGCTCACACTTCTTAGGATTCCTCATTGGCTGAATCAAATCAAACTGGCTCATAGCATTATGGGAACTTCCGATTCCGGTATTCGATATGCAAAAAGTATCGGAACTCCGTATCGGAATTCCGATACCGTGAATATCGGCCGATACCCGATATTTGCAGTATCGGAATGCTCAACACTAGTAGTTGTGGCACTTTTTCAGTCATAAAGGCTTTGCACAAAGTGCAAAGTCAGTTAAAAATTTTTTTAAGAAGGGTCATCCATAGACCCTAGAAGGCAAAAACTGGGGGGCCTCATTCAAATATTGAATATTAAAAATACTTTATATGCTGCTGTCAACTGGTGGTGCGGAAAAGTCAGGTCTAATCCAGTCTTTGTTCATTTTCAGCCTGTCAGCATTTTCTGTTGACAGGCGAAAGCACCTGTCTGTTTTGACCCAACTGTGGCACTAAAAACCTGCTCAGACAGGATGCTAGCGGCAGGGCAGCACAACACCTCAAAGGCATAGAGGGACAGTTCATGCCAGGTGTCCAGCATTGACCCAATAGCTGTCTCACTGGGTATGTGTGTTTTACTAGGTGAGGAAGCTTTGTATGTGCTGCCCAGAGGAAAAGACTTGCATTTAACACTTAAACGACTGATCATGTGTACTATATGGACTTGTTATTTTCTGTTTTATTCTGTGATACCTTTGTTTACCTGAAGGAGGCTGCTGTATTTTGTAATTCTGACGGTTTATGAACTTATTTTTTTTAATCAACGAACTACGAGCCGTGTGTGAACCAGCCTGTACTGCAGAGCCGATCCCTCGCAATATATATTTACCGTATATACATATTTACCAATTACTGTCCAAAACACAGGGAAGGGTGGGCAGGTACAAACTTACAGGTAGAATAGGAGGCAGGCACAAACTCACAGGTAGAATGACCGACAGGCCAATTTGCACCCAAAACCCCTATATAAACCCTAACAGCTCCACCCCTAAATCCCTGGTGCAGCCCCTTAATTTCCTGCATTTTTTATTTAACCCCTTCCTACTACGTTATAGTTATAGAGCCTACCCTTATTTAATTCAGGCGCTAGAAGGAAACTTATGCATCTTTGCAGTTGTGTTTTTATTTAAATATCCTTAATGCAAACCAAATGTCTGGATATATGATGACCGCTATGTAGTTATTGCAGTAATACTATGTTTCTGTTATTTTTATTGATATAATTTTTTTATTGTTACACCCTTGCAGAGATATTGCTGGAATCTGAGTATTGGAGTGTGGATCCATATATGAGGTAAGAAAACACTGCATAATACATTGATTTGATGGTTTTACATTAAGATATGTTGTTACAGAACCCCCCAGCACACCGAATAGGAGATGTGTGCCCTTAATGCAGCAACCGACCGGCTGCGTCCCCCTGGGCAGAGGTAAATGAGATATCCCACTTCTGACCTCCCCCCACCTTTGTAAATCCCACGGCTATTGTAATGTACATCTGGCGTCTTAATTGGAGCCTGTTATATACTGGCACGACACACATTGATTGTCCTGCCCTCTGTATGTATATATATTCTGAGACCGATGAGTAAAATGTTGTCAAACTGGAAATACATGGAGTAGCAGTGATCTTTTATATGTTCCCATGTTACAAAGCCTTTCGAACCAGCGTCCTTCATTCAGAAGTGAGGAAAAGCAGAGTGAACCTCCTGAGAAAGGGGTGGTAATGTAAGAGGTATTACAGCACAGAAGACCTCGTTACATATGTGAACTGTGCATAGATAAGTAACCCACAAAGAATGTGCCAATATTAGCATTGGGACTGTCGCTCTTATATCGACAGAGCTTATTTTAGCTTTTCCCTTCTGAACATTGTAGGAACGCCCAGTTGTCAAATTTTTTATCTAATGCCAGTAGGGAAAGAAAGGAAAATGGTACAACTTGTAACTTAAAGTAAGGATACTCCTGCATTGCTATGTTTAAAGATGGATATTTTGAGAATGCTGACAGTGACAGGTGATCTTTAAAAGGAATGTGTCATCAGAAAATTACCTACTGTTTAAATAAAAAAATTTATGTTAAACATACTTTTTTATTTCAATTTTTCATATGGGTAAACCATCTATATGCTTTAAATAAGAGTGAATTCACCATTCGCAATAGATGATGGTCCAAGCTCACCTCCTCCTCCTCCCTTCACAATGACTTTTGTCCAGATTAGAGCATGCTCAGAAAATGACTATATAAAAAGAAATATTGTCAGTTTATTGCTGCTATTGTCCATGTGCGCCTAAGTATGGTAAGTAGAGCCTATTGGTCAGTATGAAAACTATCCTTAGCATCTTACTGTCACTTTACAAAACTTTTTATATATTAGGTTATGTGTAGTGGTTCTGATCTGTAGTGTTCCAGGTTCTGAGACCCCCACCGATAAGTCAAAACACCACTTTAAAGTTCGTAGCTTCTGCATGAGCTGCACACACAGAGGACTGAATGTTCTCAATAGCAAATCATTCATTCTCATTCATTTCGATCTATGTCAGGACCCCAGACTCTCACCAATTGGCCACACTACTCAGAGCCTATAAATATAAAGACATGGTTTTAAAGTGACAGTTACACTTTAAGGCCAGGGTCAGACTTGCAAGAACCTCGGACAAGTCTCGCACGTCAATACCCGGAACTGCCGCCGGCACTCCAATCCGAGTGCCGGCGGCAGTGCCGGGTATTGACTTGCGAGTCGCCCGAGTTTCTCGCAAGTCTGACCCTAGCCTAATATAGATAGTGACATGAAAAATTAAATGAAAAATACATTTAACATAAAAATGTGATTTAAATAATAGGTCATTTTCTGATGATACGTGCCCTTTAAATAAGTTTTAAAGAGGAAAACAGTTTTCATGCACCCTTTCATTAATACAGTAGGGTTCTCTGTTCTGAATCCACAATAGGAAAAGTGGAAAGGATACCTGAAGAGCATCCCTCGCTCTCCTGCATTACATATACAACTTACTCATTTAAAGAGTATCTGTTACTCCATTTGAGCATTTTTAGCTAATAAGATGGGCATACAGGCTGCATAAAGCTGAAACTAGTCATACCTGTCTGCCTCCTTGATGATGCCTTGTTCATTAAAAATCATCTTATTTTGTTTTGATCTTCCAGACTTTGGGGCATATGCTGCCTGGAAGATTAGACTGCCACCTCTCTCATTATATTAGATTTCTCCTCCCCCTCTTCTATGCTTGCCTTTGACATCCTGTAAAGGGTGCACAGGGACTAGCTGTACCCAATCTCCCTTGTCTGTGTTTGTGCGTCCCTGACAGTTGGTAAATCTGATGTGAAATCTAATGCTGCTATATGTGCTGTTGTGTAATGTAATATATATAGATGTATATTGTATTAAAGGGTAGGGAAAGTGTAGTGATTGATTTAGCCCACTAGAGGGAGGCATTGTAGGAATAGCAATAAGAGTAGGATAGGAATTAGTTAAGTAGGAAGGGTCAACTGGATAAGCTGGAAGTTTTTCCTGATTCTAGTCAGTAGGGTCTGGGAGCCCGGACAGGGCAGTTGTGCCACGTAACGTTTCTAAGTAAAGGAGCCCAACTCGTCCAGGGCCTAGGAGTAATGATTGCTGGTGAAGCAATGGAGTACAGGGCAGCTTTATGATGGTGGCAGTCAGCTACATAGGAAGACGCCTGCTAAAGATAGTCAGTGTTACGTCTCCTGGAGTGGACCCTCTGGGCCATGATACCAACCCACCCTGGGCAAGCTGACCTAGTGAGGACCACCCCCTTTACAGGAAGCATCGGGGCAGACTCAGGGGGTAAAGTACCATAGCTGCTGGTACCAGAAGGCCGGCTAGAAGGAGGCTAGGGAAGAAGACACGCGATAAATCGAAGTTAGCAAGGCGAGTACGGAGAAGCACACTGGATTCTGGCGAAAGCACATGGAGTACACGAGCATGCAGAGTACGTAAGGGAGAGCGAGGAGCATGCACTAGGAAGAACGCCAGGCACAGGAGAGCGCAGGACGCGCACTGGGAAGCACGCTGGATACAGTGGAGTGCAGAGCGTGCACTGGGAAGCATGCTGGTTACAGGGAAGCGCAGAGTGCACACAGGGAAGCATGCTGGATACAGGGAAGCACAGAGTGCACACTGGGAAGCATGCTGGATACAGGGAAGTGCAGAGTGCACACTGGGAAACATGCTGGATACAGGGAAGCGCAGATTGTGCACTGGGAAGCACCATGGATACAGGAGAGAGCAGAGCATGCACTAGGAAGCACGCTGGATACAGGGGAACACAGAGCGTGCACTGGGAAGCATGCTGGATACAGAAGAGGGCAGAGCGCGCACTGGGAAGCACACTGGATACAGGGAAGCACAGAATGCACACTGGGAAGCATGCTGGACACAGGGAAGCGCCGAGTGTGCAATGGGAATCACGCTGGATACAGGAGAGAGCAGAGCATGCACTGGGAAGTGTGGTGCCCCCAGGAGTATGGTCTCCACAGTGGCATTGCCTTCCTCCTAGGGAGAGTGATGTCATGCCTGGAAGCAATGAAGGGTCTCTCTGGCAGCTAACCATAACATGCAACACAGTTTCCACTCCAGGTGAGCAGAGGGAGCTCTGAACCAATACTAAGGGGAAGAGCTTCTCTCTGGGGGCCAGGAGGGGAAATTAGTCAGATAGTTTGAGGAGGATGTCATGTGCAGACGTGGAGGAGAAGAGCTGGGGAGACTGAGGAAAGTGAAGAGCTCAGTCCCAGTGATAGCGCATGATCTGGAGCCTGGTCTCCAAGGGTGTATGGATACTAACGGTCCTGCACCAGAAACCAGAGGAATAGGAAGCTGTAAATGCCCTATTCCCAGATAATCCTCAGAGGCACAACAGCGACGGGTAAGCCAAGAGAGATAGAAGGCTACAGCTGTCTGCCATGCGAGTGGAGTGTGGATAACATCAGAAAGGAGGAACTTCAGTGTAACTCAGTACTCTGAGTACTTCATAGAGAGCGCTAGTAAGGAGACTGCACAACCTATCTGCCAGAGTGATTCCTGATTTGCTTCCAGGCTAACCAGATCCTGTGCCATTTGTACTCAGGACCCTGGACTGTATTTACCAAGTAAAGGTAAAGAAACTGCAACCTATTGTGTCCTTGCCTTCTTGCTGCAACCGCCCCGGCACTGCTACATCACTGTGCTTGACACTGCACCTTCCTTCTCAACACCCACCTACACTGCCCTGGGACTACAGCCCTGCCTGTGGAGGGCTATAACATCATTGCTGAACTACACAATCTGTCCCAGAGGATCTGTCTGCAGCGTCGGCTTAACATTTGCCGAACACCACAGGTGGCGTCACGAATCATTTATTCATAAACTTTATTCCATCACTCCACTCCCTTACATGGACGCCCAGGGCCACGGACCGGGTCACCGCTACTGTGACACTTCCCAGTGAAATACCGGCCCGGTACCGAGTACCCCACTGCCCTGGCGGGCGATCCATTTTGGCGTCACGAACCGGATTAACGGAGCCCGGCATCCCCGGGTCCTGTGTGCCAGAGGCTGTGTTTGGTGCTGTAGACTGTGTGTGGGTCGCCCTCCCTGGGCCGTGGGGTACTTGGTACCGGGCCGGTGTCAGGGGGAATGTATCACAGCAGCGGCGACCCGGTTTGTGGCCCTGGGCGCCCAAATCAATGTCGGTTGCAGTTTTTAGTGTAATGGTTCGTGACACCACCCGTGGTATTCGGCAAGTGGGATGTTAGGCCGACGCCGCATGCAGATCCTCTGGGGCTGGTGGTGTGTTGCAGCATAGATGGTGTAGCTCCCCACAGGTGAAGCTGTAGCCCCAGGGCAGTGTAGTATTAATAGATGAGGAGAGGCACAGGCGGTGTAGGAGCTGGTACCCAGATGTAGTGGTGGTGAGGGTATAGGCGCGATAATGAATGGAGGACACCAGGGTCTGTAGTTGCAATGCTTTACTCACAGTCAGTAGGGCACACAGGTGCCTGCCTCCGTGCTGTGTCTGGGTCAGGGACTCAATCAACCCCCAGGCAAGATGGCAGGCTCCTCTCCAACACTCCGCCAACATGTACCTTTCTGAACATCTCCTCTATTGCGCCTTTAAGTGTGAAGATCTCCTAGCACTAAGTTATGCTGGAGTTCCTCCTTACAGATGTTCCTGTGTTCTGTACTTGTATGGCAGACAGCTGTAGCCTGCTTTGGGGACTCCCTTCTCCTGAGTCCCGGCTCTTTATACACACGCTGTTGTGCCCCAAGTCTTAAATGGGAGTAGTGCATTTACAGCCAACTACTCCACCGGTGTCTGCTACAGAACCATAAGTGTCCATACAACCTCGGAGACTGGGCCCCGGCCTTGCGCTGAGAACCTATAGGCAGGGTTCCTCTTCCAACCCACTTCTCCTCTCTGTTCTCTACTCCTTCGTTCTGTACTCTTTCTTATGGAAACTTAGGTTACAGTTCTACGTCTTTCTCCTTTCTCTCCTTTCCCGTGCCAGCTGGCTCAGGTCACTGAGGCAGCTGCAGCACTCCTTCCTCCATCCCTTCTTCCAGGGATCCCCACTCCTCCCGGAGTGTCCTATTACTCCCCCGACCTTCTATCTGACTCCAGACGGACTGACTTCCAGTCAGACTGACCTATATAATAAAACTAGGAAACAGAAAAGCGCAATAGGGTCTTATCTGGTGGACAATTGAATAGATATAGAAAAAGTCTACTCACCCTTTCCAAGAAAGGTATAAGCATATAAACCCGCCGTCAGCCTGCTGCACGCCCGAAGGTCCACTGCGTGACCTCCAATACGAATCCTTATGAATATAATGTTATTCTCGGGCTTACTGTGCGCTGCTTGACCAGGATAAAATCACCACAACATGAGAAATTTAACCATTTAATTCCCAACGCGTTTCAAAGTGTGAACCACTTCTTCCTCAGGGGATATCATCCCTGAGGAAGAAGTGGTTCACACTTTGAAACGCGTTGGGAATTAAATGGTTAAATTTCTCATGTTGTGGTGATTTTATCCTGGTCAAGCAGCGCACAGTAAGCCCGAGAATAACATTATATCCATAAGGATTAGTCAGACTGACCTGTAATTCTAAACCTTCCCAGTCTTCTATGTATTCTAACTCCACCCACCTCCCAGCACGTCCAGTGTTCCAAGCAGGGAACCAACAAAGGTGCTCTGCTACTCTCTAAGTACAGAGCCGCTTGTGGCTGTGCAGAACTACCCTGTGTGTGTGGGGTGCGGGTGTTGGAGCATGGAAAGGAGTTCCCACCTTACCCGGATGGTGGGGCACTACATCTTAGGAGGAGTTGCAGTACCTCTGTGGCGACTGAGCCTCCGGGGCGCCACATGTGCGCAATTGGAGCCATTGCCGCCATTATCCCGCTGATTGGCGCGCGTGGGAAGAAAAAGGGCAGACCTTCATGGGTGGAGCCAGCCGAGAAGTGCGAAAGGAGAAGAGCGCGCGGGAAGTGAGAAGCTGAGGCCTGCAGTTCCGGCGCCCCCTGATCCAGCCGAGGAGAGGCATCCGGTAAGCCAGCGCAACCCCGCGGCCTGGCCCACGTTAACTAGGGGGGAGAGAAAATGTCTGAGGACAACGCCAATGCAGTGGCGGACGCTCCCGCTAACCTCCCAGCGCCGCCAGATGCAGGGTCCAGTGCAGCTGTGGCTCCAACAGCGCCACTGAATCCGGTAGCCAGTGCTGCCGCCAGGGCACCGCAAGAATCAGCGCCCACCGCAGCGGTCCCCATAATGCCGCTGTCCATGCCCTATATACCGGGAGCAGCCTGGCTACCGCAGGACTCGGGTGAGTCACATACCCTGAGTGAATTCAAAGAGAGACTGTGCAGATTGTTCGAAGTGTATCCCCTGTCTGAAAGTCAGAAAGTGAACATTCTTATTGGGCAGCTAACAGTTGCAGCGCAGAGAGAAGTAAAAGCCTGGCAGGACACTGATAAAGAGAATGTTAAAAAGATTCTGGCTAAGCTCAGACGCACCTTTGACACCCGCACTGCAGCTGAAATAAAGATGAGATTCTTTGGATGTAAGCAGAGAGCGCAGGACAGTATATGGGACTATGCTCTTAACCTGCAGGAGGCGCTGCGAGCCATAAAGCAGATGGATCCAGACAGTGTGCAGGACAGAGACAAACTGTTAAAGGAGCAGTTTATTGAAGGACTCCTATCCAGTACCCACAGAGCACAGCTGCGCATTATAGCCCTGCAGAACCCTAACCTGAATTTTGCAGACTTCAAGGACAGGGCTATCCAGGTGCTGCATGAACCAACTGTCAACCGTCCAGCGCCCCCTAGGTGCCCAGCGATCACCTACCACCAGGAAGCAACATCTTTCCCCCTCAACCCTGTGGAGGCTGATGCACAGACTCTGGACAATGACCCATCTTCAGAACTGTATCTTCAGGTCCAGGAGTTGACCAAAGGTATGGCTGCACTTGCCAAAACCATGCAGTCCCTGCAGGAGTCCTCAAAGGAGAAGATCCAGTTAGCCTCCAGTCCAGAGGATGTCCCGTGGATGCGGAGGAAGAGGATCCCCCCACTCAGAGGGAGGAACAGCGATCGCTTTGACCAGAACGGACGTCCCATCTGTCGACACTGCCACAAAGCAGGCCACCTCGCAAGATTCTGTCCTTTAAACGAGTAACCCCTGGGGCAGAGGGTCAACCCCCAGGAGTAGGACCACAAGGCCCAAGGAACTGGCGAGCCAAGTTTGTTGGAGGGCGACCGATCCTCCCAGTGGTGATTGATGGCATCCCCATGAACGCTTTGCTGGACACTGGCTCTCAGGTGACCACTATGCCGTATATCCTTTACAAGCGGTATTGGGCTGACTCTGAACTCACCCATGGCCCAACTGATGAACTGACGGTAGTTCCTAGTAACGGTCAGTCTTTACCGCAGATAGGATGTAAAGAAATTACTGATAATGTGGGTCGAGTAGAGTTAAAATCTCAAGGTCTGATAGTTGTGGATATTGATCGACGAGAATGTAACCCAATGATGACTCTAGGTACTAATGTGATTGAAAATTGTCTTTCCGAGGTTATTGTCTTGTTGCAACAGGTGGCTGAGACTGCTGGTTCCAGTGAACAATGAGTCCTGCAGAAGGAGATCAAGGCCCTGATGCAAAGACAGCAGGTAGAACTCTCTGGCAGAAAAATTGGCAGCGTCAGAGTGAGTGATTCTTTCCCAATTGCAATACCCCCCAGATGTGAAATGTTGATTTGGTGTCGGGCAGCCATAGGCCTCAGAGGAAAGGATTACCAGGCAGTGGTAGAACCAGTGTACTCTGATAGCTGGCCCACTGTCCTGACAGCCAGAGGGGTAGTTGATGTTCGCAAAGGGAGAGTACCTGTACGCCTCTAGAA
This sequence comes from Dendrobates tinctorius, assembly GCF_039654945.1. NCBI lineage: Eukaryota > Metazoa > Chordata > Amphibia > Anura > Dendrobatidae > Dendrobates > Dendrobates tinctorius. Next base: position 12,155,680 of record NW_027361858.1, on the reverse strand, counting down.
TTGTGGGGAAGAGGAGGCCACAGTACCTCGGTATGCCACAGTTGCTAAGCTGCTTACTGTCAGTAACAATGCAATATGGGCAGCAGAGTCCTTGGTCTGATCCGACCAGGTGGAGGACAATGGCTCTGTAAAGCAGCTGGAGGAGTGGTGCCAGCAACTGCAGGTGGGGACTGACTCCACCCCTTCATATGAAAAGAATGGGGTTTACCAGGTGACTCAGGAGTATGAGCGGGTATTCAGTAAACACCCTCTAGATTTTGGGAAGGCAAAAGGGGTTCAACACCATATCCCCACTGGAGACCATCCACCCATAAAAGAAAGGTACCGGCCTATACCCCCAACACAATACCAGTGTGCTAAAAGTATGTTGCGGGAAATGAAGGAGGCTGGGGTGATCAGAGACAGTTGTAGCCCATGGGCAGCCCCAATAGTCTTTGTGAAAAAGAAGGATGGTACCATGAGAATGTGTGTTGATTACAGAAAAATTACAGCATTACACATAAAGATGCCTACCCATTACCCAGAATTGAGGAGTCATTAGCTGCACTTAAAACTGCTAACTATTTTTCCACCTTAGATCTCACTAGTAGGTATTGACAGGTTCCCGTGGCAGAGGCAGACAAGGAGAAAACAGCGTTTACCACCCCAATGGGTCTCTGTGAGTTCAACTACATGCCATTCGGGCTCTGCACCACTCCAGGGACATTCCAACGGCTGATGGAGTGCTGTCTGGGACACAAGAACTTCGAGACAGTCCTGTTGTACCTTGATGATGTCATTGTTTTCTCCAAGACTTATGAAGACCATCTGAAGCACCTGGCTGAGGTGTTTGAGGCATTGTCCAACTTTGGCCTGAAAGTGAAGACATCCAAATGCCACCTCCTGAAGCCCAAGGTACAGTACCTCGGTCATGTAGAGAGTGCAGAAGGTGTGGCACCAGATGCTGACAAAGTCACTGTCATCCGGGACTGGCAGAAGCCCAACAACCTCCATGAAGTACGTCAATTCCTCGGGCTGGTAGGCTACTATCGAAGGTTCATCAAAGGCTTCACTGAGATAGCCACTCCTATGCAAAATCTTCTGGTGGGTCAGCCCAAGAAGGCCAGAAAGCAGAGTCCTACATTCGAATGGAATGAGGAGCTGGAGAGGTCCTTCACTTGATTGAAGATGGCTCTCACAGGAGATGAAGTTCTGGCCTACCCAGATTATGACCAACCCTTTGTGTTGTATACTGATGCCAGCAACGTGGGACTTGGAGCAGTACTGTCACAGGTACAAAATGGCAAAGAAAGAGTGATCTCCTACGCCAGCAGGAAGCTTCGTCCCACTGAAAGGAACTATGACAACTACAGTTCCTTCAAGCTGGAGTTCCTTGCCATAGTCTGGGCTGTGACTGAATGATTCAAGCATTACCTAGCTTCAGCCAAGTTTACCATCTTCACGGATAACAACCTGTTGACTCACTTGGAAACTGCCAAACTAGGTGCACTGGAGCAGCGATGGATGGCTCGCCTGCCTAACTATGAATTCACCATCAAGTACCGAGCAGAGCACAAGAATGCCAATGCTGATGCACACTGTCCAGGATGCCTAATCTGCCAGATGTAGGAGAAGACCCCGAGGCACTCGAAGAAGTAGAGTTACCTCCCTTCCACCGGCCAATTGCGGCCCAACGTGCCCAGGGAGTGAGAAACAGATGGTCTATCCTGAAGAGGTTACCCTAAATCCATTGCCTCACCACGACTGGGCAGAAACCCAGGATAGCGACCCCGCAGTCCGCCTGGTGAAGGAGCTACTGTCACAAGCTGACTCGTTTTGAGCATTTGGTTTTTTGTAAATTTTTCCTTTTTGAATCTTGTACACCTATAATTGTTTATTTGTTTATGTTGTTTACATGTTTTTTTTCAGCCCAGGAGTGCTGAATTGCACTAGGGGGGAGTGTGGTGACCCCAGGAGTGTGGTTGCCACAGTGACATTGCCTTCCTCCTAGGGAGAGTGATGTCATGCCTGGAAGCAATGAAGGGTCTCTCTGGAAGTTAACCATAACATGCAACACAGTTACCACTCCGGGCGAGCAGAGGGAGCTCTGAACCAATACTAAGGGGAAGAGCTTCTCTCTGGGGGCCAGGAGGGGAAATTGTTCAGTTAGTGTGAGGAGGGCGTCGTGTGCAGATGTGGAGAAGAACTGGGGAGACTGAGGAAAGTGAAGAGCTCAGTCCCAGTGATAGCGCATGATCTGGAGCCTGGTCTCCAAGGGTGTATGGATACTAACGGTCCTGCACCAGAAACCAGAGGAATAGGAAGCTGTAAATGCCCCATTCCCACATAATCCTCAGAGGCACAACAGCGACGGGTTAGCCAAGAGAGATAGAAGGCTACGGCTGTCTGCCATGCGAGTGGAATGTGGATAACATCAGAAAGGAGGAACTCCAGTGTAACTCAGTACTGGGAGTACTTCATAGAGAGCGCTAGTAAGGAGACTGCACAACCCATCTGCCAGAGTGATTCCTGATTTGCTTCCAAGCTAACCAGCTCCTGTGCCATCTGTACTCAGGACCCTGGACTGCATTTGCCAAGTAAAGGTAAAGAAACTGCAACCTATTGTGTCCTTGCCTTCTTGCTGCAACCTCCCCAGCACTGCTACATCTCTGTGCCTGACACTGCACCTTCCTTCTCAACACTCACCTACACTGCCCTGGGACTACAGCCCTGCCTGTGGAGGGCTATACCATCATTGCTGCACTACACCATCTGTCCTAGAGGATCTCTCTGCAGCATCGGCTTAACATTTGCCTAAAACCACAGGTGGCATCACGAATCATCTATTCATAAACTTTATTCCATCACTTCACTCTCTTACATGGACGCCCAGGGCCACGGACCGGGTCACCGCTACTGTGACACTTCCCAGTGAAATACCGGCCCGGTACGGAGTACCCCACTGCCCTGGTGGGCGATCCAGAAGCACGCTGGAAGTAAGAGAGCAGAGAGCACTAGGATGCACACTGGGACCTGAATACAAAGGAGCACCTGTGCTGGAACCAAGACTGGTCCAGTACAGATGCAAAGGTAATAATCAGACACCTCCTAAAACAGGAAGCAGCCTGAAATACCTGTTGCAGCTGCCCGGAGCAGGGTACTTCCGGGTCAGGATGCATAAGAAGTAGAGGAGGCGCGCGGCAGCGGCCTAAGCAGCCGGGAGTAAGCACACAATGGATGTGACCCTCAATGCACCTGATAAGTTGGGAGCGAAGAAGAGACCCCCAGAGGAGCCCGGCCCGTGGCACACCGAGGAGTGAGGTAAGTATCCCGGAGCTGGAGGGCAGATGGCGGTATAACAGTCAGGCTGGTCAGACAGAATGCTGCGGTACTGGGGACAACGGTGTGGAGCGCCCCGCAGGGTCGGGGGTTACTCGGTACCAGGCCGGTCAGGCTCTTTTAAAGGGGAAGTGTCACGGCGGTAGTGACCCGGTCCGTGGCCCTGGGTGTCCAGTGGTGATGGAAGTTCAAATGAGGGGAAAAGATGGCAGAATAATTGTAGGGGAAAAGGGGAAATTGTGACACCACCCGTAGTATTCGGCTAGGGTAGCCGACGCTGCTATACAGATCCTCTGGAATGGTGGTACGGCAGCAGAGATGGTGTAGCTCTCCATGGGCAGAGCTGTGTCCCAGGGCATCTAAGATGTTAACTGGTGAGTTGTGACTGTGATGTTATGTGCAATGTTAAGCAAGTGGGATGCGAATGACACAAATGACACAGTGAGGTGCAGTTTCACGGCTTTTACTCACACTTGACCTGTGCACTCAGGTGTCCCGCTTCGCACTGTGTCCTCCGAATAAGGAGTCCAGCCAACTCTCAGTTAATTTGGGAAACACCGTTCCAGGACTTCCTTTTGTGTTTTCCCTCTCTTTCTGGTCATCTCCCTGTGCTGGTCTTTCCTTTCCTCTCGCCTAGCACCTTCACAACAGTGTCCCTAAGTCAGCAGCCTTGGACCTTGCTGGGCGATGTGAGTCAGGCCCCGGGATCCTGTACCTGGCCACCTTTTCAGGGAATTGATGTGGATGTGGCTGAGGTACTTGCAATCACCTAAATCTCTGGCTTGCCAGCTAAGTCTGTCTTTTCCTCCACTGGGCTCAGGGGCCGGTACTCTCACTGCAACGTAGTCCTTCCTTTCCAGGATACGGGCCCCACGGGTGGCTTATCGCACTACTCGTGCCCCTAGGACCCCTTCTGTCCTCTCTAAACTTCCTTTCAGTTCTTCTTCCTTCACTATGGTTTTGACTTCTCTTACTCCTTCGCTGTCCGTCACCAACTGACTGGATCTTCCAGAAAGATCCTTTACCTCAGGCTTAACTCCGCCCACTCACTGTCACCTCTCTGTTACTGATTGGCTACACTCCTTGTCACCCCATCTCCTTCGCTCCTCCCTCTTCTCTACATTTCTCACTCACCTACCAACACCCTTTCCTAGCCAGTCTGGGATGAGGCCATCCTCCCGAAGGGTACACCCAGATGCCTTGACTGAACTAGCATGTGTTGCGTGCAAGTGTTGAAGTCCCAGGTAGTGCTCCCTCCTTACTTGAGGGTGGGATACCACTCGTCTGGATGAGGTGCAGTACCTCTGTGGTGACCGGACCCTCAGGGGCGCCACATACCCCCCTCGTTAAACACAGTACGTCCGTGGGCTGTTACAAAGTAGAGTAGAAAACAGATGTCACAACAAGCAACACTTTTCTGTAATGCATTCCAACAGGGTAAACAGTTAAACAAGTTAGTCAAATAACTCTTCTTCCCTTTATTGGAGGCACTTTTCTTAAACGTTACAAATAACTTCTCTCATAAATGTATACCTTATAAAATTAAATTAATACAACACTATCTATTCAGTATATATACCCGTATCAAATATCAAAGTATGAATTTTACCATATAGAGATTCATGCACCTCATTTACTATATTTATTTGCTCTCAGTACAAACAGAATAAAACATTTTCATGAAAGTTCAGTTCATCCCTGACCGAGGTATTTTCCTTTGGTGTGATGTGAGGGACCCAACTCAAACCCCCAACGTAGGCCTTGGGCGGGCTACAAGGCATAGTTGATCTGTACGCTGTACCACGTTTTTGGCCACGCCAAACGGGGTTTTGTTCTGTGGCATTAAGGCACTTTCCAATGGCCTGACATAAAAACAATATGGAGCACTTTAAGAAGTGCTAACTTTTTACATTAAAAGTTGTGTTCATAACCTCAGTCTTTCTAAAGAACCATAAAACTAACATAACCAGGTAAACACATTATTTCTTCAATAAACTATAACACAGTCCTAACCAGGTAAACTTTAAGCATTTGTTTCACATTTTTGCTCTGACTTCTTACATTCACTACTCCCTGGCTGGGTGAGTTCTGTATAGAGAACTATACCAGTGATCACTAGCTGTTCTGGGTGTACCACCAAGGTTTGGGGTAGCCCGATCACACATTATATTATAATGCGCCCATCCAGGAGTAGGGGCTGTGGGGACAGGAAGGGGACCTATCAGGGTATCCTCAGACCCGATGACTGGGTCAGCCGCAGCTGCTGTATTTGGTGGTTTGACCTGCTCTGACTCCCATCCTCCTTCCGTGGTCAGAGACAGATCCTGGAGCTGGATACTCAGCTCCTCTGCATAGATGGTTTTATTCTCTGCACTCAGGCTATTGCCTCCTTCTGCATACCTTGCTGCTGCCATGTTTATTGCTCTGTCTCCTCTGTTCTACCTGCTCACCCCTGACATCTTCCAGGGCTGGCTTTCCTCAGCTCTTTATGCCTATCAAAGTAATACAGGAGGTGGGTCTTTCCTCCTGACAGACACCTTTGCATCAAATGATGATGTTGGTGGTGGGCGGGCATCATCCTTGCACTCACTCTCTGGCCCCGCCCACCACAGCTCATTCCTCTCAGCTCCTGCTGGCTGTAATTTGATAAGTCCACACAACCTATGATGCAGCTATTTAACCCCTTAACCCCCAAGGGTGGTTTGCACGTTCATGACCGGGCCAATTTTTACAATTCTGACCACTGTCCCTTTATGAGGTAATAACTCTGAAACGCTTCCGTGGATCCAGGTGATTCTGACATTGTCTTCTTGTGACATATTATACTTCATGTTAGTGGTAAAATTTCATTCAAATAACTTGCATTTATTTGTGAAAAAAATGGAAATTTGGCGAAAATTTTGAAAATTTTGCAATTTTCCAAATTTGAATTTTTATGCCCTTAAATCACAGAGATACGGCGCACAAAAAACTTCATAACTAACATTTCCCACATGTTTACTTTACATCAGCACAATTTTGGAACCAAAATTTTTTTTTGTTAGGAAGTTATAAGGGTTAAAAGTTAACCAGCGATTTCTCATTTTTTCAACACCATTTTATTTTTACGGACCACATCAGATTTGAAGTCACTATGAGGGGTCTATATGATAGAAAATCCCCAAAAGTGACACCATTCTAAAAACTGCACCCCTCAAGGTGCTCAAAACCACATTCAAGAAGTTTATTAACCCTTCAGGTGCTTCACAGGGATTTTTTGAATGTTTAAAAAAAATGAACATTTAACTTTTTTTCACAAAAAAAATTACTTCAGGTCCAATTTTTTTTATTTCACCAAGGGTAACAGGAGAAATTGGACTGCAAAAGTTATTGTGCAATTTGTCCTGAGTACGCTGATACCTGATATGTGGGGGGGAACCACTGTTTCGGTGCCTGGCAGAGCTCAGAAGGGAAGGAGCACCGTTTGACTTTTTCAATGCAAAATTGGCTGGAATTCAGATCGGACGCCATGTCACGTTTGGAGAGCCCCTGATGTACCTAAACAGTGGAAACCCCCCACAAGTGACCCCATTTTGGAAACTAGACCCCTCAAGGAACTTATCTAGATATGTGGTGAGAACTTTGAACCCACAAGGGCTTCACAGAAGTTTATAACGTACAGTCGTACAATTAAAAAATCTTTTTTTTTCCACAAGAATGATCTTTTCACCCCCAATTTTTATTTTCCAAATGGTAACAGGACCCTAAAAGTTATTGTGCAATTAGTCCTGAGTATGCTGATACCCCATATGTGGGTGTTAACAACTATTTGGGCGCATGGAAGAGCTCGCAAGGGAAGCAGCGCCATTTTACTTTTTTGGCTGGAATTGAGATTGAACACCATGTCGCGTTTAGAAAGCCCCTGATGTAACAAAACAGTGGAAACCCACCACAAATGACACCATTTTGGAAACTAGACCCCCCAAGGAACTTATCTAGATGTGTGGTGAGGACTTTGAACCCCCAAGGGCTTCACAGAAGTTTATAACGTACAGCCGTACAATTAAAAAATCACATTTTTTTCCACAAAAATGATCTTTTCACCTTCAATTTTTATTTTTCCAAAGGTAACAGGACCCCAAACGTTATTGTGCAATTTGTCCTGAGTACGCTGATACCTCATATGTGGGGGTAAACCACTATTTGGGCGCATGGCAGAGCTAGGAAGGGAAGCAGCGCCATTTGACTTTTTTGGCTGGAATTGGGAATGGACGCCATGCCATGCTTGGAAAGCCCCTGATGTGCCTAAACAGTGGAAACCCCACAAAAATGACACCATTTTGGAAACTAGACCCCATAAGGAACTTATCTAGATGTGTGGTGAGCACTTTCAACCCCCCAGTGCTTCGTAGAAGCTTATAACGCCCAGGCCTGAAAATAAAAAAATCATATTTTTCCACAAACCTTGATCTTTTAGTCCCCAATTTTTTTATTTTCCCAAGGGTAACAGGAGAAATTGTATCCCAAAAGTTGTTGTCCAATTTGTCCTGAGTAACCTGATACCCCATATATGGGAGAAAACTACTGTATGGGCACACGTCGGGGCTCGGAAGGGAAGTAGTAACGTTTTGGAATGCAGACTTTGATGGAATGGTCTGCTGGTGTCATGTTGCCTTTGGAGAGCTCCTGATGTATCTAAACATTGGAAACCCCCACAAGTGACCCCATTTTGGAAACTAGACCCCCCCACGGAACTTATCTAGATGTGTGGTGAGCACTTTGAACCCCTAGGTGCGTCACAGAAGTTTATAACGTCCGGGCGTGAAAATAAAAAAATCATATTTGTTTCCACAAAAATGATATTTTTGCCCCCAATTTTTTATTTTCCTAAAGGTAACTGGAGAAATTGGACCCCAAAAGATGTTTTGCAATTTGTCCTGAGTAGGCTGATACCCCATATGTGGGGGTAAACCACTGTTTGGGCGCATGGCAGAGCTTGGAAGGGATGGAGCACCATTTGACTTTTTCAACACAGAATTGGCTGGAATTGAGATCAGACGCCATGTTGCGTTTGGAGAGCACCTGATGTGCCCAAACAGTGGAAACCCCCCAATTCTAACTCCAACCCAAACCCCAACACTCCCCTAACCCTAATCTCAGCCCTAACCCTAGCCCTAACCCTAGCCCTAATTCTAGCCCTAACCCTAACCCTGTTGGGAAAATGGAAATAAATACATTTTTTTAATTTTATTATTTTTCCCTAACTAAAGGGGTGATAAAGAGGGGTTTGACTTACTATTTGTGGCAGGTTTTTATGTTTGGCAGCTGTCGCACGCTAAAAGACGCTTTTTATTGTAAAAATAGTTTTTGCATCACCACATTTTGAGAGCTATAATTTTTCCGTATTTTGACCCACAGAGTCATATGATGTCTTATTTTTTGCAGGACGAGTTGACGTTTTTTGTTCTGTCCCCACGAGGCGAATGGAGGTGTAGTTGAGTGGGGCTGGGAGAGATAACTACCTTCCATTTCCTCGATGCAGAGCAGACAGGACCATTGTTGCTGTTTTGCTGTTCATGCGTCCGGAGAGATGATACACACCAGATATTGTGAAGTCCTGACTTGTTTATTGGAAATCTGGACATACAGCATATGATTGGTAATGCAGTACTTCTCCAGAAATGCAGGTGGAACAACCCAGGTGGTACAGCAAGATGTGTGCAGCAAGATGATTCAGCAAATTGTGAGTGTGTGAGTGGTTAAACAACTGATGCCTTCCACAGCCTGGTAAGCGTGTCTCTCCTGGGTGAAAAAGAAACTAGTAATGGCCACCGGCAGGAAGAGAAGGAGTCACCTGACCTGGAAGTGGGAGGCATGTACTAGAATTAATTAGCTGCCATCTGCTATACAGAAAAGGACAGCAGGTGGCAGCAGACCAAATGCAAAACTGAATACAAAGAAAGGTAACATAACACAATTATATAAGCATACAATCATAACCTTAGATGGAACAGCACATTTTTATTGGTACCATTTTCGGGCACGTGACATTTTTTGATCGCTTTTTATTCCAATTTTTGGGACGCAGAATGAACAAAAACCAGTATTTCAAGAATTTCTTTTGGAGGGGTGCGTCTACATCGTTTCGTGTGCAGTAAAATTGATATGGCAGTTTTATTCTTCCGGTCAGTACGGTTACAGTGATACCTCATTTATGTCGTTTTTTATGTTTTCGCGCTTTTATGCAATGAAAACAATTTTATATAAAAAATAATTATTTTTGCATCGCTTTATTCTGCGAGCTATAACTTTTTTATTTTTGTGCTGATGATGCTGTGTGGCGGCTTGTTTTTTGCGGGATAAGATGACGCTTTCAGCGGTACCATGGTTATTTATATCCGTCTTTTTGATCGTGCGTTATTGCACTTTTTGTTCGGCAGTATGATAAATAAATCATTATTTTTTGCTTTTTTTATTTTTATTTTTTAAGGGGTTCGCTAAAGGGGTTAACTAGTGGGACAGTTTTATAGGGCGGGTAGTTATGGATGCGGCGATACCAAAGATGTGTACTTTTATTTATTTTTTTTATTTCCAAAAAATGAATTTATTAGGGAATATATTTTTTTTTAATTTATTTAGCGATTTTTTATAAATTATTTTTACACTTTTTTTTAATCTTTATTACAATGTCCCAGGGGGGACATCACTGTCATGTGACAGATCGCTGATTTGTCACATCACAGATCGCTGCAGCAGACTTCCCCATGCCTGCGCTAAGCAGGCATGTGGAAGATGCCTCCCTTGCAGGCCCCCGAAGGTCCCTAGGCCCAAATTGGATCCGGGGACCTACAAGGAAGTAGACCCCCGCAGCAGCGCTGCACATCGCGCTGCTGCGGGGGGCTCAGGGAGGCACGGAGGGAGCCCCCTCCCTCCCGATGCTTCCCTAAACCCCGGGTACACTGCGATCGTGTTTGATCGCAGTGTGCCAGGAGTTAATGTGTCGGGGCGGTCCGTGACCGTCCCTGACACATAGTGCCGGGTGTCACCTGTGATAATCAGCTGACACCTGGCCGCGACCAGCTGCGATCCCCCTGTGAGCGCAGCTCATCACGCTAGACATACTATCCCGTCCATGGGCATAGATGCCCGGGTCCCATGGATGGGATAGTACGTCTGATGTCAGAAAGGGGTTAAGGAGCACTCAGTATCAGTGACGCAGTAAAAAATGACACAGTTAGGAGATGATTTTACAGTCTTACAAATTCGCTATTACTGAATACAGATAGTCCTTTTAGCAATACCACAAAATCTCTTTTACACAAAATAGTAAATTTCTGGCACACTATACATTAAAGCTTCTGGCACTCAGTATGTTACAGTCTCTGGCACACAGTACCCAGCGTTGCCAGGCTCTAGGTACCCAGCTTTCCCGACCTCCAAGTACCCAGCTTTGATGAGCTAGATAATCCTGTTCGTCGTGACGCCAGTTGGAGCACCCCGCAGGGTCGGGGGTTACTCGGTACCGGGTCGGTCAGACTCTTTTAAAGGGGAAGTGTCACAGCGGTAGTGACCTGGTCCGTGGCCCTGGGTGTCCAGTGGTGATGGAAGTTCAAATGAGGGGAAAAGATGGCATGATAATTGTAGGGGAAAAGGGGAAATTGTGACGCCACCCGTAGTATTCGGCTAGGGTAGCCGACGCTGCTATACAGATCCTCTGGAATGGTGGTACGGCAGCAGAGATGGTGTAGCTCTCCACGGGCAGAGCTGTGTCCCAAGGCATCTAAGATGTTAACTGGTGAGTTGGTGACTGTGTTGTTATGTGCGATGTTAAGCAAGTGGGATGCGAATGACACAAATGACACAGTGAGGTGCAGTTTCACAGCTTTTACTCACACTTGACCTGTGCGCTCAGGTGTCCCGCTTAGCACTGTGTCCTCCGAGTAAGGGGTCCAGCCAACTCTCAGTTAATTTGGGAAACACCGTTCCAGGACTTCCTTTTGTGTTTTCCCTCTCTTTCTGGTCATCTCCCTGTGCTGGTCTTTCCTTTCCTCTCGCCTAGCACCTTCACAACAGTGTCCCTAAGCCATCAGCCTTCGACTTTGCTGGGCGACGTGGGTCAGGCCCCGGGATCCTGTACCTGGCCACCTTTTCAGGGAATTGATGTGGATGTGGCTGAGGTACTTGCAATCACCTCAGTCTCCGGCTTGCCAGCTAAGTCTGTCTTTTTCTCCACTGGGCTCAGGGGCCGGTACTCTCACTGCGACCTGGTCCTTCCTTTCCAGGATACGGGCCCCACGGGTGGCTTATCGCACTACCCGTGCCCCTAGGACCCCTTCTGTCCTCTCTAAACTTTCTTTCAGTTCTTCTTCCTTCACTCTGGCTTTGACTCCTATTACTCCTTCGCTGTCTCGTCACCAACTGACTGGATCTTCCAGAAAGATCATTTACCTCAGGCTTAACTCCATCCACTCACTGTCACCGCTCTGTCACTGATTGGCTACACTCCTTGTCACCCCATCTCCTTAGCTCTTCCCTCTTCTCTACCTTTCTCACTCACCTACCAACACCCTTTCCTAGCCAGTCTGGGATGAGGCTATCCTCCAGAAGGGTACACCCAGATGCCCTAACTGAACTAGTGTGTCTTGCGTGCAATTGTCCCAGGTGGTGCTCCCTCCTTACCTGAGGGTGGGTTATCACACCTCTGGATGAGGTGCAGTACCTCTGTGGCGTTCAGACCCTCAGGGGCACCACAGGTGAAACCCTGCTAGATTCCGAAGAAGTGAGGGACAGCACAGGGACAGAAAATGTTGTGTCTGGTGAAGTATCTTGTGCTGTACCTAAATGTGAACTGGACGAGCTGAGAAAGGAACTGAGTAAAACAGTTTGTTTTAAGCAGGAATTTGACTGTCTCTCTTTGTGTGGAATCTCAAGAAAGAAACCCCCCAGCGGACCAGAGAGGATCCAGATGGATGGGAAAGCGGACAAAAAGGTTCGCTATGACTGGGACATTGTGTGTATGTGACGGAGGGCCAGGGTGCAACAAAATGCCCCTTGAGAGCCACGACTTCAGCCCTGGTCCCCGTTTCATTCTGATGCGTGCCTGGAAATCCCGTGCCTGTGACTTCCGGTCCTAGTGTTCTCCAGCACTCTGAAAAGATGAAAGCAGGGTCAGAATGGCCCACCGGAGAACTGGAAGAATCTCCTGTGGGACCAGGCACTGACATCTGCTGGCATACAGGGTCGTCAGCTGTGCTGGCCCCCTACTGCCCCAGGGGTCCCCAACCAGTGGCGTGTTGCCAATAGCTGTACACCACACAGCTGCTATGGGGCCCCTGACTCAGGGGGGCTGCCCGATGCCAGCAGATCAGCAGCGGTGGAGCAGCGGGTGACAGGAGGCAGGAGCGGGCAGGAGCCATGAGCGGGCTGCTGTGGCTAAAGCCACAGCCGGCACATGCTTTAGCCACAGCATTCGGCTCCTGCCTCCTGTCACCAGCTGCTTTACTGCTGCTGCCCCCCAGTGCATGCCACATTCAACTGTATCAACATCATAGATGTAATTTCATCATGTACCATGCTGTGTGTGTTGGGCAGGCGGCAGTGCAGCTGCTGAGACCGGGGCAGAGCCAGAATCAGTAGAAGAGGTGATTATTGTGATTATACATATATAATCAGTTATTGAGTACTGATGGCAATAATATTGTGGAGGGGCCTACATTATATTCTCTCATTCTAGTAAAATGAGAGAGGAGGTAGTCTTATCTTCCAGGCAGCATACGCCCCAAAGTCTGGAAGATCAAAGCAAAAACGAGGATTTTTAATGAACAAAGCATCATCAAAGAGACATAGAGGTATGATTAGTTTCAGCCTTGTACAACGTATATGTCCATATTCCATATTATTATCTAAAAATGCTCAAATGGGGTGACAGAAACTCTTTTAATGTGCACTGTGTAATGGTAAATGTCTCCAGTGGTGGCACTGCAGAGATCCTGAACACTTTTTTTTACAGCTTATTGAGTTTATCTTAGGCAACCTTTTAAACAAGTATCTTAAGTAAACTGTGCAAAAAATATATTTTACTAGGCATTATGATATAATGCTGGTCTTATTCGGAGACCATGATAATTGCACAGCTATGTGGAGGATATGTCTATCTAAACTATCTTCTATTTTCAGAGCATACAGTATGTATGCATTGAAAGAAGGTGATGTCATGATGGGATCACAGGTTGCCAGGTAAAATCACTTCTAGCAACATGGTATATCGTAACCATTACTTATTTACTGTATTTTCCATACTTGTATAGCGCCATCATCTTCCACAGCGCTTTACAAAAGCATTGGCACCCTAAAAATTGTTTCAGAAATGAAATATTTCTCACGGAAAATTGTTACAATTACACATGTTTTGTTATACACATGTCTATTTCCTTTGTGTGTATTGGAACAGCACAAAAAAAGAGAAAAAAAGGCAAACTGGACATAATTTTGCACAAAATCCCCAAAATGGACAGAACAAAATTGTTGGCACTTTTCCTAAATCATAGGTAAACATGTTTCAAGCATGTGATGCTCGTTCAAACTCACCTGTAGCAAGTAACAGGTGTGGACAATATGAAAATCACAACTGAAACCAGATAAAAAGAGAGGTTGTCTTAATATTTGCATTGTGTATCTGTGAGTGTCACACTAGAAACTGAGAGCAGAGAAGAGAATGTTCTGAGGACTTGAGAACCAAAATTGTTGAAAAATATCAACAACCTCAATGTTATATGTCCACCTCCAGAGATCTTGATGTTCCTCTGTCCGCAGTGCTCAACATAATAGAGAAGTTTACAACCCATGGCACTGTAGCTAATCGAAAGTCTCATTCAGACAACAGTTTTTTTCACATATGAGAAAAATTAACTGCGTTTTATCAGATTTTTTAATAGTGTCATCAGAGTTTCATCAGTTTTTTTCACTTAAGAAAAGTGGGAAAGCGTTTTTTTCTTATCTGTCAGTCAAGGAAAAACAGGCAGCTCACGGATGTTATCCAAGCGCAGTCACATTTTTTCAAAGACCCATAGACTTTCATTGCCAAGTTTGATCGCATACTCGGATGACTATCGGATATGTCTCCATGATTTTGCACAAGCCACTGAGTCCGACAAAAACCATGGACATGTGAACAGCCTCATATTTAGTCAAAGGTACAAGTGCTATCTATTAATTCTATTCTATCTATTCACAGTAATGTTAATGAGCCCTAACAAGGAGTCCAGACCAAACATTTGAGGTGTTAGGCTAAGCTGTCATGATGAGTATTTGGTGGATCTTTGGTGTTGCAGATTTTCTGTGGCATTTCCATACCAGTTATCAAAATTAGGTTACTTGCGTTGTTTTTCATTACATTTTTTATTTTTTGTACATGTGTTTTTATCGCATTTTTTCTACTACTTTTTTTTGCCTCTTTTGCTGTGTTTTACATAATGCTGCTTTGTTTTTGATACTTCCTGGTATTTGGCTTTCTTAAAACTTTATTGATAAAATCAAGTGCGGATTCCATGCATTTCTATTGTGTTCCTGATGTGGAAATGCGCTAAAAACGCATAGACACTATACTTTTATTAACTGCGGATTGTCCTCAGCTCATTCAAGTCTATAGGCAAATTCTGCAAATAAAAGGTATATTTATCACAATAGGCATGAGATTTTTTTTTATAAATCCCATATACAGCAAAAGTATGCAGTGTCAAAAACTCACCAAATACCCATTGTGTCTACCTTTACCTGATTGTGATGCTACTCTATCACAAGTTAGAAAATAAATGGTCATTTGGCTGCTGTTTCTCGGCTTGAGACCAATGTCTATTTATATAGTGAGGGTGTAATACTGTTAGCTCTATATTGCAGAGAACAATAATATTAAGCATTTGATCATTTACTTTATGTTTTTGTTTTTAATCCAGGGTGATAGAAAGCAAAAATCCTGCCTTTGCTGTTGGAAATTATTATGTTGCACAGTCAGGCTGGACCACATATTTCATATCAGATGGGAAAGAACTCCGTGCTTTGCCATCCATTTGGCCTGAATCACTGCCAAGATCACTGGCACTTGGAGCTGTTGGCATGCCTGGGTAAGCCTTAAAAGTACACACCTCAATGTTTTTATAACCTCCTGAAACATCTGGATAAAATTCATATAATCTATTGGTCCACATTTTGGAGGATGAATAGACAAAGAATAAACCATGAAATTCCTGCAATAATCAAATGAAAAGACAATATGTTATACTCTAATTGTGAAGGGAGAGAAATGTAGCTGGTGCACCAACATAAATTGCCCATGTTTACAGATGTACATAGACCGGGTGGAAATAAGTATTGAACACGTCAACAATTTTCTAAGTAAATATCTTTCTAAGATGCCCATAAATTAAGTGTAATAATGAGAAAAGACACAGGGAAAAAGGATTGAATACACTTACTGAAATGTAATTAATATTTCATAGAAAAGCCTTTGCTGGTGATGACTGCTTCAAGATACCTCCTGTATGGAGAAACTAGTCGCATACATTGCTCAGGTGTGATTTTGGCCCATTCTTCCACACAAACGCGCTTCAAGACCTGAAAGTTTTGTGGCTCCTTCTGTGAACTCTGAGCATTAGTTCATCCCATGAATTTTCTATTGGATTCAGGTCAGATGATTAGCTGGCCCATTCTAGCAGCTTTATTTTCTTTCTGTAAAATCAAATGAGAGTTGTATTGGCTGTGTGTTTGTGATCATTAGTGAAAGTAAGAAAAAAGTTCACATAAGCTCACCAGTACAGGCAATGTTTCCCAGAGGGTGCCCTGCACGGGCAAATCCTGACTCCGGTTTCAGGTAAGTAGACATGAAGAGGAAATGGCAAAGTAGTCCAGCTACCGCCTAAAACATATTTTAGAGAAAAAGCGTGAAAAAAAAATTGTTAAAAACATTATTTATTTAAAACCAAGAAAAAACATGGATTTAGGCCTATGCGTTTCAAGCGCTACCATACTCTTAATCATAGCGTGTATGCATGGTTATGTAATCCAATGTTAAATTACTTTAAATTCTTTCTCTAACCAGAGTAACAGCATACATTGGTCTACAGGAAATCTGCAATCCAAAGCCAGGGGAAGTCTTGCTTGTGAACAGTGCTGCTGGTGCTGTGGGCACAATAGTAGGACAAATTGCTAAGATAAAGGTACATGAGGTTCTGAATTACTCTGCATACTTATCCAAATGGTATAAAAGGGGCTACTGTCATGACATGCAGTATGAGGGGTTTTATAACTCAGCCGTCATGTTTATATTTTACCATATGTTGATGATTTTATTTCTCAAAAAATGCATTTAAAATATGCACAGTTTTCCCAACCTTTATAGCATTCTGGAATCCAGAGAAAAAATGGATATTTCTGGGAACTCCTAGCATTTTTTTCAAAAGAGAAAAAAAGACTAAAAATAAGTAGCACAAACAATTAATAAAAAACTGTGCTAAAAAATAGCTCTTATTCAAAAACAGAATAAATAATCAACAACACAACAGTGTTAACAAGGGCAAGGTAACAATCACAACTGTCAAAGAAACAATAAAAAACAAAAAAAGGAGAAGAGGTTAACTTTTTTTTACCATGTCAAAATCCAGTTTGTCAGATACTACAGTTCTGACATCAGCCTTCTAAAATTAATTTAAACCCCAAACCAGATTCTAAAATTAATTTGGAACCCATGCTCCAAGACACACAAAAGCAGGTATTTACTTACCTGACACCTTGTGTACCAGTCCATTAAGGACCTGACTTTGTCTGCGAGTACCCTGGGCTAAGGGATATCGTCAGTCTGTGCCACCAGTGAACATCTTTGTACTGCATGCACAGTGCATATAACCACAGAACTGTTCAGAACCTTGCCAGTCTTGAAGACATACACTGGAGTCAGATGCTCCTGATTCATGAAGAGGCATACACCTCTTCATGAATCAGGAACTTCGAACAAGTGGCATACACTTCTGTGTGAGTCTCGCCACTAGTGATGAGCGAGTATACTCGCTGCGTGGGTTTTCCCGAGCATGCTCGGGTGTTCTCCGAGTATTGTGTCGATGTTGCTGCATGATTTGTGGCTGCTGGACAGCTTGAATACATGTGGGGATTGCCTGTTTGTTAGAGAATTCCCACATGTTCTCGGGCTGTCTGGCAACCACAAATCATGCAGCTGCGTCGACAAAACTAAATCTCCAAGCATGCCAAAATACTCGGAGGACACCCAAGCATGCTCAGGAAAACCCGAGCAACGAGTATACTCACTCATCATTACTCGTCACTAATCCTACTCTACTCTCTAATGGAGTAAGATTTGTGGCATAGCAAACATCAGAACTCATCCCAAATTTGGCAAGTGGAGGTTGCCTTGTCCTTCCCAAACTTGGCCCACTTTGTTGAATCTGAACGAAAATAGTGTCAAAACTTCAAAAGTCGCAGAATTTTAGTGCAGCTGCCAGTTGGACCAAAATTATGCAACTTTATAAACATTTTTAGAACAGAATACTGATCTAAAAGCTTTGATAAATCAGGCTCAAAATATGTAATGAATGCGAATAGATATTTGATATGAGTGTATTTGTTATTATAAAAAATATTTTTTATCTCCAGGGCTGTAAAGTAGTTGGATCTGCTGGGTCAGATGAAAAACTTGCATATTTAAAAGAAATTGGTTTTGATGAAGCTTTTAACTACAAGAAAGTGAGCTCTTTGGATGAAGCTCTGAAGAAGGCCTCTCCGGAAGGCTATGACTGCTATTTTGAACATGTAAGTTACAAACTGTTATGAAACTGTCTTTCTCAACATCACAAATGGATCAAATTGAAACGTTCTAGTAAAAATAAGCAACTTTGCAATTTACTTGCTATTAAAGATCCTCATTTACTTGCTGTTAAAGTCCTACTGGGCTGGCCAGGCTCTGTTTCAATGGTGCTAGTGAAAGGGGTCTCTCAGCCTGTCACGGTTGTGAGCGAGTGTTGTGTCACGCCAACATCTGCATTGGCCACCCTCTCTCATTCCCCGTGCCTCCCTCTGCTCATGTAGACAAGGGGTGACTGTTTAAAACTGTGTCAAGCTGACTTTATGTATCCCAAGTTGGTTCGGAGCGCCCCGTTGGTGAAAGTGTGGAGACTGTACCGCATGACCTCTCGACGTTTTAGTGATGTCAGGTGGAGCTGCGAGATGCGGTTCTTCACATACAGTGGGTATGGAAAGTATTCAGACCCCTTTAAATTTTTCACTCTTTGTTTCATTGCAGCCATTTGGTAAATTCAAAACAGTTCATTTTTTAAAAAAATTATTAAAAAAGATAAACTGAAATATCACATGGTCATAAGTAGAGTTGAGCGATACCGTCTGATACTTCAAAGTATCGGATCGGAATGGATCGGCCGATCTTAAAAAAAAGTATCGGTATCGCCGATTCCGATACCGGAAGTCCCATTCAAGTCTATGGGACTTCCGGTATCGGAATAAGAAAAACCCTATTTTTGCCTTGTACAGCCTCTCTGGGGTCTGTACGGGCCTTTCGGGGGGCTGTGCCGGCCTGCCAGGGGGTCTGTGCAGGCTCCGGTGGTCTGTGCTGGCCTGCCGGGGGGCTGTGACGGCCTGCCGGGGGGGCTGTGCAGGCTCCGGTGGTCTGTGCCGGCCTGCCGGGTGGCTGTGCCGGCCTGCCGGTGGTCTGTGCAGGCTCCGGGGGGCTGTGCCGGCCTGCCGGGGGGCTGTGCCGGCCTGCCGGTGGTCTATGCAGGCTTCGGGGGTCTGTGCAGGCATCGTCCGATGGGACTACAAGTCCCATCGGGCGATGCCTGCTACCATGACAGTGATTGACACATTAGCCAATGATGGGACAGTAGTAGTCCCATGATCCGGCTAATGTGTTGAATGTAAAAAAAAAAAAAAAAAAAAAAAAAAAATTACATGCTACATACATCCTACATACATACAAAAAAAAAGTCCCTAGTCTCACTTTATGCCATTGCTGCGTGGGAAATTCCCACGCAGCAATGGCATAAAGTGAGACTAGGGACTTTTTTTTTTAAGTGGCGGAGGAATACAGTGCGGAAGGATACCTCCCTTCCGTCATTGGATTCCTGCAGCCTGTAGAGAGCGGCAGCATCAGCTGATGCTGCAGTTCTCTTCCCAAGATCGTCGTGGGACACACTCGTGGACTGCTTCGGATCATGGGTGAGTATTTTTGTGGTTTGTTATGTTAATATTTATTCCGTACATGACAATGGCTTCGGGGAACAATGTGACAAGTATTGGTAAGTATGTTACTCTATGTTATATGTACTGTATGTCTATGTATGTATTGTATGAATGTATTGTATGTAGCATGCATGTAGTATATATGTAGTATGTATGTAGCATGTAGTATGTATGTAGCATGCATGTAGTATATATGTAGTATGTATGTAGCATGTAGTATGTATGTAGCATGCATGTAGTATATATGTAGTATGTATGTAGTATGTATGTAGCGTGTAGTATGTATGTAGCATGCATGTAGTATGTATGTAGCATGCATGTAGTATGTATGTAGCATGCATGTAGTATGTATGTAGCATGCATGTAGTATGTAGCATGTATGTAGTATGCATGTAGTATATATGTAGTATGTATGTTACATGTTGTATATATGTAGTATGCATGTTGTATGTATGTAGCATGTATGTAGCATGTAATTTTTTTTTTTTTTTTTTTTTTTTTACATTCAACACATTAGCCGGATGATGGGACTACTACTGTCCCATCATTGGCTAATGTGTCAATCACTGTCATGGTAGCAGGCATCGCCCGATGGGACTTGTAGTCCCATCGGACGATGCCTGCACAGACCCCCGAAGCCTGCACAGACCACCGGCAGGCCGGCACAGCCCCCCGGCAGGCCGGCACAGCCCCCCGGAGCCTGCACAGACCACCGGCAGGCCGGCACAGCCCCCCGGCAGGCCGGCACAGCCCCCCGGAGCCTGCACAGACCACCGGCAGGCCGGCACAGCCCCCCGGCAGGCCGGTACAGACCACCAGAGCCTGCACAGCCCCCCCGGCCGGCCGGCAGAGACCCCCGAAAGGCCCGAAATGACGGCGCATCATGATGCGCACACACCGCGCATCATGATGACGTCAGGCTGTCAATCGACTTTGAACTTCCGATTCCGGTACCGACATCCGATATTGAAAAAATATCGGATGTCGGTATCGGAATTCCGATACAGCAAGTATCGGCCGATACCCGATACTTGCGGTATCGGAATGCTCAACACTAGTCATAAGTATTCAGACCCCTTGCTCAGTATTGAGTAGAAGCACCCTTTTCAGCCATGAGTCTTCTTGGGAATGATGATTTTCACACCTGTATTTGTGGATCCTCTGCCATTCTTCCTTGCAGATCCTCTCCATTTCCATCAGGTTGGATGGTGAACGTTGGTGGACAGCCATTTTCAGGTCTCTCCAGAGATGCTCAATTGGGTTTAGGTCAGGGCTCTGGCTGGGCCAGTCAAGAACGGTCACAGAGGAGCGGTGGACTGTTATTTTATTTATTATTTCATTAACCTAATGTGTGGACATTCAGGCAGCCAATCAGGGTGCAGAAACCTTCCACAACTTCAAGACACAAGGGCTTGAGTCATTGGCTGCCAAAGTCATATGTGCCTCTCCATATAAAAAGTGGGTATGTGGTTTTGGTGCCATTTTGTGAGTGTAACAGCGTAGTGAGGCTGCTGCAAGTAGTCAGATAGTTAGCTAGGCGGTTTATTCTCAGCTAGTTTAGATAGATTGCCACTTCAGCATATAAATCCATTAGCGCTGCTGATTCTAGAGTGACCAGTCGACATTTCAACCTATAAATCTTTTGTGCTAATTCTGTGGTCCAGCCACAAATAAATACTGATTGTTAATTTAGTGACAGGTGACTGACAGGTCTGGGCCTAGAGTTGTGAAACAGCTGATTAAAAGAGGGAAAGGGTACATCCAACATGAGTTGGAAAAAGCGAGTTCGTGGTGCAAGGATAAATTGTGGTGTACTTTCGGCAGGTGGTAATGTTACTGAGAGCTCTACTAAACAGACACCATTTCATCCTATCTAAAGGCAACTGACAACTTATGCTACTGGACGGGCTACTCAGCTCTCATTTCTTGGCAATACGCCTTGTAGATAATTTTTTGAAATGTGGGGACTCCAAGTTGGGTCTTCATCTGGTGGGTTGCCGGTAGTGGAAGGAGACTCAGAGTACCAGGCCCACACCTGTCATTTATTCACCTCTTACTGATCAATTTGTTAGCGAGAAATGCTGGGCCAAGCCCTGTCCCTTCCATCCATGCTGCGCCATTATAAAATTTCTACTGAACCAAGATGAGTGAGTATGCAGAGCTGTTCACCCATTCTATTCCATGGGCATCAGTGGTCTGCTCCAAAGATTCACAGATTCAAGAAGAGTTAAGCATCCGCAATGACATCCCAAATTTTTTTCACTTGGATACGAGGCTGGAAGAAGTAGGGTCCTAGCAAAATCCATACCCTCATCACCAGATGTTACCCCCAGGGGTGGATGTGATCCTGGTGAGACTCAGATACCTGAGTTGCATGCATACTGTAATGTGTTGTCAAGGTAGGAAGAGGAGGAGGGTGACTCTCAGAGCGAGGAGAGGGAGAACAGAGAGGACAACAGGCCTACACCACTCCCTCACTGACCTCTTAATTTTAAAGCTGTAAAAGGTGGCCCAGACCCTGTGTCATGCATAGCTCATGCATGACTGCTGCGCCATTAGGTAATTTCTACTGTGGGTCAATTGATGCCACTTTTACTGGGGTCTGCCCCTAATTTTTGGAAATGTTTAGACTCCAAGTTGGTTTTCTTTTATGTGTGTTGCTTGTAGCATTAGGGCTCCCAGACCCGTAGGCCTACGCTTACTTTCAATCAACTACCAGTGTTACTATCCTTAAAGGTTTCTAACAATAGTATCATAGCATGTCTACACTGGTCCCTCACCCACCTCTTAAAAGGAACTTGTCATCAGTTTTGGCCGATATAAGTTTCGGCCATCACCTTTGAGAACTGATATACAGCATTCTATAATGCTATATATAAGCCCCCAACCAGACCTGGAAAAGAAGAAAAATAACTTTTATTATACTCAGCTATGGGGTGGTCTGGTCCAAGGAGTGTCCTGGTCCGGCGCCTCCCATCTTCTTAAGATCACTGTCCTCCTTCTTATTTGTGTGGATGACACAGTCTCCCCAACAGGCGTACTTCTCTGCCCTGCTGAGGGCAGAGCAAAGTACTGCAGTGCGCAGGCATCAGGGCTCTTTGACCTTTTGCGGCACCTGCGCACTGCAGTACTTTGCTCTGCCCTTAACAGGGCAGAGAAGTAGGTCTGCACAGGAGCGTGGCACAAAGCATCCAGGAGGATGGCAATGCATGAAGATGGGAGGCGCCGGGCCAAGAAGAACGACACTCCTTGGACCGGACCATCACGCAGGTGAGTATAATAAAAGTTATTTTTCTACTCTTACAAGTCAAGTTGGGGCAGATATGCAGCATTATAGAATGCTGTATGTCAGCCTTGAAAAGTGATGGCCGTAACTTATATCGGCCAACACTGATGACAGGTTTCCTTTAATTTTAACTTAAATTCAAAGCTGTAAATGCTGATGTAAGGGAGGGACAGGACTATAGTCATGACCTGAATTGCTGCAACCTCTATTTCCAGTCCTTCCCCTACAGAAAACTGTACTCTTCTCTTCAGCGTACCTGCATCTCCAAATTCAGCTTCCTCTGGGCACTTCCCAGGCAACGACGGTCCCTCTTCCTTGTGACCCCAATGGAGACACAGTCCAAGTTAACTTTAACATTTTCTTTACTGAGTACTTCACACGTTACATCCACAGTTGGTACATCGTGACATTTACTTGTTTCCTCATCTTTCCCTTTCTGGCTGTCGCTTCAGTGCAGTACATGCCCAGACCGATCCGTCCTAGACTGCTCCCCAGTTCCTTTCTGGCCTGACCTCGCAATGATGACAATTCCTTCTGCCTGATTCACCCCAGACTCAAAATCATCAGTCACCAGGTTTGGTTGCGTCTGGTAAAGCATCTGTCCCGTCTGTACCGATATCGTCGAAGCTCCAACTTCTCTCATCTCATCAGCCCAACCGACTCCTGCCCTAAAAGCATCTGCCCAGGCGATAAGTCACCACATCTTTCCTTTCCTGTTCTGGCCCACTGCTATGACAAACAATGACTGTGGGTAACGTGGCTGCAGCGCTTTGACGTTGCGTGGCTGCCAAGCTCTCCGGGCCTATAGTTCATGTGAACACTAGGGCACCCTGGCCCCGTCTGACTTAATTTCCTAAAAACTTCTCTCTTACTACCAGGCAGCCCCTCCTACAATTAACCCTCTATAAACATCCTATCAGCCATACCTATAAGTATGCCCCCATCTAGTGGCCCACAACAGAACTACACTTACCCTATGTATAAGAACTATGTACTAAAGTGCCCTTCTCTAATGTCCCCAAAAGAATGCACTTACTTACCCTAAACTACACATGAACATCAATACACATCACTTTATTTTATTTACAGTGTAGTACTAGGAACACAGCCTCTAAAGAATGGTAACATAATATATATATATATATATATATATATATATATATATATATATATACAGTGGGGAAAAAAGTATTTAGTCAGTCAGCAATAGTGCAAGTTCCACCACTTAAAAAGATGAGAGGCGTCTGTAATTTACATCATAGGTAGACCTCAACTATGGGAGACAAACTGAGAAAAAAAAATCCAGAAAATCACATTTTCTGTTTTTTTTTTCATTTTATTTGCATATTATAGTGGAAAATAAGTATTTGGTCAGAAACAAAACTTCATCTCAATACTTTGTGATATATCCTTTGTTGGCAATGACAGAGGTCAAACGTTTTCTGTAAGTCTTCACAAGGTTGCCACACACTGTTGTTGGTATGTTGGCCCATTCCTCCATGCAGATCTCCTCTAGAGCAGTGATGTTTTTGGCTTTTCGCTTGGCAACACGGACTTTCAACTCCCTCCAAAGGTTTTCTATAGGGTTGAGATCTGGAGACTGGCTAGGCCACTCCAGGACCTTGAAATGCTTCTTACGAAGCCACTCCTTCATTGCCCTGGCGGTGTGCTTTGGATCATTGTCATGTTGAAAGACCCAGCCACGTTTCAACTTCAATGCCCTTGCTGATGGAAGGAGGTTTGCACTCAAAATCTCACGATACATGGCCCCATTCATTCTTTCATGTACCTGGATCAGTCGTCCTGGCCCCTTTGCAGAGAAACAGCCCCAAAGCATGATGTTTCCACCACCATGCTTTACAGTAGGTATGGTGTTTGATGGATGCAACTCAGTATTCTTTTTCCTCCAAACACGACAAGTTGTGTTTCTACCAAACAGTTCCAGTTTGGTTTCATCAGACCATAGGATATTCTCCCAAAACTCCTCTGGATCATCCAAATGCTCTCTAGCAAACATCAGATGGGCCCGGACATGTCCAGGCTTAAGCAGTGGGACACGTCTGGCACTGCAGGATCTGAGTCCATGGTGGCGTAGTGTGTTACTTATGGTAGGCCTTGTTACATTGGTCCCAGCTCTCTGCAGTTCATTCACTAGGTCCCCCCGCGTGGTTCTGGGATTTTTGCTCACCGTTCTTGTGATCATTCTGACCCCACGGGGTGGGATTTTGCGTGGAGCACCAGATCGAGGGAGATTATCAGTGGTCTTGTATGTCTTCCATTTTCTAATTATTGCTCCCACAGTTGATTTCTTCACTCCAAGCTGGTTGGCTATTGCAGATTCAGTCTTCCCAGCCTGGTGCAGGGCTATAATTTTGTTTCTGGTGTCCTTTTACAGTTCTTTGGTCTTCACCATAGTGGAGTTTGGAGTCAGACTGTTTGAGGGTGTGCACAGGTGTCTTTTTATACTGATAACAAGTTTAAACAGGTGCCATTACTACAGGTAATGAGTGGAGGAAAGAGGAGACTCTTAAAGAAGAAGTTACAGGTCTGTGAGAGCCAGAAATTTTGATTGCTTGTTTCTGACCAAATACTTATTTTCCACCATAATATGCAAATAAAATGAAAAAAAAACAGACAATGTGATTTTCTGGATTTTTTTTTCTCAGTTTGTCTCCCATAGTTGAGGTCTACCTATGATGTAAATTACAGACGCCTCTCATCTTTTTAAGTGGTGGAACTTGCACTATTGCTGACTGACTAAATACTTTTTTTCCCCACTGTATATATATATATAGCAGTACCAGTAAAGTGAGCGGTAATACATCTTCATATGTAGCAGTAGTGCAAGCATTCAACATATACATTATCAATAGAGTTGAGCGACTTTTGGTTTTTTAGGGTCGAGTTTCGTTTCGTGAAACCCGACTTTTCCAAAAGTCGGGTCGAGCAAGATCGGCCGATTATAGGGAAAAGTCGGGGTCGTCCCGAAACACGAAACCCAATGTAAGTCAATGGGGAATAAAAGTCGGCAGTGAGAGGAGGACAGGAAACACACCGACAGTGCCCATTTGAGTGCCAAAAGCATCAATTCTTCTTACTTAAGCTTGTCAACCTTAATTAACTTCATAATACAAGTTACGCACTGAAAAATGGGGGTTATTTGGCTAAAGTTGTGGGGGGGTATGGCTGGCTCCAGGTTTTCATGTGCCCTGGGCGAAAGAGCGCCCCTTTAACACATACCACAACTCATCATGCTCCGATACGGCAGAGAAATAGCGGTATAGTACAATGAAAAATACTTCACTTTTTACATCTCATGACAAGGCCCATCTATTTCTCCATACAGAATCATTGGTCCTATATAATGTTTGAAACAGTATATGATGAGCTCCACATAATGCTACAGTATATGTTGGTCCCCATGGATGAAGCTCCACTGTCTTATGGGCCCAAATAATGCTCCAAACATAATGGGCCCCATTTCTAATGCTCTAGTGTATAATGGGCCGTGTAAATGCTGCTCCAGTGTCTGATGTCCACCTTTGGAATGTTCCAGTGTATGGTGGGCCCCATGTATCATTCTCCAGAGTATAGTGCTCCCCAAAAATTGCTGTCCCAACATTGAAAACAATCAAATAAGTCTCCTCGCTAGGGAATCCCTTTACTAGTCTGGACTATTCGTCGTCCCCATCTTCCATCTCACTGCACAGTATTTCAACCTTGCAAGTGCTGTGATCCTGAGCAAGCAGGGGGGGCCCACTCGTTGGCGACGGCACTGGCACAGGGCCCCTGATAGTACGGTGGTGTGTCTGATGGTGGGTGGGCCGAACCTGCACTTTCATCTGCAGCTTCCTCTTTGTCACCGTGTAAGATGGAACTGTATATGGGAAGGGTAACCTGAGTTTCATCAGGGTCAGATTCAGGCCATGTAGCGTGCGAGGGGAATGTAGTGGTCTGGGTCAATGTACCAGCAGATTCATCGAGCAGTGGCTGGGCATCAGTGCACTTGTGTCGCCCCCAGGAGTACGGTCGTCACAGTGGCATTACCTTCCTCCTAGGGAGTGTGATGTCATGCTTGGGAGCAACGAAGGATCTCTCTAGCAGGTTAACTGATTGGGCGGCGTTATTCCCACGAGTCATGACCCTCCAAACAGCGTTCATGAAGGCAAAGTGTTTGTTTTACGTGGGCAGTATGGTTGCAAAGCTGAACCTTAAAGGAATGTCCAGAAGGGCACCACCAGGAGTGGAGCCTACGGTTAAATTCGACTCCACCTGGGAAACCTAAACCATGCCAGCTACAGAACAGATGCACACATTGCAAGCTTAATTCCGTTAACGAACGAGACTCCGTCATGCCCCGCGGTCCGAGTCCGGCTTACTAGAGGGACACGTGAGGCTCTGGCACATGAGATTGGCCAATAACTGGTGTGTCATGCCCTTACATGTCCGTGGCTGCATGTGCGCTACACTGAAAAGGCCAGCGTTTGTCGCTTACAGGTGCAGATAACCCGCTGAACAACGTTAGTGATGGGGATCACTGATTACAATTATTACCCGCGAACGATGATTTCCCAGTAAGTGCAGGTCAACCGCAGTTCCGGAATTAGGTCTAACCGTCATTCCTGAAAAAATGAAAAACTTACGTGTGCAAACCACAGGTGCTGTAGCTTGCTTAACAGCTCGCCAGCCATTCTCACGCGCAGTATGGATTACACGTGATTGCACAAAGGTGAGAAAGGGTACCGTATCCCAGGATAACATGTATGGATAGCGTACACATTCAAAATATATGTCTATACATCAGGAGGCAGGCTCAGACGGTGTTAGGCCCAGTATGGCTTGCACGTGATTGCACAAAGGTGAGAAAGGGTACCGTATCCCAGGATAACATGTATGGATAGCGTACACATTCAAAATATATGTCTATACATCAGGAGGCAGGCTCAGACGGTGTTAGGCCCAGTATGGCTTGCACGTGATTGCACAAAGGTGAGAAAGGGTACCGTATCCCCGGATAACATGTATGGATAGCGTACACATTCAAAATATATGTCTATACATCAGGAGGCAGGCTCAGACGGTGTTAGGCCCAGTATGGCTTGCACGTGATTGCACAAAGGTGAGAAAGGGTACCGTATCCCAGGATAACATGTATGGATAGCGTACACATTCAAAATATATGTCTATACATCAGGAGGCAGGCTCAGACGGTGTTAGGCCCAGTATGGCTTGCACGTGATTGCACAAAGGTGAGAAAGGTACCGTATCCCAGGATAACATGTATGGATAGCGTACACATTCAAAATATATGTCTATACATCAGGAGGCTGGCTCAGACGGTGTTAGGCCCAGTATGGCTTGCACGTGATTGCACAAAGGTGAGAAAGGGTACCGTATCCCAGGATAACATGTATGGATAGCGTACACATTCAAAATATATGTCTATACATCAGGAGGCAGGCTCAGACGGTGTTAGGCCCAGTATGGCTTGCACGTGATTGCACAAAGGTGAGAAAGGGTACCGTATCCCAGGATCACATGTATGGATAGCGTACACATTCAAAATATATGTCTATACATCAGGAGGCAGGCTCAGATGGTGTTAGGCCCAGTATGGCTTGCACGTGATTGCACAAAGGTGAGAAAGGGTACCGTATCCCCGGATAACATGTATGGATAGCGTACACATTCAAAATATATGTCTATACATCAGGAGGCAGGCTCAGATGGTGTTAGGTCCAGTATGGCTTGCACGTGATTGCACAAAGGTGAGAAAGGGTACCGTATCCCCGGATAACATGTATGGATAGCGTACACATTCAAAATATATGTCTGTACATCAGGAGGCAGGCTCAGACGGTGTTAGGCCCAGTATGGCTTGCACGTGATTGTACAAAGGTGAGAAAGGGTACCGTATCCCCGGATAACATGTATGGATAGCGTACACATTCAAAATATATGTCTATACATCAGGAGGCAGGCTCAGACGGTGTCAGGCACAGTATGGATTTGACGGCCCAGACTACACAGCGGAGGAGCAGGGAGAGGTAAAGATAGCAAATGCTGGGGCCTTGCCCAAGCAAGGGGGGCCCACTCATGGGCGTCGGTACTGGCACTGGGCCCCTCATAGTACAGCGGTGTGTCTGACGGCGGGTGTGCACCACCACCGTCAGAGACACTTGATTGCACTATGAGGGACCCTGTGCCAGTGCCCGCGCCCAAGATTCGGCCTACCCACCTGTCCAGGGCAACGGCACTTGCACGGTGTCGTGCGCTAGGTGGTGACCCCGGCCATGGGGGGGGGGGAGGCAGCACAGTTAGGGAGTTTTAGAAAGTGGCATATGTTGATTTTGGACATTCAGCTGATGCAAAAGGCGAAATAGGTCAAGTCCCAGGAAGAGGTGGACCAAAGCAAGCCATTTTTCTGTCACCCTATGTGTCATCAGGGGAAGGTGGGACAAAATCCTTGGAAACCCATGCATGGTTCATTTTAATGAAGGTTAGATCATCTACATTTTGGGTTGACAGACGGGTCCTTTTTTCTGTCAAGATTGATCCAGCTTCACTGAAGACTCTTTCCGATAGCACACTTGCAGCTGGGCAAGCGAGCTCCTGTAAGGCATATTGTGCCAATTCAGGCCAGGTGTCCAGTTTAGCGGCCCAATAGTCAAAGGGGAATGACCTGTGTGGGAGAACATCGATATGGGAGGAAAAGTAGTTTGTAACCATAGTTGACAACTGCTGTCTCCTGTCACTTTCCATCGATGCAGTATTACCAGTTGTGTGAGCGGTACTTGAAAAATCAGTCCACAACATTGTCATGAAACCCCTGTCTCCAACGCCACTTCTGCTGTGTGCACCACGAACACCTCTGCCAAGCTGACCCCGGCCCGTACGGCTCGTGTGAGAACCATCACCGCTGCTGTGTGCTGGGAATGCCTCAAGCAACCGATTTACCAGAGTTGCTTGTTTATTAGCCAATATTAGGTCAAGGTTCTCCTGTGGCATGATGTTTTGTAATTTGCCTTTATAGCGTGGATCCAGGATGCTGGCCAACCAGTAGTCATCATCGTTCATCATTTTGGCAATGCGGGGGTCCCTTTTTAGGATCTGCAAGGCATAATCTGACATGTGGGCCAATGTTCCCGGTGTCAATGATGCACTGCGAGTGCTGGGTGGAGGAGCACTTTCTGGCAAATCCACATCCCTCCAGTCACGCACAAACCCTGTACCAGACCTTGCCACGCCAACATTTTCACTTGCCCCACGAGATGCATCCTCCTCCCCTAAGTAATCATCCCCATCATCCTCCTCCTCCTCCTCTTCTTCCTCCACCTCGTCCAGGAGAGGTCCCTGAGCAGACAATGGCTGAATGTCATCAAGGATTCCCTCCTCCTCTTCCTCCTCATCAACATTGGCTGCAGACGCCTGCTCCTTAAGGTGCGTCAAAGTTTGCATGAGCAGACGCATAAGTGGGATGCTCATGCTTAGGATGGCGTCGTCTGCGCTTACCAGCCGTGTGCATTCCTCAAAACACTGAAGGACTTTACAGAGGCCTTTCAGCTTCGACCACTGCACACCTGTCAACTCCATGTCTGCTCTCAAAGTGCCTGGCCGTGTATCCTCCCACAAATGCATTATGGCCTGCCTCTGCTCGCACAGCCGCTCCACCATGTGCAGGGTGGAGTTCCACCTTGTTGCAATGTCGATAATGAGGCGGTGGTTGGGAAGGTGGAGCAATCGCTGCAGCTTTTGCATACGAACGGAGTGTACAGGCGACCGGCGGATGTGCGCGCACAGTCTTCGCACCTTCTGGAGCAGGGCTGTTAACTCTGGATAATTTTTGAGGAAGCACTGCACCACCAGGTTCAAGGTGTGAGCCAAGCAAGGTATGTGGCTGAGTTTTGAAAGGGCTATGGCTGCCACAAAATTACGGCCGTTATCACTAACTACCTTGCCTGCCTCAAGATGTACACTGCCCAGCCATGACTCAGTTTGTCGCTTCAAGTACTCGGCCAGCACCTCGGCGGTGTGTCTGTCGCCCAAACACATCATCTGCAACACAGCCTGCTGACGCTTTCCACTAGCTGCTCGATAGGGGGACACCTTGTGTGCAACAGTGGCAGCTGCAGATGGAGTGCTCGTACGACTGCGCTCTGTCGACGAGCTTTCGCTTCTGGAGGAGGAGGAGGAGGAGGAGGAGGGTCGAATGCCTACAGCCAACTGTTTCCTATACCGTGGGCTAGGCAGCACTGTCCCACCACCGCTGTCCCCTGTGGACCCTGCATCCACCACATTAACCCAGTGCGCAGTGATGGACACGTAACGGCCCTGGCCATGCCGACTGGACCATGCATCAGTTGTGAGGTGCACCTTTCCACTCACTGACTGCTTGAGTGCATGGACAATGCGGTCTTTTACATGATGGTGGAGGGCTGGGATGGCTTTGCGAGAGAAGAAGTGGCGACTGGGTAGGTAATAGCGTGGTACTGCATAGGCCATGAGTTCGCGGAAAGCTGCGCTTTCCACCAACCGATAGGGCATCATCTCAAACGAGATTAGTTTGGCAATGTGGGCGTTCAAACCCAGTGTACGCGGATGAGAGACTGAGTACTTTCTTGACCTACTCATAGTGTCTGGGAGGGTGAGCTGGACTTGAGAGCTGCATATTGTGGAAGTAGCGGTGGACAGGGCGGACTGAGAGAGGGTTGATGATGGTGATGGAGTTGGTGTTCTTTCTGATGGCTTAGATTCAGTATTTCGTTGATATAACAGTGGGATTCCCTGACTGCTGTGGCCTTGCAATGACACCTCAACATTTGCTGCTGTGCTAACCGGTGGGCTTACAGTGGGGGAAACAATGTAGCGTTGTTGACTACCTTCTTTGTGATCAGTTGCACATGTGGCACTTGAGGTTTGGTGTTGTGTCCACGCTTGCAAGTGCATGCTGGTTAAATGTCTAAGCATGCAACTGGTATTCAAATTTTTCTGATTTTTCCCTCGGTTAAAGGTCTTTGCGCACTTCTTACAGATAACCTTGGCCTGATCATGAGGATTTTGTTCAAAAAAGTGCCACACTGCACTCTTCCTACTTTGGCAGACATTTTGCGACCTAGCACGCTGTGATCTTTTGACCCTCTGGACAAGCTGTCCAGCAACTCTTTTGATTTTTGGAACCTGTCTTTGGAGTGCTCCGGGCCTGCCAGATAACAGCTGTTGCGATGTCGATGTCTGCTGTGGATGCTCCTCCTCATCTGAGCTATTGGAAGCAGCACCCTCTTCCCCAATGGATGCCAATCTGGGTCAACAACTGGGTCATCCATCACCTCCTCTTCAATGTCATGTGCACCTTCCTCTGTGTCACCGTGTATGGTGGTATAGTGTGCTGGAAGGGGCACCTGAGTCTCATCAGGGTCAGAATCTGGCTCTGTACACTGCGAGGACAATGTAGTGCTCTGAGTGAATGTACCAGCAGAATCATCTATCAGCGGCTGTGCATCAGTGCACTCCATGTCAGATTCATCTTGGCCTGGGTAATTCACCATTTCACTTGATAATCCAGGCATGGTATGTGAAAACAGCTCCATGGAGTAATCAGTAGTATGGCCTGCGTCATCCTTCAATCTTGGTTGTGGTGAAGGACACAAGGAAAGGTGTGGTTCATGAACATGAGCCTCCAATGACGACTCAGTGCTTTTATTTTTTACAACTTCAGAAGAGGAGGCGATAGAGCTGGAGGCTGAGTCAGCAATGTAAGACAAAACTTTTTCCTGAAGCTCTGGCTTTAAAAGCGGTTTGCCAACTCCTAGAAAACTAAGCCTTCAAGGCCTTGTGGAGCCAGACGATGACACAGGCTCAACACCTCCTTGCTTTTGCCACTACCATCAGATCCACCACCAACACCATCATTACCAGCTGCCAACCCCCGCCCAATTCCAAGGCCTCTTCCACCAGCCTTCCTCATCTTTGGTAGAAATGTAGACAAAATCCAACAAACTATATAGTAATGTAAAACAAGGTACAAGGTGTCTATAGGACAGGGGAGATTTTGAATTTCTGCAGACACTTGTGGACACTGGACACTTTTGGATTGTGTGAGGCCCACTGAATATCAGAGCGCTATGTCACAGGCTCGATGGCACAGGTGTGAAAAAAGTGACTACAGGATAAGGGAGATTTTGAATTTCTGCAGACACTAGTGGACACTGGACACTTTTGTATTGTGTGAGGCCCACTGAATATCAGAGCGCTATGTCACAGGCTCGATGGCACAGGTGTGAAAAAAGTGACTACAGGAGAAGGGAGATTTTGAATTTCTGCAGACACTAGTGGACACTGGACACTTTTGTATTGTGTGAGGCCCACTGAATATCAGAGCGCTATGTCACAGGCTCGATGGCACAGGTGTGAAAAAAGTGACTACAGGATAAGGGAGATTTTGAATTTCTGCAGACACTAGTGGACACTGGACACTTTTGGATTGTGTGAAGCCCACTGAATATCAGAGCGCTATGTCACAGGCTCGATGGCACAGGTGTGAAAAAAGTGACTACAGGATAAGGGAGATTTTGAATTTCTGCAGACACTAGTGGACACTGGACACTTTTGGATTGTGTGAGGCCCACTGAATATCAGAGCGCTATGTCACAGGCTCGATGGCACAGGTGTGAAAAAAGTGACTACAGGATAAGGGAGATTTTGAATTTCTGCAGACACTAGTGGACACTGGACACTTTTGGATTGTGTGAGGCCCACTGAATATCAGAGCGCTATGTCACAGGCTCGATGGCACAGGTGTGAAAAAAGTGACTACAGGATAAGGGAGATTTTGAATTTCTGCAGACACTAGTGGACACTGGACACTTTTGGATTGTGTGAGGCCCACTGAATATCAGAGCGCTATGTCACAGGCTCGATGGCACAGGTGTGAAAAAAGTGACTACAGGATAAGGGAGATTTTGAATTTCTGCAGACACTAGTGGACACTGGACACTTTTGGATTGTGTGAGGCCCACTGAATATCAGAGCGCTATGTCACAGGCTCGATGGCACAGGTGTGAAAAAAGTGACTACAGGATAAGGGAGATTTTGAATTTCTGCAGACACTAGTGGACACTGGACACTTTTGGATTGTGTGAGGCCCACTGAATATCAGAGCGCTATGTCACAGGCTCGATGGCACAGGTGTGAAAAAAGTGACTACAGGATAAGGGAGATTTTGAATTTCTGCAGACACTAGTGGACACTGGACACTTTTGGATTGTGTGAGGCCCACTGAATATCAGAGCGCTATGTCACAGGCTCGGTGGCACAGGTGTGAGAAAAGTGACTACAGGATAAGGGAGATTTTGAATTTCTGCAGACACTAGTGGACACTGGACACTTTTGGATTGTGTGAGGCCCACTGAATATCAGAGCGCTATGTCACAGGCTCGATGGCACAGGTGTGAAAAAAGTGACTACAGGATAAGGGATATTTTGAATTTCTGCAGACACTAGTGGACACTGGACACTTTTGGATTGTGTGAGGCCCACTGAATATCAGAGCGCTATGTCACAGGCTCGATGGCACAGGTGTGAAAAAAGTGACTACAGGATAAGGGAGATTTTGAATTTCTGCAGACACTAGTGGACACTGGACACTTTTGGATTGTGTGAGGCCCACTGAATATCAGAGCGATATGTCACAGGCTCGATGGCACAGGTGTGAAAAAAGTGACTACAGGATAAGGGAGATTTTGAATTTCTGCAGACACTAGTGGACACTGGACACTTTTGGATTGTGTGAGGCCCACTGAATATCAGAGCGCTATGTCACAGGCTCGGTGGCACAGGTGTGAGAAAAGTGACTACAGGATAAGGGAGATTTTGAATTTCTGCAGACACTAGTGGACACTGGACTCTTTTGGATTGTGTGAGGCCCACTGAATATCAGAGCGCTATGTCACAGGCTCGATGGCACAGGTGTGAAAAAAGTGACTACAGGATAAGGGAGATTTTGAATTTCTGCAGACACTAGTGGACACTGGACACTTTTGGATTGTGTGAGGCCCGCTGAATATCAGAGCGCTATGTCACAGGCTCGATGGCACAGGTGTGAAAAAGTGACTACAGGATAAGGGAGATTTTGAACTTCTGCAGACACTAGTGGACACTGGACACTTTTGGATTGTGTGAGGCCCACTGAATATCAGAGCGCTATGTCACAGGCTCGATGGCACAGGTGTGAAAAAAGTGACTACAGGATAAGGGAAATTCTGAATTTCTGCAGGCACTAGTGGACACTGGACACTTTTGGATTGTGTGAGGCCCACTGAATATCAGAGCGCTATGTCACAGGCTCGATGGCACAGGTGTGAAAAAAGTGACTACAGGATAAGGGAGATTTTGAATTTCTGCAGACACTAGTGGACACTGGACACTTTTGGATTGTGTGAGGCCCACTGAATATCAGAGTGCTATGTCACAGGCTCGATGGCACAGGTGTGAAAAAAGTGACTACAGGATAAGGGAGATTTTGAATTTCTGCAGACACTAGTGGACACTGGACACATTTGGATTGTGTGAGGCCCACTGACGCTGTATGGTGTGAAAAATTGCACGCTCAGTACCTCAGCAGGACAAAAAAAAAATTGGGATTGCTTTTAAAAAAGCAGCTTGCAGAGCAGTGGGTAAACAGCAATGCAGCTGTCAGGAAGCCTTAGAAGGCAGCCTAACAACCAACACCGCTGATCCTCCACAATATAGCCTTCCTTTGCACTGCACACACAGTGACTGGTGTGTTGTACAGGCAAAATCGCTAGCAGCAGAAGCAGTTTTTTTTCTTCTTCCCTGTCTAATGCTCTCCCTACAGAATCAGCAACCTTTCCCTATGCTAAGATCGGCAGAAGTAAGATGGCGGTCGGCGTACACGCCCTTTTATAACCCCTGTGACGCCCACCAAAGCAAGCCAATCACTTGCTTGCCCTTCTGAAAGATGGTGGTGACCCCTGTCTATGTCATCACGTTGCCCACAGTGTCCGTGGATCCTGATTGGCTGAAAAAGAGCGCAAAACAAACTTTTGAAACGCGACTTTGGCGCGTAAGTCGCCGACCTCGTGGCCGACCTCATCCTAGGGTCGGGTTTCGTTTCATGAAACCCGACTTTGCCAAAAGTCGGGGACTTTTGAAATTTTTCGACCCGTTTCGCTCAACTCTAATTATCAATATTAGCAATATGTACATATTAACAAATCAAAGGCAATTAGAGGAAGGGAAGCAAAAGGGACATCATATCTCACCCCCTTACATTGACACAGACTTTGTCTCTTGCATGGCTCATGGCTGACTGCTGCACCATTATAAAATTGGGTCAATTGATGACACTTTTCCTGGTGTCTGCCTCTAATTGTTGGGACTCCAAGTTGAATCTCCTTCATGTGTGTTGCCTGAATTTGGCAGGACTCTCAGACCACCAGGCTTACACTTGTCACTCATCCACCTGTTACTGATCAATATTTAAGCTAGAAATTCTGTTCCAAGCCCTGTACCATGCATCCATGCTGCAAAATTATACTTTTTACTAGATGGTGGCCCGATTCTAAAGGCCCCGTCACACACAGCGAGATCGCTAGCGAGATCGCTGATTTTGTGATGCAGCAGTGATCTCGCCAGCGATCTCGCTGTGTGTGGCACGCATCAGCGACCGCCCCCCCCCCTGCCGGGTATCGCTGATCATGCTCTAATGTCCTGGGCCTTTTTTTGATGGTTGGTCTCCCGCTGGCCGCTGCGTGTGGCAGCGGTAGAACAACGATCAGCGAGCTCCCATCGTTGTAAGCAGATGCTGGGAGCTGGTATTCAAGGTAAATATCGGGTAACTAAGCATGCACGTCGCTTAGTTACCCGCTGTGTACCTTGGATACCTGCGTGCTGGCGCTTGGAGCTGGTATCCAAGGTACACAGCGGGTAACTAAGTGACGCGCGCTTAGTTACCCGATATTTACCTTGGATACCAGCTCCCAGCGTGAGCACGCAGGTATCCAAGGTACACAGTGGGTAACTAAGCGATGCGCTCGCTTAGTTACCTGATATTTACCTTGGATACCAGCTTCCTCGCTGGTCCTGATCGCTGGTGAAATCTGCCTGTTTGACAGCTCACCAGCGATCATGTAGCGAGGCACCAGCGATCCTGACAAGGTTGTATCATTGTCGGGATCACTGGTGCATCGTTTAGTGAGACAGGACCCTAACACATAGGGTATTCTAGAATATGTATGTAGTTTATTTAAAGGGAATCTGTCACCCCATTTTTGCCCCATAAGCTGGGGCCACCGCCATCAGGGGCTTATTTACAGCATTCTGTAATGCTGTAGATAGGCCCCCGATGAAACCTGAAAAATATGAAAAACACGTTAGATTATACTCACCGGGGGGTGGGGGTGGATGCGGTGGGTGTCGCGGTCTTGTGCCTCCCATCTTCATACGATGATGTCGTCCTCCTTGCTTCTCCCTCGGCTGTTGCGCACGCATACTTTATCTGCCCTGTTGAGGGCATAGTAAAGTACTGCAGTGTGCAGGCGCCGGGAAAGGTCAGAGAGGTCCAGCGCCTGTTCACTGCAGTACTCTGCCCTCAACAGAGCCGATAACGTATGTGTGCGCAGGAGCCAAGGGAGAAGCAAGGAGGAGGACGTCATCGTATGAAGATGGGAGGCGCCGGACGGGACAGCGACGCCCATCGGACTGGACCGAACTCCGGGGGTGAGTATAATCTAACTCTTTTTTCTTATCTTTCAGGTTTCATCGGGGGCTTATCTACAGCATTACAGAATGCTGTAGAAAAGCCCCTGATGGTGGCGGCAACTCCGTGCAGCAGGAGATGACCCGCGGCAACCGTCGGGAGATCAGTGGCTAGCGCATCAGATATCCCGACGGTAGCAGTGGTGTGCATCGGTCGAATTCCGTGCCAATTCACAGCTGGACTGTGCCTGTCGCTGATTGGTCGCGGCTGGCCGGGCGCGACCAATCAGCGACGCGGGATTTCCGTTACAAACAGACAGACAGAATTAGACGATAATATAGTAGATACTCTGGGTCAATTGATGCCACTTTTCCTGGTGTCTACCCTGAATTTGAGCTGTTCTGGCAGCTTTTGGGCCCCACAGAAGGTGTTGTATATGCATTTGGTTTTGCCTCCCATTGTAATCAATGTGGTTCAGATAAGTTTGACAAACATTTAGAAGTTCGCCGAGCCGAACCGAACCTTAAAAGGTTCGCTCATCTCTAATGGGTTCCTTGATTCTTCTCAAACCTTTAGCAATTAATGTGTCTTTTTTTCTCAAAATGTTTTTTTCAACCCTGTTAACTATTTGTAAGAAAACTTTTGATGGTTTTCTGATCAAGCCCCAATATTTTAGCACTTTTCACTTACAAAAAGCAGGTTTTACTGAGTTTATGCTGTTTTTGCTGCGTTTTTATGGTCTCTTGTGTACATTGATAAACTTTAGGGCCCTCCCAAATAGCATGTTTTAGCGTCCTTAGGTAGTTGCACTTACCCATTATTTCCAATGGGTGTTGCTAAGGAGAGACAATTTCGGTTGAGGTACAAACTATCTCCAATCTACCATTATTGGTCCAAATTAAAATTAAATAAAATAAATACGATACATGGGAGCCAAGAATATACACACAGCCAGTGTCTGTCAGTATACAGTTCTTCTCTGGTCTTCAGATGCCCAGTCACAAAATTTTATTACAGCCACAGAGATAAGGAAAGTGGGAATGGCTTCTTACATTATATTACTTAAGAGAGAAGATATTTAAGTTGGGAAAAACCAAATAGAAAATTACGGATTCTGTCAAAATTCCTTTCTCACTGGTTCTAACCAGTTACTATACTTTCAGAAACAATGAGAAATGTTTAACACAAAAATACCTCTATATCAGAGGCAACACATTATTGCTTTTATGAATAACGCTTTTATTATTATTATTATTAATATTTATTTATATAGCGCCATTGACTCCATGATGCTGTACATGAGAAGGGGTTTCATACAAATTACAGATATCACTAACAGCAAACAAACTAACAATCACAGACTGATATAGAGGGGAGAGAGGACCCTGCCCTTTCGGGCTTACATGCTACAGGGTGGTGGGGAAGGAGACAGTAGGTTGGGGGGTTGCAGCAGCTCGAGTGATGGTGAGGCGGTAGCTCCAGTAGTGGAGAGG
The DNA here is from genome assembly GCF_039654945.1 of Dendrobates tinctorius. Taxonomy (NCBI): domain Eukaryota; kingdom Metazoa; phylum Chordata; class Amphibia; order Anura; family Dendrobatidae; genus Dendrobates; species Dendrobates tinctorius. The sequence goes on along the minus strand of NW_027361858.1, from coordinate 12,116,631 downwards.
AGACAGCGGGGATCATTGCAGGCTGTAGGCTTTCCTGAAGAGATGGGTTTTTAGGTTCCGTCTGAAGGATCCGAATGTGGTTGATAGCCGGACGTGTTGGGGCAAAGAATTCCATAGGATGGGGCTATTCGGGAAATGTCTTGGAGGCGGTTGGCTGAGGAGCGAATAAGTGTGGATGAGAGAAGGAGGTTTTGGAAGGACCGGCGTTTACATGAGGGAAGGTATCGGGAGATTAGATCAGAGATGTATGGAGGAGACAGGTTATAGATGGCCTTGTAGGTCAGCATTAGTAATTTGAACTGAACACACTGAGGGAATGGGAACCAGTGAAGAGATTTACAGAGGGGAGAAGTGGAGGAGTAGCGAGGAGAGAGATGAATTAGTCGGGCAGCAGAGTTAAGGATAGACAGGAGAGGTGCGAGGGTGTTAGCAGGGAGGCCACAGAAAAGGATGTTGCACTTATAAAGCTAATGCTAAAATACAAAATTATCAAACATATATAGGTAGATTTAATTGTCCAAAATAATAATCAAAGCAAAGTATAAATATTTACCATAACAGTGAAAATATGCAGAAAAAAGCCCTGAAATTAGTGACATGCTGCAGTTTTCAGTTAAAATTTGGATTAAAATACGCAGCAAAAACGCAACGTGTCAACATAGCCTTAGTTAAACTGTGCGCTCCTGCAGATCTGTGTTGCGAAAAAACCCTCAAATGTGCTTTTGTGCAAAATTGTTAGATTTCATTTGAAAAGAAGTTCTTATGACAGCATTAGAAACCCTTATGTTTGCTCTCCTAATTTTAATGAAAAGGCAGCTGGAGCTGTGGGCATATGAAATGTCTACGGACTGTCAGCCTGGGCAGCTGAGCTGTCTGTATTGAGTTACAACTGCAAAAAGCTGTTTTACCTAGAACCACTGCAGGCAGTAAAGGGAGGGGGAAATAGCAATGCTGCGGGGCCTTCATTCCAAATCATTGTAGATTCTAAGAAATTGTTGTTTTGCAGATATCTTTTGAAAGTTCATTGAACTTTTACAAAACTTCAAAAGTAAAAAAAAAAAAGAGTGTTTATTGCTAGTCCATTTATCTAATTCAGATATGGCATATATTTTAGTTAGTTTTGAACATTAACACAATATTGGACAGAGAAAGATTTGGATGAATCCATGTTTACATGATATAGATGTACAGCTCATATCTAGTTTGAAAAGCTTAAAGCACCACTCCGGCATTATTTTTTTTTATTGCATGGCTGGAGTGGTGCTTTACATATAAGTCCCCTGCTCCCCTGTCTCATACTCATCTTTATCGTTTTCCAGCATCGCTGCCATCGGTCTCTGTCAATGTGACTTGCCTACAGCTCCAGTCAGGGGCGGACACTGACAGCTTGGGGCCCCTGTGCAAAAATTGTGTCTGGGCCCCCCTCCTTTTATGGCGTCAAAGCTACATGTGTATATACATATATATATATATATATATATATTTTGATATTATATAGCCACACACACATACATATATTTATTACATAGTCTCCTTTATTATGTATATTGCTGTCCCTTACACAGTGCCCTCTTATGTATAGTACCGTCCCTTACATATTGAATTATATAGAGCCCTGTTTTTTATTACATACCGTCCTGTCTTGTTAGCTGTATAATGCAATGATGGCTGATGGAGCATGGGAAAGCATCCTTTCTAATGGAGGAGCTGATGGACTGGTAGTTTGGTCTCCGGCTGCTCCATCAGCAGTCATTTTATATCTAACAAAAGAGGGGACTATGTAATAAAAGAGGGCACTGTAAATAACAAAATTAACAAGAATACACTATGTAAGAGACAGCACTATACATAAGAGCAGAGGAAGCTATATAATAAGGGACGGCACCATATATAACTAGAGAGGATGGCACGTAATAAGGGACGTGTTATACATAATAAAAGAGGAAACTATGTAACTAAGGGTGGTGTTAAACAGAATTAGTGAGTCCACTATATACTAAGGGACTGTGTTAGACATAGTGGGTACACTATATACTAAGGGACTGTGTTAGACCTAATAAGCGATAACGTCTTCCTCCACCTCCCCCTGTTCCTAAGGCCATTATAAGTCCCCCTTCATAACATCCCAATCCCCCACACCCCTCATTGTCCTCCTCCCCTCGCATCCCATTATTGTCCTCTCCCCCACCCCATCATTGCCCTCTTCACCACCTCCATCATTTTCTTCTCCCCATCCACTATCTTTGTTTTCTCCCCCACCACTCCCATCATTGCCCATTCCACCACCTCCATCATTTCCTCCTCCTCCTCCACCACCCCCATTATTGCCCTTTCCACCACCACCAGTGCATTCTCCCCCACCACCCCATCATTTCTTTTTCCCCCACCACCCCATTAATGCCCTCTCCATCACCCCATCATTGCCTTCTCTCCATCACTCCCATCATTGCCTTCTCCCCATCATTGCCTGCTCCATCACCCCATCACTCCCATCATTGCCTTCTCCCCTTCACTCCCATCATTGCCTTCTCCATCACCCCATCACTGCCTTCTCCCCTTCGCTCCCATCATTGCCTTCTCCATCACCCCATCACTGCCTTTTCCCCATCACTCCCATCATTGCCTACTCCCATCATTACCTGCTTCATCACCCCATCACTCCTATCATTGCCTTCTCCCCTTCACTTCCATCATTGCCTGCTCCATCACCCTATCACTCCCATCATTGCCTTCTCCCCTTCACTCCCATCATTGCCTTCTCCCCTTCACTCCCATCATTGCCTTCTCCATCACCCCATCACTGCCTTCTCCCCATCACTCCCATCATTGCCTACTCCCATCATTGCCTGCTCCATCACCCCATCACTCCTATCATTGCCTTCTCCCCTTCACTTCCATCATTGCCTGCTCCATCACCCCATCATTGCCTGCTCCATCACCCCATCACTCCCATCATTGCCTTCTCCCCATCATTGCCTGCCCCATCGCCCCATCACTCCCATCTTTGCCGTCTCCCCATCACTCCCTTCTCTCCATTACTCCCATCATTGCCTTCTCCCCATCACTCCCTTCTCTCCATCACTCCCATCATTGCCTTCACCCCATCACTCCCATGATCCCAACAATGCCTTCTTTCCATCACCCCTCATGGCCTTCTCCTATTACCCCTCATGGCCTTCTCCCATCACCCCGGGCATCATGGCCTTCTCTCCTCATCACAGTCTTCTCCTCATGTCCGCATCTCCTCCAGGGCCAGGCTCCACCTACACACACAGACACACACACATACATACACACAGACATGCATACGCACACAGACATACACACAGACAGACATACACATATACATACACACACAGACATACATACACACACACACACATACATATACACACAGACACAGACATACATACATACACACACAGACATACACACATACACACACATACATACACACAGACACACACATACATATATACATACATACACAGACACACAGACATACATACAGACACACATACATACACACATACATACACACAGACATACATACACACACATACACATACACACACAGACATACAGTCATACACACATACATACACACACACATACACACAGACACACACACATACATACACACATACATACACACACAGACATACACACACATGCACACACATACATACATACACACAGACATACACACATACAAACACACACACATACACAAAGACATACACACATACACAAACATACACATACACAGATATACACACATACATACACACACACATACACACACAGACACACAGACATACAAACATACACATACACACACAGACATACACACAGACACACACACACACACACACACACAAGTGACTGATCTGTGGCTGCAGCCACCGTCCAGCCGGCCCCAAAGGTACAGTGAGTGAGACAGTCTGTCTCCTCTCCTCCTCTCCTACCCCACAGCAGCAGCGCAGCACAGCGTGACTGACGATGATATCGTCTCACCTCAGGGTTGGCTCCTCTCCTCCTTGCGCCTGGCGCTCCACATGGCTAATTTGAATAATTAGCCATGCGGTGCTGGAGGCTGGAGGGGCCCCCTCTCTCCCGGGGCCCCCGGGCAATGCATGGGTGGTAGGTCCACCCCTGGCTCCAGTGTTTCATGGAGCAGCGCAAAGTCACTTTTCAATACAGGTCAATGGGAGCCTCATTCTGGCCTCATAGACTTAAGCCCTTGTTACACACTGCGATATCGCTAGCAATATCGCTGTAAAGTCACCGATTTTGTGATGTTGCAACGATATTGCTAGCGGTATCGCTGCATGTGATATTTACCTCCGACCGGCTCCCCCGCTGGTTATCGCTGATCGTGCGAGAAGCTCCTGGACCATTCCTCGTCGGTCACTTCCTGCTGGGATTCCTGTGGCGCCGACGAGTGACGCGTGGAGCCGGGCGGGAGGACGCAGGATCGCCGCGTCTGACAGGTAAGTAGCGACCCCCGACCCCTGCTATGTCACTGGTGAGATCTGCCTGTGTGGCAGCTCACTAGCGACCACCTAGCGATGCACCAGCGATCCTGACCTCGTCATATCGCTAGTCGGGATCGCTGGTGCATCGCTAGGTGTAACGGTACCCTTACACTGAGAGCTTGTGACCTAGCTCCTGACTTCCAGCCAGTCTAATCTATGCTCACAAGAGGGTGCCGTGTGACCACAGCAGTGCCGAAAAACAGTAAAGATGCCAGAGGGCGAGTACATGACCAGGGGCAGGGGACCTTAAACATCACTTCATAGTTGGAAAAAAATAACGCTGGAGTGGCATTAAATAATATTTCGACAGATGCTTTACTAATTAATTTAAATTAAGAGCGCATAATATCCTACTATTAGACAATGCCACAAAAGTAATGATTGGACCCCCTCATTTGTCTTCTCCTTATTTCTCCATTTAATTAAATAGGTTGGAGGGAAGTTTGCAGATACAGCCCTGCAGCAAATGAAAGACTTTGGAAGAATAGCAGTCTGTGGATGCATCTCAATGTACAATGACTCCATTCCGCAAACAGGTGACTCATGATTTCAAGTATAAATTGTGTAAAAGAATCATATCTGATAACTGAATAGAAAGCCTCTTTCACACATCAGTGTGTCCGCTACGTGTGGTAAGAGTTTTCACACGTACCGGAGTCTTACATACGTAGACCCACTTGAATGAGTCTGTGTTCATGTCAGTGTGTTTCCACGGACCTTGCGTGCGTGGGCAAAACATGCTGACATGTCCATTTTTTATCAGCAGCACGGGCCGCAAAATGTTGTGCACACTGATGACAAACAGTGTGTCATTAGTGTGACACGTACCAGCACCTGTGAATCAGCAGTACAGTTCATGCTATTCCCTGGAGCCGGGTGCTGAAAACCGCTCTTATCTTTCGCAACGCAAGCAGGGGAGAATGCTGAGAGTTGTATTCAACTGATAACAGAGTTATCATCAGCCGCCCCCTGCGCTATAAATAATTAAATAATAATTAAATTATGTTGGGCTTATTTATTTAATTATAAAGTTTATTATTATATTATTCAATTTACTCATTTATATAGCACCATTAATTCCACAGCGCTTTAAAGACATTATTGGCACTGTCCCCGATGGGGCTCACAATCTAAATTCACTATCAGTATGTCTTTGGAATGTGGGGGGAAACTCCTTGCAGATATTGTCCTTGGTGGGAATTGAACCCAGGACCCCAGCGCTGCAAGGCTGCAGTGCTAACCACTGAACCAGCCAGGCAAAACTGAGAGTTGTGGGCTGCAACCCTCAGCTGTCAACTTTAGTAAGGCTGGTTAGCAAGAATAGAGGGGTCCCCACTTGGTATTTTTTAATTCTATAAATAATTTAAAAAACAGCGTGGGGGTTCCTCCATTTTTGAAAGCCAGCCTTGTTAAAGCAGACAGCTGGGGGCTGGTATTCTCAGGCTGGTAAGGGGCCATGGATATTGCCCACTCCCCAACCCAAAAATAGCATCCTGCAACCACCCAGAATATTAGATGCACCAATTCTGGCGCTTTGCCTGGCTCTTCCCACTTACCCTATGGCTGTGGCAAGTGGGCTTCATATTTGTGGGGTTGATGTCACTTTTGTTTTGTCTCGTGATATCAAGTCCACAGCTTAGTAATGGAGAGGCTTTATAAATTATGATGAACAGAGGCATTGCCTATGCCACAAATATTACTATAGTCCATGGCTGGAGTAAGATTTGTGGTGAGGTGCACATGGAGGAGCATGCCACTTCGCTGTTTTGCCTGATTTATTAAGAGGGATGTACCTCATAATAAATCTAATGCCTCGCACCCCACCCCACACCCTCATCAGACTGGTATGAAAAAAGGCTATTCTTAATTATTCAGGGCCATTGAGTAAAATTCAGCTACCAAAACCATGTAACATACGTATACTATTACATTTTTTTACTTTATTCCTTCAATTTTCACTCTTTCCACCCCAGCATAGGCATACACTCAGCCATACTGAACCCACTATGCTCCATTTCAGCAGGTTCATGATGCAATTGGAGCAGAAAGCATAAGAAGACATCTAAAAGGCAGCAATTAGACTTCAGTTACAACCATATTAAGCCTTTTTTTACATATCTAACATTTTTAATGCATAAAATATAGATGTGTCGATGTTTTTTTTAAGCAGAAACTAACTGGAAACTCACCAAATCCTCCTCCAAATCTCAAAACTCCTAAAAAAAAACTTGAAGTTTCCACTCAATTTCTGCTCCAAGAACTCACCGAAACATGTGTCTTCTGCTCCTGAGTATCCGTGTATTGCTGGTCATTCTCTGTTTAGAAATATGGTTGTTTAGATAGGACAGAGAAGTACAAATGTAGATTGTTCAGCCAAGAGCCCGTTGGTTGTCGCAGCTGTCAGTGAATCACAATACAACGCAATCATCTGACCGCTTCAGACAGGGGTCTACCTCAAGGTGTAGTTACTACCTGATGTGGTTAAAAAAGAGACAAAACAACTTCCCCTTAAAAACGAAAATTGTTTAGATTTTTGCCACAGATTCTATTTTCAGGAAGTAATGATTATAATTTACCTCTAGGGCCTTATGTTCAGCCACTTCTTCTCTTTAAGCAACTTCGCATGGAAGGGTTTTTAATATTTCACTATGAAAGTAAGCCCATTTATGAAGAAGCACAGAAGCAGCTGTTGGAGTGGATTTTAGAGGTATGAAAATTCTAAACCGGGGCAATTATACTTTGTCCTGGGTGTACGAAAAGAGATTAGAAATGTTATGTAAATATAATGTATGTCATTTCATACCTACTGTAATTTCCGACTATTGGACCTTCTGTGGAAAAACATTAAAATCTTGGGTATACATATTATCTACTTCGCAAAGTTTTAGGTATTGGATATTTCTTTAGAAGAAAATGAAGAAGTAGTCTAATTGATTTCTTTATATCCCTAAAAAAAAGATTGAAATGCAAGATCAGCTGCTCAGCTGCTGTGAATGTACACTAATTAACAATCACATTAAAATTTCCTGTCTAATATTGAGTATTTCCCCTTAATGCCACCAAACCGGTTCTGACTCCTCGAGAACCCACAAGACCTCTGGAGGTGTCCAACAGCATTTTATGCTAGAGAAGCTCACGTTCGATAGCTTTTGCTCTTCATGACGATTCTCCAGTTGTTCTTTTTTGTAACAATTATGATAACACTTACTTCATACTGGGAACACCACATAAGACCTGCTGTTTTGGACATGCATGATCTTGGTGAAGCCTTCACAAATCAAATGGACTCTTGCCAAAGTCATGCAGATTCTTTCACTTGCCTATTTTTTCTTCTTCCAGCACATCTATTCCAATTGGTCATTGTTGTTTCTCCAATTTTCTGAAGTAATTTGCTCTTTACTAGTAACTTTAGTATTTATGCATTATTTTTTATACATTTTGTGCCATTTTTACATTTGTGTCATTTAAGTAGCCTTTCTCTTTAATGTCTTTTTTGATGTTTTAGACAGAATCATGAAATGTGACTCTTACAAAATATCATATTTCACTCCGATCCCTGCCCCTAGTAAGGCTTCAGACAAAATATAAGACAACTTTTTAAAAAGATTTGTGACTTTTTTTCGCAAAATGTTTAAAAAAATGGTTTAAGACAAAAATAATAAAGAAAAGTCCAACTGACTTCCCACCCGGTGTACAGATCACACAGTCTGTGTGTAGAGAGGAAAACGAAGAAACATCCAGCTTCTGCAAGCCAAATAGAATAATTGACGGCTTTATTGATTAATCCACAAAAAATATGAACAAAACACTCAGTGTTGTAGGAAATCTAGGTAGGAGTGGGTTAAATCCTACCACTGCAGGTCTTGATTAGATGCGCCAAGCTAACCTTGACTAAGAACCAGGACATGGGCTTCCTTAGTCTTTCTCAGTCCCCTGGGGGAAGCTGAGCAAAGTGGACTATGTTGGAGCTGAGGAAAGACAAACTATAGTCTCTTTGACTAGACTGGGACTAGCTCAGCCATGTATAAGTAGCCAGGGTCTGTGTTGTTCAGATAGCGCCTTGACATGGCTATGAATTTGGTGTTTATGGTTTTGTTTTCGGTACTGGGTAACCTGTGGAAATTAACATCAATTTGTTTTGACGCAAGAACCCAGTGCCTCTGTGAACTCTACCAGAGAGCATGACTCCTTAACGTGTAGATACAGTGCCTTGCGAATGTATTTGACCCCCTGGAACTTTTCAACCTTTTCCCACATATCATGCTTCAAACATTAAGATACCAAATGTTAATTTTTTGTGAAGAATCAACAACAAGTGGGACACAATTGTGAAGTTGAACGAAATTTTATTGGTTATTTTAAATTTTTGTGGAAATTCAAAAACTGAAAAGTGGGGCGTGCAATATTATTCGGCCCCTATAACTTAATACGTTGTTGCGCCACCTTTTGCTGCGATTGCAGCTGCAAGTCGCTTGGGGTATGTCTCTATCAGTTTTGTACATAGAGAGACTGAAATTCTTGCCCATTCTTCCTTGGCAAACAGCTCGAGCTCAGTGAGGTTTGATGGAGATCGTTTGTGAACAGCAGTTTTCAGCTCTTTCCACAGATTCTCGATTGGATTCAGGTCTGGACTTTGACTTGGCCATTCTAACACCTGGATACGTTTATTTGTGAACCATTCGATTGTAGATTTTGCTTTATGTTTGGGATCATTATCTTGTAGGAAGACAAATTTCTGTCCCAGTCTCAGGTCTTTTGCAGACTCCAACAGGTTTTCTTCAAGAATGGTCCTGTATTTGGCTCCATCCATCTTCCCATCAATTTTAACCATCTTCCCTGTCCCTGCTGAAGAAAAGCAGGCCCAAGCCATGATGCTGCCACCACCATGTTTGACAGTGAAGATGGTGTGCTCAGGGTGATGAGCTGTGTTGCCTTTACGCCAAATATATCGTTTGGCATTGTTGGCAAAAAGTTCGATTTTGGTTTCTTCTGACCAGAGCACTTTCTTCCACATGTTTGGTGTGTCTCCCAGGTGGCTTGTTGCAAACTTTAAACAACACTTTTTATGGATATCTTTGAGAAATGGCTTTCTTCTTGGCACCCTTCCATAAAGTCCACATTTGTGCAGTGTATGACTGATTGTTGTCCTATGGACAGACTGTCCCACCTCAGCTGTAGATCTCTGCAGTTCATCCAGAGTGATCATTGGCCTCTTGGCTGCATCTCTGATCAGTCTTCTCCTTGTTTGAGATGAAAGTTTAGAGGGATGGCCGGGTCTTGGTAGATTTGCAGTGGTATGATACTCCTTCCATTTCAATATGATCGCTTGCACAGTGCTCCTTGGGATGTTTAAAGTTTTGGAAATAATTTTGTATCCAAATCCGGCTTTAAACTTCTCCACAACAGTAACACGGACCTGCCTGTTGTGTTTCTTGGTCTTCATGATGCTCTGTGTGTATCAAACAGAACCCTGAGACTATCACAGAGCAGGTGCATTTATACGGAGACTTGATTACACACAGGTGGATTATATTTATCATCATTAGTCGTTTAGGACAACATTGGATCATTCAGAGATCCACAACGAACTTCTGGAGTGAGTTTGCTGCACTGAAAGTAAAGGGGCCGAATAATATTGCACGCCCCACTTTTCAGTTTTTGAATTTCCACAAAAATTTAAAATAACCATTACATTTCGTTCAACTTCACAATTGTGTCCCACTTGTTGTTCATTCTTCACCAAAAATTTACATTTGGTATCTTTATGTTTGAAGCTTGATATGTGGGAAAGGGTTGAAAAGTTCCAGTGGCCCGAATACTTTCGCAAGGCACTGTATGATACACGGTTCAAATCAATTAGGATCATTCTTCAGACTTCTTCAGGAGGATCACAATTGATTTGAAACACGTAGCAGATCTACACTCAATTTTTTTTGTCTTATTCAATAAAGTCATTGATTATTTTATTTGGATCATCTGAGATGGATGTTTCTTCATTTTCCTCAGACAAAAATAAGGAATATTTAAAAAATGGTGTGGTCATTTTAAAGGGCTTCCATATTAAAAAAGGCAGCAATATTTACTTGCCCAGGTCTCAGAACTAATGCACTAATGCACAAGATGCATCAAACCCATATAATAAAGATGGCGGCAACATAGGTGCTAAATACTGATGAGACAACAACCTACCAGTTCATGGAGGGGGTGATTGCTTAGTATTAAAATTGCACAAAATTTATTGTGTCAATTGTTTTTAATTTTGGGAGAAAGATCTTTTATACCATGTTAATGGCTACCTGAAAAGATGGTAACAAATTGCAAGCTTTTGAGCAGGGGTCCTCAAGCTACGGCCCGTGGGCCGCATGCGGCCCTCCAAAGACTTTTATCCGGCCCCTGGCCAGGCCGACATTGAGCTCATGAACTGCACTGCAGTTCAGTGCCGGCGGACAGTCTAATTGCGGGCGGGACAAGGCGCCGAGGAAAGGCGTAGCGCAGCCCTCCCACAGCACAGTGCACAGAAACGACGTGATTGTCATCACACCGCCTGCGCGGTCTGATGATGTCACGCCGCCTTGGCCTGTGCCGGAAGAAGACGGAGACGAGCGGGCGCCTCTTCAGAGCAGCGCGGGGACATAGGTGAGTACTTTTTTTTTTTTTTTAATGCCGGGTCCTATTGGGGACATTTCCCTGCCTAGTGGGGACATTTTCCTGCCTAGTGGGGACCTGTGCTACCTATTGGGGACATCTTCCTGCCTAGTGGGGACATTTTCCTGCCTAGTGGGGACCTGTGCTACCTATTGGGGATATTTTCCTGCCTAGTGGGGACATTGTTCTGCCTAGTGGGGATCTGTGCTACCTATTGGGGACATTTTTCTGCCTAGTGGGGACATTTTCCTGCCTAATGGGGATCTGTGCTACCTATTAGGGACATTTTCCTGCCTAGTGGGGACATTTTCCTGCCTAGTGGGGACCCGTGCTACCTATTGGGGACATCTTCCTGCCTAGTGGGGACATTTTCCTGCCTAGTGGGGACCTGTGCTACCTATTGGGGACATCTTCCTGCCTAGTGGGGACATTGTTCTGCCTAGTGGGGATCTGTGCTACCTATTGGGGACATTTTCCTGCCTAGTGGGGACATTGTTCTGCCTAGTGGGGATCTGTGCTACCTAGTGGGGACATTGTTCTGCCTAGTGGGGATCTGTGCTACCTATTGGGGACATTTTCCTGCCTAGTGGGGACATTGTTCTGCCTAGTGGGGATCTGTGCTACCTATTGGGGACATTTTCCTGCCTAGTGGGGACATTGTTCTGCCTAGTGGGGATCTGTGCTACCTATTGTGGACATTTTTCTGCCTAGTGGGGACATTTTCCTGCCTAGTGGGGACCTGTGCTACCTATTGGGGATATTTTCCTGCCTAGTGGGGACATTGTTCTGCCTAGTGGGGATCTGTGCTACCTATTGGGGATATTTTCCTGCCTAGTGGGGACATTTACCTGCCTATTGAGGACATTTACCTGCCTATTGGAGACATTTACCTGCCTATTGGGGACCTGTGCTACCTATTCGGGACATTTACCTGCCTATTGGGGACCTGTGCTGCCTATTGGGGACTACTATGCTTCCTATGGGGGACTACTATGCTGCTTATGGGGGATTATGCTGCCTATGGGGGACTACTATGCTGCCTATGGGGGACTACTATGCTGCCTATGGGGAATTATGCTGCCTATGGGGAATTATGCTGCCCATGGGGGACTACTATGCTGCCTATGGGGGATTATGCTGCATATTGGGGACATTTACCTGTCTATTGGGGACTGGCAAGGCTGCATTGATAGGCACTGATGACATTGCAATGATGGGCAGTGCAGTCTGTATGTCTCTGTGTGTGCAATTTTATTTCTGGTGTAGTTTTTGTAGAGCTGTATATATATTGGTATTTTACTAATAGCAATTTTGAATCTCTAGGAAACAATGACATCGAGAAAGAGAAAAATTGACTTGAAGTGTAGGATATTCAAGGAACAGTGGACTTATGATTACTTTTTCATGCAGTACAAGGAAAGAGCTGTGTGTTTGATATGCCAGAATATAGTGTCTGTGTTCAAAGAATACAATTTGCATCGACACTATCAAACTCAACATAAAGATAAATATGATTGTTTGGTCGGAGAAGTGAGAAAAGATAAAATATTAAAACTAAAAAATACATTGACAACTCAGCAAAATACTTTTGTGAAGCAGAAGCAGCTAAATATTTCATCACTGCGAGCAAGTTTTCAAGTTGCCAAGCTAATAGCGTGCACTGGCAGACCATTCGTGGAGGGAGAATTTGTTAAAGAATGCCACAAAAAAACTTTCCTATTTTTCCTTGGCACTCGACGAAAGTAATGATATTCGTGATTCTGCACAACTTCTAATTTTTATTCGTGGGACGAATGATTATTTTGAAGTCACAGAAGAGCTTGCTGCACTGCAAAGCATCAAAGGAACAACTACAGGAGAAGACATCTATGAAAAGGTTTGCCAAACTGTGAATGGTTTGGAGCTGGACTGGCCTAAACTAGCCAGTGTGACAACTGATGGTGCTCCTAGCATGGTGGGGTCTAAGAAAGGAGTAATTGCTCGCATTAACCAAGAGATGGACAAGCATAACCACTCTCATCCAATACCCATACACTGCTTAATCCACCAACAGGCGCTGTGTAGTAAATCACTGAAGTGGGACTCTGTTATGAAAATTGTGGTATCTTGTGTAAACTTCATTAGAGCTAATGCATTAAACCACAGACAATTTCAGGAATTTCTGTCTGAGCTAAATGTTGGCTATGAAGATGTTCTGTACCACACAGAAGTCCGTTGGCTGAGTCGAGGGAGAGTTTTGAAACGTTTCTATGACTTGCTTCCACAGATTACAGCTTTTCTGCTTTCTTAAAACAAAGAAATACCAGAGCTCAATGATGCAGAATGGAAATGGCACCTTGCCTTTCTGATAGATGTAACAGAGTTACTTAACAGTTTCAATGTGCAACTTCAAGGAAAGGGGAAGCTCATCTGTGATATGCAATCACATGTGAAAGCATTTGAAGTAAAATTAGGCCTCCTCATCAAACAAGTGAAGGAGGAAAATTTCTGCCATGTCCCCACAACTCAAAATTTGTTAGCGGAAAAACCACTGGTTGCATTCCCAAACAAAACATGTGTGGATTCACTGGAAATCTTACTAAAGCAGTTCGAATTTAGATTTAAAGAGCTTCATCTCCATGGACAGGACATACAGCTTTTCCGTAACCCATTTTCTATTGACATTGAAAATGTGGATACAGTTTACTAAATTGAACTGGCTGAACTACAGAATTGTGACTCTCTGAAAGACGCATTCAAGTCAAGCAGCCTTCCTAATTTCTATGCATCTCTCCCCTCTGAGACATATCCTAATCTCAGGAAGCATGCACTCAAAATGGCAACCATCTTTGGCAGCACTTATGTCTGTGAACAGACTTTTTCCAGAATGAAACACCTGAAATCTCCTACCAGATCTAGACTAACTGATGAACACTTGCATCACTTGTTACGACTAGCAGTGACAAATATGGAACCAGACATTGACCATCTCATTAGCTAGAAGCAGGCCCACAGTTCCCATTGAAATATTGGTAAGTTTGTTGAATTAACACTTTACTTGTTCTTCATTTTAAAAATTGTATTTGTTCCGGTTTTGTTTCTGTTTTCTTCTAAATAAGATATGTGCAGTGTGCATAGGCCATAGGAATTTGTTCATAGTTTTTTTTAAAAACTATATTCCGGCCCTCCAATGGTCTGAGGGACCGTGAACTGGCCCCCTGTTTAAAAAGTTTGAGGACCCCTGCTTTTGAGACTACACAGGTCTCTTCATCAGGCATATAGACTAATACAAAATCTGAAGGATAACATATTTATACACAACACAGAAACAAATAATGAAATTAGATAAGTGATGTGAAGCAGAACTATCATTATGGGAGAATGATAAACTGTTGTGACCATAAATATTGGAACAGTTCATAGATAAGGAGTGTGAATGTTTTATTGTCCTCTGATTGGGGTCTTGTTCTGGGTTGTGATGCCCCCACAAGTATGAGGAGCACATGTGCTGCCCCCACAGGTCTGAGGAGCACATTGCTTAGTTGATGTAGAAAGACACTACAATAGGAAGTAAAATGGTTCCACAGTTTGCAAATCTTTTCATGGCCAAGCTTGAAAGGAGCTTTCTGTCCTCAGGTCCTATGATAGTTCTTATATTATAATTTACTGTTCTGCACAGTGACCCTTTTCTGTCTCTTTCTACCACCGCTACAAATGCCTTTAAAATTGTGCGTAAAATGAAAATGGTAAGACCCAGTTGTCTATTTATTGCCACTTTCCTACAAGCAGTAAAAGAGGAACAGCGCAATTCAGGGTTGCAAAGTTCTCCAGAACTGTTGTTTCATGGTAAATTTGCAAAAACAGAGGAGAACTCAAAAATTCAAATACTCTTCATTTTACCTGTTACTTCGTAAAGAATGCTACTAGTAATGACTGTAGTTCTCAGAGGCCATTGTAAAACAATAACATGTGTTGTTCTTATATTATTTAATAGGGCAAGGTGAAATATCATGAACACATCACCAATGGTTTTGAGAACATGCCGGCTGGATTCATTGGAATGCTCAAAGGAGAGAATACTGGGAAAGCAATTATAAAGGCTTAAACTAAGAGAAGAATATTCCAGCGCTGTAAAATAAAAGAAACAAACCAGGGTGCATCCACTGTGTAAAACCTTTAAACCACAATTGTAATGGTGAGGCAAGGAGAGACACACCTGATAGGGTTGTGAAACTTCGGTCACAACACCTACAAACGCATGAAACAGCTGCTGCAGTCTGCACAGGGTCCAAGGACTTGTAATTGAAGATGGCTATAAGGTGCATCATGCCCTGATGAAGTGAGCTGGGACAGCTCAGGAAACACGTAGGCACCAATAAAGCTCCTTGAATTATACCTACAGCAGCGCAGTGTATCATTGCACATAAAAGCCATCTTCAATTACAAGCGCTGTAAAATGACATATCTGCAAGATGTCCTTAAGCAATCAGCTGTGACCACTGACCACACAAAATTAAGTTAATTCAGCTTGCAATGCTCAGCTGTAGTCAGGTATAATGGGTGAAGCTATATCAACATATGAAATAAACACAATTCACATATTAGAAGTCATTTTAGAATAACTTACTTTCTTTAAAGTGAATATTTTGCCATGTGTTTGCCACATATATTTTGCAGATATGATGCATCGTGTTATAAAATGCACCCCAAATTTTCGGGAGAAAAGTATTTTTTTTAATAAAATGGTGGTGCATCTTATAATCCGCTTTTAGGGTTGCTTACCTGGAGGCGGGGCGGCGGCAGTGGAGCGGGGTCCTAGGTTGCAGGGTTGCTGCTGCAGGAAGCTGGCTGCTTCGGAGGCAGGAGTGTTATGATTGAGTCACCGTAGGAGGCAAAAACAGAAATGCTAGCTAAGTCCAGAAAACCAGAGAAGTTGGCAGCTATCGGATTGCAGACCCCTGAACCTATCAACACAACTAGCAGTAGCCGTGGGGGGTTCCTACGATGCCCTAGACCCCTCGATCACAGCCGGAGAATTAAATAGGCCTAAAGAAAGAAAGGGGAAATCTAAACTTCCCCAGAGCAGACCCCAAAGCAATAGGCAGCCCCCAACATATAATGACGGTGAAGTAAGATGAAAATACTAACACAGACAGAAAGATAGACTGAGCAAAGAGGGGCCCAAGCTAACTAGATAGAAAAGGACAGGAAGGCTGCTGTCTGCAATCTGTGAAAAACCCTATGAAAATAAGAGCCAACAGACTGACAGTGAAAAAGGCCCTGAAGACGCTAGGCTTCAAAAAAGCTATGTCAGTACTCAAGAATATACTGAAGACAGAGCTACAGGCAAACGGAGATTCAGCTCCCCCCAGCAGGGAATGGCAGAATACTGAAAAGCAAGGAAAACAAAAAACAAAACAAAAAGCTAACAGGCAAAACAGAAAACTTAGCTTTAGAGGAGCAGGAATCAGACTGGTGTCCTAGAAGTCCACAGAGAAATCACCCGCAGGGCAGAAGGGCGTCGGCAGCCTTATATCCAGTCCGTGATTCCACTCAGCCAGTCATCCTCATTAGACTCAGGTGCCTGATAATCAGGCTCATTACCTTCCTTTACCAGAATAGGGAGTTCACCAGACCCCAGTGACGAAGGGGAAAATGAACTCACAACAGTACCTCCCCCTTGAGGAGGGGTCACCGAACCCTCAACCACGCCACCAGGGCGATCAGGGTGAGCCCGATGAAAGGCACGCACCAATCTTTTGGCATGAATATCAGAGGCAGAGACCCGGGAATTATCCTCCTGACCATAACCTTCCACTTAACCAAATACTGGAGTCTCCATCTAGCCAGACCGGAATCCAGTATTTTCTCTACCTCATATTCCATGTTACCTTCAACCAATACAGGGTCTGGAGGTGCCAACCCAGGAACAACTGGTTCAACAAACCTCTTCAACAAGGACTTATGGAACACATTATGGATTTTAAATGTGACAGGAAGAGCCAAACGAAAAGAGACCGGATTAATTATCTCCAAAATCTTGTAAGGTCCAATAAATCTAGGCTTAAACTTAGGAGAAGCCACCTTCATAGCAATATTTTTTGATGATAACCACACCATATCACCAATCTTAAACTGGGGACCAATGGTCCTATGTCGATTGGAAAACCACTGGGCCTTTTCCTGGGAGAGAGATAACTTATCCACCACTTAGTCCCAGATCTGGTGCATTCTCTCCACCACAGTGTCAACACCTGGGCAGGCAGAAGGCTCCACCTGCCCTGAAGAAAATCGAGGATGAAACCCAAAGTTACAAAAAAAAGGTGACATCAAAGTGGCAGAACTAGCTCTATTATTTAAAGCAAATTCGGCCAAGGGCAAAAATGAAACCCAATCATCCTGATCAGCGGAAATAAAACATCTCAAATACAACTCCAAGGTCTGGTTTGTTCTCTCTGTCTGCCCATTGGTCTGAGGGTGAAAAGCAGAGGAGGACAACTGAATTCCCAGCTTGGAACAGAAAGTCCTCCAAAATCTAGACATAAACTGAACTCCTCTGTCAGATACAATGTTCTCAGGAATCCCGTGTAAGCGAACCACCTGTTGCAAAAACAGGGGCACCAACTCAGAGGAAGATGGCAACTTAGGGAGTGGTACAAGATGAACCATCTTAGAGAACCTATCACAAATCACCCAAATAACAGTCATTCTTTGCGAGACCGGCATATCAGAGATGAAATCCATTGAAATATGGGTCCATGGCCTCCTGGGGACCGGCAAAGGCATCAACAACCCACTAGAGCGAGAACAAGATTTAGACCGGGAGCAAGTCGCACAGGACTGCACAAAATTCCTGACATCATGAGACAAGGTGGGCCACCAAAAAGAGCGACTCACCAGATCTCTAGTACCAAAAATACCTGGATGACCAGCCTATGCAGAGCAATGAACTTCAGACATCACTCTCTTCTTCCACTGGTCAGGAACATACAACTTTCCACTGGGACAACGCTCAGGGTTGTCCTCCTGGAACTCTTGCAGAGCAAGTCTCAAATCGGGCGAGATGGCAGAAAGAACTACCCCTTCGCCTAAGATGGTAGCAGGCTTGGTCATCACAGGAGAATCAGCAAAGAAACTCCTAGAGAGGGCGTCTGCCTTGACATTCTTAGTTCCAGGAAGAAAAGAGACCACAAAATCAAAACGTGTAAAAAACAAGGCCCACCTAGCCTGTCTAGGGTTCAAGCGTTTAGCCGACTCTAGGTAAATCAAATTCTTGTGGTCAGTGAAGACCACAACTTGATGTTTAGCTCCCTCCAACCAATGTCTCCACTCCTCAAATGCCCATTTCATGGCCAACAGTTCCTGATTCCCCACATCATAGTTACGTTCAGATGGAGAGAACTTTCGGGAAAAGAAAGCACAGGGATTCATTTTAGATGTTACAGGATCCTTTTGGGACAAAACAGCTCCTGCACCAATCTCAGAAGCATCCACCTCTACCTGGAACGGGAGTGAGACATCAGGTTGCCGCAAAACCAGGGCGGAGGTAAATCTTCGCTTCAGCTCCTGAAAGGAAGCAACAGCCTCAGGAGACCAATTCAACACATCAGCACCCTTCTTAGATCAGTCAATGGCTTGGCACTACTAGAAAATTTTGCTATAAATTTCCGATAAAAATTAGCAAAACCCAAAAACTTCTGGAGGGCCTTCAAAGAAGTGGGCTGAATCCAATCATAAATGGCCTGTACCTTGGCCGGGTCCATTTCAATAGTTGACGGAGACAAAATAAATCCCAAAAATGAAATCCTCTGTACTCCAAAAAGGCATTTCGATCCTTTCACATACAGGGAATTCACACAATTCTTTCCTGCTATTGAGTACCCTAGGATCTGCGGTATGGCGGGTGATTCTGTTATGATTGAGTCACCGTAGGAGGCAAAAACAGAAATGCTAGCTAAGTCCAGAAAACTAGAGAAGTTGGCAGCTATCGGATTGCAGACCCCTGAACCTATCAACACAACTAGCAGTAGCCGTGGGGGGTTCCTACGATGCCCTAGACCCCTCGATCACAGCCGGAGAATTAAATAGGCCTAAAGAAAGAAAGGGGAAGTCTAAACTGCCCCAGAGCAGACCCCAAAGCAATAGGTAGCCCCCAACATATAATGACGGTGAAGCAAGATGAAAATACTAACACAGACAGAAAGATAGACTGAGCAAAGAGGGGCCCAAGCTAACTAGATAGAAAAGGACAGGAAGGCTGCTGTCTGCAATCCGTGAAAAACCCTATGAAAATAAGAGCCAACAGACTGACAGTGAAAAAGGCCCTGAAGACGCTAGGCTTCAAAAAAGCTATGTCAGTACTCAAGAATATACTGAAGACAGAGCTACAGGCAAAAGGAGATGGCAGAATACTGAAAAGCAAGGAAAACAAAAAACAAAACAAAAAGCTAACAGGCAAAACAGAAAACTTAGCTTTAGAGGAGCAGGAATCAGACTGGTGTCCTAGAAGTCCACAGAGAAATCACCCGCAGGGCAGAAGGGCGTCGGCAGCCTTATATCCAGTCCGTGACTCCACTCAGCCAGTCATCCTCATTAGACTCAGGTGCCTGATAATCAGGCTCATTACCTTCCTTTACCAGAATAGGGAGTTCACCAGACCCCAGTGACGAAGGGAAAATGAACTCACAACACAGGAGATGTTACTGGCCCCAGGCTGGTAGTAGGTGGTTAAAACCCAGAGACCCCACACACTCCATGCTTTTGTGGTGGACTCCGAGAAAATTGCTGCCGGAGATGGTGCATGTGTAGGAGGGGGAGTCCCCGCTGTGTAACCAGACCGGAAACAAGGGGACTGTCACCAAGGTTCCTAGGGGGACATTTTCCAGGGGACATAATTGGAGGACGGACCAGAGAGGGTTATAGAAGGGATGGGGCAGAGCAAGTATAAAAGGAGCTGAGGACGCCAGCAGGGGGCACTCGACAGAGTGGGAGAGGAGAAGCAGGAAGGCTAGAGGGCGCCAGAGAGCCATAGTGAGAGCTAGAAGAAAAGAGCAGCAACTGGAGGGACCGGAGAGAGATTCACCGCAGACAGGAGAGAGACGACACTGAACCGTACAGCAGAGAGACACTGCCCAACTGCGCTTTCAGCTTCCGCCACCGCCCGACTCCAGCCCGCGGCTGCGGCCTGTCCGCCGCCACCCACGGCCTCCGCGGCTCAACTCCAGCCCGTGGCTGTGGCCTACCCGCAGCCACCCGCAGCCTCCGTGGCTCGATTCCAGACCGCAGCTGCAGCCTACTCATCACCGCCTGCGGCCACTGCAGCCCGATCCCAGCCCACGGCTGCGGCTTGTTCACTGCCACCCACGGCTGCCGCTGCCCGGCCTCAATCTCTGGTTGTGGCCTACACGCCTCGAGTCCCGGCCAACACCATCCCACATCCGCTGGGAGGCGCAATGCAGAGGAACTCTACAAGGGCCTGTTGTGCCCCCACTCCACCTGGGCGTAGGAATGCCCGAAGCCTGCACCAAATCCTCGTCGGCTGGGCCCAGCGGCTGAAACTCCGAAACAGCATCGACCACCACTCTGACGGACGTCAGAGGAGGATAAGTGACACGTTGTAGTTAATAACCTATAGATTTCTTGACCCATAGTCGGCCACATCGCGGCCCTATAGTTACCGGTCTCGACCGGGTAGTCGTGTTCGTGTTACCTGTGTATTCTTGTTTTGGTCCCTGCGAGGATAACTGCTGTTAGCTTGTTGGTTACTCAGGATAGTCCCCATAGGGACAAATATATAGAAAAACTTCCATACTAAGTTCATCCCGTCTCCCGTCTCATGACTGCATCCCGCGTACCTGCGAATACTACACATGTGCAATTGAGATCTTGGGAGACAAGATCTTAGTACCGAGATCTTAATCTGAGCATGCGGCACCTCCTGAGTCCGTTTTCCCAGAGTCCACTTCATTGAAAAGCATGGAAACTATGGGGGCTCCAGGCTTTCAACAAATGTTGTCAGAGCCCCTGCACCATTGAAAACCACCTACTACCAGCCTGAGGCCCGCAGCTTGCCCCACTCTTGCCTCCATTAGAAGCTTCCTGCAGCAGCGACTATTGGACCCAGCTCCACGGCAGCCGGTAAGCTACATTCAGATTATAAGACACCCCCCCATTTCCCATTCATATTTTTAGGGGGGAGTGCGTTGTTTTATCATTCGAAAAATACAGTAATTTGACCGTAGTATACTGTAGGGGGCAAAGACCCTGATTAAAGTCACTTACTGGGCTGCTAGCTGTAAATTTTATAAAATCACTGACTTAGCAGGAGATTATCACTAGAGCTCTGTGTAACCCCCACCCCCACTGATTGGCAATTTTTTGCCTACGCACAGTGCGCACTAATAAAAAAGGATGCTACTCTTGTACAAATGTTAAAATGTTAGTATTTTGTATTTCATGTGTTGATCTAGTCGCCAAGTTTTACCTGAACAATTATTGGAGGATTGTGCAACTTCCCCTCCAGCTGCTTTAGCCTTGTAAAATCAAAAAATATTAAAAAAATAAATAATGTCTGTTTTATTATCGACCTTTGAAACTTTATTGTTCTATGTATGAGAATCACTTCACTTTTACTTTGTGTTCTACTATTTAACCCTATACATTATATATCTATGTAAAAAAAACTGACCATCACATCCTTTGGTTGACTACTATTTAATCCTGTTATGACCGGGATATTTTCAACTTCTGAAGTTTTTTTTATTTTTTTACTCCTTCTTCCAAGAGCCATCACTTTTATATTTTTCTGTCAAAATAGCCATATGCCTGTCTTTTTATGAAATGAAGTTCTGAACGACACCATTCATTTTACCATGTAATGTACTGAAAAATTGGAAGAAATTTCAAGCAAGGAAGGGACTGACTGAGACTGAAATTCAGCCTTGGCATTTGAGAGCACACAGGTCCACTTGGTTTGTGGTGAACGTGAAATTTGTTGGTACACTTGTAGGTCATGGGTGATTTGGGTGTATGTCACAATTTCAGAATAAATATGCTATACTTGTGACTGGCCCATCCAACAAGGCCAGAAGCAGGCAAATCACATATTTGCGGTCATGTGGCCGACCACTCTCCCTTGTAATACCGAAGAATCCTAACAGCGTGTAGTGCTCATGATATAAGAATTCAGCAATCTAGAGTTGTAAGAGGAGGGCAGGACGGTAGTCGCAGCCGAGGACACCGGGGCTCTGGTGTTCTGACCTCCTCCCACAGAAATACTTTCAGCATCTACCGGTGTACCTGTTCTTGTTGCTGGTCAGGGATTCAACTGCGGTGCAACCCAGCTCCTGCACACTTGATTCCAGTGCATGAATATGAAATAACGGACACAGATACCGGTTCTGATGCAAAATCAACGCTTTTACTTTCTTCTTCATTGGTCCCGGACACATCAGTTACATCACAGTCAACACAGCATTTCTCCTGCACTTTCCCTTTCTGACTTTCTTCGCCCTCACGTACATTACGGGGTAGTAGCGCTCTTGGCAGCACTGCACCTTCACTACTATAGTGCCTCAGTACATAGGGGATCCAGCTCATCCATTTCGCCCCGGATTTGCCAGCTTCAGCCCTATTGAGGATCTGTCACATCATGAATGTTCTGCGCCCTGCACGACTTTTGGAAAATAATAAAAAGAGAGGCGCAATGAGTGTACCTGTGTTAAGATAAAATTCCCTAACTAAAAAAACAGGGTGCTCACCTTAGAGGGTTGTGCCACCCTTGCACAACCACGGTGTGAACATTAATGGTGGGAGGGGAGTGTGTCCTCTCACCCCAGGAGGGCACTGCACGTGGCTATCAGCAATCTCCACTCTCCTGTTCGGTCCGTCTTTCACCGGCTTCCGGACGTGATCCTGTGACCGACCTCAGCCGTGAGTAAAATGCCAAAGATCCTGGAGCTTCTCAGCGACGCCCAGCAACCGCAGGTCCTCCCACAAACAACTGCCCTCCAAGCTGCTCCTGCCGCTAGTCCTCAAAAAGAGGAAATTTAGTGAAAAGCTGCAGCTCAGCGGCCTATAGAAGCGCTAAAGGAGAGGCAGAAACCAAAAAAACCACTGGGCATTGGAGGAAGAATAAAAGCAGAGTTTTAAACCCCTTTTTTGGTTTCTGCCTCTCCTTTAGCGCTAATATAGACCTCTTTGTTGCAGCTCTGCACGACTTTTGGATCACATTGCCTTCTCTGTTCCTGCTGCTGACGTGAACTGTAACTTGCCCGGGGGGGCTCAGGTTTTATCCAGCACCAGACTGACTGTGCCCGTGCTTCTTCACTTAAACAACGCTGCATAGCTGCTATGTTGTCCTGGGCTTAGAGCCCTTGTGGACACTTCGGGCGTGTTCACCCTTCTGACTAGTTCCTACAGCCTACACTTCCTTAACCCATAGCAGCTCCTCCTACAATTAACTATGTGTGTGCGCTTACTAAACCATCTAGAAACTTCCTATAGCTATACCTAACAAGACCCACTAGTATACCCCCATCTAGTGGTCCATAACAGAGCTACACATACCCAGTCTATGGAACTATATACTAACAGTGCCCTCCACTATTGAACCCGAAGGATGCACTGGCTTACCCTAATCTAAGCATTAACATACGGCATATAATATAACACAATATATTACATCATGGTAACACATAATGTGGCAGTACCAATGAACAGAAGGTAATACACTACGGTGTATTAGATTAGGGTAAGCCAGTGCATCCTTCGGGTTCAATAGTGGAGGGCACTGTTAGTATAGCAGCACCGAAACATCATACGATCTATACATTATTTACAATACACATTACTATTAGAACATCCTTAAAGGGGAAGGTAGCATTAAAGGGATATTCTGCTCAACCCCTTACACAGTCACAGGGTGACTGCAGAACACCTGACAAACCCCTTTAAGGGGGCTATATATAACTCATGTCAGCCATTCATGTAATACAGGGGCTGCTGTAGTCTGACCACACCAAATGGTCGTCTGTCATGACTCACATACAGTGGCCAAATGTGGTTGACACCCTCAAATATGTTATTTTAAATGACTGGTCTCCCGGTGGATGCTATGTGATATAAAGATGTTAAAGGCAACCTGTCATCAGATGTGCCCCATATGAGATACGGCCACCACATTTCACCACTGATATACAGCATTCTATAATGCTGTATATCTGCCCCTTACCCGACCTGCAAGACAAGAAAATTAGCTTTTATTATACACACCTTCTGGTCCTGGTCCTGTGCCTCCCTTCTTCTTATGATGCTGTCCTCCTTCTGTGCTTCGTGTGGATGACACTTACTACGTCATCTACACAGTGTCCTGGCATCACACTCCTGCGCATGCGTACTGAGTACTGACTATTGCAGAGTAGGGCATATACAAGTGCTTCTCACTAAATTACAATATCATCAAAAAGCTAATTTATTTCAGCTCTTCAATACAAAAAGTAAAACTCATATATTATATAGTCATTACAAACAGTGTGATGTATTTCAAGAGTTTATTTCTGTTAATGTTGATGATTATGTATTACAGCCAGTGAATACCCAAAAGTCATTATCTCCATAAATTAGAATACTTTATACCACCAGCTTGAAAAATGATTAAATGATTTTAAAATCCAAAATGTTTGCCTACTGAAATGTATGTGTCACGTCACCGCTTCCTTCTGCCGTACCACCGCTCCCTGTGCCCCGTCAGACTCACCAGATTGCAGCTTCCCGGCGTGTCCCTGTCTGTTCCCCTACTCTGATGACAGCACTTGCTTCCTTCCGGGCGCGCGCTCCCCGCAGCTCTCTCCATGCACGAGCACTTCCTCCTCTCTGAGCCGGTCACTCTTCCTGGTCCTCTCTATGGTCAGGAGGACCCTGACCCGGGAGCACCTCCCCATGCTCCCATATCAGGCCGTCGCTCCCTAGTGACGCTGCCTGATCGTCATTTGCCTTCCCTTGTGATTCTGGCCCCTCTTGCTGGCGTTCGCCGCCGCTACCTCCACGTCTCGTCCCCTGGCTTGCTCTCTCACATTTGTTACCTGTTCTCTTCTATGTTCCAGTGTTCCTGCCTTGCCAGCCCACAGCTCCAGTCTCCTGTGCTCCTGCCGCTCTACTCTGGTCCAGTCTCCTGTGTTCCTGCCGCTCTACCCTGGTCCAGTCTCCTGCGTTCCTTCCGCTCTACCCTGGTCCAGTCTCCTGTGTTCCTGCCGCTCTACCCTGGTCCAGTCTCCTGTGTTCCTGCCGCTCTACCCTGGTCCAGTCTCCTGTGTTCCTGCCGCTCTACCCTGGTCCAGTCTCCTGTGTTCCTGCCGCTCTACCCTGGTCCAGTCTCCTGCGTTACTGCCGCTCTACCCTGGTCCAGTCTCCTGCGTTACTGCCGCTCTACCCTGGTCCAGTCTCCTGCGTCACTGCCACTCTACCCCGGTCCAGGCTCCTGGGTTCCTGCCATTCTACCCCGGTCCAGTCTCTTGTGTTCCTGCCGTTCTACCCCAGTCCAGTCTTCTGTGCTTTTGCCCTAGGTACCAGCTGCCACTGTAATAGTTTCCCCTGGGCCTGTCCCTAACACTCCCTGTATAGGGGGTGGTCCACCTGGTCCGCTTGCCCAGGGGAGGTTCGTTGCCGTGGTCCAGTGGGTTCACCTTCAGGGTTCCTAACAGTACGATCAGGCCATGAATCCCGCTGGTGCCTCAGCAGCCACCCAGAAGGAACTGGCGACTCTACGAGACAACCAGGCCCGCATTATGACTTTCTTAAAGTCTATGGAATCCCGGTTATCGGCACTACAGCCCTCTGATCCCAGTAGTGCCTCTCAGCTGGCCAGTCTCCAGCAGGAACTGGTCCAGCAACGCGATACTCAGGGCCATATTTTAAATTATATGGCCTCGGTGGACAATCGACTCCTCTCTCTCCAGTCTGCCGCGGCTGCCCCCCGTTCAGGCGCCGCTTCCACACCCACCGCCCCATTTAGCTAAGCCTCCGTGGTATGGCGCAGACCCCTGATTGTGCAGGGGGTTCCTTAACCAGTGCCAGTTGCACTTTGAGTTGCTACCTCAGCAATATCCCACGGATCGCGCCAAGGTGGCTTTTATGGTATCTTACTTGGAGGGCGAGGCATTGGCCTGGGTAAACCCCCTCTGGGAGCGAGACGATCCGGTGGTTTCTCAGCTTTCCACGTTCCTCGAGACCTTTCGCAAGGTCTTTGACGAACCGGGACACCTGGCCTCAACTACGGAGTCCCTTTTTAACCTCCGCCAGGGTACTCTCTCGGTGGGCCAATATGCCATTCAGTTTCACACCCTGGCCTCTGAGCTCGGGTGGAATAGCGAGGCTTTGGTGGGAACATTTTGGCGGGGCTTGTCTGCTCGTATCAAGGACGAGCTGGTGGGTCGGGATAATCCCACGTCCCTGGAGGATCTCATTTCCCTGGCGACTCGCATTGACCTGCGATTCCAGGAGCGCTCCCGCGAGTCTGCCAGGGAGAGAAGACTTCCTTGTGTTTCCCTAGCAACCCGCAGCCCCTCCGATCCACGATTTGGCTCTACCTCCGCTGTCCCGGCGTCGGAACCTATGCAGGTAGATCGCCTCAAACCAGCAGAGCAGCGCCGCCAGGAGAGGTTTGACAAGGGACTCTGTCTGTACTGCGGCAGTTCCTCCCATCTTCTGCGCTCCTGTCCGGTGAGGCCGGGAAACGCCTCCGCCTAGGACAGGTAAGAGAGGCCTCCCTAGGTGTTAGTGATACCTCTCCCCCCTTGACCCTTTCTGTCCTATTGAATCTTGGTTCCTCCTGCGTCTCTGAGCTGGCCTATATTGATTCAGGGGCTGCCGGGAACTTCATCCAGCTCGAGGCGGTCAAAAAGTTGCGGATACCTGTCAGATCCTTGGAGTCTCCTCAGCAGTTAGCTTCTGTCGACGGCGCTCCCCTGCAGGAGGTCGTTACCCTGGTCACCGAAGAGGTAGAATTTCAAGTCGGAGCCCTACATCGGGAGAAGATAGCCTTCGTGGTATTGCCCTCGCTATCCCACACGCTCCTCTTAGGTCTTCCGTGGTTAAGGACCCATGAGCCCGTCCTCGATTGGCGATCTGGGGACATTCTTCGTTGGGGTCAGTCGTGCCACTCTTCATGTCTTCTTCCCGTTCAGCCAATCAAGTCGCCTAGGATTCCAGTGGCGCCCGTGGGTTTGCCTTCAGCCTATTGGTCCTTCGCAGATGTTTTCAAACAAAAAGGCAGAGTGCCTGCCCCCACATCGTCCTTATGACTGCCCCATCGATCTCGTGCCAGGTTCTACACCACCCCGGGGCCGAATTTATCCCTTGAATCCTCTCGAATCTCGAGCCATGTCCGAGTACGTCCAGGAAAATCTGGCTAGAGGCTTTATCTGGAAGTCTTCCTCACCCGCAGGCGCGGGCTTCTTTTTCGTGAAGAAGGATGGGGCTCTTCGTCCATGCATCGACTACCGGGGCCTCAATGATATCACTATCAAGAACAAGTACCCGCTTCCCCTTATTTCTGAGCTGTTCGATCGATTGGGGGGGCACGAATTTTCACCAAACTGGATCTCCGTGGGGCCTACAATCTCATCCGCATTCACCCTGGTGACGAATGGAAGACCGCGTTCAACACCAGGGATGGCCACTACGAGTATTTGGTCATGCCCTTCGGCTTGTGCAATGCTCCCGCAGTGTTCCAGGAATTGGTGAATGACATTTTCCGAGATCTCCTGTACTCTTGTGTGGTAGTGTATCTGGACGACATTCTTGTCTTTTCCTCGGATTTGGCTACCCATAGGAAGAGTGTTCGTCTAGTTCTCTCACGCCTGAGGGAGAATCGCTTGTATGTGATACTGGAGAAATGCTCCTTTGAACAAACCTCTCTTCCGTTCCTGGGGTACATTGTTTCTGATTCAGGCTTAAGCATGGATCCAGAGAAAGTGTCAGCCGTGCTCAACTGGCCGCAACCTCATGGAGTCAAGGCAATTCAACGATTCCTGGGTTTTGCCAATTACTACCGGCAATTCATCCCTCATTTTTCGTCCTTGACCGCACCCATCTCCTCTCTGATTCGTAAGGGGGCCAACCCGCATGTTTGGACCTCAGAGGCCGAAGAATCCTTCCTTGCCCTGAAGCAAGCCTTTGCTTCTGCTCCAGTTCTTCACCACCCGGAGACTAACAAACCTTTTATTTTGGAGGTGGATGCTTCTGCCTTCAGGGCCGGAGCCGTACTCTCCCAGAGATCCCCGTCCAGACGACTGGTCACCTGCGGCTTCTTCTCGAAGATGTTCTCCTCTCCGGAACGCAATTACTTCATTGGTGACAGTGAGCTTTTGGCCATCAAGATGGCGTTGCAGGAGTGGCGGTACCTTTTGGAAGGAGCTGTGCATCCTTTTAAGATCTACACGGACCATAAGAACTTGGCTTACATCCGATCGGCACAGAGACTAAATCCACGACAAGCAAGATGGTCTTTGTTTTTCGCTCGGTTCGATTTTAAATTGCACTTTTGCCCGGGTAGTAAGAACCTCAAGGCTGATGCGTTGTCCAGATCCTTTCTTGCGACCGATGCCGAGGAAGACCCTACGCACATCCTGGATCCCTCCAAGATCATCACACTGGCACCCTTCTGGTTGTCAAACCTACCACCGGGTAAGACCTTCGTCCCAGTGACCAAACGGAAACGAGTCCTGCATTGGGGTCATGCTTCCTAGATTGCAGGCCATGTTGGGTTGAAAAAGACCCTTCGTCTGGTCTCACACTACTATTGGTGGCCTACTCTTCCCCAAGATGTTTGTAGCTTTTTAGCCTCGTGTCCATCCTGTGCCAAAAACAAGGTTCCCAGGCAATTACATTCTGGACTCTTGCACCCGCTTCCAGTTCCTTCGGCCTCCTGGCAGTACATTGCTATGGACTTTATCACTGACCTACCTCGCTCTTCTGGATGTACTGTCATTCTGGTCGTTGTGGATAGAGTCTCCAAGATGGCCCATTTCATCCCCCTGTCTGGACTCCCTTCGGCTCCTGAATTGGCGAAGATTTTTATCCACCATATTTTTCGTCTCCATGGCTTCCCTCAATGTATTGTCTCTGATAGAGGAGTCCAGTTCACCTCCCGATTTTGGAAAGCGCTCTGCAAGTTTATGAACATCACGCTGGATTTCTCCTCCGCTTATCACCCTCAGACCAACGGTCAAGCAGAGCGTACTAATCAAATTTTGGTTAATTACCTCTGTCACTTCTCCAACGCTCACCAGAACGACTGGTCTGACTTGCTTCCATGGGCCGAATTTGCATATAACAACCACGCCAACGAATCTTCTGCCAAGTCTCCCTTCTTTATCGTCTACGGGCTACATCCAGGCGTGCCTCTACCAGTTCCTCCTGTTTCGGGTGTGCCGGCCGCTGATCTTCTGTCTGGGGAGTTCTCCAGGATCTGGCAGGAGACCAAAACCTCAACTCGAACAAGCGCAGGTTCAGATGAAGAGACGCGCAGACAAAAGGCGCTTGGATCCACCTCTCTATCATCCTGGCGACAGAGTGTGGTTATCCTCCAAGTTCATCCGCCTTAGGATTCCTTCGCACAAATTGGGTCCCCGGTATGTTGGACCCTT
Source organism: Dendrobates tinctorius (assembly GCF_039654945.1). NCBI lineage: Eukaryota > Metazoa > Chordata > Amphibia > Anura > Dendrobatidae > Dendrobates > Dendrobates tinctorius. The sequence continues at coordinate 12,086,825 of NW_027361858.1, read as the reverse complement.
CGAGGTCTTGTCTCGCATCAACGACATCTCTTACAAGTTAAAGTTCCCTGCCTCGCTTCGCATCCCCAATTCGTTTCATGTTCCTCTTCTGAAACCTGTGGTCCTCAACCAATTCCATGCCACTACCACCCGCACCCGCCAGCCTGTTTCCGCCGATGATGTCTTTGAGGTTAAAGACATTCTCGCAATGAAAAAGCTAAGGGGAAAGACCTTGTTTCTGGTCGATTGGAAAGGTTTTGGCCCTGAGGCGAGATCCTGGGAGCCTCGGGAGAACATTCAAGCTCCCCGGATTTTGGCAAGATTTCTCTCCAGCCTTGGGAGGGGGGCACGTAAGGAGGGGAGTACGGTCACGTCACCGCTTCCTTCTGCCGTGCCACCGCTCCCTGTGCCCTGTCAGACTCACCAGATTGCAGCTTCCCGGCGCGTCCCCATCTGTTCCCCTGCTCTGATGACAGCGATTACTTCCTCCCGGGCGCGCGCTCCCCGCAGCTCTCTCAATGCGTGAGCACTTCCTCCTCTCTGAGCCGGTCACTCTTCCTGGTCCTCTCTATGGTCAGGAGGACCCTGACCTGGGAGCACCTCCCCATGCTCCCATATCAGGCCGTCGCTCCCTAGTGACGCTGCCTGATCGTCACTTTTCCTTCCCTTGTGATTCTGGCCCCTCTTGCTGGCGTTTGCCGCCGCTACCTCCACATGTCGTCCCCTGGCTTGCTCTCTCACATTTGTTACCTGTTCTCTTCTATGTTCCAGTGTTCCTGCCTTGACAGCCCACAGCTCCAGTCTCCCGGGCTCCCGCCGCTCTACCCTGGTCCAGTCTCCTGTGTTCCTGCCGCTCTACCCTGGTCCAGTCTCCTGTGTTCCTGCCGCTCTACCCTGGTCCAGTCTCCTGTGTTCCTGCTGCTCTAACATGGTCCAGTCTCCTGGGTTCCATCCGCTCTACCCCGGTCCAGTCTCCTGTGTTCCTGCCGTTCCACCCCGGTCCAGTCTCTTGTTTTCCTGCCGTTCTACCCCGGTCCAGTCTTCTGTGCTTCTGCCCTAGGTACCAGCTGCCGCGGTAATAGTTTCCCCTGGGCCTGTCCCTAACACTTCCTGTATAGGGGGTGGTCCACCTGGTTCGCTCGCCCAGGGGAGGTTCGTTGCCGTGGTCCAGTGGGTTCACCTTCAGGGTTCCTAACAGTATGTTCAATAAATGCACTCAGTACTTGGTCAGGCTCCTTTTGCATCAATTACTGCATCAATGCGGCATGGCATGGACGCAATCAGCCTGTGGCACTGCTGAGGTGTTGTGGAAGCCCAGGTTGCTTTGATACCAGCTTGTCTGTGTGGCGCCCCTGCGGTCTCAGTCGCCACAGGGTACTGCACTTCATTCAGAGGTGTGGTACTCTGCTCTCAGGTAAGGAAGGGGCACTGCCAGGACTCACACACCCAGCATCCAACACTAATACTCATCTGGTCAGGCGGGAGTTAAGTAGAGGCTGTGGGTGTAGGAAGTTAGGAGGAGTCAGAGTGTGATAAGCAGAGAGCTGTTAGACTAGAAGAACAGTCTAGAAGGGGAGCTGAAGCTGAGTGCAGCTTGTTCCCATACTACAGATACTACAGAAAGAGAAGCAAGAGAGAAGAAAAGGCTACAGTAGTGGAGAGGAAGAAAGGTCTCAGGGCACAGATAGGGAGAATCCATCCGTGGGGCCTGTATCCACCTGTCCTCACCAGGTGGAAGAACCAGGTTGCAGTAAGGGGACCGGCCACAAAACTAGTGGAGAAACTAAGGACTCAGCTAGAAAACCGGAGGCTGGAGTATTTGCAGGTGCTGCAGCCACATCCATACACATTTGCTGAAAAGGCAGACATATAGGATCCAGGGGTCTGACCAACGTCGCCTGGCACGATCCGAGTCTGCTGAATCGGGACACTGTGTATGAAGACAGGGCAGGAGAGGCGGTAGCCAGCGTAGTGAGACGGCCAGGAAAGGAACATCTAAGGGAGCCCTGGCAATGTGCACCCCAAGCTATCTTGACGCTGAGGTGGAGGAGATGAGCCGCCGGCTCCTCAGGTCTCACGTGACCGTGGTATCTGACTGGAAAGCTGCTCTTGTGGATAAAGCGTGCGAGCAGCAGATGAGCGGGCAGCCGGCATCTCCGCCCCCAACTGAGGAGTCTGGCACCGGAGACACAGGGGTGGGAGGTAAGATGACCAATACTGATCCGGTAGCCGTGGACACCCTCATACAGTAAGGCTCTATGATACCCCGCCAGTCCGACCATCTGGCCGGGTACACCAATACAGGACTGAGATAAACCCAGTGGTCTGCTGGAGACAGCAGTCATCCTGCTGCAGCCAGAAAAAGAGTCCCAGGAGGTGCGCGCAGAGTGGGTGACATTCTGGTGGGACCACTCCGGCGCCGACCTGATGGGATTCCCCGGAGAGGATCAAATCATTAGCAAGGAAGAATATCACCGACAGCTCATGCACCGGAGGCAGGAGAAGGAGGAGGTTCATGAGGCTGAACGGGTGGCTATTGAGGAGAGGAACTTACGGGCTAAGGCGCAGGCACGCAAAGCCAAACATGAAGACAGGGGTCCATGGAGACAGGGTACTGTCATCGCCTTCCATTTGAAAGCTGGTTGGGGATTTATTAAAGAGCCCGGACTGTATGCAGAGGTGTTCAGCACCCGGCGGGGTGTAGAGTCTGATCTTATGGAGGGGCACCCTGACAGGGATCTCTACCCGGGAGACCATGCCTCATACACCCGACACTGGGGAAAAAAAGAGTGGTACGCCTTGCACGCATACCGGTGTTCACGGGGGGGAGGCTGCAACACCTAGCCCCCTTGTAGTTCACCCAACATGCCTGAATCAACAGCCGGCTCGGAGACACAGGCAGAAACCCCCAAGTCCACAATAACACCAGCCCCTACAGTTCCATCAACCACCAGTACCAGGGCCAATCAGGCAGGGCCAGACTGGGACAAAAAAGTACCCTGCCAGACAAACCCCACCAGCCTGCATACTATAACGATCCCCCCACACCCGATCAGTGGATTTTGCTATACTTTGTCGTGCCCTTCAGCACTCATCTTAAAGGCGTTATTTGAAGTGCCATGTGTGAATGCCGCCGCAGTGCGCGTGATCGACCTCTTCTTTAGAGCACCGGTTCTCGGGATCATGGGGGTCCCAGCGGTCAGACCTCAGCAACTATATAGGTCTCGTGATAGGGGATTACATTTAATAGGTTTTCCAATACATACTTATATGCATATATATTTTTCGGACTATAAGACGCACCTAGGTTTTAGAGAAAGAAATTAGTGGGGAAATAAATGAAGCAAAAAATGTGGTCAATTCTGTACTTAATATCCCCTATCCTGGTAAATATGGTCCCATCATCCCCATCCTGGTACAACTGGCCCCCCATCCCTATCCTGGTATGCATGGCTCCCTCATCCCTATCCTGGTATGCATGCCTCCTCATGCCCATCATGGCATGCATGGCCTCCTCATCCCTATCCTGGCAGGAATGATCACCCTCATCCCTATACTGGTATGCATGGCCCCATCTGGTCCTAGTATAAATTGCTTCTCATCCCTATCCTGGTAGAAATGGTCCACCTCATCCTTATCCTGGCAGGAATGATCGCCCTCCCCCCTATCCTGGTATGCATGGCCACATCCTTAACATGGTTTGATTGGCCCCCATCCCAGTCCTGGTATGCATGGCCCCATCCTTATCCTGATAGAATTAGTCCCATCCTTTCCTTATCCTGGTATGCATGGCCCCATCAGAAAAGATTAAAAAAAAAAAAAACCATTACACTTACCTTCCCGGTGCTCCCTCGCAGCGTCTTGCTCCATTGCCAGAAACTGCTTTATGATTGTAAGCAGCGCATGGCAGGGACGTCATGTGCTGCTATCAAGCTGAAGTTAAGACAGCAGGAGACAATAAATGTAGTGACAAATAAACAATTTTGCAGGCCTACATGGATCATAAACTTCTTTAAGCAGTTACGTGACCTCACAGTATTAAGACACAAGCAGAGTAAGATGAATAATCTATAGTATCTACCATTAGATATGCTTGCTGAGATAGGATAGAATTGAATAGAAACATGCAGGAGTTGAGTGAACTCAATACCATTAGATATGCTTGCTGACGTTGAATAGAATTGACTGGAAACATGCAGGATCAATGCAGGCATTGAATGAACTAAATACCATTATACTGCGGTGCACATTATACTGTGGGGAACTAAATAGGGCCATTATACTGTGGGGTACTATGTGGGACACATTATAGTGTGAAGCACTATATGGGGCTATTATACTGTTGGATTTTTGACAATTCACAGCTGTCATCAATCCCAACTACCATTACACCGATTTCCACCTGTTGGAATTTGTTTGGTGCAACAACTCCATTCCTGTCTAAGAGTGTTTAGTTGCTAGATTGTTATGCTGTTTATAAGGTTAGAACAAAAAAAACTACCGGAAGCTCACACAGGGATAGCATGTGACTGTATTTCCTGTTTTACCTGTGCCTGTGTATGAGAAAAGTTGCCTGCTGCATATGCTGCACAGATAGAGACACACAAATGATTTATTCCTGATCTATTAAACTTGCCATCTATTGTTCCTGTTTGTTTCGGAATAAAGAAGCTCTGTTGGCACACGTTTGGAGAATATCCTGAATAATCCGCTGCCAACACCACCACACCAGGACAATCGGGATGAGTCAGGCAATGTGCCAGAATTGGAACATCTAATATGATGTGCCAATTCTGGAGAGGCTTCAGACTGGTATTTTTGGGCTGGAAAGAGTCCAATAACCAGGGACCTTCAAAGCCTGATAATATCAACACACAGCTGTCTGCTTTACCTTGGCTGGTTATTAAAAATAGGGGGACCCCCACATAATTATTTTTTTATTTATTTAGGTAAATAACGCTGAACACCCTTTAGTGACACATGAAATGAATAAAAGGTTGCATGTTTATTATATGTCGCTTGTTTGTAAAATTATATGTCTACAGGATATCTATGTATTCTATTTATCTATTCTATGTGGGGCAGTTATACTGTGGAGCACCATGTGGGGCCCTTTGGACTATATGGGAAATCCAAGGGGTTCAATACTTAAATTGTAAGGGCTGAAAAGTTGTAAGATATGCTCTTCCATGACCCTGCTGAATAGTATTTATTTTTTTTGCTGGGGGGGGCAATTAATGTGTGACTCTGATGTGTCCTCTTCTATGGTAGTAGTAATGCAGTGAACAGAACGGGGTCATGCATGACACCACTGCTTCCATGGAAGTGGAAGGGGAGGGTCACACAATACACCACTGCTCCCATAGAAATGTTTGACCCCCGCTCTGTCCACTTATATGGGAGCAGTGCTGTAATGAGTGACCCCACTGGGGTAATGTGTGACCAGACTCTCTTAACTTCTATGGAAGTAGTAATATAGTGGACACTACACTACTACTCCCATAGAAGAAGATGGAGCGGTGTCACATCTTACATACATTAGATACTGCGTATCTAATCCCATACTCTGTGATACTCTCCGCTGAGCTCAATATCTAATCCCATCAAGAGATAAATTACAATGAGCCCTGTATCTAATCCCAGCATGTGTTACGCTAAGCTTTTCTAATCACGTACATGATATACTCCATGTATCTAACCCCAGCTCATGATACAGCGAGCAGCACCAACTAACAGAATCGGTGCTGATGTCCTCGGTGACACTGTCTACTTGTCAGTAATCACTGAAGTCACCAATCACTCACTGTGATTCTAAACATCATTCTTTCTTATCCAGTTTCAAACACCCAGAAGGGGAGGAGGGGAGACCTCATACACATGGGAGCAGACACCACCCACATTTACTGCAGTCCTAATGCGAGCTAGTTGTACACTAGGTTTTCATTGCGAATTTCAGCAGCTGCTCCCCCTAGTGTTTAATAGTGGAAATACCAAACATTTTTAAATTCTTTATCACGTTTCTCTTCATTAAAAAACACATAATATTTTTAAAAAATAGATATTAATGCTTTAAATTTTTTCAGTTGTTGAAAAAACTTTTTTTGATGACAGCTTCCCTGAAAGTGTGGCTTGCCTATGTGAATAGTCTTGTAATTGACCACCAATCGTTATTACTGCTCATCAGTTGTTCACTGCTGCAATTTGAGTGGTGTAAATTTATCCTTTTAAGGGTGAGGTAATTTGAAATCTAACACTCAAAACTTTGATGATAATAATAATCTTTATTTATATAGCACCAACATATTCCGCAGCGCTTTACAGTTTAACAGTTTCAAAACACAAGTCATAAGTAACAAAGTTAACAATACAATAATTAAAGCAAAATAAGACGAAATAAGACGACTCTGCTCGTGAGAGCGTACAATCTACAATGAGGTGGGGGAGATACAGAGTACAGGTGTGTATTTACAATGGTGTATTTACAATGATGGTCCAGCCATCTTGCGGGAGTGAGGGATGGATGGAGATAGCCCATTCACTATACATGCACATTGAAGCTATGCAAATTGTGGATAGTCCTAATATTAGTTCACCTGTAAAGCAAGGTGTCTAGCAATGGTCTGGTCCCCTCTTCCCATAAAGAACATACAAGTAGAGTTGAGCGAAACAGGTCGGTCAGATTCAAAAGTCGCCGACTTTCGCCAAAGTCGGGTTTCGCCGAGCGAAACCCGACCATAGCATGAGGTCGGCCATGCGGTCTGCGACCCGAGCACCAAAGTCGGATTTCACAGAATGCTTGCACGTGACTTTTTTTTTTTCAGCCAAAGAGCAAGGACGTACACTGTGGGCAACGAGATGACATGTGCAGCATCCGGGGAGAGAGAGAGATTTCGCGCACTTTAAAAAAGCGGTCCGGCATGTAGGTGTGTTTCCTGTCCTCCACTCCCTGCCGACTTTGCTTCCCCATTGACTTGCATTGGGTTTCATGTTTCAGTCGGACCTTCGACTTTTCACGATAGTCGGCCGATTTTGTTCGACTCGACTTTTGAGAAAGTCGGGTTTCATGAAACTCGACTCGACCCTAAAAAAGGCAAAGTCGCTCATCTCTTCATACAAGGGCTTCTCGCTAATTTAAAATATCTTCAAAAAGTTAATTTCAGTTCTTTAATACAAGAGTCATTACAAACAGATTGATCTATTTAAAGTGTTATTTCTGTTAATGTTGATGATTATGGCTTACAGCCAATGAAAACCCAAAAGTCTTTATAAAGAACATACAAGTGCTTCTCACTAAATTAAAGAGGGGGAGTATGTAGTTACCTGGTCCAGGTTATGACTGTCCCTTTAACCCCTTTCTGCCATGAGACGTACTATCCCGTCCATGTGCCCTGGGACTTAATTCCCAGGGACGGGATAGTACGTCATAGTGATCAGCGGTGCCCAAGTGGTGAGCGCTGCTGATTGCGGCCGAGTGTCAGCTGATTATCACAGCTGACACCCGGAACAATGTGTCAGGGGCGTTCACGGACCGCCCCCAACACGTTAACCCCTTGCACACCGCAATCAAACACGATCGCGGTGTACCGGGGGTTAAAGGGAAGCATCGGCAGGGAGGGGGCTCCCTCCGTGCTTCCCTGAGTCCCCCACAGCAGCGCAATGTGCAGCGCTGCTGCGGGGGACTCCTTCCCTGAATCCAAGAAGGCAACGGGGGCCTGCAGGGAGCTGGCTTCCTCAATGCCTGCAAAGCGCAGGTATGAGGAAGTCTGCAGCAGTGCCTGTGACAGATCGCTGATCTGTCACAGTGATCTGTGATGTGACAGATCAGCGATCTGTCACAGGACAGTGATGTCCCACCTGGGACTATGTAATACAGTTAAAAAAAAAGTGTTAAAATAATTTTTAAAAAGTCGCCAAATAAATTAGAAGAAAAAAAAATTCCCCCAATAAATCCATTTTTTGGAAATAAAAAAAAAAAAACAATGAAAGCACACATATTAGGTATCGCCGCGTCCGTAACAACCTGCCCTATAAAACTGTCCCATTAGTTAACCCCTTTAGTGAACCCCTTAAAAAATAAAATTAAAAACAAAGCAAAAAATAATGATTTATTATCATACCGCCAAACAAAAAGTGCAATAACACGCGATCAAAAAGACACATATAAATATCCATGGTACCGCTGAAAACGTCAGCTTGTCCCGCAAAAAACGAGCCAGCGAAAAAATAAAAAAGTTATAGCTCGCAGAATAAAATGATGCAAAAATAATTATTTTTTACATAAAATAGTTTTCATTGCATAAAACCGACAAAACATAAAAAAAAGACCTAAATGAGGTATCGCTGTAACCGTACTGACCCAAAGAATAAAGCCGCTTTATCAATTTTATCGCACGTGGAACGGTGTAAACGCACCCCCCCAAAAGAAATTCATGAAACGCTGGTTTTTGTTCATTCTGTGTCCCAAAATTCGGAAATAAAATGCGATCAAAAAAGTCACGTGCCCGAAAATGGTACCAATAAAAACATAAACTCGTCCCACAAAAAATAAGACCTCACATGACTCGGTGGGTCAAAATACGGAAAAACTATAGCTCTCAATATGTGGTGATGCAAAAACTATTTTTACAATAAAAAGCGTCTTTTAGCGTGTGACAGCCGCCAAACATAAAAACCGCCATAAATAGTAAATCAAACCCCCCGTTATCACCCCCTTAGTTACGGAAAAATAATAAAATTAAAAGAAAATGTATTTATTTCCATTTTCCCATTAGGGTTAGGGCTAGGGCTGAGATTAGGGTTACGGGTGTGTTGAGGTTAGGGTTGGAGTTAGAATGGAGTTAGAATTGGGGGTTTCCACTGTTTGGGCACATCAGGTGCTCTCCAAATGCAACATTGCGTCTGATCTCAATTCCAGCCAATTCTGAATTGAAAATGTCAAATGGTGGTCCTTCCCTTCCAAGCTCTGCCATGCGCCCAAACAGTGTTTTACCCCCACATATGGGGTATCAGCCTACTCAGGACAAATTGCAATACAACTTTTGGGGTCCAATTTCTCCTGTTACCCTTAGGAAAATAAAAAATTGGGGGCAAAAATATCATTTTTGGGGAAAAAAAATGATTTTTTTATTTTCACGCCCAGGCGTTACAAACTTCTGTGAAGCACTTGCGGAGTTCAAAGTGCTCACCACACATCTAGATAAGTTCCGTGGGGGGTCTAGTTTCCAAAATGGGGTCACTTGTGGGGAGTTTTAATGGTTTAGGTACATCAGGGGCTCTCCAAACGCACATGACACCCGCAGACCATTCCATCAAAGTCTGCATTCCAAAACGTCACTACTTTCCTTCCGAGACCCGATGTGTGCCCATACAGTAGTTTTCTCCCACATATGGGGTATCAGCGTACTCAAGACAAATTGGACAACATCTTTTGGGGTCCAATTTCTCCTGTTACCCTTGGGAAAATAAAAAAATTGGGGACTAATTGATCATGTTTGTGGAAAAAAAACGATTTTTTTATTTTCATGCCCAGGCATTATAAACTTCTGTGAAGCCCTTGGGGGTTCAAAGTGCTCACCACACATCTAGATAAGTTCCATGGGGGGTCTAGTTTCCAAAATGGTGTCATTTGAGGGGGATTTCCACTGTTTAGGTACATCAGGGGCTCTCCAAACGCGACATGGTGTCCGATCTCAATTCCAGCCAAAAACGTCAAATGGCGCTGCTTCCCTTCCGAGCTCAGCCATGCGCCCAAATAGTGGTCTACCCCCACATATGGGGCATCAGCGTACTCAGGACAAATTGCACAATTTCTTTTAGGGTCCTGTTACCCTTGGAAAAATAAGAATTGAGGGTGAAAAGATCATTTTTGTGGAAAAAATATGATTTTTTAATTGTATGGCTGTATGTTATAATCTTCTGTGAAGCCCTTGGGGGTTCAAAGCTCTCACCACACATCTAGATAAGTTCCTTGGGGGGTCTAGTTTCCAAAATGGTGTCAATTGTGAGGGGTTTCCACTGTTTTGGTACATCAGGGGTTTTCCAATCGAGACACGGTGTTCGATCTCAATTCCAGCCAAAAACGTCAAATGGCGCTGCTTCCCTTCCGAGCTCTGCCATGTGCCCAAATAGTGGTTTACCCCCACATGTGGGGCATCAGCGTACTCAGGACAAATTGCACAATAACTTTTAGGGTCCTGATACCCTTGGGAAAATAAAAATTGGGGGTGAAAAGGTCATTTTTGTGGAAAAAATATGATTTTTTAATTGTACCGCTGTACGTTATAAACTTCTGTGAAGCCCTTGGGGGTTCAAAGTTCTCACCACATATCTAGATAAGTTCCTTGGGGGGTCGTTTCCAAAATGGGGTCACTTGTGGGGGGTTTCCACTGTTTAGGTACATCAGGGGCTCTCCAAACGTGACATGGCGTCCGATCAGAATTCCAGCCAATTTTGCATTGAAAAAGTCATACAGCGCTCCTTCTCTTCTGAGCTCAGTCATGCGCCGAAACAGTGGTCACCCCCACATATCAGGTATCAGCGTACTCAGGACAAAGTGCACAATAAATTTTGCAGTCCAATTTCTCCCATTACCCTTGGTAAAATAAAAAATTGAACCTGAAGTATTTTTTTTGTGAAAAAAAGTTAAATGTTCATTTTTTTTAAATATTCAAAAAATTCCTGTGACACACCTAAAGGGTTAATAAACTTTTTGAATGTGGTTTTGAGCACCTTAAGGGGTGCAGTTTTTAGAATGGTGTCACTTTTGGGTATTTTCTATCATATAGACCCCTCAAAGTGGCTTCAAATGTGATGTGGTCCGTAAAAATAAAATGGTGTTGCAAAAATGAGAAATCGCTGGTCAATTTTTAACCCTTATAACTTCCTAACAAAAAAAAAATTGGTTCCAAAATTGTGCTGATGTAAAGTAAACATGTGGGAAATGTTAGTTATCAAGTTTTTTGTGTGCCGTATCTCTGTGATTTAAGGGCATAAAAATTCAAAGTTGGAAAATTGCGACATTTTCAAAATTTTTGCCAAATTTCCATTTTTTTCACAAATAAACGCAAGTTATTTGAATGAAATTTTACCACTATCATGAAGTGCAATATGTCACGAGAGAACAATGTCAGAATCACCGGGATCCATAGAAGCGTTCCAGAGTTATGACCTCATAAAGGGACAGTGGTCAGAATTGTAAAAATTGGCCCGGTCATGAACCTGCAAACCACCCTTGGGGTTAAATACCTCTGGACTGTGAGTAATCCTGTACACTACAGCTCACATTCTAGCAACCCCTTTTACTGTTATTAGACTTGTGTTTTCATTTAATCCATGTTTTTTCTAGGTATTTTCTCATTTGTTGTATTCCAGGACCATCTGCTGGTGAAATGTTTACAATGTAAACTTTTGACATGAGAACTGAGGTTTCAACAGGAGGGGCTATTCCAGTTTCTGCCTTGTCTAGACCAAGAGAGCTGGGAAAACCCCTGTCTGGGACAAGCTGTCTCTGAGAGCAGAGCACATGTGGAGACTCCCTTTCTCCAAGATCCTCTGGTAGGCTTAACAAGCTTAGAAATCACCTTAGGACTCCCAGGTTGGTGAAATACTCTTGCTATGCAAAATCTTCTGCATAAAGCTGCACGGTGGCTCAGTGGTTAGCGCTGAGTCCCTGGTTCGAATACCACCAAGGACAACATCTGCAAGGAGTTTGTATGTTTTCCCTGTTTTTGCGTGGGTTTCCTCCGGGTTCTCTGGTTTCCTCCCACATTCCAAAGACATACTGATAGGGAATTTAGATTGTGAGCCCCATCGGGGACAGCGATGATGATGTGTGCAAACTGTAAAGCGCTGCGGAATATGTTAGTGCTATATAAAAATAAAGATTATTAAAGCTACAAAAGACTGTGAATCGCTGTATAACAACTTAAAAGCACTACATCTAAAGGAGTAGGTTCTTAAAGTTCCGAAGCCTCAATTCCATGTTAGAATCAAACTCTGTACTGTATTTGCTGTGGTTTACCAACGTGAGCTGTGAAGAATTTACTCCATGTCATATTTCCCCGTTCCTGTGAAAATGTCTGTGGTCATTATCGTGGGGGTGGATAGCAGTGAATGGAAAGCCCCCATTACAATGGCTTTACAGTAACATAGTTATGTAGGTTGAAAAAAAGTCCTGGAGCCATCAAGTTCAACCTTTTTCCACCAACAGAAAAAGGTGGAGGAAGAAACCTCCAGCGATGAAATCAAGAAGGAAAGTTATCTTTTTTTGTAAAAAAAATTTTTAAAAAAACTTTTATTCAGTACAGTAGTACATTAAAAAAGACATGAATCCTCGTCATCACAACCTGGGATGAACAACGAACATGTTTCAGCTAAGAGCCTTAATCATGGTATGCCATGATTAGCAATAAGATTACTCTGTACTAGGTGCATTACTAAATACAGTGTGTCCGTAAAGTCATGGTGCACTTTTGACCAGTCACTGGAATGCAACAAAAGACGATAAAAATGTGAAATCTGCTCCAAATAAAAGGAAAACTCTCCCAGTATCTGTAGGATGATGTGGCAGCATGTGCACATACGCAGATGATGACGTAACACCGAAAACAGAGAATCACAGACGTTATTCACTGAGTGGCAAGAACTTCCCTATCGTTTGGATGTGTGTAAGGGCAACAAATGGAGCCCACATCGAACTGCACTGAATAGGTTTGAAACTGGGAGAGTTTTTCTTTTATTTGGAGCAGATTTCACGTTTCTATTGTTTTTTGTTGCTTTCCAGTGACTGGTCAAAAGTGCACCATGACTTTACGGACACACTGTATTTATCTACATCAAATCTTATTTGCTAAGTGTTTGCCCATTCAGCCATCATATTCAGATCATTGTGCAATATTATAATGTCAAGGTCAGATTTTAAAATCCTACATACCATGTTTTCCGGTGTATAAGGCGACTTTGTAACCCCTGAAAATCTACTTAAAAGTCGGGGGTCGTCTTATACGCCGGATGTCGTCTTATATGCCAAGTGTGTGGTGCCTCCAGGAGTATGGCCGCCACAGTGGCTTCGCCTTCCTTCAGGGAGGGTAATGCCAGGCTTGGAAGCAGTGAAGGGTCTCTCTCGCAGTTAACCTATACATGCAACACAGTTCCACTCCAGGCCAGCAGGGGGAACTCTGAACCGGAATTGAAGGGAGGAGTGCTCTATGAGGGCCAAGAGGAAGGAGTGGTCAGTTAGTGTGAGGAGGGTGAAGTGCGGAGATCGAGCGGAGAGGAAAGGCTCATCTCCAGTGAGAGCGCATGATCTGGAGCCTGGTCTCCACGGTTGTACGGATACTAATGGTCCCGCAACAGACACCAGAGGAGTAGGAGGCTGTAAATGCCCTACGCCCATCTAAGACTCGGAGGCACAACAGCACGGAGTGAACCAAGAGAGGAATAGCGGCTACAGCTGTCTGCCATACGAGGAGTGCTAGTAGAAGAGAATTAGGAGGAACTTCAGTGTAACTCAGTACTAGGAGTACTTCACTCAAGCGCTAGGGAAGGAGACTGCACAGCCCATCTGCTGAGAGGGAATCCTGAGCTCCTTCCAGGCTAGCCTGCTCCGGTACCATCTGTAATCAGGACCCCGCACTGCATTTATCAAGTAAAGGTACAGAAATTGCACCCTGCTGTGTCTTTGTCTGCTTCCTACCCTTCCGGCACTGCTACATCCCCGTGCCAACCACATCTACACTGCCCTGGGACTACAGCTTCACCTGTGGGGAGCTTTTACATCTTTGCTGCACCATACCATCAGTCCCAGTGGATCTGCATGCAGCGTAGGCTTAGCATCTCACTTGCCGAACACCACAGGTGGCGTCACGAACTATTCATTTAATCAACTACATTCCACCATTCAATCTCCCCCATTACTTGGGCGCCCAGGGCCACGGACCGGGTCACCGCTGCTGTGACACATCCCGCTGACACTGGCCTGGTACTGAGTACCCCACAGCACTGGGAGGGTGACCCAACTGCATATGGGGGAAGTGGTCTCGATGAACAAGGGAGGGTGTAAGTGGTGTTATCATCCCCCTTTTACCTCATTGGTGGCAGCGGTGCGGCGGCTCCTCCTTCAGCAGTGTGGCGGCTCCTCCTTCAGCAGTGTGGTGGTGGCTCCTCTTTGTCCAGCGTGGGGGCGCTGTGCTGGGGGGCTCTGTCCAGAGTCGGGGCTCCTCCGGCATTTCCCCATTTCTGGTGCCCTCGCGAGCTCAGATTCAGATCTCGTCCCGAGATCTCGGGAGACGAGATCTAAATCTGAGCATACATGGGCTCCGGCGGCCATTTTCAGAGAGGCCACCGCATCGCAGCAATGGAGCTGCCTTGGCCTCCGGGCATTGGGGAAATGCCTGAGGAGCCCCGACACTGGACAGAGAGCCTCCGCAGCCGCCCCCAGCACAGCGCCCCCATGCTGGACAAAGAGGAGCTGCCGCCGACCCCCAGCACAGAGACCCACAGACAGCACCGCTGCCACCAATGAGATGTAAAAGGGGGATGATAACTCCACATATACCCTCCCTTTGTCATCGGGACCACTCCCCCGCACCCGACATATAAGATGACACATGGCATATAAGACCCCCGACTTTTAAGTAAATTTTCTATTTTAGCTGGAAAAGTTGGGGGGTCGTCTTATATGCCCAGTCGTCTTATACGCCGGAAAATACGGTAGTTTGGTGTCATCAGCAAAGACTGACACTTTACACTCTTTCCCATCCACAAGGTTATTAATAAAGTGGTAAAATGGAATCGGTCCTAGCACAGATCCCTGCGGTACCCAACCACTGACTATATCCCATTTAGAGAATGTACCATTTATGACGACTCTTTGTTTCCTGTCACTTAGTCAATTCCTTACCCATCTGCAGATAGTTTCCCTAGTCATTGCCTTTGTAGCATCAGTATAAGGCTGTCACATGGAACAGTATCTAATGCCTTTGCAGAGTCCAGATAAATCACAAGATACAAGATAACACAAGATAGTCATGAAAGGTGCTGGTATCTTGCAATGTAAATTTAATCTTCAAGCAACCACACCTTCTGTCCTCTTAGGGTACCGTTACACCTAGCGACTCACCAGCGATCCCGACCAGCGATATGACGCGGTCAGAATCGCTGGTGCATCGCTGGGTGGTCGCTAGTGAGCTGCCACACAGGCAGATCTCACCAGCGACATCGCTGGGGACGGGGATCGCTACTTACCTGTCAGACGCGGCGATCCTGCGTCCTCCCGCCCGGCTCCACGCGTCGCTCGTCGTCACAGCAGGAAGCGCCGCAGGAAGCTGACGACGAGAAATGGTCCAGCAGCTTCTCGCGCGATCAGCGATAACCAGCGGGGGAGCCGGTCGGAGGTAAGTATCACATGCAGCGATATCGCTAGTAATATCGCTGCAACGTCACAAAATCGGTGACTTTACAGCGATATTGCTAGCGATATCGCAGTGTGTAACGGGGGCTTTACAGTGCTAAAGACTGTGAACATTAAACTTTGAGCTACAATCTGACTGCAGTGTCATGGTGATTATCTTGGTGAAAGGTAACACCTTAACAATTTGCACAATGACAATGCACAAAACATAGGTGGAATTTCTTATTTCCTCTATGCAACGTCCATGCATACAAAATACAAGAGTAAAGCCCCCACCACACATCGCGATCTCGCTAGCTCGCTAGTTTTGTGACACAACAACGATCTCACCAGCGAGATCGCTGTGTGTGACACTTACCAGCGACCGGCCCCCCTGCCGGTTATCGCTGATTGTCCTGGAATGGCCAGGACTAGAGTTGAGCGACTTTTGGTTTTTTAGGGTCGAGTTTCGTTTCGTGAAACCCGACTTTTCCAAAAGTCGGGTCGAGCAAGATCGTCCGATTATAGGGAAAAGTCGGGGTCGTCCCGAAACATGAAACCCAATGTAAGTCAATGGGGAATAAAAGTCGGCAGTGAGAGGAGGACAGGAAACACACCTACAGTGCCCATTTGAATGCCAAAAGCATCAATTCTTCTTACTTAAGCTTGTCAACCTTAATTAACTTCATAATACAAGTTACGCACTGAAAAATGGGGGTTATTTGGCTAAAGTTCGGGGGGGAGGGCTGGCTGCAGGTTTTCTTGTGCCCTGGGCGAAAGAGCGCCCCTTTAACACATACCACAACTCATCATGCTCCGATACGGCAGAGAAATAGCGGTATAGTACAATGAAAAATACTTCACTTTTTACATCTCATGACGAGGCCCATCTATTTCTCCATACAGAATCATTGGTCCCATATAATGTTTGAAACAGTATATGATGAGCTCCACATAATGCTACAGTATATGTTGGTCCCCATGGATGAAGCTCCACTGTCTTATGGGCCCAAATAATGCTCCAAACATAATGGGCCCCATTTCTAATGCTCTAGTGTATAATGGGCCCTGTAAATGCTGCTCCAGTGTCTGATGTCCACCTTTGGAATGTTCCAGTGTATGGTGGGCCCCATCTATCATTCTCCAGAGTATAGTGCTCCCCAAAAATTGCTGTCCCAACATTGAAAACAATCAAATAAGTCTCCTCGCTAGGGAATCCCTGTACTTGTCTGGACTCCTCGTCGTCCCCATCTTCCATCTCACTGCACAGTATTTCAACTTTGCAAGTGCTGTGATCCTGAGCAAGCAGGGGGGGCCCACTTGTTGGCAACGGCACTGGCACAGGGCCCCTGATAGTACGGTGGTGTGTCTGATGGTGGGTGGGCCGAACCTGCACTTTCATCTGCAGCTTCCTCTTTGTCACCGTGTAAGATGGAACTGTATATGGGAAGGGTAACCCGAGTTTCATCAGGGTCAGATTCAGGTCGTGTAGCGTGCGAGGGGAATGTAGTGGTCTGGGTCAATGTACCAGCAGATTCATCGAGCAGTGGCTGGGCATCAGTGCACTTGTGTCGCCCCCAGGAGTACGGTCGCCACAGTGGCATTACCTTCTTCCTAGGGAGTGTGATGTCATGCTTGGGAGCAACGAACGATCTCTCTAGCAGGTTAACTGATTGGGCGGCGTTATTCCCACGAGTCATGACCCTCCAAACAGCGTTCATGAAGGCAAAGTGTTTGTTTTACGTGGGCAGTATGGTTGCAAAGCTGAACCTTAAAGGAATGTCCAGAAGGGCACCACCAGGAGTGGAGCCTACGGTTAAGTTTGACTCCACCTGGGAAACCTCAACCATGCCAGCTACAGAACAGATGCACACATTGCAAGCTTAATTCCGTTAACGAACGAGACTCCGTCATGCCCCGCGGTCCGAGTCCGGCTTACTAGAGGGACACGTGAGGCTCTGGCACATGAGATTGGCCAATAACTGGTGTGTCATGCCCTTACATGTCCGTGGCTGCATGTGCGCTACACTGAAAAGGCCAGCGTTTGTCGCTTACAGGTGCAGATAACCCGCTGAACAACGTTAGTGATGGGGATCACTGATTACAATTATTACCCGCGAACAATGATTTCCCAGTAAGTACAGGTCAACCGCAGTTCCGGAATTAGGCCTAACCGTCATTCCTGAAAAAATGAAAAACTTACGTGTGCAAACCACAGGTGCTGTAGCTTGCTTAACAGCTCGCCAGCCGTTCTCACGCCCAGTATGGATTACACGTGATTGCACAAAGGTGAGAAAGGGTACCGTATCCCCAGATAACATGTATGGATAGCGTACACATTCAAAATATATGTCTATACATCAGGAGGCAGGCTCAGACGGTGTTAGACCAAGTATGGATTGCACGTGATTGCACAAAGGTTAGAAAGGGTACCGTTTCCCCGGATAACATGTATGGATAGCGTACACATTCAAAATATATGTCTATACATCAGGAGGCAGGCTCAGACGGTGATAGGCCCAGTATGGATTGCACGTGATTGCACAAAGGTTAGAAAGGGTACCGTTTCCCCAGATAACATGTATGGATAGCGTACACATTCAAAATATATGTCTATACATCAGGAGGCAGGCTCAGATGGTGTTAGGCCCAGTATGGATTGCACGTGATTGCACAAAGGTTAGAAAGGGTACCGTTTCCCCGGATAACATGTATGGATAGCGTACACATTCAAAATATATGTCTATACATCAGGAGGCAGGCTCAGACGGTGTTAGGCCCAGTATGGATTGCACGTGATTGCACAAAGGTTAGAAAGGGTACCCTATCCCCAGATAACCCATGCGTGGTTCATTTTAATGAAGGTTAGATCATCCACATTTTGGGTTGACAGACGGGTCCTTTTTTCTGTCAGGATTGATCCAGCTGCACTGAAGACTCTTTCCGATAGCACACTTGCAGCTGGGCAAGCGAGCTCCTGTAAGGCATATTGTGCCAATTCAGGCCAGATGTCCAGTTTAGCGGCCCAATAGTCAAAGGGGAATGACCTGTGTGGGAGAACATCGATATGGGAGGAAAAGTAGTTTGTAACCATAGTTGACAACTGCTGTCTGTCACTTTCCATCGATGCAGCATTACCAGATGTGTGAGCGGTACTTGAAAAATCAGTCCACAACATTGTCATGAAACCCCTGTCTCCAACGCCACTTCTGCTGTGTGCACCACGAACACCTCTGCCAAGTTGCCCCCGGCCCGTACGGCTCGTGTGAGAACCATCACCGCTGCTGTGTGCTGGGAATGCCTCAAGCAACCGATTTACCAGAGTTGCTTGTTTATTAGCCAATATTAGGTCAAGGTTCTCCTGTGGCATGATGTTTTGTAATTTGCCTTTATAGCGTGGATCCAGGATGCTGGCCAACCAGTAGTCGTCATCGTTCATCATTTTGGCAATGCGTGGGTCCCTTTTTAGGATCTGCAAGGCATAATCTGACATGTGGGCCAATGTTCCCGGTGTCAATGATGCACTGCGAGTGCTGGTTGGAGGAGCACTTTCTGGCAAATCCACATCCCTCCAGTCACGCACAAACCCTGTACCAGACCTTGCCACGCCAACATTTTCACTTGCCCCACGAGATGCATCTTCCTCCCCTAAGTAATCATCCCCATCATCCTCCTCCTCTTCTTCCTCCACCTCGTCCAGGAGAGGTCCCTGAGCAGACAATGGCTGAATGTCATCAAGGATTCCCTCCTCCTCTTCCTCCTCATCAACATTGGCTGCAGACGCCTGCTCCTTAAGGTGCGTCAAAGTTTGCATGAGCAGACGCATAAGTGGGATGCTCATGCTTAGGATGGCGTCGTCTGTGCTTACCAGCCGTGTGCATTCCTCAAAACACTGAAGGACTTTACAGAGGTCTTTCAGCTTCGACCACTGCACACCTGTCAACTCCATGTCTGCTCTCAAAGTGCCTGGCCGTGTATCCTCCCACAAATGCATTATGGCCTGCCTCTGCTCGCACAGCCGCTCCACCATGTGCAGGGTGGAGTTCCACCTTGTTGCAATGTCGATAATGAGGCGGTGGTTGGGAAGGTGGAGCAATCGCTGCAGCTTCTGCATACGAACGGAGTGTACAGGCGACCGGCGGATGTGCGCGCACAGTCTTCGCACCTTCTGGAGCAGGGCTGTTAACTCCGGATAATTTTTGAGGAAGCACTGCACCACCAGGTTCAAGGTGTGAGCCAAGCAAGGTATATGGCTGAGTTTTGAAAGGGCTATGGCTGCCACAAAATTACGGCCGTTATCACTAACTACCTTGCCTGCCTCAAGATGTACACTGCCCAGCCATGACTCAGTTTGTCGCTTCAAGTACTCGGCCAGCACCTCGGCGGTGTGTCTGTTGCCCAAACACATCATCTGCAACACAGCCTGCTGACGCTTTCCACTAGCTGCTCGATAGGGGGACACATCGTGTGCAACAGTGGCAGCTGCAGATGGAGTGCTCGTATGACTGCGCTCTGTGGACGAGCTTTCGCTTCTGGAGGAGGAGGAGGAGGAGGGTCGAACGTCTACAGCCAACTGTTTCCTATACCGTGGGCTAGGCAGCACTGTCCCACCACCGCTGTCCCCTGTGGACCCTGCATCCACAACATTAACCCAGTGCGCAGTGATGGACACGTAACGGCCCTGGCCATGCCGACTGGACCATGCATCAGTTGTGAGGTGCACCTTTCCGCTCACTGACTGCTTGAGTGCATGGACAATGCGGTCTTTCACATGATGGTGGAGGGCTGGGATGGCTTTGCGAGAGAAGAAGTGGCGACTGGGTAGGTCATAGCATGGTACTGCATAGGCCATGAGTTCGCGGAAAGCTGTGCTTTCCACCAACCGAAAGGGCATCATCTCAAACGAGATTAGTTTGGCAATGTGGGCGTTCAAACTCAGTGTACGCGGATGAGAGACTGAGTACTTTCTTGACCTACTCATAGTGTCTGGGAGGGTGAGCTGGACTTGAGAGCTGCATATGGTGGAAGTAGCGGTGGACAGGGCGGACTGAGAGAGGGTTGATGATGATGATGGAGTTGGTGTTCTTTCTGATGGCCTAGAATCAGTCTTTCGTTGATATAACAGTGGGATTCCCTGACTGCTGTGGCCTTGCAACGACACCTCAACATTTGCTGCTGTGCTAACCGGTGGGCTTACAGTGGGGGAAACAATGTAGCGTTGCTGACTACCTTCGTTGTGATCAGTTGCACATGTGGCACTTGAGGTTTGGTGTTGTGTCCACGCTTGCAAGTGCATGCTGGTTAAATGTCTAAGCATGCAACTGGTATTCAAATTTTTCAGATTTTTCCCTCGGCTAAAGGTCTTTGCGCACTTCTTACAGATAACCTTGGCCTGATCATGAGGATTTTGGTCAAAAAAGTGCCACACTGCACTCTTCCTACTTTGGCAGACATTTTGTGGCCTAGAACGCTGTGATCTTTTGACCCTCTGGACAAGCTGTCCAGCAACTCTTTTGATGTTTGGAACCTGTCTTTGGAGTGCTCCGGGCCTGCCAGATAACAGCTGTTGCGATGTCAATGTCTGCTGTGGATGCTCCTCATCTGAGCTATTGGAAGCAGAACCCTCTTCCCCCAATGGATGCCAATCTGGGTCAACAACTGGGTCATCCATCACCTCCTCTTCTATGTCATGTGCACCTTCCTCTGTGTCACCGTGTATGGTGGTATAGTGTGCGGGAAGGGGCACCTGAGTCTCATCAGGGTCAGAATCTGGCTCTGTACACTGCGAGGACAATGTAGTGCTCTGAGTGAATGTACCAGCAGAATCATCCATCAGCGGCTGTGCATCAGTGCACTCCATGTCAGATTCATCTTGGCCTGGGTAATTCAACATTTGACTTGATAATCCAGGCATGGTATGTGAAAACAGCTCCATGGAGTAATCAGTAGTATGGCCTGCGTCATTCTTTAATCTTGGTTGGGGTGAAGGACACAAGGAAAGGTGTGGTTCATGAACATGAGCCTCCAATGACGACTCAGTGCTTTTACTTTTTACAACTGAAGAAGAGGAGGCGATAGAGCTGGAGGCTGAGTCAGCAATGTAAGACAAAACTTTTTCCTGATGCTCTGGCTTTAAAAGCGGTTTGCCAACTCCTAGAAAACTAAGCGTTCGAGGCCTTATGTAGCCAGACGATGACGCAGGCTCAACACCTCCTGCATTCGGTCCTATTTTGCTCTTGCCACTACCATCAGATCCACCACCAACACCATCATTACCAGCTGCCAACCCCCGCCCAAATCCACGGCCTCTTCCACCAGCCTTCCTCATTTTTGGTAGAAATGTAGACAAAATCCAACAAACTATATAGTAATGTAAAACAAGGTACAAGGTGTCTATAGGACAGGGGAGATTTTGAATTTCTGCAGACACTTGTGGACACTGGACACTTTTGGATTGTGTGAGGCCCAATGAATATCTGAGCGCTATGTGACAGGCTCGATGGCACAGCTGTGACCAAAGTGACTAGAGGATAAGGGAGATTTTGAATTTCTGCAGACACTTGTGGACACTGGACACTTTTGGATTGTGTGAGGGCCACTGATATCTGAGCGCTATGTCACAGGCTCGATGGCACAGCTGTGACAAAAGTGACGAGAGGATAAGGGAGATTTTGAATTTCTGCAGACACTTGTGGACACTGGACACTTTTGGATTGTGTGAGGCCCACTGATATCTGAGCGCTATGTCACAGGCTCGATGGCACAGCTGTGACAAAAGTGACGAGAGGATAAGGGAGATTTTGAATTTCTGCACACACTTGTGGACACTGGACACTTTTGGATTGTGTGAGACCCAATGAATATCTGAGCGCTATGTGACAGGCTCGATGGCACAGCTGTGACCAAAGTGACTAGAGGATAAGGGAGATTTTGAATTTCTGCACACACTTGTGGACACTGGACACTTTTGGATTGTGTGAGGCCCAATGAATATCTGAGCGCTATGTGACAGGCTCGATGGCACAGCTGTGACCAAAGTGACTAGAGGATAAGGGAGATTTTGAATTTCTGCAGACACTTGTGGACACTGGACACTTTTGGATTGTGTGAGGGCCACTGATATCTGAGCGCTATGTCACAGGCTCGATGGCACAGCTGTGACAAAAGTGACGAGAGGATAAGGGAGATTTTGAATTTCTGCAGACACTTGTGGACACTGGACACTTTTGGATTGTGTGAGGCCTACTGATATCTGAGCGCTATGTCACAGGCTCGATGGCACAGCTGTGACAAAAGTGACTAGAGGATAAGGGAGATTGGATTGCTTTTAAAAAAGCAGTTTGCAGAGCAGTGGGTAAACAGCAATGCCAGCCTGTCAGGAAGCCTTAAAAGGCAGCCCAACAACCAACACCACTGATACACCACAATATAGCCTCCCCTTGCACTGCACACACAGTGACTGGTGTGTTGTGCAGGCCAAATCGCTAGCAGCAGAAGCAGTTTTTTTTTCTTCTCAGCAGGACAAAAAAAAAAAATTGGGATTGCTTTTAAAAAAGCAGTTTGCGGAGCAGTGGGTAAACAGCAATGCAGGAATGTCAGGAAGCCTTAGAAAGCAGCCCAACAACCAACACCACTGATACACCACTATATAGCCTCCCCTTGCACTGCACACACAGTGACTGGTGTGTTGTACAGGCCAAATCGCTAGCAGCAGAAGCAGTTTTTTTTTCTTCTCAGCGGGACAAAAAAAAAAAATTGGGATTGCTTTTAAAAAAGCAGTTTGCGGAGCAGTGGGTAAACAGCAATGCAGGAATGTCAGGAAGCCTTAGAAGGCAGCCCAACAACCAACACCACTGATACACCACTATATAGCCTCCCCTTGCACTGCACACACAGTGACTGGTGTGTTGTGCAGGCCAAATCGCTAGCAGCAGAAGCAGTTTTTTTGTCTTCTTCCCTGCCTAACGCTCTCCCTACAGAATCAGCAGCAACCTCTCCCTATACTGAGATCGGCAGAAGTAAGATGGTGGTCGGCGTGCACGCCCTTTTATACCCCCTGTGACGCCCACTAAAGCAAGCCAATCACTTGCATGCCCTTCTGAAAGATGGTGGTGACGCCTGCCTATGTCATCACGTTGCCCACAGTGTCCGTGGATCCTGAATGGCTGAAAAAGAGCGCAAAACAAACTTTTGAAACGCGACTTTGGCGCGTAAGTCGCCGACCTCGTGGCCGACCTCATCCTAGGGTCGGGTTTCGTTTCATGAAACCCGACTTTGCCAAAAGTCGGCGACTTTTGAAATTTTTCGACCCGTTTCGCTCAACTCTAGCCAGGACATTTTTTTGATTGCAGGTCTCCCGCTGGCCAGCACGCATCGCTGTGTGTAAAAGGCGGGAGACCAGCGATCAACGCACTGGTAACTAAGGTAAACGTCGGGTTCCTAAGCGGCGCGCAGCGCTTAGAAACCCGATGTGTACCTTAGTTACCAGCGTGCTAGTGCAGAGAGCTGGTAACCAAGGTACACATCGGGTTTCTAAGTGCCGCGTGCTGCTTAGAAACCCGATGTGTACCTTGGTTACCAGCTCCCTGCACCAGCGCGCTGGTAACTAAGATATACAGTGGGTAACTAAGGCTACTTTCACACTTGCGTTGTTTTGCTGCGCGTTTTTTGCGCACACAAAGGCATGAAAAAAAGCATCATGCGTTTGTGTGCGTTTTTTTTGCGGGTTTTGGTGCGTTTTTTAAGAAAAAAAATGCATGCTTTTTTTGCGCACCCATAGACTATAATGGGTGTTTTGCTGTAAAAAAAAAACGCATTGCGTGCGCATGTGTTTTTTGGGACAAGTCGGACGCACAAAAAATGCAACAGGATGCATTTTATGCGCCCGAGCGCACACTACAAAAAAACGCATGCACATACAAACGCGTACAAACGCATGTGTATGCGCACCCATGTTAAAGTATAGGGAAAAAAACGCATGATTTTTTTGCGCTAAAACACAGCTCAAAAAACGCAAGTGTGAAACCAGCCTAAGTGACGTGCATCGCTTGTTACGCTCCTGTCACTGGTTCTGATCGCTGGTGAAGCTGCCTGTTTGGCAGCTCACCAGCGATCATGTAGCGACACACTAGCGATCCTGACAAGGTCGTATCATTGTCGGGATCGCTGGTGCGTCGCTATGTGTGATGGGACCCTTATTTGTGCTAACAATTAGCTAATTGTTTTGCTTCTTGTGTCTAGATAAAAAAATTGTAGCTTAGCAAAAGATGGTGTGATTTAGCTCTTTGTTTCCACTTAAATCTAATATTCTATTCTGCCTGTATG
Source organism: Dendrobates tinctorius (assembly GCF_039654945.1). NCBI lineage: Eukaryota > Metazoa > Chordata > Amphibia > Anura > Dendrobatidae > Dendrobates > Dendrobates tinctorius. The sequence continues at coordinate 12,062,134 of NW_027361858.1, read as the reverse complement.
GTTTGTACATTACATTTGCATTATATATTAGCTAACCTTCCTACCATAAATGAATAATATAAGTCACCAAACAGTTCTAACTAGGGATGAGCGAGTAGTGAAATACTTGGACTCGCTGTACTCGTTATGAGTAGCTCCTAATACTCTGGTACTCGTAACGATCCAATGTAAGTCTATGGGAAATGCGAGTAATGGGCTGTGCGGGACTGTGCTGGGCTGTGCGGAACTGTGCTGGGCTGTGTGGGGACTGTGCATGACTGTGCTGAGCGGTGTTGGACTGTGCTGGGTTATGCGTGGACTGTACGGGGACTATGCTGGGCTGTGCAGGTACTGTGTGGAGACTGTGCCGGGCTGTGCGGGACTGTGCTGGGCTGTGCGGGATTGTGCTGGGCTGTGCAGGTACTATGCGGGGACTGTGCCAGGCTGTGCGGGACTGTGCTGGGCTGTGCGGGCACTGTGCGGGGACCGAGCTGGGCTGTGCAGGACTGTGCCAGACTGTGCTGGGCTGTGTGGGGACTGTGCCAGGCTTTGCGGGACTGTGCTGGGCTGTGTGAGGACTGTGCCAGGCTTTGCGGGACTGTGCTGGGCTGTGCTGAGCTGTTTGGGGACTGTGCGTGCTGTGCCGAATATTGCGATGCGAGTAGTGAAATCAGGCTCAGACTGGCCCATAGGGGAACAGGGCAATCACCGGTGGGCCCCTGTGAAAATCTGGACCCTCAACCTTACTGTCTGGGCTGTACTTGTGATAATTCACTCTGTACAGAAAAAAAGCAGCATTTCATTAATTAACTAATCTACCCAGTTTATTATTATATAGAGATATAAGTACATTTGTGAACCAGGGCCATGTAATATTTGTATGCAGGTGAAAAGTGGGCCCCCAAAGTCAATGTTACTGGTGGGCCCTTGGCACTCCAGTCCGACACTGAGTGAAATACTCGCCAGGATTCGAGTACCGCGAGTACCGCATTACTCGCTGAGTACCGAATCCTAACGAGTATACTCGCTCATTCCTAGTTCTAACACACCATGAAGCACAAAAAGTCCAAAGGATTTTGGTAGTATAACTGTTTAAATACAGTGCCTTGCGAAAGTATTCAGCTCCCTGGAACTTTTCAACCTTTTCCCACATATCATGCTTCAAACATAAAGATACCAAATGTAAATTTTTGGTGAAGAATCAACAAGTGGGACACAATTGTGAAGTTGAACGAAATTTATGTGTAATTTTAAATTTTTGTGGAAATTCAAAAACTGAAAAGTGGGGCGTGCAATATTATTCGGCCCCTTTACTTTCAGTGCAGCAAAACTCACTCCAGAAGTTCATTGTGGATCTCTGAATGATCCAATGTTGTCCTAAATGACTAATAATGATAAATATAATCCACCTGTGTGTAATCAAGTCTCCGTATAAATGCACCTGCTCTGTGATGGTCTCAGGGTTCTGTTTGAAGCACAGAGCTTCATGAAGACCAAGGGACACAACAGGCAGGTCCGTGATACTGTTGTAGAGAAGTAGCCGGATTTGGATACAAAATGATTTCCAAAACTTTAAACATCCCAAGGAGCACTGTGCAAGCAATCATATTGAAATGGAAGGAGTATCATACCACTGCAAATCTACCAAGACCTGGCCATCCCTCTAAACCTTCATCTCAAACAAGGAAAAGACTGATCAGAGATGCAGCCAAGAGGCCCATGATCACTCTGGATGAACTGCAGAGATCTACAGCTGAGGTGGGACAGTCTGTCCATAGGACAACAATCAGTCATACACTGCACAAATTTGGACTTTATGGAAGAGTGGCAAGAAGAAAGCCATTTCTCAAAGATATCCAGAAAAAGTGTAGTTTAAAGTACGCAACAAGCCACCTGGGAGACATACCAAACATGTTGAAGAAGGTGCTCTGGTCAGATGAAACCTAAATCAAACTTTTTGGCAACAATGCCAAACGATATGTTTGGCATAAAGGCAACACAGCTCATCACCCTGAACACACCATCCCCACTGTCAAACATGGTGGTGGCAGCATCATGGTTTGGGCCTGCTTTTCTTCAGCAGGGACAGGGAAGATGGGTAAAATTGATGGGAAGATGGATGGAGCCAAATACAGGACCATTCTTGAAGAAAAGCTGTTGAAGTCTGCAAAAGATCTGAGATTGGGACAGAGATTTAAAAATTATAAGTTAAACCGCACCTCATATAGCCAGAGTCCTATAGGACACTAAGTAAGACACACGTCATATCCAGGGAGTTCATCCCGGAAAAAAGTCCATACCAAATAGTAGAAAAGACAGCGCCTAAAACATTGGTGAAAAAGAATTCACAATTTATTCTGCCTCCTGTGGCAACGTTTCGATCCAAAGATCTTTCTTAAGCACAGTACAGGAGTGTTTCAACCCAAACTATAAAGTGCAAAGCCCTCCCCTCACTTTAACATGCATCAATGAAGACTAGACATAATTAGCCTCCATACACATATAGACATTCAACAGTTAAAAATAGCCCCACATTTCTCAAGGCTGCCTGCTAACAAATCACCAGAAAATACATCAACCCTGATTGCTAATATACAAACAGACAGCTAATATAACTGCAGATATATGTCACCATGAAGAACGTTTGTAACCAATAGTAGCACCAATCAGCACGCAGCTCCTCCGTTGTGAAAGCATCCACATTCTGACATGGGCAAAAGGCCCTAGTCCAAATGGCTCTGGACCAATCCAGTCTCCTTCCATCTGAGCATGCTCCGGCGTCTGGACGTCATTGGACTCCACATCTCTCCAAACACAGGCTCCTACAGCTTAGATCATTAGTGGGAACACAGGCTGACGCACAGTGGGCGGTGCATATTCTAATCAGAGACAAGCAGCTCAATGGGCTGTGCTGTTACAAAAGGAGCTGACACACAGTAACGAACACCTCATAAATGACAAGAATTATACATATAGAAAAAAACATCCACAGTGCAAAAAAATCAAAGGGGAATACACCAACATCTTAGCAGGCAAGCAGGATCATCCATGGTACAGCATAATAGGTGGATAATAGGCAATATAGATAACAAAAACATCTTTAGGGAATAATGCACCCTGGGTAATCCTAAAATTTACCCAGTAACCCAGATGATATACAATATCAACGAATGCACAGATTGGATACCCCAAGGTGCATACATCTGTACAGTGCAGTACAGTACATACAATAAATATAAATACACATATTAATGCTCATATGCCCACCATACAGTATATATCAGTTCATATTTCAATAGACAATTAAAGGGGAGCTATAATACACACGCAAAAAAAAGAAAGGTTAAAAACAATATACCGAGAGAAACGCACAATGAGAACAATCCCTAAGCCTTCAACCCACAAATACCTAATAATAGGCAACCCTGATTATAATCCACATTCATACCCCTAGGCCTCAAGGTATACAACTCGAAAATCCAATTCAGTTCTTTTTTCCTCAAGAGAGCAACCCTGTCACCTCCCCGTCTTAGAACCGGCACATCATCAATGACTCTGAACCGTAATTGATTTACGGATAGTGTTGAGCTTTCCGATACCGCAAGTATCGGGTATCGGCCGATATTTGCCGTATCGGAATTCCGATACCGAGTACCGATACTTTTTTCGTATCGGATACCGGAATCGGAAGTCCAAAATGCAATGAGCCACTTTTGTGGCTCTGATTGGCTGCCGAAATGACGTCATCATGATGCGCTGTCTGTGCGCATCATGATGCGCCGTCAGTTCGGGCCTTTGGGGGGGCTGTGCCGACTGTCCGGGGGTCTGTGCCGGCCTGCCGGTGGTCTGTGCAGGCTCCGGGGGTCTGTGCCGGCCTGCCGGGGGGCTGTGCCGGCCTGCCGGTGGTCTGTGCAGGCTCCGGGGGTCTATGCCGGCCTACCGGGGGGCTGTGCCGGCCAGCCGGTGGTCTGTGCAGGCTCCGGGGGGCTGTGCCGGCCTGCCGGTGGTCTGTGCAGGCTCCGGTGGTCTGTGCCGGCCTGCCGGGGGGCTGTGCCGGCCTGCCGGTGGTCTGTGCAGGCTCCGGGGGGCTGTGCCGGCCTGCCGGTGGTCTGTGCAGGCTCCGGGGGGCTGTGCAGGCATCGTCCGATGGGACTACAAGTCCCATCGGGCGATGCCTGCTACCATGACAGTGATTGACACATTAGCCAATGATGGGACAGTAGTAGTCACATCATCCGGCTAATGTGTTGAATGTAAAAAAAAAAAAAAAATTTACATGCTACATACATGCTACATACATGCTACATACATACAACATGCATACTACATATATACTACATGTAACATACATACTACATGCAACATGCATACTACATACATGCTACATACATGCTACATACTACATACATGCTACATACATACTACATACATAATACATATATACTACATGCATGCAACATACATACAACATATATACTACATGCATACTACATATATACTATATATACTACATGTAACATACATACTACATATATACTACATGCTACATACATGCAACATACATACTACATACATGCTACATACATACAACATATATACTACATGCATGCAACATGCATACTACATATATACTATATATACTACATGTAACATACATACTACATATATACTACATGCTACATACATGCAACATACACACTACATGCTACATACATGCAACATACATACTACATACATGCTACATACATACACACTACATGCTACATACATGCAACATACATACTACATACATGCTACATACATGCTACATACATACTACATATATACCACATGCATGCAACATGCATACTACATATATACTGCATATATACTACATGCATGCAACATACATATATACTACATACAATACATACATATAGACATACAGTACATATAACATAGAGTACATACTCACCGTCACTTGTCACTTTGATCCCCGAAGCCATTGTCCCCTTGAGGAATAAATATCAAAATAAAAAAACACCAATATACTTACCCCGATTCGCAGAAGTCCATGAGGGTCCCACGTCCATCTTGCGTGGAGAACAGCAGCATCAGCTGATGCTACCGTTCTCTACCAGCTCCAGGAATGCAATGACGGAAGGTAGGTATCCTTCCGCACTGTATTCCTCCACCACGTTAAAAAAAAAAAAAGTCCCTAGTCTCACTTTATGCCATTGCTGCGTGGGAAATTCCATGCATGCATGTAGTATATATGTTGTATGTATGTTGCATGCATGTAGTATATATGTATTATGTATGTAGTATGTATGTAGTATGTAGCATGTATGTAGCATGCAAGTAGTGTGTAGCATGTATGTAGTATGCATGTTGCATGTAGTATATATGTAGTATGCATGTTGTATGTATGTAGCATGTAAATTTTTTTTTTTTTTTTTTTTTACATTCAACACATTAGCCGGATGATGGGACTACTACTGTCCCATCATTGGCTAATGTGTCAATCACTGTCATGGTAGCAGGCATCGCCCGATGGGACTTGTAGTCCCATCGGACGATGCCTGCACAGACCCCCGGAGCCTGCACAGCCCACCGGCAGGCCGGCACAGCCCCCCGGCAGGCCGGCACAGACCACCGGAGCCTGCACAGCTCCCCGGCAGGCCGGCACAGCTCCCCGGCAGGCCGGCACAGACCCCCGGAGCCTGCACAGACCACCGGCAGGCCGGCACAGCCCCCCGGCAGGCCGGCACAGACCACCGGCAGGCCTGCACAGACCACCGGAGCCTGCACAGACCACCGGCAGGCCTGCACAGACCACCGGAGCCTGCACAGACCCCCCGGGAGGCCGGCACAGCCCCCCCGGCAGGCCCGTACAGACCCCAGAGAGGCTGTACAAGGCAAAAATAGGGTTTTTCTTATTCCGATACCGGAAGTCCCATAGACTTGAATGGGACTTCCGGTATCGGAATCGGCGATACCCGATATTTTTTTTAGATCGGCCGATACCATCCGATACGATACTTTTAAGTATCGGACGGTATCGCTCAACACTATTTACGGAGTGTCCCAGCTCCTTGAAATGTTTCGGCATCGGAAGGTCCACTAACCTTGTCCTGATTGTGCTTTTATGCTTGCTAATTCTTTCCTTCACTTCCATTGTGGTCTCTCCCACATAGAAGAGACCACATGGAGAGCTCAGGATATACACTACATAACTGCTAGTACATGTGTATCGTTTGGAGATATCATACCTCCTACCCATATGAGGGTGAAAAAAGTGCCCACCTTTTAGCATGTTATTGCAGCAAGCACAACCAAGACAGGGAAAGTTACCAAGACTCGGACGGCTGAATGTCATCTGTATACTTTTTTTTAGAGCTGCCAATATCAGAGGAAACCAATTCATCCTTCAAATTTCTATTTCTTCTATAGGAGAAAAGTGGTGGTAATTTAAACTCCTCAATGTTTGCATGAACCTTCCCCAGCAATGACCAGTGTCTCCTGATAATCCCAGAGACCCTACTGCTCATGCTGTTGAAGGATGTAACAAACAGCATCCTTTTGCTAAACATAACTGGTGTTTTAGGTACCAAAAGATCATCCCTACATTTTTCCAAGGCCTTCCTCTTAAACTTCACCAGATCAGCTCTAGGGTATCCTCTGGCCAAAAATGTTTTGCACATCTCATCTAAACATTTGTCCACCTGGCTGTCACAAGAGACCACCCTTCTTACCCTCAACAGCTGACTCCAGGGCAAGGACTCCACCATTTGCCTAGGATGCTCACTGGAGAAGTGCAATAGATTGTCCCTGTCTGTGCTCTTTACTAAAAGGTCCGTATGCAGGATCCCATCTTTCTTATATACCGATGTGTCCAGAAATTGCATCCTCTCCTGTGAGCAATCCATGGTGAACCAAAGTTCAGGAAAAATTCCATTAAATTGATGGAAAGCATTCAGCGCATCCCTGCTACCATCCCATAAAAGAAAAATATCGTCGATGTAACGCCGCCAGCCCCTAACATGGCACCAATGAGTTTGGGTTGAAACACTCCTGTACTGTGCTTGAGAAAGATCTGTGGATCGAAACGTTGCCACAGGAGGCAGAATAAAATGTGAATTCTTTTTCACCAACGTTTGAGGCTCTGTCTTTTCCACTATTTGGGATGGAGATTTGTCTTCCAACAAGACAATGATCCCAAACATAAAGCAAAATCTACAATGGAATGGTTCACAAATAAATGTATCCAGGTTGTAGAATGACCAAGTCAAAGTCCAGACCTGAATCCAATCGAGAATCTGTGGAAAGAGCTGAAAACTGCTGTTCACAAACGATCTCCATCAAACCTCACTGAGCTCGAGCTGTTTGCCAAGGAAGAATGGGCAAGAATTTCAGTCTCTCAATGTATAAAACTGATAGAGACATACCGCAAGCGACTTGCAGCTGTAATCGCAGCAAAAGGTGGCGCAACAAAGTATTAAGTTAAAGGGGCCGAATAATATTGCATGCCCCACTTTTCAGTTTTTGAGTTTCCACAAAATTTTAACATCCCGGCCACATCAGGCTCTCTTTGTACATTGTCTATTAACAGTGAGGTGCTTATCACAGGAGTGTTTGGGCAGCTTCGCACCAGGCAGTTACTCCTAACAACGATAATATCCTAGTAACCCCAACACAACCCCAACCATAACCCCAACTCCAACCCTAGCTCCAACCCTAACCTTAGCTCTTATCCTAACCCTAGCTCTAACCCCAACCCTAGCTCTAACCCCAACCCCAAACCTAGCCCCAACCATAACCCTAATTGCAAAGGATGGAAAAAAATACATTTATTATTATTATTTTTAACTAAGTTAGGGGTTGATGTAGGGGGTTTGATTTACTTTTTTTTATTTTGATCACAATGATAGTCTATCACAGTGATCAAAATGAACCAATAGGAAAAATCTTTTATTGTTGCATGCGCCCGTCATTTTCTGCCAGGAGGGTGGTGACACATGGTCTGGCGGTAAGGTCCGCACGGTACTGTCCTGTAACTGGCCCTAGGCTCTCTGCACATGCAACGACTTTACTGTCACTGGGCATGTGGTGCCTCCTACACTAGGTGTCTCACTGGTGGCATCTGGAGCTATCTGCTGCAGTTCGTCACAGCGCCGGCGCTTCTGGTTCTGAGCGCGCTGCCCACCTTGCTGCTCGCACACTCATGGCGGGAACCCCACTTCCTTCAGGTGCTTTTCTCTCAGCCTCTGGCGGGGTTCCCTGCCTAAACACATCCCCAGTGCCTGGGTTATGGGGCCTGTCCAGTCCCCTATTCCTTCCCCCGGGAAACAAGAGACACAGCCTCGACAGTTCCGGACCCAACTCAGTACAGGTACCCGCAGCACTGTCTTCCTCCTTACACAGGGACAGGCTCAGGTTGGAGCTCAAGAGGTGTCCCATTCCTCATTTCCTTCTGGCAGGGCCTTCTGTACTGTTGTGTGTGTGTGTCGTGCCAGCCGCTGACCGACCCCCTGTGGGATCGTGACATTATCACCAACCAGTACTTTTTCCTGGTGTATCTATGACTCAAACATAGACTTTTGCTCACCTGATCCAGACCCTCATGGATGAGGTTAAGGAGCTGTGGTGTCAGGTGGTGCAGCAGCTTCAGCAGGTGATAGGGTTCTTGGTCTCGGCTCATGTCCAGGCTCAACCGGAACCAAAAATATCTATCCCTGACAGGTTCTCTTGAGGGAGAGATAAGTTTATTGTATTTAAAGAAGCCTGTAAAATATATTTTAGGCTTTGCCCTCATTATTCAGGGAGTGAGGAACAGCATGTGGGGATTATTGTCTCCCTTCTCAAGGGAGATCCCAACGCTGGGCCTTCTCACTGCCGACCGATTCACCATCTTTGCAATCGGTGGACGAGTTTTACGTTGCATTGGCGCTGGTGTATGGGGATCCTGAAGGCATCTCCCTGGCTGAGTCTCGACTCCAAAGGATCAAGCAGTGGGGCTGGCTGGCTGAGAGTACTGTTCAGAGTTTTGGAGATGTGCCACTGACACGCGGTGGAATGACCCTGCTCTTAGGAGCCATTTTTGTCAGGGTCTGTTAGCTAGGTTTCAGGATACTCTGGCGCAGTATTCTACTCCTGGGTCATTGGAGGCAACCATGGTTCTTGCTATGCGGGTAGATAGATGCCTCGGGAAGAGACATACACTGAATCTACCTCCTGTTGTTCTTCCTAGGGAGGACACAATAATGCAGACAGATGAACCTATGCAGATGGGAGAAGTCTCCTCTCAAACTAGGTTGCCTGTGGTTCGCCGTGGGATGGGGGAAAGTTTCTACTGTGGTCTTACGGATCATTTCATCAATGTCTGCCCAGCTCATGCCAAAGTATGTTCTCCATCACAAAAGCCGTGTTCCCCTGGTCGTATGGAGGGAGACGAACTCCATACGACCTTATTTTTGTCTCAGTATACCATTCCAGCTGAAGTGGTAGTTGGTGGGGTAACTGAGACTATACCAGTGCTTGTGGATAGTGGAGCTGGAGTCAATCTGGTGGATTCTCGCTTTGTTCAGACCCATAGTCTGATCGGTAGGTCGCTGGCGAGATCCATTACCGTTCGGACAATTGACTCTGTTCCTCTCAGTCAGGGGAGTGTGACCCAAGTCATAGACAGTATTAACTTGCATATAGAAACTCTTCATGAGGAGTCCCTGTCGTTCTACATCTTGGAGGGTATGCCAATTGCCATCGTCCTAGGCCTTCCTTGGCTGAAGAGACACAGATGGTCATAAATTGGCTGTCCAAGGAACTAGTTAGTTGAGACCAGTCTTGTAAGGACTGCTGCCTGGGAGCTGCAATCTCAACCGTCCTTCTCAAACCTACCCCTTCTTCTCCGGTGGAGGCAGCTAAGGTGCTACCAGGGAGTAAGAGCAGGATTCAACCCTCACTACAAGTAAACCCTGAGTCTCAGTGTCCTCTCAGGAAAGGTTAGTGTTTCCCTCCGTAACTAGTGAAGGTATGAGTTTGGTGACACAGGGGGACGCCTCTGTTGTTGGTTACTCAAAGAGTTCACCATCCTTTGGCAAACGCATGCGTGAAAATACACGTTCATAAACGTGTATGAATGAGTACGTGCGGGTGGAAAAAACATCAGGTGGAAGTACGCATCTGGGACCTAGAGTTCTAGGGTGATCGGGCTGTATCAGATGTGGGCCATTCTCAGCCCAGGGACTTTTCAGCTGGAGTTACCCCCAGTAATGCATGCACACAATGTATTCCACAGGTCAGCACGCTGGAGATTTGTTGTGCCTCCAGAGCCTACGTTATTGCTATTTCCATTGGGCTACGTTTGCCATAAACCTGAGGATCAGGTGACTGCGAAGGTGAATCTTAGTGGGCCAAGGCATCCTCACCGTACGTCATTTCCCTTGAGGTCCAGTGTTAAGGGTCCAGAGGCCCCTTGTTGAAAGGGGGAAACTATCACGATCCATTTTTGGATTCGTGGCTGCTCTGGTTCCACTATAATTTAAATGTAGCTTTTTTCCTTTTGAGTTTTCTTTGGCTGTAAGCCATAATCATCAACATAAACAAAAATAAACACTTGAAATAAATCACTCTGTTTGTAATGACCCTACAGTATATAATATATATAATGTATGAGTTTCACTTTTTGTATTGAAGAACTGAAATAAATTAACTTTTTGCTGATATTCTATTTTAGTGAGAAGCACTTGTACATGCTGCCTATACTTGCATAATAACAGGCTGTCAGTCAGCGTCAGGATGCAGGGCATACCTCCCTACTTTTGAAGAATAAAAAGAGGGTCAGATTTTGGCCATGCCTCTGGCCACACACCAACCCACACCCATTTACCATTTCTTTCCACCCTGACAGTGAGGGGAATTCAGCAGATGGCTGAGGCTGCAGGGCATAGACCCAACTCCAGAACTGTCCACTGTATCCAGGACAGTTGGTGCTAGGGATGATTGGATCAATTCTTGGGTCTCTGGTGCATTGTCCAGGAAAATGGTACTGTGGGGCTGGATGGGAGGCAGCGAATCTCTTACCATCCAGCGACACGACACACAGGGCCAGTTTTAGACAAAGTGGGGCCGTAGGCAAAGTTTAAAATGGGGCTCCAAATGCTAACCTATTGCACATCACACAGAAGGATTTCGGTTGTATTTACAGTGGGGCAAAAAAGTATTTAGTCAGTCAGCAATAGTGCAAGTTCCACCACTTAAAAAGATGAGAGGCGTCTGTAATTTACATCATAGGTAGACCTCAACTATGGGAGACAAACTGAGAAAAAAAAATCCAGAAAATCACATTGTCTGTTTTTTTTTTCATTTTATTTGCATATTATGGTGGAAAATAAGTATTTGGTCAGAAACAAGCAATCAAGATTTCTGGCTCTCACAGACCTGTAACTTCTTCTTTAAGAGTCTCCTCTTTCCTCCACTCATTACCTGTAGTAATGGCACCTGTTTAAACTTGTTATCAGTATAAAAAGACACCTGTGCACACCCTCAAACAGTCTGACTCCAAACTCCACTATGGTGAAGACCAAAGAGCTGTCAAAGGACACCAGAAACAAAATTGTAGCCCTGCACCAGGCTGGGAAGACTGAATCTGCAATAGCCAACCAGCTTGGAGTGAAGAAATCAACTGTGGGAGCAATAATTAGAAAATGGAAGACATACAAGACCACTGATAATCTCCCTCGATCTGGTGCTCCACGCAAAATCCCACCCCGTGGGGTCAGAATGATCACAAGAACGGTGAGCAAAAATCCCAGAACCACGCGGGGGGACCTAGTGAATGAACTGCAGAGAGCTGGGACCAATGTAACAAGGCCTACCATAAGTAACACACTATGCCACCATGGACTCAGATCCTGCAGTGCCAGACGTGTCCCACTGCTTAAGCCTGTACATGTCCGGGCCCGTCTGAAGTTTGCTAGAGAGCATTTGGATGATCCAGAGGAGTTTTGGGAGAATGTCCTATGGTCTGATGAAACCAAACTGGAACTGTTTGGTAGAAACACAACTTGTCGTGTTTGGAGGAAAAAGAATACTGAGTTGCATCCATCAAACACCATACCTACTGTAAAGCATGGTGGTGGAAACATCATGCTTTGGGGCTGTTTCTCTGCAAAGGGGCCAGGACGACTGATCCGGGTACATGAAAGAATGAATGGGGCCATGTATCGTGAGATTTTGAGTGCAAACCTCCTTCCATCAGCAAGGGCAATGAATATGAAACGTGGCTGGGTCTTTCAACATGACAATGATCCAAAGCACACCGCCAGGGCAACGAAGGAGTGGCTTCGTAAGAAGCATTTCAAGGTCCTGGAGTGGCCTAGCCAGTCTCCAGATCTCAACCCTATAGAAAACCTTTGGAGGGAGTTGAAAGTCCGTGTTGCCAAGCGAAAAGCCAAAAACATCACTGCTCTAGAGGAGATCTGCATGGAGGAATGGGCCAACATACCAACAACAGTGTGTGGCAACCTTGTGAAGACTTACAGAAAACGTTTGACCTCTGTCATTGCCAACAAAGGATATATCACAAAGTATTGAGATGAAATTTTGTTTCTGACCAAATACTTATTTTCCACCATAATATGCAAATAAAATGAAAAAAAACCAGACAATGTGATTTTCTGGATTTTTTTTTCTCAGTTTGTCTCCCATAGTTGAGGTCTACCTATGATGTAAATTACAGACGCCTCTCATCTTTTTAAGTGGTGGAACTTGCACTATTGCTGACTGACTAAATACTTTTTTGCCCCACTGTACATGGGCTGAGTTCAGGTAGCTAAATGAGTGTGATCGACAATATTGTTCAACACTTGTTTCCCAGCCTCTTTCCACTGTCTGAGAAAGAATGACGGGGACAGAACAATCACTAATAGATCACATCACCATACAGTATCATGTTATCAGCAGCACATCTACAGTTTACACTGGTGATATGCTGCTGAGAAAAATGATTTGTGTTCCGGCATAAACAATCCAATCACTCGATAAATATGCAGCATTTTGCTTGTTTAGTATAGTACACCCCATAGTCCTCCATATATTATAATGTGCACCACAGTCCTCCATATTGTAAAATGCACACTCCATAGTCCTCCATATAATATAATATGCCCCACAGTCCTCCATATAGTATAGTACACTCCCCATAGTCCTCCATATAGTATAATACACTCCCTATAGTCCTCCATATAGTATAATACACTCCCTATGGTCCTTCATATATTAAAATACACTCTTCAGTCCTTCATATAGTATTATACACGTCCCATAGTCATCCATATAGTATAATACACTCCTCATTGTCCTCCATATATTAAAATACACTCCTCAGTCCTCCATATAGTATAATAAACTCCTCAGAGCCCTCCATATATTAAAATACAGTCCTCCATAACGTATAATACACAACTCAGTCCTCCATATAGTATAATACACTCCTCATAGTCCTCCATACATTAAAATACACTGCTCAGTCCCCCATATAGTATAATACACTAATCATAGTGCTCCATATATTATAATGCACCGCCATAGTCATCCATGTAGTTCAATTCACTTCCCATAGTATAAAGCACCTCATAGTTCTTCATATAGTATAATGTATTCCCCATAGTCCTCGATATAGTATAATGCAGCCCACACATAGTATAATGCAGCCACCCCATAGAACATAATGCAGCCACCCAACAGAGTATAATGCAATGACCCCACAGAGTATAATGCAGCCACTCCACAGAATGTATTGTAACCTCCATAGAATATAATGCAGCCCCATCATATAGTATAATTCAGCCCCACAATAAAATATAATGTAGCACCTCCATAGAATATAATGCAGCCCCCTTATATAGTATAATCTAGCCCATCCATAGAATACAATGTAGCCCTCTTCATATAGTATAATGCAGCCCCCATAGAATATAATGTAGCCCCCTTGTAAAGTATAATGGAGCCCCCATACAATATAATCTAGCTCCCCATAGAATATAATGCAGCCCCCCATAGAATACAATGTAGCCCCCTCATTTAGTATAATGTAGCCCCCTCAGGGTATGATGCAATCACCCCTCATAGAATATAATAAATATAATACAGCCCCCCAGAGAATGTAATGTAGCCCCGAATAGAATAGAATACAGCCCACCTCCCCATAGAATATAATGTAGCCCCATCAAAGAGTATGCTGCAATCCTCCCTCATAAAATCTAATACATCCCCCATAGACTATAATGTTGCCCCCGTAGAATATAATACAGCCCATCTCCCCATAAAATATAATGCAGCCCACCATAAAGTATAATGTAGCCCCCATAGAATATAACACAGCCTCCCTCATAGAATACAATGTACCCCCATAGTATATAACACAGCCTCCCCCATAGAATTTAATGTATAATGTACCCCCATAGTATATAACACAGCCTCCCCATAGAATATACTGTATAATGCACCCCCCATAGTATATAACACAGTCTCCCCCATAGAATATAATGTATAATGTACCCCACATAGTATATAATATAATCGTCTTATCATGTCTATCTGTCTGTCTGTAACTGAAATCCCGCGGCGCTGACCTGGCGGCCGCGACCAATCAGCGGCAAGCGCAGTCAGGCGCAGCGCTCAGTCGGGCGCAGCACATCTGTAAAAAATAGAATTAAAATTAAAAAAAAGGTTATACTCACCTTCCGACGGCCCGCGATCTCCACTCCACGCGCCTGGCCTCGCGGTCCCAGTAATGCCTTGCGCCTTAGACCGAAGAATGACGTCACTCTTGCGAGAGCGCGATGTCATCAGAGGTGTTTCGTGCAAACCATTACTGCGACCGCGAGGCCAGACGTGTGGAGTGGAGATCGCGGGCCGTCTGAAGGCGAGTATATAACTATTTTTTATTTTAACAGAGACCATGCATACCAGGAAAGGGGGGTGAGGGGGACCACTCATACCAGGAAAGGGGGGTGAGGGTGACAATACATACTAGCAAAGGGGGGTGAGGGGGACCATGCATACCAGCAATGGGGGGAGGGGGACCATGCATACCAGCAATGGGGGGGAGGGGGACCATGCATACCAGCAAAAGGGGAGTGAGGGTGACCATGCATACCAGGAAAGTGGGGTGAGGGTGACCATGCATACCAGGATAGGGGGTGAGGATGACCATGCATACCAGGATTGGGGGGTGAAGGCACCATGCATACCAGGATAGGGGGGAGAGGGTGACCATGTATACCAGGAAAGGGAGGTGAGGGGACCATGCATACCAGGAAAGGGGGGTGAGGGTGACCATGCATACCAGCAATGGGGGGGGAAGAGGGACCATGCATGCCAGCAAAAGGGGGATGAGGGTGATCATGCATACGAGGAAAGGGGGGTGAGGGTGACCATGTATAGCAGGAAAGGAAGGTGAGGGGACCATGCATACCAAGAAAGGGGGTGAGGGTGACCATGCATACCAGCAATGGGGGGAGGGGGACCATGTATACCAGCAAAAGGGGGGTGAGGGTGACCATACCATACATACCAGGATAGGGGGGTGAGGGTGACCATGTATACCAGGAAAGGGAGGTGAGGGGACCATGCATACCAGGAAAGGGGGGGAGGGGGACCATACATACCAGCAATGGGGGGAGGGGGACCATGCATACCAGCAGAAGGTGGGTGAGGGGGACCATGCATACCAGGAAAGGGGGGGTGAGGGGACCATGCTTACCAGAAAAGAGGGGTGAGAGGACCATGCATACCAGGATTGGAGGGTGAGAGGACCATGCATTCCAGGATTGGAGGGTGAGGGGACCATGCATTCCAAGATTGGAGGGTGAGGGGACCATGCTTACCAGGATTGGGGGTGAGGGGACCATCCATATCAGGATTAGGGGGTGAGGGAACCATGCATATCAGGATTGGGGGGTGAGGGGACAATGCATACCAGGATGGGGGGAGGGGTACCATGCATATCAGGATTGGGGGGTGAGAGGACCTTGCATATCAGGATTGGGGGTGCATTATTGCATTATTATTAAAACTTCATAAATAAACTACATACATATTCTAGAATACCTGATGCGCTAGAATCGGGCCAACATCTAGTAGTATATAACACAGCCACATAGTATACAAACACAGCCTCCTCCATAGAATATAATGTACTCCCCAAAAGTATATTATAGAGGTGAGTGACTTTGCTTTTTTTCGGGTCGAGTCAGGTTTCATGTAATAGTCGGGTCGAACGAAATCGGCCGACTATAGGGAAAAGTCGGGGGTCCGACTGAAACACGAAACCCAATGCAAGTCAATGGGGAAGCAAAGTCGGCAGGGAGTGGAGGACAGTAAACACACCTACAGTGCCCATTTCAAGGACATCAATTCTTATTACTTAAGCTTGTCAACCTTAATTTACTTTATAATAATAGTTACGCATTGAAAACTGGGGGTTATTTGGCTAAAGTTGTGGGGGGTAGGGCTGGCGCCAGGTTTCCGTGTGTCCTGGGCCAAAGAGTGTCAGTGCGCCCTTTTAACACATACCACAATTCATAATGCTCCGATACGGCACAGAAATATCGGTATAGTGCAATGAAAAATACTTCACTGCTTACATGACATGACTGATAACTATTTTAAATTCTACAATAGCTCAAAAAAAGGACAGTATATTACTCCATACAGTATTATGGCCACCACCTAGTGTGCCATACAGAATAATGAGCCCCATATATTTCTCCATACAGAATAATTGATCCCATATAATGTTCCATACAGTATATGATGAGCTCCACATAATGCTACAGTATATGTTGGTCCCCATGGATGACGCTCCACTGTCTTATGAGCCCAAATAATGCTCCATATATACAGTAATGGACCCCATTTCTAATGCTCCAGTGTATAATGGGCCTCGTAAATGCTGCTCCAGTGTCTGATGTCCCCCATTTGGAATGCTCCAGTATATGTTGGTCCCCATGGACGATGCTCCAGTGTGTTAAGGGCCCAAATAATGCTCCATATATAATGGGCCCCATTTCTAATGCTCCAGTGTATAATGGGCCACATAAATGCTGCTCCAGTGTCTGATGTCCCCCATTTGGAATGCTCCAGTATATGATGGGCCAAATGGATAATGCTCCAGTGTATGTTGGGCCCCATATCTCATTCTACAGTGTATATTGCTCCCCAAAAAATGCTCCCAACACTTAAAAAAATTAAATACCTCTCCTAGCTGGGCACTGCTGTACTCTTGACTCCTCAGCATTGACATCTTCAAGCTCTCTGCACTTGTACTGTTTCGGTAGAGGGCATACAGACGTGATGTCATCGCACTCTCTAACCTGAATGTCACTGTCAGGAAACGCGGAAGACATCACGGCGGTGGAGCAGGGAGAGGTAAGTATTGCAAGTGCTGTGGCCCTGAGCAAGCATGGGGGCCCACTCGTGTGCGACGGCACTGGCACAGGGCCCCTCATATTATGACGGTATGTCTGATGGCAAGTGGGCCCTCCCGCCGGCAGAGACACTTTTGCGTGCTATGAGGGGCCCTGTGCCGCTGCCGTTGCCCACGAGTAGGACCCCCCACCTACTCAGGGAACTGGCACTTTTATCTGCACCTTCCTCTGTGTCACCGTGTAAGGTGGTATAGTATGCAGGAAGGGGCACCTGAGTTTCATCAGTGTCAAATTCTGGCTCTATAGAGTGCGAGAGGAATGTAGTGCTGTGGGTCAATGTACCAGCAGAATAATCTAGCAGTGGCTGTGCATCAGTGCACTCCATCTCCGATTCATGTTGGACTGGGGAATTCAGGATTTCACTTGATAAAACAGGCATGGCATGTGAAAAGAGCTCCATGGAGTAATGTGAATTGTGGGCTGCCGCATCCTGCACTTTGGGTGGTGGTGAAGGAGACAAGGAAAGGGGTGGCTCCTGACCAAAAGCCTGCATTGACGACTC
Source organism: Dendrobates tinctorius (assembly GCF_039654945.1). Lineage (NCBI taxonomy): Eukaryota > Metazoa > Chordata > Amphibia > Anura > Dendrobatidae > Dendrobates > Dendrobates tinctorius. The sequence continues at coordinate 12,044,182 of NW_027361858.1, read as the reverse complement.
AGTGCTTGCATTTTTGTAAACTTCAGAAGAGGAGGTGATAGAGCTGGAGGCTGTTTCGGCAATGTAAGGCAAAACCAGTTCCTGATGCTCTGGCTTTAAAAGCAGTTTACATACTCCCATAGAAGGGAGCCTTAAAGGCCTTCTTGTGCCAGACGATGACGCATGCTCAACACCTCCTGCCTTAGCTGCTATTGTGCTTTTGGCACTACCAGCAGATGCACCACCACCATCAGTACCAGCTGGCCCCCCACACCCAGGTCCGCAGACTCTATCACCATGCTTAAGAATTTTTGTGAAAATGGACTCAAAATACAAGCAGATATATGGTACTGTATCAGAAGCGGACAGCTCTATACAGTCTAGGGATAATTGTAAATCTCCGTATATATTTCATGAGTCAGACACAGACGGTCACAGGCTCAGTATGGATTAGACAATAATATGAAAATTGGCAAAAGGGTACAGTATCACTAGATACAAGGTATATATAGTATAGTTTAAAATACTGAATATCTGTATACATTTCAGGAGGCAAACACAGACGCTCTCAGGCCCAGTATGGATCCGACAACAATATAGAAACTTGAGAAAGGGTACTATGGCGCCCCTGAGGGTACGGTCGCCACAGAGGTACTGCACCTCATCCAAAGGTGTGGTATCCCACCCTCAGGTAAGGAGGGTTCACCACTCAGGACTCCTAACCCTGCACTCAACACACACACTAGTTAGTCAGGGCATCTGGGTGTACCCGGCGGGAGGATAGCCTCATCCCAGACTGACTAGGAAAGGGTGTTGGGGGTTAGTATGGAAGGTAGGTACAGTGGGAGGAACTTAGGTAGTGGAGTAATTGTGGCCATCCAATGAGAGAGAGCAAGGTGACAGTTGGTGGGTGTAGCTAGTCTGAGGTAAATTGATCTTTCTAGAGAGTTGTCAGTCGGTGACAGGACAGAGTAAGAGCAGGATTGCTGTGAGAGGGCTGAGGGTCAGAGAAGAGAGAAACATCTTGTCCAAGCTCCTAGATTGGAAGGAAGGGGTCCTTGGGGCACGGGAAGTGCAATAAGCCACCTGTGAAGTCCGTTTCTGGAGAAGGAAGGACCAGGCCTCGTTCGGGAAGGTGGCTCCTGAAGGTAGTGGAGAAATACAGAGCTCAGCTAGAAAGACAGAGGCTAAGGTAACTTTAAGTGCCTCAGTCGCAGCCGCATTCAATACTCAAAAAGGCAGCAGTTGGAATAAAGGACCCCGGGGCCTGACCCACGTCGCCCGGTGTGATCCGTGGCTACCAGTTTGAGACACTGTTTGCGAAGGCGCACAGCAGGAAGGAAGGGAGAGATCAGCGCAGAGACACGGCCTAGAAAGGACACACAAGGAGGAGTCTTGAACAGTTGTTCCTGATCTACCTTGGAGTTTGCCGGACCCCTCCCTCGGAGGACACAGTACCAAGCAGATCATCTTGTGCACAAAACTTTTGAGGAAAAACTCAGAAACTGCACCCACCTGTGTCCCTGTGTCCTTGGTGTCTTTTACAACTCGCCTGCTACACACGCTACACTCACCATCACCGTCAACGGCTCACAAGCACCATCTCAACTGTCCTGGGATACAGCTGTGCCCGTGGAGAGCTTTATCATCTTGGATACTTTAACACCGGCCCAGAGGATATGCATTGCAGCATCGGCTACCCTAGCCGAGTACCACGGGTGGCGTCACGATCCCCCTTTTCCAAATTAATTATCATACCATATTCCCCCTCATCTGAATTGTCATCTTCTATTTTGGACACCCAGGGCCACGTACTGGGTCCCAATCACCACCGTGACATACTTCACCCTTAAAAGAGCCTGAAAGGCCAGGTACTGAGTAACCCCCAGCCCTGCGTGGCGTTTCATTTTAACACCAGATACTAGGGATATATAGAATAGTTTCAACATTCTAAATCTACGTTTATATTTTTGGAGGCAGACACAAACGCTGTCATGGCCAGTATGGATTCGACAACAATCAAAAAAGGAGAACAAGGGTACAGTATCACCAGATACAAGGTATATATAGTATAGCTTAAACATTCGAAATCTCTGTAGACATTTCAGGAGGCAGACACAGACGCTCTCAGTCCCAGTATGCATTATCCAAGAATATAAAAAGTAGAAAAAGGGTACTGTTTTACCAGATGCAAGGTAGATATAGTATTGTTTAAACATTGCAAATCTCTCTATTTCAGGAGGCAGACATAGACGCTCTCAGGGTCAGTATGGATTACACAATATAAAAAGCAGTAAATGGGTAATGGATCAGATGCGTACAGCTGTATACGGTGTAGGGGGCATTGTAAATCTCAGTATATATTTCCAGAGTCAGAAACAGACTGTCACTGGCTCAGTATGGATCAGACCACAATATAAAAAGCATTAAATGGGTAAGGTATCACAAGCGTACAGCTGTATACAGTGTTGGGGTAATCTTAAAATGTACAAATATATTTCTGGAGTTACAGACAGACGTTCACAGGCTCAGTATGGATTACACAAGAATATAAAAATGAGAAAAAGGGAAATCTATTTGAAACGTACACCATTATACAGTGTTGAGGTACTTTGAAATCTTCGCATATATTTCAGTCTCAGTAAGCCAGTCCAGACTCCCCGCTACAGGAAGCTAGATGGATAAAAGTACAGACGGAAAGTCGAGTGATTTCAGAAAAGTTTGAATTACTAATCACGGGAAAACCTCATGGGAGAATTAGCAGAGGCGATGCTGACCCTCAATTACTTTTACTGTGGATACAGCTAAAACGGAAATTAGTGAAGAAAGGGTTGCTGTATCGCAGTAGCGTCGATCCCATCACCGTTACTCATCTCCATCAAATTGTGATCTATTGTGCCTATCATGATCTGTTTGGTCACTTTGGAGTGCAAAACACAGAAGCCACAGGCCTTAGGGGATTCTATTGGATTGCCATGAGAGGAAACATTGAAAAATGGTGGCAGGAAGGTCACACACCTATGAAAACTATGAAAGGTGATCATAAAGCACCACTGCATCTGATTGTGAGTTGACGTCCATTACAAATGATAGCCATTGATCATCTGAAGGTAGAGGTCAGCAGGACAGGACATAGCTACATCTTAACCATCATCGATCAGTACACCAAATTTGTAGTGGCCGTCCCTGTGAAGGATTTAACTGGCCAGACTACACAGCGGTGGAGCAGGGAGAGGTAAGTATTGCAAGTGCTGTCCCTGAGCAAGCAGGGTGGACCCACTCGTGGGCGCCGGTACTGGCACAGGGCCCCTCATAGTACGGCAGTGTGCCTGATGGCGAGTGGGCCCACCCACCATCAGAGACACTTTATTGTACTATGAGAGGCCCTGTGCCAGTGCCGTCACCCAAGGGTGGGCACACACACCTGTTCAGGGCAACAGCACTTGCCTGTGTGTGCCAGGTGGTGACCCCGGTACTGGAGTGGGCAGTACAGTTAGGGAGGTTTAAAAAATTGCATATGTTGATGTGTAGGCTGGACTTTCAGCAGCTGCAAATGGGGGAATTGGAGAAGTCCCAGGAAGAGGAGGACAAAAGCGAGCCTTTTTTCTGCCAACCTATGTGTTATCAGGTGAAGGTGGGACAAAATCCTTGGAAACCCATGCATGGTTCATTTTAATGAAGGTTAGATCATCCACATTTTTGGTCGACAGACGGGTCCTTTTTTCTGTCAGGATTGATCCAGCAGCACTGAAGACTCTTTCAGATAGAACACTACCAGCAGGGCAAGCGAGCTCCTGTAAGGCATATTGTGCCAATTCAAGCCATGTGTCCAGGTTTGAGGCCCAATAATCAAAGGGGAATGACCTGTGAGGGAGAACCTCGATATGGGAGGAGAAGTAGTTTGTAACCATAGTTGACAACTGCTGTCTCCTGTCACTTGCAATCGATTCTGTATTAGCTGTCGTCTGCGTGGTACTTGAGAAATCAGACCACAACATGGTCAGGAAAACCCTGTCTCCAACGCCAGTTTGGCTGTGTGCACCACGAACACCTCTTCCATTTTGCCCACTATGGCTCGTGGGAGAACCAGCTCCGCTGCTGTGTGCTGGGAATGCCTCAAACGGTTTACCACAGTTGCTTGTTTGTTAGCCAATATTAGCTCCAGGTTCTCCTGTGGCATGATGTTTTGTAGTTTGCCTTTATAGCGTGGATCAAGGATTCTGGCCAACCAGTAGTCGTCATCCCTCATCATTTTGGCAATGCGGGGGTCCCTTTTTAGGATCCGCAAGGCATAATCACAAATGTGGGCCAATGTTCCAGGTGTCAATACTGCACTGCCAGTGGTGGGTGGTGGAGCACTTTCTGGCAAATCCACATCCCTCCAGTCACGCACAAACCCTGTACCTGACCTTGGCACGCCCACATTTTCTCTTGCCCCCTGAGAAGCATCCTCATCCCCAAAATAATCATCCCCCTCATCCTCCTCCTCATCTTCCTCTTCTTCCTCCACCTCGTCCACGACAGTTCCATGACCAAACAATGGCTGACTGTCATCAAGCCTTCCCTCCTCATCCTCCTCCTCCTCCTGTTGCTCCTCCGCTGCAGATGTCTGATCCTTAATGTGTATCAAAGTTTGCATGAGCAGACGCATAAGTGGTATGCTCATGCTTATGATGGTGTCATCTGCGCTTACCAGCCGTGTGCATTCCTCAAAACACTGAAGGACTTTACAGAGGTCTTTCAGCTTTGACCACTGCACACCCGACAACTCCATGTCTGCCCTCAAACTGCATGCCCGTGTATCCTCCCACAAATGCATTACAACCTGCTTCCGTTCGCACAGCCTCTCAACCATGTGCATGGTGGAGTTCCATCTTGTAGCAACATCTATGATTAGGCGGTGCTTGGGGCGGTGGAGTGAACACTGCAGCTTCTGCATACGACTGGAGTGTACGGGCGAGCGACGGATGTGTCTTCGCACCTTATGGAGCAGGGCTGTTAGCTCAGGATCATTATCTAGGAAGCACTGTACCACCAGGTTCAAGCTGTGAGCCAGGCAAGGTATGTGTATGAGTTTTGCAAGGGCTATGGCTGCCACAAAATTCCACCCAGTATCACTGACTACCTTGCCTGGCTCAAGATGTAGACTGCCCCAGCATGACTCAGTTTGTCAATGCAAGTAGTCGGTCAGTACCTCCGCGGTGTGTCTGCTGTCGCCCAAAGGCATCATTTTTAAAGCAGCCTGCTGCCGCTTACCACTAGCTGTTCGATAGTGGGACACCTTGTGTGCAGCACTGACAGATGTGGATGGAGTGCTTGTGCGACTGTGCTCTGTCGACAAGCTTTCGCTTCTGGAGGAGGAGGGTCAAGCGCCTACAGCCAACTGTTTCCTATACCGTGGGCTAGGCAGCACTGTTCCACTGCCGCTGTCCCCTGTGGAGCCTGCATCCACCACATTAACCTAGTGTGCAGTGATGGACATGTAATGGCCCTGGCCATGCCTACTGGACCATGTATCTGTTGTGAGGTGCACCTTTCCACTCACTGATTGTTTTAGTGCATGGATAATGCGGTCTTTCACATGCCGGTGGAGGGCAGGGGTGGCTTTGCGAGAAAAAAAGTGCTGACTGGGTAGGTCATAGCGTGGGACAGCGTAGGCCATTAGCTCTCGGAAAGCTTTGCTTTCAACCAAACGGAAGGGCATCACCTCTAATGAGATCAGTTTGGCAATGTAGGCGTTCAAAGCCAGTGTACGCGGATGAGAGGATGAGTACTTTTTTGTCCTACTGAGAGTGTCTGGTAGGGTGAGCTGGACTTGAGAGCTGCATATGGGGGAACTAGCATTGGACCGGACGGACTGAGAAGGGGTTGGTGATGGTGAGGGTGTTGATGGCCTAGATTCAGTGTTTCCTCCCAAAAATATTGTGATTCCCTGACTGCTTCGGCTTAGCGACGACACCTCAACATTTCTTGATGGTGGTGTACTTAGCGGTGGCCTTACAGTGGGTGAAGCGATGGAGCGTTGCGGGCTACCTTCATTCAGAGCAGGTGCACATGTGCTACTTGAGGTTTTGTAGTCCGTCCACGCTTGCAAGTGCATGTTGGTTAAATGTCTAAGCATGCAACTGGTATTCAAATTTCATAGAATTTTCCATCTGCTAAAGGTCCTTCGGCACTTCTTACAGATAACCTTTGCGTCATCAGTAGGATTTTGTTCAAAAAAGTGCCACACTGCACTCTTCCTGTGACGTTTTTCGGAAAAGGACGTCCGAGAGTGGACCCTCTGGGTCGCGGATCTGGAGCCCCGGGGGTCGAGCGCTCCAGGTGAAGACCGACCCCTATACAGGGATCGTTTGGGGCAAGACAACCGAGGACAGAACCGCGACAGCCGGTACCAGGAGGGGCGGCTCAAGGACAAGAGGCGCCCGTAGGCAGGAGTACTGGACTGAGAGGTAGAGGACCTAACAGGACTACTGGGTGGGTAGACAGACAGGAAGCAGGTACTAGAGGGGAGAGGACCGGGAGGAAGCACACAAGAGGGGTACCAGAAGGAAGGACAGAGCGGTCATGCAGGGTGAACGAACACTGGGAACAAGGATGCGGAGCGGGGGCTGGAAGCCAAGGGGAAGACAGACGGGAAACAGGCGGCACTATAGGAACCGGAAGGGAGCCAAAGCGCAGCGTGGCGAGCGCACAGCAACTCTCAGGCGTCCTCTCAATAGAGAGCGCGCCAGAAATACCCTAGGGTCCGGAAGCGGGCGGTACGTGCCGCCCCCGGCGCCACCCCCCGTAGGTGGAAGAGGGGACGCTGGTGCGCGCGCGCGCCCTAAGGAAGGAGCGCGGTGCCGTCACAGGAGGGGAGGCAGAGCGTGGGAGCGCGCCGCGGCAAGGTCGCCGCTGGAGGAGGGGCGGGAGCGGGTGCAGCCGTGACCGCCGACATGACAGTACCCCCCTCTTTACATCCCCCCTTTCTGAGATTGGCCAGAAACTTTTTTAGAATTAGAGGAGCGTTGATATTCTTTTGAGGCTCCCAAGACCTTTCCTCAGGACCAAATCCCTTCCACTCAATGAGAAAGAAAGTCTTCCCCCTGACTCTCTTCATGGCTAAAATATCTTTTACTTCAAAGATGTCATCCGACCCAATAGGTAAAGGAGGGGCAACGAGGACCGGTTGGAACCGATTCAGAACTACAGGTTTCAAGAGCGAGACATGAAAGGCGTTAGGGACCCGGAGTGAAGCCGGCAACCTCAGTTTGTAAGACACCTCATTGATGCATTTTAGTACCTCGAAGGGACCGATGTAACGAGGACACAGCTTATAGGAAGGAACTTTCAGGCGGATGTGCTTGGTTGAGAGCCAGACCTTATCACCAGGGTGGTACGGGGGAAGGTCCCTCCGTCTCTTGTCTGCATGTTTTTTGATTCGGGCACTGGTCTTCACCAGAGCCTCTCTGGTCTCCTTCCAAATATTCGAAAATTCTGTGGCGAGGGCATCAGCTGCGGGAACTCCTGAAGAGGCGACCAAGGGTAGTGGAACACCAGGATTGCGACCAGAAACCACAAAGAACGGAGTTTTGGTGGTCGACTCACTGGGGTGGTTATTATGGGCGAATTCAGCCCAGGGTAGAAGAGAGACCCAATTATCCTGGTGGGCGTTGGAGAAGTGGCGCAGGTAAGTCGTTAGGTCCTGGTTAATCCGTTCTACCTGCCCATTGGTCTGTGGGTGATAGGCGGAGGAGAAGTCGAGGGACGTACCCATAAGCTGACATAGAGCCCTCCAGAAGCGAGAAGTAAATTGGACCCCTCGATCAGACACAATCCGTAGGGGAAGACCATGCAACCTGAAGATCTGATGGATGAAGATCTCGGCCAACTTCGGAGCGGAGGGCAGCCCGGTCAGGGGGATAAAATGAGCCATCTTAGAGAAGCGGTCCGCCACGACTAAGATGGTGGTGCAACCAGCTGAGCAGGGCAAGTCGGTTATAAAGTCCATGGCGATTTGCTACCAAGGGGCCTCCGGCACCGGCAACGGATGGAGAAGACCGGAGGGCAAAGTTCTTGGAACCTTGTTCTGCGCACAGGTTGAGCAAGAGGCAACAAAATCTGCCATGTCTTGGCGAAGGGTGGCCCACCAGTAATAACGTGAGAGAAGCGATAGAGTCTTCTTGGACCCCACGTGCCCCGCAACCTTGGAGGAGTGCCCCCAGCGCAACACCTCCAGACGTTTATTCTGAGGCACGAAGGTCTTGCCTGGTGGAGGAGTAGAAAAGTTCACCGGGGCCACGGTGATCACTTTGGCAGGCTCGATAATATACAAGGGGCTCTCGTCCTCTTCTGGCGACTGTAGAGATCTGGATAGTGCATCTGCTTTGGTGTTCTTATTACCGGGCCGGAAGTGAAGCTGGAAGTCGAATCGAGAAAAATACAAGGCCCATCTGGCTTGTCTGGAATTGAGCCTTTGGGCGGACTGCAGATAGGCCAAATTCTTGTGGTCCGTGAAGATGGTAAAGGGGTGCACAGCCCCCTCGAGCAGGTACCGCCACTCTTCCAGAGCCATCTTGATGGCCAGCAACTCCCGATCACCGATGGAGTAGTTGCACTCTGCTGGCGAAAAGGACTTGGAAAAGAACCCGCAGGGGACCAGACGTCCAGGGGGAACTCGCTGGGAGAGGACCGCCCCAGCTCCGGTGGAGGCGTCCACTTCAAGAACAAAAGGCCTACTGGCCACCGGCCGATGTAGGACCGGTGGTGCTGCAAAGGAGCGTTTCAGCGCCAGAAAGGCATCTTCCGCCTCGGAGGACCAGTGATCAGGCTTAGTTCCTTTGCGGGTCAAGGCCGAGATAGGTTTGGTCAACGAGGAAAAATGCGGCACGAACTGTCGGTAATAATTCGCGAATCCGAGGAAACGCTGGATGGCTTTGATTCCGACAGGACGGGGCCACTTGAGTACCGCCGAGAGTTTCTCGGGATCCATCTTCAGACCGGAATCTGTGATGACATGCCCCAAGAAGGGTAACGAGGTCTGCTCGAAGAGACACTTCTCAATCTTGGCGTAGAGGTGATTCTCCCGGAGACGGTGCAGGACCATGCTTAAGCTTCTCCGATGGGAGGGAAGGTCAGGCGAGAAGATGAGGATATCGTCTAAATACACTATTACGCAAGTGTACAGAAGGTCCCGAAACACCTCATTAACGAACTCCTGGAAGACAGCTGGAGCATTGCAGAGACCAAACGGCATGACTAAATACTCATAATGACCATCACGGGTATTGAAGGCCGTCTTCCATTCGTCGCCTGCGCGAATCCGGATCAAATTGTAGGCTCCCCGCAGGTCCAGCTTCGTGAAGATTCGAGCCCCTCTCAGCCGGTCAAAGAGTTCTGGGATAAGTGGAAGTGGGTATCGATTCTTAAGTGTAATATTGTTCAGGCCCCGGTAGTCGATACATGGTCTAAGAGATCCGTCTTTCTTCCGAACAAAGAAGTAGCCTGCACCAGCTGGGGACGAGGACTTTCGGATGAACCCCTTCGCCAAGTTCTCCCGGATGTATTCAGTCATAGCCGAGGTCTCTGCTGGAGATAGGGGATACGTCCTCCCCCTGGGCGGAGTGGCTCCAGGAAGCAAGTTGATAGGGCAGTCATAGGCCCGATGCGGAGGCAGAGACTCCGCTTCTTTTTTACTGAAAACGTTGGCGTACGCGTAGTACGGTGCGGGGAGACCCGTGAGATTGGTCGGCGTAGGCAGGAGACGAGGATGGAGGATGGATTGCAAACAACGAGTGTGGCAGGATTGACCCCAGCGGAGGATCTCCCCTGAGCGCCAGTCGACAACTGGCTCGTGCAGCCGAAGCCAGGGTAATCCGAGGAGGACAGCGTGAGACAATTTAGGCAGCACATAGAAGGCTATCTTTTCAAAATGAAGCGCTCCAATTTGTAAGTCCACTTCGGTCGTGATCCTGGTAACGAGCCCGGGAAGGGGTGTTCCATCGACGGAGGTGATAGCCCGTGGGTCTTTCAGGATAACCACCGGAATCTGAAGTTGGTCCACCTCTTGCTGCAGGATGAAATTGCCAGCCGCACCCGAGTCCACATACGCCTCCACAGATCTGCGCTCCTGTCCTGAAATAATTAAGGCTGAAAGGGTAAGAGGCAGAGAGGAATTATGATCACCTAGGGAGACCTCTCTTACCTGACCTAGGTGGAGGCGTTTCCCGGCCTCTCAGGACAAGTGCGGATGAAATGATTAGCCCCACCACAGTACAGGCAGAGCCCGTTAGTCATCCTATCTCTGCGACGCTGCTCAGTCAACCTGACCCGATCAACCTGCATGGGCTCGGGGACGCTGCTAGTAGAGGGAGCAGCAGAGCGTGGAATGGGCGCTTGATATAGCCTGAAGGGTCTGCGTTCTCTAACCGATTCCCGCGAGCGCTCCAAAAAACGGAGGTCTATGCGTGTAGCCAGGGCTATAAGGTCCTCCAGAGAGGTGGGGGTATCCCGACCGGCTAGCTCGTCTTTAATCTTGCTGGAAAGGCCTCTCCAGAAGGCACCCACAAGTGCCTCATTATTCCATCCGAGTTCAGACGACAACGTCCAAAAACGGATGGCGTACTGCCCCACAGTAAGCGACCCTTGGCGGAGATTAAAGAGAGCTTCTGTGGTAGAAGCCAAGCGGCCGGGTTCGTCAAACACCCTACGAAATGTTTCCAGGAAGTTCTGGATATTCGCTACGACGGGATCATCCCTCTCCCAAAGAGGGTTCACCCAGGACAGGGCTTCTCCCTCGAGGTGGGATACTATGAACGCCACCTTGGCGCGATCCGTGGGATATTGTTGGGGCAACAGCTCGAAGTGCAGTCTGCACTGGTTTAAAAAGCCCCGACAAAGTTTAGGATCTCCACCATATCTGGGAGGCTTACCCAGGTGGGGGGGCGGGGAGGAGACGGCGTCCCTGTGAGGGTTAGAGACGACCACAGCGGACTGCAAGGCAAGCAGTCGGTCATCGATGGACGCCATATACCCCAAAACGTGGGACTGGGCATCGCGCTGCTGCATGAGCTCCTGCTGCAGGCTGGCTAGGAGGGGAGCATGCCCGGGGTCAGAGGTCTGCATAGCGGACAAACGGGTGTCCATGGACTTCATAAAAGCCATGATTCGGGCCTGATTTTCACGCAGGAACAACAGTTCCTTCTGCGTGGCAGCCGTGGCACCGGCGGGGTCCATGGCCTGAGAGTACTGTGACGTTTTTCGGAAAAGGACGTCTGAGAGTGGACCCTCTGGGTCGCGGATCTGGAGCCCCGGGGGTCGAGCGCTCCAGGTGAAGACCGACCCCTATACAGGGATCGTTTGGGGCAAGACCACCGAGGACAGAACCGCGACAGCCGGTACCAGGAGGGGCGGCTCAAGGACAAGAGGCGCCCGTAGGCAGGAGTACTGGACTGAGAGGTAGAGGACCTAACAGGACTACTGGGTGGGTAGACAGACAGGAAGCAGGTACTAGAGGGGAGAGGACCGGGAGGAAGCACACAAGAGGGGTACCAGAAGGAAGGACAGAGCGGTCATGCAGGGTGAACGAACACTGGGAACAAGGATGCAGAGCGGGGGCTGGAAGCCAAGGGGAAGACAGACGGGAAACAGGCGGCACTATAGGAATCGGAAGGGAGCCAAAGCGCAGCGTGGCGAGCGCACAGCAACTCTCAGGCGTCCTCTCAATAGAGAGCGCGCCAGAAATACCCTAGGGTCCGGAAGCGGGCGGTACGTGCCGCCCCCGGCGCCACCCCCCGTAGGTGGAAGAGGGGACGCTGGTGCGCGCGCGCGCCCTAAGGAAGGAGCGCGGTGCCGTCACAGGAGGGGAGGCAGAGCGTGGGAGCGCGCCGCGGCGAGGACGCCGGTAGGAGGAGGTGGCGGCGGTCGCCGCTGGAGGAGGGGCGGGAGCGGGTGCAGCCGTGACCGCCGACATGACACTTCCTACTATGGTACAAATTTTCAGGGCTTGCACGCTGTGCTAATTTGACCGTCTGGCCAAGCTGTCCTGCAACTCTTTTAGTTTTCTTAACAAGTATTTTGACAGCTACGGGCCTGCCGGATAACCGCTGCTGCGATGACGATGCCTGCTGCGGATCCTTCTCCTGTTCTGACCTATTTTCACCAGCACCCTCTTCCCTCAATGGATGCCAATCCGGGTCAACAACTGGGTCATCCATGACCTCGTCTTCAGTGTCATCTGCACCTTCCTCTGTACTTTCCTCTGTGTCACCGTGTAAGGTGGTATAGTATGCGGGAAGGGGCACCTGAGTTTCATCAGGGTCTGATTTGGGCTCAGTAGACTGCGAGGACAATGTAGTTCTCTGAGTGAATGTACCAGCATAATCATCTAGCAGTGGCTGTGCATCAGTACACTCCATGTCAGATTCATCTTGAACTGGGGAATTCAGGATTTGACTTAATATCCCAGGCATGGTATGTGAAAAGAGCTCCATGGAGTAATCTGACGTGTGTGCTGCGGTATCCTTCACTTTTGGTGTGGGTGAAGGACACAAGGAAAGGTGTTGTTCCTGACCAGAAGCCTGCACTGACGACTCTGTACTTGCAGTTGTTGTAACTTCAGAAGAGGATGCAATAGAGCTGGAGGCTGTTTCGGCAATGTAAGCCAAAACCTGTTCCTGAAGCTCCAGCTTTAAAAGCGGTTTACCTACTCCCAGAAAAGGGAAACTTAAAGGCCTTCTTGTGCCAGATGCTGATGCAGGTTCAACACCTCCTGCCTTAGCTGCTATTGTACATTTTTACCAGAACCAGCCGATGCACCATCACCATCAGTAACAGCTGCGACCCCCTGCCCACGTCCGCGGCCTCTTACACCATACTTCCTCATGTTTGGGAAAATGTACCAAAAATACCAGCAGAGAAATGGTACTGTATGAGGAGAGTACAGCTGTGTAAGGTGTATGTAAAAAGTGAAATCTCCATATATATTTTGTGAGTCACAGACACTCACCCAGTATGTATTTCACCGTAATCCAACAAGCAGATATACGGTACTGTATCAGAAGTGTACAGCTGTATACGTTGTTGGTGAAAATGTCAATCTCTGTATATGTATTTACGGAGTGTCACACACACACGCTGACTCTGTGTAGATGTGACCGTAATAAGAACACCAGATATCCGATAGTGTTTGATAATCGGACAGCAGTCAATACGGTGTATGGAGAAATGGAAATGTCCGTATATGTATTTATGGAGTGTCACACACACACGCTGACTCTGTGTAGATGTGACTGTAATAAGAACACCAGATATCCGATACTGTTTGAGAATCGGACAGCTCAATACGGTGTATGGAGAAATAGAAATGTCCGTATATGTATTTATGGAGTGTCACACACACACGCTGACTCTGTGTACATGCGACCGTAATAAGAACACCAGATATCCGATACTGTTTGAGAATCGGACACCTCTATATGGTGTATGTATGGGCATAGTAACTAACCGTGGTTAGTTATAGCAAATTATAATTATCCTCCATCCCATAGTCCCGTGCCCATATACCCATCATACATATCCACGATCCCATAGGCCCGTGCCCATATACCCATCATACATATCCACGATCCCATAGGCCCGTGCCCATATACCCATCATACATATCCTCCATCCCATAATCGAGTGCCCATATACCCATCACACATCCTTCATCTCATAGTCCCATGCCCATATACCCATCATACATATCCTCCATCCCATAGTCCCGTGCCCATATACCCATCATACATATCCGCCATCCCATAGTCCTGTGCCCATATACCCGTCATACATATCCTCCATCCCATAGTCCAGTGCCCATATACCCATCACACATCCTCCATCCCATAGTCAACCATTATGACATCATAATGAGCGGTGGGGCTTGCAACCTATGATGACATCAGTGTCTCCATGGCACCATTATGACATCATAATGAGGGGCGGGGCTTGATACACACACACTTTTTCCCCATTATGTAGATAGGGGCAAAATTGTTTGGTGAATTGGAATGCGCGGGGTTAAAATTTCGCCTCACAACATAGCCTCGGACGCTCTCGGGGTCCAGACGTGTGCCTGTGCCAAATTTTGTGGCTGTAGCTGCGACGGTGTGGATGCCAGTCCTCGACATACACACACACATACATACATACATACATACATGCATACATACACACACTTGAGCTTTATATATTAGACTAGGAGGTCCACTAGATACAAGAAGGTGCAGAGTGCATAGAGGAAACATACAACCTTGTTGGGCACAGTCCCCGATGTGTGTTTCGCTACAGCTTCGTCCAGGGGGGTATATAGTACAGCCACATAGTATATAGCACTGCCCACATAGTATAAAACACAGCCACATACTATATAACACAGATCACATAGTATATAACACAGCCCACATAGCATATAACACAGCCTACATAGTATATAACACATCCCACAGAGTATATAACACAGCCACAGAGTATATAACACAGCCACATAGTAAATAACACAGCCTACATAGTCTATAACACATCCCACATAGTATATAACACAGCCCACAGAGTATATAACACAGTCACATAGTATATAACCCAGCCTACATAGTATATAACACAGCAGACGCCAATACAGTTTAATGCGGCGGCGAGGGGAGTCAGCACTGGCGGCAGGCGGGACCCCCGCCTCACGAGCCCCATAGCGGCTGCATGATGTGCCGCTAGCTGGGGGCCCCTTGAGGAGCGGGCGCCCTAGGCAGCTGCCTGGTCTGCCTGTCCCTAACGCCAGCCCTGCCGACACATCTTTTGATTAGCTAGGGCTGGAGTTATGTCATCCGTGCATCCTGCTCATCTCTGTTGGGATCTACAGGTTTATTTTTTGTTCATTCACAGTCATAGCAACCAGAACTTTCTCATCTAAATGTAGCTACGCTATATGACATCTGGGTTTTTTGTGTGTGTGTATGACCGTGTTCACCTTTATTTAAACAAACAAATAGCTAAACTTTAAATTTGGATTCTTTGGGCACAGCAGCCTTTTTTTAAAGAAACAAATAACTAAACTTCAAAACATTCAATAATAAGACTGGAAAGGTCCTTGAAGCTACCAAAATCTGGTGATTACCAAAACAAACTCATAAACCATAATATAACTCCCAGCCGTTACCCCACTGGCTCAGGAGCATCATAACCCAAAGGGTTCCTATGGAGACACAGCATTGTATCTTAATTAACCAGATGACTACTTTAAGCAAGCCAGAAAGAATAGACTGTTATTTATATGTTGACTTTTGAATTTAAGTGTTTCTTATTGGTTGGTCAATAAAACAGACTTTTGCTTGTGCAAGCCTATAATATTTTCTTGTAAGTTGACATTTGATATAACATATTGTGCTTTTGTCCTTGATGACTAGTGATGTTTACTAATATGCTAATTATGCATTGTCTAGGCCAGATAGTTTGTTCACTTCGAAAACAGAGGAGGAAAAACCATGCAAAAAGAATAAATAATCAAGTAATACTACTTGATCTCATCTCCATTCTTTCCCTTTATGTAACTACTGAATGAAGGACCCGTGTTAATGACAAAAAGAGGTTACATGCCTCTATATAGAGAGACAGAGAGAAATCCAAAGTTTCAGCCAAGACATCCAAACATCCAGGGGACTCTACATGACTGCAGCCAAAACATCATGGCTCCATCTCGAGGGACACAGATTTATTATTCTACTGGATGCCAGCTTAGGGGACTTCGACCCAGGCAGGAAGACTACAGACCTGATCCATCGACCATCATGAATCCATGGACATGTTTGGAGAAAGCCAGGATTGGGACCTGCCAATCACCTAGCTCCATGGAGATATTCGGAGAAGCCAGGTTCTGACCCTCTCCTCAACTGGCCTTGCATCTCAATGGACTGTCATCTTCCTAATCTTGTCATTACCTTCTCTCTGTGCATGCCACAGGTGGGATACTCATCCCTGGAAGATGAAGCCAGGTTGTGATCCTCCGGTCAACTGACCTTGTACTTGAATGGACTGTCATTTTCCTACGCTTGTCATTACCTTCTCTCTGTGTGCGTGCCACAGGTATGGTAGTTGACCCTTTAATCTCTGATGTAACAGCTGCCATTATCCCAACGAGTCAGCGGAAGGGTGATACTCTGCATTGTGCACCATCTTGGAGTATTTTTCTGGGACTGTTCTACGTGTTATCTGCCTGTTTTGTGGTTCAATTAAGTATTGCCACACTGCTTTACCCTCATCCTGTGTTGTCTGAGTAGCATTATGCCCAAGTTAAAAGAAGAGCAGGCGTTCAGTAGAATGATCCCTCGTCCATGCGGTTTCAGCTAGCGGAGCGGAGTGCTCGCCAACTCTCCCGTGTCTCCACAGTTCCTTTTCAATATCAAAACTTCCGGGGACTGGACATTCTAATGCTGCACCAGGCCAAAACCACCAGGCCAAAGACAAACTTTTGTAAATTTAGGAATCCATATTCTAATGAGTCCCCTGGACCAATTTAGAACCAACTTCAAGGACCCCTCACCACCACAGTGAGAGCATTTTGAATGCCTCAAATGCTTGAGACACCCTTTTCAATACTCTGCTTTAACGCCAAAACCCAAAGGTCAATGTCCACTACATTTAAATGCACTCTGTCAGCCAAGCAAAATTCCCCGCTCCCCTGTTTCCAAGTTTGAAGTGCTGCACTGCAATGCCTCCATTCTGAATTACAAAACTGGACACGACCCTATTCACTTTTATGCAAGCCTTAATAACCTTCTCCATTGAATGAGCAACCCACCAATTTTACCTCTGTTTCTGACCATACTGTAATTAACCCAGAGAAAGACATCCAAAGGTGTAACAAATCATGTTTTATATCCCTGATGGGGCAAATCCCCAAGTTGTTACCTCCCACATGTAAAACTAAAATGTCTGGAGCCCTATCCAAACGAGCACTACAATGTACTTTCTGCTAAACCCATACCTCGGAAACCAAGCCATCTGTTCCCTTCCACGCTTCTAGAAATACCAAGCTATCTACCCTCTTTTCTTACGTCCACCTAAAGTGATCCCCAGTATTCTGAATGGCTCAGAATCCATATGAAAAGAGGATCCAGCTCTGTAATAAAACACAAGCAAAACAGTCAACTCAAAATAAATGATCCCTGAAATCGAACTCTCCTCCTCCCATTTACAGATATCACCCTTCCATTAATCCCTGAGGTCTAATGTAAGCCTGACAGAGCTGCGATTCCCAGTAATCTCTGTTGTGGCCTTAATGCAAAAATAATGTGGTGCAAAACGTTAGGAATCACCGCCTAAGCACTCAAATATCTCTCAAATACAGTGGTAAATTGGTATCTTGATAAAAAGAAAACATCTTCATGACATAGTAGAGGACCATCTCACTGAGGCCTAAAAGCCTTAAAACCTTCTATCAGATTCCGGAACCTCACCTGCCTTTACCTGCCTGATCCATTTTTGATTTCCAAATCTAGAATTCTACCCCCCGAGGCATAGCAACAATGTCAGCAGCTAAGAGTCATCCTACCCGGATCTTACTATTGGCAATAACTTCCATAACTCTCAAAGCACCAAAAAATGCAAGCAATAAAGCTAAACGAAAAAGGCACACCTCAAACTGAGAACTACAAACTTATACTAATTCCCTCCTAACCGCTCTTAGAAACTGAAAGAAACTGGTCCCTGCTGTCTTTGCCATGCTGCCCCTATAAAAACCCTTTAATGCTTGTCTGGCCAAAAATATTTTTGTCAAATCATTTCAATTCCCACATCTTAAGACCAAAGGCCAAACCCACAATTAAACGACTAACTTTTGCTGATGACCACTCCTCAATTGCTCCCTTACTTAAACACAATAACAACTGACCTTCCTCTGACAACTTCTGACCCAAAGAGCCAAACCAACTCCCCCATCGCTGCTAAACCAACTGGTTTGCTGTCCAAGTGCTGCTGGCAAGAGATGAACTAGGCAAGGATTCAGCGGCTCAGAGTCCATGTTCCGGAGCACAATAGAAATCCATGTCCTTTGCATCCTGGGCCAAGACACAAAAGCGCTCCCACTGGAAACAAGAGACTGAACCAGCAATCAAATTATTAACGCCTGGAACATGAGATACTGTAATATACGCATTAATGGAAAGACATTGCAACACTTTCCATCACATGAGTCACTGGAGGTGAAGATGCTGTGATACTATTAATTGCCAACACTATTTCCATCTTATCACAATTGAAACAAACACTTCTGTTCATAAGCCCCCTTTTCCAGTCACTGCCACAAGTATAGGGAAAATCTTAAGCAATGCAATATTTTTTTACTAAACCAACTTTGACCCATTCCTCTGGCCATTTTCCTACACACCACTGCCCTTTAAAATAGGCTTTAAACCAGAACTGCTGGCTTGATCTGTATACAGTTTGAGCTCAAAGTTGTCTACGACCTAATCCATCAACAAGGATGGACCATTATAGTGTTCCAGAAAACTCCCCCAAACTGCTAAATCTACTTTGTGCTCCACAGACTGCCGAACGTAATGATGAGGAGCTTGTACCCGGCGGTAGAACTAGCCAAACTCCGAGAAAAAACCCTAACCATAGGCATAATGTGACATGCAAAATTAAGCCTAACAAGCAGAGAGTGCACTTCCCTCAACATAATTTTTTTAACCTGATGAGTCCTGACTGCTTCAACCCTCAGTCCCACTACTTTTTCTTCAAGAAGCTGAAATTCCCATTTCTCCGGATCAATAACAATCCCAAAAAAACAAATGCATGCGGTCGGTCTTTCATTTTTGCCTTTCGCTAAAGGGACGTCAAACAGTCTTGACACCCACTCTATGGCCTTAAGAATGACCAATACATAAAAAAATAATCTAAATAGTGAATGAGAGTGTCAAACCAGAATCATCTCAAACCTCCCACTCCAAAAAAGAACTAAAAGCCTCAAATAATGCAAAGCATACAGAACAGGCCATGAGCAAACATATGTCCACAAAATATGCCCCTTCCCAAAACCATCCAAAAAACAAAACGCTACTCGGATGAACTGGCAACAACCTATAAGCTGATTCGACATCAGTCTTGGAAATCAATGCCCCTTTTCCACATTTTCTAACCCAACTCACCGCCTTGTCAAATGTTGTATGCAAAGTTCCGTATCAATACTATCATTAACTGACATACCATGGGGATAGGAAATGTTGAATTAGCCAAAACATATTCAGCTTCTTCTTAGGAACGATCCCCAAAGGGGAAACCACAAAATCTGAAAAAGGGGGTTCCTTAAATGGCTGTCACGACTCCTTACCTGTCCCTAATGCAATGGGCACCCTAGCTTGCCCTGTTCCCCAGATTACTTCTGATGGTAAAGGCGCCAGGGCCACGAATCTTGCCTTAGCTCCTGAATCCATGCTCAGCCTATACCCCTCCCTCACCCAGGGAAGAGGGAAGTAGAAGTGTAACGTAATAAACCAACCAACCTAACAAGGTAATATGAACAGGGATAAAGGAAAATAATCATACAAAAATACTCACACAAACAAGACACCAGGGAGTGGAGGATGGGGTCAAACCAAAGGAGGAGGAGAAGGGGAATTAATACAGACCCAAAACCTTGCAACAATCGTGGATAAATCCACCAAATGCCTTCTCAAACCACCTCCAACCACCATCTATTAGCCATGCATTAAGAACTAACTCTGACAATGAGTGATTGCCAGGGCACAGATTATAGGAGAAGATCGTGGCTAAGGCTAGTTTCACACTTGCTTTTTTTTGCAGCGCGTTTTTCCCGCAAAAAAACGCATTGAAAAAACGCATACATAAGCATACAACTGCTGCGTTTTTTTCAAGCATTTTTATGAGCATGCATGAAAAAAACGCAGCGTTTTTATGCGTTTGTATGCGTTTTTAGCGCGTTTTTACCGCGTTTGCGTTTTTTTCCAACATTTTTAGGTGGCCCCTCACACTACCCAAACCATGACTTTACTAACCCTAACCCTGACCCTAACCCTAACCCTAACCCTAACCCTAACCCTGACCCTAACCCTTAACCAAATCATACTTAACCCTAACCCAAACCCTAAACCCTAACTAACCCTAACCCTAACCCTGACCCTAACCCTAACCCTAACCCTGACCCTAACCCTAACCCTAACCCTAACCCTGACCCTAACCCTGACCCTAACCCTAACCCTAACCCTGACCCTAACCCTTAACAAAACCATACTTAACCCTAACCCTGACCCTAACCCTAACCCTAACCCTAACCCTGACCCTAACCCTTAACCAAACCATACTTAACCCTAATCCTGACCCTAACCCTGACCCTAACCCTAACCCTAACCCTAAGCCTGACCCTAACCCTTAACAAAACCATACTTAACCCTAATCCTGACCCTAACCCTGACCCTAATCCTTAACAAAACCATACTTAACCCTAATCCTGACCCTAACCCTGACCCTATCCCTAACCCTAACCCTAACCCTGACCCTAACCCTAACCCTAACCCTAACCCTAACCCTTAACAAAACCATACTTAACTCTAATCCTGACCCTAACCATGACCCTAATCCTTAACAAAACCATACTTAACCCTAACCCTGACCCTAACCCTAACCCTAACCCTGACCCTGACCATAACCCTAACCCTAAACCCCCTTAACTAACCCTAACTCTAACCCAAACCCCTAAATTCCATGGTTTAAAAAAAAAAACGCATATGCAAAAAAACGCATACATGAGCATGCCAGTGCGCACATATGCGCATCCATAGGCTATAATGGCCATTTTTAGCGCAAAATGTGCGCATATGTGCGCATGCGCTTTTTTGCAGGGCCAAAAAATGCAACATGCTGCGTCTGGAAAATCCCAACGCACACCCCAAAAAAACGCAGCGCATGAAAATCGCATACATGCGCTGACCAGTGCGCAGGTATGCGCACCCATGTTAAATATAGGGGAAAAAACGCATGCGCAGGTGTGCGTTTTTTTCCAGCGCTAAAAAACGCAAATGTGAAACCAGCCTAACAGTGAACAGCTGAGAACCTAACTGCAGGAAAGCTTCCAGGAGCTCTCAACTGTGCAGATTAACCCCTGTACGGCTAAAAGAAACCTGCGCCATTTAATATGAAGGTAAATTGCTTCTAATCAGCGCAGGAGTAGGAGAAATCAGACACTGCGGTCTTCTGGCTCCTCTATGTCATGGTAAACCCATGACAATGGCCCTGAGATACGTCCCAGAGCCAGCGCCTTCCCTAACTTCTGCTAGACCACTGCTACATATTCATATGCTGATTTAAGTTCTTAAAGACACATGGGATTTCAAAAAGGGGGTGGGAATCTTAAAACTTTTTTCAAGACCTGCTGTCAACAACCGTGCCTTTTCTTGATCAGGAAATCTACTTAGACACGGGAACATTGCCGTTAGTTTCACACTGCACCCATGTGTATTACTTAAGGTGTCTTTGCCTTGTTCTTCTTGAAACATCTAGTTGCACCATGTGAAGAACCACTGTAATTTGAGCAGAGATGCTTAAATTTGCAGTTTTCTCCAAATTTCACTTGCTTTCATTAAATTGCCAACATAAACCTGTCTTTTGAAGTCCTTCTTGCCCTGACTGACTTCTCATTCCCTGATTCCCAGACTGACAACTTGATTTGACTGCTGAACCACCCCCCCACCCGAAAGGAATGCCCGTATGTGGCACATGCCATCATCACCCGCAACCAAAGGCCTTTATCCCTTTGATCACACCTTATGGCAGAACAAATAGCTTTATGCTGACAAAACTGTTTGTTTCATCTCAGCCAAGCTTCTCCATGTAGAACTTGTGAGCCTCCCCAATAGAATCCATGTAACAGAACAGGGGAGGACAGTTCTCAGGTGCCTTTTCCCCTATTACGCTTGCCAGAATCGCAAAGGCCTGAAGGAATCAAGCGCCTTCTCCACTTCTCCTCTTTTTCCTTTTTACTATTGTCCTTTCTACTTTTATCTAAATTGAATTTTTCTAATGTTAACAGAGAAAACATTTTGCTGTATTCCTCTTCCAAATTTTTAATGCCTTCTTTTTATGATGTGCACCTTGGGGCACTACAAAACAAACATTTACCCCCCTGCGCGCACTATTATCAAGATTAATCCTATCTTCGTTCTCTTTTTCAGTGTGCATGGATACCGATACCAGGTCAGAAACTCGCACTAAGCCCCCAACCCAGCTCTGAATCCTGCTCTGACTATTAATTCTAGAACTAACCCACTTGGCAAGATGGGCATGGGTTGCCCTACCCTTCCTCCAAATGGAATAGCATGTCTTTGACATTTGTCAAAACCTCCCTGAACCAATCACTGACCATGCCTGACCAACCCTCAACCATCTGTCCCAAGCCAGTGAAGTTTACCCCTGACTACACACTACTCCTGGAGATACAGTATAATGATAGGTGGGAAGGAGCTGCTCCTGGAGACATAAAGATAAGGTGAAGGAGCTGTGATCTCACCAACTGCAAATCCTGAATCCACATGCCCTTCTGTGCCAGCTGACACCCCATTTCTTCCTGGTGAACCATCCACTGACTGGGAGACAAAGGATGTAGGTAGAAGGGTCTCGGTTGTCTGGGCCCTAGAAGGTCACACCACACTGGAGGAAACTGACAAGAATGATGAGGAGGATGGACCATCAGGCTGCAGATGGGCAGGTAACCCAGTCGAGAACAACCCATTGTCTATTTCATGTGAACCTAAGGACATCTGTGTCACACTAATGAAACCAGGGAGAAGGATAGGGAGGATGGACCAGTATGCTGGACCTATGTCAGGGACTCCCCTGGAAACAGGCCACTGTCCGTACCACTTGAGAACCAAGATATCCCAACATCATCAGGTGGAGCAGAAGTGGGCTGCCCGAGAGGTACATTGCCATGACGGCCTGCCTCGGCGTCACTGGAGTCAGAAGTATTGGCTCACGCAGTCCCCACTCCTGTCTTGGGCAAAGGCCTACAAACTGCTGCAGGACTCAGCCGCAAGCATGGATTCCTCACAGGTTGGAGTCTGCTCAGTCGTTTACGCTGTCCCTGGCCTTGAGGGTCCTCCTAAGCGCTCCTACGCAGATGCTGAATCCAGGCAGCCATATCAGGTGAGAGCCTTGTTGGAGGCCGCAACCTGTGAGGATGCCACTCAATCAGCGATGATGTCGCTAAATTCTCTGCTCCCCCACCAACGATGCCAGACACCTACGATTCCAGCCAGCATGTGGGATGTGCGCTGGCTGCCGACCTCAAACACTCCAGCAGCTTCTCGACGCCATTCATGAGGAAATTTCCGGGGGTCACAGGGCTACCTGTTAATTGCACTGAGAGTGGGATAATGTGAAACCTCATCCCCTTTTACTGTATATAGCCCCTTATACCCTGACCCCACCCCTTGCCTGATAATAACTCCACCTCCTTCCACCTCCTTCCAATCCATTGTCATGTCGGAGTTCAATGACTCCAGGGCTGGGGCTCCAGCCTTTCATTTTCCCTCTTATTTGATGTGTTTTTTGTACAGACATGAAGCAACTTTTTAATGTGTTTTTTTACAGAACCAAAAAGCTTTGATTCTGCACTTAAAAAAGTAACTGCAGCTTTTTACATACTTTTTTTAGGATCCGCATAGAAGCTGTCAGAGAAAAAAATTACATTAGTTTTTTGATTATCAAGTGTTTTAAATTATTTTTTACGGAAAGAAGAAACTGGGAAAGAAAGGGTCTTATCCAATGACAAAGGGGTGTCAGGTAAAGGAGAGAATACACTCACCTTGCTAGGTTGCTGAATGGCAACACATAACGGGCATATAACAGTTGATGCACAGATACCGGTCAAGGAAAATGACCATGGATATAGAGAGAAGACGGAGGTATCCCTCGAACGCTGCGAATATCGGTGAAGTTAAAACATTTATTTAACCCCTTTAGTCCCAAGGGTGGTTTGAATGTTAACCCCTTCACCCCCAAGGGTGGTTTGCAAGTTCATGACCGGGCCAATTTTTACAATTCTGACCACTGTACCTTTATGAGGTCATAACTCTGGAACGCTTCCATGGATCCCGGTGATTCTGACATTGTTTTCTCGTAACATATTGTACTTCATGTTAGTGGTAAAATTTCATTCAAATAACTTGCGTTTAATTGTGAGAAAAACGGAAATTTGGCGAAAATTTCGCAATTTTCCAACTTTGAATTTTTATGCCCTTAAATCACAGAGATACGGCACACAAAAAACTTGATAACTAACATTTCCCACATGTTTACTTTACATCAGCACAATTTTGGAACCAAAATTTTTTTTTGTTAGGAAGTTATAAGGGTTAAAAGTTGACCAGCGATTTCTCATTTTTACAACACCATTTTATTTTTAGGACCACATCACATTTGAAGCCACTTTGAGGGGTCTATATGATAGAAAATACCCAAAAGTGACACCATTCTAAAAACTGCACCCCTTAAAGTGCTCAAAACCACATTAAAGAAGTTTATTAACCCTTTAGGTGCGTCACAGGAATTTTTTTGAATATTTAAAAAAAAATGAACATCTAACTTTTTTTCATAAAAAAAATACTTCAGGTTCAATTTTTTTTATTTTACCAAGGGTAACAGGAGAAATTTGACTGCAAAAGTTATTGTGCAATTTGTCTTGAGTACGCAGATACCTGATATGTGGGGGGGAACCACTGTTTCGATGCATGGCAGAGCTCAGAATGGAAGGAGCGCCGTTTGACTTTTTCAATGCAAAATTGGCTGGAATTCAGATTGGACACCATGTCACGTTTGGAGAGTCCCTGATGTACCTAAACAGTGGAAACCCCCTACAAGTGACCCCATTTTGGAAAATAGACCCCCCAAGGAACTTATCTAGATATGTGGTGAGAACTTTGAACCCACAAGGGCTTTACAGAAGTTTATAACGTACAGCGGTACAATTAAAAAATCATATTTTTTCCACAAAAATGATCTTTTCACCCCAATTTTTATTTTCCCAAGGGTAACAGGACCCTAAAAGTTATTGTGCAATTTGTCCTGAGTACGCTGATACCCCACATGTGGGGGTAAACCACTATTTGGGCGCATGGCAGAGCTCGGAAGGGAAGCAGCGCCATTTGGCCTTTTTTTGCTGGAATTGAGATCGGACACCATGTCGCGTTTGGAAAACCCCTGATGTACCAAAACAGTGGAAACCCCCCACAAATGACACCATTTTGGAAACTAGACCCCCTAACGAACTTATCTAGATGTGTGATGAGAACTTTGAACCCCCATGGGCTTCACAGAAGTTTATAACATAAAGCCATACAATTAAAAAATCATATTTTTTCCACAAAAATGATCTTTTCACCCTCAATTCTTATTTTTCCAAGGGTAACAGGACCGTAAAAGTTATTGTGCAATTTGTCCTGAGTACGCTGATACCCCACATGTGGGGGTAAACCACTATTTGGGCGCATGGCAGAGCTCGGAAGGGAAGCAGCGCCATTTGACGTTTTTGGCTGGAATTGAGATCGGACACCATGTCGCGTTTGGAAAACTCCTGATGTACCAAAACAGTGGAAACCCCCCACAAATGACACCATTTTGGAAACTAGACCCCCTAAGGAACTTATCTAGATGTGTGGTGAGCACTTTGACCCCCCCAGTGCTTCAAAGAAGTTTATAATGCCCGGGCGTGAAAATAAAAAATTCGTATTTTTTCCACAAACATGATCTTTTAGTCACCATTTTTTTATTTTCCCAAGGGTACCAGGAGAAATTGGACCCCAAAAGTTGTTGTGCAATTTGTCCTGAGTATGCTGATACCCCACATGTGGGAGAAAACTACTGTATGGGCACACGTCGGGGCTCGGAAGGGAAGTAGTGACGTTTTGGAATGCAGACTTTGATGGAATGGTCTGCGGGTGTCATGTTGCCTTTGGAGAGCCCCTAATGTACCTAAACAGTGGAAACCCCCCACAAATGACACCATTTTGGAAACTAGACCCCCAAGGAACTTATCTAGATGTGTGGTGAGCACTTTGAACCCCCCAGTGCTTCACAGAAGTTTATAACGCCCGGGCGTGAAAATAAAAAAATCGTATTTTTTCCACAAACATGATCTTTTAGTCACCATTTTTTTATTTTCCCAAGGGTACCAGGAGAAATTGGACCTCAAAAGTTGTTGTCCAATTTGTCCTGAGTATGCTGATACCCCATATGTGGGAGAAAACTACTGTATGGGCACACGTCGGGGCTCGGAAGGGAAGTAGTGACGTTTTGGAATGCAGACTTTGATGGAATGGTCTGCGGGTGTCATGTTGCCTTTGGAGAGCACCTAATGTACCTAAACAGTGGAACCCCCCACAAATGACCCCATTTTGAAAACTAGACCCACTAAGGAACTTATCTAGATGTGAGGTGAGCACTTTGAACCCCCAAGAGCTTCACAGAAGTTTATAATGCCAGGGCATGAAAATAAAAAAAATCGTATTTTTTCCAGAAACATGATCAATTAGTCCCCAATTTTTTCATTTTCCCAAGGGTAACAGGAGAAATTGGACCCCAAAAGTTGTTGTCCAATTTGGCCTGAGTACGCTGACACCCCATATGTGGGAGAAAACTACTGTATGGACACACGTCGGGGCTCGGAAGGGAAGCAGTGACGTTTTGGAATGCAGACTTTGATGGGATGGTCTGCGGGTGTCATGTGCGTTTGGAGAGCCCCTGATGTACATAAACTATTGAAACTCCCCACAAGTGACCCCATTTTGGACACTAGACCCCCCACGGAACTTATCTAGATGTGTGGTGAGCACTTTGAACCCCCAAGTGCTTCACAGAAGTTTATAACACTCGGACGTGAAAATAAAAAAATCATTTTTTTCCACAAAAATGATATTTTTGCCCCCAATTTTTTATTTTCCTAAGGGTAACAGGAGAAATTGGACCCCAAAAATTGTTTTGCAATTTGTCCTGAGTAGGTTGATACCCTACATGTGGGGTAAAACATTGTTTGGGCGCATGGCAGAGCTTGGAAGGGAAGGAGCAACATTTGACTTTTTCAGCTCAGAATTGGCTGGAATTGAGATCAGACGCCATGTTGCACTTGGAGAGCCCCTGATGTGCCCAAACAGTGGAAACCCCCCCAATTATAACTCCAACCCTAACCCCAACACACCCCTAACCCTAATCTGAGCCCTAACCCTAGCCCTAACCCTAGCCCTAACCCTAACCCTAGCCCTAACGGGAAAATGGAGATAAATACTTTTTTTTAATTTTATTATTTTTCCCTAACTAAGGGGGTGATGATGGGGGGTTTGATTTACTATTTATGGCGGTTTTTATATTTGGCAGCTAAAAGACGCTTTTTATTGTAAAAATAGTTTTTGCATCACCACATATTGAGAGCTATAATTTTTCCGTATTTTGACCCACCGAGTCATGTGAGGTCTTATTTTTTGCGGGACGAGTTGACATTTTTATTGGTACCATTTTCGGGCACGTGACATGTTTTGATCGCTTTTTATTCCTATTTTTGGGACACAGAATGAACAAAAACCAGCGGTAAAATTGATAAAGCGGCTTTATTCTTCGGGTCAGTATGGTTACAGCGATACCTCATTTATGTCATTTTTTTATGTTTTTGTCGGTTTTATGCAATGAAAACTATTTTATATAAAAAATAATTATTTTTGCATCGCTTTATTCTGCGAGCTATAACTTTTTTATTTTTTCGCTGATGATGCTGTATGGCAGCTCGTTTTTTGCGGGACAAGATGACGTTTTCAGCGGTACCATGGATATTTATATGCGTCTTTTTGATCGCGCGTTATTACACTTTTTGTTTGGCGGTATGATAATAAATCATTATTTTTTGCTTCGTTTTTTATTTTTATTTTTTAAGGGGTTCGCTAAAGGGGTTAACTAATGGGACAGTTTTATAGGGCGGGTCATTACGGACGCGGCGATATCTAATATGTGTACTTTTATTGTTTTTTTTTATTATTTCCAAAAAATGGATTTATTGGGGGAATATTTTTTTTTTTAATTTATTTGGCGATTTTTTTTAATTATTTTAACACTTTTTTTATTTTTTTTTTTACTTTATTAAATAGTCCCAGGTGGGACATCACTGTCCTGTGACAGATCGCTGATCTGTCACATCACAGATCACTGTGACAGATCAGAGATCTGACACTGGCACTGCAGAAGGCTTCCTCATGCCTGCGCTTTGCAGGCACTGAGGAAGCCAGGTTCCTCAGGCCCCCGAAGGCCCCCGTCGCCATCTTGGATTCGGGGGCCTGGAGGAAAGGAGCCCCCCGCAGCAGCGCTGCACATTGCGCTGCCGTGGGGGGCTCAGGGAAGCACGGAGGGAGCCCCCTCCCTGCCGATGCTTCCCTTTAACCCCCGGTACACCGCGATCATGTTTGATCGCGGTGTGCAAGCGGTTAACGTGTCGGGGGCGGTCCGTGACAGCCCCTGACACATTGTGCCGGGTGTCAGCTGTGATAATCAGCTGACACCCGGCCGCGATCAGCGGCGCTCACCACGTGGGCGCCGCTGATCGCGCTAGACGTACTATCCCGTCCATGGGCATAGGGGCCCAGGTCCCATGGACGGGATAGTACGTCTCATGTCAGGAAGGGGTTAATGTCCGGGCCAATTTTTACAATTCTGACCACTGTCCCACTGTATATATGAGGTAATAACTCTGGAACGCTTCCATGGATCCCGGTGATTCTGACATTGTTTTCTCAAGACATATTGTACTTCATGTTAGTGGTAAAATTTCAATCATATAACTTGCGTTTATTTGTGAAAAAAATGGAAATTTGGCAAAAAATTTGAAAATTTTGCAATTTTCCAAATTTGAATTTTTATGCTCTGAAATCACAGAGATATGGCTCTCAAAAAACTTAATAAGTAACATTTTCCACATGTTTACTTTACATCAGCACAATTTGGGAAACAAAATTGTTTTTTGTTAGGAATTTATAAGGGTTAAAAGTTGACCAGCGATTTCTCATTTTTACAACACCATTTCATTTTTACGGACCACATTACATTTGAAGTCACTTTGAGGGGTCTATATGATAGAAAATACCCAAAAGTGACACCATTCTAAAAACTGCACCCCTCAAGGTACTCAAAACCAGATTCAAGAAGTTTATTAACCCTTCAGGTGCTTCACAGGAATTTTTTGAATGTTTAAAAAAAATGAACATTTAACTTTTTTCAGAAAAAAAATTACTTCAGGTTCAATTTTTTTATTTTATCAAGGGTAACAGGAGAAATTGGACTGGAAAAGTTATTGTGCAATTTGTCCTGAGTACGCCGATACCTGATATGTGAGGGGGAACCACTGTTTGTTCGCATGGCAGAGCTTGGAAGAGAAGGAGCGCTGTTTGACCTTTTCACTACAAAATTGGCTGGAATTCCGATCGGATGCCATGTCAAGTTTGGAGAGCTCCTGATGTGCCTAAACAGTGGAAACCCCCACAAGTGACCCAGTTTTGGAAACTAAACCTTCCCAAGGAACTTATTTAGATATGTGGTGAGCACTTTGAACCCCCCAAGGGCTTCACAGAAGTTTATAACGTACAGCCGTACAATTAACAAATCATATTTTTCCACAAAAATGATCTTTTCACCCCCAATTGTTATTTTCCCAAAAGTAACAGGACCCCAAAAGTTATTGTGCAATTTGTCCTGAGACACCCCATATGTGGGGGTAAACCACTATTTGGGCGCATGGCAGAGCTCGGAAGGGAAGCAGCGCCATTTGACTTTTTTGGCTGGAATTGAGATCGGACGCCATGTCACGTTTGGAAAGCCTCTGATGTGCCAAAATAGTGGAAACCCCCCAATTCTAACTCCAACCCTAACCCCAACACACCCGTAGCCCTAACCCTAGCCCTAACCCTATTATTTTTGGCAGCTGTCGCACGCTAAAAGACGCTTTTTATTGTAAAAATAGTTTATGCACCACCACATTTTGAGAGCTATAATTTTTCCATATTTTGACCCACCAAGTCATGTGATGTCCTGTATTCCGCGGGACGAGTTGACGTTTTTATTGGTACCATTTTCGGGCACGTGACATTTTTGATCGCTTTTTATTCCGATTTTTGGGACGCAGAATGAACAAAAACCAGCGTTTCATGAATTTCGTTTGGGGGGTGCTTTTACACCGTACCACGTGCGGTAAAATTGATAAAGCAGTTTTATTCTTCGGGTCAGTACGGTTACAGCGATACTTCATTTATGTTTTTTATGTTTTGGCGCTTTTATGCAATGAAAACAATTTTATATAAAAAATTATTATTTTTGCATCGCTTTATTCTGCGAGCTATAACGTTTTTATTTTTTTGCTAATGATGCTGTTTTGTGGCATGTTTTTTGCGGGACAAGATGAAGTTTTCAGCGGTACCATGGTTATTTATATCCGTCTTTTTGATAGCGCGTTATTGCACTTTTTGTTCGGCAGTATGATGATAAAGCTTTATTTTTTGTTTCGTTTTTTATTTTTATTTTTTAAGGGGTTCAATAAAGGGGTTAATTAGTGGGACACTTTTATAGGGCAGGTCGTTACGGACGCGGCGATATCAAATAGTGTACTTTTATTTATTTATTTTTTTTATTTCAAAAAATGAATTTATTAGGGAATATATATACATATATTTTTTAATTTATTTAGCGATTTTTTATAAATTATTTTTACACTTTTTTTAACTTTATTACATTGTCCCAGGGGGGACATCACTGTCATGTGACAGATCGCTGATCTGTCACATCACAGATCGCTGTGACAGATCAGCGATCTGTCAC
This sequence comes from Dendrobates tinctorius, assembly GCF_039654945.1. Classification (NCBI taxonomy): domain Eukaryota; kingdom Metazoa; phylum Chordata; class Amphibia; order Anura; family Dendrobatidae; genus Dendrobates; species Dendrobates tinctorius. Next base: position 12,013,336 of record NW_027361858.1, on the reverse strand, counting down.
AGGCAGTGCTGCAGGCTTCCTCAAGCTGGCGCTTTGCAGGCATGAGGAAGCCGCCTCCCTGCAGGCCCCCCGAAGGTCCCCGCCACCATTTTAGATTCGGGGACCTGCAGGGAAGGAGATCCCCGCAGCAGCGCTGCACATCACGCTGCTGTGTGGGTCTCAGGGAAGCACGGAGGGAGCCCCCTCCCTGCCGATGCCTCCCTAAACCCCCGTTACACTGCGATAGTGTTTGATCGCAGTGTGCCAGGGGTTAATGTGTCGGGGGCGGTCCGTGACACTCGGCTGCGATCAGCTGCGCTCCCCCATGAGCGCAGCTGATCGCGCTAGACATACTATTCCGTCCTTGGGACTTAGGTCCCAGGTCACATGGGCGAAATAGTACATCTAATGTAGGAAAGTCAACGCGTTTCGAGGTCACGCAAGATCTCTTCATCAGGTTTGTCCTCTTCATCAGGTTATAGGATGAAATAAATTTTTTATTCTCCTTCTAGAATACAAATACATAGAAATACATGACTATGTAAAATTTATCAGTACAATCTGCCTTTGGAGTCACAGCCTGCAATACAATATAAAAACTTCTCACTTTACATCACTGAAGCCTGTGGCTGAGTAGCTTTAGCTCCTAACTGTAGTGTTGAACGTTGTTGATTCAAATACAGGGGAAATTCACGAAAAAAATTACATTTTTAATAGCTTTTTATTATTTTTAGTAGTTTTATAGGAACAAAAAAATCTGTTTTTTTTTCACCGCAGTAGTTTATACTGGGACCATAAAAATACATTGTTATGTACAATGTATATCTATGAACAAATAATCTGTTTCAGTGTGCAATGTCTGCAATATAGGTCAAAATTACCAAATCCTCACATGTTTATCGTAATGAGTTGTGGCCCATAGATTGTTCTGTGAACATAGAGACATGAGTTTGGGTCCCAGGGAGATGAGATAAATAAATAATAAATAATCTTTATTTTTATATAGCGCTAACATATTCCGCAGCACTTTACAGTTTTGCACACATTATCATCACTGTCCCGGATGGGGCTCACAATCGAAATTCCCTATCAGTATGTCTTTGGATTGTGGGAGGAAACCGGAGTACCCGGAGGAAACCCATGCAAACACAGAGAGTACATACAAACTCCTTGCAGATGTTGTCCTTGGTGGGATCATAGGATACGGGTGAATACTATAGTTTATTTAATGCACGCAGCAGAGAAATGCTGCCCACACCCCTGAGAAGGAGGAGCAACTGAGTGATGTTGGAGAAAGGTGCAGGTGAATATCAGAAGCCGCGACTGAGACGTCAAATCAGGACAGTCCCGCTGAATCCTGGACAGTTGGGAGCTATGGTGCAGGGGGAGGGATTACAGTATGTAGTGAGAGGTAACTGCTACAGCCCTAAGAAAGTAACACTGCTCTGATGGAAACCATCAGCTGCAGTGGAATATAACTTAATTTTCATGACAACATCCAGGTCACCAGAGCTAGGAAACTTGTTGATCATGCACAGGGCATGATCAGCAAGTCTCTCGGTCAGTGCAGCACTGACTGCTTCTATGGCAGGCAGATGCTGCTTCATCTGCATGCTATAGAAGCGATCAGCCTGCAAGAAATGATTATCCCATATCACAAAGTAAAAAAATTAGAAAAAAGTAAAACAAAATGCTTTTTAATAATTGTAAAAATATTTTCAAAAACTCAAAAACAATAATAAAAAAATCAATATATATCTCTAAATAAATATTTGAATAAAAAAACAAAAAAAAAAACAGTAAAAATATTTGGTATTGCCGTGTGTGCAACAACCCGACCTATAAAGCTGTCCCACTAATTAATCCCTTTAGTGAACACCATAGAAAAAAAAAAAGAGAAATAAACAATGCTTTATCATCATACTGCCAAACACATAGTAGAATAAAACGCGATCAAAAAGACAGATATAAATAAACATGGTACCACTGAAGACGTCATCTTGTCCTGCAAGAAACAAGCCATCATACTGCTCCATCAGCTTAAAAATTAAAAAGTTATAGCTCTCAGAATAAAGTGATGTAAAAATAATTATTTTTTCTATAAAATAGTTTTTATTGTATAAAAGCGCCAAAAAATAAGAAAAATTGATATAAATGAGGTACCGCTGCCATCATACTGACCAGAAGAATAAACCTGCCTTATCAATTTTACCATACATGGAACGGCATAACCCCCCCACCCCCCAAAAAAGAAATTCATCAATTGCTGGTATTTGTTTATTGTGCCTCCCAAAAATCGGAATAGAAAGGGATCAAAAACCATCATGTGCCCGAAAATTGTACCAATAAAAACGTCAACTCGTCCCGCAAAAAAAACAAGACCTCACATGATTCTGTAGACCAAAATATGGAAAAGTGATAGCTCTAAAAATGTGGTGATACAAAAACTATTTTTTGCAATAAATAAAATAAGCGTCTTTTAGTGTGTGACTGCAGCTAAACATAAAAACACTCTGTAAGGCCTCTTTCACACGCCCTGATATTTCCGGTACCGGAGATGTCAGTTTCTGTGTGTAAGGCCGGGGTCACACTGGCGAGGAATACGGCCGAGTGAGAGGCGCTAAAAGCACGCATTACACACGGACAAATGATTCTCTATGGGGTACCTCGCACCAGCCGTATATTTCTCATCCGTATTCTACGGTCCGTGCCAATCGCAGCATGCTGCGATTGTCAGCGTACTACAGCCGTAATACACCAATGCAAGTCTATGGGTGCGCAAAAAATACGGATTGCACACGGACCACACATGTGACTTGCGAGAAATACGCACCCGGTGTCTTTTAGCAAAGGCGGCAATTCAGTGCGCTATACAGTAATCTCACACTGACAGGTTTAATAAAGAAACGAAAGAATAGATATAGACACATATACACTCACTGGCCACTTTATTAGGTACACCTGTCCAACTGTGTGTTAAGACTTAATTTCTAATCAGCCAATCACATGGCGGCAACTCAGTGCATTTAGGCATGTAGACATGGTCAAGACAATCTCCTGCAGTTCAAACCGAGCATCAGTATGGGGAAGAAAGGTGATTTGAGTGCCTTTGAACGTGGCATGATTGTTGGTGCCAGAAGGGCTGGTCTGAGTATTTCAGAAACTGCTGATCTACTGGGATTTTCACGCACAACCATCTCTAGGGTTTACAGAGAATGGTCCGAAAAAGAAAAAAAATCCAGTGAGCGGCAGTTCTGTGGCCGGAAATGCCTTGTTGATGCCAGAGGTCAGAGGAGAATGGGCAGACTGGTTCGAGCTGATAGAAAGGCAACAGTGACTCAAATTGCCACCCGTTACAACCAAGGTAGGCAGAAGAGCATCTCTGAACGCACAGTGCGTCGAACTTTGAGGCAGATGGGCTACAGCAGCAGAAGACCACACTGGGTACCACTCCTCTCAGCTAAGAACAGGAAACTGAGGCTACAATTTGCACAAGCTCATCGAAATTGGACAGTAGAAGATTGGAAAAACGTTGCCTGGTCTGATGAGTCTCGATTTCTGCTGCGACATTCGGATGGTAGGGTCAGAATTTGGCGTAAACAACATGAAAGCATGGATCCATCCTGCCTTGTATCAACGGTTCAGGCTGGTGGTGGTGGTGTCATGGTGTGGGGAATTTTTTCTTGGCACTCTTTGGGCCCCTTGGTACCAATTGAGCATCGTTGCAACGCCACAGCTTACCAGAGTATTGTTGCTGACCATGTCCATCCCTTTATGACCACAATGTACCCAACATCTGATGGCTACTTTCAGCAGGATAATGCGCCATGTCATAAAGCTCGAATCATCTCAGATTGGTTTCTTGAACATGACAATGAGTTCACTGTACTCAAATGGCCTCCTCAGTCACCAGATCTCAATCCAATAGAGCATCTTTGGGATGTGGTGGAACGGGAGATTCGCATCAGGGATGTGCAGCCGACAAATCTGCGCCAACTGTGTGATGCCATCATGTCAATATGGTCCAAAATCTCTGAGGAATGCTTCCAGCACCTTGTTGAATCTCTGCCACGAAGAATTGAGGCAGTTCTGAAGGCAAAAGGGGGTCCAACCCGTTACTAGCATGGTGTACCTAATAAAGTGGCCAGTGAGTGTATATATATATATATATGTATTCTATGTGTCTATATCTATTCTTTGGTTTCTGTTAGAAACCCTGTCATAGGGCTCCATTATATGTCCATTTTGCAAGCCTGCGAGAAAATCTCTCCATACGGATGCCATACGGATTACATACGGATGCTGACATGCGCAAAATACGCGACCACACCTTGATTACGGATGACATACGGCCATTCATCCGTATTACGCATGTAAAATACTGACCGTATTTTGCGTCGGTTAGTGTGACCCCGGCCTAATACTTGCAGCACACATGTGGCATGCGTGTTCTGCATCAGTACCTCAAGGACGGATGCCAGGGAAGAAACATTACAGTAAGCTCTGTTCCCCGGTGCCGGGTGCTGAATACGACTCTCATCATTCTCCCCTGCTCTGTCGGAGATCAGTGCGAACAGGGGAGAATGATGAGAGTTACATTTAAGCAATAAAAGAGGCATCAGGTGGCGGCTGATGGAACTATTACTCCCATCAGCTTACCCCTGCTGCTGCTAATAACAGTGACAGCAGGAGCGGCTGATGGGAGTCTTCATCAGCTACCATCTGCGCTATAAATAAGTGAAAAAAGCAACACGTGTTTCCCTGTATTTTCTATAACCAGCCAGGCAAAACTCACAGCTGGGGGTTGCAACCCTCAGCTGTCAGCTTCAGCAAGAATAGAGTAGTCACCACGCTGTTTTTTTAAATTATTTAAATAAATAATTTAAAAAAAAACTGTGGAGTCCCCCCCATTTTTGTCAACCAACCAGCCTTGCTAAAACTCACGGATGGGGGCTGGTATTCTCAGGCTGATAAGGGGCCATGACTTTTGACTCCCCAAGCCTAAAAATAGCATCCTGCAGCTGCCCAGAAAAGGCACATCTATTAGATGCACCAATTCTGGTGCTTTGCCTGGCTCTTCCCACTTGCCCTTTAGTGGTGGCAAGTGGGGTTCATATTTTTGGGGTTGATGTCACCTTTGTATTGTCCGGTGACATCAAGCCCACGGCTTAGCAATGTAAAAGCGTCTATAAGACACATATCCATTACTAATCCTATAGTTACATGGTAAATAAAGACACAGCCAGAATAAAGCCTTTTATTAGAAATAAAGTAAAATGAAATATTACTTTTTTATTTAAAAATGACATACAGTTATACTCACCAAATACCTATTCAATTAAAGCCCTCGTTCTCCTGTAATAAAACTAAGATAAAAAAAATATATACCATACCTGTCTGTCGTTCTGTCCCACGCCGTAATCCATGTCTGGGGGATAATTCGTTTTCAACCTGGACGGTGAACATAAGAAAAAGTTCAAAAAATTAAAAAAAAAATCTGTTCAGATTTAGTATTAGGGACTCGCAAAATCTGGGGATCCTTGATGTTTGGATTGCGAGCTTATCTGTGTTGGCCAAAATAGTAACTAATACCCCATGTCTTTTTATCTTTTGCACTTTTTATCATTTTTGCAGGATACAGCTAGGTCTCTTTATGTTGGCTTGATTTTGTTTCTGTGTGATGCATGTATATCGTGCAGAACAGCCCGCCTGCTAAAACTGTGGGCGTGATCAATGGGCTGTTCAGACACTTTGCACTGCACTGTGTGACTGATGTCCTATGCAAGCGTTATCTGTGTGTAATTTTCCCAGTACGCAGCCAGCTCCTCTTTTTCTTTTGGTTACTGTGTATTCATCAGTGGGTTGCATTTGTGCTGCCCTAAGCCTTTATCAATAGAGGTCTGCTGCATCCTGCTAGTGCATTAGTCAGGGGTTGGTGAGTCTACCTTTCGTAAGTTTTTTTTTTTTTTTTTTGAATTTTGGATTGCGAGCTTATCTATCTTGGCCAAAATAGTAACTAATACCCCATGTCTTTTTATCTTTTGCACTTTTTATCATTTTTGCAGGATGCAGCCAGGCCTCTTTACGTTGGCTTAGGTTTTTTCTGTGTGATGCATGTATATAATGCAGAACAGCCCGCCTGCTAATACTATGGGCGTGATCAATGGGCTGTTCAGACACTTTGCACCGCACTGTGTGACTGATGTCCTATGCAAGCCTTATCTGTATGCTTTTTTCCCACTAGGCAGCCAGCTCCTCTTTTTCTTTTGGTTACTGGCTGTCTTCATCAATGGGTTGCACCTGTGCTGCCCTAAGCCTTTATCAATGGATGTCTGTTGCATCCTGCTAGAACATCAGTCAGGGTTTGGTGAGTCTACCTTTCATATGTAAGTTTTTTTGAATTTTTTCTTATGTTAGTTGTTCATATTTAGTGTTAGGGACTCACAAAATCTGGGGATCCTTGACATTTGGATTGCGAGCTTATCTGTCTTGGCCTAACTAATACCCCATGTCTTTTTATATTTTGCACTTTTTATCATTTTTGCAGGATGTAGCTAGGCCTCTGTATGTTGGCTTGGTTTTTTCTGTGTGATGCATGTATATAATGCAGAACAGCCCGCCTTCTAAAACTATGGGCGTGATCAATAGGCTGTTCAGACACTTTGCACAGCACAGTGTGACTGATGTCCTATGCAAGCCTTAGGCTAGTTTCACACTAGCGTTTATGAGCACAGCGACGGCCTGCGCATGGCCGCCGCTAAGCCCCGCCCCCTGCCGCGCCCCGCCGGTAGCTCCGCCCACCGGCGCATGACGCTGCATGTGCCCTGCGTCCCCTATCTTTATCACAGGGGGCGCAGGCCGTGCGCAGTATGCGTTTGGCGGCGCATGCGCCTTTTTGACGGTGCGCCGACGCAACCAAAATGCAGCAGGTTGCGTTTGGCGCAGGTCGGCGCACCGTCAAAAGGACGCATGCGCCGCCAAACGCATACTGCGCACGGCCTGCGCCCCCTGTGATAAAGATAGGGGGCGCATGCAGCGTCATGCGCCGGTGGGCGGAGCTACCGGCGGAGGCGCGGCAGGGGGCGGGGCTTAGTGGCGGCCGTGCGCAGGCCGTCGCTGCGCTCATAAACGCTAGTGTGAAACTAGCCTTATCTGTATGCTTTTTTCCCACTAGGCGGCCAGCTCTTCTTTTTCTTTTGGTTACTGGCTGTCTTCATCAGTGGGTTGCATCGGTGCTGCCCGAAGCCTTTATCAATGGAGGTCTGCTGCATCCTGTTAGTGCATCAGTCAGGGTTTGGTGAGTCTACCTTTCATATGTAAGTCCACCTGGACGGTGCCAAGATGCGACTGTCCAGACTGAGAACCACTGGTGAATGAGCTACTAGCAGTGATCTCACCGCAGTTCAGCCCAGCTGGAAGCGGAGCCTCACTGACCGGTAGTAACCTCTATTACGTCGCTCCCGGACACTGAATGTACATTCCCAGCAGCAACTCCATTACTAAGCCATGGGCTTGATGTCACCTGATGCACCAATCCTGGTGCTTTGCCAGGCTCTTCCCACCTGCCCTGTAGCAGTGGCAAGTGGGGTTCATATTTGAGGGGTTTATGTCACCTTTGTATTATCCAGTGACATCAAGCCCACCACCAGCTTAAGAATACCAGCCCCCAGCTGTGAATTTTGCCTGGTTATTTATCAAAAATAGGGGGGAACCCACGCTTTTTTTTTTTTAATTACCGTATTTATTTACAGCGCAGGAGAGGCAGGTGAATACCCCCATCAGCTGCTCCTGCTGTCACTGTTATTAGCATTAGCAAAGGTAGGCTGATGGGAGTGATAGTCCCATCAGCCGCCTCCTGCTGTCTCATTTATCACTTAAATGTAACTCTCATCATTCTCCCCTGCTCGCACCGATCACCGGAAGAGCAGGGGGGAATGATGAGAGCTGTGTTCAGCAGGGGGTTTCTGTTCTGGCACTTCAGGGGCTCTGCCATTGTGACATGGCACCCTCAAACCATGCCAGCAAAATCTGAACTCCAATATGGTTCCTCTTCCCTTCTAAGCTTTGCACTGTGCCTCAAAAGTTGTATTCCCCTATATATGAGGCATCGGCATACTCAAGAGAAATTGCACAACAACTTTTGGGGTCCAATTTCTCCTGTTACCCTTGGTAAAATAAAAAATTGAGGGCAAAAATATTTTTGTGGAAAAAAATGATTTTTTTTTTTTATTTTCACGGCTCTAAGTTATTAACTTCTGTGAAGCACTTGGGGGTTCAATGTGCTCACCACACATCTAGATAAGTTCCTTGGGGGGGGTCTATTTTCCAAAATGATGTCCCTTGTGGGAAGTTTCCACTGCTAGGCACATCAGGGGCTCTCCAAACGCGACATGCCGTCCGATCTTAATTCCAGCCAATTCTGCATTGAAAAAGTCAAAGGGCGCTCCTTCCCTTCCAAGCTTTGCCGTGCGCCCAAACAGTGGTTTACCCCCACATATGGGGTATCAGCGTACTCAGAACAAATTGCACAACAAAGTTTGGGTCCAATTTCTCTTGTTACCATTGGTAAAATAAAAAAAAAATTGCATCTGAAATAAATTTTCTATGACAAAAAGTTAAATGTTCCTTTCTTTTTTTTAAACATTCCAAAAATTCCTTTGAAGCCTCTAAAGGGTTAATAAACTTCTTGAATGTGTTTTTGAACACCGTAAGGGGTGCAGTTTTTAGACTGGTATATTTGTTTGGGTATTTTCTATCATATAGACTCCTCATAGTGACTTCAAATGTGATGTGGTCTCTAAAACAAAAAAAATGATGTTGTAAAAATGAGAAATTGCTGGTCAACTTTTAACCCATATGTTCTGCCCGAGCTGTGCAGCTAGATATTTTTAAGTGCTGTTGCAACTATGACCATTAGGTGACATAAGTTGCCCTTCTCTTTTATTCATGTGTTTGGAATTTTCTGTTCCCCAAATGGTTAATTGTTCAGAACCGCCCCTTCTTTCTGCCCTGGTCAACAACATTTAACCATTCTCCAGCAGTCTCCTGAGTAGCTCGCACGTGCACAGCTCAGCTCTTTGCAAAACCATTCCTATAACAAGCAGATTCTGACAAGGTTAATGCAATTATGAGATATGCATCTGTGTTAGAAGCCATAATGTTTGCATTGCATGCTCAGCTCCTGCGATGTTATTTCACTGCATGTTTGTTATAAGCATCCTCTAGTAATGCATCCTCCGTTCAGTGAGTGTAAAGCTGGCAGCCACTAATTGTGTTAGATATTTATTTCTCCTTTGCTGCTGTGTATGTTATATTGCTCAGCTCTAATATAATGCATGATAACAACATCCTGTACCATTGCTACTGTTGTGATAATACCTGCATTGCTATTACCTGCCAGCATTTGTGTATTGTGTACTGACATGCTGCATTATCTGTCTCTTGTAGTTTTTACCTGAATCATCCACATTTTGTACAACAATATGCTGAATCATCCATAACTGTGTTCTACTATACCATCTGTTATCATCTCCCATCGTTGTCCATATCATCCCAATAAATAATAGACTTAAGCACCCATACAGTCTTGTTTCTGGGAGTGGATGAAAGGTTAAGCCGTATGCTGGAATCCACACAGCGTCATACAGTTGTGGCCAAAAGTATTGACACCCCTGCAATTCTGTCAGATAATATTCAGTTTTTTCCTGAAAATGATTGCAAACACAAATTCTTTGGTATGATCTTCATTTAATTTGTCTTAAATGAAAAAACGCAAAAAGAATTGTCCTAAAGCCAAATTGGATATAATGCCACACCAAACATAAAAAGAGGGTGGACAAAAGTATTGGCACTGTTCGAAAAATCATGTGATGCTTCTCTAATTTGTGTAATTAATAGCACCTGTAACTTACCTGTGGCACCTAACAGGTGTTGGCAATAACTAAATCACACTTGCAGCCAGTTGACATGGATTAAAGTTGACTCAACCTCTGTCCTGTGTCTTTGTGTGTACCACATTGAGCATGGAGAAAAGAAAGGAGACCAAAGAACTGTCTGAGGACTTGAGAAACCAAATTGTGAGGAAGCATGAGCAATCTCAAGGCTACAAGTTCATCTCCAAAGACCTGAATGTTCCTGTGTCTACCGTGCGCAGTGTCATCAAGAAGTTTAAAGCCCATGGCACTGTGGCTAACCTCCCTAGATGTGGACGGAAAAGAAAAATTAACAAGAGATTTCAACGCAAGATTGTGCAGATGTTGGATAAAGAACTTCGACTAACATCCAAACACGTTCAAGCTGCCCTGCAGTCCGAGGGTACAACAGTGTCAACCCGTACTATCCGTCGGTGTCTGAATGAAAAGGGAATGTATGGTAGGAGACCCAGGAAGACCCCACTTCTTACCCCAAGACATAAAAAAGCCAGGCTGGAGATTGCCAAAACTTACCTGAAAAAGCCTAAAACATTTTGGAAGAATGTTCTCTGGTCAGATGAGACAAAAGTAGAGCTTTTTGGGCAAAGGTATCAACATAGAGTTTACAGGAGAAAAAAAGAGGCATTCAAAGAAAAGAACACGGTCCCTACAGTCAAGCATGGCGGAGGTTCCCTGACGTTTTGGGGTTGCTTTGCTGCCTCTGGCACTGGACTGCTTGACCGTGTGCATGGCTTATGAAGTCAGAAGACTACCAACAAATTTCACAGCATAATGTAGGGCCCAGTGTGAGAAAGCTGGGTCTCCCTCAGAGGTCATGGGTCTTCCAGCAGGACAATGACCCAAAACACACTTCAAAAAGCACTAGAAAATGGTTTGAGAGAGAGAACTGGAGACTTCTAAGGTGGCCAGCAATGAGTCCAGACCTGAATCCCATAGAACACCTGTGGAGAGATCTAAAAATGGCAGTTTGGAGAAGGCACCCTTCAAATATCAGGGACCTGGAGCAGTTTGCCAAAGAAGAATGGTCTAAAATTGCAGCAGAGCATTGTAATAAACTCATTGATGGTTACCGGAAGTGGTTGGTCGCAATTATTTTGGCTAAAGGTTGTGCAACCAAGTATTAGGCTGAGGGTGCCAATACTTTTGTCTGGCCCATTTTTGGAGTTTTGTGTGAAATGATCAATGTTTTGCTTCATTCTCTTGTGTTTTTTCATTTACGACAAATTAAATGAAGATAATAATACCAAAGAATTTGTGTTTGCAATCATTTTCAGGAAGAAACTGAGTATTATCTGACAGAATTGCAGGGGTGTCAATACTTTTGGCCACAACTGTACGTGGAAGAAGGCAGAACACCTTATAACTTCCTAACAAAAAAAAATGTTGGTTCCTGAATTGTGCAGATGTGAAGCAAACATGTGGGAAATGATGCTTATTAAGTATTTTTATGTGCCATATCTCTGTGATCTAAGGGCATGAAAATTCAAAGTTGGAAAATTGTGACATTTTCAAAACTTTCGCCAAATTTCAGTTTGTTTGTTTGTTTTTTTTTAATTTTTTTTTACAAATAATCGCAAGTCATATCAAAGAAATTTTACCACTAACATGAAGTACAATTATGTCACGAGAAAACAATGTCAGAATCACCGGGATCCATGGAAGCGTTCAAGAGTTATTACCTCATAAAGGGACAGTGGTCAGAATTGTAAAAAATTGGCCCGGGCATTAACATGCAAGCCACCCTTGGGGGTAAAGGGGTTAAAGATTTTTGATTTCACATGTTTCTGTCAGTTTTGCACAGAAAATGTAATTACACAGGTTTTATTACACAACCTCTTGCTAAGAACGTCTTGTCATGTAACCAGAATACAAGCCTTCTGCACGGCTCCATGTTACACAAGCATTGTTCAGTCCCTTGTGTGGCAATTACTTATCACAATGTAGCAAAATATTTAGAATTGAGAGTCCTCAGTGGTTGATACCTTTTAATGGCTAACTGAAAAGATGGTAACACATTGCAAGCTTTCCCGACTACTCAGGTCTCATCCGGTATTGAATAATACAAGATCTGGAATCTTCCGTGCAGGGAGGCGATGGAGCCCCTGAGCTCAGCATTAGCTTCTTTGTTAAAGGAGGGGCCACATAGCATCATGGCAGGTGTCAGAGCTGTGTGCTGACTTTCTTCCTGGATAGTAACCAGTCTGTGGTCTGAGGCGGTGAGATCAGCAGCAAGTTTTCCCTCCCAAGTTCAGCGAACCTTCTCTTTCAGCAGGTACATCTACAGATTCCTAGAAAGCACTGATGGTAATTCCGTACTTTCTCTACTACTGCTCATTCTCCAGTCTTGGTCCAGAAGGACTTCTATATCCATATGTTAAACTGCACTGTATCGGTTCCATAGCCATGCTTTTCAGCTTGAAAACAGGTCATAGAATTGTTTTAGGGAAAATCTGACTGTGTACCCCAGTTGTACGTTTGCCCTATGTGGACCACAAAATGTTTAGAGGGCACGTTATGTATTATGCTTGCCAGCACATTTTGCAGCACTTTACATAATCATCACTGTTCCCATCAGTACTATGTCTTTGGTGTGTGGGAGAAAGCCGGAGTTCCTGGAAGAAACCCACGCAAACTCTGTGTAGATGTCCTCCTTGGTGGGATTAGAACCCAGGAACCAGCCCTGCAGGAAAGCAACAGTGCTTAACCACTGAGCCACCATTAATATCACAGGCTGAATAAACCTCTTTTTGTCCTCAAGGATTCCCCATGTGGGGATGCGATAACATGACTGAATGTGTTCCATATTCATGGTCACCAGGATTCCCAACTGTCCATAAATTTCAGGACAGTCCATAAAAATAAGGTACTTTTTTTGCCCTGTCCGTATAAAAGTCTAAGGTGTCCATGATTTTTTTTTTTTTTTTTTTTTTTTTAAAGCTGACACAGCTTGGATTATTAACTTTACTGCAATTGCCATCATTTTACAGTGAATGCAGAATTATGAGATGTAGATGTGTATCCCTTATAGTCATAATGATTTATTATAGTTTTACAATGTGTCCGTAAAAAAAGTCTTACTTTTTGTTGACAATTTATAAAAAAAAAAAAAAAAAGTCAAGCTGGCAACCCTGGTGGTCACATGCCAACTAGCCTCACCCTGCTTCTTTGAATAGAAGATAATTGAGTGAAGCGCAAGCGTCTAGTTGGTATGTGACCGCACACCTGCCTTAGGAACGCAGTTTGTGCATTGCACACTGTTGAGATCCAGCAATCACGCGGCAACTGCAGACTTGCCTTACGAGATAGACAACCCACTTAAAGGTCAGTTCAATTCACATAAGTTATAATGCTTTAATAAACTGCTACTAAAAATTCAGTGTTGAGCCTAGTAAACAATGAAGGGTAGTGCGGTACTTGCAGGAGCATCCTGACTTCTTAAAACAGTTCCTTGGTGAGGATGTAGAGGGTAGAGCACCACCAATCTCCTAAGGATAAGTCATTAATGTTAAAGGATCTGTTAAACTTAACTCTTTCATACATTGCTGTGCCACAAAGGGGTTAAAGTCTGGCTGTCAAAGAAACAGGTAGGGCTCACGGATATGCTGTGTCATACTGAGTAGCAGTTAACTGATTAACCCTACATCCACCTCTTATTATGTAAGAGGCGCAGGAGCTCAGAATGGAATGACTTGAAAAAATGTTAGCGTGTTGACTTTGTGGTTAAAGCAAAATAACGACTATCATTCTTAGCTATGTCCTCGAGGGGGGAGAGAGAGGGGAAAATGTTAATTTCTTGCCACAAGACTTTCTTTATTCACACACAGTTGTTTAATGTGACTTAGAATATTCCACAATGACCACACAACCTCCTAATGTAGAAAGCTCTTTGCCCTATGAATGGGAGTCTCGGAGGTTCCCTTGGCATACCCCTACCAATGTGGTTGAAAAGGAATTTGATGTGCGCGGCATGTACAATGAAGTGACCTTGAATAATGAAGACTTGTCTTCAATCCTTTCAATCTCTCTCTCCCAATACAACAGATGTTTCATTTGTTGACTAGTACTTTTATAGAGTCCAGTGTGTAGCAACTTCAGAAAATTTGTGTGAAAGAAATATAGTGTGTATATATATATATATATATATATATATATTTTTTTTTTTTAACAGGTGAATAAATAAAAACAAAAAATGGTTGTATCCAAGTCCTGGACAATGGTGAAGCACTTTGAAGGTGCACCGAAACCTGAGGACTTCAAGCTTATAGAGAAAGAGTTGCCACCTTTGAAAGATGGAGGTAATGTAACCCAACTTGGCATACTTTAAGACGGGTGTCCGGGAGTGTTCCATATATTACTTCCTGGATAACAATCACTTAAGCAAAACCAATGTGAACATGACCTAACACATACACCAGGATAAGCTCCTGACAAGTTAAATGGAAGCTCTATTCCATCTATTACTAATAAACTATAATTTCATCCAGTTTATGGATATACCATGATTCATCCCTTCATGTCATGTGATGTAATGTATAGAAGGGTCTCTGATGCTGATCCTGCTGAATACTCTACAACACAGGGTTCCCCAACTCAAGACCCACCAACAGATCATGTTTTCAGGATTTCCTTTGTATTGCTCAGGTGAAGCAATTATCACCTGGGCAATACAAAGGAAATCCTGAAAACATGACCTGTTGGTGGGCCTTGAGGACTGGAGTTGGGGAACCCTGCTCTACAAGTGCCGGTTGTATTATACAGCCAGCACCTGCCTGTAATTACAGCAAATTGCTTTAGCTCAGATAGGGTCTCTTTAATGATGAGCGAACGTGCTCTGGTGTTATCTGAGCATCTGGGAGTGCTCGTAGCTCATGTTCAAGTCCCTGTAGCTGCATGATTTGCGGCTTTTAGACATCCTCAACACGTGGAGGGTGCCTGTTTGTTAGGCACTCCCAGATGCTCGGATAACACCTGAGCAGTGATGAGCGAGTATACTCGTTGTTCGGGTTTTCCCGAGCATGCTCGGGTGTCCTCCGAGTATTTTGGCGTGCTCAGAGATTTAGTTTTCGTTGTCTTATCTGCATGATTTACGACTTGTAGACAGGCTGAATACTTGTGGGAATTCCCTAACAATAAGGCATTCCACACATGTATTCAGACTGTCAACAAGTCGTAAATCATGCAGATAAGACAACGAAAACTAAATCTCCAAGCACGCCAAAATACTCGGAGGACACCCGAGCATGCTCGGGGAAAACCCGAACACCGGCTATACTCGCTCATCACTACACCTCAGCATTCTCATATAAGATGTTCCCCAAAAATGTTTGCTCATCACTTGTTGTCTTTTAAAAGCTGCTATCAGCTAATGGTGAGTGACCTGTCAGTCAAGCAGAGCCAGGGTGGAGATGTCAGTGGGACCCGAGCCTCCCTTTTATTAGTTTGCTTGGTCTTTGTTCCCAGATTACAGACAAAGCACAGGGTGATTCACTCACTGCTTTACCGTGAAAAATTGCTTTAACTTCTAAAAGAGATGGTTGGCCGTACTGAAATTTGGACTGTACATACTTTGGTTCATGAGAAGGGAGCGGGTAATGAACCTCAGCGACGAGAAACATCTTATCACCCTGCTTGTTGTCTCCACTGCAAGATAGACTTGCTGCACGCCTTTCTGCACGTTGCTAGTTTGTGTGGTGCTTCCATTTTACTCCTATCGAATTCCTTCTTCATTTGTTGACAATGTACAGATATAGTTTGGATTAGCATGTTTTCATTGTGAGACCTTAAGGCTGGTTTCACATTAGTGTTTTTTTGCGCAGCGCATTGTGCGCATCCATGCGCATGCGTCATGTGCACCTATGTATAACATGGCGTGCGCATGGTCTAGCATTTGCACGCATTCGTATGCATTTTCGTCAGGCCCGGATTGGTAATATAACCAACCGGGCATTTTCCCGCTAGGCCGCGGGCGGCAGCGCCCGATCATCTGGCCGCTTGCCAGCTGATGCGGCCACTGGCCTGGCTGTTGCTCCTGCCGTCGGCCCTCTGCGGGCACAGTGGTTATAGTTTCCAACCCTCCCGCACTGCAGGGAGATAAGCCACCAGGCCCCCCTCCCTGGCAGCCACTCACAGCGTTGCTTGCCTGCTCTCTTCTCTGTTCACAGGACCTGTGATGAGGTCACAGGAGTGGAGGGGTCACATGATCAGGAGCCTTTGTCCAGACCCCTGATCCTGTGACCCCCCCCCCCCCCCCCCCCTCCTGTGCGCTCAGCCTTGCCTCTTGGTGTCTGCAAGACTCTGCTGTGCTGTTGTCATGGTGCTGGATGAGGTAAGTATGTGTGGGGTCAGGAGGGGTTTACAGGGTAGATGTAGCAGAGCTGTGTGTGTATGAGGTGTACGAGGTGAGTGGAGCCGTGTGTGTACGAGGTGTACGGCGTGGAGCTGTGTGTGTACGGAGTGGAGCCGTGTGTCTCGCTCTCCTTTCTTTCTCTTTTTTTTTTTTTTTTTTTTTTTTTTTTCCCCCTCTCTTCCTTAGTGCCAGTCAGTGTGCCCTCAGTACCAGTCAGTGTGATCAGCAATCCTAAATGGGTGCGATTAGGCGTGGACATGGGTGTGACTAGTTGCAAAATGGGTGTGGCCAGGCATGGCCCAAAATTTGCAGCGGAGCGCGCCGCAGTCTTTGTCCCTCTTTCCCTTCTTCAAAAGTTGGGAGGTATGATAGGGGCGGCTGTGACCAGGGGGTCTGGTTGCCCAATGGATAGCAGTTCTGCCAGGAATTTTGTCACCGTGCGTACAAAAGGGGACAGAGCTTTGGGAGGGGTACTGTACCTAAAAGCAATAAATAGGACTGAGCTGAAATACTGGGCACAGCTCTGACTACATGTTATATAGTCGTGTTAATCTCCTCTCACTTCTTGTAACCTACAAGTGTGCAAAGATATTATATAGTCACCATGTGACTAGTGGGCCTGTGTAACTTCAAATGCCAGGGCTGAATTTTAGTCCCAGTCTGGCCCTGATTTTCGTGCCCATGCGTTTTTTTTAAGGTGTGCGCTTAGGCGCGCCAGACGCAACCTGTTGCATTTTTGGGTCCGTCCAACGGCGTAAAAAAATCCATGCACGGAAAGCGACAAAATAACGCATTAGTCTATGAACTGCGCATGCCTGCGTTACAAAACGCATGCGTTTTAATAGTTAACATGGCTTGAAACTGGTTAAAATGCTTGCGCCTAAACGCAAAACGCATGATGCGTCTTTTGCATGCGTTTCTATTGCACACGAAGAGCTGCGCTAAAAAAACGCCAATGTGAAAGTAGCCTTACCCCTTCCTTACCGATGACGGAATAGTACGTCACCGGTAAGGATCCCCTGCTTTGAGGTGGGCTCCGGCGGTGAGCCTACCTCATAACAGCTGATATGTTGCGGCTTTGAACAGCTGACATGTGCCCGCAATAGGCACGAGCAGAATCGCCATTCACCCGTGCCTATTATCTAGTTAAATCCCTCTGTCAAAGCTGACAGAGGGCATTTAAATAGCATTTCCGGCTGCCGGGCCGGAAATGAGCTCATCGTGGACCCCCCCCCCCCCCTCCCCGTCACGTGATCGGGGTCGGCGACCAGTTGCCCTGACAACCAGTGGTTATTGCAGGCAGATCGCTTTGAGTGCTGCCCGGTGATCAGCGCTCAAAGCACAGCAATAAATCTGATACATATGGGCGATCTGCTCATCGCCCATATGTAGCAGAGCCGATCGGGTTGTGTATGCTTCAGGCTATTGAAGCATACCAAAAGTAAAAAAACAAACAAAAAAAAAACAAAGTTCAAATCACCCCCCCCCCCCTTTCGCCCCAATCAAAATAAAACAATAAAAAAAATCCCACATATTAGGTATCACCGCGTTCAGAATCGCCCGATCTATCAATAAAAAAAAAAAAAAAAAGCATTAACCCGATCGCTAAACGGCATAGCAAAAAAAAAAATCAAAACTCCAGAATTACGAATTTCTGGTCACCGCGACATTGCATTAAAATGCATTAACGGACGATCAAAAGAATATATTTGCACAAAAGTGGTATTAAAAACGTCAGCCCGGCACGCAAAAAATAAGCCCTCACCCGACCCCAGATCACGAAAAATGGGTCTCAGAAAATTGCACAATTTTTTTTTTTTTTTTTCTCACCACTTAAGCTAGTTTCACATTAGCGCATTCTACATGCAGCGCATGGCGCCGCTAAGCCCCGCCCACTCCCTGCCCGCCCCATCCGGTCATCGCCTCCTACTATCGCACACGGCTGCATGCGATCTGCGCACCCTATCTTTAGCATAGCCATGCGCTAGTCGGATTTTGGCATGCACTGTGCGCTCGGTGCACCTTCAAAAGTGCGCCAAAATGCAACATGGTGCGTTCGGCACGCATCTTCAAATGTGCGCAGTGCACGCCAAAATCCTACTAGGGCACGGCCAGCGCACGGTCTGCGCACCCTATGCTAAAGAGAGGGTGCGCAGATTGCATGCAGCCATGTGCGATAGTAGGAGGCGATGACCGGGTGCAGGGGGCAGGGCTTAGTGGCGCAGTGCGCTGCATGTAAAATGCGCTAATGTGAAACTAGCCTTAGACATGTTTGGTGTCTATGAACTCGTAATGATCTGGAAAATCATAATGGCAGGTTAGATTTAGCATCTAGTGAACCTAGCAAAAAAGCCAAGCAAAAAAGTGTGGGATTGCACTTTTTTGCAATTTCACCGCACTTGGAATTGTTTTCGAGTACATGACATGGTAAAACCAATAGTGTCATTTAAAAGTACAACTCAGAAAAATAAAAACGTTATGGCTCTGGAAAGAAGGGGAATGAAAAACAAAAAATCGAAAAAAGCTTCGGGAGTAAAGTGGTTAAATAGGTGCAAAAGTGAGTTTCTGAGTAAGGCCGAAGTCACACTAGAGACAAATATGAACGAGTGCTATGCGAGAAAAAAATCGCTTTGCACTCGGACCAATGTTAACCTATGGGGCAACGCCCATCTGTTTTTTTTTTTTTGTTTTTTTTTTTTGTTTTTTTTTTCTCGCACGTATTATACATGCGTGTGACATCACAGTATGCTGCGATTTCCGCCATATCTCGGCCGAGACTCGCCAATGCAAGTCTATGGGTGCGAGGAAAAAACGGATTACACACGGACCATGCATGTGACTTGCGAGAAATAAGCACCCGTGTCCTTTAGAAAAGCTGGCAATTCAGGGCGCTATACTTTAAAATCACACTGACATGTTAGAATAGATGTACTATGTGTATACATGTATTCTAGGTATATATGTCAGTGAAACACATATAGATAGCAGAATAGGTTAAAATTCAGTTGTCGGCATCTGTAAAATCATTACAGAACCCGACAGGATATGAAACATGGTTTACATACAGTAAATCATTGCATATCCATTATTTTTTTTAGATGTCCCTCACTACTAATGTTAGTAGTGTATGTGTGTTAAAATTTGCAGCTGTAGGTGTTAAATTAAAGGATTACTGTAGTTCACGGAAAAAACTGGCGTGGGCTCCCGCCCAATTGTCTCCGCCAGAGAGGTCAAGCCAGTGACTGAGGGCAGAAATTAATAGCCTAGAGAAGGATCATTGTTTTTGGGGGCCCCCCCAAGGCTAAAAAAAAATCTGCCCCAGAAAAGGCGCATCTGTAAGATGCACCAATTCCGGCACTTACCTGCTCTCTTCCCATTGCCCTTTAGTGGTGGCATATGGAGTAATAAGGGGTTAATGTCACCTTGCTATTGTAAGGTGACAATAAGCCTGTTTAATATTGGAGAGGTGTCAATAAAACACCTATCCATTATTAATCCACTAGTCTGAAAGGGTTGAAAAAATACTTTTAATGAAATAATAATTAAGCACACTTTTTCCATCTTTATTTCACTCCCAATCCATTTGAAGCCATCGTTCTCCGGTAAAAAAAAATCTAAATTAAAAAAGCAACAATATCCCATACCTGTTCGCTGTACAGTGAAGTCCCACGCTGCAATCCATCTGAAGGGGTTAAATAGTTTACAACCAGGACCAGTGCTAATGCGATGGATCTGGCTGTAAACAATGGAGGAATGAAGGAAAAGCTGCCTCCGCAGCCTCCCCGCCTGACAAGAGATGACCTGATTAGCGTGGGAAAGTTTCTGAACATTTTCCCAAGGAAAATTGGGGATGTCCAATTATACTATCCTTCTGGAAAGAGGTTACTTCGTTGTTGACCTCCCTTATATGCACTCCTGTTTCTCTTAACCCATTGGTGTCTGTTTGGTGTGCTAGAGGAAGAGATTTGGGATCATCATGTTCAAATTTTCCTACGTGAGACACGTTTCTTAGCCAGGAAATATTGGCTTTGCGTTGGATGGGTAATGCACATCCATCTCTTAGAGCTTGGATTGAGTTGGTGAATTCAGTTATACCTTACGAACGGACAATGTATTAGAATAGGGTTGCCTGGGAAAGTTTATTAAGATTTGGGACGTGTGGAATACTTCTCACATCACTGTATCACCATGTAGACAATAGTTTGATGCCATCATAATAGCTGTAGTGAAGAATACATTGATTCACACTTTATAGTTTCATAATGTCATTAGCATTGTGGAGGTTGTTTATGGTGGCAGGTTGTAGTAGTTTTAGTTTCGTGATCGATATGTTGAATGTAATGTATCACTTGGAGCTAACCAAACATATAGACTAACGAACAATTAACCCTTTTTTCTTTAATTACCCCTTAATTGTCCATAGGCCTCACAAGGGAGTGAGGATCTGTGGGATTGAAGTCTGTACAAATGGCTCATTATGCAAGCTTGTTGGTTTACCATAATGAACCTGTATACATTACATTGGTTATGTATCAAATATGTCTGTTTGTTTGTTGCTGTTTTTAAAAAAAAAAAGTGTAACAGTGATTTGTCATCTCCACGTAAACTGTCGCGCAGACTTTCACATGTCTTGTTCGCCTTTACAGAGTCGATGCCTTTATACTGAATACAATGGTACCTGGTGATGAAATCCGTCTTGTGGTTGTTTAATCTTTATTGTGAGTAAATGAGATTCTCTTGCTTCGGTGCAGGCTGTCACAAGGCGGATGTCACCAACCAAGGTATCATTGTAATCAGTATAACGACGCCGACCTGACACTGCCTGTAGGTTACAGTGCACAATCCTGCTGACAGGATCTCTTTAATGTAAAATAAACTGTTTTGCACGGTAAACACCGTTAAAAAAATAAAATTGATAGTTTGTCGCCGCAAAAAATGGAATAAACAGTGATCAGTCATGTGTAACAATGCTACCAATAAAAACCTGCACTAAGAAGACATATAGCATTGGTAGCAGGGAACGCCATTGTGGGTGAGGAGTACACTTTGAAAATGCCACAGCACTAACCAGTGAACTACTTCTTTAGGAAGGTTTTTCCTATGCCAGAGAAAATGAATTTTTGCTTTTTATTTGCTCATTAAACTATTTTTTTTTTTTTTTTTTTTTTTTTTTTTTTTTTCTTCACAAATTTATTTTTATCTGTAAACCTTTATTTCTGCACATTTTCTATTTGAATTTAAGTAATTTCTATACCCATTTTCAGAAATTCTGCTGGAAACGGTCTTTTGGAGTGTAGACCCATATATGAGGTAAGTAGTATCAATCATTATAGTAATATTTATTATTTTTTTCCTTCCTATAAAGGACATACAATCTTTTGTAATTAAATATAGCCATTTCTAAGCTATTTTTTGGCCCATTGGAAGATGCAGCACATACAACCTAGAACAAGTAATATAAATGTCAAAAGCTGAAAACAGGTTGTGGATCACGGTGAAACCACAAACTGTGTCATGGTATGTTCAGATGTCCTGACAGTATATGCAGTACCGCGGTCCTACTACTAATACTGCAGCTTCTCAACAGACACAGTCCTATAGGTTTGGCCTAAATACCTAATTAGTCCTCAAAGGACATGTGGGAATAGACCCATCATTGATATGGAATGTTTCCCTTGAGGACATTCTCTGGCTCCATGTGCTTATCAGAAGGAGAATACCACTGTGTATTCCCAGCACTGCCAACAAGAGGAGAAAATGCTGATTGTATCCGTAAAACCCAGCATGCTTGTCCATCTCTAAAAACATAGAAATGGGGGGACTGATACGTCGGGTGGCACTACAGTAAATCTATAAAAATTTTTTTTTTTTTTTTTTTTTTTTTTCTTCAAAAGGCATCATAACCACACATTGGAGATCATTGTATAAATCATACTGGAAGCAAAAATTGTTCATTACATAGGCCGGGTTCAGAAGGTCAGATTTCACAGTCTGTTTCCACAATACGATGCTTGGACTGACCCCAGATCTTCTGACTACAAGTAATCCTCGTAAGTTTGTGCCAGGAGACTCGCCTGGTCAGTCATGGCTTTGTGGCTTATATACAGACTATGAAATGCATTTATGAACATAAGAAAAACAGCGCATCAGGAATTATTCAATTATAAACAATTTTTATTAGCACATACAGTGCCATGCAAAAGTATTCGGTCCCCTGGAACTTTTCAACCTTTTCCCACATATCATGCTTCAAACATAAAGATACCAAATATAAATTTTTTGTGAAGAATCAACAAGTGGGACACAATTGTGAAGTTGAACGAAATTTATTGGTTATTTGAAATTTTTGTGGAAATTCAAAAACTGAAAAGTGGGGCGTGCAATATTATTCGGCCCCTTTACTTTCAGTGCAGCAAACTCACTCCAGAAGTTCATTGTGGATCTCTGAATGATCCAATGTTGTCCTAAATGACTAATGATAAATATAATCCACCTGTGTGTAATCAATTCTCCGTATAAATGCACCTGCTCTGTGATAGTCTCAGGGTTCTGTTTGATGCACAGAGAGCGTCATGAAGACCAATGAGCACAACAGGCAGGTCCGTGATACTGTTGTGGAGAAGTTTAAAGCCGAATTTGGATACAAAATGATTTCCAAAACTTTAAACATCCCAAGGAGCACTGTGCAAGCAACCATATTGAAATGGAAGGAGGATCATACTACTGCAAATCTACCAAGACCCTGCCGTCCCTCTAAACTTTCATCTCAAACAAGGAGAAGACTGATCAGAGATGCAGCTAAGAGGCCCATGATCACTCTGGATGAACTGCAGAGATCTACAGCTGAGGTGGGACAGTCTGCCCATAGAACAGCAATCAGTCGTACACTGCACAAATCTGGCCTTTATGGAACAGTGGCAAGAAGAAAGCCATTTCTCAAAGATATCCATAACAAGTGTCATTTAAAGTTTGCAACAAGCCACCTGGGAGACACACCAAACATATGAAAGAAGGTGCTCTGGTCAGATGAAACCAAAATTGAACTTTTTGGCAACAATGCCAAATGATATGTTTGGCATAAAGGCAACACAGCTCATCATCCTGAACACACCATCCCCACTGTCAAACATGGTGGTGTCATAATTATGATTTGGGCCTACTTTTCTTCAGCAGGGACAGGGAAGATGGTTAAAATTGATGGGAAGATGGATGGAGCCAAATACAGGACCATTCTTGAAGAAAACCTGTTGGAGTCTGCAAAAGACCTGAGACTGGGACGGAGATTTGTCTTCCAACAAGACAATGATCCCAAACTTAAAGCAAAATCTACAATGGAATGGTTCACAAATAAACGTATCCAGGTGTTAGAATGGCCAAGTCACAGTCTAGACCTGAATCTGTGGAAAGAGCTGAAAACTGCTGTTCACAAACAATCTCCATCCAACCTCACTGAGCTCGAGCTGTTTGCCAAGGAAGAATGGGCAAGAATTTCAGTCTCTCGATGTACAAAACTGATAGAGACATACCCCAAACGACTTGCAGCTGCAATCACAGCAAAAGGTGGCGCAACAAAGTATTCAGTTAAAGGGGCCGAATAATGTTGCACGCCCCACTTTTCAGCTTTTGAATTTCCACAAAAAATTAAAATAACCAATAAATTTCGTTCAACTTCACAATTGTGTCCCACTTGTTGTTTCTTCACCAAAAAATTACATTTGGTATCTTTATGTCTGAATCGTGATATGTGGGAAAAGGTTTAAAAGTTCCAGGGCGCCGAATACTTTCGCAAGGCGCTGTAGATAACAAAAATCACAATATAACACATAAAAACAATTAACCCCTTCACCCCCAAGGGTGGTTTGCACGTTCATGACCGGGCCAATTTTTACAATTCTGACCACTGTACCTTTATGAGGTCATAACTCTGGAACGCTTCTATGGATCCCGGTGATTCTGACATTGTTTTCTCGTGACATATTGTACTTCATGTTAGTGGTAAAATTTCATTCAAATAACTTGCGTTTATTTGTGAAAAAAACGGAAATTTGGCAAAAATTTTGCCAATTTCGCAATTTTCCAAATTTGAATTTTTATGCCCTTAAATCAGAGATACGGCACACAAAAAACTTGATAACTAACATTTCCCACATGTTTACTTTACTTCAGCACAATTTTGGAACCAAAATTTTTTTTTGTTAGGAAGTTATAAGGGTTAAAAGTTGACCAGCGATTTCTCATTTTTACAACACCATTTTATTTTTAGGACCACATCACATTTGAAGCCACTTTGAGGGGTCTATATGATAGAAAATACCCAAAAGTGACACCATTCTAAAAACTGCACCCCTTAAGGTGCTCAAAACCACATTCAAGAAGTTTATTAACCCTTTAGGTGCGTCACAGAAATTTTTTTGAATATTTAAAAAAAAAATGAACATCTAACTTTTTTCACAAAAAAAATAATTCAGGTTCAATTTTTTTTATTTTACCAAGGGTAACAGGAGAAATTGGACTGCAAAAGTTATTGTGCAATTTGTCCTGAGTACGCTGATACCTGATTTGTGGGGGGGAACGACTGTTTCGGCGCATGGCAGAGCTCAGACTGGAAGGAGCGCCATTTGACTTTTTCAATGCAAAATTGGCTGGAATTCAGATCGGACGCCATGTCACGTTTGGAGAGTCCCTGATGTACCTAAACAGTGGAAACCCCCTACAAGTGACCCCATTTTGGAAACTAGACCCCCCAAGGAACTTATCTAGATATGTGGTGAGAACTTTGAACCCACAAGGGCTTTACAGAAGTTTATAACGTACAGCGGTACAATTAAAAAATCATATTTTTTCCACAAAAATGATCTTTTCACCCCAATTTTTATTTTCCCAAGTGTAACAGGACCCTAAAAGTTATTGTGCAATTTGTCCTGAGTATGCTGATATCCCACATGTGGGGGTAAACCACTATTTGGGCGCATGGCAGAGCTCGGAAGGGAAGCAGCGCCATTTGACGTTTTTGGCTGGAATTGAGATCGGACATCATGTCGCGATTGGAAAACCCCTGATGTACCAAAACAGTGGAAACCCCCCACAAATGACACCATTTTGGAAACTAGACCCCCTAAGGAACTTATCTAGATGTGTGGTGAGAACTTTGAACTCCCAAGGGCTTCACAGAAGTTTATAATGCCAGGGCATGAAAATAAAAAATCGTATTTTTCCCACAAACATGATCAATTAGTCCCCAATTTTTTTATTTTCCCAAGGGTAACAGGAGAAATTGAACCCCAAAAGTTGTTGTCCAATTTGTCCTGAGTACGCTGACACCCCATATGTGGGAGAAAACTACTGTATGGACACACGTCGGGGCTCGGAAGGGAAGCAGTGCCATTTTGGAATGCAGACTTTGATGGAATGGTCTGTGGGTGTCATGTGCGTTTGGAGAGCCCCTGATGTACCTAAACTATTGAAACTCCCAACAAGTGACCCCATTTTGGACACTAGACCCCCCCACGGAACTTATCTAGATGTGTGGTGAGCACTTTGAACCCCCAAGTGCTTCACAGAAGTTTATAACACTCGGACGTGAAAATAAAAAAATCATTTTTTTCCACAAAAATGATATTTTTGCCCCCAATTTTTTATTTTTCTAAGGGTAACAGGAGAAATTGGACCCCAAAAATTGTTTTGCAATTTGTCCTGAGTAGGCTGATACCCTACATGTGGGGGTAAAACACTGTTTGGGCGCATGGCAGAGCTTGGAAGGGAAGGAGCACCATATGACTTTTTCAACTCAGAATTGGCTGGAATTGAGATCAGACGCAATGTTGCATTTAGAGATCCCCTGATGTGCCCAAACAGTGGAAACCCCCAATTCTAACTCCAACCCGAACCCCAACACACCCCTAACCCTAATCTCAGCCCTAACCCTAGCCCTAATCCTAGCCCTAGCCCTAGCCCTAACCCTAGCCCTAATGGAAAAATGGAAATAAATACATTTTTTTAATTTTATTATTTTTCCCTAACTAAGGGGGTGATAACGGGGGGGGTTTGATTTACTATTTATGGCGGTTTTTATTTTTGGCAGCTGTCACACGCTAAAAGACGCTTTTTATTGTAAAAATAGTTTTTTTGCATCACCACATATTGAGAGCTATAATTTTTCCGTATTTTGACCCACCGAGTCATGTGAGGTCTTATTTTTTGCGGGATGAGTTGACGTTTTTATTGGTACCATTTTCGGGCATGTGACATTTTTTGATCGCTTTTTATTCCGATTTTTGGGACGCAGAATGAACAAAAACCAGCGTTTCATGAATTTCTTTTGGGGGAGTGCGTTTACACCGTTCCGCGTGCGGTAAAATTGATAAAGCGGTTTTATTCTTCGGGTCGGTATGGTTACAGCGATACCTCATTTAGGTCGTTTTTTTTTATGTTTTGTCGGTTTTATGCAATGAAAACTATTTTATATAAAAAAATTATTTTTGCATTGCTTTATTCTGCGAGCTATAACTTTTTTATTTTTTCGCTGATGATGCTGTGTGGTGGCTCGTTTTTTGCGGGACAAGATGACGTTTTCAGCGGTACCATGGATATTTATATGCGTCTTTTTGATCGCGCGTTATTACACTTTTTGTTTGGCGGTATGATAATAAATCATTATTTTTTGCTTCGTTTTTTATTTTTATTTTTTAAGGGGTTCGCTAAAGGGGTTAACTAATGGGACAGTTTTATAGGGCGGGTCGTTACGGACGCGGTGATACCTAATATGTGTACTTTTATTGTTTTGGTTTTTTTTTATTTTCAAAAAATGAATTTATTGGGGAATTTTTTTTTTTTTTTTTTTTTTTTTTTATTTTTACTTTTTTTTTATTTTTTTTTTTTTTTTACTTTATTACATAGTCCCAGGTGGGACATCACTGTCCTGTGACAGATCGCTGATCTGTCACATCACAGATCACTGTGACAGATCAGCGATCTGACACTGGCACTGCAGAAGGCTTCCTCATGCCTGCGCTTTGCAGGCACTGAGGAAGCCAGGTTCCTCAGGCCCCCGAAGGCCCCCGTCGCCATCTTGGATTCGGGGGCCTGGAGGAAAGGAGTCCCCCGCAGCAGCGCTGCACGTTGCGCTGCCGTGGGGGGCTCAGGGAAGCACGGAGGGAGCCCCCTCCCTGCCGATGCTTCCCTTTAACTCCCGGTACACCGCGATCATGTTTGATCGCGGTGTGCAAGGGGTTAACGTGTCGGGGGCGGTCCGTGACCGCCCCTGACACATAGTGCCGGGTGTCAGCTGTGATAATCAGCTGACACCCGGCCGCGATCAGCGGCGCTCACCACGTGGGCGCCGCTGATCGCGCTAGACGTACTATCCAGTCCATGGGCATAGGGGCCCGGGTCCCATGGACGGGATAGTACGTCTGATGTCAGGAAGGGGTTAAAAGGCAGGTGAGCCAATTTGCTCACTAGTGAGTCTAGGAAATGTGTTACCCCACAGCCAGACAGGAAACACTATTGTTGTTGGCAGTGAACAACATATAAGAATTTAGGCAGCAAGGAAAAATTCTAGTCCTAACAATTTGAGAGCAATACTAATCAAGAGCTAAAGTGCATATACTCTTTGTAAACAGGAGATCAAAGCATGCTTTCAGAGTAACATATTACATAAGATTTGTGATAAAACACTCCGGGATCGCCTTTGCTGGGGTCAAAGGTCACGTGCGGTGAGCATGAAACTCAGGCGCAGAGCTGGGATTCGGGTATAACTGACACTGGGTCAGGTTTATTAACGGTGAAAGCAATGCATAAAGGAAACAAAACATAAAACAAATCCTTGCCTGTCCGGCACTAACTAAACAATGGACAACCTAACTACCAACTGGAGGGCTTCTCCCGTCCAGCCAAACCACAGTTGCAGTGGGCACTGCTTTCACTCACGTGTGTCTCTCACACAGACAGGCTCTCTATGTTCCCAGGCTGAGACACTCACACAACCACCTGGCATCCTTTTATATCCGCCTCCCATTATTCATTAGTAACCAGGTGTGATACTGACCAGACTAGGCCACATAGGAAAGGAATCTGGGTGAGATATACCTGCCCTCATCCACTATTCCCACATGATTCTCACAGATTATACTGCAAGATATAAATCATGGTTTACCTGTGCAACAGCAATAGTGCCACTTCCCCCTACGCGCATTTTGGCAGCGTGCCTTCGTCGGGGGAGTGGCATCAAGGCTCCACAAGCTCATTAAAAGTGCACCCTAACCAATCG
The DNA here is from genome assembly GCF_039654945.1 of Dendrobates tinctorius. Taxonomy (NCBI): domain Eukaryota; kingdom Metazoa; phylum Chordata; class Amphibia; order Anura; family Dendrobatidae; genus Dendrobates; species Dendrobates tinctorius. The sequence continues at coordinate 11,984,811 of NW_027361858.1, read as the reverse complement.
TTGTAGTATCCTAGTGTGTGTTGTAACGATGCGATTGGTTGCTGTACCAGCATGGGTATATCATGCTGACGCTGTATGATTGGCGCATGGAGGGCCAACGTCATCCAGCTACCAGCACAGCTAAGGGTGTCAACGAAGGCGGGCCTATAGTGGCGTCACCCGGCGCCGCCCACCTCACTGAGTAGAGCAGGGGACACCCAGACAGATGCTTGGAGACACAATCGGCTGTACCGGCACCGAGTGTCAACACTCATGCACACCAGCCAAAGCCATGAAATGGGGTAAGAGTATCAGATATTTGAGGTTATGTATATATAAAGCACACAATCAACATCTATGTATGCCACGCAATGTGGAGTAATAAAAAGATAGTGACATGATTACAAAATAGGCACAGAAATGAGGTATAAACAAAGTAATCACCAACTTGATGTCATAGGGATCCAATACGCAGTATGTAATCAAACAGATACATCATTTCAACAAATCTAAATATAATTGCATGAACCAAAGTAGAATAATTAAACCAACAAAGGAAGCGGAAAATGTGTCAGATACAAATATTACGTCTATTGATTAACTGAGATTTACTTATAGTGAGAATTTATTGTTCTATCTGTATAGAACCAAATTAAGAACATTTAAAATATATGTGAATAAAGTGACTACATTGAAGGAATATGTCTATGCACTTAAACAGTTGGAATTGGGGAAATTCTAAAGGGCTCTGTATAGAAATCAAAACTCAATAAAAAATATATAAAAGAGCCTAAATGAAATGAGTGTATAGGGTTGGTGACATCATTGAATAAATGTTTAGTGTAGGAGAATGTGTGTATAATATAATTAGTTGAAATGCATAAATGACACAGGGAAAGCATAATAAAAATATAAATACTTTATGAAGTTCCATATTTTTCTCTCAAAATCATACAAATATTCCATAACCATAAATAAAAAACCTAGATTAGTAATAAAAAAAACCAAAAAAAACTATGAAATGCACCCATCTGAGGAAATGAATGTTTTGTCTTTCAATACTATACCACTTTGAAAGGTCAAGTGTTTTGTGAATAATGAGACTGAAACCTAAACATTTTCTATCCGACAGGCCATATAGTAGAAGGCATCTGAAGGAAGGGGATGTAATGATGGGATCCCAAGTTGCCAGGTAATATATTTCACGCATATTCTTTTTAATGCATACTTAATTTTGCACATTGTTATCATAGACCTTAACTGCGCTTAAAGGGAACCTGATTTATATTACACTGGATGGTGGCCCGATTCTAACGCATCGGGTATTCTAGAATATGTATGCAGTTTATTATTGAAGATTTAATAATAATGCAATAATGCACCCCCCAATCCTGATATGCATGCTACCCCTCAACCCCCTATCCTGATATGCATGGTCCCCTGACCCCCCCCCCCCCCCCCCCCCCAATCCTGGAATACATGGTCTTCTCACCCCCCAATCCTGGTATGCATGATCCTCTCACCCCTCTTTCCTGGTATGCATGGTCCTCTTACACTCCTTTCAGGGTATGCATGGTCCCCTCACCCCCCTTTCCATGTAGCCGCGACCAATCAGCGTCGCGGCCCTCTAGCATGTAAAAAAAAATAAAAAAATTAAAAGATAAATTATTCTCACCTTCCGACGGCCTCCTGTCTTCTTTCCACACACCCGGCCTAGAGTTCCCAGTAATGCTTTGCGGCTTAGACCGCTGATGGTCTTCTTTCTCGCTCTCGCGAGAGTGACGTCATCAGCGGTCTAAGCCGCAAAGCATTACTGGGAATGCGAGGCCGGGTGCGTGGAAAGAAGACAGGAGGCCGTCAGAAAGTGAGAATAACCTTTTTTTTTTTTTTTTTTTATTCTCTTTTTTTACAGATTAAGGCCTGCGCCCGATTGAGCGCTGCGCCTGCCGCTGATTGGTCGCGGCCGCCAGGCCTGCGATTTCGGTTAGACAGACATGATAAGGTGTGTGTATGTATGTATGTATATATATATATATATATATATATATATATATATATATATATATATATATATGTTACATATTACTTAACCTGAGGTTAATAGCGCTCTGAAGCCATATCATATGGCTGCTGGGAGAAAATTAACTTTATTACTCCTGGCAGGCTCGGGCTTTCAGTCAGAGGTACAGGCCGACGCGGTTTCAGTCACCGCTCAGTACATGGTGAGAGGCAGCTGTAACCACTCCTGGCACTGACTGACAGTAGGCTCAGCAGTGTATTGACACCTGGCTGTGTACCAATCAGTCCTGGGGTGTGATTACAGCCGCCACTCACTATGTACTGAGCAGTCACTGAAGTCACGCTGGCCCATTCCGATGACTGAGACTAGAGAGTGCCAAGAGGAATAAAGTTAATTTCCTCCCGGCAATGGGGCTCTCAGAGCAGGCAGAGGGCAGTTTTGGAACACAATTAACCTGCAGATTAACCACATATTTACAGTTTTATAGCATTTAATAGCGTGTTTTTTACATGACCTAAAGTTTCCTTTTAAGAAAAGGGAGGTCTTGACATGTCAGGCAGCAAATTATAAGATTAACAGAAATACAAAAATACCACAATGGCGCTATTTCCATTCCATAAGCCACAAATTGCAATCATCCATTACTTGCAAAATCTAAAACAGTATAATACAGTGAGGGGGGGGGGGATTTAATCAGTCACCAATTGTGCAAGTTCTCCCACTTAAGATTAGAGAGGCCTGTAATTGACATCATAGGTAGACCACAACTATGAGTCAGGCTGGGGTCACACTAGCATATGGAGTCCAATGCGAGATAGATGAATACTTGTCCGATGTTTTATCACATAGCACTCATCCGTATTCATTGCTAGTGTGACGCCGTCCTCAAAATAAGAAAACCAATCCAGAAAATAACCTTGTCTGATTTGGCAAGATTTATTTTGCAAATTGTGGTGCAAATTTAAGAGGCTCCTCTGTCCTTCAATCATTACTTGTAGTAATGGTACCTGTTTAAACTTAATAATAGTAATATTCTTCTTCTTTTTTATAGCGCCATTTATTCCATGGCGCTTTACATGTGAAGAAGGAGCCTACAAAGACAAGTACAATAAACATGAGCAATAAAAGGTACACACAAGTACAAAAGGTGAGAGGACCCTGCCCGCGAGGGCTCAGTCTATAGGGGATGGGTGAGGATACACTAGGAGAAAGTAGAGGTGGTCGTGCGTTGGTTCAGTAGATTGAGGATCACTGCTGGTTGTAGGCTTTCCGGAAAAGGTGGGTCTTCAGGTTCCTTTTGAAGGTTTCCGTGGTAGGTGAATATCTGATGTATTGGGGTAGAGAGTTCCAGAGTATGGGGGAAGCATGGGAGAAATCTTGTATTCGGTTGTGGGAAGAAGGGAGTAGAGATGGAGATCTTGAGAGGATCGAAAGTTGCGTGTAGGTAAATACTGGGAGGCCATGTCACAGATGTGAAGAAGAGACAGGTTGTCGATGTCTTTGTATGTCATAGTTAGGGATTTGAACTGGAGCCTCTGGACAATAGGAAGCCAGTGAAGGGCTTGGCAGAGAGGAGAGGCTGGGGAATAACGGAGAGACTGGTGGATTAGTTGGGCAGCAGAGTTTAGTATAGATTGGAGTAGTGCTAGAGGAGAGGCCAGAGAGTAGAAGGTTGCAATAGTCGAGGCGGGAGATGATGGCGTGCACAAGTTTTTCTTGGTCAAGGAATGTACAGGTCCGGGAAATATTTTGAGTTGGAGTCGGCAGGAGGTGGCATGGGCTTGGATATGTGGCTTGAAAGAGAGGGCAGAGTCGAGGAGGCACAGAGCATGCGGGACTGGGGAAAGTGAGCAGCCATTGACGTTGATATGTAGGACTGGTGGAGGGGTAAAGAGAGATGGGGGAAAGATTAATTCTGTTTTGTCCATGTTCCGTTTTAGAAAGTGAGCAGAAAAGAAAGATGCAATAGTGACAGACATTGTGGCATTTTGGTCAGTAAGGAGGTGATGTTGAGTCCAGATAGGAAGGTAGATCTGCGTGTTATTGGTGTAGAGATGATACTGCAAACCGTGTGATTCTATGAGCTGTCCCATGCTGAGGGTGTAGATGAAGAAGAGTAGGGGTTCTAGAACTGATCCTTGGGGAACACCGACAGACTGGAGGCGAGGTGTGGAGGTGGTGTGGGAGAGGGAGGCACTGAATGTCTGGTCTGCTAGATATGGCGAGATCCTGGATAGAGCCAAATCTGTGATGCCGAGAGAATCTGTAATAAGAGGGAATGGTCTACAGTGTCAAAGGCAGAAGACAGGTCCAGGAGGACTAGGACAGAGTAGTGTCGCTTGTTCTTGGCGGTTAATAGGTCATTGATGACTTTAGTTAGGGTGGTTTTAGTTGGGTGATGCAGACGGAGGCCAGATTGTAACCGGTCAAAGAGGGAGCAGGAGGAGAGGTGGGAGGACAGTTCAAGATGGACATGCTGTTCCAGTAGTTTTGAGGTATAAGGGAGAAGTAATATTGGGTGATGGCTAGACACAGAGGATAGGTCAAGGGAGGGCTTTTGAGGATGGGTGCGATTGAGGCATGTTTGAAGGATGAGGGGAAGACACCATTTGTAAGTGAGAGGATGAATAGTTGCGTTAAGGTTGGGATGAAGACAGTGGTGAGGTTATGGATGAGGTGGGACGGGAGTGGGTCAAGCATGCAAGTGTTGAGATGTGATCTTGACAGAAGGATGGAGAGCTGTTCCTCTCTCATGGTGAGGAAGCTGGTTTTGGAAGAACAGGGCTGAGCAGTTAAGAGGAGAGGCATTGGGGGCTGCTGACCAAAGCTTTCTGTGATGTTATCGATCTTCTGTTTAAAGAAAGAGGCAAAGTCTTTAGCAGAAATGAGAGGAGAGGGAGGAGATGCTAGGGGATGGAGTAAAGAATAGAAAGTGTTGAAAAGCTGTTTAGGGTTGAAAAGTAAGTTTGTTTTGCGGCAGTGAGTGTGGACTTGAAGCTGGCGAGGGGCTACTTGTATGCGAAAGTGTTCAGCAGAACGGGATCTCTTCCATCTCCGTTCAGCAATCCTAGAAGCCTGTCTTGGTTCTTTGGTCAAGCTGTTCAACCAGGGTTGCCTGTTGATTGTATGAGTTTTGTTGTGCATGAGGGGGGTGGCCGAATCGAGTGCTGCTGTTATTGCGGTGTTATATAAAGTGGCAGCAGCATCTGTGTCATGTAAGGAAGCTTTGTCTGTAAGAGGGAGAAGGGGCTCAGAGAGTGTAAATTGAGGTGTTTGAGATTTCTTCAAGGGTGAGTGAGTTTGTGGAGTGGGGGTTGCGCACTAGGAAAGGAGAGGGAAGAGAATGTCAGTAGGTTGTGGTCAGACAGGGGGAGGGGTGAGTTAGTGAGATTAGTAAGGGAACGGAGGCGGGTGACTATAAGATCCAGCATGTGGCCATCTTTGTGAGTGGCCGTGGAGGATCATTGAGTGAGGCCAAAGGATGCAGGCAATGATAAGTTTAGAGGCAGCTGAGGTGGAAGTGTCAATGGGGATGCTGAAGTCACCCATGATGATAGTGGGGATGTCAGCAGAAAGAAAATGAAATAGCCAGGTGGTTGAGGAGGATGGAAATAGCTAGTTCTGGGGGGCAGTAGATGACCCGCTGAAAGCACGCTAATTCCTGCTTCCACTGCCACCACTGCGCTTTACGGGTGGATACTGGTTTATGCCTTCATGGGACACTCTGGATAGAGCTCCAAGGTGTGGATTCCTATGCACTGGCCATCTTATTGGATATCTTTCCATTAACCACAACTATACCATTAACTTCTAGACTGTATTTTTCATCTTTTCATACAACAGTCTCCATGAAGATTATTCCTCTTATTCTTGCAGTCAGTATACTGAAGGTCAGAGGTTGTACTGCCAATGGATGTTCATTAAAAATCACTTCACTAAAGCTGAGTGACAAGTTATTTCTGTCACTGCACTGGTCTGCGTACGTTCTTTGAACCACTTTATTCGGTTGTGCCACGGTTACTTCTTTTAATCTCCAGATCTCAACACCATAGAAATCCTTTGGAGGGATTTGAAAATCTGTGTTGCCCAGTGACAGGCCCAAAAGACTGCTCTAGAGGAGAGATTCCAGGTCTCTGCTGTTGGGAGAAGGCACCCTTCAAATATCAATTTTAAGATCTCTATAGGTGTTCAATGGGGTTTAGATCTGGACTCATTGCTGGCCACTTCAGAACGCTCCAGGGCTTTCTTTCCATCCATTTCTGGGTGTTTCTTAAATTATGTTTGAGGTCATTGTTCTGCTGGAAAACACATGACCTGGAATGCAAACCCAGCTTTCTGACACTAGGCACTACATTGCGTCCCAAAATCATTTTGTAATCTTCAGATTTCATGATTCCCTGCACACAGACTTGCGAGAAACTCGGACGAGCCTCGCACGTCAATACCCGGCACTGCCGCCAGCACTTGGGGAGCAGAGAATTCGGTTTCACGTCTTTCTATGCAGCCGCACTGTCCAGTGTGCTGGCGGCAGTGCCGGTTATTAAGATGCGAGACTTGCCTACATTTTGGAAAACTGCAGTCTAGCATTTTTGTCTGTCAGCAGAGGGGTCCTCCTGGGTCTCCTACTATAGCTTTTAAATTCATTCAAATGCCAACTGATAGTTTACGCTGACACTGAAGCACCCTGAGAATGCAGGACAGCCTGAATTTGTTTGGAACTTGATTGGGGCTGCTTATCCAGCATCTGGACAATCCTGTGTTGCAACCTTTCAACAATTTTTTTTTTTTTTTTTCTACCGTACAGGGAGATTAGCTACAGTGGCATGGGTTGTAAACTTCTTGCTTATGTTGCGCATTGTGGACAAAGGAAAATCAAGATCTCTAGAGATGGACTTGTAACCTTGAGATTGTTGATATTGCGCAACAATTTTTCATCAAGTCCTCAGACAGTTCTTTCTGTTCTCCATGCTTAGTTTGGCACACAGATACACAATGCAAAGATTGAGTCAACTTTTTATCTGGTTTTAGGTGTGATTTTAATATTGCCCATACCTGTTACTTGCCACAGGTGAGTATGAACAAGCATCACATGCTTGAAACAAATTTGTTTACCCACAATTTTGGAAAGGTTCCAAAAATTATGTCCTGCCCATTTTTGAGGCTTTGGGTGAAGTTGCATCCAATTTGCTTTTTGTGGTTTTTCAACACACAAACGTGTAACAAAACATGTGTGATTGAAATTATTTTCTGGGAGAAATACTTCATGTTCTCGAATTATTTCAATAGTGTCAACACTTTTGATCATGACTGTATGTTCATATATGCAAATGGCAGCCAGATAAATGGTTGTCCCCATAATACAAAGACAGCTCAAGTCCGCTGCCAAAGCCATGGCTGCACGTACAATTCGACTTTCTGTTGAATACAAGAGGCTCTCAAGCTGAAGACTTTACTGATATCCATATGCCCTAACAAGAGAAATGCAAGGGGTTGTCTTCATGAGACGTTTACTAGGACCCACAGTATTTACAGTCTAAAAATCAGCCGTTTAGGCAGTCATCATGATAACAAAAATCATATTAAAGTGCTTTTCTTTTGAAAACATGGAAACTGTTGAATAGATATTTCATATAAGTTGTTTTTTTTTTCCTCATCTAGGGTAAAAGAAAGTAAAAATTCTGCATTCCCAGTGGGCAGTTATCATGTTGTACAAGGTGGCTGGACAACACACTTTATTTCTGATGGCAAAGGAATGCATCCGCTGCCTTCCGAATGGCCAGAAGCTCTACCTAAATCGCTGGCAGTTGGAACAGTAGGTATGCCTGGGTAAGTTGTATGGTATTACGCTTTTTTGACCTTACAAAGATGGCAGCTATGCAAATGCAGCTTCCACACATGACCCATATTAGCCAATAGCCAAAGTGGCTACCAAGTTGTCAGAGCCTAGGGCTGGTTGTCAGAGGCTGGAAGAGCCTAGGGCTGGTTGTCAGAGGCTGGAAGAGCCTGGAGACAGGTTGTCAGAGGCTGGGGGCAGGTTGTCAGAGGCTGGACGAAGCTGGGGGCAGGTTGTCAGAGGCTGTCGGAACCTGGGGCAGGTTGTCAGAGGTGATCTGTGAAGAAAAAGTCACTCTGACCCTGCTTTTCGGGGTATTTTGGCATCGCAGTGCAATAGCATCAGCTAAGGATTCCTCAGATTTTCCTGCAAAAAACACGTGTTTTTTTTAAAAGACCGCATGTGTGTTTTGCGGGAAAATCTGAGGAATCCTTAGCTGATGCTATTGCACACATTAACATTCGACTGCGACAAAAAAATACCCCAAAAACGGGGTCTGAGTGACTTTTTCATCACAGATTTAATTTTAAGTGTGTGCATTAGGATCAGGGCACCCCCCCAAAGGCTGACTGTGTAAAAAAAAAAAAAAATTACTTAAAAACAGCCCCAAATCCTGTTCACTTTCATAGATTTTTGATTTATTACTTTTGTCAGATTCAAGTAATTTCTGTGACCATTGTGGGTTCTTCTGTCATTAACCGAGGGGTACCAACAATTTTGACCACGTGTGTAGATCCTCCTGCAGCAATTGGTTTACATGAATACTTATCAACACAATTTTCCTTCTTATTTATCAGTTTAACTGCATATTTTGGCCTTTTGGAAATCTGCAAGCCTAAGAAAGGAGATGTAGTTCTTGTCAATTGTGCTGCTGGAGCAGTCGGGTCAATTGTGGGACAGATCGCCAAGTTAAAAGTAGGTACATCTGTGTTTCTGTGATGCTTAAATAGGCACCTTAGTTTCACACATTTATGACACATTCCTGGGATTTGCCATAAATGTTTGGCTATATCCTAGTAAGCAGGGCTGTGGAAACTTTTTTTTAAAGTGCATTTTTGATGTCTTATTGATGACAGCATCATTATTGTAAAAGAAAAATGTTATCTGTGGAAAGCCTGCTTGATGTATAATGTAGTGCAACAATTACGATATATGAATTATATTCAGAAAAGAGCACAATGTTCTTGGGTTAGTATGACCTGGCTTTCCTTGCAAAGACACACTTAAGAAATTACAGGAAAATTGGTAAAAATGTCACCAAAGGAAGAATTTCTAAACTTTTGAAGAGGTATAAGAAGACTCGGTAACTACAAAACCAGACTGGTATAGGCAGTAAAAGAAGTGCATCAGGTGGTGGAAGGCAATTTTCTTCTGTTACTCAGACTTGATTCCATACAAAATGAATGTCTCAAATGACATTTCAACTGAAAGAATTAGGTGTGAATGCTAAAATGCCAAGAAAAAAAATCACTTCATCACTCAAAGATTGAAAAGATTACAGTGAGCTTATACCCATGTTAACTGGACAGAGGAACAATGGCAAGAATTTTGTAACGAGACCACAATGTCCTTAGTGATGGTGGAAAGTATGTAAGGGCACAGTCAGATGGCCTTCTAAATCTGAGCGAGATCAAATCATAATGTACAGATTGGCCGAAGGCTCTCCCGACCCGAGAGTGACAGTTCCATAGAAATACATGCTCTGGTCCGGAGAGCCGCCTATCAATCCGTTGTGGTGTGATGGGTGGTCGCGTGGTTAATAGGAGGTATATGTCACATGGATGGATGCTTCCTGTGATGCAACCCGGAATATTTATCTCTAGTGTACATGAGCACTAAAGACGTCATTTAGTGCACTGGGTCCGGGTTGTGGGTAGCTATGAGATGGGAGGATCTGGCTACCCATATTGCCTCACCTCTGGGTGAGGTAGTTGACTTTACCCGTTTTCCAATTCTACAGGACCTGCAGGTGTCAGGACCTGTTGTGGGGTCATGACCATGTGACCAGCCCATGTGATCCATACCTCACCTATGGGTGTGATTACAGGGCTATGTAATTGAGGTGTTTAGCACACGTGAGTGTGTTTTGGGAGTCTGGCCATGTGCACAGACTTCCATGTGTCCAGGCGGGACATTACAGAGTGATCTGTGGTCTAAGGAAGGAGAAGCCTTCCTGTGTGTGACTGCAGATAGAGCGCTGCTCTGGACATTGCCCTGGCCTGTGTGTGCACAAGGCCTCAGGGAACCAAGCCCATCTAAGGACTGTTTTGTGTTTCATAAAGACTGTTTGCCTTTCTGTTCTGGATTTGATGGTTTGTGAAGCCAATAAACTTGCAAGGACGTTAAAGAGAATGTGCCTCCTGTTTCCTCCTACTCTGCTAAGTGAGTACAAACGTTACACCGTGAAATTCATTTCTATCTTGCTCCGATTTATACTGCTGTCGACTGCTGCCTAATTAAGAACAGTTTGAGAAGATTTTTATTTGAATTTCATTAAACCTACTTTAAATCATCCATGATTATGATATTGGGATGTTTAACAGCAAAAGGTGTGAACATAATTTGTATGACTAATGGGACTGTAAATGGCAAAAATGAACAAACCATGAATTGGATTAGTCAAAACTGAATATTCTACATGTGATCTTTTTCAAGACTATGTAGTCTTTGTATTTCAACAGGGTTTAGCCCCATGTTATGTTTCTGTGGCGCTCCTGAGGTTCAGTCGCCACAGAGGTACTGCACCTCCTCCTGAGGTGTGGTGCCCCACCATCCAGGTAAGTTGGAGGCTCCTGACAGTCTGCAGTCACTCACTGCGCATTGAGAGGATTTGCCGATTTCTGACCCGGGACAAGAGGCTATGTACGAGTTACATACTCCCGGCCAGTGAACGGCCACATCGGTAGATGAGAAATGTCCAAGTCACTAGACGAGGATCGAGGAAACGTGCACTAGATGGGCCCTGGCCGGGAGTATGTATAACTCATACATACACTCTGGTCCTTTGTCAGAAACTAGCGAATCCTCGCAGCATACAGTATCTGTGCTGAGGGAATTCATAAGTCTAGAAGTCACACACTGTGTGATGTGGTAAAAGTCATATGACTATATTGTATAAGCTGTACAATAGACAATACTTCTCTTTCAGAAGATAGTCAGAAGGTCAAAAGTGAACAGTTTGTGCTCTTAAGGGCCTGTCACACTAAGCGATATCGCTAGCAATATCGCTATAACGTCACTGGTTTTTGTGACATAGCAGCGATATCGCTATGTGTGATACTTACCTCCGATCTACTCCCCCGCTGATTATTGCTGATCGCGCGAGAACGTCCTGGACCGTTTCTCGTCATCAGCTTCCTGTGGAGAGACGAGCGTGGACGCGGGCGGGAGGACGTCAGGATCGCCGTGTCTGACAGGTAAGTAACGACCCCCGACCCCTGCGATGTCGCTGGTGAGATCTGCCTGTGTGGCAGCTCACTGGCGACCACTTAGCAATGCACCAGCGATCCTGACCGCGTCATATGGTGCATCGCTAAGTGTGACAGTACCTTTACTTTATTCCCTGTGTGTGTGGTGTTATTCACCATATGGTTTCTGACATTGTAATTTTAATTACTGCTAATTTTACAGTCTTTATCAAGCGATAAGATTCTGTGGGGGGTGTCTTTAACCTGCCCTGCATTATTACCCTTGATAAAGACAATAAAAATTAGCATTAAACAAAAGGCTTTTGTCTGGTACTGTGTAGTGGATTTCTAAATAAAAAAAAAATTCATTTTCGCAGCCCCCCAAAGTATTGAAACCAAAAAAAACTGCTGACTTCTCATCTAGTTTTTTTAAGGTTTCTTTCCTAATGCACAGTTATCGAAATCAAGCATTTACTAGCTGCTGATTGGCTACTGTAAGCAGCCTTAATTGTAGGTTCCCCCCCCCCCCCCCTACATACACATTAGACTGTCTGCTGAACCCGCAAATATCTACAGGTTCAGCTGTCTAATGTGTAGGAGGGCCGTGGATAACTTGGTGAGGAGTTAAGAATCAGGCATGTCCAATTCTGCGCTATTGATCCTCTTGTTCTCTGAGATAATATCTGGCAGCGGCTCTCATAAAAAAAAAAAAAAAAAAAAAAAAAAATTGTTCCTGTGTGTGGGAGATTCATCGGACAGCAAAAGTGGTGGACTTTACACTGTTATACTTATCTCCAAGCAGGTGTTTTCCGGAAATATACAATATATGACCTTGATGGCCAAATGCCATCTCTTAATATGAAAGTCCCAATTTCTGGAGGCGCAGAGAAGCCGTGACCACGCGATGCCGCAGTATTGCATTACAGTGTATGTAACCCTTGTTCTAGTTTCAAAAGTTGTCAGGTTTGGTTATGAAATCAGCCATTTCGTAATGATTTATTATGACCTCCTCAATTCAAATCTGACAATGACATTTTTTTAGTTGGCTCTTGTTTCTGAATCAAAGATTTTTCCTTCTACATGTAACACAAGTGGAATTTTTTGTTCAGGTACTAAGGTTTTTTTAATGGAATTGGGGTATTTTGAGGGTGCTGAATTAAAAAATCCCTTTTTTTTTTTTTTTTTTTCTGAATTGGTTCTAGTTTTTGAGATAATTAATCTATGAATATAATGCATTTTCCCAATGCGACTTGTGTGTGATTAACAAATGCAATGGCTTTTGGTCTTTTGACTCTTTAGCAGCGTCTTGGGTAATGAAATATCCAAAATAATTATTTTGCATTTCAATTGGTAGGCTTATAATGCTATTAAAGTACTTTTTGAAGCCAGAATTCTACTGTAATTATTAAATCTCAGAAATTAGAGCCAAAATCGGTCATATTCTTAATCGGCGCCATAAACTTAATATAAAACCGTTTAGACGTCGTTGGCACCAAAATCCCTGTAAACCAGTGTAATGGAATGCATAAAAGTTCTCAGAGTACGGAAAATTACTATTTTTGCAAATACAAAGATACAGAATACTTTGAAATGCCAATTTTTTTAAACTGACAACTCAAAATGCACCAACTTTGATTCTATGTTTTTAAAGAACTTTTACAGACTTTGAATTAGGTCTTCCAAATGGCTCAAACTAGTAATGTCACATAGAAATGGGACAGTCAGTAATACGATACAATTAGGGCCGCTTTTGCCTCTAGAAACTGGAGGTCCTTTGGCTTGGTGGGAGCGGTGTGTGTGTGGTTTTTGTTTTTTTTTTTTTTTTTTTCTTCCAACCCATTTTCCTACTTTCCTTGGCAAATATTACAGCAAAATGGGCACAGGACTGAGCAGATTTGAGCTGGGCAGAATTTTCATGTGGTGCAGTGAGTTATCTGTCTACGCCAGTTTAGCGTTCTCCACTAGGAGATGCATTACCCTCTGTAGCAATACTGCTTAACTATCGGATAGCGGGGTTGATGGGATTTCATTATAACTTTCCTTATAGCCACAAAGTGCACAATGACAGATTGTACCGTCTTCTATACTATTGATTTGTGAGGTACACATCACTTAATGAATGTTGCGCGTCTTTATTGGGGCATGCGCCTCACATAGAAAAGAGAAGCAAAATTCAAAAAGACAGAACCTAACGCTGGAAATCATGGTAGCTAAGACTTAATGATGATCTGTGCATAATCCACTGTCTGTTATCATTGGAACATGTAATTTTCGATTTTGTCCTTAGGGCTGTAAAGTAGTTGGATCTGCTGGGTCAGATGACAAAATCCAATATTTAAAAGAAATTGGTTTTGATGAAGCTTTTAACTACAAGACGGTGAGCTCTTTGGATGAAGCTCTGAAGAAGGCCTCTCCGGAAGGCTATGACTGCTTTTTTGATAATGTAAGTACAAAGTTTGAAAATATTAGTGATACATTTTTTTTTTTTTTTTTTTTTTGCAGAATTTATCTTACAATTGCACAGACGCTCTGAGCTACCTGTAACCCATACTCTATGAGGCCAATAATGTTTTAATGTCCTGATTTTCCTGTAGGGATACTGAAGATTTCCGCTCGGATTCCTTTTGCTGACTGTACAATTGTTGTGCACTGGGCAAACACGCCTTGTTTTTACACACACAGTTCAGGGAGGAGATGTAAATCCAGCTCCTCTGTTGACAGAGATTGTGCCGTGCCAAGCGGACTTTGTTCTGCTGGTTTTGGCTGCACTTTGACCAGCACCAGACAACGTCCAGCCTGGGGGAGCGGTGCAAGCAACTAGCATGAAGTGCGTCACAGGAAAGTGCTGATCACTGCCATCTTGGAGATGGCTACTAGGCGGGTGTGTTGCATCCCCATCCATTGAGCCGTGTGTCCTTGGGAGCCAAAACCGCAGGGGATTCAGTCCCTTTTCCGTTTCACCTACAAGTGAGCAGCTTGCCGTTATGACATCGGCAGGAGAGAGTGGAGCCGAAATCTCTGGGAACTGGTATCAGCGTGGAAGCTGGAGAGCCCGCCAGCAAGTCAGAAGTGGTACCATCCCAGGTTCTCTCCACCTCCTGCTCACTCAGTCATTGGCCAAGCGCATGCAATTCTGCAGCGTTACAGTGACCCAGACAAAGGTCGGTAAGGCCGGGTTCACATTGCAATTGGTAAGAGTGCGGAGGGCTGCGAACTTCCTCCCTTAAGCCCCGCCTACTTCAGCACTTCTTCCCTTAAGCTCCGTCTACTTCTGCATGCGTTCTGCGTACCTATCTTTAAGATTGGGTACAAAGGGACATGCGTGTACGTGGATGCATCCGCATGCGGTGTTTCAACGTGCCCGCCGACTGCATGGGAACACAACATGTTGCGTTTTAGGTGTCCATGACTTCCATCAACATAGGCATGAATAGCTAGAGTGCCTTGTTGGTGCACATCCCATTATCTGGGTAGGATTATTTACAATTCTGGTTAGGGCAGTAAACTGGGCGATTCCATGGTAACTTATGTTACATTCACAAGCCAAAAACTGAGTTAATAATGGCTACAGACTGTTCTTTGAAGGCAGGCACAAAAATGAGTGAATGTATATTGTACATTACACTTTTTTTTTTTTTCAATAGATTTCAACACCGTTTGATTTTTCAACAATACAAATTAAATACAAAATACAGTGTTATTACTTGGTAACTTACATTACACAGAAAGGAATGTCAATTGTCCACATCATGAGACTGCCAAATTTTCTGTTCTGGTGAACAGGGAAGAAGCACTAATTTTAATGTATTAAACACCATAGTCCAAGCAACTTTAACAAATTTATTTTAACCTCTCAAGTTAAATGCAACACTTTTTATTACAAGAAATGTAGGTTACTTACAATACAACACTATATAGTAACTTACGTAACAAAACGTGTTCAACTTTGTAAGTGTTCATATTTGAGAAGGCAAACTGACTTTATTTAGACAAAACATAGGCTGCATGTGAATTCATTGGTGTGAACTACATATGTAGACTAAAATTTAGAATAAAAATGTAATCAATCAATATTCATACTTCAGTTGTCAACATTTTTGCAGAGTGGAAATTCTGATTACAAAATATGACCGTTGACCAATTATATAATAGAGACTACAGGAAAGATGTACAGTATATCTTTGTACCATGTTAGTTAGTAGATAGAAAAATATATATTTGTATGCCTGATCACAGCACCATGGACATGAAATTACTTGTAATGAGAGGTAACTTCACATATCAGAGAGACAGAAGAGTCTGTGAGTACAAACTCATGATTACCTTTGACACTCTCAATGCAGCACTGAATGTGTCGCATGGATTTGTCTTTTTACATCAATTAAGGAATTTGCTCCGTAGACCTTGTGGGGGCTTCACAACACAGAACCAGACCCCAATCAGAGGACAATAAAACTTTAACTTCCTATCTATGAACTGGTCCAATATTTATGGTCATAACTCTCTATCCCTCCCCCATAATGATAGTTCTGCTTCACGTCACTTGTCTTATCTATTGCATTTTTTCTGTGCTGTGTTGTGTATAAATATGATTCTTCAGATGTTGTATTAGTGAATGTCTGATGAGGAGACCTCAGTAGTCTCGAAAGCTTGCAATGTGTTACCATCTTTTCAGTTAGCAATTAAAGGTATCAACCACTGAGGACTCTCAATTCTGAATATTTTTCTATAATGTAGACTAAGTTTTAATCTAGGCCTACATATGTGGTCCAGTGCAATGAATTCAGACACAGCTAATGAAGAGCTTCAACAAGGATGTAAATTTGTGCTCCCTGCTCATTTAACTTCCTGGCTAATCAAAAATTTCCCAAATGTCCCTAGAACCCATTTTCAGGGGAGGATCAACCTTTCTTAAAATCTTTAGATGGCCATTTCCAGGTATTTTTATTCTTGCCATAGAGTTCCATGGTTTTCACTTTCATCTCATTGCGTGCAACCTCAGTAACCAATCCACGATACTTTCTGCCATCATACATTACTTCAACCCAGTCATCAACTTTGTATTCAATATCAGGGTACTTGCAGTTATTAGCATTGTAATAGACCATGTTTTTAGTTGTTCTAAAGCCAATTAATATGCCTGCAAAATACCCTATGGCATGAAATTTGGAAATATAATATATTATAAAGTATAATACTTATAATATAAAATAAAATTAACATCAAAATTATGATAGTATGTAATTATTTCAAAAAGCTGACTAAGTGTTGTCCAAAAATTGAAAGGCTGAAGTAACTTGCGTTACAAGGCTGATGGTAACTTGCGTTACAATACGTTTACTTCATACAAAAGCTGTGAAACTTTTAGCAGCAACATGAGACTTGGTGAATAGTTAATACATTATGCAATACTAGATGTTGGCCCAATTCTAACGCATCGGGTATTCTAGAATATGTATGTAGTTTATTTATGAAGTTTTAATAATAATGCACCCCCCAATCCTGATATGCATGGTTCTCTCACCCCCTATCCTGGTATGCATGGTCCCCCTCACCCCCCAATCCTGGTATGCATGGTCACCCTCACCCCCCCTTTCCTGGTATGCATGGTCCCCCTGCCCCCCTTTCCTGGTATGCATGGTCCCCTCACGCCCCATCCTGGTATGCATGGTCTCTGTTAAAATAAAAAATAGTTATATACTCCCCTTCCATCGGCGTCCGATCTTCTTTCCACGCGCCCGGCCTCGCGGTCCCAGTAATGCCTTGTGGCTTAGACCGCTGATGACGTCGCGCTCTCGCAAGAGTGACGTCATCTCTGGTCTAAGCCGCAAGGCATTACTGGGACCATGAGGCCGGGCGCATGGAAAGGAGATCGGACGCCGTCGGAAGGTGAGTATAACTTTTTTTTTATTTTAATTCTATTTTTTACAGATTAAGCGCTGCACCCGATTGTAATGGTAAGCTGCACCTGCTCAAACAGCTGCGCCTGTTGCTGATTGGTCGTGGCCTGGCGGCCATGACCAGTCAGCGCAGCGGGATTTCGGTTACAGACACCATAAGACTAATATATATATATATATATATATATATATATATATATATATATATATATATATATATATATATATGAGCTCTGAAAGTTACAACTTCATTTATGCATAGTTCTCAATCCTGCAAAAACTTTTTATCTTTTTGGTAACTTACGTTACTGAGAAAATGTCTACAATGGATATGTGCAATATTTCTGGTAAACAATAATCTTACAGAACCAAATATATTATAGTATTTTGGTTTCCTAACAGTACTACTTTTATATTTACTGAACTTAAGTAATGCATGTTGCTAGTTAATAGTAATCCACTTACCAATATAGCTTGATACTGTATGATTCCTGAACAGTAGGTGTTCACCTGCAACCCTCTGTCATCTTGGAAATATATGGAATTTGAAAGAAAGTGTTGCCACCTTATGCCATGTGTAATGAAGTAACAACTTACAAAAAAATAACTATTTCCAAAATATTTGAAAATATTCCTTCTCAGCATAGAATCGTCCTGCTGTAATTCCTTCCCTTATCTGATGCAAAACCCAGCTAAACTGCATAGAAAATCATGAATGTTCAGCTGACAAAAAAATAAAAATGTTCACAGGCCAGAATGCTAATTGATAATCGTACAATGAAATAGTAATCTGAAGAGGCGATAAGGTTAGATATTTATCCATGTGACTATGAATGTATAAAATGAACAAGTTTTCATCTCTGCTCTGTAGGTTGGAGGAAAGTTTGCTGATGCTGCTCTACCGCAAATGAAGGAGTTTGGAAGAATTGCTGTGTGTGGTGCTATATCCCTGTATAATGATGCTACACCACCATCAGGTACTATTGCAATAGAAAATAATTACCTTAATCTATTTTAACCACCCTCCACATGGGAGCTAAGGTACATTGTTCATGCACAGTTGCCCTACTTGGTGTCCTCTCCTTGACTCCTGTAGGATCCATCACTCACTCTCTCACCATTTCATCCTACAAGGAAGGTGTGTGTGTGTTTTAAGACTTTTCACTAGATTATATTGTAAAATGGATCTTGTCATTCAAAACTTCTATTCTTCCCACAAAAAAGGCAAGACCTGCAGCTATGTAGTTGAAAAAATATATAGTGGGGGGAAAATACTGAATAACAAAAAAATGAAAACTGGCTTTAGGAGCAAAGGGTTAAAGAAGCACTCCCATCAATATTTTTACCCTCTTAATTTATTGCAGTCGGCATATTATATAGCACTGGGTACTTACAATTGCTCATTTTGCCTTTCTACCCAGTCAATTCTTGCGGCTCCCTGCTTGGAGTGTAGCAGAGCACCTTTGGTGGCTCCCTGCTTGGAGTATAGCAAAGCACCCATTGGTGGCCTCTGCTTGGAACACGAAACGTGCTGGGAGGTGGGTGGAGTTAGATTACATTTCAATGAGCGGGAAGAGTTTAAGTCAGTTAGTCAGTAGTTGATTGAGGAGCTGGAGAGAAGAAGATCCCTAGAGAGAGGGATAGATGGATGGAAGTGCTGCAGCAGATCCCAGTGATCTGGGTCTGCTGGCGCGGGAAAGAGAGAGCGAGAGAGCAACATAGACTGAAAACTTGACTCTCCATAGAAAGGATTAGCACGGAACGTGAGGAGTAAAAGAGAACAGAGGACGTGGGTTAGGAGAGAACCCTGCCTAGAAGTTCTGAGCGCAAGGCCGGGGCCCAGTCCCCGAGGTTGTATGGATACTAATGGTCCTACAGCAGACACTGGTGGAGTAGTGAGCTGTAAATGCACTACTCCCATATAAGGCCAGTTTCACATTTGCGTTTCAGGGAGCAGCGACGGCCGCCGCTAAGCCCCGCCCCCTGCCGCGCCTCCGCCGGTAGCTCCGCCTCCAGGCGCATGACACTGCATGCGTCCCTTATCTTTATCTCTTTGGACGCAGGCCGTGCGCAGTATGCGTCCTCTTGACGGTGCGCCGACCAGCGCCAAACGCAACCTGTTGCAATTTGGTTGCGCTCGGCGCACCGTCAAGAGGACGCAGGCGCCGCCAAATGCATACTGCACATGGCCTTTGTCCTCAGTGATAAAGATATGGGACACATGCAGCGTCATGCTCCCGGAGGCAGAGCTACCGGCGGAGGCGCAGCAGGTGTCGGGGCTTAGCGGCAGCCGTGCGCAGGCCGTCGCTGCGCCCTGAAACGCAAATGTGAAACCGGCCTAAGACTTGGGGGCACAACAGCAACTTGGATAGTGAGCCGGGATTCAGGAGTAAGGAGTCCCCGAAGCAGGCTACAGCTCTCTGCTGTACAAGTATTGTTCTTGGGAACATCTGTCAGGAGGAACTCCAGTGTAACTCAGTACTATGAGTACTTCACACCAAAGGCGCTATAAGAGGAGACATTCAGAAAGGCACATGTTGGCGGAGTGTTGGAAGGGAGTATTCCATCTGACCTGGAGGTTGACTGAGTCCCTGACCCGGAGGACACAGCACGGAGGCAGGCACCTGTGTGTACTACAGACTGTGAGTAAAGCTTTGGAACTACAAGCCCTGGTGTCCTCCACTTATTCCTGCACCAACACACCCGATGCCGCTACATCTGGATACCCACTTCTACACCACCTGTGCCTCTCCTCTACCCCTACATCTACACTGCCCTGGGACTACAGCTCCACCTGTGGGGAGCTTCACCATCTTGGCTGCAACACACCACCAGTCCCAGTGGATCTGCATGCAGCGTCGGCTTAACATCTCACTTGCCGAATACCACAGGTGGCGTCACGAATTATTCATTTAATCAGCTACATTCTACCACTTCAATTCCCCCATTACTTGGGCGCCCAGGGCCACGGACCGGGTCACTGCCGCTGTGACACATCCCGCTGACACCGGCCCAGTACCGAGCACCCCACAGCCCTGGGAGGGCGACCCATAGGTCTATGACATCATGTGATTAAAAACTGACTAGCGGAATCCTTTTTTAAGCTCTATGTAGAAACCGGTCAGTTTTCCCTGTACAACTTATCAGTAACTGCAAAAGTCAACTGAGAGGGTGGGGGGCTTAGCAGTGGGGTTAGAAGTTGAAGAGGGGAATGATTTCTGCAGGGACAAAAGACTTAATGTTTGTACACAGAACAGCAAAAGAGAAGAATTAGCTGGGTAGAAAGGCAAAATGAGCAATTGTAAGTACACTGTGCTATATAATATGATGACTACAATATATTAAGTGGATAAAAACTTTGGAAGTGCTTCTTTAAGGACTGGGTTTCACTGCAGATAGTCAGAGAAACTCCATTCCTAGTAATGGATACATTCATATCTCATGACACTGTTGCAAATTTTATTCTCCATTCCGAACTTGCATCCAGTTTGAGTGAGTGTTATGTAGTAGAAAAGCGTTTGGGACCATGATGACCATGACAGATGGCCCTATTATCATTCCAATCCAACAAAACATTAGATCACACTAGGACCTATGTTAGTCATGGGGCCGTGCAAATGTCCATTTTAATTTTTATTTTTTTTCCCTCTCAAACTGTTTGTCCAAGGAAAAGAATTGCTGCATGCCCAAGTTTGATCTGATATTTGGATTGCAGTCAGCCATGCAAGTCACTAAGTCTTTGGATACACAATGGAGAAGATGGAGAAATTTTGTTCTCCGTCTCCTCCTAAGTGTGCTCAGACTCTGATCTGAGAGAATCGGATCATCTTACACTGACTAAAGTCCAGATCATTCACCACCAGCTGCACAGATCACACGGTCTATGTGTAATTAGAGGAAAACGAAGAAGCATCCAGCTCCCTCGATCCAAATGAATTAATGTATGGCTTTATTAAACAATCGACAAAACATATCAACAGGGCAGAGTGTAGATATGCTTATTTCAGATCAATTATGATCCTTCTTCATGGCATGACTATGCTGACCAGAGTGTTATTTGCTTGGATGAGAAAATCTGCAGCCGTTTGCCCCTGCCTTTATAGTGGAGTTAAACAAAAGCTCTATTAAAAGCATTGTCCCAAGCTCTAAGGCTTCTTGTAACTTCTCTCACATTTAGGCCTTTTCTTTCAAATATGGAGATCTTATTTTAAAAAAATACATGAAAATTTGGGTAATTCTTGGTAATTCAACAAAATGACTGGTAATAAACTAATTACGTTTCATTTTCTTATGCCTCTTTTACAGGGCCTTATATGCAACCCATTCTTCTTTTTAAGCAACTCCGCATGGAAGGCTTCATTGTGTTGCGCTGGGCAAATCGGTACCAAGAAGGACAAAAAGAACTCCTTCAATGGGTTTTGGAGGTAATTACCAAGTTAGTTCTGGTAAATGGGGGATATTACATGAATATGGAAATTCAGTTATTCCGTAAAGATCTTATGTTTTCCTCAGATGTGTATTGTAAAAGTTCTGTGCTTACTGATTTCACTCACGATTGCAATGTGGTTTCTACATTGTGGCAGTTTCTCTATTTCTATGGCCAGTTTTCTCTCCTGATAAATGTCTTTCATATGTTAATGACCATTCCTGACACAAGTGTAATATATGTCTGGATTTTTCGAACTGTAAGGCTACGTTCACACGTAGCGGAACTCTCGTGGAAATTACCGCGAAAATTCTGGATTCCATTCCGCGGGAAAATCGCATTTTAAATTCCTGCGATTTTCCCGCGTAAAAACTAGCGTTTTGCGAGCGTAATTAGCTTGCAGAATGCTAGCGTTTTCCAAGCGATCTGTAGCATCGCTTGGAGAACTGATTAGTAAAAAGTTGGTCACACTCGTCAAACACTATGTTTGACGAGTGTGACCAACCAGTCAAAGTATTGAGGCTGCCTATGCAGCATCAGTAGTAAGATAGGATGTAAAAAAAAAAAAATTTATTATTCTTACCTCCCGGCGTCCCGCGCAGCCTTCCCGCCTCTCTCCACACTCCCGGTCCCAGTAATCCTTTGCGAGAATGACCACGATGACGTCCGTTCTCGCGGGATCGCGACATCTCGTGGTCATTCGCGATCCCGCGAGAACGGACGTCATCGCGGTCATTCTCGCAAAGGATTCCTGGGACCGGGAGCGTGGAGAGAGGCAGGAAGGCTGCACGGGACACCGGAAAGTGAGAATAACAATATTTTTATTTTAAATTCTATTTTTTACAGGGATATGGTGCCCGGAGGACAGTCTCCTCTCCTCCGGACCGTGGGTACCATCCGCAAATGTTCTGCTTACTTTTCGCATGGTGTGCAGCCACATGCTCAGTTTGTTATCTTGGCCTAGCCTAGATCTCAATCTGCGCCCGCGTTGCCTCCGGTGGCCATTTATCTGAAGCCACCAGCCTCAGGAAAGTTGGTTGAACCCCAGTGGACAGATCTTAAAATTGCTGTTAATAATAATAAATTTTATTTCTATAGCGCCGACATATTCCGCAGCACTTTACATTTCAGAGGGGATTTGTACAAACAATATACATTACAGCATAACAATAATCACATACAGTAGATTATAACAAATACCAAGAGGAATGAGGGCCCTGCTCGCAAGCTTACAGTCTATGAGGAAAGAGGTAGACACGAAAGGTGGGTGGTAACAGTTGCCCTGATTGTATGGACCAGCCATAATGTTAAGTGTGTGACAGTACAGACAGAGGGCTAATGGATGCATAAAGCATGTGGGAACATGATGTGGGAAATCTGGTTGTGGTAAAACTTTTGGCTGTGCCACACAGGGATAGATTAGGTTAATGTGTTGAGGCGATAGGCCAGTCTGAATAAATGCGTTTTCAGGGCATGCTTAAAATTGTGGGGATTGGGGACTAATCGTATTGACCTGGGAAGTGCATTCCAAAGAATTGGCGCGGCACGTGTAAAGTCTTGGAGACGGGATTGGGAGGTTCTGACTATTGAGGATACTAACCTCAGGTCATCAGCAGAACGGAGGGTGCGGGTAGGGTGGTAGACTGAAAGAGGGAGGAGATGTAGGGTGGTGCTGAGCTATGGAGGGCTTTGTGGGTGAGGGTAATAAGTTTATACTGAATTCTGGAGTGGATGGGTAGCCAGTGTAATGACTGGCACAAGGTAGAGGCATCGGTGTAACGATTGGTGAGGAATATGATCCTGGCTGCAGCATTCAAGACAGATGGGAGAAGGCACCCTTCAAAAAAGAAAAACCAGGAGTCCTTTGCAAAATACCAGTTGAAAGGTGTAAGAAGCTTGGTGATGGTAATCGGAAGCCATTGATTGCAGTTATTCCAAAGGGTGTGCAACCAAATATTAAGTTGAAGGTGCCAACGATTTTGTCCAGCCCATTTGTGTAAAATTATGTTCAATTTGTCTTTTTTTTTTTTTTTTTTGTGCTGCTCCAATACACATAAAGGAAATAAATGTTTACAACAAGACATATGTAACTGCAATAATTTTCTGGAAGAAATACTTCATTTTCTGGAACACTTTCAAGTGTGCCAATGCTTTCGGCTATGACTGTAGAGAGCATGAACTAACAAGGATCAATAGTGTTCATGTCACTGCAGTAAAAATGCATGACAGACAGCTACTTTAAACACAATAGCTGATCACCATGGATCTGACCTTAGAAAACCCTGCTAATAGCCAGACAAGCTGCATATGAGACAGGAGAAATCTCAATAAATCAACCCATTTTTAAACGGACCATGTAATGTTGTGTTTTTTTTTTTTAAACCAAGACCCAATGGCTCTGTTCCAGCAGTCTTCCCGATGGGTGTCGCAGTCCTGTCCGGGTCGTGCCATCTTCATGCGATGATGTCCCCCTTCTTCTGCCGCGGCTCCTGTGCAGGCGAACTTTCTCTGCCCTGTTGACGGCAGAGTAAAGTACTGCAGTGCGCAGGCTCCAGGAAAGGTCAGAGAGGTCCAGCGCCTGCGCACTGCAGTACTTTACTCTGCCGTCAACAGGGCAGAGAAAGTTCGCCTGCACAGGAGCCGCGGCAGAAGTAAGAAGGAGGACGGCATCTCTAGAAGATGGGAGGCGCCGGACCGCAACACCCATCGGACCGGATCCCCGGGTGAGTATAATCGAACTCATTTTTCTTATCTTTCGGTTTACAGCAGGGGCTTATCTACAGCATTACAGAAGGCTACACACAGTCCCATGGAGACTATTGAAGCAAGTGAAAAGAGAAGAAAAAAAAATGAAAAAATATAAGAGTTCCAATAGCCGCATTCAAAATAAAACAATTAAAAAAAAAAAAAAAAAAATACATATATTTGGTATTACCGCGTTCATAATTGTTTGATCTATCAAGATATACAAAGAATTAATCTGATCGGTAACAGAATAGTGAAAAAAATGCCAGAATTGCATTTTAAACAAAAAAAAAGTAATAAAGCACGATCAAAAGATTGCATCTACCCCAAAATGATATAAATAAAAATGCCAGCTCGGCATGCAAAAAATAAGCCCTCCTCCAGGTCATGAAAAATGAAGACTCTATGGGTCTCAGAAAATGCCGTAATTTTTTTTTTCTTTTTACCACTTAAATAAAGAACCTATACATGTTTTGGTGTCTTCAAACTCGTAATGACCTGAAGAATCATAATGTCAGGTCAGTTTTAGAATGTGATGAACATGGTAAAAAAACAAAAAAAAAACTCTTTTGGAATTGCACATTACGGTAATTGCAATTTTACAGCACTTTTTTTTTTTTTTTTCCTGTTTTCCAGTACACGATTTGGTAAAACCAATGGTGTCATTCAAAAGTACAAATCGTCCTGCAAAAAACAAGCCCTCACATGGCCATATTGACTGAAAGATAAAAAGTTATGGCTATGAGAAAAAAAGCGAAAAACAAATGTAAAAAGGGCTGTGGCATGAAGGGGTTAAAGAAGCAATCTGATTTATGATGTGCAAATCATTGACAGCATGAATCAGATTGCAGCAAGTTTATATTTTTCACTGAAACACTTGGAGGCTTTCAGGGAAGATATACCTTTCTACAATCACACTGCCAGGCTCTGATCCAGGCTGTCTGTGGTTTGTACAGCATGAATCAAGTGACCGGTTCCCTTTAACCCCTTTCTGCCATATGACGTACTATACCGTCCATGTGCCCTGGGACTTAATTCCCAGGGACGGGATAGTACGTCATAGTGATCAGCGGCGCCCACGTGGTGAGCACCGCTGATCGCGGCCGGGTGTCAGCTGATTCACAGCTGACACCCGGCACTATGTGTCAGGGGCGGTCACAGACCGCCCCTGACACGTTAACCCCTGGCACACTGCGATCGCCGTGTTCCGAGGGTTTAGGGAAGCATCGGCAGGGAGGGGGCTCCCTCCGTGCTTTCATGAGACCCCCGCAGCAGCGCAATGTGCAGGGCTGCTGCGGGGGTCTCCTTCCCTGCACGTCCCCGGATCCAAAATGGCAGCGGGGACCTGCAGGGAGCTGGCTTCCTCATGCCTGCAAAGCGCTGGCATGAGGAAGCCTCCTGCGCTGCCTGTGTCAGATTGCTGATCTGTCACAGCGATCTGTGATGTGACAGATCAGCGATCTGTCAGATGACAGTTATGTCCCCCCTGGGACATTGTAATAAAGTTAAAAAAAAAAAAAGTGTAAAAATAATTTATAAAAAAAATCGCTAAATAAATTAAGAAAAAAAAAAATTCCCTAATTCATTTTTTGGCAATAAATTAAAAAAAAAACAATAAAAGTACACATGTCTTGTATCGCCGCGTCCGTAACGACCTGCCCTATAAAACTGTCCCATTAGTTAACCCCTTTAGCGATCCCCTTAAAAAATAAAAATATGAAACGAAGCAAAAAATAAAGCTTTATCATACCGTCGAACAAAAAGTGCAATAACGCGCGATCAAAAAGACGGATATAAATAAACATGGTACCGCTGAATACATCATCTTGTCCTGCAAAAAAAAGAGCCACCATACAGCGTCATCAGAGAAAAAATAAAAAAGTTATAGCTCGCAGAATAAAGCGATGCAAAAAAATTGATTTTTTTTTTTTTTTTTTTTTATATATAAAATTGTTTTCATTGCATAAAAGCACCAAAACATAAAAAAAGACCTAAATGAGGTATCGCTGTAACCGTACTGACCCGAAGAATAAAACTGCCTTATCAACTTTACCGCACATGGAACGGTGTAAACGCATCCCCCAAAAGAAATTCTTGATCTGCTGGTTTTTGTTCATTCTGCGTCCAAAAAATCAGAATAAAAAGCGATCAAAAAATGTCACGTGCCCGAAAATGGTACCAATAAAAATGTCAACTCGTCCCGCGAAAAATAGGACCTCACATGACTCGGTGGGTCAAAATATGGAAAAATTATAGCGCTCAAAATGTGGTGATGCATAAGCTATAAATAAAAAGCGTCTTTTAGCATATGACAGCTGCCAAGCATAAAAATCCGCCATATATAGTAAATCAAACCCCCTTTATCACCCCCTTAGTTAGGGAAAAATAATAAAATGCATTTATTTCCATTTTCCCATTAGGGCTAGGGTTAGGGCTGAGATTAGGATTAGGGGTGTGTTGGGGTTAGGGCTAGGGTTAGGGCTGAGATTAGGGTTAGGGGTGTGTTGGCGTTAAGGTTGGATTAGAATTGGGGGTTTCCACTGTTTGGGCACATCAGGCGCTCTCCAAACGCAACATGGTATCTGATCTCAATTCCAGCCAATTCTGCGTTGAAAAGTCAAATGGTGCTCCTTCCCTTCCAAG
Source organism: Dendrobates tinctorius (assembly GCF_039654945.1). Lineage (NCBI taxonomy): Eukaryota > Metazoa > Chordata > Amphibia > Anura > Dendrobatidae > Dendrobates > Dendrobates tinctorius. Next base: position 11,957,858 of record NW_027361858.1, on the reverse strand, counting down.
CTCTGCCATGTGCCCAAACAGTGTTTTACCCCCACATATGGTGTATCGGCCTACTCAGGAAAAAATTGCAAAACAACTTTTGGGGTCCAATTTCTCCTGTTACCCTTGGGAAAATAAAAAATTGGGGGCAAAAATATCATTTTTGTGGAAAAAAAATGATTTTTTTATTTTCACGCCTGGGCGTTATAAACTTCTGTGAAGCACTTAGGGGTTCAAAGTGCTCACCACACCTCTAGATAAGTTCCTTAGGGGGTATAGTTTCCAAAATGGGGTCACTTGTTGGGTGTTTCCACTGTTTAGGTACATCAGGGGCTCTCCAAAGTCAACATGACACCCGCAGACCATTCCATTAAAGTCTGCATTCCAAAACGTCACTACTTTCCTTCCGAGCCCCGACGTATACCCATACAGTAGTTTTCTCCCACATATGGGGTATCAGCGTACTCAGGACAATTTGTACAACAACTTTTGGGGTCCAATTTCTCCTGTTACCATTGGGAAAATAAAAAAATTAGGGACTAAAAGATCATGTTTGTGGAAAAATATGATTTTTTTATTTTCACGCCCGGGCGTTATAAACTTCTGTGAAGCCCTTGGGGGGTTCAAAGTGCTCACCACACCTCTAGATAAGTTCCTTGGGGGGTCTAGTTTCCAAAATGGTGTTACTTTTGGGGGGTTTCCACTGTTTAGGTACATCAGGGGCTCTCCAAACGTGACATGGCGTCGGATCTGAATTCCAGCCAATTTTGCATTGAAAGTCTAAAGGCGCTCCTTCCCTTCTGAGCTCTGCCATGAGCCGAAACAGTGGTTCCCCCCCCCCCACATATCAGGTATCGGCGTACTCAGGAAGAAATTGCACAATAACTTTTGCAGTCCAATTTCTCCTGTTACCCTTGGTAAAATAAAAAAAAATTGGACCTGAATTAATTTTTTGTGAAAAAAAGTTAAATGTTCATTTTTTTTTTTTTAAACATTCAAAAAATTCCTGTGAAGCACCTGAAGGGTTAAAAGACTTCTTGAATCTGGTTTTGAGCACCTTGAGGGGTGCAGTTTTTAGAATTGTGTCACTTTTGGGGATTCTCGATCATATAGACCCCTCAAAGTAACTTCAAATGTGATGTGGTCCGTAAAAATAAAATGGTGTTGCAAAAATGAGAAATCGCTGGTCAAATTTTAACCCTTATAACTTCCTAACAAAAAAAAATTTGGTTCCAAAATTGTGCTGATGTAAAGTAAACATATGTGAAATGTTATTTATTAACTTTTTTGTGTGCCATATCTCTGTGATTTAAGGGCATAAAAATTCAAAGTTGGAAAATTGCAAATTTTCAAAATTTTCACCAAACTTCCGTTTTTTTCACAAACGCAAGTTAATTGAATGAAATTTTACCACTAACATGAAGTACAATATTTCATGAGAAAACAATGTCAGAATCACCGGGATCTATGAAAGCGTTTCAGAGTTATTGCCTCATAAAGTGACAGTGGTCAGAATTGTAAAAATTGGCCCGGTCTTGAACGTGCAAACCACCCTTGGGGGTTAAGGGGTTAAAGAGTAACCATTGTTTCTTATGGGTTTTTTTTTTTTCCCCCCTAAAATCAGCACGAAAAGTCAAGCTAGGTGTTACGGGCTTGCGGAACGTACTGAATAATAAAGATGGAATAAGGTGCGTTCGCAGCCCAGGGTCCACCGTGCAGAGATGACAAACTGCTGCTCGGTAATGGCGAACACTATATGGAGTAGTACTAACACTGGTGGGTAACCACTGGCCCGGTGTGTAAGGATGCGGACTCTGTTAGCTTACAGAGCCGTACTACCACTCAACGTAGATGCCGGAGCCTGGTAACCTCACAGGACTCGGCAAGGTCAACACTAGTTAAGAGACACAGGACTCTGCCCCAAGGACACAGGGTTAGAGTCCCTCTAGTCCCACTAGCGTTCGACACCGCAACTGCGATGCCAGAACTAATAGTGTAATTACACCATGTACGCACTGCACCGGTTCAGCGGACGCCACTAACCACCCAGACAAGGGAGGTAAGCGCTTGATTTGCGCACGGCACAGCCAGTAGTGGCATAAGCGATCTCCCTAAACCCTAACTCATACACAACCGAGGGTAGGGATTTCATAATGAGTCAGTCCCCAGTCTCATACTTCTGTGATCACACACACAACTAGCCATCAAGAGTCTATACTAGCACATGGCCGAGCAGCCATGCGACTCTTTTATAGCGGCTTCCTTCCAGGACCTTCCCAGTGGACCAATCAGAGCAGGAATGGGACCTTTGCATGTGACCTCAGACCTCCAATGAGAGGTCATCCCACGGGCATGCTCAGTAGGCAAAATACAGGACTTAGTCCCTGGAGCGTCTGCTTGCTGCTGACTCAAACATGGTGTTACAGCAGAGCCTGAAGGAGCAACCAGATGCCTAGCATTAGCCTGGACAAGACGCCTGGACCAACGTCTCTGCTGAGCAGGAATCTCTGCGGTGCAGAGGAATGGGAGACTGCAGAGGAGATGGCTTGAGATTCCCCCTGTGCAGTGGGGGAAACTTGACACCTAATCCACTTTTTCTCAAGCCTGACTCCTCTTTCAATCTGAAATCATGGCTAAAATCTGTGTTTAGTGAATACTGATTTTCCCATTGCTGAGATGGGAATTAGAGCGCCGATAAGATTCAGTGGAGAAAGGAGAAGTGAATGGCCAACACAGATATTCTGCTGCAAGTTCATCTGAAACGCCAGTTTACAATTCAGTGTAAAATAATGTAGTCTGAAAAGTAGCCTCTCATTAAAGGGGTTCTGCAAAACTGCAAATATATCGTACAAATAACTATGTTGTAGGCTGTATAGAGTAAAACTGCTAACTTTTATTACATGTCGGTATTTGAGGGATCTCTTAATTAGTCAGTGTAGATGTGCTTCTATATTTGTACAAAATTATCTTATGATGTTATTTTCTTTCAGGGCAAGGTGAAATATCATGAACACATCACCAATGGTTTTGAGAACATGCCGGCTGGATTCATTGGAATGCTCAAAGGAGAGAATACTGGGAAAGCAATTATAAAGGCATAAATGTCACCCACATACAGCATAACTTGCTAGTATGCAACTACTTCCGTCAAGCTGAAAATTTACTGATTAAATTAGTTTTTTGTAACATGCCATTTTGGTCTTTGTTTTTTTTTTTTTCTCTCTGGCTACTTGTAGAACTTCTTCATATCCACATTGCATGTTTTATATATACACATAAAATAATAGTCATATATAACAGCAACACAATGGATTGTGTTAAATATTTCTGATCTTGAAAGAGCTTATGAATTTATGAAATGGAACTGTTTTCTCTTTTGCCCAATCATGATGCATTTTGCCATAACTGAGCATTGCAAAGGCAGCATACTCCTGAGATTTTTTTTTTTTTTTTTTTTTTGTACTGTGTGCCAAAGGGAGGACAAATATTTTGTAATTTTTGCCATACTTTTCCTAATATCTAGTCTTGCATTTTTTTTTTTTTTTTTATTACTATGGCTCTTTAAGCAACCTTTATGAAGTATTAAGACTTTAGTGTAACATCAAATTATTAGTATTTTCAGGGCTGCTTGCACGTGTTGCGTGCTCAGCTTTCACCTAAAATCTTGTTTCCAACAGACTGCATCCGGATAAGTTTTCCACCTGAGGCTGTTAACCATTTCAACGCTGTTGTCAATTTGATAGCGGCGTTTAAGAAGAACATGCACCAATGGCTCCATGGCAGCCAAGTGCTCTCACGATTACACCACTCATGGTGTCCTTGTTCTGGCACCATCAACTTTGTGCTTCAGAAAAGCAAGTTGACAGACAGCTAAACTCTTTTTCCTATCCTTTGCTGTGATATTCACCATCGCAATCTTCTATCTTGAAAGCGCTTGTGTAGTACGAATCTTCAGGCTTGGGTGCATGTCACACTGATACTAGTAGGTAGACGAAATTACCTTCTTCCTTGACATGTGGTGATTGAAGGATTAGGATCAATGACTGAGTGGTGAAATTTTGACTCTGATGATGGGCAGGGTTTGGTATTGCTCTTGGAGCTGAAAGTAGGTAGTTGTCTAATGGGGTATGCTGTAGCACATAGTCTGAAATGCGTAGTGAGATATCACACTGACTAAGTTCGGGTCTGAGTATTAAGCTGGCACTTGTACTATTGCAGCGTGCTGCTTTTTCGAAAGCCTGTACTTCAGCTTCTGTTGCTGCTGCTTCTGCATCCACGGCGAGTTTTGCAAGGTCGACTTCTAGATGTGCTTTTTTCCTTCTTTAATTTCAACTCCTGTTCAGCAAAGGCAGCTCTAACTTTGGTGGCTTCCACCTTCGCTCTGGCAGCGGTGCTGCTCACAGACTTCCTTGAAGCTGATGAGCTTACGTGGGAGCGTGTTGCATAATCTTCAGATCCTTTATCTGACATCGTGTCTGTATGTGGCATGACTGATCTTTCATAGAAGCCCCAGTGTCTGTGCTTCAACCCTGTTTTATAGTGGTTGTTTTACTGTTCTGGCACCTTCAACTTTGTGCTTAAGAAAAGCGAGTTGAAAGACAGCAAAACTCTTTCCTATCGATGCATTGAGATAGATGCAGGTGGTCCGTTACAACTTTTATTGATATAGTTATAAAAGGATAGGGAAATGAAGGGAGGTCAGCTCACCAGTCTCAGTTGCGATCCATAATCCTCCTGCGCACGGAGTCACCTTGATCAGAGGCGTTGACTGAAGCAAAATAAAGGATGGAATCTCCAGCGCTGGACTTCAGTTAAAAATTCATCATTAGAGTTGAGCGATACCGACCGATACTTCAAAGTATCGGATCGGAATGGATCGGCCGATCTTAAAAAAAAAAAGTATCGGTATCGCCGATTCCGATACCGGAAGTCCCATTCAAGTCTATGGGACTTCCGGTATCGGAATAAGAAAAATCCTGTTTTTCCCTTGTACAGCCTCTCTGGGGTCTGTACGGGCCTTTCGGGGGGGGCTGTGCCGGCCTGCCAGGGGGTCTGTGCAGGCTCCGGTGGTCTGTGCCGGCCTGCCGGTGGGCTGTGCCGGCCTGCCGGTGGGCTGTGCCGGCCTGCCGGGGGGGCTGTGCAGGCATCGTCCGATGCGTGGGAATTTCCCACGCAGCAATGGCATAAAGTGAGACTAGGGACTTTTTTTTTTTTTTAAGTGGCGGAGGAATACAGTGCGGAAGGATACCTACCTTCCGTCATTGGATTCCTGCAGCCCGTAGAGAACGGCAGCAACAGCTGATGCTGCAGTAATCTACCCAAGATCGTCGTGGGACACACTCGTGGACTGCTTCGGATCGTGGGTGAGTATTTTTGTGGTTTGTTATGTTAATATTTATTCCGTAAAAGACAATGGCTTCGGGGAACAATGTGACAAGTATTGGTAAGTATGTTACTCTATGTTATATGTACTGTATGTCTATGTATGTATTGTATGTAGTATGTATGTAGCATGTATGTAGCATGTATGTAGTATGTATGTAGCATGTAGCATGCATGTATGTAGCATGTATGTAGTATGTATGTAGCATGTAGCATGCATGTAGCATGCATGTAGTATGTATGTAGCATGCATGTAGTATGTATGTGGTATGTATGTAGCATGCATGTAGTATGTATGTAGTTTTTTTTTTTTTAACATTTAACACATTAGCCGGATGATGGGACTACTACTGTCCCATCATTGGCTAATGTGTCAATCACTGTCATGGTAGCAGGCATCGCCAGATGGGACTTGTAGTCCCATCGGACGATGCTTGCACAGACCCCCGGACATCAGCACAGCCCCCCGGCAGGCCGGCACAGCCCCCCGGCAGGCCGGTACAGACCCCCACAGGGTGCACAGACCACCGGCAGGCCGGCACAGCCCCCCGGCAGGCCGGTACAGACGCCCACAGGGTGCACAAACCACCGGCAGGCCGGCACAGCCCCCCGGCAGGCCGGTACAGACCCCGGGCAGTCCACACAGCCCCCCGGCAGGCCGGCAGAGACCCCCGGAAGGCCCGAAATGACGGCGCATCATGATGCGCACACACCGCGCATCATGATGACGTCAGGCTGTCAATCAACTTTGAACTTCCGATTCCGATGCCGACTTCCGATATTGAAAAAATATCGGAAGTCGGTATCGGAATTCCGATACAGCAAGTATCGGCCGATACCCGATACTTGCGGTATCGGAATGCTCAACACTATTCATCATTTATTATAAATTCTTAAAATCGGACAGAAAAAAGTATGAATAAGGACATACAGGCAGATGGGGTCTCTGGTGGTCTCCAACCAACGCGTTTCGACCTAGAGGGTCTTACTCATGGTTCACACTAGACCAGTACTGACGACTACAAATAATACAAAGACTGGTAAATCACAGGTGTTGGACAAAGAATTAATGAAAATAGGGAGTATCCCTACCAGTTAACTCTTGCAAAACACTTAGCCTAATGTGGAGCTAAAATATACATTATTTCATTTACTAATGGTAAAAGGGTTAATGTAAACAAAAACTTGTCGGAAAAACAGGAAAAAATAAAAACTAATGAAAAGATATCATAAGAATATAATGAATAGCAAGAAAATAAAATTATAATAAAAAAAAAAAAAACCTTCATTAACTAATATAATGTTAATAAACAGAATAACAATCACAAAAATTATCAGAATAGCCAGAATTAAAAAGGACTAAGTAAAATGTAGATATACAGAAGAAAATATCAATCTAATTGCAATATTAAATCAAGTCATTTGTTCAGACCTAATGGTACTCTTGTATTTAATTTAAAAATCCAAAAGGATTCACGATTTAATAATTTTCTCCTGAAATCACCTCCCCTAGTAGATCATAGACTTTCTCTATTGCTATAATTTTGAGACTATCAGTTTTACCTCCATGAACAGTTTTACAATGATAAGATACTGCTGAGATATTATAATTGTTACTAGTAGCTTCTGACAAATGTTTCCTAATTCTCTTTTTAAGAAGTCCTATTGTACAGCCTACATATTGTAGGTTACAAAAAACGCATTCAATCTATAATAATAAATGCCCTAACCAGCTTCCGGTTGTAACAACTTCCGTCCAGTTGTAACCGGTGACGTCACCACACACACACACACACACACACACACACACACACACATATTAACCCTCAACACACCACACCGCCTCAACACACACTCCTCTCACCTTTCACCTCTACTCATGTCCACTCACTCTTTCACTCCACATACGTTCCTTTCTCTCACTCTGTTTCTCATACTCACACCGTCATCGTCGCTGCCCCGACATCTTCCTCCGCCGCCGCGATCCAGGATCCAGACGTTCTCCAGGCCGCCAACATGTTCTTGAGGGACGCCATCTTGGATGTCGTGAAATCCCGCGATATTCAAGATGGCGTCGCCGCAACAATATGTCGCTGGCGTGGACGACATCGGGATCCAAAAAGATGGCGTCGGCGAAATCTCGCGAGATTACGCCGACGCCATTTTGGATCCCGATGTCGCCCATGCCAGCGACATGTTGTTGCGGCGACGCCATCTTGAATATCGCGGGACTTCACGACATCCAAGATGGCGTCCCGCAAGAATGTCGCAGGCGTGGGCGACATCGGGATCCAAAATGGCGTCGGCGTAATCTCGCGAGATTTCGCCGACGCCATCTTTTTGGATCCCGATGTCGTCCACGCCAGCGACATGTTGCGGCGACGCTATCTTGAATATCGCGGGATTTCACGAAATCCAAGATGGCGTCCCGCAAGAACATGGCGGCCTGGAGAACGTCTGGATCCTGGATCGCGGTGGCGGAGGAAGATGTCGGGGCAGCGACGATGACTGTGTGAGTATGAGAAACGGAGTGAGAGAAAGGAACGTATGTGGAGTGAAAGAGTGAGTGGACATGAGTGGAGGTGAAAGGTGAGAGGAGTGTGTGTTGAGGCGGTGTGGTGTGTTGAGGGTTAACATGGCAAGAGCTGTTAACGACGTCGGCGAAATCTCGCGAGATTTCGCCGATGCCATCTTGCATTCGTGAAATTGCGTCATTTACCTCACGCCGACTTGCTGTGCGGACGCTTGCCATTGCCTGTACCACCATAACTACTGCTGCCTTGGTCCTATGCCTGTTTACTGCCGGTGTCTAATTACTGGACCAATTTGCCTGTACCGCCATAACTACTGCCTTTGTCCTCTGCCGGTGTCTAATTACAGGGCCAATTTGCCTATACTGCCATAACTACTGCCTTTGTCCTCTGCCAGTGTCTAATTACAGGGCCAATTTGCCTCTATCGCCATAACTACTGCTGCTTTGGTCATCTGCCTGTTTACTGCCGGTGTCTAATTACAAGGCCAATTTGCCTCTACCGCCATAACTACTGCTGCCTTGCTCCTCTGCCGGTGTCTAATTACAGGGCTAATTTGCCTCTACCGCCATAACTACTGCTGCCTTGCTCCTCTGCCGGTGTCTAATTACAGGGCTAATTTGCCTCTACCGCCATAACTACTGCTGCCTTGCTCCTCTGCCGGTGTCTAATTACAGGACCAATTTGCCTATACCGCCATAACTACTGCCTTTGTCCTCTGCCGGTGTCTAATTACAGGGCCAATTTGTCTATACTGCCATAACTACTGTTGCCTTTGTCCTCTGCCAGTGTCTAATTTACAGGGCCAATTTGCCTCTACCGCCATAACTACTGCTGCCTTGCTCCTCTGCCGGTGTCTAATTACAGGATCAATTTGCCTCTACCGCCATAACTACTGCTGCAGTTCTCCTCTGCTGGTGTCTAATTACAGGGCCAATTTGCCAATACCGCCATAACTACTGCTGCCTTGCTCCTCTGCCGGTGTCTAATTACAGGGCCAATTTGCCTCTACCGCCATAAGTACTGCTGCCTTGCTCCTCTGACTGTTCACTGCCTGTGTCTAATTACAGGGCCAATTTGCCTCTACCGCCATAACTACTGCTGCCTTGCTCCTCTGCCGGTGTCTAATTACAGGGCCAATTTGCCTCTACCGCCATAACTACTGCTGCCTTGCTCCTCTGCCGGTGTCTAACTACAGGGCCAATTTGCCACTACCACTTCATAACTACTGCTGGGCAATTACAGGGTCAATTAGTATCTGTTTACTCTACAATACTCCAGGACGCCTTCTTCACTGCCAGATAACTGCCAAATAGACTCCTTTACCTGTGCCAACATGAGTCATAACAAAAAGTATGCCAATGCCAGTGAAAGGAAAGCAGCTTTAGCACTACGACAAAAACAACGCCGCGCTAATGAGACTCCTGAGGAAAAACACCATCGCCTTGAGAAGATTAAGGCTTATAAACGCCGTCGCCTCACACACGAATCCCCTAACTCTAAATCCATAAGATTGGCTGAAGAAGCCTCTGCACGCCGTCACCGCCGACAACAGACGGCCTCTTCCTCATCATTATTATTAGACTCACAACAGGATGCTTCCACATCAGCATGTGGAACAATTTACTGCTACACTTCATCCCATATGCCGTTCACTGACATAACTAATCAGCAATCTGTTTCTGCCCTATCATTACCACCATTCAATACCGATGCACAGTATGCCAATGCCAGTGAAAGGAAAGCAGCTTTAGCACTATGACAAAAACAACGCCGTGCTAATGAGACTCCTGAGGAAAAACAGCATCGACTTGACAAGATTAAGGCTTATAAACGCCGTCGTCTCACACACGAATCCCCTAACTCTAAATCTATTACATTGGCTGAAGAAGCCTCTACACGCCATCACCGCCAACAACAGACGGCTTCTTCCTCATCATCTATAATAATAAATGCCCTAACCAGCTTCCGGTTGTAACAACTTCCGTCCAGTTGTAACCGGTGACGTCACCACACACACACGCATGTTAACCCTCAACACACCACACCGCCTCAACACACACTCCTCTCACCTTTCACCTCCACTCACGTCCACTCACTCTTTCACTCCACATACGTTCCTTTCTCTCACTCCGTTTCTCATACTCACACCGTCATCGTCGCTGCCCCGACATCTTCCTCCGCCGCCGCGATCCTGGATCCAGACGTTCTCCAGGCCGCCGACATGTTCTTGCGGCGACGCCATCTTGGATTTCGTGAAATCCCGCGAGATTCAAGACGGCGTCGCCGCAAGAACATGTCGCTGGTGTGGACGACTCGGGATCCAAAAAGATGGCGTCGGCGAAATCTCGCGAGATTACGCCGACGCCATTTTGGATCCCGATGTCGTCCACGCCGGCGACATGTTTTGCGGCGACGCCATTTTGGATCGGCGAAATCCCGCGATAGTCAAGATGGCGTCGCCGCAAGAACATGTCGCCGGCGAGGACGACTTCGGGATCCAAAATGGCGTCGGCGAAAACTCGCGAGATTTCGCCGACGCCATCTTTTTGGATCCCGACGTCGTCCACGCCGGCGACATGTTCTTCCGGCGACGCTATCTTGACTATCGCGGGATTTCACGATACTCAAGATGGCGTCGCCGCAAGAACATGTCGCCGGCGTGGACAACGTCTGGATCCAGGATGGCGCCGGCGGAAGAAGATGTCGGGGATCGTGGAGCAGCGGCGATGACGGCGTGAGTATGAGAGACGGAGTGAGAGAAGGGGTCGTATGTGGAGTGAAAGAGTGAGTGGAGATGGTGAAAGGTGAGAGGAGTGTGTGTTGAGGAGTGTGTGTGTTGAGGGTTAACATGGCAAGAGGTGTGATGCTATTGCATCCTCCCGATGCGATAGCATCGGGCCATAATCTAGTAACATATATTACTCCTTCTGAATTACAGTTTATGTGAGACTGAATAGGGTATGATATGCCAGTAACACTAGAAGTGAATCTGCTGGTTTTAACTACATAATTGCAGACTTTACAGGGATGATGTCCACATTTGGAAAAGCCTTTATATGACAACCAAGTATTTTTAGTTCTCCTATTGCTGATAAAAAGACTGGGGGATAAGATATCGCTCAAAGCAGGAGCTTTCCTGGCTATGTATCGTATCTGGGTATTGTCCAGAATTTGACCAAGTTTATTATCATTGTGTAAAATAGGTAAATATTTTTTGACAATGTCCGTTATCTTGTTGAATTGTGGACTGTACATGGTAGAGAAACTAACTATAGGACGGTCATGATTATTACAGGGGGCCCGTGTACGATTCTTTTTCTTGTTAGCAGTAACTCCAGTGTGTACAAGGCTCAAAGGAGATTCATTCAGCAGGGTGTGTCTATCGATCCTGCTGACAATATTATCGTGGTGATCCCACGTCTAAATTTCAGTGTGATTTGTCAAAATTATTAAGTGATGGTTTAGTCACAGGGGCCATAACACAGAAAATTTACGATTATGTTAATATCAAGAACCCTGTGATTCCCATTTACCATGCGTTTCCTAAAATCCATAAGGATTTGTTCCCCCCCCCTTTTAGAACTATAATCTCGGGGATAGGATCTTTTTCAGAGAAATTGGCAGAGTGGGTTGACCATTACCTACAACCTTTGGTTATTGATCTTCCAGGATATATCAGAGATACCAAAATGTTAATCTCTGCCCTGGATGATTATCATTGGTCACCAGAATATTCATGGATTACCTGTGATGTGGTGGGTTTATACCCGTCTATACCACACAATGTGATTATTTCTAGTCTCACATTCTTTTTGGACAAATATAGCACATATGTGATAGAAATTCAATCCTTCATTGTGGATGCAGTCTCTTTTCTTCTCTCACATAATTATTTTTCATTTGATGGAATTTTTTTCTTACAAAAACAAGGAGTAAGTATGGGGGGTAAATGTTCCCCAGCTTTAGCTAATATTACAGTAGCTGTTTGGGAAGAGAAATATATCTTATGTAACAATAATCCCTTTTTCACAAAATATACAACTATATGGCCGCTTTATAGATGACCTGATTTTGATCTGGAAGGGAGACATCTCAGGGATTAGTGATTTCATTAGCTATATCAATATGAACGAGTTTAATCTTTCATTTACATTTACAGTGTCAGATTTTTCTATCAGTTATCTGGATGTGACTTTGTCTGTGAATCCTGACAGCCAAAAGGTCTGCGTTTTTCCTTTCAGAAAACCCACAGATACAAACTCAATTTTACAAGCTTATTCTTGTCACCCCAAGCACGTGGTTAAAAACATTCCAGTGGGAGAATTAATTAGGTTAAAAATAAATTGTAGTTCACCTATAACATTTGCCAAAGAATCAAACAAAACCCTCTCTAGACTTAAGGACAGAGGATATGCTAATTGGATGCTAAGGAAAGCTGATAATATTGTCAGCAGGATTGATACACACCCTGCTGAATGAATCTCCTTTGAGCCTTGTACACACTGGAGTTACTGCTAACAAGAAAAAGAATCGCACACGGGCCCCCTGTAATAATCATGACCGTCCTATAGTTAGTTTCTCTACCATGTACAGTCCACAATTCAACAAGATAACGGATATTGTCAAAAAATATTTACCTATTTTACACAATGATAATAAACTTGGTCAAATTCTGGACAATACCCAGATACGATACATAGCCAGGAAAGCTCCTGCTTTGAGCGATATCTTATCCCCCAGTCTTTTTATCAGCAATAGGAGAACTAAAAATAATACCTGGTTGTCATATAAAGGCTTTTCCAAATGTGGACATCATCCCTGTAAAGTCTGCAACTATGTGGTTAAAACCAGCAGATTCACTTCTAGTGTTACTGGCATATCATACCCTATTCAGTCTCACATAAACTGTAATTCAGAAGGAGTAATATATGTTATTGAATGCGTTTTTGTAACCTACAATATGTAGGCTGTACAATAGGACCTCTTAGGCCTCTTTCACACATCAGGTTTTCGCCGTCAGGCGCGATCCGGCGCTTTTGACAGAAACCGGATCCGGCGAAATGCAATGCCGGATCCGGTTTCCCCCCCATTGACTTGCATTTGCGCCGGATCGCGCCGGATGGCCATGCGTTTCATCCGGTTTTCGCCGGATCCGGCAATGTGTCGCGATCCGGCGTCTGGAAAAAACGGCTACTGTAACGTTTTTTGTCTCTGGCGAAAAAGCCGGACACGCCGGATCCGGCGCGTCCGGCTTTTTCACACAATGAAAGCCTATGAGCGCCGCAATGCGCCGGATCCGGTTTTTTGGTCTGAGCATGCTCAGTAGCTCTGCCCACAGGAGATATATAAAAGCAAGACAATGGGACCCTCAGCCACACCCAACATGCCACCCAAGCCAAGAACCAGGAGCAGGAGAAGGCAGCAGACATCTGCAGCAGCAGCAGCAGCACCATCAGCACCACCACAAATGGAGCAGCAAATGGAACATGCTGAGGAGGGGAGTCCAGCAGCAGATGAGAGACGGTAATTATCAAATCCCCCATTCCTCCAAACTAGGGCCATGGAATATCAAGATATTCATTGGCCCTTTGTTTCTCTTTATTCAACAGCCGCCAAAGAGATGCAGCAGCAGCAGAAATGGCATCACTGGCAGCAGCAACAGCAGCAGCAATACCCACAGCCATGGAGTCTGGCCATCAACAGGACAGCACATCTTCTTCTGGGAGCCCTCCCTCGCATCGTCAGCGTTTGACGGTAAGTTTTTATTTCCAAAATCCATCATCTCTGTAATATATGTCTATTCATTGCCTTTTATTTCAAAACAGGAATCACAAGATGAAGAGGAGCTCCCAGAAGAAGAAGGAAGGGGTGGACAGACACCTGGAGTGGGCTCACAATTGGTAAGTTTTTTGCATCAAACGCAGAAACACAACATCACACTACACACAACACATAGAAAACAATGTTCTGCAGACCACACACAGCAAACAAATGCCTACATCCAAAGACATAACATTTTTTGTTTTCTTCTCTAGTCTTCCCAATCTGGTGCTCGGCCAAGAGGTCCTCGCAGTGCCTCCCTGGGTCGTCGGCCACAGCAACGCGGCGGTCACCAGCGTGTAAGTATAAATATTTTTGCTTTGTTTTTTTGCACTTTTTATTTCATTTCTTTTGTGGAGGCTAATTATGTTATTTTTGTCTTTTTCTTTAACAGCCTTCACAGCGTGCTCCCGACTCTGACGGTGAGGATGGAGGGATTGATGTTGACCGCCTCATCGATCTCGTCAGAGAAAGGGAGCCGCTCTGGAATATGGCTGACCGCCGCCACGCTGACCTGATCGTTACCCGACGACTCTGGGAGGAAATCTGTTTGCTCCTTGTGGGCCGCTGGGAGGACCTCGATGTTCGGGCCCAGATTAAAGAGCGTAAGTATATACAGTACCGGTTGCTTGATGTAAACCAGTGTTTCCCGAACTCCAGTCCTCGTGGTCCCCACGGATCATGTGTTCAGGATTTCTATTTACTATGGAAATCCTGAAAACATGACTCCTGGGGACCATGAGGACTGGAGTTTGTGAAACACTGATGTTGTATACTAACCACTCCTTTCTCGTTTCAGGGAACAGAATTGTGAATCGGTGGCGGTCTGTGAGGGATCGTTTCAAGAAGGAGTTCAATAAAGAGATGCGGGCCCCGAGTGGATCTGGAGGACGCAGGAGCAAGTACAAGTACGCACAAGCCCTGTCGTTCCTCCGGGAAACAATGCTCACCAGAAGGTAAATATTACCACATGTGAAAAAAATGTTAGATGTAACTTTTTTTTTTCAGCCAGGGCCATACCATGTCAGTATTTTAATTGTTTTTTTTTCTCTTTATTCCACAGCACGGTGAGCAGCACTCGGGAGCCTGCACGATTGGACCCTTCTGAGGCGATCCCTGAGGGGACCGGCACCGAGGGACACTTCGACCGCCCCGGTACATCTGCACCTTCCCAGCCTTCCCACACATTCGACCCATCTGTCCCATCCACCAGCACAGGCGCATCGTGGCCGCCTACATTACATGAAGCTGCTGGTGAGGAGATCGCTTTCCCTTTACCCCACCCTTCTGCCCCTGCCACCTCTAGTACACCTGCGGGTACTGGGCGGCAGCGGCAGAGGGGTCAGGAAAAGAGTTATGCGCAAGAGTTCTTGAATCTGAATGCATCTTTCCAGAACTGTCTAAAAGTCTTGTCAGAGCAAATCTCCGCAGGCTTTCAGCAGATCAACTCCAGCATTCTGGAGGTGAAGACACTTCTGCAAACCATGCATTCAGAAGCAACATCTTCGCCAAACCACACCTTTTTCAGGTCTGTTGTGGAGCGCATGGCAATACTATCTCCTACCCAGCAGATGCATGTAATGCATTCGTGCCACGGTGCTCTACAGCAGGTTACCTCCCAACCTCCACCTCCCACCACTGTAGTTCCTCCACCTGCACCCCCTCCAGCCACTTTCCATCCTCCCCCTCCTATTACATCTGCACCCCCTCCAGCCACTTTCCATCCTCCCCCTCCTATTACATACCAGCAACCTCACCAGTACCAGCAACCTCCCCAGTACCAGTCATCTCCCCACTTCCAGCAACCTGCCCCGTACCAAACTCCTTCCCCGTACCAAACTCCTTCCCCGTACCAAACTCCTTCCCCATACAACTTTCCATCAACATCATCTGCTCCTACAGTCCCTGCCCAACCCTCCACTCCACCGCCCACCACCTCTTCTGCCTCCCACATGTCCACCCATTCTGTAGCTTTTTCCACACCTTCACCTCTAACTGTTCCTTCCCCACCACGATCCCAGTCCTCTCTCCACACACCCAGTGTCGAAGTGTCCCGCAGCCCCTCCAGCAGTATTTCCACCCCACAGTACACAGATTTGTAATGTGTGTTTTTTGTAATAAAAATGCCCATTGGGTTTAAAACCTTTATTAAAAAAGTTTTTTGCACTTTAAAAACATTTTACAAAAAAAAAAAAAATTTTAAATAAAAGTTAAATTATCGTTTCACAATGGTTGTCTGTCATTTCTTTCTGCGGCGAACTATGTTTAAAAAAAAGGTTAAATACAGGGTATTTCAAAGGTAAAAAGGTATTCAAAACCAGGTATATAACTGTGGGTAAATTTTAGCTTTTTGCCACAGTTGTGTTCCTGGTTGTGTTTGAAGCAAAGTATTTCACCTAAAAAGTTGTGTTTATTGTTGGTGATTTCCTACCAATGTACACAACTTTTGTTAAAAGGTGAAATACTTTGCATAAAACACAACCAGGTACACACCTGTGGCCTAAAGGTAAAAATAGTAAGACCATGACAAGATAGCCAACTTTGGTTGGCAAAGGTATATACTGTTGGTCCAGAAGGTACACAAGTTTGGTTAGGGCACAAATCTTTCACACTCTGTCATCCCAGTGTACTCTGCCTTGAGGTGACATAAAGTATAGTGGAAAATTGTCCCTGAAACCGTCACAGAACTTCTAGTGGTAATATTTCCAATGACAACATCCATCTTCGCCAGTAACTTGCTCTTCTCTCCAACCTGCACTTTCTTCTCTACAACCTGTCAAAGAAGGGCTGTAGGAACATGCTATATATAGTTTTCCAGTTGCCAATCCCGTTCGGAAGGCCACAAGGGTCAATTTTAAAAACCGGATCCGGCGTAATCCGTCGAAAAACGGATAGAAAAACGGATGAACCGGATGAGACGGATCCGGTTTTGTCTGTCAAGAACAAGACGGATCCGGCAGAAAACCGGATCCGGCACACCAGGTTTTACCAAACATTTGCCGGATCCGGCATTCCGGCACGACGCCGGATCGCGCCTGACGCCGAAAACCTGATGTGTGAAAGTAGCCTTAAAAAGAGAATTAGGAAACATTTGTCAGAAGCTACCAGCAACAATTATAATATCTCAGCAGTTTCTTATCGTTGTAAAACTGTTCATGGAGGTAAAACTGATAGTCTCAAAATTATAGCAATAGAGAAAGTCTATAGATCAACTAGGGGAGGTGATTTCAGGAGAAAATTATTAAATCGTGAATCCTTTTGGATTTTTAAATTAAATACAAGAGTACCATTAGGTCTGAACAAACGACTTGATTTAATATTGCAATTAGATTGATATTTTCTTCTGTATATCTACATTTTACTTAGTCCTATTTAATTCTGGCTATTCTGATAATTTTTGTGATTGTTATTCTGTTTATTAACATTATATTAGTTAATGAAGGTTTTTGTTTTTTTTTTTTTTTTTTTATTATAATTGTATTTTATTTTCTTGCTATTCATTATATTCTTATGATATCATTTCATTAGTTTTTATTTTTTCCTGTTTTTCCGACAAGTTTTTGTTTACATTATTTCATTTACTAATGGTAGAAGGGTTAATGTATATTTTAGCTCCACATTAGGCTAAGTGTTTTGCAAGAGTTAACTGGTAGGGATACTCCCTATTTTCATTAATTCTTTGTCTAACACCTGTGATTTACCAGTCTTTGTATTATTTGCAGTCGTCAGTACTGGTCTAGTGTGAACCATGAGTAAGACCCTCTAGGTCGAAACGCGTTGGTTGGAGACCACCAGAGACCCCATCTGCCTGTATGTCCTTATTCATACTTTTTTCTGTCCGATTTTAAGAATTTATAATAAATGATGAATTTTTAACTGAAGTCCAGCGCTGTAGATTCCATCCTTTATTTAACTTTTATTGATAGGATCAGTGTAAAACTACAAGAAAAATGAAAGTACTCAGTGCAAGGCACACAACATACCTAAAATACATAGTCTTATGCATGGTACAGGACATTCACAGCGTAATCACACAACATGGAGGACAGTAAAAATATCTCTAATATCAAGACTACTTTGATGTAGAACAGAGTAGCTACATAATACAATATGGTGAGCTCTAACAAGGGGGAAAATAACTCACCGACTGTGCTATGTGGAGGTAAACAACCAGATGCGCTGAAAATCAGAGAGAAATGATCAGCATGTCAGCATCCATGAGGTCAAAATGGCTGCTGGATAAGAAGGGGCAAGGCTAATGCAGAGTCTGATGGGGAAACTGTGGTAGCCTTGATAAGCAAAGATTAAATTGTACAGTAACCAATGCCCCTGTCCTTTAATGGGGGTCAAAGTACTACTGAGTGGACATTTCTGACAAAGATTCCTATGAATGTAGTGCAGAATGAGCCTCATATAATGCTCCATACAGAATAATGAGACCCCTTTATTGCTTCATGCAGTAGAATGAGCCCCATATATTGCTTCATACAGAATAATGGGCCCCATATATTGCTTCGTACAGAAAAAGGGTCCTCATATAATGCTCCTTACATAATAATGGGCATCATATAATGGTCTATACAGAATAATTGGCCCCATACAATGCTCCATACAGAAAATGGGCCTCATGTAGTGCTCCATACAGAATAATGGAAACTATATTATGCTCCATACAGAATAACGGGCCCAATATAATGCTCCATACAGAATAACGGGCCCAATATAATGCTCCATACAGAATAACAGGCCCAATGTAATGCTCCATACAGAATAACAGGCCCAATATAATGCTCCATACAGGATAACGGGCTCCATATAATGCTTCATACAGGATAACAGGCCCCATATAATGCGCCATACAGAATAATGGACACCATGTAATGCTCCAAACAGGATAATGGGCCCCATATAATGCTCCAAACAGGATAGTGGGCCCCATATATTGCTCCATACTGGATAATGGGCCCCATATAATGCTCCATACTGGATAATGGGCCCCATATATTGCTCCACACTGGATAATGGGCCCCATATAATGCTCCATAGAGGATAATGGGCCCCATATATTGCTCCACACTGGATAATGGGCCCCATATAATGCTCCATAGAGGATAATGGGCCCCATATAGTGCTCCATAGAGGATAATGGGCCCCATATAATGCTCCATACAGGCATACAGAATAATGGGCCCCATATAATGCTCCAAACAGGATAATCGGCCACAAATAATGCTTTGTACTGAATAATGGGCCCCATATAATGCCCCATAAATAATGGGGTCATCTCCCCCGCTGGGCTCATTCCCCCCACTCTCATCTCCCCTGCTGGGCTAATTTCTCCCCCTGGCTCACGCTCTTCTCCCCCGGGGGCTGGGCTCATTCTTCCCCCAGCCCCGCCACCACTCATTCTTAGTGCCGCTCACCTGAGTCCAGGTGCCGGTAACTTCCTGTGAGAGGGTGCTGTCACGTGGTACCACTCATTAAGGTCATGAATATGGGCGCCACGCCTATGGGAGAGGAGTGGCATCCATATTTATGACCTTAATGAGCGGTAACATGTGGACCGCGTGCTCTCACAGTAAAAGAGATGGTGGTCAGTTTGATGTTGGGCAGAGCGCGGACGGCAGAGAGCGGGGGACCGACCCCGGACTTATAAATAAATTTAAAAAAATTGTTCAGGTGCCGAGTGGGCCCCCCTGTCTCACCAGGGCCCCGGCACTTGGCCTGGGTACGCCAGGTGCTGACGCCGGCCCTGTTTGACGTATATGATATGTACAAAAACCGTACCAGAGATTTTGAAAAGTTGAGGGTAAGGAGGAAATCTGGATGCTACTTGAACTATTTTTTGTAAAGTAAGCAGATCCTAGTTTGACCCGATCCAGACCATGTATGAATTTAGATGTTGTCATGCTTTTGTCTCATTCATTTGTAAAGTTGCAGAATGAAGGGACCTTTGTGCTCAGAAAGCTTACAAATATAATTTTTCCATCACCCATGACGGCACCATGAGAGAGGGGATCCACCCTTCAAGGACAGGAAACCTTCAAGATAAAAAGGGTGGCTCCTCTCTCCGTATCAGTTGGTTTCCTGTTCTTGATGGGTAACCTTCACGATCAAAGCTTGAAGACTGAAGAGGATACCCAGGTCTGGGTCGGATGGTTTTTGGCAGGCAACAGCCTGCTGCATCCGTCACCAGGTGTCGGTAGTTGCCTCGGAGGCCAGGTTTTATCGTGCCCTCCCTGTGCGAAGCATGGCCACAGCCCGTGAGGCAATGCTTGGGTGAAGATAGGAGCCTCGGAGGCCACACTTGTGAACCCTCCCTGATGCATGCAACCCTCAAGATACATTGAGGCAAAGTTTCTCGGAGGCCACATTTACTGTGCCCTCCCTGTTGACAAATGGTGGTCATGCAGCCCGTGAGGCACATGGGTGCCTGGGTGAATTAAGCTCCACAGAGGCCATGTTATCGTGTCCTCCCCATTGAGCTACTCTACTAGGTGACCAGTGGATCAGAGCCTGGGTGGAAGCCCCTGTCTGCACCTTCCCTGGAGTACCTCTGAACATTCAGGGGTCAGCTGCTCCCTCCATATGACGGTGGCATCCTCGGGCCTGCTGGAGACTTTCTTCCCGTGATCCAGCAGACTGTGGGCGCAGCGGGGGTGGTGGAACACAGGAGCGTGTTCCAGGGGTGAATCACCGGGGCATGCGTGTGGTCCACGGGGTGTTCGCACCAGAAGTAACCCAGCGCGCACTGGAAGAGGGCTCCGGGGAACGTGCGGTCCTTGGGGTGTGCACACCGGAAGTAAATCAGCGCGAACCGGTGGTGAACTCTGGGTTCGTGTGCACATGGTCCTAGGAGCACCGGAGACAACCAACCTGGGGCCAATGCGCTCTGGAAATGTGCACTGGGTGCGTGCGGTCCAGGAGAGGGAGAGCACGCACACACCAGAGCTGGAGCCTGGCGCGCAGGACCGGGGCAAGCGTGAGCACTAAGGGGTTGCACACAAGGCCCTGGGGGAGCATGCACAGAGGCGGCCATGAGCACGGGGCCTGGCAGCGCACATAGGGTGCGGTTAGATTAATAGCCAGGTGGTGCCAATCTGCACGGACGATTAAGCAAGCAAAAATTAAGCTCAGCTCTCTGCCTTGTGAGGGAAACTTCCTGCTTGGCCAGGCACTAGATGAAGTACTAGAAAAGGCTGGAGACAAGAAGAGTTTTCCGAGACAGCCATTTCTGTCCTTTCGGCGTTCCTTTCAAAAAAAATCAAAAATTCAAGAGGCAGCAATATACAGACAGAAACAGAGCTGACAAGCGATCCAAGGAAGGGAAAGGCTTTTACTTTGGTAAGCCCTCCAGAGTTACAAAAAAATATTTCCAGTGACTGCTTCTCCCAGGTGGGAGGGAGACTCTCTTGCTTCCTCCCTGCCTGGGAGAGGTTTTTGTCCAGCACCTGGATTCGTCAGGTTGTGGGTTTGGGCCTGGGGTTGAAGTTTCACAACTGGCCACCACAGAGGAACACAGAGACCCCTGTGCAACCCTTGCAAGAAAGACAAGAGTCTGGAAGAAGAGGTAGTGGCGCTGTTAAGGAAGCAGGTGCTGGAGGAAATTCCAGTGGAAGAAAATCAGAAGGGGTTTTATTCCCCTCTATTCCTCATAAAGAAGCCAGACAACTCCTGGAGAACCATCATAAATCTGAAGGGTATCAAGTTATTTAATTATTCCTTCATTCAAAAAGGAGACAGTAAGATCGGCAGTAAAGCTCCTCTTTCCACAATGTTACATGGCAGTCCTAGATCTCAAGGACGCATATTATCACGTCCCTATTTGGCAGCAGGATCGCAAGTTCCTCAGGGTGGCAGTGCAAATAGGTTCTCAAATACACCATTTTCAATACAGAGCTCTGCCCTTTGGGTTAGCAATAGCCCCTTGAGTATACACAAGTCTCATATTTGAGGTCCCGGCTCATCTTAGAGAGAAGGATGTTCTAATAATACCATATTTGGACGACTTCTTGATTGTGAGGAAGAATTTTCCTCACTGTCAGGAACAGGTCAGAATAGTTATAGACACATTACAGACTCTCGGATGGCAGCTAAACCTAAAAAATTCCAGACTGGAACCGGCAACAGTACAGGTGTTCTTGGGGCTACTAATAGATTTGGTGCCACATGAGTGTCGCCTCCCAGAGGAAAAAAGAGCAGAAGATACAAAAATTGGTCCTGGTGATCAATGAAAAGACCAGAAATGACACTCAGAAAAGCAATGTCGTTGTTGGGGTCCTTAACCTCCTGCATACCAGCAATGAAATGGGCTCTGTTCCATATGAGGGAACTACAGTGGCGCATACTACAGAACAACCTAGTACTACAGAAGCAGTTAGAGTGGAAGCTTACCCTCCCGAACTCTGTAGTTCAGTCACTCAGGTGGTGGTTGCAAATCGATTCCACCCCAAGAGGAGTACCATGGACATACAGACCCTCCAGGATAGTCAATGGACGCCAGTCCCTGGAGGTGGGGAGCCCACCTAGATGCCGTGTTGCTCCAGAATCCCTAGTAACAGGAAGAAAGGGGCCTATTCTCAAACAAGTGGGAACTGTTGGCGGTTGAAAAGGCACTAAAGTGGTTGTTACCACATTTACAGGGTCAACATGTGAGAGTCCTGTCGGACAACCAGTTGACAGTGGCCTACAGTGGGGCAAAAAAGTATTTAGTCAGTCAGCAATAGTGCAAGTTCCACCACTTAAAAAGATGAGAGGCGTCTGTAATTTACATCATAGGTAGACCTCAACTATGGGAGACAAACTGAGAAAAAAAAATCCAGAAAATCACATTGTCTGTTTTTTTTCATTTTATTTGCATATTATGGTGGAAAATAAGTATTTGGTCAGAAACAAAATTTCATCTCAATACTTTGTGATATATCCTTTGTTGGCAATGACAGAGGTCAAACGTTTTCTGTATGTCTTCACAAGGTTGCCACACACTGTTGTTGGTATGTTGGCCCATTCCTCCATGCAGATCTCCTCTAGAGCAGTGATGTTTTTGGCTTTTCGCTTGGCAACACGGACTTTCAACTCCCTCCAAAGGTTTTCTATAGGGTTGAGATCTGGAGACTGGCTAGGCCACTCCAGGACCTTGAAATGCTTCTTACGAAGCCACTCCTTCGTTGCCCTGGCGGTGTGCTTTGGATCATTGTGATGTTGAAAGACCCAGCCACGTTTCATCTTCAATGCCCTTGCTGATGGAAGGAGGTTTGCACTCAAAATCTCACGATACATGGCCCCATTCATTCTTTCATGTACCCGGATCAGTCGTCCTGGCCCCTTTGCAGAGAAACAGCCCCAAAGCATGATGTTTCCACCACCATGCTTTACAGTAGGTATGGTGTTTGATGGATGCAACTCAGTATTCTTTTTCCTCCAAACACGACAAGTTGTGTTTCTACCAAACAGTTCCAGTTTGGTTTCATCAGACCATAGGACATTCTCCCAAAACTCCTCAGGATCATCCAAATGCTCTCTAGCAAACTTCAGACGGGCCCGGACATGTACAGGCTTAAGCAGTGGGACACGTCTGGCACTGCAGGATCTGAGTCCATGGTGGCGTAGTGTGTTACTTATGGTAGGCCTTGTTACATTGGTCCCAGCTCTCTGCAGTTCATTCACTAGGTCCCCCCGCGTGGTTCTGGGATTTTTGCTCACCGTTCTTGTGATCATTCTGACCCCACGGGGTGGGATTTTGCGTGGAGCACCAGATCGAGGGAGATTATCAGTGGTCTTGTATGTCTTCCATTTTCTAATTATTGCTCCCACAGTTGATTTCTTCACTCCAAGCTGGTTGGCTATTGCAGATTCAGTCTTCCCAGCCTGGTGCAGGGCTACAATTTTGTTTCTGGTGTCCTTTGACAGCTCTTTGGTCTTCACCATAGTGGAGTTTGGAGTCAGACTGTTTGAGGGTGTGCACAGGTGTCTTTTTATACTGATAACAAGTTTAAACAGGTGCCATTACTACAGGTAATGAGTGGAGGAAAGAGGAGACTCTTAAAGAAGAAGTTACAGGTCTGTGAGAGCCAGAAATCTTGATTGCTTGTTTCTGACCAAATACTTATTTTCCACCATAATATGCAAATAAAATGAAAAAAAAACAGATAATGTGATTTTCTGGATTTTTTTTTCTCAGTTTGTCTCCCATAGTTGAGGTCTACCTATGATGTAAATTACAGACGCCTCTCATCTTTTTAAGTGGTGGAACTTGCACTATTGCTGACTGACTAAATACTTTTTTGCCCCACTGTATATAAATCACCAGTGGGACACCCGTTCTCTACATCTGATGCAGATAACAGAGAGGATCCTATGTCTGGCAGAACATCATTTCCTCTCATTATCGGTCATGCATATCTGAGGAGTAGACAACTTGAAGGCAGACTTTTTAAGCCGCAATCACTTGAGACAAGGGGAATGGTCCCTAAAAAAAAGTCCATTTTCAATCGGATAGTGGACATGTGCAGTCGACCCAAAATGGATCTCTTTGCTTCAAGAGCCAACAGAATAGTTCAGAAGCTTTGTTCCTTAAGTCCAGCAGACAGACCATTGTCAGTGGACGCCTTCAGAATAGAATGGACATCGGTACTCCTTTACGCTTTCCCTCCAATAGGCCTCATACCAGCAGTACTGAGGAAAATCAGAGAAGACAGGGCCAGAGTAATTTTAATATCCCCGTTTTGGCCAAAAAGGCCATGGTTCTACTGGCTAAGCACAATATCTGTGTCGAATCCATGGGTACTCCCAGAGGACCAGGACCTTCTAACAAAGGGACCCTTCCATCATCCTCAGAGACCCAGGCTGCATTTAACAGCCTGGAATTTGAGAGGTCATTACTAAAGAAGAAGGGCTTCTCAACAGGGCTAGTGTCTACACTGCTTAGTAGCAGAAAACCAATAACCACCAAGATTTATGGGATGATATTGAAAAGATTATCTGTCTCAGGGCCAATACGGGAAGGGGAAGTGCAGATAGTGGCCATACTAGAGTTCCTGCAAAAGGGACTAGAGTTGGGGCTAGCAGTTAGTACCCTCAAAGTACAGGTTTCAGCCTTGGTGGCATTATTTCACTGTGACCTGGTAAGCGATAAATGAGTGGCTAGGTATGTCAGGCCTGTAGTAGAGCAAGCTCTGTCCCATCTCCTACACCTCCCCCTTGGGATCTAAATCTAGTGTCATCTGTCTTAAACAAAAAGTCCCTTTGAGCCACTGAGCACGGTGTCAGAAAAGATTATCACATTAAAGACAGCCTTTTTAGTGGCGCTCACTTAGGTCCCCAGAATAGGTGACTTGCAGGCATTGTCAGCAGACCCTCCCTACACTCAGGTCATGGATGATAGGGTTGTGTTAAGGTTAGACCCAGCTTATCTTCCCAAGGTGGTGTCAAGTTTCCATAGAGTTCAGGAGATAAGGGCCTGTCACACTAAGCGATATCGCTAGCGATATCGCTAGCAATATCGCTATAACGTCACTGATTTTTGTGACGTTATAGCGATATTGCTAGCGAAATCGCTATGTCTGATACTTACCTACGACCTCTCCCCTGCTGGTTATCGCTGATTGCGCGAGAATGTCCTGGACCGTTTCTCGTCGTCAGCTTCCTGCTGGGGTTTCCTGCTGTGGAGACGAGCGATGCGTGGACGTGGGCAGGAGGACGTCAGGATGGCCCCGTCTGACAGGTAAGTTCCGACCCCCGACCGCTGCTATGTCACTGGTGAGATCTGCCTGTATGGCAGCTCACTAGCGACCACTTAGCGATACACCAGCGATCCTGACCGCGTCATATCGCTGGTCGGGATCGCTGGTGCATCGCTAAGTGTGACAGTACCTATAATCTTATCATCCTTTTGTCCTTGATGTTAGGAGATGTCTCCTACAATACCTAGAGGTAACAAGATCCTGGAGGAAGCAGAGGGCCTTGTATGTCTCATTTCAAAGGTCAAGAAGGGGCCTTAAGGTTTCTAAACAGACTATAGCTAGATGAGTGAGAGAGAACATTAAGCTAGCATATAGTAGTACAGGCAGAACTGTTTCAGAAGGTCTGAAGGCCCATTCCACGAGAGCCATGGCAGATCTGTAAGACGGCTACTTGGTCCTCTCCGTCTACCTTCTTCAAACATTATAGGTTATATCTGTCTGCTTCCTCTGACCTCACATTTTGGAGAAGAGGGTTACAGGCGGTGATCCCTCCCTAAAAAAAACTAGAAACCTCTGTAATTCTCTCATGGTGCCATCATGGGTGAAGGAAAAACACAGGTATTACGTACCTGGTAATGTGTTTTATCAAGATCCATGACGGCACCCTCATATATCCCCTCCCTATTGATCACGTTAGTAGATTCGGTGCATCTTTAGGGTTAGACACTCCCTTGGGTGTTGGTAACTAGAAATAGATGGATATATTATTTGAATGTACACTAATCTGCGGAGTTCCTCTCACGCTCTGTAAAGCAACTGATGTGGAGAGAGGAGCAGCCCTTTTTATCTTGAAGGTTTCCTGTCCTTGAAGGGTGGATCCCCTCTCTCATGGTGCCACAATGGATCATGAAAAAACACATTACCAGGTATGTAATATCCGTGTTTTTTCCTTCTCGCCACGACAGCACCCACATGAGAGGGGACCTGCCCATAGGAACAGGAAACTTACAGAATAAAAGGGGCGGTCCCCCTCGCCTCCTCAGTTGGTTTCCTGTTCTTATGGGAACCCGCAGGATAAAGGAGTCCCTGGGCCAAACTGCAGCCGCCTGTGCGGTCTCCGTGGGAATGACAGTGTCTGCGGCTCCAGAAGCAGCGTCAGGGGATCCTTGCCTATCAGATTTTGCCTGTCTGGTGGAGGATGGCGTGGGACTAGGATTCGGGAGAGGCCGCCCTGGCTCATGTGGAATGTGGTGCGGCAGGAACAGGCCAGCACTCATCTAGGGGAGCAGGGTGCGAGCATCAGCCGCCCTGCTCCTCCATCGGGCAGTACTTTTGAGTTTCGGCTCGAGCATGCGCATTGACCATTCAGCATTCCTGAACCATAAGTGCTTGGAATTCACTTCCGTGGGTCCAGAGAGGTGTATTCCAGCATGGAGAGGGGTGGACGTGCTGTAAGTATAACATCCGGCAGCCTCCTGCTGCTGGTGTGCACGCAAGATGTCCTCTCCAGGAGTATCCGAGGTGCACCCAAAGGTGGTGGAAGTGCAGATACACTGCAATCCCTAGAGCAAAAGAGGGCGCTCCTGAGAGGGCAACTCCACTGACAAGAGTGTACGACGGAAGAGAGCTGAACCATAGAACTCATGCTGTGCCTACAGCTCCAGAACCGGTACCACTTTGAAAAGCTTCACTGGGTGAGTGTTACATGACTGCCTACTAAGCTAATTCCCCTTTCTGTGTACCTCCCTTTCAGACTCAGAGAACTAAGATATCCAAACACAAAGAATGTGCCTAGTGCTCCCAGTCCCTTCCTGACACCTATATTAAAAGACTGTGTCAGCCAGACTTTAGAGGAGGAGTAATCTGTTAGGTCCGGTGATATATGGTCAATGATAAGAGAAGAGCTCAAGGCCCTAGAACGTTCAAACAGACCTATGAAGCGTAGTCCCAAAGGAAGGACTGTTACCCCTGTCTCCAGTTCTGCTTCTGGTAGTGATCAGGGTAGGTCCTCTTGATCTTCTGATTCGTCATCATCATCTGGGGTGATTTTGCTTCCCCATAGAGAGCATTGATATCCTGGTGAAATCAGTTAGAAACACCATGGAGATTTCAGAGGCAAAAGAAGCCAGGTCTACGCAGGAGATTGTTTGCGGGTCTCTCGCAGAAAAAGACAAGCATTTCTGGTTATCAGAGAGGTGAAAGATTTGGTCAGGAAGGTGTGGGACATGCAGGGGCAGCAAGGGTTCCTCCCTTCATCTTCCAAGAGGAGAGGTATCCCTTTGATGACTTGACACCTTGGTCCAAAGTTCCCAAGGTGGATGCTGCAGTGGCTTTGACTTCTAGACATTCTGTCCTGCCCGTAGAGGACTCTGAGGTTCTATCTGACCCTCTAGACTGCAAAGCAAAGATACTACTCAAAAGATCATGGGAATCCTGTACCGGAGTCTTTAGTCCGGGTATATCCAGCACGTGTACAGCAAGGTCAATGCTGGTTTGGGTTGACCAGCTGGAAGAATAGATCAAGAAATGAGTGTCTAGAGAGAAGCTGCTGTCCTCTATTCCATTGCTCAGGGGTGCTACAGCATATCTGGCTGATTTGTCTGCAGACTCCCTATACCTGTTGACTAGATCACCTGGTTTTGTTAATTCTGCTCACCGGAGGCAGGCTCGGAGGGTGATGCACAAAGTCTAAGTTGTGCTCTGTTCCATGCCAGGGTTAGTTCCAGTTTGACAAGGTGCTCGATGAGATCCTCACTAAGGCAGGAGAGAGAAAGAAGGGGTTCCCTAACCAGTCTGTTCCATCCTGGAGGTGGATTCCCCTGGATTTCTTTATCATGACCTCTCTTAAAGGGAAGGTGCCATCAAAGAAAAAAATTTTTTCAACAATTGAAAAAATGTAAAGAATTAATGTTTAAATTTTCTTAAAAATATCATTTGTTTATAATTTAGTAAAATATGAAAAATAATTTTAAAAGATTTGGTATTTCCACTTTTAAACACTGGGGGAGCAGCTACTGAAATTTGACAAAAACCTAGTGTACACTAGCTCATATTACAGCACTGCAGTAATTATGGGCTGAACCTGTTCACATGGGTGTGATGTCACTCCTCTCCCTCCCTTCTGGGTGTTTGGTAAGGAATAAGAGAGGATGACATCTAGGAAGACAGTGAGCAGCCATTTTGTTGGTGACTGCAAAATTACTGACAAGTAGTCACAGATAGAGTTGAGCGATACGGGTCGAAAAAATTCAAAAGTCACCGACTTTTGGCAAAGTCGGGTTTCATGAAACGAAACCCGACCCTAGGATGAGGTCGGCCACGAGGTCGGTGACTTACGCGCCAAAGTCGCGTTTCAAAAGTTTGTTTTGCGCTCTTTTTCAGCCAATCAGGATCCACGGACACTGTGGGCAACGTGATGACCTAGGCACGGGTCACCACCATCTTTCAGAAGGGCATGCAAGTGATTGGCTTGCTTTGGTGGGCGTCACAGGGGGTATAAAAGGGCGTGCACGCCGACCGCCATCTTACTTCTGCCGATCTTAGTATAGGGAGAGGTTGCTGCTGATTCTGTAGGGAGAGCGTTAGGCAGGGAAGAAGACAAAAAAACTGCTTCTGCTGCTAGCGATTTGGCCTGCACAACACACAAGTCACTGTGTGTGCAGTGCAAGGGGAGGCTATATTGTGGTGTATCAGTGGTGTTGGTTGTTGGGCTGCCTTTTAAGGCTTCCTGACACGCTGGCATTGCTGTTTACCCACTGCTCCGCAAACTGCTTTTTTAAAAGCAATCCAATCTCCCTTATCCTCTAGTCACTTTTGTCACAGCTGTGCCATCGAGCGTGTCACATAGCGCTCAGATATCAGTGGGCCTCACACAATCCACAAGTGTCCAGTGTCCAAAAGTGTGCGCAGAGATTCAAAATCTCCATTATCCTCTCGTCACTTTGGTCACAGGCAGCTGTGCCATCGAGCGTGTCACATAGCGCTCAGATATCAGTGGGCCTCACACAATCCACAAGTGTCCAGTGTCCAAAAGTGTGCGCAGAGATTCAAAATCTCCATTATCCTCTCGTCACTTTGGTCACAGGCAGCTGTGCCATCGAGCGTGTCACATAGCGCTCAGATATCAGTGGGCCTCACACAATCCACAAGTGTCCAGTGTCCAAAAGTGTGCGCAGAGATTCAAAATCTCCATTATCCTCTCGTCACTTTGGTCACAGGCAGCTGTGCTATCGAGCGTGTCACATAGCGCTCAGATATCAGTGGGCCTCACACAATCCACAAGTGTCCAGTGTCCAAAAGTGTGCGCAGAGATTCAAAATCTCCATTATCCTCTCGTCACTTTGGTCACAGGCAGCTGTGCCATCGAGCGTGTCACATAGCGCTCAGATATCAGTGGGCCTCACACAATCCACAAGTGTCCAGTGTCCAAAAGTGTGCGCAGAGATTCAAAATCTCCATTATCCTCTCGTCACTTTGGTCACAGGCAGCTGTGCCATCGAGCGTGTCACATAGCGCTCAGATATCAGTGGGCCTCACACAATCCACAAGTGTCCAGTGTCCAAAAGTGTGCGCAGAGATTCAAAATCTCCATTATCCTCTCGTCACTTTGGTCACAGCTGTGCCATCGAGCCTGTCACATATCGCTCAGATATCAGTGGGCCTCACACAATCCACAAGTGTCCAGTGTCCAAAAGTGTGCGCAGAGATTCAAAATCTCCATTATCCTCTCGTCACTTTGGTCACAGGCAGCTGTGCCATCGAGCCTGTCACATAGCGCTCAGATATCAGTGGGCCTCACACAATCCACAAGTGTCCAGTGTCCAAAAGTGTGCGCAGAGATTCAAAATCTCCATTATCCTCTCGTCACTTTGGTCACAGGCAGCTGTGCCATCGAGCGTGTCACATAGCGCTCAGATATCAGTGGGCCTCACACAATCCACAAGTGTCCAGTGTCCAAAAGTGTGCGCAGAGATTCAAAATCTCCATTATCCTCTCGTCACTTTGGTCACAGGCAGCTGTGCCATCGAGCGTGTCACATAGCGCTCAGATATCAGTGGGCCTCACACAATCCACAAGTGTCCAGTGTCCAAAAGTGTGCGCAGAGATTCAAAATCTCCATTATCCTCTCGTCACTTTGGTCACAGGCAGCGGTGCCATCGAGCGTGTCACATAGCGCTCAGATATCAGTGGGCCTCACACAATCCACAAGTGTCCAGTGTCCAAAAGTGTGCGCAGAGATTCAAAATCTCCATTATCCTCTCGTCACTTTGGTCACAGGCAGCTGTGCCATCGAGCGTGTCACATAGCGCTCAGATATCAGTGGGCCTCACACAATCCACAAGTGTCCAGTGTCCAAAAGTGTGCGCAGAGATTCAAAATCTCCATTATCCTCTCGTCACTTTGGTCACAGGCAGCTGTGGCATCGAGCGTGTCACATAGCGCTCAGATATCAGTGGGCCTCACACAATCCACAAGTGTCCAGTGTCCAAAAGTGTGCGCAGAGATTCAAAATCTCCATTATCCTCTCGTCACTTTGGTCACAGGCAGCTGTGCCATCGAGCGTGTCACATAGCGCTCAGATATCAGTGGGCCTCACACAATCCACAAGTGTCCAGTGTCCAAAAGTGTGCGCAGAGATTCAAAATCTCCATTATCCTCTCGTCACTTTGGTCACAGGCAGCTGTGCCATCGAGCGTGTCACATAGCGCTCAGATATCAGTGGGCCTCACACAATCCACAAGTGTCCAGTGTCCAAAAGTGTGCGCAGAGATTCAAAATCTCCATTATCCTCTCGTCACTTTGGTCACAGGCAGCTGTGCCATCGAGCGTGTCACATAGCGCTCAGATATCAGTGGGCCTCACACAATCCACAAGTGTCCAGTGTCCAAAAGTGTGCGCAGAGATTCAAAATCTCCATTATCCTCTCGTCACTTTGGTCACAGGCAGCTGTGCCATCGAGCGTGTCACATAGCGCTCAGATATCAGTGGGCCTCACACAATCCACAAGTGTCCAGTGTCCAAAAGTGTGCGCAGAGATTCAAAATCTCCATTATCCTCTCGTCACTTTGGTCACAGGCAGCTGTGCCATCGAGCGTGTCACATAGCGCTCAGATATCAGTGGGCCTCACACAATCCACAAGTGTCCAGTGTCCAAAAGTGTGCGCAGAGATTCAAAATCTCCATTATCCTCTCGTCACTTTTGTCACAGGCAGCTGTGCCATCGAGCCTGTCACATAGCGCTCAGATATCAGTGGGCCTCACACAATCCACAAGTGTCCAGTGTCCAAAAGTGTGCGCAGAGATTCAAAATCTCCATTATCCTCTCGTCACTTTTGTCACAGGCAGCTGTGCCATCGAGCCTGTCACATAGCGCTCAGATATCAGTGGGCCTCACACAATCCACAAGTGTCCAGTGTCCAAAAGTGTGCGCAGAGATTCAAAATCTCCATTATCCTCTCGTCACTTTGGTCACAGGCAGCTGTGCCATCGAGCGTGTCACATAGCGCTCAGATATCAGTGGGCCTCACACAATCCAAAAGTGTCCACTGTCCACAAGTATGTGCAGAAATTCTAAATCTCCCCTGTCCTATAGACACCTTGTACCTTGTTTTACATTACTATATAGTTTGTTGGATTTTGTCTACATTTCTACCAAAAATGAGGAAGGCTGGTGGAAGAGGCCGTGGAATTGGGCCGGGGTTGGCAGCTGGTAATGATGGTGTTGGTGGTGGATCTGATGGTAGTGGCAAGAGCAAAATAGGACCGAATGCAGGAGGTGCTGACCCTGCGTCATCGTCTGGCTACATAAGGCCTCGAACGCTTAGTTTTCTAGGAGTTGGCAAACCGCTTTTAAAGCCAGAGCATCAGGAAAAAGTTTTGTCTTACATTGCTGACTCAGCCTCCAGCTCTATCGCCTCCTCTTCTTCAGTTGTAAAAAGTAAAAGCACTGAGTCGTCATTGGAGGCTCATGTTCATGAACCACACCTTTCCTTGTGTCCTTCACCCCAACCAAGATTGAAGGATGACGCAGGCCATACTACTGATTACTCCATGGAGCTGTTTTCACATACCATGCCTGGATTATCAAGTGAAATGGTGAATTACCCAGGCCAAGATGAATCTGACATGGAGTGCACTGATGCACAGCCGCTGATGGATGATTCTGCTGGTACATTCACTCAGAGCACTACATTGTCCTCGCAGTGTACAGAGCCAGATTTTGACCCTGATGAGACTCAGGTGCCCCTTCCCGCACACTATACCACCATACACGGTGACACAGAGAAAGGTGCACATGACATAGAAGAGGAGGTGATGGATGACCCTGTTGTTTACCCAGATTGGCATCCATTGGGGGAAGAGGGTGCTGCTTCCAATAGCTCAGATGAGGAGCATCCACAGCAGACATCGACATCGCAACAGCTGTTATCTGGCAGGCCCGGAGCACTCCAAAGACAGGTTCCAAACATCAAAAGAGTTGCTGGACAGCTTGTCCAGAGGGTCAAAAGATCACAGCGTGCTAGGCCGCAAAATGTCTGCCAAAGTAGGAAGAGTGCAGTGTGGCACTTTTTTGAACAAAATCCTCATGATCAGGCCAAGGTTATCTGTAAGAAGTGCGCAAAGACCTTTAGCCGAGGGAAAAATCTGAAAAATTTGAATACCAGTTGCATGCTTAGACATTTAACCAGCATGCACTTGCAAGCGTGGACACAACACCAAACCTCAAGTGCCACATGTGCAACTGATCACAGCGAAGGTAGTCAGCAACGCTACATTGTTTCCCCCACTGTAAGCCCACCGGTTAGCACAGCAGCAAATGTTGAGGTGTCGTTGCAAGACCACAGCAGTCAGGGAATCCCACGGTTATATCAACGAAAGACTGATTCTAGGCCATCAGAAAGAACACCAACTCCATCACCATCATCAACCCTCTCTCAGTCCGCCCTGTCCACCGCTACTTCCACCATACGCAGCTCTCAAGTCCAGCTCACCCTCCCAGACACTATGAGTAGGTCAAGAAAGTACTCAGTCTCTCATCCGCGTACACTGGGTTTGAACGCCCACATTGCCAAACTAATCTCGTTTGAGATGATGCCCTTTCGGTTGGTGGAAAGCACAGCTTTCCGCGAACTCATGGCCTATGCAGTACCACGCTATGACCTACCCAGTCGCCACTTCTTCTCTCGCAAAGCCATCCCAGCCCTCCACCATCATGTGAAAGACCGCATTGTCCATGCACTCAAGCAGTCAGTGAGCGGAAAGGTGCACCTCACAACTGATGCATGGTCCAGTCGGCATGGCCAGGGCCGTTACGTGTCCATCACTGCGCACTGGGTTAATGTGGTGGATGCAGGGTCCACAGGGGACAGCGGTGGTGGGACAGTGCTGCCTAGCCCACGGTATAGGAAACAGTTGGCTGTAGGCGTTCGACCCTCCTCCTCCTCCTCCTCCTCCTCCAGAAGCGAAAGCTCGTCCACAGAGCGCAGTCGTACGAGCACTCCATCTGCAGCTGCCACTGTTGCACACGATGTGTCCCCCTATCGAGCAGCTAGTGGAAAGCGTCAGCAGGCTGTGTTGCAGATGATGTGTTTGGGCGACAGACACACCGCCGAGGTGCTGGCCGAGTACTTGAAGCGACAAACTGAGTCATGGCTGGGCAGTGTACATCTTGAGGCAGGCAAGGTAGTTAGTGATAACGGCCGTAATTTTGTGGCAGCCATAGCCCTTTCAAAACTCAGCCACATACCTTGCTTGGCTCACACCTTGAACCTGGTGGTGCAGTGCTTCCTCAAAAATTATCCGGAGTTAACAGCCCTGCTCCAGAAGGTGCGAAGACTGTGCGCGCACATCCGCCGGTCGCCTGTACACTCCGTTCGTATGCAGAAGCTGCAGCGATTGCTCCACCTTCCCAACCACCGCCTCATTATCGACATTGCAACAAGGTGGAACTCCACCCTGCACATGGTGGAGCGGCTGTGCGAGCAGTGGCAGGCCATAATGCATTTGTGGGAGGATACACGGCCAGGCACTTTGAGAGCAGACATGGAGTTGACAGGCGTGCAGTGGTCGAAGCTGAAAGACCTTTGTAAAGTCCTTCAGTGTTTTGAGGAATGCACACGGCTGGTAAGCGCAGACGACGCCATCCTAAGCATGAGCATCCCACTTATGCGTCTGCTCATGCAAACTTTGACGCACCTTAAGGAGCAGGCGTCTGCAGCCAATGTTGATGAGGAGGAAGAGGAGGAGGGAATCCTTGATGACATTCAGCCATTGTCTGCTCAGGGACCTCTCCTGGACGAGGTGGAGGAAGAAGAGGAGGAGGAGGAGGATGATGGGGATGATTACTTAGGGGAGGAGGATGCATCTCGTGGGGCAAGTGAAAATGTTGGCGTGGCAAGGTCTGGTACAGGGTTTGTGCGTGACTGGAGGGATGTGGATTTGCCAGAAAGTGCTCCTCCACCCAGCACTCGCAGTGCATCATTGACACCGGGAACATTGGCCCACATGTCAGATTATGCCTTGCGGATCCTAAAAAGGGACCCCCGCATTGCCAAAATGATGAACGATGACGACTACTGGTTGGCCAGCATCCTGGATCCACGCTATAAAGGCAAATTACAAAACATCATGCCACAGGAGAACCTTGACCTAATATTGGCTAATAAACAAGCAACTCTGGTAAATCGGTTGCTTGAGGCATTCCCAGCACACAGCAGCGGTGATGGTTCTCACACGAGCCGTACGGGCCGGGGGCAGCTTGGCAGAGGTGTTCGTGGTGCACACAGCAGAAGTGGCGTTGGAGACAGGGGTTTCATGACAATGTTGTGGACTGATTTTTCAAATACCACTCACACAACTGGTAATACTGCATCGATGGAAAGTGACAGGAGACAGCAGTTGTCAACTATGGTTACAAACTACTTTTCCTCCCATATCGATGTTCTCCCACACAGGTCATTCCCCTTTGACTATTGGGCCGCTAAACTGGACACCTGGCCTGAATTGGCCCAATATGCCTTACAGGAGCTCGCTTGCCCAGCTGCAAGTGTGCTATCGCAAAGAGTCTTCAGTGCAGCTGGATCAATCCTGAAAGAAAAAAGGACCCGTCTGTCAACCCAAAATGTGGATGATCTAACCTTCATTAAAATGAACCACGCATGGGTTTCCAAGGATTTTGTCCCACCTTCCCCTGATGACACATAGGGTGACAGAAAAATGGCTTGCTTTGGTCCACGTCTTCCTGGTACTTCACCTATTTCGCCTTTTGCATCAGCTGAATGTCCAACATCAACATATGCCACTTTCTAAAACTCCCTAACTGTGCTGCCTCCCCCCCCACCTACCGCACGACACCGTGCGAGTGCCGTTGCCCTGGACAGGTGGGTAGGCCGACTCTTGGGTGCGGGCACTGGCACAGGGTCCCTCATAGTGCAATCAAGTGTCTCTGACGGTGGTGGTGCACACCCGCCGTCAGACACACCGCTGTACTATGAGGGGCCCAGTGCCAGTACCGACGCCCACGAGTGGGCCCCCCTTGCTTG
The DNA here is from genome assembly GCF_039654945.1 of Dendrobates tinctorius. Taxonomy (NCBI): domain Eukaryota; kingdom Metazoa; phylum Chordata; class Amphibia; order Anura; family Dendrobatidae; genus Dendrobates; species Dendrobates tinctorius. Next base: position 11,921,921 of record NW_027361858.1, on the reverse strand, counting down.
GGCAGGGCCCCAGCATTTGCAATCTTTACCTCTCCCTGCTCCTCCGCTGTGTAATCTGGGCCGTCAAATCCATACTGTGCCTGACACCGTCTGAGCCTGCCTCCTGAGACATATATTTTGAATGTGTACGCTATCCATACATGTTATCCAGGGATACGGTACCCTTTCTAACCTTTGTGCAATCACGTGCAATCCATACTGGGCCTAACACCGTCTGAGCCTGCCTCATGCTGTATAGACATATATTTTGAATGTGTACGCTATCCATACATGTTATCCAGGGATACGGTACCCTTTCTAACCTTTGTGCAATCACGTGCAATCCATACTGGGCCTAACACCGTCTGAGCCTGCCTCATGCTGTATAGACATATATTTTGAATGTGTACGCTATCCATACATGTTATCCGGGGATACGGTACCCTTTCTAACCTTTGTGCAATCACGTGCAATCCATACTGGGCCTAACACCGTCTGAGCCTGCCTCATGCTGTATAGACATATATTTTGAATGTGTGCGCTATCCATACATGTTATCCAGGGATACGGTACCCTTTCTAACCTTTGTGCAATCACGTGCAATCCATACTGGGCCTAACACCGTCTGAGCCTGCCTCATGCTGTATAGACATATATTTTGAATGTGTACGCTATCCATACATGTTATCCAGGGATACGGTACCCTTTCTAACCTTTGTGCAATCACGTGCAATCCATACTGGGCCTAACACTGTCTGAGCCTGCCTCATGCTGTATAGACATATATTTTGAAAGTGTACGCTATCCACTATCCATACATGTTATCCAGGGATACGGTACCCTTTCTAACCTTTGTGCAATCACGTGCAATCCATACTGGGCCTAACACCGTCTGAGCCTGCCTCATGCTGTATAGACATATATTTTGAATGTGTACGCTATCCATACATGTTATCCAGGGATACGGTACCCTTTCTAACCTTTGTGCAATCACGTGCAATCCATACTGGGCCTAACACTGTCTGAGCCTGCCTCATGCTGTATAGACATATATTTTGAATGTGTACGCTATCCACTATCCATACATGTTATCCAGGGATACGGTACCCTTTCTAACCTTTGTGCAATCACGTGCAATCCATACTGGGCCTAACACCGTCTGAGCCTGCCTCATGCTGTATAGACATATATTTTGAATGTGTACGCTATCCATACATGTTATCCGGGGATACGGTACCCTTTCTAACCTTTGTGCAATCACGTGCAATCCATACTGGGCCTAACACCGTCTGAGCCTGCCTCATGCTGTATAGACATATATTTTGAATGTGTACGCTATCCATACATGTTATCCAGGGATACGGTACCCTTTCTAACCTTTGTGCAATCACGTGCAATCCATACTGGGCCTAACACCATCTGAGCCTGCCTCATGCTGTATAGACATATATTTTGAATGTGTACGCTATCCATACATGTTATCCGGGGATACGGTACCCTTTCTAACCTTTGTGCAATCACGTGCAATCCATACTGGGCCTAACACCGTCTGAGCCTGCCTCATGCTGTATAGACATATATTTTGAATGTGTACGCTATCCATACATGTTATCCATGGATACGGTACCCTTTCTAACCTTTGTGCAATCACGTGCAATCCATACTGGGCCTAACACCGTCTGAGCCTGCCTCATGCTGTATAGACATATATTTTGAATGTGTACGCTATCCATACATGTTATCCAGGGATACGGTACCCTTTCTAACCTTTGTGCAATCACGTGCAATCCATACTGGGCCTAACACCGTCTGAGCCTGCCTCATGCTGTATAGACATATATTTTGAATGTGTACGCTATCCATACATGTTATCCGGGGATACGGTACCCTTTCTAACCTTTGTGCAATCACGTGCAATCCATACTGGGCCTAACACCGTCTGAGCCTGCCTCATGCTGTATAGACATATATTTTGAATGTGTACGCTATCCATACATGTTATCCAGGGATACAGTACCCTTTCTAACCTTTGTGCAATCACGTGCAATCCATACTGGGCGTGAGAACGGCTGGCGAGCTGTTAAGCAAGCTACAGCATCTGTCCAGACAAGTACAGGGATTCCCTAGCGAGGAGACTTATTTGATTGTTTTCAATGTTGGGACAGCAATTTTTGGGGAGCACTATACTCTGGAGAATGATAGATGGGACCCACCATACACTGGAACATTCCAAAGGTGGACATCAGACACTGGAGCAGCATTTACAGGGCCCATTATACACTAGAGCATTAGAAATGGGGCCCATTATGTTTGGAGCATTATTTGGGCCCATAAGACAGTGGAGCTTCATCCATGGGGACCAACATATACTGTAGCATTATGTGGAGCTCATCATATACTGTTTCAAACATTATATGGGACCATTGATTCTGTATGGAGAAATAGATGGGCCTCGTCATGAGATGTAAAAAGTGAGGTATTTTTCATTGTACTATACCGCTATTTATCTGCCGTATCGGAGCATGATGAGTTGTGGTATGTGTTAAAGGGGCGCTCTTTCGCCCAGGGCACATGAAAACCTGCAGCCAGCCCTCCCCCCCCAAAACTTTAGCCAAATAACCCCCATTTTTCAGTGCGTAACTTGTATTATGAAGTTAATTAAGGTTGACAAGCTTAAGTAAGAAGAATTGATGCTTTTGGCATTCAAATGGGCACTGTAGGTGTGTTTCCTGTCCTCCTCTCACTGCCGACTTTTATTCCCCATTGACTTACATTGGGTTTCGTGTTTCGGGACGACCCCGACTTTTCCCTATAATCGGACGATCTTGCTCGACCCGACTTTTGGAAAAGTCGGGTTTCACGAAACGAAACGCGACCCTAAAAAACCAAAAGTCGCTCAACTCTAGTCACAGATGATGGCAGGGTGCAAGGATTCTGTTAGTTGGTGCTGCTCGCTGTATCACACAGACATGCAGGGGAAGGAGGAGAGCATAGGAGGGAGAGCAACCCATGGGGAGAGAGACATGCAGGGGGGAGATGAGTGTATAGGAGGTAGAGAGAGCACACATGAGGAGAGAGAGACCAGGCACAGGGGGATGGAGAGCACACATGAGGAGAGAGAGAGACCAGGCACAAAGGGATGGAGAGCACACATGGGGAGAGAGAGAGAGACCAGGCACAGGGGGATGAAGAGCACACAGGCGGATGCAGAGACCAGGCACGGGGAAGGAGAGCACACATGGGGAGAGTGAGACTAGGCACAGGGGGATGGAGCGCACACATGGGGGAGAGAGAGACTAGGCACAGGGGGATGGAGCGCACACATGGGGGAGAGAGAGAACAGGCACAGGGGGATGGAGAGCACACATAGGGAGAGAGAGACTAGGCACAGGGGGTTGGAGAGCACACATGGGGAGATACCAGGCACAGGGGGATGGAGAGCACACATGGGGAGAGAGAGACCAGGCACATGGGAATGGAAAGCACACATGCAGAACAGGACCAGGCACAGTTGGGTGGAGACCAGGCACAGGGGGATGAGCACACAAAGGATAGGAAGCACACAGAGGGAGAGAGACCAGGCACAGGGGGACGGTGAGCACACTTGGGGATAAACACCAGGCACAGGGATGATCACACGGGGACAGAGAGCACACATGGAAAGAGAGAACAGGCATCGAGGATAGAGAGCACATATGGAAGAGACACCAGGTGCAGGGGGATGGAGAACACACATGGGGATAGAGACCAGGCACAGGGGGATGAGCACACATGGGGAGAGAGAACAGGCACAGGGGGATAGAGAGCACACATGGGGAGAGAGACCAGGTACAGGGGGATAAGAGAGCACAGTCGGGGGAGAGACCAGGCACAGTGGGATGGAGAGCACACATGGTGAGAAAGATCAGGCACAGGGGGATGAGCACACATGGGGAGAGAGATCAGGCACAGGTGGATAGAGAGCACACATAGGAAGAGAGACCAGGCACAAGGGGCTGAGCACACGGGGATAGAGAGCACACATGGGGAGAGAGACCATGCACAAGGGGATGAGCACATGGGGATAGAGAGCACACATGGGGAGAGAGAGCAGGCACAAGGGGATGAGCACACAAGGATAGAGAGCACACATGGGGAGAGAGACCAGGATCGGGGGATAGAGAGCACACATGGGGAGAGAGACCAGGCACAAGGGGATGAGCACACAGGGGATAGAGACCAGGCACAGGGGGATGAGCACACGGGGGACAGAGAGCACATATGGGGAGAAAGACCAGGCACAGGGGGGTGGAGAACATACATGGGGAGAGAGACCAGGCACAGGGAAAGGAGTGCACACATGGGGAGAGAGACCAGGCACTGGGGAATGAGCACACGTGGGATAGAGAGCACACATGAGGAGAGAGACCAGACACGGGGTGGAAAACACACATGGGGAGAGAGATCAGGCACAGGGGGATGGCAATGACATTACTGCTTGTGGAGTAGATATTATGTTATTACACTCTGCTGTCCACCCCTTTCCTTGCCAGGCTCTCGGCGATCAGCACCATTAGGGTATGTGCACATGGCTCAGCAGTAAGTATCACACAGGAGAGGATTAGATACACGGCTCAGCAGACAGTATCACACAGGAGAGGATTAGATACACGGCTCAGCAGTATCACACAGGAGAGGATTAGGTACATAGCTCAGCAGTCAGTATCACACAGCATAGGATTAGATACATGGCTCAGCAGACAGTCTGTGCAGCTGTCAGAGCAGAAGATCTCACCACCTGTAATGTGAGAGGGACCCCAGCTGTGCAGAGAGCAGGTGCTACACTGCAACACAACATCTGCCTCACCACTTCGCCAGCACGCTGCTCCTCTCCCCCCCAGTCTTGGTCTCTCTAGTCTCCTAATATAACAGTGCGGTTCAGATCATTGAGCCCAGACATTATAGGGGCAAAGTGGAGCTCACAGTATACACTGTGGGCCCCAGTAAGATGGCGCTGATCTCCTCCCTCTGCTGTGATGTGGATAGCCTAGGGGGCATGCCCAGATCACAGCAGGGAGCTGCTCAATGCAAGTTATAGAGTTGGCAGGCGACTGCTGTCTCCTATGCCCATGGCAGCCATATTTGCAAAGTGTAAGTGTCTCCTGCAAAGCAAAATGGCAGCACCCAGTGACTGCAAAAATAATTAATAAAAAAAAAAAATATTAAAGTTAAAAATTGTTATTTTGTTTAAAAAATAATTATATAAACAATCATTTTTTATACAAAAGACAAATTGTGGCACTTTCCCTTTAAATCCCCTGCACAAGAGGAGGCTCTTGAGTTGGAGGTCTTGAGCCTGTTGTTAAGCGTGTCCTGATGGAGGTCCCGAGGGACTAGGAGGGAAGGGGATTTTATTTCCCTTTGTTCCTGGTCTCCAAGCCAGATGGTTCTTATAGAACCATCATTAATTTGAAGAGATTGAATACCTTTCTTCAATTTCACACCTTTAACCCCTTTACCGCAAGGGTGGTTTGCACGTTCATGACCGGGCCAATTTTTACAATTCTGACCACTGTCCCTATATGAGGTAATAACTCTGAAACGCTTCCATGGATCCCACTGGTTCTGACATTGTTTTCTCGTGTATGCAATGGGAATTTTGCAGTTAAAACTCGACTCTGCCTCAAGGATAAATTCCAGGAGAGAGTTGTCTTGAATTCACAGTGGCTTTATTCAACACGTTTCAGGGGTCTCAAGCACCCTTCATCAGGAATTTACCACACAGATGTACAGGTATCACAGGTATAAATAGTTCTGAGAGGACGCTGAGTTTCAAAAAAATGAGCGCCAAGAGATCAGATGACACAATGTCAAAGTTCAAAAGAGCTCACAGGGTTAACTACTCCAATAGGTCATATTACAGAGATGTGCAAATGAAAAAAACAATAATATCATTAGTAATATCTTCAGTTCCAGGTGTTAAATCTAGAATACTACTTTCAAAAAAACAGGAAAAAAAAAAAGAACCCGATCTCCACTTGAATGGACACAAACTAATAGTAAAAGGATCATGCAAGTTCAAGAACAGACACCTTACAGCTAGACTGTCACACAGAACATGCAGCTTGCCTTTTTTCAAGCCAATCCAATAGAAACTTTATTTTAAATATATAATAAAATCATTGTTTTTATTATTAAATTCCCTTTAAAAATTATATAACAAAATAATTTGTGGTCGGTGTGATAATTTAAAAAGATTCATATTTCGATAGATATAATATGTGAATTAAAATTATATCTGATAAAAATGTGCATAATAATATAAAAATAACAATTAGCAACAGACTAGCGCTCCAGAATAGCACAGAAAAAGCTTAAAAGAGAGAACATATCATGACACTTAGTCAGAGAGAAGAACACGATCTCATAGCAGCAAGTTATTCTGTTTACGAGAGAGGGGAGAAGGACTATAAAACACCTTCACCCGTAGTGAGAAGCCAGCAGAATGAAAATACTGAGACGTTTAACAAGAAGGAACTGATCTATCTTCAAAAGAGACTAATGATTCTTTTGATGATAGATCAGTTCCTTCTTGTTTAAACAAAGGCTGGCGGCGCTACTAGAGACAGGTCAGTAAACCAGGAGGCATGGAGGGGGCAGTAGGAGGACCACAACCCAGTAGTAGGACCACTATCTCAGCCTTTGTGCAAGGAGGAACAGGAAGAGCACTGCCAGAGCCCTGCAAAATGACCTCCAGCAGGCCACAAATGTGCATGTGTCTGCACAAATGGTTAGAAACCGACTCCATGAGTATGGTCTGAGTGCCTGATGTCCACAGATGGGGGTTGTGCTCACAGTCACATGCTGTCCACTTTCTTGTGATTCTCCTTGAGATGGCTCTACTCCTTCATTGGAGTCCAGCTGTGTTTAATTAAACTGATAGCACTTGATTTGTAAAGGCACACACCTGTCTATGTAAGACCTCACAGCTCACAGTGCATGTCAGACCAAATGAGAATCATGAGGTCAAAGGAACTGGCCAATGAGCTCAGAGACAGAATTATGGCAAGGCAAAGATCTGGCCAAGGTTATGAAAGAATTTCTGCAGTACTCAAGGTCCCTAGAGCACAGTGCCCTCCATAATCCTTAAATGGAAGACATTTGGGACCACCAGAAGACTTCCTAGACCTCGTCGTCCAGCCAAACTGAGCAATCATTGGAGAAGAGCCTTGGTGAGAGAGGTAAAGAAGAACCTTAGGATCACTGCGGCTGAGCTCCACAGATGCAGTAGGTAGATGGGAGAAAGTTCCACAATGTCAACTATCGCTGCAGCCCTCCACCAGTCAGGCCTTTATGGCAGAGTGGCCCGATGGAAGCCTCTCAGTGCCAGACATATGAAAGGCCACATAGTTTGCTAAAAAACACATTAAGGACTCACAGACTATGAGAAGTAAGATTCTCTGGTCTGATGAGATGAAGATAGAACTTTTTGGTGATAATTCAAAGCGGTATATGTGGAGAAAACCAGGCACTGCTCATCACCTCCCAATACAATTCCAACAATGAAACATGGTGGTGGCAGCATCATGCTACGGGGGTGTTTTTCAGCTGCAGGGACAGGACAACTAGTTGCAATTGAAGGAAACATGAATGCGGCCAAGTACAGAGATATCCCGGATGAAAATCTCTTCCAGATTGCTCTGGACCTCAGACTTGGCGAAGGTTCATCTTCCAACAAGACACTGACCCTAAGCTAACAGCTAAAATAACAAAGGAGTGGCTTCAGAACAACTCTGTGACCATTCTTGACTGGCCCAGCCAGAGCCCTGACCTAAACCCAATTGAGCATCTCTGGAGAGTCCTGAAAATGGCTGTCCACCAACGTTTACCATCCAACCTGAAGGAACTGGAGAGGATCTGAGAGGAAGAATGGCAGAGGATCCCCAAATCTAGTTGTGAAAAACTTGTTGTATCGTTCCCAAGAAGAATCATGGCTGTACTAGCTCAAAAGCGTGCTTCTACTCAATACTGAGCAAAGGGTCTGAATAATTATGATCATGTGATATTTCAGTTTTTCTTTTTTAATAAATTTGCAAAAATGTCTACATTTCTGTTTTTTTTCAGTCAAGATGGGGTACATTAACCCCTTTCTGACATTGGACATACTATCCCGTCTATGTGCCCTGGGACTTAATGCCCATGGACGGGAGAGTACGTCACAGCGATCAGCAGCGCTCAAGGGGGGAGTGCCGCTGACCGCGGCCGGGTGTCAGCTGAATATCACAGCTGACACCCGGCACTATGTGTCAGGGGCAGTCACGGACCAACCCCAGCACGTTAACCCCTGGCACACTGCGATCAAACACGATCGCAGTGTACCTGGGGTTTAGAGAAGCATCGGCAGGGAGGGGGCTCCCTCCGTGCTTCCCTGCGACCCCCAGCGCAGCGCGATGTGCTGCGCTGCTCTGGGGGCCTCCTTCCCTGCAGGTCCCAAGATCCAATGTAGCTGTCGGGGCTTCCACAGTGCCTGCAGAGCGCAGGCATGAGGAAGCCTTGTGCAGCGCCTATCAGATCGCTGATCTGTCACAGCGCTGTGTGACATGTCAGATCAGCAATCTGACACATGACAGTGATGTCCCCCCCGGGACAATGTAATAAAGTTAAAAAAAGTGCAAAAATAATTTATAAAAAATCGCTAAATAAATTAAAAAAAATTATTCCATAATAAATTCATTTTTTGGAAATAAAAAAAAAATCAATAAAAGTGCACATATTTAGTATCGTCGTGTCCGTAACAACCCGCCCTATAAAACTGTCCCACTAGTTAACCCCTTTAGTGAACCCCTTAAAAAATAAAAAACAAAGCAAAAAACAACATTTTATTATCATACCGCCGAACAAAAAGTGCAATAACGCGCGATCAAAAAGATGAATATAAATAACCATGGTACCACTGAAAGCATCATCTTGTCCCGCAAAAAATGAGCTGCCACACAGCATCATCAGTGAAAAAATAAAAAAGTTATAGCTCGCAGAATAAAGCGATGCAAAAATAATTATTTTTTAAAGAAAATTGTTTTTATTGTACAAAAGCGCCAAAACATAAAAAAAGACATAAATGAGGTATCGCTGTAATCGTACTGACCCAAAGAATAAAACCGCCTTATCAATTTTACCACACGCGGAACGGTGTAAACGCACCCCCCAAAATAAATTTATGAAATGCTGGTTTTAGTTCATTCTGTATCCCAAAAATCAGAATAAAAAGCGATCAAAAAATGTCACATGCCTGAAAATGGTACCATTAAAAACATCAACTTGTTCCACAAAAAATAAGACCTCACATGACTCGGTGGGTCAAAATATGGAAAAATTATAGCTCTCAAAATGTGGTGATGCAAAAACTATTTTTACAATAAAAAGCGTCTTTTAGCGTGCGACAGCTGCCAAACATACAATAAAAACCCGCCCTAAAAAGTACATCAAACCTCCCTTTATCACCCCCTTAGTTAGGGAAAAATAATAAAATTAAAAAAATGTATTTATTTCCATTTTCCCATTAGGGCTAGGGTTAAGACTGAGATTAGGGTTAGGGGTCTGTTGGGCTTAGGGTTGGAGTTAGAATTGGGGGATTTCCACTATTTAGGCACATAAGGTGCTCTCCAAATGCAACATGGTGTCTGATCTCAATTCCAGCCAATTCTGCGTTGAAAAAGTCAAACGGTGCTCCTTCCCTTCCAAGCTCTGCCATGCGCCCAAACAGTGTTTTATCCCCACATATGGGGTATCAGCGTACTCAGGACAAATTGCAAAACAACTTCTGGGGTCCAATTTCTCCTGTTACCCTTAGGAATTGGGGGCAAAATATCATTTTTGTGGAAAAAAATGTTTTTTTTATTTTCACGCCCAGGCGTTATAAATTTGTGTGAAGCACTGGGGGGTTCAAAGTGCTCACCATACATCTAGATAAGTTCCTTGAGGGGTCTAGTTTCCAAAATGGGGTCACTTGTTGGGGGTTTAAACAGTTTAGGCACATCAGAGGCTCTCCAAACGCGACATGACACCCGCAGACCATTCCATCAAAATCCGCATTCTAAAACGTCACTACTTCCCTTCCAAGTCCCGATGTGAGCCCATACAGTAGTTTTCTCCTACATATGAGGTATCAGCATACTCAGGACAAATTGCACAATAACTTTTGCGGTCATGTTACCCTTTTAAAAATTAAAATTGAGGGTGAAAAGATCATTTTTGTGGAAAAAATATGATTTTTTTAATTGCATGGCTGTACGTTATAAACTTCTGTGAAGCCCTTGGGGGTTAAAAATTTTCACCACACATCTAGATTACTTCCTTGGGGGGGGGGTCTAGTTTCCAAAATGGGGCCACTTATGGGGGGTTTCCACTGTTTAGGCACATCAGGGGCTCTCCAAACGTGACATGGCGTCGGATCTGAATTCCAGCCAATTTTGCATTGAAAACGTCAAACGGCACTTCTTCCCTTCTGAGCTCTGTCATGTGCCAAAACAGTGGTTACCCCCCACATATCAGGTATCAGCGTACTTAGGACAAATTGCACAATAGCTTTTGCAGTCCAATTTCTCCTGTTACCCTTGGTAAAATAAAAAAAATTGGACCTGAAGTAATTTTTTTGTGAAAAAAAGGTAATGTTCATTTTTTTTTTAAACATTCAAAAAATTCCTGTGACGTACCTGAAGGGTTAATAAACTTCTTGAATGTGGTTTTGAGCACTTTGAGGGATGCAGTTTTTAGAATGGTGTCACTTTTGGGTATTTTCTATCATATAGACCCCTCAAAGTGACTTCAAATGTGATGTGGTCCTTAAAAATAAAATGGTGTTGCAAAAATGAGAAATTGCTGGTCAACTTTTAACCCTCATAACTTCCTAACAAAAAAAATATTGGTTCCAAAATTGTGGTAATGTAAAGTAAACATATGGGAAATGTTATTTATTAAGTTTTTTCTGTGCCATATCTCTGTGATTTAAGGGCATAAAAATTCAAAGTTGGAAAATTGCAAAATTTTCGCCAAATTTCCATTTTTTTCACAAATAAACGCGTTATATCAATGAAATTTTACCACTATCATGAATTACAATATGTCACGAGAAAACAAAGTCAGAATCACTGGGATCCATGGAAGCGTTCCAGAGTTATTACCTCATAAAGGGACTGTGGTAAGAATTGTAAAAATTGGCCCGGTCATGAACGTGCAAACCACCCTTGGGGGTGAAGGGGCTAAGGAGAAAAAAATGGACTTTTTAGAATTTACCAAATGGCTGCAATAAAACATAGAGTGAAAAATTTGATTACTTTCCGTACCCACTGTATCCCTCCTAGCTTTGTGTCATGAGCAACTTTAATCAGTTTACCCTCCATTCCTTAATCAAAATCATTTATAAAGATGTTGAACAACACAGGGGCCAGGACAGAGTCTGTGGTACCCCACTTGAGTCATTCTTCCAACTGGATGTGCAACCATGTATGACCACTCTTTGGGTCCAATCACCAAGGCAGTTAAGAATCCACCTAACAGTTTCCGTGCACATTCAATACTTGGTAATTTTTTTCAATAAGGATGGTATGAGATACAGTACTTTGTCAAATGCTTTGCTGAAGTCATAATACTGTATATCTTCTGTGTATCCCTGATACACCCATACAGTGATTTTGTTATAGAAGCAAATAGTCTGTCCTGACTTATTAGTTACAAACAAATTCTGGCTCCGGTTAATTACTTAATACCCATGAAGGTACATGCATACATGTTAGTTAATAATTTGTTCAAAGATCTTTATTTGTATAGAAGTTAGGCTCACAGGCCTATAGTTCCCTAGGTCCACCTTCTTCCCCTTTTTGAAGCTGGGGATAACATTTGCTCTTCTCCAGTCTTCTAGGACTTCTGTTCTCCAAGACTTTTCAATGATTATGGAGAATGGTTCAATAATTTCCACTGCTGTCTCTTTCAATACCCTAGGATGTAATACATCTGAACCTGGAGACTTGAACTAATTTGTTAGCTAAGTTTCCCTCATAATCTCTGTTTATAGATAGTGTGGATTTGTCTATTGCTTCAATAGTACAATGAAGATCAGTTGATTTTACATTTACTTTCTATGAGAAAACAGAAGCAAAATAGGAATTCAAAAGTTTGTTTTTAATAACATTTTTTTACCACTTCACCATTTTCATCCTATAGCATATTTGATTTTTCTTTTACTTTTGACATACCTCCAAAATCTTTTCTTATTGCTTTTGATGTCTTTTGCAAGCCTTAATTTATTATCAGCTTTATATAATCTGATGTGTGCCCTGCAGGATCTGCAGACAGCATTATATTCTTCTTCAGATATGCCCCCCCTCTTTCCATTTGATAAACATTTCTTTCTTCCTTTTTAGCACGTGTTTTAAGTTCTGTGTTCACCCATCCTGGTTTCCTTAAGTGCTTCCTATTATTCCCTCTTTTAGGGCTTGTTAATGATTGTGCTTTAAAAATCTAATATTTCAAAATTGCCCATCCCGCCTGGATATTTCTGTCCTTAAGGACATCCAGACATTGGTTCCCTCCTTTCCTCTTTCCGAGTGCTTTTAAAAATTTGCCTTTCTGAAATTCAACCTACAAGTTTGAGTCTTCACAGGTCTTTCCTCTAGATATCCAAATTATTATGATGGCATGACCGCTGCCTACAAGAGTCCCAGCCACCCTTACCTCAACAACCATTTCCTCCCTGTTTTATAAGAAATGGATCCAAGGTAACAGATCTCCTTGTTTTTTCCTCTTCCTTTTTGGAAGATAAAGTTGTCAGCAAGAGTGGATATGAATCGATGAATGATATGAAATGTGAGGTTGAACACAAGGTTGCACCCACTGTCAGTGAACAAGTTGTCTAGCTACAGTTCCTTGCAGGCCCCCACAAAGTTAGTGCCGCAGTTGGACATATGTTGTTTGACGGGTTCCTGGATGGAAAAGAATCTTCTGAGGGCATTAATAAAGCATGGATTCAATCACCTCAATGTGAACTGCTCGGATGCAAAGACAGGTGAACATCACAGCCCACCATTTACTGTTTGTGGCTGCACCACAGGTCCTTCTTTTAAGAATCGACCATGGTACAAAGACGTCTAAACTAACGTATGTGAATGGCTGATCTGTACTTAGCTGATCTACTGGGAGAATCGCCATCTGATGGGGTTTCCCTCTTATCCTTTGACAGTTATCAGTTATCACATCTATGAACACTGAGGAGACACATCTCTTCATTACCACAGTCCCCAAGCCAGCTGAACTAATCGCATCTTCAGTAAATTGTCTTCCTTGGTGCTACACTTGTTGTTCACCAACAAAGTAGTGATGTAGTGCTGACTTGGAATTATTGGATTCTGCTCGTTGGATAGATCAGATTTCTCTATACACTCACCCACTCTTAGCAATTTGTGATGATCGACTACTGAGTTCAGTTCAAGCAGTATGCAGATCTTGGACAGACTGGTACCCTTTGTGATGCAGTTAATTTGCATATTGTTACATATAACTGATGATGATCTGTTCAGCATGTTCTGTTCAATGTCAGCGACCACAGGGTGCCCTTTTATACATATGCTAGCCTTGACAATTAGATGATTTGTCACTAGTAAAACAATGAGCAATGTCAATAAGACTAGGTGCGGCCTGCACAATGGATGACAAACTTTTTTGAAGTGCTCAAAGCAATAAGACCTTGACTTCAATTTTGGTTTTTTAGAAGTGTAATAATTAGAGAAGGTTGGTCTGATTTCTTTGTCAGACTGTGGTTTCACAAGCTCTTAGGTGCTGTTGATATCAATTGAGCAAGAATCCTCAATAGAAACTTGGAAGTGATAGCCACATGTTGTCGTTGAGCTTAGATGCAGCTTTGAGTCTGGTTCCTTGGTCAACTGTGTTCAGGTCAGTAGAGGCGTGATGCCACTGCTCAGGAGAAGAAAAGGTTCTGATGTGCTCTACTCTATAGATGTTAAATTGTTTTGTTTGTTTTTTTTATGTAACCAAGCATCATTCTTTCTATATACAGTTGTGGCCAAAAGTATTGACACCCTTGCAATTTTGTCAGATAATACTCAGTTTCTTCCTGAAAATGATTGCAAACACAAATTCTTTGCTATTATTATCTTCATTTAATTTGTCTTAAATGAAAAAACGCAAAAAGAATTGTCCTAAAGCCAAATTGGATATAATTCCACACCAAACATAAGAAAGAGGGTGGACAAAAGTATTGGCACTGTTCAAAAAATCATGTGATGCTTCTCTAATTTGTGTAATTAACAGCACCTGTAACTTACCTGTGGCACCTAACAGGTGTTGGCAATAACTAAATCACACTTGCAGCCAGTTGACATGGATTAAAGTTGACTCAACCTCTGTCCTGTGCCCTTGTGTGTACCACATTGAGCATGGAGAAAAGAAAGAAGACCAAAGAACTGTCTGAGGACTTGAGAAACCAAATTGTGAGGAAGCATGAGCAATCTCAAGGCTACAAGTCCATCTCCAAAGACCTGAATGTTCCTGTGTCTACCGTGCGCAGTGTCATCAAGAAGTTTAAAGCCCATGGCACTGTGGCTAACCTCCCTAGATGTGGAAGGAAAAGAAAAATTGACAAGAGATTTCAACGCAAGATTGTGCAGATGTTGGATAAAAAACCTCGACTAACATCCAAACAAGTTCCAAGCTGCCCTGCAGTCCGAGGGTACAACAGTGTCAACCCGTACTATCCGTCGGCGTCTGAATGAAAAGGGACTGTATGGTAGGAGACCCATGAAGATCCCACTTCTTACCCCGAGACATAAAAAAAGCCAGGCTGGAGTTTGCCAAAACTTACCTGAAAAAGCCTAAAACGTTTTGGAAGAATGTTCTCTTGTCAGATGAGACAAAAGTAGAGCTTTTTGGGCAAAGGCATCAACATAGAGTTTACAGGAGAAAAAAAAAGCATTCAAAGAAAAGAACATGGTCCCTACAGTCACACATGGCGGAGGTTCCCTGATGTTTTGGGGTTGCTTTGCTGCCTCTGGCACTGGACTGCTTGACCGTGTGCATGGCATTATGAAGTCAGAAGACTACCAACAAATTTTGCAGCATAATGTAGGGCCCAGTGTGAGAAAGCTGGATCTCCCTCAGAGGTCATGGGTCTTCCAGCAGGACAATGACCCAAAACACTTCAAAAAGCACTAGAAAATGGTTTGAGAGAAAGCACTGGAGACTTCTAAGGTGGCCAGCAATGAGTCCAGACCTGAATCCCATAGAATACCTGTGGAGAGATCTAAAAATGGCAGTTTGGAGAAGGCACCCTTCAAATATCAGGGACCTGGAGCAATTTGCCAAAGAAGAATGGTCTAAAATTCCAGCAGAGCATTGTAAGAAACTCATTGATGGTTACCGGAAGCGGTTGGTCGCAGTTATTTTGGCTAAAGGTTGTGCAACCAAGTATTAGGCTGAGGGTGCCAATACTTTTGTCTGGCCTATTTTTGGAGTTTCGTGTGAAATGATCAATGTTTTACTTTTTGCTTCATTCTCTTTTGTGTTTTTTCATTTAAGACAAATTAAATGAAGATAATAATACCAAAGAATTTGTGTTTGCAATCATTTTCAGGAAGAAACTGAGTATTATCTGACAGAATTGCAGGGGTGTCAATACTTTTGGCCACAACTGTATATAAATTAATCAATTGCAATGCCTATTTAGTCCCTATTAACTTCAGCAATTTTTTAATTCCTATTGCCAGTACTGCATCACAAAGTTCGAGCCTTGGTTCGGAGTGAGTGTGTGTTTCAGGTTTAGTTTGGCCTTACCGAGGATGAATCCACCATGTACTTTGTTGTCAGCTTCTGAGATTTTCAGATGGGCTACTGCTGGTTTGACACCTGTAGATGCATCACAGAAAATGTGGACTTCCCTTATGATGGCTGAAAGGGACTTTAAGGGGTATCCTTGTGGGACTTGGAGATATTTTAAGACCTTGAGAGGCTTCTCTTCCATGTCTCCCACCTTATTGTTTCTGGGACTGTAACAGAGTGTCCCAATCTATGTTTTCAGCAGTAAACTGTCTCAGCAGTATCTTGCATTGAATGGTCATGTGTGCTATGAACACAAGAGGATCATAGATGCTATTTACAACAGATAATACTCCTTGTTTTGTGAAGGTTTTAACGCAGGCTGACACTTGGAATGTGAACATCTTCTGTTTATTGTCCCACAGCAGAACAAGGCTGCATTGAATGGGAGGAAAATCAGAAACCAGATCAAGGTCCTTTAAGCTCCTTGCATGCTCCAGTCCTCAGATGAAAATGGTTTCACTACATCCTAAATGTTGGAGATGATCTTTTTGAAGTCTGAGGTTTTCTGCAGACAGCAATTGCTGTGTTCTAGAGCAGGGTTCCCCAACTCCAGTCCTCAAGGCCCACCAACAGGTCATGTTTTCTGGATTTCCTTAGTATTGCCCAGAGGTGATAATTGCATCACCTGTTCAATAGAAGGGAAATCCAGAAAACATGACCTGTTGGTGGGCCTTGAGGACTGGAGTTGGGGAACTCTGTTCTAGAGAGCAGATCAATTGCCTCTTCACTTGTGGGCAAAGACTTAAGTCAAACATCTACATAGAAGTTCTTCTCCACAAATGGATGAGCATCATATCTGTACTCTTTCACCTTCCTAAGCTGTCTGTCTCAGTCCATAGAGGGTCACAGCAGGTGAGGGGCTGTTGCCAAAGACATGTACTTTCATCAGGTAATCTATGACCTTATTGTGGATGTCATTGGCCTTGTGTCATAGTGGTGCGTCCTCACTCACCAGGGCCGTGGGGTACTCGGTACCTGGCCGGTTTATCTTCTCAATGGGGGGTTGTCACGTCAGCAGTGACCCGGTCCGTGGCCCTGGGGCTTCATTGCAAAGGGGGTTGTTTCAGTGTGCTTATGGTGGTGAAAGTTTATAAGTGATTTGTGACGCCACCTGTGGTGTTCGGCAATAGAGATGTAAGCCGACACTGCAGACAGATCCTCTGGGACAGATGATGTGGTGCAGCAGTGATGTTATAGCCCTCCACAGGCAGGACTGTAGTCCCAGGGCAGTGTAGGTGAAGTGACACTTAGGTGGTGTAGTGTCAGGCGCAAGGGATGTAGCAGTGCTGGGCAGGTTGGCGCCGGAATAAGTGGAGGGCACCAGGACGTGCAGTTCCAAAGCTTTACTCACAGTCTGTTGCAGGTACAGGTGCCCACATCCATGCCGTGTCCTATTAGACTGTTGTTTAGGCTATGCCCAGTGAGGAGCAGGTTATTGAGAGTTGCCTTCATACTGAGCACTGGAGTCAAACACCACTCTGATTTGGTTAAGTTTGCAAGGGTAAGACGCCAAATGATCGACAGTACCAGCATTCTTCTCCTTCCTTTAGTGGTGATGCAAGCTCTGCATGACCTCTGTCAAGCATACTCTGCATGAAGTCGATGAAATATTTCTCTATTTTCTGGTTCCTTTTTAGGGTATGTTTTAAAGATGTAAACCTAGCAGTTGCTTGCTACAGATTGTTAGGAAAATTATTTGTCCCCCTCTTGCCAAATTGCTGTCTTCTGTTTTAGTGTTATGCGTCGGATTTCTGTCGCTGCACAGCGAGAATCCCGAGACTTACTTCCAGCGGTCTCCCATTCCTCTCCAGCCGCAGAGGAGGTTGCTCAGCAAACTCGCCAGTCCAGGCGCTCTGCCAAGACCAGCTCCATGGGTTTGCTTGCTGCTGCCACCTCTGGCACAGCTATGGCAATACATGCTGCTCAGCAGCGAGATTCTCCAGGGACTAAGTCCCCATGTCGGGCCACTGAGCATGCCCGTGGAGTGATCTCCCATTGGAGATCGAAGGTCACGTGCTCAGGTCCTGCTCCTGTTCAGATTGGCCCATCCAAGAAGCCAAGAAGGTCCCGGATGCTCACGGCTATAAAAGGTTTGCATGGCCGCTCGGCCTTGCGCTAGGATAGACTGTATTTACAGACTATGTGGAGTGAGTGATATATGCACGTATGAATGTCTCTGGTGAATGACTCACTAAGAAACCCCTACCCTTGGTATGCATGCGCTGTGCAGCCTAGCCTGCTAGCGCCCAGGCTTAGGTGTAAGTAGGTCAGAGGTTGAGTCAGGCATCAGTCCTCTCCAGTGACTCGGCACGCTTCCGTGCACGTGCTCCACACTCCATAGCCAGCGTCTATAGAGGCGCTCGCGGCAGCGACGCTGCACGCTCAGTGGGCCTAGAGGGACTCTAACCCCGTGTCTTTGGGGTAGAGTTCTGTGGCCATACACTGTGCGCTCTTTTGGCCGGGCTCTGTGAGCTAAACAGGCTCCGGCATCTACTTTCAGCGGTTGTGCGGCTCTGAGCATTAACAGAGTTCGCTCCTGTTCACATTGGGTGACGTAACTCACTTGACTGTTTTCACACCGCTTAATTCTTACACCATTAACTAGCAGCAGTGTACCACCACTGCACGGTGGACCCCGGGCTGCAAACGCACCTACTAGTATTTTATAATTTGGTGCGTTCTGCCAGCCCTAACATTTAGAATCCAACACCATTGACCCGAGGTCGTCATCACAGGACAGGAACACGTTCACCTTGTCAGGGAGTTCTTGTTGCCACTTTCTCTCAGCTTCTCTTTCACCCAGTAATTATGTGGGCATGTCTGAAAATAAGTGCTTTGACCATTTGGCAAGATATGAGTCTTACATGAGCAAATATTTGTAGGCCTCTTAATCTTACCTATGATTACCCAGCCTAGATCAAGGCGTTGGGCAAATAAAATATCATGTGGTCTCTTGACTTGATGACGTACCATGTACGACTTGTCCCAACAACCTTCTACACAGACTTCTGTAAATTAAGAAAATACTGTGTTAGGACTCACTGCTTAATCTGCATCCTCCTTGCCATGACTTGTGGTGGGAAAGAGAGGTGTAAGCGGTGCAAAGTTAGGTTGGGATGGATGGAGCACTTATACGTGTTCCTCTCGGTCACACTTCAAACACTTAAAGGGAATCTGTCACCTCCCTGAGATATATATGGTCTATTAATACGGGCATACAGGTGATGGAAATATTAAACAAGTCCTACCTGTATGCCTCATATTGGTGGTCTTGTTGATAAATGTTTTGTTCTTTCTGTATGTTAATGATTTCTTCCAGGCTCCAGGGCATATGGTGCCTGGAAAAAATCATTGCCTCAAGTCTTCATTATAATATTACCTCCCCCTCCCATGCAAGTCAGTTGTGGCACTGGAATTCCATGCCTGCGCCATGCACTCACTCAAAATTACATACCTCTTCCTCCCTTCTATGGGCACTGCATTCGGGGATCTTCTGCTCAGGCAGCAGCGAGTCATGTGACCTCCGGTGTGCACAACGATAAGGAGCTCTTCCCACTTCCTCACTGCATAGTCATCGCTAGGAACCATGGCTGGGTAACATGGCTTATATGGGAAGTTAGGTGGTGTTTATTTTAGGCACAACTTGGATGCATATGTTGTACACTGCGTGCACTGTATTAGCTACCACCCATATGAGAGATGATATTTGGTGACATCAGCCAAGGGTTACCATAGGCCTTTACTTTATGCTGTCTGCTATTTTATGTATTACATTCATTTATTTATACAGCAACTTTTGTACAGATGAACTGTGCATAATGCACTTTGATTACAGAGACTACAGTGAGGGTCTTTTAAGGTACACTATCTGGTATTGTAGTACTCTGTCACTGCTATTTACTGACCCTTATGATATTAGTGATATATGCTGCTGCAGGCCTTTTTTTGTGGACCCTTTTTCCATTTTGAGGCTATATTTAACCCTTGTTTTTGTATAGGCCAAGTGTTTCTTAGTAGGCTATATGTTTTAGTCGTTCACTTGCTTGTAAACTTATACTCTGCATGGCTATTTGTATACATATTTACCTTGTGAGTCATATTGGACATGAGTCTCTTTTAATGCTTTTATTCTGTGTGCCATTTGTGCAGTAATAAAGGATATATTATTTTATGGCTAAACTTCATGTGTCTTGTTTGATAAATTGGAGCTCTAATAGTACGTCACTGAGCTCTTGAAATTTTTAACTGTCCTTACTGGATAGTTTTGGAAAATCCTATAGTTTGAACAGTGCATTGTTATGGCTTCAGGAGTGCCAAAGCTTTGTTCAATTGTCTCTCATGCATCTGTGGCGCCCCCAGGAGTATGGTCGCCACAGTGGCATTACCTTCCTCCTAGTGAGTGTGATGTCATGCTTGGAAGCAATGAAGTGTCTCTATCAGGTAAATCAACACACAGCACAGTTCCCACTCCAGGCCAGCAGAAGGAGCTCTGAACCAAAACTGGGGGAAGAGCTGCTCTCTGGGGGCCAGGAAGGGGAAATTAGTTAGTTCGTATGAGGAGGGAAACGTGTGTAGACGTGAGGAGAGGAGCTGGAAGATTGAGCAGAGTTCAGGCTCACTTCTATCTGCAGCGCATGATCTGGAGCCCGGTCTCCAAAGTTGTACGGATACTGATGTTCCTGCAGCAGAAACCAGAGGAATACGAAGCTGTAAATGCTCTGCTCTCACATAAGACTCGGAGGCACAACAGCAACGTGTGAGCCAGAAGAAGAAGGCTACAGCTGTCTGCCATATGAGGGAGTTCTAAAAGAGAACAAGCAAGTGGAACTTCAGTGTAACACAGTACTGCAAGTACCTCATATAAGCGCTAGAAAGTAGACTAAACAACCCATCTGCATAGAGAGATTCCTAAGCTGCTTCCAAGCTGGCCAGCCTTTGTTCCATCTGTAATCAGGATCCTGGACTGCACTTGCAAAGCAAAGTAAAGGTAAAGTAAATTGCACCCTGTTGTGTCATTGCCTTCTTTCTGCAACCCCTTCAGCACTGCTACATCTCTGTGCCTCACACTGCACCCTCTTCCTCAACACCTATTACCACTGCCCTGGAACCACCGCTCCACCTGTGGGGAGCTATTACACCTTGCTGCCTTATACCATCTGCCCCAGAGGATCTGTCTGCAGGGTCAGCTTAACCCATTCATTGCCGATCACCACAGGTGGCGTCACATATCATCCACTTATAAACTTTAACCAGCCACTCTAAACCCCTTTTACATGGACGCCCAGGGCCACGGACTGGGTCATCGCTACTGTGACACTTCCCTCTGAGATACCGGCCTGGTACCGAGTACCCCACTGCCCTGGCAGGCGATCCATTTTGGCATCACGAACAGGATTTACGGAGCCCAGACTCCCCGGGTCCTGTGTGCCAGAGACTGTGTGGTGTGCCATAGACTATCTGTGCAATTGCCGCCATTACCCCGCCGATTGGCGCACAGGGGAAGCCAAAGGGGCAGGCCGTCGTGGGCGGAGCCAGCCGAAAAGCGTGAAAAAGTGAAGTGCTGCGCGGGAAGAGGCCAGTGCGCGGGAAGTGAGAAGCTGAGGCCTGCAGTCCTGGCGTCGCCCAATCATCCAGCCTGCAGAGCGGCAGCCGGTAAGCCAGCGCAACACAGGGCCTGGCCAACGTTCACTAGGGGGGAGGAGAATGTCTGAGGCAAGAGTAGATGCAGCGGTGGACGCCACCGCACCCCCCACAGCGCCGCAAGATGCAGGGGCCAGAACAGCTGCGGCTCCAATGGCACCGCAGAATCCAGCAGCCAGCGCTGCCTCCAGAGCACGGCAAGAATCAGCGTCCACCGCAGCAGTCCCCATAATGCCGCTGTCCATGCCCTATATACCGGGAGCAGCCTGGCTACCGCAGTACTCAGGGGAGTCACATACCCTGAGTGAATTTAAAGAGAGACTGTGCAGTTTGTTTTAGGTGTATCCTCTGTCTGAAAACCAAAAATTGAACATCCTTGGGCAGCTAACTGGTGCAGCGCAAAGGGAAGTAAAAGCCTGGCAGGACACTGATAAAGAGACTGTTATAAAGATTCTCGCTAAGAAGCACCTTTGACACTCGCCCTGCAGCTGAAATAAAAATGACATTCTTTGGGTGTAAGCAGAGAGCGCAGGACAGTATACGGGACTATGCTCTTAACCTGCAGGAGGCGCTGCGAGCCATAAAGCAGATTGACCCCGACAGTGTGAAAGATGGAGACAGACTGTTAAAGGAGCAATTTATTGAGGGACTCCTATCCAGTACCCACAGAGCACAGCTGCGCATCATAGCCCTACAAAACCCTGACCTAGACTTTGCAGACTTTAAAGACAGGGCTATCCGGGTGCTGCATGAACCAAATGGCAGCCATCCAGCGCCCCCTAGGCACCCAGCGATCACATACCACAAAGAAGCAGCATCTTCCCCTCCCAGCCCTGTGGAGGCTGATGCACAGACTCTGGATAATGATCCATCTACAGAACTGCGCCTTCAGGTCCAAGAGCTGGCCAAAAGTATGGCTGCACTTGCCAAAACTGTGCAGTCCATGCAGGTGTCCTCAAAGGAGAAGATCCAGCTGGCCTCCAGTTCAGAGGATGTCCCGTGGCTATGGAAGAAGAGGATCCCGTCACGCCGAGGGAGAGACAACGATCGCTACGACCAGGACAGACGTCCCATCTGTCGTCGCTGCTGCAAGGCAGGCCACATCGCAAGATTCTGCCATCCTGGGGCAGAGGGTCAACCCCCAGGAGTAGGACCACAAGACCCAAAGAACTGGCGAGCCAATTATGTTGGAGGGCGACTGGTCCTCCCAGTGGTGATTGACGGCATCCCCATGAACGCTTTGCTGGACAATGGCTCTCAGGTGACAACTATGCCATATATCCTTTACAAGCGGTATTGGGCTGACTCTGAACTTAGCCGTTGCCCAAGTGATGAACTGACAGTAGTTGCCAGCAATAGTCAGTCTTTGCCGCAAGTAGGATATAAAAAGATTACCATTAAAGTGGGGCAAGTAGAGTTAAAATCTCAAGGTCTGATAGTTGTAGACATTGATCGACGAGAATGTAACCCAATGATGACTTTAGGTACTAATGTGATTGACAATTGTCTTGCCGAGGTTATTGTCATGTTGCAACAGGTAGCCGAGACTGCTGGTTCCAGTGAACAACGAGTCCTGCAGAAGGAGATCAAGTCCCTGATGCAAAGACAGCAGGTAGAACTGTCTGGTGGAAAAATTGGCAGCGTCAGAGTGAGTGATCCTTTCCCCATTGCGATACCCCCCAGATGTGAAATGTTAATTTGGTGTCGGGCAGCCATAGGCCTCAGAGGAAAAGATTACCAAGCATTGGTAGAGCAGGTGTACTCTGACAGCCGGCCCACTGTCCTGACAGCCAGAGGGGTAGTTGATGCCTGCAAAGGGAGAGTACCTGTATGCCTCTTGAATTGTGGGGAAGAGGAGGCCACAATACCTCGGTATGCCACAGTTGCTAAGCTGCTTACTGTCAGTAACAATGCAATACGGGCAGCAGAGCCCTTGATCTCATCCAACCAGGTGGAGGACAATGGCTCTGTAAAGCAGCTGGAGGAGTGGTGTCAGCAGCTGCAGGTGGCAACTGACTCCACCCCTTCATACCAAAAGAATGGGGTTTACCGAGTGACTCAGGAGTATGAACGGGTATTCAGTAAACACCCTCTAGACTTTGGGAAGGTAAAAGGGGTTCAACACCATATCCCCACTCGAGATCATCCACCCATTAAAGAAAGGTACCGGTCTATACCCCCAACACAATATCAATGTGCCAAAAGTATGTTGCGGGAAATGAAGGAGGCTGGGGTGATCAGAGACAGTTGTAGCCCCTGGGCACCTCCAATAGTCTTTGTGAAAAAGAAAGATGGTACCATGAGAATTTGTGTTGATTACCGAAAAATTAACAGCATTACACATAAGGATGCCTACCCATTACCCAGAATTGAGGAGTCATTAGCCGCACTTAAAACTGCTAATTATTTTTCCACCTTAGATCTCACTAGTGGGTATTGGCAGGTTCCTGTGGAAGAGACAGACAAGGAGAAAACAGCGTTTACCACCCCAATGGGTCTCAGCGAGTTCAACTACATGCCGTTCGGGCTCTGCACCGCCCAGGGACATTTCAACGGCTAATGGAGTGCTGTCTTGGACACAAGAACTTCGAGACAGTTCTGTTATACCTTGATGATATCATTGTTTTCTCCAAGACTTATGAAGACCATCTGAAGCACCTGGCTGAAGTGTTTGAAGCCTTGTCCAACTTTGGCCTGAAAGTGAAGCCATCCAAGTGCCACCTCCTGAAGTCCAAGGTACAGTACCTCGGTCATGTAGTGAGTGCAGAAGGTGTGGCTCCAGATCCTGACAAAGTCACTGTCATCCGGGACTGGCAGAAGCCCAGCAACCTCCATGAGGTACGTCAATTCCTCGGGTTGGTAGGCTACTACCGAAGGTTCATGAAAGGCTTCACTGAGGTAGCCATGCCTATGCAAAATCTTCTGGTGGGCCAGCCCAAGAAAGCCAGAAAGAAGAGTCCTACATTTGAATGGAATGAGGAACTTGAGAGGTCCTTCACTCGACTGAAGATGGCTCTCACAGGAGATGAAGTTCTAGCCTACCCAGATTATGACCAACCATTTGTTCTGTGTACTGATGCCAGCAACGTGGGACTGGGAGCAGTACTGTCACAGGTGCAGAATGGCAAAGAAAGAGTGATCTCCTACGCCAGCAGGAAGCTTCGTCCCACGGAAAGGAACCCTGACAACTACAGTTCCTTCAAACTGGAGTTCCTCGCCATAGTCTGGGCTGTGACTGAACGATTCAAGCATTACCTAGCTTCAGCCAAGTTTACCATCTTCACGGACAACAACTCGTTGACTCACTTGGAAACTGCCAAACTAGGTGCACTGGAGCAGCGATGGATGGCCCAGCTGTCTAACTATGAATTTACCATCAAGTACTGAGCGGGACACAAGAATACCAATGCTGATGCGCTGTCCACAATTCCTAATCTGCCAGATGCAGGAGAAGACCCTGAGGCACTCGAAGAAATAGAGTTACCTGCCTTCCACCGGCCAATTGCGGCCCAACGTGCCCAAGGAGTGAGAAACAGATGGTCTGTCATGAAAGAGGCCACCCTAAATCCATTGCCTCATCATGACTGGGCAGAAACGCAGGATAGCTACCCCGCAGTCCGCCTGGTAAAGGAGCTACTGTCACAAGCTGACTCACGCCCAGATCCAGATTCTCCTAAAGAAACCCAGCAGTTGTGGAAGGAAAGAGGCCGGCTGTTCATCTATGAGGGAAAGCTGTGTCGGAGGAGTATAAATGCCTGCACTCATGAGCTGGTCTGGCAAGTGGTAGTCCCAAAGAGGGAGGCATCAATGGTCTTGGAAGCATACCACAATGGGGCTGGACACTTCGGATGGAAGAAGTTGGAGGCCTTGCTCCGGGAGAGATTCTACTGGGCTGGTATGAGGAAAGCCATTGAAAATTGGTGCCGGGAGTGTGGACAATGTAACCTGCGCAGGAAGGACCGTAATAGCCAGCGAGCTCCTTTGCAGCCAATAATAACCAAACAACCACTTGAGTTGGTCGCCAAGTTGTGAAGTTGGTCCCAAGTCGTTCAGGCTACGTTTATGCTCTTACCATCGTTGACCACTACTCGAGATTCCTGGTAGTCCTGCCTGTCAAGGATCAAACAGCCAAGACAGCAGCCAGAGCATTCCAACAGCACTTTTGTCGACCACACGGATATCCCGAGCGAGTGCTTACAGATCAAGGTCCAGCCTTTGAGGCAGAAGTGTTCCAGGAATTCTGTAATTTGTACGGTTGCAAAAAGATCAGGACAACACCGTACCATCCACAGACCAATGGCATGTGTGAAAAGATGAATCAGGTGGTGATCGACCTACTGAAGACCTTGCCTTTGGAAGAGAGGAATCTGTGGCCAGAAAAGTTGCCAGATCTGGTAGACCTCTACAATCACATTCCTGTGAATTCCACCAACTGCACTCCAGCCTACCTAATGAGAGCAAGGCCTGGCAAGCTGTCTATTGATTTGGATATGGGAGTCCTGACACCTGAGGTAACATCACCAGATGCTGACTGGGATACAGAACGGCAGCAGCAGTACCGTAGAGTACAAGAGTGCGTAGAAAAGAGTCTAGCTCAGGCGAGACAAAAACAAGAAAAGAACTACCATCAACATGCACCTGCAGTTCCCTTGTCACCAGGAGAACAAGTCCTAAAGAGAAAAAGGAGGATGCATAAATTGGATGACCAATGGGAAGCTGAACCCTACACCGTCTTACCATCAAACTTCGACAACACCAAAGTGTGCCTTATCAGTAAGGATGGAGGAGAAACCTCATCAGCAGTATCGAGGGATCATCTGAAACTGTGCCCTGACCAGCTAAAGGAAAGAATGGAAGAACAAAACAACCTTCAACCCATAGAAGAAGAAGAAAAGGTCAACACTGTACTCAGAGGATTTCCTGCAAACTGGACAAGAATGGATTAAGTCATCGTAGTTCCTGTCCTAATCTTTCCCCAGCCTACTGCAACTGAAGTAGCAGAGACTCAAGAGAACCCTGAAAATCAGGAAGTTCAGGCAGCGGATGCCACACCAGCAGTGGAGCCAGAGAATCCTCGCCCTGCCAGTGGTGAATCTGTCATGCCCACAGTGAGTCTAAGAGTTCGTAGACGGCTACTTCCCGGTTTACCAACAGCAGTAACAGGCCCACTAAACCTAGATAGGCCATTAGAAGCACCCATGCTACGCAGATCTACCCGTAGTACAAAAGGCGAGATCCCAGTTAGATATAGAGATTAAAGTGCAAATAGAAAATGTAAACTGTACATGTAAATATGCAACTTTTCAAGTTTATGTGCCTACAGAGACTCTGTAAGACCTTTTGAACAATCTCAGTTTGTTTTGATGGACAATTGGGCCACAGGACTATGTGTGGTTAAAACTCTACTTGTATATAGTTACCACTTGCTCAGGAAAGGGACCATGGACATTGATGCATGGACTAATCGTCATCAGGACTATGTTTGAGCTTTGGTTTTTGTAATTTTTCATTTTTGAAATCTTGTAACAGTTACAATTGTTCATGTGTTAATATATTCTGCATGTTTTCTTCAGGCCGGGAGTACTGAATTGCACTAGGGGAGAATGTGGCGCCCTCAGGAGTATGGTCGCCACAGTGGCATTACCTTCCTCCTAGGGAGTGTGATGTCATGCTTGGAAGCAATGAAGGGTCTCTCTATCAGGTAAATCAACACACAGCACAGTTACCACTCCAGGCCAGCAGAGGGAGCTCTGAACCAAAACTGGGGGAAGAGCTGCTCTCTGGGGGCCAGGAAGGGGAAATTAGTTAGTTCGTATGGGGAGGGAAACGTGTGTAGATGTGAGGAGAGGAGCTGGAAGATTGAGCAGAGTTCAGGCTCACTTCTAGCTGCAGCGCATGATCTGGAGCCCGGTCTCCAAGGTTGTACGGATACTGATGTTCCTGCAGCAGAAACCGGAGGAATACGAAGCTGTAAATGCTATGTTCCCACATAAGACTCGGAGGCACAACTGCAACGTGTGAGCCAGAAGAAGAAGGCTACAGCTGTCTGCCATACGAGGGAGTTCTAAAAGAGAACAAGCAAGTGGAACTTCAGTGTAACACAGTACTGTAGGTACCTCATATAAGCGCTAGAAAGGAGACTACACAACCCATCTGCTTAGAGAGATTCCTAAGTTGCTTCCAAGCTGGCCAGCCTCTGTTCCAGCTGTTATCTGGATCCTGGACTGCACTTGCAAAGTAAAGGTAAAGGAAATTTCTCCCTGTTGTGTCATTGCCTTCTTTCTGCAACCCCTTCAGCACTGCTACATCTCTGTGCCTCACACTGCACCCTCTTCCTCAACACCTATTACCACTGCCCTGGGACCACCGCTCCACCTGTGGGGAGCTATTACATCTTGCTGCCTTATACCATCTGCCCCAGAGGATCTGTATGCAGTGTTAGCTTAACCCATTCTTTGCCGATCACCACAAGTGGCATCACGCATCATCCACTTATAAACTTTAACCAGCCACTCTTAACCCCTTTTACATGGATGCCCAGGGTCACGGACTGGGTCACCGCTACTGTGACACTTCCCTCTGAGATACCGGCCCGGTACCGAGTACCCCACTGCCCTGGCGGGCGATCTACATCCATGACACCAGTCGCTGGATTATGGATGTGGCCATATCTGAGTCTCTTGACCCACTCTGTGGATAGTGGCCTGAGCAACCTGATCAACAGATCTATCTCTTCAGCAGCAGTGATGTTGTAGGAGAGGACTCCGCCAATTACCCGGGCCGGAACCGAGGGGACCTTCTTCCAGGTTCCTGCGGTATCTGATTCCAGGGAGCAGAGTTAGGGGATGGACTGCTGAGACTGACAGGGCAGTTGGGGAGGAGTCCAGAGAAGAGGGGTGGAGAGGGCCAGACTGTGTGAGTCAGTAGAATGAGGGAGGAGGTGGAGTCTTGGGGAGGGCCAGAGAGTGAGAGCCACGAGCAGCTTCCAGAGAGGAGGACAGCGACAGGATGGAGACTCTCGGTGGACCACAGGGAGATGGCGCCGAGCTTACCGACAAAAGAAGACTGCTGCCTCACTCCAGCTCTCGGCTGTGGCCTCCTCGCTGCTGCCCGCAGCCACCGCTGCTTCACTCCTGACCACGGCGGTGTATCCTCCTTTGCCGCCCGCAGCTGCCACGGCCCCACTCCAGTCCACGGTAGAGACTGGGCCTGTGCCCGCTGCGGATCCTCCAGTGCGGCCTCAGACTACGCCTGTGGCCTATCAACCACCACTTATCACTGCCGCTGCCAGTCCCTGTCAGGCAGTTGTAGCCTCCACTCCCACTCCCAGGCGGTATCCCACTGCCTCCGCTGGGGGACATCCCGCCAAATAACTCTCCGTGGGCCTGTTGTGCCCCTACTCCTCCTGGGCGTCGGAACGCCCGAAGACTACGCCAGATCTTCACCGGCTGGGCCCAGTGGCTGCATTGCAGACACACCGTGGAACAGAACGCCGAGGGACGTCAGGACGGATAAGTGATACATATTGACTAAGGACCCGTAGTCTGCCATTCCGTGGTCAAATAGTGACTGGTCTTTGCCTGATTAGTCATGTTCTGCCAATCCTTGTTTATGTGTATTGACTCCCTGTGAGGACAACTACTGTTATTCTGTTGGTTGCGTAACAATAGCCCTAACGGCATTTATCTATAAAAGTTAACGTTTAAAGTCATTTCTGTCTCGCATCTCGTCACTGCATCCTGTGTACCTGCTATTACCACATTTGGCGTAGTCGGCAGGATGCAGTCTCCGAGTGCGGACAGTGGCACCCCAGGCCAGAGCGGGTCCATAGACACAGTAAGCAACCAGGGACCCCAGTCCAGCATTTCTCTGGGGGCTATGCTAAACAACCTGCCTAGGTTCTCAGGCTCCAACACCATGCTGTGGAGCTCGGCAGAGCGAATGCGAGGCCTCTTCCGAATGCATCCGAAGACCCCTGACCTGGAAGCTGAGGTAGCTCTCATGGCATTAGAAGGGGAGGCCCGGGATTCAGTAATGTTGAGGCCCCTGGGACACCGCAACACATTTGCTAGGGTCTTGTGGATACTGGAAGAGACCCATGGGGATCCGACAGATGTGGGAGAGTTGAGGACCCAGTTGTTCAGTCGAATGCAGGGAGAGGGGGAGACGATCACCCAGTATATGAATGTCCTCCAAGAGTTATACACGGCCATCGAGCGGAAGGACGGCGTAGGGGTAGGACCCATCGACATTAACCTATGCGACTTGTTAGTGACTGGACTCCGAGACTCATTGATAAAGCAGGCACTACTGGATCAGGTCCGAGTGAATCCACATTTAGCTTTCTCTGAGGTGGGGAGTCAGGCGTGTGCACGAGAGCAGGAGCAGGGAATGACGCTCCCTGTGGGGAAGGTCCGGAGTGTGGAGGCCGCTGTGACTGCTGTCGGAGAGCCCCAATGGATAGAAGAGATGAAACAAGAGCTGAAGAACATCAGGGGCGAGTTGGCCGAAGTGAAGAGAAGAACCGAGGTCACATCTGGGAGGTCTAGTTTAAATCCCGGGCCCTGGGGGCCTCGCAATGCTCAGAGCGGCCAGCCCTCACAGCCCCAGTGCTATGAGTGCAGGGAGCTGGGCCACTTCGCACGAGTGTCCACGGCGTGGGAGGCGCCCACCCCAGCCACCGCTAAACTAGAGGGCTCCGGGCTGGGGTGACGCCGCTCGGAGCCAGAAGCCATGACATGGGGTGGTGGAAGTCCCAAAGATCTGGTCGCAAAGTGTCCGGTGGTATGGGCAGAAGTCGAGGGCCGTGCCATACGGTGCCTAGTGGACACGGGGTCGCAAATAACGACCATGCCTGCAACTTACTTTCGGAAGCATTTCCCTGAGGCAGTGAGTCCCCAGTGGGGACCTATGATAAAACTGGTAGCCGCCAATCAATTACCGGTTCCTGTCGCTGGGGTGGTTTGGGTGCAGATGACGCTGTGTGGCAAATCCCTCGGACGCCGGGGAGTGGTCCTGACTCATGGAGAAACCAATGACAAACATCCAGTTATCCTGGGCATGAACATCCTGCGGGAGTTTGGCAATTTACTCCTCAATGACCCCACGCAAGAGACTCTGAACCAGTGGGGTTCCTGCACGGCCCAAGGGCAGGCCTTCCAGCAGTTGGTGCGGGAGGCGCTAGTTTTCCAGGACTGCCAGGAGGGCGAGGCACTGGGCAAAGACATTGCGCCAGCGGCTCCCCCGCTCATACTGCCCCCTGGGCAGACAGTGGTGGCCCTGCCCATCCGGACCCCGGTGCCGTTGGAGGGCGTGGAGATGCAGGTGGAGCCATGCTACTCGGAATGCCTGCCTCCTGGCATACTGGTGGCCCGCTCCCTGGCCACTGTGGGGAGAGGGACCGTCCTGGTGCGCTGTGTCAGCCTAGAAGACCAAGACATCGTCTTAGGGCCCCGGGTTGAGATGGCCAAGCTGGAGAGGCTGTTGGAAGAGGTGCTGCCAGCCCCTATGGTCCAATCGAAGGTGCAACCCGAGGACCCTTGGGCAGTGACTATTTGAACTCTGGAGGCTGCCGAGTCCTCGACTCAGGAAAAGGGTCGAAATATCCTGGAAAGAATGCGGGCTGAACTCTCTGGCCTGGCTCCCGCCCAACTTCTCCAGGTAGAAACACTACTAAGACAGTATCACGGGGTATTCGCTAGCTACGAGGATGATTTTGGATGCACCACAGCCATCACGCACGGAATTCCCACGGCAGGAACGGCCCCCATACGGGAACGATACAGACAAATTCCCCCACAACTATACCAGGAGGTAAAAACTTTACTTGCCCAAATGCTGCGGAAGGGGGTCATACGAGAGAGCCAGAGTCCCTGGGCTGCTCCCATCGTGTTGGTCCACAAAAAGAATGGCACCCTGCGGTTCTGCGTGGACTATAGAAAGCTGAATGCCTGTGCCATCAAAGAAACCTACCCGTTGCCTCGTATAGAAGAATCCCTGTCCGCCTTGGGGAAGGAGAAGTACTTTTCAACATTAGATCTGGCCAGCGGATATTGGCAGGTGCTGATGTCGGAAGAAAACAGGGCTAAGACGGTGTTCATTCTTCCTATGGGACTGTTCGAGTTCAATCAAATGCCGTTCGGGCTGGCCAATGACCCAGGGACCTTTCAGCGGCTGATGGAGCGGTGTCTGGGGATCTCAACTTCGAGGCCACGCTGATATACCTGGATGACATAATCATTATGGCCGCCACGTTTGAGGACCACCTGCGGCGGTTGGGGCAGGTGCTCGGCCGGCTGCAGAAGTATGGGTTGAAGGTGAAGTCCCAGAAATGCCACCTGTTTCGCACCCAGATTGAATACAGTATCTGGGGCATATCGTCTCTGCAGATGGTGTTAGACCGTCCCTGGAAAAGGTTGCTACCATTCAGGGATGGCCTACCCCCGAGACGATAAAAGACGTGCAGGCCTTCCTGGGGCTGGCTGGATACTATCGTCGTTTCGTAATGAATTTTGCACGACAGGCCCAAGCCCTGCAGGACCTGCTAAAGGGGGCTCCTGCTGGGGCAAATTGACGGAAAATCTAATAGCAACAACCGCAAGAAGAGGCCTTCCAAGACCTTAAGGCTGCACTCTCGGGTGCCCCAGTGTTAGCTTATGCAGATTTCTCTCAAGCGTTCATACTACACACAGACGGGAGCCTCCACGGGCTAGGGGCTGTGTTGTCAAAAGTTCAGGACGGCCGGGAGAGCGTGATCGCGTATGGTATCCAATCACTTCATGACTCCGAGCGAAACCCTGACAATTACAGCTCCTTTAAGCTCGAGCTCCTCACGGTAGTGTGGGCCATGACGGAGCGGTTCGCAGAGTACATGGCGGGCCCCGAAGTGGTGGTGCGGACCGACAACAACCCGCTGGCCCACCAGGAAAATGCCAAATTGGGGGCTCTGGAGCAGCGATGGGTGGCCCGGATGGCCAAGTTCAACTACAAGATCATCTGCAAAAGAGGAGCAGAAAATGTGCACGTGGATGCCCTCTCCAGGATCCGGCACACAACACCAGGGAAAAGTCGAGACGACGAATCAGAAGGAGAAGAGACACCGTATCCCCTCACCGCCGCCATGATCATGGCTGCCACACTAGAAGGACCCCCAAGGGGTGTGCTGGAGCAATCACGTGACAGATGGATCCAACAGCAGCAAGAAGATGAAGAAATTGGGCTCCTATGCCGATGGGTGACCACCGGCAGACTACCCACTGACGCCCAGAGACAGACATCATCTCAGGATATGTTGCTGATGCTACGCCAATGGGAGAAACTAGTCATCAAGAAAGGACTGTTGTATCATAAGACAGTATCACGGGCGACGTCTGCAACAACTTGGCAGGTAGTCGTACCCAGAGCCCAACTCAGTGAACTGGCACGGGAAGCCCACGAAAAGGGGGCTCACTTCGGAGTCCAGAAAACCTTGCAATGGTTGCAGCAGATAGTTTACCATCCGCACTTGCACGCTGCTGTGGAAGAAACTTGCCGGGCCTGCCGCCTATGCGAACTAGCTAAACCACCCGCACAATGGGCCCCGATGCAAACGATAGTGACATCAGCACCCCTCGAGCTCTTGACGGTGGACTAAGTGACCATTGGCCTTGCATACCAGAGGTATGAGCATTGTCTCGTCATGGTGGATCACTTCACCAAATTTGCCGTGGTAGCCCCCACCCGAGATCAAACTGCAGAGTCAGCCGCCTACGCAATCTGCAAGAACTTTATCCAAGTGTACGGCTGCCTTCAACGGATACATTCAGATCAGTGAGCATGCTTCCTGGGGATGGTCATGGAGGAGCTATATCGTCTCTATGGTATCAAAAAATCTCGGACCACACCATACCACCCACAGGGAAACGGGGCCTGTGAGCGCTTTAATCAGACACTAATTCAAATGTTGCGTACCCTGGAGAGTGACCGGAAGGCCCGCTGGCCTGAGTATGTCCCTGAACTAGTGTGGGTCTATAACAACCGGGTGCACCGAGTTACCCCCTACTCACTGCTATTCGGGCAAGAAGGCAAAGGGATCATGGAGGTAGAACTAAACCCGGAGGAACCCCAACCCTCGTCTGGAGTGTCATTATGGGTCTAAAACCACCGACACCGGCTACAGACCCTTCACCGCATCGTCCAGACAATACTCCAGGACCTAAAGCACCCAGGGGGGGACTCTACCTCTACCCACCGACTTTCAGACAGGGGATCAGGTACTCGTACTAGACCAGCGCCCCCAGAACAAGCTAGAACCCCGGTGGGAAGAGAGTCCTTACCGAGTATTGCGCCGAATAAGCCCCGATGGGCCTGTGTACGAGATACGACCTGAAAGGGACGGGGCACTTCCCACTCGTACTGTGCACCGTAATATGTTGCAGCCCTGTACATCCAACAATCCCGTGCAACCCGAACCCACTCCTCAGGCCCCCGAACCAATGCCCATGGTCTGGGACCTAGATGACGAAGAAGATAGCTCAGCGGTACAAGCGGGCCATCCAAGGAACAATATCTCCGCAAGTCATACCAGCCCACCAGAATCAGCCAGTCCACCACCGGCCACCACCCCAGAAAGGTCCACCACAGTTGAACTAAGACGCTCCGAGCGGTGAACAGCCGACAAACCCCCCGAACGCTACAACCAGGATCAGTTCGTATGGCAACAGGAACTTTTGTCTCAAAAGGCCAACCCGAGCCTACCAAGACCCTCACCCGAGGACTGGCGAGCATACAGGATGGGGGAGTGTAGGAGGAGAGGCCTCCGCCGAATACCCGGACCTGAACCTAGGGGACCGTCTTCCAGGTTCCTGGGGTATCTGTTTCCAGGGAGCAGAGCTAGGGGATGGACTGCTGAGACTGACAGGGCAGTTGGGGGGAGGAGTCCAGAGAAGAGGGGTGGAGAGGGCCAGACTATGTGAGTCAGCAGAACGAGGGAGAAGGAGGTGGAGACTTGGGGACAGCCAAAGAGCGAGACCAATGAGCAGCTTCAAGAGAGGAGGACAGCGACAGGAGGGAGACTCTCGGTGGACCACAGGGAGACGGTGCTGAGCTTACCGACAAAAGAAGACTGCTGCCTGACTCCAGCTCTCTGCTGCGGCCTCCTCGCTGCTGCCCACAGCCACCGACGCTTCACTCTTGACCACAGCGGTGACTCCTCCTTTGCCGCCCGCAGCTGCCACCGCCCCGCTCCAGTCCACGGTAGAGACTGGGCCTGTGCCCGCTGCGAATCCTCCAGTGCGACCTCGAACTGCGCCTGTGGCCTATCAACCGCCACTTACACAGCCGCGGCCAGTCCCTGTCAGGGAGTTGCGGCCTCCACTCTCCCACTCACAGGCGGTATCCCGCTGCCTCCGCTGGGGGACATCCTGCCAAATAACTCTCCGCGGGCCTGTTGTGCCCCTACTCCTCCTGGGCGTCGGAACGCCCAAAGACTACGCCAGATCTTCACCGGCTGGGCCCAGTGGCTGCGTCGCAGACACATCGTGGAACAGAATGCTGAGGGACGTCAGGACGGATAAGTGATACATAGTGACTAAGGACCCATAGTCGGCCATTCCGCGGCCATATAGTGACCGGTCTTTGCCGGATTAGTCATGTTCTCCCAATCCTTGTTTATGTGTATTGACTCCCTGCGAGGACAACTACTGTTATTCTGTTGGTTGCGTAACAATAGCCCTAACGGCATTTATCTATAAAAGTTAACGTTTAAAGTCATTTCTGTCTCGTGTCTCGTCACTGCATCCTGCGTACCTGTTATTACCACATTGTCGTGGTTACTAATTAAAATTCTAAAAGGTCATTTCCAACCTCTATAGTTCTCAGGTTGATCATCGAACCTTGTGAAACTGGTATTAGTAAGTTCACCTTGAATCATGTACCTTGCAAACGCAGACATTTCAGTTGTCTCTGATTTTGGAAAGACAATTGCTGGCTGAGTAGTGCTATTCATTTGGTTGGTATCATCCTGATATAAAGATGAAGGAAAGTATGGTGCAGCATAGGCATTTAGTCCAGTAAATGATGTGCATAGTTTCTGCCATGTATGGAACTAAATGGTTAAGAGTATGGTGACTTTTTGGGGTATTATTGACTTGTACATGTGTGTCTCTGAATGACATTTGCTGAGGCACAGTGTCCTGGAACATTCTGGTACATGAATATAGTTAAAAGATAATGTATTGGCAGTGCATTGTACCGAACTTGAATACAGAATGCTGGAGAAGTATCTACATCCTGTTGCTTTAGAGAAATATCTGCGCTGTCAGGAAAGATTGTTTGGAGTCGGGGTGCACTATTTTGGTTTAATACATAGTTTCTTGTGCACTTAAGAGTCTTCTGTATGAGTCACTTAAACTGTTGCTGTATCTTGGACTCCAATTCATAGCTTATTCCAGGACCTTTAACCTCGCCATGGCTGTGTCATGCTCACATTCCTTCTCTGGGACCTCTATTTCTGCCGTCCTGCGTATTGCTCTTGCGTCAATCCACTGCTTCCTCCTCTGAATGGTTTTCAATGCATCCATTTTGGCGTTCTTGAGTGTTGCTTTCACTGCTTTGGTTTTCTTTTGCACAAAGGTTGCTTGCATCTTAGTAGCCTTAGTGTCTGCATGTGCCCTTATAACCTACTCACTGCATTGAAGATTTTAAAGTACATGACTTGGCTGATCACTTTGACTGCTCTGTGGACCCAGAAATGAAAGATGATTCCTCTTGTTTTTGTACAATTCTTGCTCCTTTTATACTTAATTTCCAGTATTGTGCGGTGTTTCTCAGAATGTAAGTTGCTGTAAAACTAGCAGCTCTTCTAGAGAATTGTGTGTATTAAGTTTCTTCAGCGTTGTAATATATTATTGGGTTTTTCTGGCATAAACATCTGAGGGTGTGGATTCTGCTGCGGATCCGCAACGGTTTTGGTCCTGCGGATCCGCAGCAGAATTAGCTGCGTTGTACAGTACCTTTATAGCCTATGGGAAATGAAATCCGCTGTGCGGACACTGCGGAATTTTCAGCGCTAATTTGCTGTAGTTTTCAATCCGCAGAAAGAAATGACATGTCAATTCTTTCTGCGGATTCCGCTGCGGTTTACCATCTCCTCCATTGTAGAGATGATAAACCGCAGGGCAAAACCGCAGGCTAATCCGCAGATAAACCACAGGTCTTTTGACCTGCGGATTTACCTGCGGATTTTGCAAAATACGCGCGGATCAATCCGCAGCAGAATCCGCAGCGTGTGCACACACCCTAAGACTGCACACAGTTGTCCAAGAGCTCCCTCTAATGGTAGTTCGTGAAAAACAGTCTGGGAAATGGTGTTGATTTGACTCATCAAATTTTGCCATAAGTCTGTTACATTACAAGAAAGTTCGTGTTTAACCATTTCAAAGTTTTCTTTAACTCTTTATGTGAGCTTGGTAGCGTATTGTTAACTTTTTAACTTTGCTAACTACCTGCCTGTTGTACCTGTCGCCTGTCATTGAATGCTCCTGCCAGAAATTCAGCTACTCCATGTCAACAGAGGAGCAGTTTATCTTCCTATTGACAGGGCATGAATACTGGTGTCATGCTAATTGACAGCCGTCTTTCTGTTGCATGATGCCAGTAGTCCCGCATGATGCCAGTAGTCCCCCATGTAACATGGGTTACAAAGGTCCAAAACTACTCTTTTTTATTTTTCCTTTTTGTTTTTTTGTGGTTTTTGTATTTGCCCTCAAAAACAAATATCCTTGTATATTGCTTCTTTTTAACAAGATCTTTATAGGTTCAAAGTCCATGAAAAATACCAAGATCAAAATGCCCCAGTGGACGAAGAAGCATCTTGAATACGACACATCCTTAGCACTCTTGTCCTCCACACAAGTCAGTTGCAAATGAATACTGGGAGTAGGTAATCATGCTCCAGATCTCATGCGAGATAAGCATCAAGGATCAGTCTTGACTTATGGATATGGGACGGACCCCCACTCCATCTTAAAACCACCATAACTACAGTAAACCTAGGCACTAGAATAAATACACAACACATTATTTTGGTTGTCAAAATGGCCACAGCTTTATTTAAATCACAGGATTAAAACAATCACAGTAGGAGTCAGGTGAAGTGCTAGTACATTGGGATTCACAAGTACTGTGATATCCCCAGCTGTCTGACATACAGAACCAGGACAGACAGCCATAAGGGGAGGCACGCACTGGCTTGCCATTCAAGCAGAGCCAGTAAACTTTCAGGGCACCAATGACCCTACTATCCTCACTCCTGTGCTTAACCACTGTGCCCGCCCCTGATTGACGTTACCATTACAACGTCCTTGAGGCTGGCCACCAAAGCCGAGCCTGTTCACCACCATGAGGTTTTACATCCTCTATTAGTTAAAATGAGTCCACCTTAACTTGCCTGCAACTTCCACCTGACTCCTAAACCGCAAAACTGTGACGGGTTATAAATTTACATTTGACACTTTTTTTTGCGCCGAACGTCTGTGGAGAAAATCCAATCTACACGAAGATTTCATCCATTATAAGTTTATGCTTAGAACATACAACACTGCCCTTCACCTCTCCTAAAAACCTATTTCAACACCCTCATCACCTCACTGTCCAATAACCCGAAACGTCTCTTTGACACTTTTCATTCTCTACTCAACCCAAGAGTACAGGCCCCAACCACGGAGCTCTGAGCTGATGATCTGGCCAATTGTTTCAAAGAAAAAATTGACCAGATCCGACAGGAAATTATCTCCCAATCACCTCATACCATGCACTGTCCTCCCTCCCCCACTGCATCTAGCTCACTCTCTGATTTTGAACCAGTCACAGAAGTAGAAGTAAGAAGGCTCCTTGCATCTTCTCGCCCAACCACTTGCACCAGTGACCCCATTTCCTTCACATCTCCTCCAGTCCCTTTGCCCTGCTGTCACCCCTCACCTAACTAAAATATTTAACCTCTCTTTCTCTTCTGGTATCTTTCCCTCCTCATTTAAGCATGCCATCATACATCCACTACTTAAAAAACCATCCCTCGACCAAAACTGTGCCGCTAACTATAGACCGTCTCTAATCTTCACCTTCATCTCTAAACTCCTGGAACGCCTGGTCCACTCCCATCTTATCCACTATCTCTTTGATAACTCTCTTCTCGACCCTCTCCAATCCGGTTTCCGCTCTTTACACTCTACTGAAACTACCCTCACTAAAGTTTCTAATGATCTACTAACAGCTAAATCAAATGGTCATTACTCCATGCTAATTCCTTGGCTCTCTCTGCAGCATTTGACACTGTGGATCATCAGCTCCTCCTCACTATGCTCCGTTCCATTGGCCACAAGGACACCGTTCTCTCCTGGTTCTCCTCCTATCTCTCTGACCGCTCCTTTACTGTATCTTTTGCCGGTTCCTCCTCCTCTCACCTTCCCCTTACTGTTGGGGTTCCTCAAGAATCTGTCCTAGGCCCCCTCCTCTTCTCTTTGTATACTGCCCCTATTGGTCAAACAATCAGTAGATTTGGTTTCCAGTACCATCTCTATGCTGATGACACCCAATTATACGCTTTTTCTCCTGACATCACGCCATCCTTTCTAGAAAACACCGGTGATTGTCTAAACGCTGTGTCTAACATCATGTCCTCACTATATCTGAAACTGAACCTGTCAAAGACTGAACTCCTTGTGTTTCCTCCCTCTACTAATGTACCTATACCCGACATTGCCATTTCTGTGTGTGGTTCCACTATTACTCCCCAGCAACATGCCCGCTGTCTTGGGGTCACACTTGACTCCGAGCTTTCCTTTGCCCCCCACATTCGATCACTGGCTCGCTCTTGTCATCTGCACCTCAAAAACATTTCTAGAATTCGACCTTTTCTTACTTTTGACTCTGCAAAAACTCTTACTGTTTCTCTTATTCATTCTCGTCTTGACTATTATAACTCTCTTCTAATTGGTCTCCCTCTTACCAAACTCTCCTCTCTCCAATCTGTCTTGAATGCTGCAGCCAGGATCATATTCCTCACCAATCGTTACACCGATGCCTCTACCTTGTGCAAGTCATTACACTGGCTACCCATCCACTCCAGAATTCAGTATAAACTTATTATCCTTACCCACAAAGCCCTCCATGGCTCAGCACCACCCTACATCTCCTCCCTTGTCTCAGTATACCACCCTACCCATGCCCTCCGTTCTGCTGAAGACCTGAGGTTAGCATCCTCAATAATCAGATCCTCCCACTCCCGTCTCCAAGACTTTACACGTGCTGCGCCAATTCTTTGGGATGCACTTCCCAGGTCAATACGATTAGTCCCCAATCCCCACAATTTTAAGCGTGCCCTGAAAACGCATTTATTCAGACTGGCCTACCGCCTCAACACATTAACCTAATCTATCCCTGGGTGGCACAGTCAAAAGTTTTACCATAACCATGTTCCCCGCATCATGTTCCCACATGCTTTATGCATCCATTAGCCCTCTGTGTCTGTACTGTTACACACTTAACATTATGGCTGGTCCATACAATCAGGGCAACTGTTACCACCCACCTTTCGTGTCTACCTCTTTCCTCATAGACTGTAAGCTTGCGAGCAGGGCCCTCATTCCTCTTGGTATTTGTTATAATCTATGTGATTATTGTTATGCTGTAATGTCTATTGTCTGTACAAATCCCCTCTGAAATGTAAAGTGCTGCGGAATATGTCGGCGCTATAAAAATAAAATGTATTATTATTTATTATTATTAAATCACTTTAGTAAACTTATAAACTAGAAGTCCCTGCAAAAGCATTAAGGGGACTAACTTGGCAAACCTCCGACTCACAAAGAGTCATCCTACAGCACTCAGGAGAGGAAAAACCCCCTGTGGAGGAAACCTCTAGGGAACCATGGCTGAAGGATGGCCCTTCCCTTGGGCTTAGGAGGTTAATGCTGTTAACTCTTTATATCCATGATAAAATTGAACCTGGAACAAAATATACAATGGTAATTTTAAAAATACAATAAAGCATTCATCATACAAGCAATAATTAAAACGTTTTAGGACAATGATTATAAACAGGGCGGGAAATGCTTCCTCCTGTTCATCCTGTGCATGATAGAGGGAGAGACACAGATTTCCTGTTCTATATAAGCCCCACTCTCCTCACAGTAACTCCACCAGGCACAGACATACTGGGCTTCTTACTCTTAAAGCAACATCCCTCGTGCTTAAAATCTACACCACTATACCAAAAAGCTGAAGGAGTAAAGGTCCACCCATCCCTAAGTCATGTCCTCCTCCGCTTATGGCTCCAGTGGTTTCTTGACTTATGGATATGGGACGGACCCCCACTCCATGTTAAAACCACCATAACTACAGTAAACCTAGACACTAGAATAAATACACAACACATTATTTTGGTTGTCAAAATGGCCACAGCTTTATTTAAGTCACAGGATTAAAACAATAACAGTAGGAGTCAGGTGAAGTGCTAGTACATTGGGATTCACAAGTACTGTGATATCCCCAGCTGTCTGACATACAGAACCAGGACAGACAGCCATAAGGGGCGGCACGCACTGGCTTGCCATTCAAGCAGAGCCAGTAAACTTTCAGGGCACCAATGACCCTATTATCCTCACTCCTGTGCTTAACCACTGTGCCCGCCCCTGACTGACGTTACCATTACAAAGTCCTTGAGGCTGGCCACCAAAGCCGAGCCTGTTCACCACCATGAGGTTTTACATCCTCTATTAGTTAAAATGAGTCCACCTTAACTTGTCTGCAACTTCCACCTGACTCCTAAACCGCCACCAAAGAGGCCATTTGACACCTTAAATGGACTCGACCCCCATCAACCAAGCCTAATAAAGCCATCAACCATTTCTACATGCTATGGAAAGACTGTGCACACAAGTAATAAAAAATAAAATTCCAGAGCTCCGACAGATTAATTTTATCAATGCCATGCTACCAAGTTATGATTGATAATACTGTAACTACAGCAAAATAACAGTTGCTAAACATCCTGCAATGAGGATCCCATAATGGGGAATGTGGAAAGTAAACCATAATAAAGGTCGTAGCTACAATCTGAATACCTGTATAATGACATGTGTCATGCCTCAAAAAACTATTATACCGCATGCATTGTAGCCAGCTCTAATAATTCACCAATTCAGAGATTTTAGTTCTAGAAACCACCATTATTTACAGTAGCTGTGCAGTAAAATTTCTTAAACCCACTTACTATCACTACTCGAAAAGTGATGAACACATCAATAGAAAGATATTATAAATAGGGAGTAATTAAAAACTATACACAATATAACATCAACATTATAACCGACCATAAAATAACGTTCAGAATATCTGGAAGTAGTAATTTAAATAAACCTAAAGCAGAAAAACTCTACAAAGGCATTATTAATAACCCTGCCACGCCATTGTTAATTGTTTTTCATGCACTTGATAACATTTACTGTTGACCTCTCCAACTAGATCAAAGGCATTGGGAATAGGCATATTGCCCTTCGTGTTAATGCACTTGATTACTTTACCCTTAGCCGCTCCGACTGGCTCAAGGGCACCGGGAGTAGGCATACTGCCCTTTGTGTTAAAGCACTTGATTATACCCTTAGCCGCTCCCATTGGCTCAAGGGCATCGGGAATAGGCATATTGCACTTCATGTTAATGCACTTGATTACTTTACCCTTAGTCACTCCCACTGACTCAAGGGCACACAGATTAGGTACATTGCTCTTCAGTTTCATGCACTAGATAACTGCATTGTCCAGATGACAACCTTGAAAGAAACATGGTTTGGTCAATATTAACAGTCAAAAACCGTGCCTCAGCATTCTGAAGTCACATGAAAAAAGAGAGAGGGTCCTTGAAGCTATAGATTGTATTGAAAAGCATGCCTACCTTGTTCTCTTCTCCCCTCCAGCCACTGTTCCTGGCTCAGAGGAGCCAATTTATTCTGTAGGCATGCAAAATATGATTGCCATGACCCCAGGGACTTTACCCCAACAGGGTCCTATAAAATAAAAAAAAATGCTTCTGGAGACCAGGGGGCCATACCTTGATGTTTACCCCTCCATACCAGGGGGCCATACCCGAGATGGTTACCCCCTCCACACCAGGGGGCCATACACGAGATGGTTACCCTCAGGGGTGGGATTCAGCGGGTTCTCCCCGGTTCGGTGGATCCTAAAAAAGCAGCCAGTTCCCCGAACTGGGGAGATTCACAGCCGCGATCCGGTACTTTGATCATGTTACTGCAAGGAGCAGGAGCAGAGGAGGACTCTTGCTCTGCTTCCTAGTCCCGCCCGCCACGCCGGATTCCGCG
This sequence comes from Dendrobates tinctorius, assembly GCF_039654945.1. Taxonomy (NCBI): domain Eukaryota; kingdom Metazoa; phylum Chordata; class Amphibia; order Anura; family Dendrobatidae; genus Dendrobates; species Dendrobates tinctorius. The sequence goes on along the minus strand of NW_027361858.1, from coordinate 11,879,088 downwards.
CACTGATACGTGCAGCCGCAGCCCGCAGGCACTGACGGGGACTGACTGAGCACACCCCGCCGGACCCCAGCGGCCCCCGCGCACTAATACTAACCAGGATGAGTACCACGCGCCGCTACCCAGTGTGAGCTGCGTGGTCTGCGGCCTGTCTTCCTAGTCACCCCGGCCTGCCATCTTCATCATCCTGGTCACCGGTGCTGCTGTGTCAGGTCAGTATGTGCTGCCTAATGGGGACCCTGTGCAGCTTATTGGGGATGTGTGCTGCCTAATGGGGACGTGTGCTGCCTATTGGGGACCTGTGCTGCCTAATGGGGACATGTGCTGCATATTGGTGACTTGTGCTGCCTAAAGGGGACGTGTGCTGCGTAATGGGGACATGTGCTGCATATTGGGGACCTGTGCTGCCTAATGGGGACATGTGCTGCCTAATGGGGACATGTGCTGCATATTGGGGACCTGTGCTGCCTAATGGGGACATGTGCTGCATATTGGGGACATGTGCTGCCTAATGGGGACATGTGCTGCATGTTTGGGACCTGTACTGCCTAATGGGGACATGTGCTGCATATTGGGGACCTGTGCTGCCTAATGGGGACATGTGCTGCATATTGGGGACCTGTGCTGCCTAATGGGGATGTGTGCTGCATATTGGGGACCTGTGCTGCCTAATGGTGACCTGTGCTGCATATTGGGGACCTGTGCTGCCTAATGGGGATGTGTGCTGCCTAATGGGGACGTGTGCTGCCTAATGGGGACAGTGCTGCATATTGGGGATCTGTGCTGCCTAATGGGGACATGTGCTGCATATTGGGGACCTGTGCTGCCTAATGGGGACGTGTGCTGCATATTGGGAACCTGTGCTGCCTAATGGGGACCTGTGCTGCATATTGGGGACCTGTGCTGCCTAATGGGGACCTGTGCTGCATATTGGGGACAAGTGCTGAATATTGGGGACCTGTGCTGCCTTTTGGGGATGTGTGCTGCCTAATGGGGATGTGTGCTGCCTAATGGGGATGTGTGCTGCCTAATGGGGACGTGTACTGCCTAATGGGGACAGTGCTGCATATTGGGGACCTGTGCTGCCTAATGGGGACCTGTGCTGCCTAATGGGGATGTGTGCTGCCTAATGGGGACATGTGCTGCATATTGGGGACCTGTGCTGCCTAATGGGGACATGTGCTGCATATTGTGGACCTGTGCTGCCTAATGGGGATGTGTGCTGCCTAATGGGGACATGTGCTGCATATTGGGGACCTGTGCTGCCTAATGGGGACATGTGCTGCATATTGGGGACCTGTGCTGCCTAATGGGGACATGTGCTGCATATTGGGGACGTGTGCTGCCTAATGGGGACGTGTGCTGCATATTGGGGACCTGTGTTGCCTAATGGGGACCTGTGCTGCATATTGGGGACCTGTGCTGCCTAATGGGGACCTGTGCTGCATATTGGGGACGTGTGCTGAACATTGGGGACCTGTGCTGCCAACTGGGGACGTTTGCTGACTAATGGGGATGTGGGCTGCCCAATGGGGTTGTGTGCTGCCTAATGGGGATGTGTGCTGCCTAATGGGGACCTGTGCTGCATATTGGGGACCTGTGCTGCCTAATGGGCATGTGTGCTGCATATTGGGGACGTGTGCTGCCTAATGGGGACGTGTGCTGCCTAATGGGGAAGTGTGCTGCCTAATGGGGATGTGTGCTTCCTAATGGGGATGTGTGCTGCCTAATGGGGACCTGTGCTGCATATTGGGGACCTGTGCTGCCTAATGGGGACCTGTGCTGCATATTGGGGACGTGTGCTGAATATTGGGGACCTGTGCTGCCTACTGGGGACGTTTGCTGCCTAATGGGGATGTGTGCTGCCTAATGGGGATGTGTGCTGCCTAATGGGGATGTGTGCTGCCTAATGGGGACCTGTGCTGCATATTGGGAACCTGTGCTGCCTAATGGGTCGTGTGCTGCCTAATGGGGACGTGTGCTGCATATTGGGGACCTGTGCTGCCTAATGGGGATGTGTGCTGCATATTGGGGAAGTGTGCTGCCTAATGGGGAGGTGTGCTGCCTAATGGGGACGTCTGCTTCCTAATGGAGATGTGTGATGCCTAATGGGGACCTGTGCTGCATATAGGGGACCTGTGCTGCCTAATGGGGACGTGTGCTGCCTATTGGGGACCTGTGCTGCCTATTGGGGACGTGTGCTGCCTAATGGGGAAGTGTGCAGCCTAATGGGGACCTGTGCTGCATATTGGGGACCTGTGCTGCCTAATGGGGACGTGTGCTGCCTATTGGGGACCTGTGCTGCCTATTGGGGACGTGCGCTGCCTAATGGGGACGTGTGCTGCCTAATGGGGACGTGTGCTGCCTAATGGGGACCTGTGATGCATATTGGGGACCTGTGCTGCCTAATGGGGACGTGTGCTGCATATTGGGGACCTGTGCTGCCTAATGGGGACCTGTGCTGCATATTGGGGACGTGTGCTGAATATTGGGGACCTGTGCTGCCTATTGGGGACGTGTGCTGCCTAATGGGGATGTGTGCTGCCTAATGGGGATTTGTGCTGCCTAATGGGGACGTGTACTGCCTAATGGGGACAGTGCTGCATAATGGGGACCTGTGCTGCCTAATGGGGACATGTGCTGCATATTGGGGACCTGTGCTGCCTAATGGGGATGTGTGCTGCCTAATGGGGACATGTGCTGCATATTGGGGACCTGTGCTGCCTAATGGGGACATGTGCTGCATATTGGGGACCTGTGCTGCCTAATGGGGACATGTGCTGCATATTGGGGACCTGTGCTGCCTAATGGGGACGTGTGCTGCATATTGGGGACCTGTGCTGCCTAATGGGGACCTGTGCTGCATATTGGGGACCTGTGCTGCATATTGGGGCGTGTGCTGAATATTGGGGACCTGTGCTGCCTACTGGGGATGTGTGCTGCCTAATGGGGATGTGTGCTGCCTAATGGGGATGTGTGCTGCCTAATGGGGACCTGTGCTGCATATTGGGAACCTGTGCTGCCTATTGGGGACGTGTGCTGCCTAATAGGGACATGTGCTGCATATTCGGGACATGTGCTGCCTAATGGGGACGTTTGCTGCCTAATGGGGACGTGTGCTGCATATTGGGCACCTGTGCTGCCTAATGGGGATGTAAGCTGCATATTGGGGATGTGTGCTGCATATTGGGGACGTGTGCTGCCTAATGGGGATGTGTGCTGCCTAATGGGGACGTGTGCTGCCTAATGGGGATGTGTGCTTCCTAATGGGGATGTGTGCTGCCTAATGGGGACCTGTGCTGCATATTGGGGACCTGTGCTGCCTAATGGGGACGTGTGCTACCTATTGGGGACCTGTGCTGCCTATTGAGGACGTGTGCTACCTAATGGGGACGTGTGCTGCCTAATGGGGACCTGTGCTGCATATTGGGGACCTGTGCTGCCTAATGGGGACGTGTGCTGCCTATTGGGCACCTGTGCTGCCTATTGGGGACGTGTGCTGCCTAATGGGGACGTGTGCTGCCTAAGACCTGTGCTGCATATTGGGGACCTGTGCTGCCTAATGGGGACGTATGCTGCATATTGGGGACGCGTGCTGTCTATTGGGGACGTGTACTGCCTATTGGGGATGTGTGCTGCCTATTGGGGATGTGCGCTGCCTGTTGGGGACGTGTGCTGCCTAATGGGGACCTGTGCTGCATATTGGGGACCTGTGCTGCATAATGGCGACGTGTGCTGCATATTGCGGACGTGTGCTGCCTAATGGGGATGTGTGCTGCCTAATTTCGACGTGTGCTGCCTAATGGGGACCTGTGCTGTATATTGGGGACCTGTGCTGCCTAATGGGGACGTGTGCTGCCTATTGGGGATCTGTGCTGCCTAATGGGGATGTGTGCTGCCTATTGGGGACGCGTGCTGCCTATTGGGGACGCGTGCTGCCTATTGGGGACGTGTGCTGCCTATTGGGGATGTGCGCTGCCTATTGGGGACGTGTGCTGCCTATTGGGGACGTGTGCTGCCTAATGGGGACCTGTGCTGCATATTGGGGACCTGTGCTGCATAATGGGGACGTGTGCTGCCTATTGGGGACGTGTGCTGCCTAATGGGGATGTGTGCTGCCTAATGGGGATGTGTGCTGCCTAATGGGGACCTGTGCTGCATATTTGGGACCTGTGCTGCCTAATGGGGACCTGTGCTGCATATTGGGGAACTGTGCTGCCTAATGGGGACCTGTCCTGCATATTGGGGACATGTGCTGAATATTGGGGAACTGTGCTGCCTTTTGGGGATGTGTGCTGCCTAATGGGGATGTGTGCTGCCTAATGGGGACCTGTACTGCCTAATGGGGACAGTGCTGCATATTGGGGACCTGTGCTGCCTAATGGTGACATATGCTGCATATTGGGGACCTGTGCTCCCTAATGGGGATGTGTGCTGCCTAATGGTGACATGTGCTGCATATTGGGGACCTGTGCTGCCTAATGGGGACATGTGCTGCATATTGGGGACCTGTGCTGACTAATGGGGACATGTGCTGCATATTGGGGACCTGTGCTGCCTAATGGGGACGTGTGCTGCATATTGGGGACCTGTGCTGCCTAATGGGGACCTGTGCTGCATACTGGGGACCTGTGCTGCCTAATGGGGACCTGTGCTGCATATTGGGGACGTGTGCTGAACATTGGGGACCTGTGCTGCCAACTGGGGACGTTTGCTGCCTAATGGGGATGTGTGCTGCCTAATGGGGATGTGTGCTGCCTAATGGGGATGTGTGCTGCCTAATGGGGACCTGTGCTGCATATTAGGAACCTGTGCTGCCTATTGGGGACGTGTGCTGCCTAATAGGGACATGTGCTGCATATTCGGAACATGTGCTGCCTAATGGGGATGTGTGCTGCCTAATGGGGACGTGTGCTGCATATTGGGGACCTGTGCTGCCTAATGGGGATGTGTGCTGCATATTGGGGACGTGTGCTGCCTAATGGGGACGTGTGCTGCCTAATGGGGACGTGTGCTGCCTAATGGGGACGTGTGCTTCCTAATGGGGATGTGTGCTGCCTAATGGGGACCTGTGCTGCATATTGGGGACCTGTGCTGCCTAATGGGGACGTGTGCTGCCTATTGGGGAGCTGTGCTGCCTATTGAGGACGTGTGCTGCCTATTGGGGACCTGTGCTGCCTATTGAGGACGTGTGCTACCTAATGGGGACGTGTGCTGCCTAATGGGGACCTGTGCTGCATATTGGGGACCTGTGCTGCCTAATGGGGACGGGTGCTGCCTATTGGGCACCTGTGCTGCCTATTGGGGACGTGTGCTGCCTAATGGGGACGTGTGCTGCCTAATGGGGACCTGTGCTGCATATAGGGGACCTGTGCTGCCTAATGGGGACGTGTGCTGCATATTGGGGACCTGTGCTGCCTAATGGGGATGTGTGCTGCCTATTGGGGACGCGTGCTGCCTTTTGGGGACGTGTGCTGCCTAATGGGGACCTGTGCTGCATATTGGGGACCTGTGCTGCCTAATGGGGACGTGTGCTGCATATTGGGGACGTGTGCTGCCTAATGGGGATGTGTGCTGCCTAATGGGGACGTGTGCTGCCTAATGGGGACCTGTGCTGTATATTGGGGACCTGTGCTGCCTAATGGGGACGTGTGCTGCCTATTGGGGATCTGTGCTGCCTAATGGGGACATGTGCTGCATATTGGGGACCTGTGCTGCCTAATGGGGATGTGTGCTGCCTAATGGGGACATGTGCTGCATATTGGGGACCTGTGCTGCCTAATGGGGACCTGTGCTGCATATTGGGGACCTGTGCTGCCTAATGGGGACCTGTGCTGCATATTGGGGACGTGTGCTGAATATTGGGGACCTGTGCTGCATATTGGGGACGTGTGCTGCCTAATGGGGATGTGTGCTGCCTTATGGGGATGTGTGCTGCCTAATGTGGACGTGTACTGCCTAATGGGGACAGTGCTGCATAATGGGGACCTGTGCTGCCTAATGGGGACATGTGCTGCATATTGGGGACCTGTGCTGCCTAATGGGGACATGTGCTGCATATTGGAGACCTGTGCTGCCTAATGGGGACATGTGCTGCATATTGGGGATCTGTGCTGCCTAATGGGGACGTGTGCTGCATATTGGGGACCTGTGCTGCCTAATGGGGACCTGTGCTGCATATTGGGGACCTGTGCTGCCTAATGTGGACCTGTGCTGCATATTGGGGACGTTTGCTGCCTAATGGGGATGTGTGCTGCCTAATGGGGATGCGTGCTGCCTAATGGGGATGTGTGCTGCCTAATGGGGATGTGTGCTGCCTAATGGGGACCTGTGCTGCATATTGGGAACCTGTGCTGCCTAATGGGTCGTGTGCTGCCTAATGGGGACGTGTGCTGCATATTGGGGACCTGTGCTGCCTAATGGGGATGTGTGCTGCATATTGGGGATGTGTGCTGCCTAATGGGGACGTTTGCTGCCTAATGGGGACGTCTGCTTCCTAATGGGGATGTGTGATGCCTAATGGGGACCTGTGCTGCATATTGGGGACCTGTGCTGCCTAATGGGGACGTGTGCTGCCTATTGGGGACCTGTGCTGCCTATTGGGAACGTGTGCTGCCTAATGAGGACGTGTGCTGCCTAATGGGGACGTGTGCTGCCTAATGGGGACCTGTGCTGCATATTGGGGACCTGTGCTGCCTAATGGGGACGTGTGCTGCCTATTGGGGACCTGTGCTGCCTATTGGGGACGTGTGCTGCCTAATGGGGACGTGTGCTGCCTAATGGGGACCTGTGCTGCCTAATGGGGACGTGTGCTGCATATTGGTGACCTGTGCTGCCTATTGGGGACGTGTGCTGCCTATTGGGGACGTGTGCTGTCTAATGGGAACGTGTGCTGCCTAATGGGGACGTGTGCTCCTATTGGGGACGTGTGCTGCCTATTGGGGACGTGTGCTGCATATTGGGGACCTGTGCTGCCTAATGGGGACGTGTGCTGCATATTGGTGACCTGTGCTGCCTATTGGGGACGTGTGCTGCCTATTGGGGACGTGTGCTGTCTAATGGGAACGTGTGCTGCCTAATGGGGACGTGTGCTCCTATTGGGGACGTGTGCTGCCTATTGGGGACGTGTGCTGCCTAATGGGGACGTGTGCTGCCTAATGGGGACCTGTGCTGCATATTGGGGACCTTTGCTGCCTAATGGGGTCGTGTGCTGCATATTGGGGATGTGTGCTGCCTAATGGGGACGTGTGCTGCCTAATGTGGATGTGTTCTGCCTAATGAGGACCTGTGCTGTATATTGGGGACCTGTGCTGCCTATTGGTGACGTGTGCTGCCTAATGGGGACCTGTGCTGCCTAATGGGGACCTGTGCTGCCTAATGGGGACGTGTGCTGCCTATTGGGGACCTGTGCTGCCTATTGGGGACGTGTGCTGCCTAATGGGGACGTGTGCTGCCTAATCGGGACGTGTGCTGCCTAATGGGGACCTGTGCTGCATATTGGGGACCTGTGCTGCCTAATGGGGACGTGTGCTGCATATTGGGGACTTGTGCTGCCTAATTGGGACGTGTGCTGCCTATTGGGGACGTGTTCTGCCTAATGGGGACCTGTGCTGTATATTGGGGACCTGTGCTGCCTATTGGGGACGTGTGCTGCCTAATGGGGACGTGTGCTGCCTAATAGGGACGTGTGCTGCCTAATGGGGACCTGTGCTGCATATTGTTGACCTGTGCTGCCTAATGGGGACGTGTGCTGCCCATTGGGGACCTGTGCTGCCTATTGGGGACGTGTGTTGCCTAATGGGGATGTGTGCTGCCTAATGGGGACGTGTGCTGCCTAATGGGGACCTGTGCTGCATATTGGGGACCTGTGCTGCCTAATGGGGACGTGTGCTGCCTATTGGGGACCTGTGCTGCCTATTGGGGATGTGTGCTGCCTAATGGGGACGTGTGCTGCCTAATGGGGATGTGTGCTGCCTAATGGGGATGTGTGCTGCATATTGGGGACCTGTGCTGCCTAATGGGGACGTGTGCTGCATATTGGGGACGTGTGCTGCATATTGGTGACCTGTGCTGCATATTGGTGACCTGTGCTGCCTATTGGGGACGTGTGCTGCCTATTGGGGACGTGTGCTGTCTAATGGGGACGTGTGCTGCCTAATGGGGACGTGTGCTGCCTATTGGGGACGTGTGCTGCCTAATGGGGACGTGTGCTGCATATTGGGGAACTGTGCTGCCTAATGGGGACCTGTCCTGCATATTGGGGACATGTGCTGAATATTGGGGAACTGTGCTGCCTTTTGGGGATGTGTGCTGCCTAATGGGGATGTGTGCTGCCTAATGGGGACCTGTACTGCCTAATGGGGACAGTGCTGCATATTGGGGACCTGTGCTGCCTAATGGTGACATGTGCTGCATATTGGGGACCTGTGCTGCCTAATGGGGACATGTGCTGCATATTGGGGACCTGTGCTGACTAATGGGGACATGTGCTGCATATTGGGGACCTGTGCTGCCTAATGGGGACGTGTGCTGCATATTGGGGACCTGTGCTGCCTAATGGGGACCTGTGCTGCATACTGGGGACCTGTGCTGCCTAATGGGGACCTGTGCTGCATATTGGGGACGTGTGCTTAACATTGGGGACCTGTGCTGCCAACTGGGGACGTTTGCTGCCTAATGGGGATGTGTGCTGCCTAATGGGGATGTGTGCTGCCTAATGGGGATGTGTGCTGCCTAATGGGCACCTGTGCTGCATATTGGGAACCTGTGCTGCCTATTGGGGACGTGTGCTGCCTAATAGGGACATGTGCTGCATATTCGGAACATGTGCTGCCTAATGGGGATGTGTGCTGCCTAATGGGGACGTGTGCTGCATATTGGGGACCTGTGCTGCCTAATGGGGATGTGTGCTGCATATTGGGGACGTGTGCTGCCTAATGGGGACGTGTGCTGCCTAATGGGGACGTGTGCTGCCTAATGGGGACGTGTGCTTCCTAATGGGGATGTGTGCTGCCTAATGGGGACCTGTGCTGCATATTGGGGACCTGTGCTGCCTAATGGGGACGTGTGCTGCCTATTGGGGAGCTGTGCTGCCTATTGAGGACGTTTGCTGCCTATTGGGGACCTGTGCTGCCTATTGAGGACGTGTGCTACCTAATGGGGACGTGTGCTGCCTAATGGGGACCTGTGCTGCATATTGGGGACCTGTGCTGCCTAATGGGGACGGGTGCTGCCTATTGGGCACCTGTGCTGCCTATTGGGGACGTGTGCTGCCTAATGGGGACGTGTGCTGCCTAATGGGGACCTGTGCTGCATATTGGGGACCTGTGCTGCCTAATGGGGACGTGTGCTGCATATTGGGGACCTGTGCTGCCTAATGGGGATGTGTGCTGCCTATTGGGGACGCGTGCTGCCTTTTGGGGACGTGTGCTGCCTAATGGGGACCTGTGCTGCATATTGGGGACCTGTGCTGCCTAATGGGGACGTGTGCTGCATATTGGGGACGTGTGCTGCCTAATGGGGATGTGTGCTGCCTAATGGGGACGTGTGCTGCCTAATGGGGACCTGTGCTGCATATTGGGGACCTGTGCTGCCTAATGGGGACGTGTGCTGCCTATTGGGGACATGTGCTGCATATTGGGGACCTGTGCTGCCTAATGGGGATGTGTGCTGCCTAATGGGGACATGTGCTGCATATTGGGGACCTGTGCTGCCTAATGGGGACCTGTGCTGCATATTGGGGACCTTTGCTGCCTAATGGGGACCTGTGCTGCATATTGGGGACGTGTGCTGAATATTGGGGACCTGTGCTGCATATTGGGGACGTGTGCTGCCTAATGGGGATGTGTGCTGCCTAATGGGGATGTGTGCTGCCTAATGGGGACGTGTACTGCCTAATGGGGACAGTGCTGCATAATGGGGACCTGTGCTGCCTAATGGGGACATGTGCTGCATATTGGGGACCTGTGCTGCCTAATGGGGACATGTGCTGCATATTGGAGACCTGTGCTGCCTAATGGGGACATGTGCTGCATATTGGGGATCTGTGCTGCCTAATGGGGACGTGTGCTGCATATTGGGGACCTGTGCTGCCTAATGGGGACCTGTGCTGCATATTGGGGACCTGTGCTGCCTAATGTGGACCTGTGCTGCATATTGGGGACGTTTGCTGCCTAATGGGGATGTGTGCTGCCTAATGGGGATGCGTGCTGCCTAATGGGGATGTGTGCTGCCTAATGGGGACCTGTGCTGCATATTGGGAACCTGTGCTGCCTAATAGGTCGTGTGCTGCCTAATGGGGACGTGTGCTGCATATTGGGGACCTGTGCTGCCTAATGGGGATGTGTGCTGCATATTGGGAATGTGTGCTGCCTAATGGGGACGTTTGCTGCCTAATGGGGACGTCTGCTTCCTAATGGGGATGTGTGATGCCTAATGGGGACCTGTGCTGCATATTGGGGACCTGTGCTGCCTAATGGGGACGTGTGCTGCCTATTGGGGACCTGTGCTGCCTATTGGGGACGTGTGCTGCCTAATGAGGACGTGTGCTGCCTAATGGGGACGTGTGCTGCCTAATGGGGACCTGTGCTGCATATTGGGGACCTGTGCTGCCTAATGGGGACGTGTGCTGCCTATTGGGGACCTGTGCTGCCTATTGGGGACGTGTGCTGCCTAATGGGGACGTGTGCTGCCTAATGGGGACCTGTGCTGCCTAATGGGGACGTGTGCTGCATATTGGTGACCTGTGCTGCCTATTGGGGACGTGTGCTGCCTATTGGGGATGTGTGCTGTCTAATGGGAACGTGTGCTGCCTAATGGGGACGTGTGCTCCTATTGGGGACGTGTGCTGCCTATTGGGGATGTGTGCTGCATATTGGGGACCTGTGCTGCCTAATGGGGACGTGTGCTGCATATTGGTGACCTGTGCTGCCTATTGGGGACGTGTGCTGCCTATTGGGGACGTGTGCTGTCTAATGGGAACGTGTGCTGCCTAATGGGGACGTGTGCTCCTATTGGGGACGTGTGCTGCCTATTGGGGACGTGTGCTGCCTAATGGGGACGTGTGCTGCCTATTGGGGACCTGTGCTGCATATTGGGGACCTTTGCTGCCTAATGGGGACGTGTGCTGCATATTGGGGACGTGTGCTGCCTAATGGGGACGTGTGCTGCCTAATGTGGATGTGTTCTGCCTAATGAGGACCTGTGCTGTATATTGGGGACCTGTTCTGCCTATTGGTGACGTGTGCTGCCTAATGGGGACGTGTGCTGCCTAATGGGGACCTGTGCTGCCTAATGGGGACGTGTGCTGCCTATTGGGGACCTGTGCTGCCTATTGGGGACGTATGCTGCCTAATGGGGACGTGTGCTGCCTAATGGGGACCTGTGCTGCATATTGGGGACCTGTGCTGCCTAATGGGGACGTGTGCTGCATTTTGGGGACTTGTGCTGCCTAATTGGGACGTGTGCTGCCTATTGGGGACGTGTTCTGCCTAATGGGGACCTGTGCTGTATATTGGGGACCTGTGCTGCCTATTGGGGACGTGTGCTGCCTAATGGGGACGTGTGCTGCCTAATAGGGACGTGTGCTGCCTAATGGGGACCTGTGCTGCATATTGTTGACCTGTGCTGCCTAATGGGGACGTGTGCTGCCTATTGGGGACCTGTGCTGCCTATTGGGGACGTGTGTTGCCTAATGGGGACGTGTGCTGCCTAATGGGGATGTGTGCTGCCTAATGGGGACGTGTGCTGCCTAATGGGGATGTGTGCTGCCTAATGGGGATGTGTGCTGCATATTGGGGACCTGTGCTGCCTAATGGGGACGTGTGCTGCATATTGGGGACGTGTGCTGCATATTGGTGACCTGTGCTGCATATTGGTGACCTGTGCTGCCTATTGGGGACGTGTGCTGCCTATTGGGGACGTGTGCTGCCTAATGGGGACGTGTGCAGCCTAATGGGGACGTGTGCTGCATATTGGGGACCTGTGCTGCCTAATGGGGACGTGTGCTGCCTACAGGGAACAATCTCCATCACCCCGCATCACCGGTGCGGTGGTTTGCTGCCAGTGTCTGTGCACGGTGGAGCAGGACAGTACGTGCGGTGTGAGGGTTGGGGGCCATCCAGGAGGCCTGGTCAACTGCAGGATTTACTTCAAACGCAGCCTGTGTACTGTACCACTGCAACGCCAGGTCAGAGTCCGACCGACCCCATGTGTGCCCTGAAATGTACCAAGTGTGTCCCGATGTGTGCTGCCTGTGCCCCATAATGTGTCCTGAAATGTACCATCTATCTACACCCTATATGTGCCCCATAATGTGTCCTGTACCAGGAGTGCACAACGCCGGGTCCGAGCCCGACGCCATGCGTGCCCTGAAATATACCAAATATACCCTATATGCATCCAGAAATGTGCCAAGTATGCCCTATGTGTGCTGTGCCTATTAATACGTCCTGTACCAGGACTGCACCAATGGAAGTTCAGAGCCCGAAATGTGTCCTGTCGCTCATTATTTTGGACGTCTGATTATGTGGCCTGTGCATCCTCCTGTACAGTCTGAGTTTGCCTTATGTTTTGTCCTGGGCCTCGCATCTCGTTACGGATATTACTCTATAGATCATCTGGGGTCCCCAACCTGTGGCTCGCGGTCCCGAGAATTGTGACTCATGACTGCCAGCTTGGTGCATTAGGTAAAGGTCTAACAAACAGGTATGAAGAGCGCATTTCAAAATGGTGAATTTTGTGAGTAGCCCTGCACAGAAGTGCATATCTGGATGCACATATGCTGTTCTTATAGGTTTAGAGATGTTTTTGGTATGGTATGCTGGAGGATGGTACTACCTGTTAGAGGAGGTTCCTGAAGTCCTTTATGGGAGAATAGTGAATTGGAGTATTGTGGGAACCCATAGATCTCGGTGTACTGCTTTGGAATGATTTCTGTGGAAAAGCTTTGGTTATCACTATACCTGTAATGGGGGCTTTGGTTGACACTACTTTGAAGGGGGTGGGAGTTGGATGTAGCTCACGACCCTCTCTCAGTGCTGAATGTGGCTCTCAAGGTCATAAAGGTTGGGGACCACTATGCTATGTATGTTAGCTGTAGTCCTATGAAACACCACAGATAACAGGGCTGTGCCTCATTTACACCTCATGAAGTTTACTGCACCGCGTCTGATATACAGTGATCGTGTCACACGTCTGCTACGTAAACGCTGACAACTTCTCTGTACATCGCCTTGTATATTCCTACGTCTTCACCCCCCAGGTGGGATTCGGCCGGTTCTCCCCGGTTTGATGGAACCATTCTAAAAGCAGCTGGTTCCCCGAACCGGGGAGATCCATAGCCGCCATCTGTTCAGTGACTACTCTCTCATTTCATGCTGTCCGCAGTGTTTTTTGTCTGCTGCTCCTGTCATTGATTCACCTGTGCCAGGAGTCTGGCCAGCTAGAAGGGTACGTTGCCGGGGAGCTGCCTGTGCACCACTGTCCTGCTCTGTGCTGTGCCATGTACTTGGGGGTCGCTGTGCGCGCTGCTGCTGGGGGCGCTGTGCACGTGCACCCTGCCCTGTGCCAGCTGCCAAGCGGGACTTGGGCCCCCAAATTTCACCCGAGCCAGGAGTCGATACCCACACGGATGAGCCCCCAAACACATTGCTAGCTGCACTGCTATTGTTGCTGCTTCCACAGTGGCCACATGATGGTCGCTGTTATTACTGCAAGGTGGGAGCTCCTGGCTGGCCAGACTCCTGCCCCAGGTGTATCAATGGCAGGAGCAGCAGACAAAAAACAATGTGGCCAACATGAGAAGAGAGAGTAGTCACTGAACTGGATTGCGGCTCTGGATCTTCCCAGTTCGGGGAACTGGCTGCTTTTCTAACAAGTGGTTCCATCAAACTGGGGAGAACCAGATGTCATTGGGAGATGCTAAATCACCAGCAGGAGTGATCTGTAAAGGACCTGTCACACTAAGTGATATCGCTAGCAATATCGCTATAACTAGTGACGTTATAGCGATATTGCTAGTGATATCGCTGTGTGTGATACTTACCTACGACCGGCTCCCCCGATGCTTATCGCTGATCACGCGAGAACGTTCAGGACTGTTTCTCGTCATCAGCTTCTGTAATGTATAATAATTAGATCTGTCTCTTTAAGCAAGCCGGACTTATGGGACTTGGAGGGTGGAGACAAGAGGGATGAGAAGGGAAGTTTCAGTTTCACTTCTGTGTAGCATGGGAATGCAACTGTTATGCTGTGTGCTGGAGGACGAAGAATAAAACATATCTAAAGTTTAATACCTTGAATTCTTCATAACGTGTGGAAATTACAACTGGCGACGAGGATGGGATATAATCGCCTACTGCTGTGAGTACGGACTCTATTTTACCGCTTCACACGCCAGCATCACTGAGAGACTCTATCATGGCTGACTACTTGCACACATTCCCACAGTTTGATATGACTGATGTCATTAATCTCTCCCATAACTGGAGAAAATGGCTAAACAGATTTGAGAATTTCCTAGAAGCCATGGCCATAAAGGAGGAGAAAAGAAAGAGAGCTTTGCTCCTGCATTGTGCAGGCACAGGAGTCTATGACATATACAGTACGTTACCTGCAGCAGAAACAGACACATACAGCAACTGCACTAAAGCTCTCACTGGCTACTTCAACCCCAAACAGAACATCAGATATGAAAGATATAAATTCAGGATTGCCAAGCAGCTTCCAGAAGAGTCCATAGACACTTATGTCACACGGCTGAAAGAGTTAGCACATGGATGTGCCTTTACAGATGTAGATGATGAAATCCTAACTCAAATAATTGTCACCTGCTCGTCTAATAACCTAAGGCGTAAGGCTCTGCAGCAGGATATCTCTCTACATGATTTACTCAAAATGGCCCGTGCTATAGAAATAGCAGATCATCAGGCTACCGTAATGGAGAATGGGGATAAATTACATGTGCATAATCTCAAACAGAAAAATTTACCAGACAAACAAGCCCAGAAACAGAAGAAATGTTATAGATGTGGACAGGATTTCCCTCACCACCAGAACAAATGTCCAGCTATGGGACAAACCTGCAGTAAATGTGGAAAAGGGAATCATTTTGCAGCTGTTTGCAAATCAGCGCACTACAAGCCTCCGCTGCCTATGACAAAATCTGCAGAGGTAAAAGTGATAAATCAGGACACAGAAGAAATGTCTGCGACTGAGAACTATGTGTTCACTACCTCTGTCACTGGTTCAGTACAGTCTCCCTGTGTTACACTCTCAATCTGCAACACTGACATTACCTTTACAATAGATACAGGAGCTTCAGTGGATATCATAGATGGCACTACATATGAACAATTGAAAACAAGGCCAGTCTTACAACAAGTGCAGACTAAAATCTTTCCTTATGGATCTAAAACACCTCTAGCTATAATGGGACAATTTGATGCTGAAATTAGATATAAAGAAAACAGGCAGACAACCACTTTCCACACATTACAAGGATCGGGAGGCTGTCTTCTCAGCTATCACACTGCCTTGGAGCTAGGGCTCATCCAGATTATTCATACCATAACTGACCCTGCGGATATGGATGTACAAACTATGGTGAACAGCTTTCCCTCCCTATTTAGTGGTTTGGGAAAACTAAAGGACTCTCAAGTACACCTTCATGTGGATGACAATGTTCGTCCAGTAGCCCAGCCTCACAGGCGTATTCCATTTCACCTGAGACAGAAGGTAGAAAAGGAACTCCAATTGCTCATGGATGAGGACGTTATTGAAACTGTTACTGGTCCCACTCCGTGGGTCTCTCCACTTGTGGTAGTTCCAAAACCAAAGACTCCTGATCAAGTGAGACTGCGTGTTGACATGCGCCTGCCCAACACCGCTATCCAGAGGGAAAGACATAGCTCACCTACGATTGATGACATTATTCATTTATTAAATGGAGCCACCGTCTTCTCAAAGCTCGACCTCAATAAGGGATATCATCAATTAGAACTGAGTCCAGAGTCCCGATACTTGACCACATTTTCCACCCATGTGGGCCTCAGAAGATACAAAAGATTGACTTTTGGAGTCTGCTCAGCAGCAGAAATTTTTCAGGATGCAATAAGGAGTGTCATTCAACACATCCCAAATGCCTTTAATTACAGTGATGACATATTGGTTTTTGGTAAAACTCAAGCTGAGCATAATCGTGCTCTATATGCTATCTTCGAATGTCTGCTTTCTGCTGGACTCACTTTAAACAAAGAGAAGTGCGAGTTTGACAAGGGTTCATTAGAATTCTATGGTCACATCTTCTCGGCAAAAGGAGTACAACCAGACCCCAAGAAAGTGGAAGCTATCAGAACAGCCTCAATTCCACAGGATGCCAGTGAAGTGCGTTCTTTCCTTGGAATGGAAAGTTACTGTGCTAGATATATTCCGAATTTTTCAACAATCAGCAATCCACTACGGGAACTTACAAAACAAAGTTGTATTTTTCAATGGTCTCAAGACTGTCAGGCCTCTTTTGAAACAATTAAAAATGAACTCTGCTCGACAACTACTATGGCTTATTTTGATCCAGCTCTTCGAACTGAACTGATTGTGGACGCCAGTCCCGTGGGACTGGGTGCTATTCTAGCGCAGTACAAGGATAACAATCAAAATCCTCACATCATTTCTTATGCAAGTAAGAGTTTAACAAACACTGAAAGAAAATATTCTCAACCTGAAAAAGAAAGCTTGGCAGTTGTCTGGGGATGTGAACACTTTCACTTATTTCTCTATGGAGCTCCCTTCACCATTGTCACAGATCATCAAGCACTTCTTACAATTTTTGGAAATCCCAGAGCTAAAATGCCTGCATGAATTGAACGATGGGGCCTACGTCTACAGGACTACAACTATAAAATTGTTCACAAACCTGGAAAATACAGCAATCCGGCTGATTATCTTTCAAGACATCCTACTAATGATGATATACCTGTGCATTCCTCCATTGAAGAATACCTACGTTTTGTTACAGATCATGCCGTGCCAAAAGCACTTTCTCTTGATCAATTTATAAATGAAACAACAAAAGACAAGACACTCTGTGCCCTAATACAAATCATCCAAAATCGAAGGTGGCATGAAATTCAAAAAGAAAAATTTCCTGATTCTGAGATTGATCTGAAAGAGTTAAAACTATTCTCAAACGTACGTGAGGAATTATCAGTCACTGAAGAACACCTCATTCTTCGAGGTACCAAACTAGTTGTACCTAAGACTTTGCGTAACTTAGTCATACAGATAGCACATGAAGGTCATTTAGGAATTGTTGGCACAAAGAAGTTACTCAGAGAAAAAGTGTGGTTCCCAAATATGGATCACTTGGTGGAAGAAAAGATTAGACGCTGTTCTACTTGTCAATTAATCACTCCATCAACAACCTTAGAGCCATTACAAATGTCTCCGTTACCCACTGCTGTCTGGGAGGAAGTGGCAGTCGATATATATGGACCATTGCCAAATGGCCAATACATTCTCGTAACAATTGATGAATATTCTCGATACCCTGTCATTTCATTTATCTCTTCAACATCTGCTAATAATGTCATACCAGAGCTGGACGACATTTTCTCGGCATATGGTATTCCAAGAGTGGTCAAAACAGACAATGGACCTCCATTCAATGGACATGTGTTTACCCAATTTTCTGAATACTTGGGATTCAATCACAGGAAAATCACACCTTGCTGGCCGCAAGCCAATGGAATTGTGGAACGTTTTATGCGCACTCTGGGGAAACGTATCAAGGCAGCGAGTCTGGAGCACATCCCACTGAAACAGTCATTATACAAATTCATGCGTAATTACCGCAATACGCCACACTCCACTACTAATGCTGCTCCAGCTCATTTAATGTTCAGCAGAACCCTGCGTATACGTCTCCCTGATGTGACCAGCCATCCCCGACCGAGTGACTCCTCAGTGAGATCCACAGATTTCTCCAACAAACAAGCCATGAAACGTTATGCAGACAGAAGGCGAAGGACACAGTCAAGTGCCTTCGAAAGAGGGGATGTCGTGGTGGTACGTCAAAGACCAACCAACAAGACCTCACCTGTATATGGTCCTGCAAAATATTATGTTACTAAAAGGAAAGGCAGCATGATCACAGCTGAACGAGATGGACACTCCATAACGCGAAATTCTTCATATTTTAAAGTCATACCGCAGAATGATGACAATGAACTCTCTTTGGTGGAAGATTTGGTATCCGATGGTGGAGAGGACCAACAAGAGGTAGCTGGTCCATCAATAATGAACCCTCTCAATGAGCCCAGACGTTATCCTACACGAGAGAGAAGAGCTCCATCGAGGCTCATTGAAGAAGTGTAATTACAGTTTTGTTTTGTTTTGTTTTTTTGTTTGTTTTCTCTGGTTTTGGAATTGAACAAATAAGACAAAACGGACATATGATTTCTTTGGACATTTTCATGTTGTTGCATTTATCAGTAATATGGGTTATTTATAGAAAAAAAAAAAAAAAGGGGGATGATGTAATGTATAATAATTAGATCTGTCTCTTTAAGCAAGCCAGACTTATGGGACTTTGGGGGTGGAGACAAGAGGGATGAGAAGGGAAGTTTCAGTTTCACTTCTGTGTAGCACGGGAATGCAACTGTTATGCTGTGTGCTGGAGGACGAAGAATAAAACATATCTAAAGTTTAATACCTTGAATTCTTCATAACGTGTGGATATTACAGCTTCCTGCGGCGCTTCCTGCTGTGAGGACGAGCGACGTGTGGACGCGGGTGGGAGGACGCAGGATCGCCTGGTGTGACAGGTAAGTAGCGATCCCCGTCCCCAGCGATGTCGCTAATGAGATCTGCCTGTGTGGCAGCTCACTAGCGACCACTTAGCGATATACCAGCGATCCTGACCGCGTCATATCGCTAGTCGGGATCGCTGGTGCATCGCTAAGTGTGACAGTACCTTAACTTCTCTGCTGGCCAAGACAGGAAAAACAAGCAGGTAGTTAGCAACTAACTGCTCATTAGGATTCGGGCACATTGTCAAATAAAAAAAGTACAAAACAACCCCTTTACCTGCATCTTCCCACCTACTTGTCTTCTATCTATCTCTACCATTCTCTGGCGCTATGCAACCAAAGCTGTTGATCAGACAGAGGTGGAAACATATGGAAAACAAGCAGGTGGGAAGGTGTATTTAAATGATTGGCCCCGCTGTGAGGTTATATGATGACGATGCAGATTTAGGCTATGTGCCCACGTTTGCGTTTTTAAACGCTCAGGGAACGGATCCCCTTCCCAGAAAACGCGTGTCTTTTTTCCGCGCGTTTCTTGCGCGTTTTTGGCAAAAAAGCAGCGCGTTTTTGATGCATTTTTTGACGCGCGTTTTCTGGGAACATTGGGGAAGGCTAAAAACGCTCAGCAATGCGGAAATTAATGAGCAAAAAGCCAAAAACGCATGCTAATTAATTTGAAGCTTCTTTTAAGCGCTTCTGCCACGTTTTTCCGGCACAAACGCTGCGGAAACGCTTAAAAAAAACGTAGCGTGGGCACACAGCCTCAATTTGTGGTACCATTAGTAAAAAATGTAAAAAAATATTTTTTTATATATATATATTCACAGTTGCAAAAGGACCTATATGTAAAGTATATCTGAATGTGGATTCATAGGTAGATTATTGTTGGCTGGTTTTTAAAAAGTCGACTTTGAAACTTTGAATAGTCATGTGTACTTGCATATGTCTTTCAGGCAATATACCCATTTCTAAGGAGCACACTCCTATCTGCGTCAACACTGTTGTTGTCATACAAGAGGTGCCGCCAGCAAATATTCAGCAGGTACAAACCTCGCCTAAAAGACTGCTGACAGTGTGATCATTTTTTATTTTAATTAGACTTGTGACCTTTCCAACCCTTTCAGCTACATTATTTTCATAGCTGTACCTGTGCATTAAAGGGTCTATGGTGTACTTACACCTTCTTATTTGTTTTTAACAGCATTTCATGACGTTGGCTACAGTGATAAGACACTCTCTTTAGTGAATACAACTCAAGGTTTGACAAAGCCATTTATGTAAAAGAAAATGAAGAGACAATCTACAATTTTGAACTTTTTTAATCTGGGAAGCAAGAAACAGAAAGCAAACGAATTGGACATTTGTGTCTTAGATATAAATAGCAATGTAGTCAATCTGGTTGTACCTGACAGTGGCGCAGAGGTTGTACCTGACAGTGGCGCAGAGGTTGTACCTGACAGTGGCGCAGAGGTTGTACCTGACAGTGGCGCAGAGGTTGTACCTGACAGTGGCGCAGAGGTTGTACCTGACAGTGGCGCAGAGGTTTTACCTGACAGTGGCGCAGAGGTTGTACCTGACAGTGGCGCAGAGGTTGTACCTGACAGTGGCGCAGAGGTTGTACCTGACAGTGGCGCAGAGGTTGTACCTGACAGTGGCGCAGAGGTTGTACCTGACAGTGGCACAGAGGTTGTACCTGACAGTGGCGCAGAGGTTGTACCTGAAACTTTACTTCCTGACCCACTGTCGCGTACAGCTGTTGCAGAGCAGGGCACAAGCAGTTCTACTTTAATGTCATGTTGGTCCAAAAAGCAAGTGGACTATTTTTTGAATTTGTACCCATGGCTTAAAGTAGAAAATAATAAATTGGGTTGTAATGTGTGCTCTACAGTAGGAAGAACACTAGGAGTGCCAAATTCAAAATCTTGTCACCTTTCTGAGGAATGGAAGAACTTTTTAGTGAAACCATCTGGTACCCTTAAATACATTCAGCAAGCTTCTCTTCGCAAAAAAATAAGAGCGCATGCAATGTCTATACTATGTAATCAACCCCTGTAAGCACTCTAAAAGTATAATGCACCCCACATAGCCAGATACCATATTGTATAATGCACCACCCATAAGCAGACTCTATATTGTATAATGCACCCCCCATAGGAATATATACTATGATGCACTCCCCATAGGCCTCTATGGCATACTCTTTATGGTATACAGCACTCCCCATAGACAGACTCTATATTGTATAATGCACACCGCAAAGGCAGATTCTATACTGTATAATGCACTCCCGTACGCAGACTATATTGTATAATGCACTCCCCATAGGCAGACTCTATATGGTTAATAAGCACCAGGAGATCATTGAGTTTGTACCACAATATGGGTGCCAATCCTTAGCATATTATTAAGAAGTGTACTACCTTATATTATACCCTGACATTAGTGTGTATAACCATACAATTGGTGGTATTGTATTTATTTCTATGTAGCTACAAAGTGGGCCCCAAGAATGATTTTCTTTGGTAGGCCCAGGGTGCTCCAGTCCGATGCTTGCTGGAAGTGTAGGTAGATAGTGAGAGAACATTTCACATGGAGGGCAGGTAAAGAGTGAGAGACAGACCCCGCACTTCACAGAGGGCAGGTAGAGAGTGAAAGAACCCTGCAGTACACATGGAGCTCATGTAGGGAGTGACAGAACCCCACAGTACACATGGATGGTCAGGTAGGGACTGACAGACCCCACACTACACATGGAGGGGAGGTAGATAGTGACAGACCCCTGTACTACATATGGAAGGCAGAAAGGTAGTGACAGACCCAACAATACACATAGATGGCAGGTAGGGAGTGACAGACCTCAACCTACACTTGGAGGTCAGGTAGGGAGTGACAGACCACATACTACACATGGAGGGCAAGTAGGGAGTGACCGACCACCGCACTACACATGGATGACAAGTAGGAAGTAACAGACCGCTGCACTACACATAGCGTGCAGGTAGAGAGTGACAGACCACTGCACTACACAAGAGAGCAGGTAGAGAGTGACAGACCCCACACTACACATAGCGGGCAGGTAGAGAGTGACAGACCGCTGCACTACACAAGGGGGGCAAGTAGGGAGTGACAGAACCCCACAGCACACACAGAGAGCAGGTAGAGAATGACAGACCCCACACTACACATAGCGGGCAGGTAGAGAGTGACAGCCCGCTGCACTACACAAGGAGGGCCGGTAGAGAGTGACAGACCCCATACTACACATGGATGACAAGTAGGAAGTAACAGACCGCTGCACTACACATAGTGGGCAGGTAGAGAGTGACAGACCACTGCACTACACAAGGGGGGCAGGTAGAGAGTGACAGAACCCCACAGCACACACAGAGAGCAGGTAGAGAGTGACAGACCCCACACTACACATAGCGGGCAGGTAGAGAGTGACAGACCGCTGCACTACACAAGGAGGGCAGGTAGAGAGTGACAGAACCCCACAGCACACACAGAGAGCAGGTAGAGAGTGACAGACCCCACACTACACATAGCGGGCAGGTTGAGAGTGACTGACCGCTGCACTACACAAGGAGGGCAGGTAGAGAGTGACAGAACCCCACAGTACACATAGAGGGCAGGTAGAGAGTGACAGACCCCATACTACACATGGAGGGCAGGTAGATAGTGACAGACACTGCACTACACATGGAAGGCAAAAAGGTAGTGACAGATCCAACAATACACATAGACAGCAGGTAGGGAGTGACAGACCCCAACCTACACTTGGAGGGCTGTAGTGCGAATATAAAAATGGCTATTTTGAGTCCATATTGAAATATATAGAATGAATTCTGTATATGACAGAGCTGCATTTACATAGTAACATAGTTTTGAAGGCTGAAGGAAGACCTTATGTCCATCTAGTTCAGCCTATTTTTAGTGCAGCTGTTCTGTACTGTTGATCCTGGGGAAGGCAAAAAAACCACAGAGTAGAAGCCAATTTTCTCCATAGGGAAAAAAATTCCTTCCCCTAAGCTGCGTCAACCATCTACCTATAATATTCTGTTATTTGTAACCTTCTATACTGTTACTCACAAGAAAAGCATCCATTCCTTTCTTAAATTCATTCAGTGAGTTGGCCATCACCACTTCCTCAGGAAGAGAATTCCAGAGCCTCACTGCTCTTACCGTGAAGAACCCTCTTCTACGCTGGTGCAGAAATTGTCTTTCCTCCAAACGAATAGAATGCCCCCTTGTTCTTGTCAGAGTCATTGGTACAAACAGTTCATTGGAGAGATCTCTGTATTGCCCTCTGATATACTTGTACATATATATTAGGTCTCCCCTAAGTCTTCTCTTTTCTAGAGTAAATAGACCTATTTTGATAACCTTTCTGGGTATTGTAGTGAACCAACTCCATTTATCATTTTAGTAGCCCGCCTTTATACCCTTTCAAGTTCAGTAATGTCTTTTTTCAGCACCGGTGTCCAAAATTGCACACAATACTCCAAGTGTGGTCTGACGAGTGATTTGTACAGAGGGAGAATAATGTTTTCATCTCGTGTCCCCAGACCTCTTCTAATACATCCCATGACCCTTTTTGCTTTGGTGGCAGCTGCCTGACACTGGGCACTCCAATTTAGCTTCTTATTGACTAAGATGCCTAAGTCTTTTTCCATGTCTGATTTCCCCAGCAGTTTCCCATTTAGTAAGTAATTGTAGCATCTGTTTCTCCTTCCCATGTGCATAACCTTACACTTATCTGTGTTAAACCTCATTTGCCATTTTTCAGCCCAATTCTCCAATTTACTCAAATCTGTCTGTAGCTGCAAACTGTCCTCCTTTGTGTTAACTACCTTACATAGTTTTGTATCATCTGCAAATACTGATATTTTACTGTGTAAGCCATCCACTAGATCATTAATATATTAAATAGTAGGGGGCCCAATACAGAACCCGGTGGTACCCCACTAGTAACCCTGGCCCAATCTGAGTATGCACCATTAATAACCACTCTTTGTTTTCTATCACTAAGCCAGCTACCTACCCATCTACACACATTTTCCCCTAGCCCAAGCTTTCTCATCTTACTTACCAATCTTTTATGTGGGACAGTGTCAAATGCTTTAGAGAAGTCGAGATAAATGACATCCAATGATTCTCCTTGGTCCATTTGAGAGCTTACATCCTCATAGAAGCTGATCAGGTTAGTTTGACAGGAGCGATCTTTCATAAATCCATGTTGATATGAAGTTAAAAATGTATTAACATTGAGATATTCCATAATGGTATCCCTTAGAAACCCTTCAAAAATGTTACCCACAACAGATGAAAAGCTTACCGGCCTATAGTTTCCAGGTTCCGTTTTACACCCCTTTTTGAATATTGGTACCACATTTGTTTGCCGCCAATCAAAAAGAACAGACCCTGTTTCTATAGAGTCTTTAAATATAAGGAATAGAGACCTGTTTATCACATTACTTAACTCCCTTAATACCCGAGGGTGAATGCCATCAGGGCCTGGTGATTTGTCAATTTTAATCTTACTTAGGCGGTTCTGCATTTCTTCCTGGGTTAGGCAGGTAATAGTTAATTTGGAGTTTACATTATCACTCTGCATTTCCCCTGGCAAATCCTTTTCCTGTGTGAGCGCTGTTGAGAAAAAAGTATTTAAAACATTTGCTTTTCCCACATCGCTCTCTATGTTTTCACCCTCATTGTTCTTTAAAGGGCCGACACCATCAATTTTCATCTTTTTACTGTTTATATAATTAAAGATTAGTTTGGGGTTTGTTTTCCTTTCCTTAGTGATGAGTCTCTCAGTTTCCACTTTTGCTAAATGTATTTGTTTTTTACACATTTTATTTTTTTCTCTATAACTTTTTAATGCTTCTTCAATGCCTTCTTGTTTTAGCTTCTTAAATGCCTTGTTCTTGTTATTTATTGCCCTTTTTACATCCTTATTTAGCCACATTGGTGTTCTCCTGTTCCTAGCCCTTTTATTTCTGTACGGTATGGCTAGCTCGCAGTGGGTGTGTAAAACTGATTTAAATATTTCCCATTTATTTTCTGTGCTCCTATTTTTGAGGACATTGTCCCAATCAATTCGGCGAAGGTCCTCTCTAAGCTGATCAAACTTTGCTTTCCTGAAATTCAGCTTTTTCGTAACCCCCTTCCAGGGCACCTGACTGAAGGACAAGTGGAATTGTATTATATTGTGGTCACTGTTCCCTAGGTGACCATCGACTCATACTTCTGTTATTCTATCTGGCCTGTTGCTTAAAATTAAGTCCAGAAGGGCTGTCCCTCTAGTTGGGCCCTGCACAAGTTGTGACAGATAATTATCCTTGGTCACTGACAGAAATTGGTTTCCTTTCTAAGATACGCAGGTTTCAGTTTCCCAGTCTGTGTCGGGGTAGTTGAAGTCCCCCATAATAATCTCCTCATTGTGATTTGCTGCTTTGTCTATTTGTTTCAATAATACATTTTCAGTGGTTTCTGTTATATTTGGTGGCTTATAACAAACCCCTATGAGGATTTTATTACTTTTCTCTCCTTGTATCTCCACACAATAGAGACTTCACCTCTTCATTTCCCTCTTGTATATCTTCTCTTAGTGTGGGCTTTAAAGTGGACTTTATATATAGACAGACTCCACCCCCTTTCCTTTTTTTATGATCACTCCTAAGCAAATCATATCCTTGCAAGTTAGCCGCCCAGTCATCGCTGTCGTCTAACCATGTCTCAGTTATCCCTACTATGTCGTATTTTTCCTCATACATTACCAACTCCAGATCTTCAATCTTATTGGTCAGGCTTCTTGCATTGGTCAGCATGCAGGAAAGAAGTTTTGCTTCCTTTTTCTTAGCTTCCTTCTGAGTACCCTGTCTTGGGTCCTCTTTACCACGTCTAGTATCCTTGATTAGTTTGTCCTTCTGCTGCATGTTCTTGTCTTCTGTTTTTCCTCCCATCCCCTCTTCTTCTAGTTTAAAGCCCTCCTGATGAGTGTGGCAAGTCTTCTGGCGAATGTGTGTTTCCCAGGTTTTGTGAGGTGTATCCCATCTCTTGCGAGAAGTCCATCGTAGAGGTAATTCACGCCATCGTCCAAGAATCCAAATCCTTGCAGCCTGCACCACCGTCGTAGCCAGTTGTTCACCTCTAGTATCCTATTCCATCTTCTGATGCCATGGCCATCGACTGGGAGGATTGATGAGAAAACAACCTGTACGTTCCGTTCCTTTATTTTCTTCCCCAGAATTTCAAAGTCTTCTCAGATAGTTGGTAGGTCATTTCTTGCCGTGTCGTTTGTGCCTACATGTATCAGTCGGAAAGGGTAGTCGTCCTTGGATTTGAGGATAGTTGGTATCCTGTTGGCCACATCCTTGATTTTTGCTCCCGGAAAGCAGCATACTTCTCGTGCGGTTATGTCCGGCCTGCAGATAGTTGCCTCCGTGCCCCTTAGTAGTGAGTCGCCCACAACTACCACTCTTCTTTTCTTTCCGAACGCACTGCTTGTTGCTCGTGAGTGTTTTTGAGTGTCATTTGTTTCCGCTTTTGTTGACAGAGTAACTTTTGTTGATACCAAACAGTCAAACAGTTACAGACAAGATAATGGTTATATTGACAATCTTGAGAATCTATGTTTGCTGTTTGTCATTGTAAAACATTAAGGTTTATTAACCTCCGCCTGTGTTGATTTTATCTAAACCCATGTGGCTTTTATATTGTTAGTGTTTATGACACATTGTCTGATGATGCCATGTTGTCTGTTTCATCCAACCTTGAAGGCCGGCCACTGGATGGGCTGGGTGAAGCTAGTTACACATTAGTGTAATTTATTATATAAGGCCAGAGAAACATGACTTAGACAGAAGCAAAAACTGGATACCTGTATGTGTACAGTGTTGATACCTGCATAAGTGGGGACGCCCGTGCAGTGTTGTGAATCTTCCAGGGGTCTCTGTCTTAGTGTTGCTTCTCTGATAATCCAGACGGATGATGTTTAAAAGCCTCTTGGTGATTGATGATGTGAGTATACTGTATATAGTTAATCTTTATATATATACCTAATCATATGTATTCAATCTTTATCTGTACTTAACCTTTGTATCTTAAATTATACAAAAGTGTACGCAATCATACTGTCTAATCATACCATTCCTTTAATTTTGTACCGTGTAATAAAATTGTGCTATATTGCAAGCAGTAGCCTTCTTTAAAGCCGTGTCCGAACCTTAGTGTTAAAAACTTGGCAATACAAGGGCAGGTAGGGAGTGTCAGACCACCGCATTACACATGGAGGTTAGGAAGGGATTGACAAACCACACACTAGACATGGAGGGCAGGTAGGGAGTGATCGACCACCGCACTACACATGGAGGGCAGGTTGGAAGTAACAGGCCGCCGCACTACACATAGTGGGCAGATAGAGAGTGACAGACCACTGCACTACACAAGGAGGGCAGGTAGATAGTGACAGACCCCACACTACACATGTGGCGCCCCTGAGGCTCAGTCGCCACAGAGGTACTGCACCTCCTCCTGAGGTGTGGTGCCCCACCATCCAGGTAAGTTGGAGGCTCCTGACCACGCTCCAACACTCGCACCCCACACAACACAGTAGTTCAGCAAAGCCACATTGCGACTCCTTGCTTGGAGTGTAGCAGATCACCTTTGGTGGCTCCCTGCTTGGAACACGAAACATGCTGGGAGGCGGGTGGAGTTCAGAATACATAAAAGAGCGGGAATGTTTAGGATTACAGGTCAGTATGGGAGAGGAAGCCACTCAGAGAGGAGTAAGGAAAGAAGATCCCTGACATAGGGATGGAGGAAGGAGGTGCTGCAGCAGACCACAGTGACCTGGGTCTGCTGGCACGGGAAAGGAAAGAAGGAGAAAGACATTGAACTGAAACCTGATCTTCCATAAGAGAGAGAGATTAGTACGGAATGAAGGAGTAAAAGGGAACAGAGGACATGGGTTAGAGGAAGAGCCCTGCCTAGAAGTTCTAAGTGCAAGGCCGGGGCCCGGTCCCCGAGGTTGTATGGACACTAATGGTTCTGCAGCAGACACCGGTGGAGTAGTGGGCTGTAAATGCACTACTCCCATCTAAGACTTGGGCACAACAGCAACTTGGATAGTGAGCCGGGACTCAGGAGTGAGGAGTCCCCGAAGCAGGCTACAGCTGTCTGCCGTACAAGTAGAGTTCTTGGGAACATCTGTCAGGAGGAACTCCAGTGTAGCTCAGTACTAGGACATCTTCACACTTAAAGGCGCTATAAGAGGAGAATTTCAGAAAGGTACATGTTGGCGGAGCGCTGGAAGGGAGCATTCCATCTGACCTGGAGGTTGATTGAGCCTCTGACCCAGAGAACACAGTACGGAGGCAGGCACCTGTGTGTACTACAGACTGTGAGTAAAGCTTTGGAACTACAAGCCCTGGTGTCCTCCATTGATTCTTGCGTCAGTGCACCCAGCACTGCAACATCTGGGTACCAGCTTCGACACTGCTTGTGCCTCTCCTCTAACTCCACATCTACACTGCCCTGGGGCTATAGCTTCACCTGTGGGGAGCTTCACCATCTTGGCTGCAACACACCACCTGCTCCAGAGGAATTGCAAGCAGCGTCGGCTTAACATCTCACTTGTCGAACACCACAGGTGGCGTCACAAACTATTCCATTTACTACATTCTACCATTCAAACTCCCCCTATTAATTGGGCGCCCAGGGCCACGGACCGGGTCCCGCTGATGTGACACATCCCGATGACACCAGCCCGGTACCAAGTACCCCACAGCCCTGGGAGGGCGACCCACACATAGCGGGCTGGTAGAGAGTGACAGACCACTGCACTACACAAGGAGAGCAGGTAGAGAGTGACAGAACACCACAGAAAACATAGAGGGCAGGTAGAGAGTGAGAGACCCCAAACTACACATGGAGAGCAGGTCCAGGGAGTGACAGCTTGCTGCACTACACATGGAGGGTAGGTAGGGCGTGATAGACCCCGCACTACACAGAGGCAGGTAGAGAGTGAAAGAACCCTGCAATACAAATGGAGGGCAGGTAGGCAGTGACAGACCCCGCCTTACACATGGAGGGCACGTAGAGAGTGACAGACCCCACACTACACATGGAGAGCAGGTAGGGAGTGACAGCCTGCTGCACTACACATGGAGGGCAGGTAGGGCGTGACAGACCCCGCAATACACAGAGGCAGGTAGAGAGTGACAGACACCTGCACTCCACAAGGAGGGCAGGTTGACAGTGACAGACCACTGCACTATACATGGATGGCTGGTAGGGAGTGACAGACACTGAACTACACATGTAGGGCAGATAGAGAGTGTCAGACCCCGAACTACACATTGAGGAAAGGTAGATAGTTACATATCCCGCACTACACATGGAAGGCACGTAGAGAGTGACAGACATCTGCTCTACAGATGCAGGGCATGTAGACAGTGATAGACCCCTGCATTACACATGGAGGGCAGGTAGGGAGTGACAGACTCCACACAGAGGGCAGGTAGAGCATGATATAACCCACACTTGGCTAGGATGAGGGGTAGGCAGGGTAAGCACCTGCCTAGAGCACTTCCTCCTGCCTACCCAAGGGGTGCGCAGGCACAGAGGTGAACAATGTCTGCCACTGTCACCACTCACCCCTCTCTCTGTCCCACGTAACGATCACTACCCCATTCATGTCCTGTATGTGCCACATGGGACACGAGCAGAGGAACTGTCATCTCCCCTGCTCCGCTGGGATCTCCAGCAATTCACAGGCCACATTTGGACTGCGCTTTGTTGGAGAATATGCACGCGCAGAGGACGTTGGTTGGCACTGCGCAGTGTCATCGCGAGATCCAGCGTTCATTGATGCACGGAGAAGACGGTAGACCGGGAGCCTGGATTCGGTGAGTGTGAGCTTTTTTGTAATTCTTATATTACTGTTAAGAAGGGCATAAAATGGAGGGAGGTGCTGTGTAGAGGGGGGAATGAGCGGAGGGGTTGTGTGGATGGTGGGCGGTAAAATGATATGAAAGCTGTGCTGATGAGGGAATAAAATAAGTTGAGGGTCTGTGTAGATGGGGGAATAAAATGAAATGAGGGTTTGTGCTAATGGGGGGAATAAAATCAGTGTAGGGGCTGTGGTGATAGAGGGAATAAAATTAGGTGAGGGGCTGTGCTAATCAGGTAGAATAAAATGAGGTGAGGAGCTGTGCTAATGGGGGGAATAAAATGAGGTGAGGAGCTGTGCAGATGGGGGAATAAACTGATGGGCTGTGTAGATGGGGTTTATAAACTGACTGGCTGTCCTCGGGCTACACACGGAACATAAGCATACAACAAAATGACATAACATTTAACCTGGGTATGGGTGAACAGTCCCAGTAACTGAGTTGAAGCGTGAATTACAGCCCAAAACCACTTCCAATTGTTTGGATCATCCCTGAGTGCAGCTGCAGGGCACACAGACCATAATAGAAAATTCACTGCACAGGCTGTTTTAGATGGCTTCCGGCCAAGGCATGATGAACAGATTTTTCTACTCAAGTTTAAGAGTCTTTTCAAGAGTTCTTGTAGTAGAAAATATATAACTACTGAAATCTCACATTAGTCCATGTGGGCACAATTTCTTTAACATTTTTAGTAACGATACGTAAGGCAAAGTTCAATGTAAGTACAACTCAAAACTTAATTATTAATCTTAGACTATTTACAAATAATTTCTATAGGGAGACGGGGTTTGGCCCTATGTGCTATGCTGTGCGCAAGTTAGGAATACTAGATGACTTCCTACGACTCTTTAAACCTAACAATGGGTACAACAGGTTCACTGCTGACTATGGGCACGTTTTCTGATTCTTCCACCTGCAAAGTGTTAGTGGTTGGCATTAGCGACTCATCACTTCCAGAACAATTTGGTGTCTCTGGTAAAGAACTACCACTGTGTTGTTAACTTGTAGCCAAGAACTAGGGAATTCACCTAGAACAGTGCGAATCTTTGTATCAGTCTTTTCTTTTAGCTGAGAGTCTTCCAAAAGGTACTGTCACACTAAGCGATATCGCTAGCAATATCGCTATAACTTGTGACGTTATAGCGATATCGCTGTGTCTCATACTTACCTACGACCCGCTCCCCCGCTGCTTATCGCTGATCGCGCGAGAACAGGCTGGACCGTTTCTCGTCGTCAGCTTCCTGCGGCGCTTCCGGTGGAGAGACGAGCGAAGAGCGTGGAGCCGGGCGGGAGGACATCAGGATCGCCTAGTGTGACAGGTAAGTAGCGACCCCCGTCCCCAGCGATGTCGCTGTTGAGATCTGCCTGTGTGGCAGCTCACTAGCGACCACTTAGCGATGTACCAGCGATCCTGACCGCATCATATTGCTGGTGGGGATCGCTGGTGCATCGCTAAGTGTGACAGTACCTTTATTCTCAACTCATTCACGCAATTGTGCTGGACATACTTTCAGATTGTCTCTGGATACGGTGGTACACGTTTTTCCGCTGTCCTTGGAGATAGTACACACTTTGCTGTTGTCATTGCTAGATGGTTGAATAGTGTAAGGCTGAGCCTCCTATTGGTCATCTAACTTGTGGTTTCTTCTCTTTTTCTTCAGCACTTGTTCACCTGTTGGTAAGGGGGTTGCCACAGCATGTCTATTTAAGTTCCTTTCCTGTTTTTGCCTAGCTTGAGCCAGACTTTCCTCTACACATTGCTGAACTTTTTGAAACTGCAGTTGTCTTTCTGTATTCCAATCCTTGTCCAATTGGCAGGATATGGTTTCAGGAGTTAAGACTCCCATTTCCAGGTCGATGGGGAGTTTACCACGCATCCATTAACCTGGGGCATATCCTGTTGCGCTTGGTTAGTATATGATTGTATATTTTGATCAAATCAGGCAATTTCTCAGGCCGTTAGTTCCTTTCTTCTAGCGGTAAGATCTGCAATAAATTGATTACCAGATGGTTCAGTTTTTCGCAAAGACCATTGCCTTGTGGATGGTATGGTGTAGTTCTGATCTTTTTGCATCCGTAGAGGGAGCAAAATTTTTGAAAGACTTCAGCTTCGAAGACTGGACCTCTGTCTCTCAGCACTTGATCTGGGTAGCCATGGGGTCTGCAGAAATATTCTTGGAATGCCTTTGCAGCTGTTCTTGCTGGTTGGTCTTTCACCGGAACGACCACTAGGAAACGGGAATAGTGATACACGGCATAGGTATACCCTGATCGACTTGGGGTTAGTTGCACGTGGTCTAAGGCCACCAGTTCCAAAGGTTATTTAGTGATGATGGGCTGCAAGGGGGCACTTTGATTTGCAGAATTCTTTCTTCTGAGACTACATGGGCCACCGCATTCCCTACACCACTGTTCAATAGACCGTCTCATACCTGTCCAGACGAAGCGGTCGCGGATGACTACTTCCAGCTTTATCCAACCAAAGTGTCCCACTTGATTGTGGTAAGCTTCCAAGACCATGGGCATGTCTTTTCTGGGGACCACGATCTGCCAGACCAGTTCATGCGTATGTGGGTTATTAGCTCTTCGGATCAACTTGTCTTCAAAAAGGAACAGCTTCTTTCTTTCCTCAACTGTTGGACACCTGCAGGCGCATCAGGAGCTGGAGATGATTCTGCTTCACCAAGGAGTTCTTTGACCATACATATAGCCAGGTCACAGCTCTGCATCTCTGCCCAACCTTGGTGAGGTAGTGGACTACTGGAAACTTCATGAATGGCAAGACTTCTCCCTGTCACATTGTTAGAGTCTTGGGAGGCACCATGGCGGTAGAATGCTGGCATCTCTATTTCTTCCAGGTCTTCGTCATCTTCTGCTGGGCTATATGCGATGTGTGGCAGGGCTATATACCATGTGGTGCTGGGCTATATACCATGTGTGGCTGGGCTATATACCTTGTGGTGCTGGGCTATATACCATGTGATGCTGGGCTGTATACCATGGTGCTGGGCTGTATACCATGTGTGGCTGTGTTATATACCATGTGGTGATGGGCTATATACCGTGTGTGGCTGTGCTCTATACCATGTGGTGTTGGGCTATATTCCAAGTGTGACTGGGCTATATACCATGTGGTGATGGGCTATATACCATGTGGTGCTAGGCTATATACCATGTGGTGCTGGGCTATATACTATGTGGTGCTGTGCTATATACTCTGTGGTGCTGGGCTGTTTACCATGTGGTGATGGGCTATATACCATGTTTGGCTGTGCTATATACCATGTGGTGCTGGGCTACATACCATGTGGTGCTTGGCTATATACCATGTGTGGCTGTGCCATATACCATTAGAGCTGTGCTATATACCATGTGGTGCTGTGCTATATACCATGTGTTGCTGTGCTATATACCATGTGTGGCTGTGCTATATACCATGTGGTGCTGTGCTATATACCATGTGGTGCTGTACTACATACCATGAGGTGCTGTGCTGTATACCATGTGATGCTGTGCTATATTCCATATGGTGCTGGGCTATATTCTATGGTGGGCTGAACTATATACCATGTGGTGCTGGGGTATATACCATGTTGTGCTGGGCTATATACCATGTGTGACTGGGCTATATACCATGTGGTGATGGGCAATATACCATGTGATGCTGTGCTATATACCATGAGGGCTGGGCTATAATCCATGTGGGTCTGGGCTATATACTATGTGGTGCTGGGCTATATACTATGCGGCTGTGTTATTGTCATGTCGGACACTGTTCGCGCCAGGGTGTCTGGCAGACAGCGGTAATACCCCATCCTACCACATGGTTCTCAGCGGCACTGGTTGGTCTTCTGATCCGGCTTGGATTGGGTTAACCAGGCTGTCATTCTGGCTGAGAGCTTAGCCACGCCCTCTGTCTTTAAATTGCCCTGTGTGACTATGGGCGTCGCCGACTATAGATCTTGCCTTGTGCTAAGCGATACCGGTCTGGAGTGGTGGTCTAAGGAGCATACGGTTGCTGGTGTAGTATATTCCATTGTTGCCATTTTGCCTCCCTGTGTTGTATTATTTGGTTGCCCTTGCACATTACTGTATTCCCCTGTGTGTACGCGGTGTGGTGCATTTCCGTTATCCCTGTCCATACTTATTTGTGGGGTCTGGTGCTTGGTCTCCTCACTGGGTGGAGGGTGGTGGGTTCAGCTTAGGGCTGGACAGGAGACAAGGACAGGGTGGAGGCTCAGGCAGGCACACCTTCAGTGTAAACCCTGGGTTGAGGGACAGACAGGGTTTCCCCTAGTCTGAGGGACACCGCAGGGGCCCCGGGGTTTCAGCCTAAAGTTACCTAGGCTTCCCATGACAGTTATATACCATGAAGAGTTACATTTAAATTATATTCTATGGGGGTCTGTGTTATATAATATGGGGGGGCTACATTATATTCTATGGGGAGGTGGGCTGTATTATATTTATTATATTCTATGGGGGGTGATTGCATCATACTCTATGAGGGGGCAACATTATACTATAAGAGGAGGCTAAATTCTATACTATGGGAGGCTGCATTATATTCAATGTTGGGCTAGATTATATTGTATGAGGGCTTCATTATACTTTATGAGGTGGCTACATTATATTCTATGGGGGCTGCATTTTACTATATGAGGAGGGCTACATTGTATTCTATGGAGTGGCTACATTATACTATATAAGGGGTTGCATTATATTCTATGGGGGGTTACATTCTATTTTATGGTGTGGCTGCATTATACTATGTGGTGTGGCTGCATTATGCACTATGGGGTGGCTGCATTACATTCTATGGGGGTTACATTATATATTATGGCGGGGCTGCATTATACTATGTTGGCTGGCTGCATTATGCTCTATGCGGTGGCTGCATTATACTTTAAGAGGGGCTGCATTATATTGTATGGGAGGTTACATTATATTGTAGGACGGGGCTGCATTATACTCTGTGGGGTGGCTGCATTATGCTCTGTGGGGTGGCTGCATTATACTATATGTGGGCTGCATTTTATTGTATCGAGAACTATGGGGAATACATTATATGAAGAACTAAGGGGTGCATTATACTATGGGAAGTGCATTGTACTACATCGATGACTATGGCGGTGCATTATACTATGGAGCACTATGAGGAGTGAATTATACTATATGGAGGACTGAGCAGTGTATTTTAATATATGGAGGACTGAGGAGAGTATTATACTATATGAAGGACTATGGGGCACATTATATTATATGAAGGACTATGGGGTGTAAACTGTAGATGTGCTGCTGATAACATGATACTGTATGGTGATCTGTTAGTGATCCATTAGTGATCACTCTGTCCCCATCATTCTTTCTCAGACGGTGGATAGAGGCCGGGAAACAAGTGTTGAACGACTTCAATATTGTCGATCACACTCATATAGCGGCCTGAACTCAGCACATGTAACTACAACCGAAATGCTTCTGTGTGATGTGCAATATGTTAGCATTTGGGGCACCATTTTAAACTTTGCCTAGGGCCCCACTTTGCCTAAAACCGGCCCTGGGGGAGGGATTGGAGTTGTGGCACTTGATGGCAGGGAGCTGATTTCCTGACAGATATTCTCTATTTTCTCTATAAAGTGGGAGGCCAGTTCATCAGCTCAGATGTCTGTGATACGGCCTGTGTTTTTGGACTGAGGAGGGAGTGAAAAGTGTCAAAAATGTTTTGGGGGTTGTTAGACAGGAGATGAGGGTGGTGAAGTAAGTCTGTTGGGCAAGGAAAAGGGCAACGTTATAGGTCCGTAACATAAATTTGTATTGGATAAAGTTTTCTGGTGATCGAGCTTTCTTCCATAGGCGTGCGAAACTCCTAGAGCATCGCTGGAGAAATCGAGTTGCAATGTGAACCAGGGCTGTTTGAGGGGTGCCACTTCTGAAAGTGTATGAGGGTTAATGGCTTGTAGATTTCTGAATCTGTCCCCATCATTCTTCGCCAGCTGGTGTACAGAGGCTGGGAAACAAGCATCGAATGACTTCAATATTGTTGATCATGCTCGCTTAATGGCCTGAGCTCTGCGCATGTAAATGGTGATGGTGCAATATGTGAGCATTTAGTGCCCCACTTTAAACTTTTGCCTAGGGCCCCATTTTGTCTAAAACTTGCCCTGGTCCCGGTCCTAACTTACTGGCAATTGTGGGGTGCATCACATTCACCTGTAGACCGCAGACCACTGCTTTCCCCAGATCTCCCTCCTCAGGAGATGCCACACATAACTAAGGGAACACGCAGTTCATTGTAACAAGCAATTTATTGGGCAGTTTAAGTTCATCAGACTGTAACACGCAGTTTCTGGTGCAACACTTCTTATTCTTTGTCTCTTTAGAACAATATGTCTCCAGCATCACTCTACGTTCCTCTTGCACTATCCTCACGTTAACTGATTTTCCAGGGATTTCCAGTCCAGTTCCTCAGTGCACTGGGCATCCTCTACCTTCTCTTAATGCAGTTTCACATGCTTTTCCTCCGTACCCTAGAAGATAAGGCACTCTTGGCAGTATCTGTACCAAACCCTAGGCGCCGGATGTTGCAGGAATGTCCGCAAGAGATTCTAGTAAGGCCTCCCACTGCTTTGAACGATAAGTGCCCTCCCACTGCAACTTGAACTTGACCTTGGGTACTGTACATCCCTGACTATCAGGAAGTAGTCCTCTTTTATTGGGGGTCCCCCTCCCACTATGGGCCAGTACTAAGCTTTAACTAAGTCTGTCCCTACAAACACAAAGTATTATATTTCCATATATTACACATATAGGCTTGGACTGGCTCACAGGAGAACAGGAGAATCCTCCGGTGGGTCACTGTGCATTACGGGCCAACCCTCTTATACAGCAGTACTTGGAAAAATAGCCTTTATTCACTATGTACTTACAGAAGCAGCATCTTATTCATGTAACAATCTTCCCAGTTCATTGTATATATAAATTTGTGATTGAGCATAATGTCACATTTGCAAGTAGCTGTAAAAATGGGGCACTTAAGTTGGTTACTGGAGTTGGCAACTTGGGGGCCCTGGGCACCCCAGTCCGACACTGCTTGTGTCTCTTGTATTCTGCAGCTCTGTGTCCCCGTCTTCAGTCTTCTATCGGGTAGTTTTTTGTGTAGGACATATACTATTTTAGGGTACTGACTCCATAACAATTTTAATGTAACTTGGAACAGGAGTAGACATTACGATACCACAATGGGTGAAGATTTATGTGGTCTACCTTCTGTAAACGGCACCCCCCATAATTCCTGGTTCAACTTGTAGAGTACTGAGAGTAGTAATGATCACTCCCATCATTGCAACTGTGCAAAAATAAAGTGAACAGAAAAAAGATCCCATGAAACTTTTATTTTCTTTCTTATTTTTTTTTATTGGAATAGCAATAAGCAACACTGTAATAAAAATATTACGGGTCCTTTAAGAAATTAAACCATAATCACAATGACTCTCAGGTCAGTCCCTTATCAGACCACAGAACTAGCTGTGGGCATTGAGGACCGGCTGAGAGCCACTGGACCACAAGATCCAGAGGAAGGCGAAGAAACCCCCCGGAGAGTTCTGCCTCGGGGGGGGAAAAATTCCTTCCTGACCCCATTTGTGGCGATCGGATATTTCCCTGGATCACATCTGTCCTGCTGCATATTGCTGTATATCTGCACGTATTATAAGCTCAGGAGAGTCGATCTGGAAGGGAAAAGATAAATGCATCTTGCTTCTTGGAGCTAACAGTTTAATATAAAATATACACCCTGCTCCTAGGAGCTTACACTCTAATTTACAATAGACATATACATATACTATACAACAGACATATACATAGACTATACAAGAGACATATACATATACTATACAATAGACATATACATATACTATACAATACAATAGACATATACATATACTATACAATAGACATATACATAAACTATACAAGAGACACATACATATACTAAACAATATACTTATACGAATACTATACAATAAACATATAGAAATACTATACAATAAACATATACGAATAATACGAATACTATACAATAGACATACACCAATACTATACAATAGACTTATATGAATACTATACAATAGACATATACGAATACTATACAATATACTTATATGAATACTATACAATAGACTTATACGAATACTGTACACTAAACTTATACAAATACTATACAATAGATAAATACGAATACTATACAATATACTTATACGAATACTATTCAATAGACTTATACGAATGCTGTACACTAAACATATGCAAAAACCATACAATAGATATATACGAATACTATACAAAAGACTTATACAAATGCTATACACTAAACATATACAAGTACTATACAATAGATATATACTAATACTATACAGTAGACATA
The DNA here is from genome assembly GCF_039654945.1 of Dendrobates tinctorius. Taxonomy (NCBI): domain Eukaryota; kingdom Metazoa; phylum Chordata; class Amphibia; order Anura; family Dendrobatidae; genus Dendrobates; species Dendrobates tinctorius. Next base: position 11,840,911 of record NW_027361858.1, on the reverse strand, counting down.
TATGAATACTATACAATAGACTTATACGAATACTGTACACTAAACATATACAAATACTATACAATAGATAAATACGAATACTATACAATATATTTATACGAATACTATACAATAGACTTATACGAATGCTATACACTAAACATAACCAAATACTATACAATAGATATATACGAATACTATACAATATAATTATACGAATACTATACAATAGACTTATACTAATGCTATACACTAAACATATACAAATACTATACAATAGACATATACGAATACTATAAAATATACTTATACGAATACTATACAATAGACTTAACATACGAATACTACACAATAGACATATTTGAATACTATACAATAGACATATACGACTACTATACAGTAGACACACGATACGATAGACAATCACATATACTATACAATAGATATAGACAAATACTATACAATAGACATAGAAGAATACTATGCAATAGACATATACAAATACTATGCAAGAAACATAGGCGTATGCTATGCAAGAGACATAGATGTATGCTATGCAAGAGACATAGACCTACGCTATGCAAGAGATATTGACGTATGCAATGCAGGAGACACAGACGTATGCTATGCAAGACACACAGATGTATTCCATTCAAGAGACACAGATGTATGCCATGCAAGAGACACTGACGTATGCCATTCAAGAAACATAGACGTATGCCATTCAAGAAACATAGATGTATGGCATGCAAGAGACACAGATGTATGCCATGCAACAGACATAGATGTATGCCATGCAACTGACATAGACGTATGCCATGCAACATACATAAATGAATGCCATGCAAGAGACATAGAGGTAAGCCATGCAACAGACATAGACGTATGCCATGCAACAGACATAGACGTATGCCATGCAACAGACATAGACATATGCCATGCAACAGACATAGACGTATGCCATGCAAAAGACATAGACGTATGCCATGCAACAGACATAGACATATGCCATGCAACAGACATAGACGTATGCCATGCAACAGACATAGACGTATACTATGCAATAGACATACATGTATACTATACAATAGACATACACATATACTATACATTTACTACACTATACTATACATATACTATACAATACATATACTTTACATATACTATAAAACACATATACTATACATTACATATGCAATAAATTTATACATTTACTAAACAATACATATACTATACAATACATATACTATGCAACACATTGACTGTACTATACACACACATACACATACCCACATACATAATAGAGTTGCAGACACCGATCAGGCTTTGATTAGAGTGTGATCAGAGTGGCATCAGTATTTCTTGGAGGTGGGGAGGGGGGGAAAAAGTTTCACCATTTTGTCAGTCTGTGAAAATCGAAGAGCATATATATGAGTGCATATATATCTATAAATATATTTATATTTATTTCTAAATATTTATTTCATTTCTATATATAGTATGTATACATAGCGCTGTGGAATTAATGGCGCTATGTGAATGAGTAAAATAAATAAATATATATGAGTTTGCTGTTCATGGTTTTGACGGATAGCACTCGTACCTATGATATTCTATGGGCCTGTGCAAATGTCAGATTTTTTGCTCGGACCCAGTGCTCCATGGAAAAAATCGGAGACAAATCCGATTTTGATCCCAGTGTCAGATCAAAATCAGCAATACAAGTCTTTGGGCCCATGAAAAAATTGGACTCCACTTGGATGACATCTAAGTGTGTCTGATTTTCACAGACTGACATAATTCAGAAGGTGGAGAAACCTTTTTTTCCCCCTCTCAACGCCCGAGAAAAACTGATGCAATTCTGATCTGTGCCTGATCGGAGTCTGCAACTCTTACGGCAGTTGCCGTTAAATCAATTTTGCTCATGATATCCTGTGGTTCCAGTTCTGGTCCTCCTGCTTCCATCGTGCTACTACGTTCTCCGTCGTTTCTGCTCAGCCTTCCTGTTGCACCATCGTCATGTGTCCGTTCTTCATTACAGCAGATCATTTGAACTAGATGAGACATAACACCTATCAGTACAAAAAAGAGGATTAAATGGTAAGTTCTATTTAAGGAATCATTCTAATGCACAAAAGGGCGAGATGTTTGCTGAGATTTTTTAGGGGTAAATAGTGCAGTTCTAAACTTCACCACAAACACCTCACAGCTACACAATGTGTGAATGGGGCCTTAGTGTTAATTGAGCAGCTGCCTACTTGGACTTGTCGTCCTCAAAATGCTTCCGCTGGGGATACAAGGTGGTTCAGGATAATAACTTTATACATTCTGTACCAATTGTGATATGTATGATGTGATGTGTCCTGTGATATCTATGATGTCATGTGCCCAGTGATGTCATGTGTCCTGTCGTAATAACTGCCACTGGTGTGTTATGTATCAAGTTTCCAACATCAAGAGTAGAATTAATAAAGCAAAATCACAGGGCGCAAATAACCATCAGCCTCATTTTTTACTGAGTCATGACGCATATTAAAACCTAAGCATTTGCCCCCAATTTTTCTAATCTGTATCACCTGCTTTTCTACGCACTAAAGGAAAACACAGGACCCCATACTGCAATTCCTGACCACGGTAAACCGTCAGTTCCTGGTCACCCCTGATCCAACAGGACCAAGAGAGCTGACAATGGAGAACTGTAGCAGTCTTCATTTAAATTTATGTTCTGATACCATTTTCACAGCATTAATGGCAAAGCTACCCAAAAATGGAACCAAGTGGAGTTGTCTCACTGCCCCACCCCTTCCTATATGCTTTTATTAGAGCACATGGGTGTCATAGAGGGCAAAACCAGCCGATTCCTGAGGTTCTTGAAGACCAGTGACAATGATCATTTGATCGCCAGCACATCCTCATTTAGGGAAGAGGTGGTCCAGAGTGGTAACTCCTGTTTGGCTGGGCTCACACTCGCTTAGAAAGAACCCAAATGTGCAGAATTTCCTTAGAAGCTGATCAATAGCATTTTTTTAAATCTTAGAATCATTATAAATTTCACAGGCCATAGCACTTTTTGATAAGATTTTCAGATGAATGATGCAGCTCTGAATCCCACTTTTAATCCCTCATCTAAACAATTTGTGAGTGGCGTCATAAGTGAAGAGTTCCCTACCTGGACTTGTTTCCTTCAAGCTGTCAGGCTCTAATGAAACAAGATGGCTCATGTGTTGCACTTTCCTCATTCTATGCCAATTGTGATGTCATATGATGTCTGTGATGTTTATGTGCTTTGTGATGTCATCAAAGCTGACTGTTTAACCCCTGCCCACCCTATGACATACTTTGATATTGTGAACAGGTTATTTCAATGCTGTATGTATGAAACCAGAAGTTTACATACACTATATAAAAACACATATGAATGTTTTTCTCAATATCTGACAAGAAATCAGAATAAATCTTTTCCGTTTTAGGTCAATTAGGATTACCATAATTATTAATATTTGCCAAATGCCAGAGTAATGAGAGAGAGAATGTTTTAAGGCATTTTATTTATCTAATTTCAACTGTAGTATAATGCACCCCCCATAGGCAGACTCTGTATGGAATAATGCACCCCCATAGGCAGATTCTATACTATGTAATGAACCCCTGTAGGCAGACTCTAAATAGTATAATGCACCCCACATAGCCAGATACCATATTGTATAATGCACCACCCATAAGCAGACTCTATATTGTGTAATGCACCCCCCATAGGAATATATACTATGATGCACTCCCCATAGGCCTCTATGGCATACTCTTTATGGTATACTGCACTCCCCATAGACAGACTCTATATTGTATAATACACACCCCAAACGCAGATTCTATACTGTATAATGCACCTACGTACGCAGACTCTATATTGTATAATGCACTCCCCATAGGCAGACTCTATATGGTTAATAAGCACCAGGAGATCATTGAGTTTGTACCACAATATGGGTGCCAATCCTTAGCATATTATTAAGAAGTGTACTACCTTATATTATACCCTGACATTAGTGTGTATAACCATACAATTGGTGGTATTGTATTTATTTCTATGTAGCTACAAAGTGGGCCCCAAGAATGATTTTCTTTGGTAGGCCCAGGGTGCTCCAGTCCGATGCTTGCTGGAAGTGTAGGTAGATAGTGAGAGAACATTTCACATGGAGGGCAGGTAAAGAGTGAGAGACAGACCCCGCACTTCACAGAGGGCAGGTAGAGAGTGAAAGAACCCTGCAGTACACATGGAGCTCATGTAGGGAGTGACAGAACCCCACAGTACACATGGATGGTCAGGTAGGGACTGACAGACCCCACACTACACATGGAGGGGAGGTAGATAGTGACAGACCCCTGTACTACATATGGAAGGCAGAAAGGTAGTGACAGACCCAACAATACACATAGATGGCAGGTAGGGAGTGACAGACCTCAACCTACACTTGGAGGTCAGGTAGGGAGTGACAGACCACATACTACACATGGAGGGCAAGTAGGGAGTGACCGACCACCGCACTACACATGGATGACAAGTAGGAAGTAACAGACCGCTGCACTACACATAGCGTGCAGGTAGAGAGTGACAGACCACTGCACTACACAAGAGAGCAGGTAGAGAGTGACAGACCCCACACTACACATAGCGGGCAGGTAGAGAGTGACAGACCGCTGCACTACACAAGGGGGGCAAGTAGGGAGTGACAGAACCCCACAGCACACACAGAGAGCAGGTAGAGAATGACAGACCCCACACTACACATAGCGGGCAGGTAGAGAGTGACAGCCCGCTGCACTACACAAGGAGGGCCGGTAGAGAGTGACAGACCCCATACTACACATGGATGACAAGTAGGAAGTAACAGACCGCTGCACTACACATAGTGGGCAGGTAGAGAGTGACAGACCACTGCACTACACAAGGGGGGCAGGTAGAGAGTGACAGAACCCCACAGCACACACAGAGAGCAGGTAGAGAGTGACAGACCCCACACTACACATAGCGGGCAGGTAGAGAGTGACAGACCGCTGCACTACACAAGGAGGGCAGGTAGAGAGTGACAGAACCCCACAGCACACACAGAGAGCAGGTAGAGAGTGACAGACCCCACACTACACATAGCAGGCAGGTTGAGAGTGACTGACCGCTGCACTACACAAGGAGGGCAGGTAGAGAGTGACAGAACCCCACAGTACACATAGAGGGCAGGTAGAGAGTGACAGACCCCATACTACACATGGAGGGCAGGTAGATAGTGACAGACACTGCACTACACATGGAAGGCAAAAAGGTAGTGACAGATCCAACAATACACATAGACAGCAGGTAGGGAGTGACAGACCCCAACCTACACTTGGAGGGCTGTAGTGCGAATATAAAAATGGCTATTTTGAGTCCATATTGAAATATATAGAATGAATTCTGTATATGACAGAGCTGCATTTACATAGTAACATAGTTTTGAAGGCTGAAGGAAGACCTTATGTCCATCTAGTTCAGCCTATTTTTAGTGCAGCTGTTCTGTACTGTTGATCCTGGGGAAGGCAAAAAAACCACAGAGTAGAAGCCAATTTTCTCCATAGGGAAAAAAATTCCTTCCCCTAAGCTGCGTCAACCATCTACCTATAATATTCTGTTATTTGTAACCTTCTATACTGTTACTCACAAGTGAGTTGGCTATCACCACTTCCTCAGGAAGAGAATTCCAGAGCCTCACTGCTCTTACCGTGAAGAACCCTCTTCTATGCTGGTGCAGAAATTGTCTTTCCTCCAAACGAATAGAATGCCCCCTTGTTCTTGTCAGAGTCATTGGTACAAACAGTTCATTGGAGAGATCTCTGTATTGCCCTCTGATATACTTGTACATATATATTAGGTCTCCCCTAAGTCTTCTCTTTTCTAGAGTAAATAGACCTATTTTGATAACCTTTCTGGGTATTGTAGTGAACCAACTCCATTTATCATTTTAGTAGCCCGCCTTTATACCCTTTCAAGTTCAGTAATGTCTTTTTTCAGCACCGGTGTCCAAAATTGCACACAATACTCCAAGTGTGGTCTGACGAGTGATTTGTACAGAGGGAGAATAATGTTTTCATCTCGTGTCCCCAGACCTCTTCTAATACATCCCATGACCCTTTTTGCTTTGGTGGCAGCTGCCTGACACTGGGCACTCCAATTTAGCTTCTTATTGACTAAGATGCCTAAGTCTTTTTCCATGTCTGATTTCCCCAGCAGTTTCCCATTTAGTAAGTAATTGTAGCATCTGTTTCTCCTTCCCATGTGCATAACCTTACACTTATCTGTGTTAAACCTCATTTGCCATTTTTCAGCCCAATTCTCCAATTTACTCAAATCTGTCTGTAGCTGCAAACTGTCCTCCTTTGTGTTAACTACCTTTCATAGTTTTGTATCATCTGCAAATACTGATATTTTACTGTGTAAGCCATCCACTAGATCATTAATAAATATATTAAATAGTAGGGGGCCCAATACAGAACCCTGTGGTACGCCACTAGTAACCCTGGCCCAATCTGAGTATGCCCCATTAATAACCACTCTTTGTTTTCTATCACTAAGCCAGCTACCTACCCATCTACACACATTTTCCCCTAGCCCAAGCTTTCTCATCTTACTTACCAATCTTTTATGTGGGACAGTGTCAAATGCTTTAGAGAAGTCGAGATAAATGACATCCAATGATTCTCCTTGGTCCATTCGAGAGCTTACATCCTCATAGAAGCTGATCAGATTAGTTTGACAGGAGCGATCCTTCATAAATCCATGTTGATATTCAGTTAAACATTTATTAACATTGAGATATTCCATAATGGTATCCCTTAGAAACCCTTCAAAAATTTTACCCACAACAGATGAAAAGCTTACCGGCCTATAGTTTCCAGGTTCCGTTTTACACCCCTTTTTGAATATTGGTACCACATTTGCTTGCCGCCAATCAAAAAGAACAGACCCTGTTTCTATAGAGTCTTTAAATATAAGGAATAGAGGCCTGTTTATCACTTTACTTAACTCCCTTAATACCCGAGGGTGAATGCCATCAGGGCCTGGTGATTTGTCAATTTTAATCTTACTAAGGCGGTTCTGCACTTCTTCCTGGGTTAGGCAGGTAATACTTAATTGGGAGTTTACATTATCACTCTGCATTTCCCCTGGCAAACCCTTTTCCTGTGTGAACACTGTTGAGAAAAAAGTATTTAAAACATTTGCTTTTCCCACATCGTTCTCTATGATTTCACCCTCATTGTTCTTTAAAGGGCCGACACCATCAATTTTCATTTTTTTACTGTTTATATAATTAAAGAATAGTTTGGGGTTTGTTTTACTTTCCTTAGCAATGAGTCTCTCAGTTTCCACTTTTGCTAAATGTATTTGTTTTTTACACATTTTATTTTTTTCTGTATAACTTTTTAATGCTTCTTCAATGCCTTCTTGTTTTAGCTTCCTAAATGCCTTGTTCTTGTTATTTATTGCCCTTTTTACATCCTTATTTAGCCACATTGGTGTTCTCCTGTTCCTAGCCCTTTTATTTCTGTACGGTATGGCTAGCTCGCAGTGGGTGTGTAAAACTGATTTAAATATTTCCCATTTATTTTCTGTGCTCCTATTTTTGAGGACATTGTCCCAATCAATTCGGCGAAGGTCCTCTCTAAGCTGATCAAACTTCGCTTTCCTGAAATTCAGCTTTTTCGTAACCCCCTTCCAGGGCACCTGACTGAAGGACAAGTGGAATTGTATATTGTGGTCACTGTTCCCTAGGTGCCCATCGACTCGTACTTCTGTTATTCTATCTGGCCTGTTGCTTAAAATTAAGTCCAGAAGGGCTGTCCCTCTAGTTGGGCCCTGCACAAGTTGTGACAGATAATTATCCTTGGTTACTGACAGAAATTGGTTTCCTTTCTAAGATACGCAGGTTTCAGTTTCCCAGTCTGTGTCGGGGTAGTTGAAGTCCCCCATAATAATCTCCTTATTGTGATTTGCTGCTTTGTCTATTTGTTTCAATAATACATTTTCAGTGGTTTCTGTTATGGCTTATAACAAACCCCTATGAGGATTTTTTTACTTTTCTCTCCTTGTATCTCCACACAATAGAGACTCCACCTCTTCATTTCCCTCTTGTATATCTTCTCTTAGTGTGGGCTTTAAAGTAGACTTTTTATATAGACAGACTCCACCCCCTTTCCTTTTTTTACGATCACTAAGCAAATCTTATCCTTGCAAGTTAGCCGCCCAGTCATAGCTGTCGTCTAACCATGTCTCAGTTATTCCTACTATGTCGTATTTTTCCTCATACATTACCAACTCCAGATCTTCAATCTTATTGGTCAGGCTTCTTGCATTGGTCAGCATGCAGGAAAGAAGTTTTGCTTCCTTTTTCTTAGCTTCCTTCTGAGTACCCTGTCTTGGGTCCTCTTTACCACGTCTAGTTTCCTTGATTAGTTTGTCCTTCTGCTGCATGTTCTTGTCTGCTGTTTTTCCTCCCATCCCCTCTTCTTCTAGTTTAAAGCCCTCCTGATGAGTGTGGCAAGTCTTCTGGCGAATGTGTGTTTCCCAGGTTTTGTGAGGTGTATCCCATCTCTTGCGAGAAGTCCATCGTAGAGGTAATTCACGCCATCGTCCAAGAATCCAAATCCTTGCTGCCTGCACCACCGTCGTAGCCCATTGTTCACCTCTAGTATCCTATTCCATCTTCTGATGCCATGGCCTCTCATCGACTGGGAGGATTGATGAGAAAACAACCTGTACGTTCCGTTCCTTTATTTTCTTCCCCAGAATTTCAAAGTCTTCACAGATAGTTGGTAGGTCATTTCTTGCCGTGTCGTTTGTGCCTACATGTATCAGTCAGAAAGGGTAGTCGTCCTTGGATTTGAGGATAGTTGGTATCCTGTTGGCCACATCCTTGATTTTTGCTCCTGGAAAGCAGCATACTTCTCGAGCGGTTATGTCCGGCCTGCAGATAGTTGCCTCCGTGCCCCTTAGTAGTGAGTCGCCCACAACTACCACTCTTCTTTTCTTTCCGAACGCACTGCTTGTTGCTCGTGAGTGTTTTTGAGTGTCATTTGTTTCCGTGTCAAACAGTTACAGACAAGATAATGGTTATATTGACAATCTTGACAATCTATGTTTGCTGTTTGTCATTGTAAAACATTAAGGTTTATTAACCTCAACCTGTGTTGATTTTATCTAAACCCATGTGGCTTTTATATTGTTAGTGTTTATGACACATTGTCTGATGATGCCATGTTGTCTGTTTCATCCAACCTTGAAGGCCGGCCACTGGATGGGCTGGGTGAAGCTAGTTACACATTAGTGTAATTTATTATATAAGGCCAGAGAAACATGACTTAGACAGAAGCAAAAACTGGATACCTGTATGTGTACAGTGTTGATACCTGCATAAGTGGGGACGCCCGTGCAGTGTAGTGAATCTTCCAGGGGTCTCTGTCTTAGTGTTGCTTCTCTGATAATCCAGACGGATGATGTTTAAAAGCCTCTTGGTGATTGATGATGTGAGTATACTGTATATAGTTAATCTTTATATATATACCTAATCATATGTATTCAATCTTTATCTGTACTTAACCTTTGTATCTTAAATTATACAAAAGTGTACGCAATCATACTGTCTAATCATACCATTCCTTTAATTTTGTACCGTGTAATAAAATTGTGCTATATTGCAAGCAGTAGCCTTCTTTAAAGCCGTGTCCGAACCTTAGTGTTAAAAACTTGGCAATACAAGGGCAGGTAGGGAGTGACAGACCACCGCATTACACATGGAGGGGAGGAAGGGATTGACAAACCACACACTAGACATGGAGGGCATGTAGGGAGTGATCGACCACCGCACTACACATGGAAGGCAGGTTGGAAGTAACAGGCCGACGCACTACACATAGTGGGCAGATAGAGAGTGACAGACCACTGCACTACACAAGGAAGGCAGGTAAATAGTGACAGACCCCACACTACACATGTGGCGCCCCTGAGGCTCAGTCGCCACAGAGGTACTGCACCTCCTCCTGAGGTGTGGTGCCCCACCATCCAGGTAAGTTGGAGGCTCCTGACCACGCTCCAACACTCACACCCCACACAACACAGTAGTTCAGCAAAGCCACATTGCGACTCCTTGCTTGGAGTGTAGCAGATCACCTTTGGTGGCTCCCTGTTTGGAACACGAAACATGCTGGGAGGCGAGTGGAGTTCAGAATACATAAAAGAGCGGGAATGTTTAGGATTACAAGTCAGTATGGGAGAGGAAGCCACTCAGAGAGGAGTGAGGAAAGAAGATCCCTGAGATAGGGATGGAGGAAGGAGGTGCTGCTGCAGACCTCAGTGACCTGGGTCTGCTGGCACGGGAAAGGAAAGAAGGAGAAAGACATTGAACTGAAACCTGATCTTCCATAAGAGAGAGAGATTAGTACAGAACGAAGGAGTAAAAGGGAACAGAGGACATGGGTTAGTGGAAGAGCCCTGCCTAGAAGTTCTAAGCGCAAGGCCGGGGTCCGGTCCCCGAGGTTGTATGGACACTAATGGTTCTGCAGCAGACACCGGTGGAGTAGTGGGCTGTAAATGCACTACTCCCATCTAAGACTTAGAATCATAGAATCGTAGAGTTGTAAGGGACCTCCTGGGCCATCTTGTCCAACCCCCTGCTCAAAGCAGGATTCGCTAAATCATCCCAGTCAGATGTCTGTCCAGCCTCTGTTTGAAGACATCCATTGAAGGAGAACTCACCACTTCTCGTGGCAGCTTGTTCCACTCATTGATCACTCTAACTGTCAAAAAGTTTTTTCTAATATCTAATCTGTGTCTCCTCCCATTCAGTTTCATCCCATTGCTTCTAGTCTTTCCTTGTGCAAATGAGAATAAAGATGATCCTTCTACAATGTGACAGCCCTTGAGATATTTGTAGACAGCTATTAAGTCTCCTCTCAGTCTTCTCTTTTGCAAACTAAACAATCCCAAATCCTGCAACCTTTCCTCATAAGACAGGGTTTGTAGACCGGTCACCATTCTGGTTGCTCTTTTCTGAACTTGCTCCAGTTTGTTGATGTCTTTTTTAAAATGTGGTGCCCAAAACTGGACACAATATTCCAGATGAGGTCTGACCAAAGAGGAGTAGAGGGAAATAATGACTTCATGTGATCTAGACTGTATGCTTCTGTTAATACATCCTAGAATTGCATTTGCTTTTTTTGCTGCTGCATCACACTGTTGACTCATTCAGTTTGTGATCTATTAGTATACCCAAGTCTTTTTCACATGTGCTGTTGCTTAGGCCTATTCCTCCCATTCTGTATATGCTTTTTTCATTTTTATTGCCCAGATGTAGTACTTTGCATTTGTCCCTGTTAAAAACCATTCTGTTAGTTGCTGCCCAGTTCTCCAGTTTATTTATATCTTTTTGAATCCTCTCTCTCTCTTCTCTAGTATTAGCTATCCCTCCTAGCTTTGTGTCATCAGCGAATTTAATCAGTTTACCCTCAATTCCTTCATCTAAATCGTTGATAAAGATGTTGAACAATACAGGGCCCAGGACAGAGCCCTGTGGTACCCCACTTGAGACATTCTTCCAACTGGATGTGCAGCCATTTACGACCACTCTTTGGGTCCGATCACTAAGCCAGTTATGAATCCACCTAACAGTTGCCTTGTCCATTCCATACTTAGTCATTTTTTCAATAAGGATTGTATGAGATACTTTGTCAAATGCTTTGCTGAAGTCAAGATATACTATATCTACAGCATTTCCTTGATCCACCCAATCAGTGATTCCGTCATAGAAGGAAATTAAGTTAGTCTGACATGACTTATTAGTTACAAACCCATGCTGACTCTGTTTAATCACTTCATTCTTATCCAGGTACTGACATACATGTTGTTTAATAATTTGTTCAAAGATCTTTCCTGGTATAGAAGTCAGACTCACCGGCCTATAGTTGCCTGTGTCCACCTTCTTCCCCTTTTTGAAGATAGGAACAACATTTGCTCTTCTCCAGTCTTCTGGGACTTCTCCTGTTCTCCAAGAATTTTCAAATATTATGGAGAGGGGTTCAAAAATTTCTTCTGCTATCTCCTTCAGTACTCTGGGGTGTAATTCATCTGGACCTGGAGACTTGAATTCATTTAGGTTAGCTAAGTGTTTCCTCACTATCTTTCTGTTTATAGATATCCTGGATTCTTCTATACCCTTAATAGGACAGTGAAGAACAGTTGATGTCACATTTCCTCACTGTCCTATTAAGGGTATAGAAGAATCCAGGATATCTATAAACTGAAAGATAGTGAGGAAACACTTGGGCACAACAGCAACTTGGATAGTGAGCCGGGACTCAGGAGTGAGGAGTCCCCGAAGCAGGCTACAGCTGTCTGCCGTACAAGTAGAATTCTTGGGAACATCTGTCAGGAGGAACTCCAGTGTAACTCAGTACTAGGACATCTTCACACTTAAAGGCGCTATAAGAGGAGAAGTTCAGAAAGGTACATGATGGCGGAGCGCTGGAAGGGAGCATTCCATCTGACCTGGAGGTTGATTGAGCCTCTGACCCGGAGAACACAGTACGGAGGCAGGCACCTGTGTGTACTACAGTCTGTGAGTAAAACTTTGGAACTACAAGCCCTGGTGTCCTCCATTGATTCTTGCGTCAGCACACCCAGCACTGCAACATCTGGGTACCAGCTTCGACACTGCATGTGCCTCTCCTCTAACTCCACATCTACACTGCCCTGGGGCTATAGCTTCACCTGTGGGGAGCTTCACCATCTTTGCTGCAACACACCACCAGCTCCAGAGGATCTGCAAGCAGCGTCGGCTTAACATCTCACTTGCCGAACACCACAGGTGGCGTCACAAACTATTCCATTTACTACATTCTACCATTCAAACTCCCCCTATTAATTGGGCGCCCAGGGCCATGGACCGGGTCCCCGCTGCTGTGACACATCCCGTCGACACCAGCCCGGTACCGAGTACCCCACAGCCCTGGGAGGGCAACCCACACATAGCGGGCTGGTAGAGAGTGACAGACCACTGCACTACACAAGGAGGGCAGGTAGTGACAGAACCCCACAGAAAACATAGAGGGCAGGTAGAGAGTGAGAGACCCCAAACTACTCATGGAGAGCAGGTCCAGGGAGTGACAGCCTGCTGCACTACACATGGAGGGTAGGTAGGGCGTGAAAGACCCCGCACTACACAGAGGCAGGTAGAGAGTGAAAGAACCCTGCAATACAAATGGAGGGCAGGTAGGCAGTGACAGACCCCGCCTTACACATGGAGGGCAGGTAGAGAGTGACAGACCCCACACTACACATGGAGAGCAGGTAGGGAGTGACAGCCTGCTGCACTACACATGGAGGGCAGGTAGGGCGTGACAGACCCCGCACTACACAGAAGCAGGTAGAGAGTGACAGACACCTGCACTCCACAAGGAGGGCAGGTTAACAGTGACAGAACACTGCACTATACATGGATGGCTGGTAGGGAGAGACAGACCCTGCACTACACATGGAGGGCAGATAGAGAGTGTCAGACCCCGAACTACACATGGAGGAAAGGTAGATAGTTACATATCCCGCACTACACATGGAAGGCACGTAGAGAGTGACAGACCTCTGCTCTACAGATGCAGGGCATGTAGACAGTGACAGACCCCTGCATTACACATGGAGGGCAGGTAGGGAGTGACAGACTCCACATAGAGGGCAGGTAGAGCATGATATAACCCACACTTGGCTAGGATGAGAGGTAGGCAGGGTAAGCAATGTCTGCCACTGTCACCACTCACCCCTCTCTCTGTCCCACGTAACGATCATCACCCCATTCATGTGCTGTATGTGCCGCATGGGACACGAGCAGAGGAACTGTCATCTCCCCTGCTCCGCCGGGATCTCCAGCAATACACAGGCCACATTTGGACTGCGCTTTGTTGGAGAATATGCACGCGCAGGGACGTTGGTTGGCGCTGCGCAGTGTCATCGCGAGATCCAGCGTTCATTGATGCACGGAGAAGACGGTAGACCGGGAGCCTGGATTCGGTGAGTGTGAGCTTTTTTGTAATTCTTATATTACTGTTAAGAAGGGCATAAAATGGAGGGAGGTGCTGTGCAGAGGGGGGAATGAGCGGAGGGGCTGTGTGGATGGTGGGCGGTAAAATGATATGAAAGCTGTGCTGATGAGGGAATAAAATAAGTTGAGGGTCTGTGTAGATGGGGGAATAAAATGAAATGAGGGTCTGTGCTAATGGGGGGAATAAAATCAGTGTAGGGGCTGTGGTGATAGAGGGAATAAAATTAGGTGAGGGGCTGTGCTAATGAGGGAGAATAAAATGAGGTGAGGAGCTGTGCTAATGGGGGGAATAAAATGAGGTGAGGAGTTGTGCAGATGGGGGAATAAACTGATGGGCTGTGTAGATGGGGTTTATAAACTGACTGGCTGTCCTCGGGCTACACACGGAACATAAGCATACAACAAAATGACATAACATTTAACCTGGGTATGGGTGAACAGTCCCAGTAACTGCGTTGAAGCGTGGATTACAGCCCAAAACCACTTCCAATTGTTTGGATCATCCCTGAGTGCAGCTGCAGGGCACACAGACCATAATAGAAAATTCACTGCACTGGCTGTTTTAGATGGCTTCCTGCCAAGGCATGATGAACAGATTTTTCTTCTCAAGTTTAAGAGTCTTTTCAAGAGTTCTTGTGGTAGAAAATATATAACTACTGAAATCTCACATTAGTCCATGTGGGCACAATTTCTTTAACATTTTTAGTAAAGTTACCTAAGGCAAAGTTCAACGTAAGTACAACTCAAAACTTAATTATTAATCTTAGACTATTTACAAATAATTTCTATAGGGAGAAGGGGTTTGGCGCTATGTGCTATTCTGTGATCTGCGCAAGATAGGAATACTAGATAACTTCCTGCGACTCTTTAAACCTAACAATGGGTACAACAGGTTCACTGCTGACTATGGGCACGTTTTCTGATTCTTCCACCTGCAAAGTGTTAGTGGTTGGCATTAGCGAGTCGTCGCTTCCAGAACAATTTGGTGTCTCTGGTAAAGAACTACCACTGTGTTGTTAACTTGTAGCCAAGAAATAGGGAATTCACCTAGAACAGTGCAAATCTTTGTATCAGTCTTTTCTTTTAGCTGAGAGTCTTCCTAAAGGTACTGTCACACTAAGCGATATCGCTAGCAATATCGCTATAACTTGTGACGTTATAGCGATATCGCTGTGTCTCATACTTACCTATGGCCCACTCCCCCGCTTCTTATTGCTGATCGCGCGAGAATAGGCTGGACCGTTTCTCGTCGTCAGCTTCCTGCGGCGCTTCCTGTGGAGAGACGAGCGTGGAGCCGGGCGGGAGGACATCAGGATCGCCTAGTGTGACAGGTAAGTAGCGACCCCCGTCCCCAGCGATGTCACTGGTGAGATCTGCCTGTGTGGCAGCTCACTAGCGACCACTTAGCGATGTACCAGCGATCCTGACCGCGTAATATCGCTGGTCGGGATCGCTGGTGCATCGCTAAGTGTGACAGTACCTTTATTCTCAACTCGTTCACGCAATTGTGCTGGACATACTTTCAGATTGTCTCTGGATACGGTGGTACACGTTTTTCCGCTGTCCTTGGAGATAGTACACACTTTGCTATTGTCATTGCTAGATGGTTGAATAGTGTAAGGCTGAGCCTCCTATTGGTCATCTAACTTGTGGTTACTTCTCTTTTTCTTCAGCACTTGTTCACCTATTGGTAAGGGGGTTGCCAAAGCATGTCTATTTAAGTTCCTTTCCTGATTTTGCTTAGCTTGAGCCAGACTTTCCTTTACACATTGCTGAACTTTTTGATACTGCAGTTGTCTTTCTGTATTCCAATCCGTGTCCAATTGGCAGGATATGGTTTCAGGAGTTAAGACTCCCATTTCCAGGTCGATGGGGAGTTTACCTGGCTGTGCACGCATCCAGTAAGCTGGGGCATATCCTGTTGCGCTGGTTAGTATATGATTGTACATTTTGATCAAATCAGGCAATTTCTCAGGCCATTAGTTCCTTTCTTCTAGCGGTAAGATCTGTAATAAATTATTTACCAGATGGTTCAGTTTTTCACAAAGACCATTGCCTTGTGGATAGTATGGTGTAGTTCTGATCTTTTTGCATCCGTAGAGGGAGCAAAATTCTTGAAAGACTTCTGCTTCGAAGACTGGACCTCTGTCTCTCAGCACTTTATCTGGGTAGCCATGGGGTCTGCAGAAATATTCTTGGAATGCCTTTGCAGCTGTTCTTGCTGTTTGGTCTTTCACCGGAACGACCACTAGGAAACGGGAATAGGGATACACGGCATAGGTATACCCTGATCGACTTGGGGTTAGTTGCACGTGGTCTAAGGCCACCGGTTCCAAAGGTTATTTAGTGATGATGGGCTGCAAGGGGGCACTTTGATTTGCAGAATTCTTTCTTCTGAGACTACATGGGCCACCGCATTCCCTACACCACTGTTCAATAGACCGTCTCATACCTGTCCAGACGAAGCGGTCGCGGATGACTACTTCCAGCTTTATCCAACCAAAGTGTCCCACTTGATTGTGGTAAGCTTCCAAGACCATGGGCATGTCTTTTCTGGGGACCACGATCTGCCAGACCAGTTCATGCGTACGTGGGTTATTAGCTCTTCGGATCAACTTGTCTTCAAAAAGGAACAGCTTCTTTCTTTCCTCAACTGTTGGACATCTGCAGGCGCATCAGGAGCTGGAGATGAATCTGCTTCACCAAGGAGTTCTTTGACCATACATATAGCCAGGTCACAGCTCTGCATCTCTGCCCAACCTTGGTGAGGTAGTGGACTACGGGAAACATCATGAACGGCAAGACTTCTCCCTGTCACATTGTTAGTGTCTTGGGAGGCACCATGACGGTAGAATGCTGGCATCTCCATTTCTTCCAGGTCTTACCATGTGTGGCAGGGCTATATACCATGTGGTGCTGGGCTATATACCATGTGTGGCTGGGCTATATACCTTGTGGTGCTGGGCTATATACTATGTGATGCTGGGCTGTATACCATGGTGCTGGGCTGTATACCATGTGTGGCTGTGTTATATACCATGTGGTGATGGGCTATATACCGTGTGTGGCTGTGCTATATACCATGTGGTGTTGGGCTATATTCCAAGTGTGACTGGGCTATATTCCATGTGGTGCTGGGCTATATACCATGTGGTGCTGGGCTATATACTCTGTGGTGCTGGGCTGTTTACCATGTGGTGATGGGCTATATACCATGTTTGACTGTGCTATATACCAGGTGGTGCTGGGCTACATACCATGTGGTGCTTGGCTATATACCATGTGTGGCTGTGCCATATACCATTTGGGCTGTGCTATATACCATGTGTTGCTGTGCTATATACCATGTGTTGCTGTGCTATATACCATGTGTTGATGTGCTATATACCATGTGTGGCTGTGCTATATACCATGTGGTGCTGTGCTATATACCATACCATGTGGTGCTGTACTACATACCATGAGGTGCTGTACTGTATACCATGTGATGCTGTGCTATATTCCATATGGTGCTTGGCTATATTCTATGGTGGGCTGTACTATATACCATGTGGTGCTGGGCTATATACCATGTGTGACTGGGCTATATACCATGTGGTGATGGGCAATATACCATGTGATGCTGTGCTATATACCATGAGGGCTGGGCTATAATCCATGTGGGTCTGGGCTATATACTATGTGGTGCTGGGCTATATACTATGCGGCTGTGTTTATATACCATGAAGAGTTACATTCAAATTATATTCTATGGGGGGGTCTGTGTTATATAATATGGGGGAGGGCTACATTATATTCTATGGGGAGGTGGGCTGTATTATATTCTATTTGGGGTTACATTATATTCTATGGGGGCTGTATTATATTTATTATATTCTATGGGGGTGATTGCATCATACTCTTGTGAAGGGTTAATACTAAAATCAGAGCTTAAGTTTCACTTAAGTTTCACTTCTCCATTTCTCTGTAAGGTTTCGTTTCTTAGTTTTGTTGTTGTAAGATAAATTTTTGTAATTGGCATGGGCTGTCATGAAACCAGATTGTTCTCATCAGGTGCAAAGATAAGGGAGGAGGGAATGTTAAACTCTGAAGAATATGCCATTATACTACTTTCTACGCTATTTAGGTACGGACATATATGTAGTTTCTGGTTTTCTTGCAATATTATTGGCTTATAAAGTGAAATGATGCTATTGGTACTTGAGAACCTTGCATAATTAAGCAAAAGATTATAAAAGATGTGACTAAAATAAAGGGGCTTAGTGATCTGCCTCGATCCTCCTGTACAGAGAACCCAGTCTCCGTGTGGTCATTTGAGTTGCTAGCAACACTGGAATAATTTGGAAATCACTGGCTCAACCGTGAAGGGTTAATTTAGCCCTCCCAAAATAGCTACCTCGACAGTTGCGCCCAACGTGGGGCCCCGGAATAGGGACGCCTCTGCCCCGGAGGACAACAAGACAAAGGACCCTCGGAGCGGAGACAGGTGCTGGAAAATTGGGACTGATCACCCCCCACAGCCACGGTAAGTTGGCAGTTATACTGTTCAGACTGACCGTTGGTGTGGTTTTCCTGTGCTTGTTGCTGCAAAGAGGATCTGAGGTTTGTCCCCTGGTGGGGTGATTCATGGGTGGAATCATATAGAGGTGTAGTCCCGTTGGGGGCCCAGTGCTCGAACCGTACCTCATAAGGGACGGACACCCCGGATTGACCAGTGATTGTGGCTCTCTTTATAGTCAAAATATCCTGAATTCCTGGTCATTGTTAGTTATCAGGCGTGGTCATGTGATCAAAGATGGGTAGGATACGTAACTCAGGTTTATATAGATAGATATATATAACCAGAGGTGTCCGGAGGGATAGTCTGAGACGCCCTCCTCCTTTCACTGAGTACCGTGAATTTTGGGCTTCCCAGAGGGGGTTGACCCTGTGGAACAAACGGAGACGGCTGCTCCAGTATTGAGCACAAATGAAGTAAGGATATTTAGCTCTAAAGGAGAGAATTATGTTTCTGTGGAAGAAAAAGGAAAGTTTGGAATTGTGTGAAGGATCAGATACTGTTAGTCTTATGATTCAAAGACGAGGAAAGAAATGTGTCAGGAATGCAGGAAAAATATTTTCGATTCTGGGATTTCCTAAGGGCGGGAGGTTGCAGCCTACGCTATGGGATGAAGGAGTTAAAAGGTTGACTGATGATGGATTACTTAAAGGCGCTGAGGAATTCCGTGGCTTGGCACATGAATTGTATAATGAAGGTTATGTGGAAGTTGAACAGCAAGTGAATTCTGATTGTTTTTATTGCTATGTGGAAAAAAGGAAAATTGTCTAACACTGTGAAAAAGACAGAAAGTGTTGTGGTACAAGAAGGAATTGACAATGTGATTAGACAAAACACTGAGATCGAGGTTAATGTGTCGGGCAGGAAATTAGTTAAGAATGATTTGAAACAAGAAGTTTCCCTGCTAGATGATAAGGTCCTTCCCCAGGAAATCAAGCCTCTTCTCCCGACTGTAAGCTCTGTGCCCCTTAACCCCAGGGCACCAATATATCCTGGACTACCGAAACTCAGTATGCCCCCACCCTATGATCCTGCCGGGTGGATCTGTGCTGTATGCGGAGTTACTAATCCTCATTGGAGAGAGGTCTGTTATAATTGTGGCACAAGAAGACCGGGTGTTACAGCCCCCACCTTTCCTCTGTTGAATGCTGATGGTACCTATTATCATCCACCGGCAGCCCCAGTCTCCGTTATGACTAATATTGCTAGTGGTTATGAATAGAGTTGAGCGACTTTTGGTTTTTTAGGGTCGCGTTTCGTTTCGCGAAACCCGACTTTTCCAAAAGTCGGGTCGAGCAAGATCGTCCGATTATAGGGAAAAGTCGGGGTCGTCCCGAAACACGAAACCCAATGTAAGTCAATGGGGAATAAAAGTCGGCAGTGAGAGGAGGACAGGAAACACACCTACAGTGCCCATTTGAATGCCAAAAGCATCAATTCTTCTTACTTAAGCTTGTCAACCTTAATTAACTTCATAATACAAGTTACGCACTGAAAAATGGGGGTTATTTGGCTAAAGTTGTGGGGGGGGGCTGGCTGCAGGTTTTCATGTGCCCTGGGCGAAAGAGCGCCCCTTTAACACATACCACAACTCATCATGCTCCGATACGGCAGAGAAATAGCGGTATAGTACAATGAAAAATACCTCACTTTTTACATCTCATGACGAGGCCCATCTATTTCTCCATACAGAATCATTGGTCCCATATAATGTTTGAAACAGTATATGATGAGCTCCACATAATGCTACAGTATATGTTGGTCCCCATGGATGAAGCTCCACTGTCTTATGGGCCCAAATAATGCTCCAAACATAATGGGCCCCATTTCTAATGCTCTAGTGTATAATGGGCCCTGTAAATGCTGCTCCAGTGTCTGATGTCCACCTTTGGAATGTTCCAGTGTATGGTGGGCCCCATCTATCATTCTCCAGAGTATAGTGCTCCCCAAAAATTGCTGTCCCAACATTGAAAACAATCAAATAAGTCTCCTCGCTAGGGAATCCCTGTACTTGTCTGGACTCCTTGTCGTCCCCATCTTCCATCTCGCTGCACAGTATTTCAACTTTGCAAGTGCTGTGATCCTGAGCAAGCAGGGGGGGCCCACTCATTGGCGATGGCACTGGCACAGGGCCCCTGATAGTACGGTGGTGTGTCTGATGGCGGGTGGGACGAACCTGCACTTTCATCTGCAGCTTCCTCTTTGTCACCGTGTAAGATGGAACTGTATATGGGAAGGGTAACCTGAGTTTCATCAGGGTCAGATTCAGGTCGTGTAGCGTGCGAGGGGAATGTAGTGGTCTGGGTCAATGTACCAGCAGATTCATCGAGCAGTGGCTGGGCATCAGTGCACTTGTGTCGCCCCCAGGAGTACAGTCGCCACAGTGGCATTACCTTCTTCCTAGGGAGTGTGATGTCATGCTTGGGAGCAACGAAGGATCTCTCTAGCAGGTTAACTGATTGGGCGGCGTTATTCCCACGAGTCATGACCCTCCAAACAGCGTTCATGAAGGCAAAGTGTTTGTTTTATGTGGGCAGTATGGTTGCAAAGCTGAACCTTAAAGGAATGTCTAGAAGGGCACCACCAGGAGTGGAGCCTACGGTTAAATTCGACTCCACCTGGGAAGCCTCAACCATGCCAGCTACAGAACAGATGCACACATTGCAAGCTTAATTCCGTTAACGAACGAGACTCCGTCATGCCCCGCGGTCCGAGTCCGGCTTACTAGAGGGACACGTGAGGCTCTGGCACATGAGATTGGCCAATAACTGGTGTGTCATGCCCTTACATGTCCGTGGCTGCATGTGCGCTACACTGAAAAGGCCAGCGTTTGTCGCTTACAGGTGTAGATAACCCGCTGAACAACGTTAGTGATGGGGATCACTGATTACAATTATTACCCGCGAACAATGATTTCCCAGTAAGTGCAGGTCAACCGCAATTCCGGAATTAGGCCTAACCGTCATTCCTGAAAAAATGAAAAACTTACGTGTGCAAACCACAGGTGCTGTAGCTTGCTTAACAGCTCGCCAGCCGTTCTCACGCCCAGTATGGATTACACGTGATTGCACAAAGGTGAGAAAGGGTACCGTATCCCCAGATAACATGTATGGATAGCGTACACATTCAAAATATATGTCTCAGGAGGCAGGCTCAGACGGTGTTAGGCCCAGTATGGATTGCACGTGATTGCACAAAGGTTAGAAAGGGTACCGTTTCCCCGGATAACATGTATGGATAGCGTACACATTCAAAATATATGTCTCAGGAGGCAGGCTCAGACGGTGTTAGGCCTAGTATGGATTGCACGTGATTGCACAAAGGTTAGAAAGGGTACCGTATCCCCGGATAACATGTATGGATAGCGAACACATTCAAAATATATGTCTATACATCAGGAGGCAGGCTCAGATGGTGTCAGGCACAGTATGGATTGCACGTGATTGCAAAAAGGTTAGAAAGGGTACCGTATCCCCAGATAACATGTATGGATAGCGTACACATTCAAAATATATGTCTCAGGAGGCAGGCTCAGACGGTGTTTGGCCCAGTATGGATTGCACGCGATTGCACAAAGGTTAGAAAGGGTACCGTTTCCCCAGATAACATGTATGGATAGCGTACACATTCAAAATATATGTCTCAGGAGGCAGGCTCAGACGGTGTTAGGCCCAGTATGGATTGCACGCGATTGCACAAAGGTTAGAAAGGGTACCGTATCCCCAGATAACATGTATGGATAGCGTACACATTCAAAATATATGTCTCAGGAGGCAGGCTCAGACGGTGTTAGGCCCAGTATGGATTGCACGTGATTGCACAAAGGTTAGAAAGGGTACCGTTTCCCCAGATAACATGTATGGATAGCGTACACATTCAAAATATATGTCTCAGGAGGCAGGCTCAGACGGTGTCAGGCCCAGTATGGATTGCACGTGATTGCACAAAGGTTAGAAAGGGTACCGTATCCCCAGATAACATGTATGGATAGCGTACACATTCAAAATATATGTCTCAGGAGGCAGGCTCAGACGGTGTTAGGCCCAGTATGGATTGCACGTGATTGCACAAAGGTTAGAAAGGGTACCGTATCCCCGGATAACATGTATGGATAGCGTACACATTCAAAATATATGTCTATACATCAGGAGGCAGGCTCAGACAGTGTCAGGCACAGTATGGATTGCACGTGATTGCACAAAGGTTAGAAAGGGTACCGTATCCCTGGATAACATGTATGGATAGCGTACACATTCAAAATATATGTCTATACATCAGGAGGCAGGCTCAGACGGTGTCAGGCACAGTATGGATTGCACATGATTGCACAAAGGTTAGAAAGGGTACCGTATCCCCAGATAACATGTATGGATAGCGTACACATTC
Organism: Dendrobates tinctorius; assembly: GCF_039654945.1. NCBI lineage: Eukaryota > Metazoa > Chordata > Amphibia > Anura > Dendrobatidae > Dendrobates > Dendrobates tinctorius. The sequence continues at coordinate 11,817,874 of NW_027361858.1, read as the reverse complement.
AAAATATATGTCTCAGGAGGCAGGCTCAGACGGTGTTAGGCCCAGTATGGATTGCACGTGATTGCACAAAGGTTAGAAAGGGTACCGTTTCCCCAGATAACATGTATGGATAGCGTACACATTCAAAATATATGTCTCAGGAGGCAGGCTCAGACGGTGTTAGGCCCAGTATGGATTGCACGTGATTGCACAAAGGTTAGAAAGGGTACCGTATCCCCAGATAACATGTATGGATAGCGTACACATTCAAAATATATGTCTCAGGAGGCAGGCTCAGACGGTGTTAGGCCCAGTATGGATTGCACGTGATTGCACAAAGGTTAGAAAGGGTACCGTATCCCCGGATAACATGTATGGATAGCGTACACATTCAAAATATATGTCTATACATCAGGAGGCAGGCTCAGACGGTGTCAGGCACAGTATGGATTGCACGTGATTGCACAAAGGTTAGAAAGGGTACCGTATCCCTGGATAACATGTATGGATAGCGTACACATTCAAAATATATGTCTATACATCAGGAGGCAGGCTCAGACGGTGTCAGGCACAGTATGGATTGCACGTGATTGCACAAAGGTTAGAAAGGGTACCGTTTCCCCAGATAACATGTATGGATAGCGTACACATTCAAAATATATGTCTCAGGAGGCAGGCTCAGACGGTGTCAGGCCCAGTATGGATTGCACGTGATTGCACAAAGGTTAGAAAGGGTACCGTATCCCCAGATAACATGTATGGATAGCGTACACATTCAAAACATATGTCTCAGGAGGCAGGCTCAGACGGTTTTAGGCCCAGTATGGATTGCACGTGATTGCACAAAGGTTAGAAAGGGTACCGTATCCCTGGATAACATGTATGGATAGCGTACACATTCAAAATATATGTCTATACATCAGGAGGCAGGCTCAGACGGTGTCAGGCACAGTATGGATTGCACGTGATTGCACAAAGGTTAGAAAGGGTACCGTTTCCCCAGATAACATGTATGGATAGCGTACACATTCAAAATATATGTCTATACATCAGGAGGCAGGCTCAGATGGTGTTAGGCCCAGTATGGATTGCACGTGATTGCACAAAGGTTAGAAAGAGTACCGTATCCCCAGATAACATGTATGGATAGCGTACACATTCAAAATATATGTCTCAGGAGGCAGGCTCAGACGGTGTTAGGCCCAGTATAGATTGCACGTGATTGCACAAAGGTTAGAAAGGGTACCGTATCCCCAGATAACATGTATGGATAGCGTACACATTCAAAATATATGTCTCAGGAGGCAGGCTCAGACGGTGTTAGGCCCAGTATGGATTGCACGTGATTGCACAAAGGTTAGAAAGGGTACCGTATCCCCAAATAACATGTATGGATAGCGTACACATTCAAAATATATGTCTCAGGAGGCAGGCTCAGACGGTGTTAGGCCCAGTATGGATTGCACGTGATTGCACAAAGGTTAGAAAGGGTACCGTATCCCCAGATAATATGTATGGATAGCGTACACATTCAAAATATATGTCTCAGGAGGCAGGCTCAGACGGTGTCAGGCACAGTATGGATTTGACGGCCCAGATTACACAGCGGAGGAGCAGGGAGAGGTAAAGATTGCAAATGCTGGGGCCCTGCCCAAGCAAGGGGGGCCCACTCATGGGCGTCGGTACTGGCACTGGGCCCCTCATAGTACAGCGGTGTGTCTGACGGCGGGTGTGCACCACCACCGTCAGAGACACTTGATTGCACTATGAGGGACCCTGTGCCAGTGCCCGCGCCCAAGAGTCGGCCTGCCCACCTGTCCAGGGCAACAGCACTCGCACGGTGTCGTGCGCTAGGTGGTGACCCCGGCCATGGGGGGGGAGGCAGCACAGTTAGGGAGTTTTAGAAAGTGGCATATGTTGATGTTGGACATTCAGCTGATGCAAAAGGCAAAATAGGTGAAGTCCCAGGAAGAGGTGGACCAAAGCAAGCCATTTTTCTGTCACCCTATGTGTCATCAGGGGAAGGTGGGACAAAATCCTTGGAAACCCATGCGTGGTTCATTTTAATGAAGGTTAGATCATCCACATTTTGGGTTGACAGACGGGTCCTCTTTTCTGTCAGGATTGATCCAGCTGCACTGAAGACTCTTTCCGATAACACACTTGCAGCTGGGCAAGCGAGCTCCTGTAAGGCATATTGGGCCAATTCAGGCCAGGTGTCCAGTTTAGCGGCCCAATAGTCAAAGGGGAATGACCTGTGTGGGAGAACATCGATATGGGAGGAAAAGTAGTTTGTAACCATAGTTGACAACTGCTGTCTCCTGTCACTTTCCATCGATGCAGTATTACCAGTTGTGTGAGTGGTATTTGAAAAATCAGTCCACAACATTGTCATGAAACCCCTGTCTCCAATGCCACTTCTGCTGTGTGCACCACGAACACCTCTGCCAAGCTGCCCCCGGCCCGTACGGCTCGTGTGAGAACCATCACCGCTGATGTGTGCTGGGAATGCCTCAAGCAACCGATTTACCAGAGTTGCTTGTTTATTAGCCAATATTAGGTCAAGGTTCTCCTGTGGCATGATGTTTTGTAATTTGCCTTTATAGCGTGGATCCAGGATGCTGGCCAACCAGTAGTCGTCATCGTTCATCATTTTGGCAATGCGGGGGTCCCTTTTTAGGATCCGCAAGGCATAATCTGACATGTGGGCCAATGTTCCCGGTGTCAATGATGCACTGCGAGTGCTGGTTGGAGGAGCACTTTCTGGCAAATCCACATCCCTCCAGTCACGCACAAACCCTGTACCAGACCTTGCCACGCCAACATTTTCACTTGCCCCACGAGATGCATCCTCCTCCCCTAAGTAATCATCCCCATCATCATCCTCCTCCTCCTCTTCTTCCTCCACCTCGTCCAGGAGAGGTCCCTGAGCAGACAATGGCTGAATGTCATCAAGGATTCCCTCCTCCTCTTCCTCCTCATCAACATTGGCTGCAGACGCCTGCTCCTTAAGGTGCGTCATAGTTTGCATGAGCAGACGCATAAGTGGGATGCTCATGCTTAGGATGGCGTCATCTGAGCTTACCAGCCGTGTGCATTCCTCAAAACACTGAAGGACTTTACAGAGGTCTTTCAGCTTCGACCACTGCACACCTGTCAACTCCATGTCTGCTCTCAAAGTGCCTGGCCGTGTATCCTCCCACAAATGCATTATGGCCTGCCTCTGCTCGCACAGCCGCTCCACCATGTGCAGGGTGGAGTTCCACCTTGTTGCAATGTCGATAATGAGGCGGTGGTTGGGAAGGTGGAGCAATCGCTGCAGCTTCTGCATACGAACGGAGTGTACAGGCGACCGGCGAATGTGCGCGCACAGTCTTCGCACCTTCTGGAGCAGGGCTGTTAACTCCGGATAATTTTTGAGGAAGCACTGCACCACCAGGTTCAAGGTGTGAGCCAAGCAAGGTATGTGGCTGAGTTTTGAAAGGGCTATGGCTGCCACAAAATTACGGCCGTTATCACTAACTACCTTGCCTGCCTCAAGATGTACACTGCCCAGCCATGACTCAGTTTGTCGCTTCAAGTACTCGGCCAGCACCTCGGCGGTGTGTCTGTTGCCCAAACACATCATCTGCAACACAGCCTGCTGACGCTTTCCACTAGCTGCTCGATAGGGGGACACATCGTGTGCAACAGTGGCAGCTGCAGATGGAGTGCTCGTACGACTGCGCTCTGTGGACGAGCTTTTGCTTCTGGAGGAGGAGGGTCGAACGCCTACGGCCAACTGTTTCCTATACCGTGGGCTAGGCAGCACTGTCCCACCACCGCTGTCCCCTGTGAACCCTGCATCCACCACATTAACCCAATGCGCAGTGATGGACACGTAATGGCCCTGACCATGCCGACTGGACCATGCATCAGTTGTGAGGTGCACCTTTCCGCTCACTGACTGCTTGAGTGCATGGACAATGCGGTCTTTCAAATGATGGTGGAGGGCTGGGATGGCTTTGCGAGAGAAGAAGTGGCGACTGAGTAGGTCATAGCGTGGTACTGCATAGGCCATGAGTTCGCGGAAAGCTGTGCTTTCCACCAACCGAAAGGGCATCATCTCAAACGAGATTAGTTTGGCAATGTGGGCGTTCAAACCCAGTGTACGCGGATAAGAGACTGAGTACTTTCTTGACCTACTCATAGCGTCTGGGAGGGTGAGCTGGACTTGAGAGCTGCATATGGTGGAAGTAGCGGTGGACAGGGCGGACTGAGAGAGGGTTGATGATGGTGATGGAGTTGGTGTTCTTTCTGATGGCCTAGAATCAGTCTTTCGTTGATATAACAGTGGGATTCATAGCATTCATAGCGGATAGGCCCTCTCTCCTCCAGTCAAAAAAAGAAGATACTGTCAGGGACACTGTTGTCAGACTTATTGGCACGTATGATGGTCAGTCAGACAGGGTGTACCATGTTCTTAAAAAGCACTGGGGGATACTCTTAGCTGACCCGAACTTGAAGGGGCTGATACCACCTAAACCCTCCATTACATATAGAAAAGGTAGATCTATAGGGGATCGACTTGTGCATAGCTTCTACCAAAGACCCAAGGGAACGGGTACATGGTTAGATAGAAAACCTCTGGGCTTCTTCAAGTGTGGGGACTGTACTAAATGTAAATATATGCTTCAATGTAAGACCTTTATGAGTTCACACAATGGTAAGACCTTTTATCTGAGGGATTTTGGAAACTGTAAATCAACAGGTCTGGTCTATAAGGCCACGTGTACCTGCCCATTGGATTATGTGGGAAAAACCACTAGAGAATTAAGGGTGAGGGTGGGTGAACACCTGGGGGATATCAGAAATAAACGTGATACTCCTGTCGCCAGACACATCAATGGTATACATCAGGGTCGAATGAGTGACATCACCTTTAATATGATAGAATTAATCAAACCAAGGGCTAGGGGAGGTAATCTGGACAATCTAATTCTGAGACGGGAGTGTGAATGGATGTTCAGATTGCAATCGGTTTTCCCTAATGGGATGAATGAATGCATCTCATATGCCTGTTTTCTGTGATCTTTTGAGTCTCTGGTTGGTTGAACTTGCCCCTTTTTTCTGTTATGGGGTTATGATAGGGGGCTCTATATGTCTGGCATATTGGATGATGCCTGTATGGCATGGACCACATTGGATGGTTGATTTGATTTACCGCATAGCAATATGTACTTTTATTTTTCTATATTTCTTGAATTTCTGATGTGCAGCATTAAGCCGAATATGAGGACATTGGTACTACTAGATTTATTGGGGTCATCCTTACTGCGATAAATCTGTGGGACACTGTATTGCTGGCAGACTCTTGATCTCCTGGCGATTTCATATGATGCGCCCTGTTTGTTTACATTATTGAGCAGGGAGTAAGCATGTGATCGAAAGGTCCGGCCCACATTGGTGATGCGCCCATTGTTGGTATCTATGGGCGTGTCCGGGAGCTAAGGGGAAACATGTGACCGGAAGTGCCGGCGCCATCTTTGATTCCCCTCCGCTCTGCCCGCACAGTATGGTTCCGGAGGCTACTATCCGTTGAGGGGGTTGCGCGACCGGAAGTATGGGCGCCATATTGGATACGCCCCACGGTGGAACGCACGCTAATGACCCCTTCTTCCGCTTTGAATTTTGAATGCAGCGGCGGGCTCTCAGGTATATGATGTATTTTTTGCTGCACACCTGGCTCTCAGTTATTTGCATCTTCACACCGATTGGACTGCCGGATAGTGGGTGGTATGCAAAACAATCACACCGGTTATTTAAATCCGGTTTCCTAGACTTCTGGTGCCACTATTATTGAAGATATCAGGCATGAAGCAGCAACAATATTTTTGATAGGACTATTCCTCCTGATGAACCGCTACGGCGGGGAAACGCGTTGAGGGTCCCCCATGAGACATGATAAGTGACCTTTTCATTTATTGCTGATTGTATTTGAGGATGTTTATCTCTCTAAGTGAGAATAGCTGCTATTTTTTTGTGGGTCACATGATATCATGATGTGGGTTATTTCTTATTGTTGTATTATTTGTTTGGTCTGCATAAGTCCTAGGGCATTCTGATCTTTTCATTACTGTTCTATCTTGAAATTGTTTTCCTCTCTGTGATACTAGGGATCACTAGGGAAGTGAGGGATAGTCCTCGTTGAGTGGGGGCGCCAATATCGTACTATTAGGGTGCCAACCTCCACGGATAGGAAGGTATCAGTTAGGCCTTAATGTAGGGTTATGCAGCACCTTATACTAGGTTTAATTTTTGACATTTTTTCAACGTCACTGGGAAGGTGTGTTTTTATGATCATTAATAAAATTGTGTTTTAAGGGGATTTTTATGTACACCAAGTCTTTTCTAATCTCCATTAATTAATTTTTTTCTGCTTTTGACCCTCTGGACAAGCTGTCCAGCAACTCTTTTGATGTTTGGAACCTGTCTTTGGAGTGCTCCGGGCCTGCCAGATAACAGCTGTTGCGATGTCGATGTCTGCTGTGGATGCTTCTCATCTGAGCTATTGGAAGCAGCACCCTCTTCCCCCAATGGATGCCAATCTGGGTCAACAACTGGGTCATCCATCACCTCCTCTTCTATGTCATGTGCACCTTCCTCTGTGTCACCGTGTATGGTGGTATAGTGTGCGGGAAGGGGCACCTGAGTCTCATCAGGGTCAGAATCTGACTCTGTACACTGCGAGGACAATGTAGTGCTCTGAGTGAATGTACCAGCAGAATCATCCATCAGCGGCTGTGCATCAGTGCACTCCATGTCAGATTCATCTTGGCCTGGGTAATTCACCATTTGACTTGATAATCCAGGCATGGTATGTGAAAACAGCTCCATGGAGTAATCAGTAGTATGGCCTGCGTCATCCTTCAATCTTGGTTGGGGTGAAGGACACAAGGAAAGGTGTGGTTCATGAACATGAGCCTCCAATGACGACTCAGTGCTTTTACTTTTTACAACTGAAGAAGAGGAGGCGATAGAGCTGGAGGCTGAGTCAGCAATGTAAGACAAAACTTTTTCCTGATGCTCTGGCTTTAAAAGCGGTTTGCCAACTCCTAGAAAACTAAGCGTTCGAGGCCTTATGTAGCCAGACGATGACGCAGGGTCAGCACCTCCTGCATTCGGTCCTATTTTGCTCTTGCCACTACCATCAGATCCACCACCAACACCATCATTACCAGCTGCCAACCCCCGCCCAATTACACGGCCTCTTCCACCAGCCTTCCTCATTTTTGGTAGAAATGTAGACAAAATCCAACAAACTATATAGTAATGTAAAACAAGGTACAAGGTGTCTATAGGACAGGGGAGATTTTGAATTTCTGCAGACACTTGTGGACACTGGACACTTTTGGATTGTGTGAGGCCCACTGATATCTGAGCGCTATGTGACAGGCTCGATGGCACAGCTGTGACCAAAGTGACTAGAGGATAAGGGAGATTTTGAATCTCTGCAGACACTTGTGGACACTGGACACTTTTGGATTGTGTGAGGCCCACTGATATCTGAGCGCTATGTGACAGGCTCGATGGCACAGCTGTGACCAAAGTGACTAGAGGATAAGGGAGATTTTGAATCTCTGCACACACTTTTGGACACTGGACACTTTTGGATTGTGTGAGGCCCACTGATATCTGAGCGCTATGTGACAGGCTCGATGGCACAGCTGTGACCAAAGTGACTAGAGGATAAGGGAGATTTTGAATCTCTGCACACACTTTTGGACACTGGACACTTTTGGATTGTGTGAGGCCCACTGATATCTGAGCGCTATGTGACAGGCTCGATGGCACAGCTGTGACCAAAGTGACTAGAGGATAAGGGAGATTTTGAATCTCTGCACACACTTTTGGACAATGGACACTTTTGGATTGTGTGAGGCCCACTGATATCTGAGCGCTATGTGACAGGCTCGATGGCACAGCTGTGACCAAAGTGACTAGAGGATAAGGGAGATTTTGAATCTCTGCACTCTCTTTTGGACACTGGACACTTTTGGATTGTGTGAGGCCCACTGATATCTGAGCGCTATGTGACAGGCTCGATGGCACAGCTGTGACCAAAGTGACTAGAGGATAAGGGAGATTTTGAATCTCTGCACACACTTTTGGACACTGGACACTTTTGGATTGTGTGAGGCCCACTGATATCTGAGCGCTATGTGACAGGCTCGATGGCACAGCTGTGACCAAAGTGACTAGAGGATAAGGGAGATTTTGAATCTCTGCACACACTTTTGGACACTGGACACTTTTGGATTGTGTGAGGCCCACTGATATCTGAGCGCTATGTGACAGGCTCGATGGCACAGCTGTGACCAAAGTGACTAGAGGATAAGGGAGATTTTGAATCTCTGCACACACTTTTGGACACTGGACACTTTTGGATTGTGTGAGGCCCACTGATATCTGAGCGCTATGTGACAGGCTCGATGGCACAACTGTGACCAAAGTGACTCGAGGATAAGGGAGATTTTGAATCTCTGCACACACTTTTGGACACTGGACACTTTTGGATTGTGTGAGGCCCACTGATATCTGAGCGCTATGTGACAGGCTCGATGGCACAGCTGTGACCAAAGTGACTAGAGGATAAGGGAGATTTTGAATCTCTGCACACACTTTTGGACACTGGACACTTTTGGATTGTGTGAGGCCCACTGATATCTGAGCGCTATGTGACAGGCTCGATGGCACAGCTGTGACCAAAGTGACTAGAGGATAAGGGAGATTTTGAATCTCTGCACACACTTTTGGACACTGGACACTTTTGGATTGTGTGAGGCCCACTGATATCTGAGCGCTATGTGACAGGCTCGATGGCACAGCTGTGACCAAAGTGACTAGAGGATAAGGGAGATTTTGAATCTCTGCACACACTTTTGGACACTGGACACTTTTGGATTGTGTGAGGCCCACTGATATCTGAGCGCTATGTGACAGGCTCGATGGCACAGCTGTGACCAAAGTGACTAGAGGATAAGGGAGATTTTGAATCTCTGCACACACTTTTGGACACTGGACACTTTTGGATTGTGTGAGGCCCACTGATATCTGAGCGCTATGTGACAGGCTCGATGGCACAGCTGTGACCAAAGTGACTAGAGGATAAGGGAGATTTTGAATCTCTGCACACACTTTTGGACACTGGACACTTTTGGATTGTGTGAGGCCCACTGATATCTGAGCGCTATGTGACAGGCTCGATGGCACAGCTGTGACCAAAGTGACTAGAGGATAAGGGAGATTTTGAATCTCTGCACACACTTTTGGACACTGGACACTTTTGGATTGTGTGAGGCCCAATGAATATCTGAGCGCTATGTGACAGGCTCGATGGCACAGCTGTGACCAAAGTGACTAGAGGATAAGGGAGATTTTGAATCTCTGCACACACTTTTGGACACTGGACACTTTTGGATTGTGTGAGGCCCACTGATATCTGAGCGCTATGTCACAGGCTCGATGGCACAGCTGTGACAAAAGTGACTAGAGGATAAGGGAGATTGGCTTGCTTTTAAAAAAGCAGTTTGCGGAGCAGTGGGTAAACAGCAATGCAGGAATGTCAGGAAGCCTTAGAAGGCAGCCCAACAACCAACACCACTGATACACCACTATATAGCCTCCCCTTGCACTGCACACACAGTGACTGGTGTGTTGTGCAGGCCAAATTGCTCGCAGCAGAAGCAGTTTTTTTGTCTTCTCAGCGGGACAAAAAAAAAAAATTGGGATTGCTTTTAAAAAAGCAGTTTGCGGAGCAGTGGGTAAACAGCAATGCAGGAATGTCAGGAAGCCTTAGAAGGCAGCCCAACAACCAACACCACTGATACACCACTATATAGCCTCCCCTTGCACTGCACACACAGTGACTGGTGTGTTGTGCAGGCCAAATCGCTAGCAGCAGAAGCAGTTTTTTTGTCTTCTTCCCTGCCTAACGCTCTCCCTACAGAATCAGCAGCAACCTCTCCCTATACTAAGATCGGCAGAAGTAAGATGGCGGTCGGCGTGCACGCCCTTTTATACCCCCTGTGACGCCCACTAAAGCAAGCCAATCACTTGCATGCCCTTCTGAAAGATGGTGGTGACCCGTGCCTATGTCATCACGTTGCCCACAGTGTCCGTGGATCCTGATTGGCTGAAAAAGAGCGCAAAACAAACTTTTGAAACGCGACTTTGGCGCGTAAGTCGCCGACCTCGTGGCCGACCTCATCCTAGGGTCGGGTTTCGTTTCATGAAACCCGACTTTGCCAAAAGTCGGCGACTTTTGAATTTTTTCGACCCGTTTCGCTCAACTCTAGTTATGAATATACACCCCCTCCTACTTTAGTTACCAGGTCAGAGACAGGATGCTCAGAGGAGTTAGAAGATTTCCAGGAAATGTATTCCAATATTATTCCTGGACCCCACTGTTATGATGTGCTCTTTAGGATAGGGACAGGGGATCTCACGAAGCAGCACGTTGGGGCCATAGTAAATGCCACGAATAATCAACTCCGCCATGCTGGAGGACTGGCCCCAAAAATTTCACAGAAAGGCGGACCCATGATACAGGAAGAATCTGATTCATATATACAAATGTATGGCCAGGTAGAAACAGGACAGGTCGCAGCAACCAGAGCAGGACAGCTGCCGTGTCAATATGTAATACATGCAGTGGGACCACGATATGACCCTATCAATATTCCTAGGTCCCAACAATTGCTTACTGAGGCTGTCCAGAACGCAATCCTGTATGCCTCCTCTGTCCCCCCAGTACGATGCCTCAACGTACAGTGGCCATACCATTAATCTCTGCCGGTATTTTTCAATATCCCAGGAAGGATGCCGCCATGGTCATAGTATCAGCAATAGAGCGGTGTATACAGGAAAACCCCATAAAATTGGAGGAGGTCCGATTTGTCCTCGACAGCCGCCTAACGGCCCATCAGGCAATACAATCTCTAACTGTAACAGAGCCTCCTGCCCCGCTCCCACAGCAGATGCCTCTTGTGCCCGTACTGCCGCTACCTCCTCCCTCCGAGTTGTCAGTAATATCCGAATTTGAGGAAGATAACGTGGAAAGCACTCCTGACAGGCCAAAGTATACTCCATTCACCCCATCACAAATAGACACTGTTTGCAATCAATTACCCGATCCAGAGACTTCCCCCATGGCTTTTTACAGGCAAATGGCATCAAATCGAGACATTTATTCCACTCCCCGAAGAGATCTATTACACATACTTCGAGTAAAAGTTGGGGAGGGGTATTTTCCAATTATGGAGGATGGCATAATGTATAATGTGGATATGGATGGGGGAACTTATGAGAGTGGTGTTGATTTTTGCAATGCTTTAAAAGTTTGGGCACAAGATAGATTGGCGGACCAAGCTACCTCTCTCACAGATGTCACACAGGACAAGGGGGAGACTGCCGAGAAGTTCTATGGGCGTCTTATGGTGGTATTTAGACATCTGGGATTCTCACTGTATAATAAAGCCCATACACATCTTTTTGTGTCAGCTTTGATGTCCGGCCTTAAACCCGAATTGCAAGAGGCAATAATCTCTGTTAGACCTGACGTTGAGAATTCCACCCCGGATGATGCATTGAAAGTAAAAAAAAGTTTTCAGACTTTAACCTGCTCTGTTCAGGAGAGAGAGAAAAAAAAAAAAAAAAAGAGCAAACAGCAGCCTCTAGCCCCCACCGCAGCTGCGAGCACACAGTGTGCCCTTCAGCCCATACAGCAAACTCTTGCCCCCCTTCCTCAGACTTCAGCTAGTGGGAATCTTGCTCCTCAGCCCCTCCCTGCTAATTCTCGTTACTGCTCAGTTCGTGATCTCTCCCACATGTCCTGTAAATTTACTAGGGGCAGATTAATTATCACAGTTCTGCTCCAGAATACAATTCCAAGATGATGGTCAGATGGTTTTTTTTTGTTATAAAATCCCTATGTAGATGAAGACAGTGAGGAAATTTGTATTTTGCATGCCCTTCCTACAGTTATGATGGCCCTGATAGGCTCAGATCCACCCCCAATATTGCTTGAGGATCAATGACTCACCCCATACCTCTCAGAGATACCATCTAAACTCTGGTCAAAAGGGCTAAATGATATAGGGAAAATTCCTGTAGAACCAGTAAAAGTGTTTCTCAAACCTGGTGCCTAATCCACATACTCTTTTGTCCCAAATACCCCAGGATGCTACTTGGTTTACAGTTATTGATCTTACCAATGCCTTCTTTAGCATTCCGTTACACCCAGATTGCCAGTTTCTATTTGCAATCACTTAGCAGGAACGACAGTTAACATGGACAGTTATGCCACAAGGTGCCCAAAACAGTCCCAACCAGTTTGCAAAAAAAAAAAAAAAATATGAGCAGGTGTCTTTTGCCATTGTTGCCACTGTTAGCCTCCTTAAGTATCTGGCAGCACTGAACTGTCGGGTTTCGGCCTCGAAACTTCAGTTCTGCCTTGGTCAAGTGATATTCTTGGGTCACTGTCTCCTTCAGGGTGCCAGACACTTCGCAGAAGAAAAATAGCTGTCAGCTCCCTTCCTTTCCCAAAAGATGAAACTGAACTCCAGCGTTTTCTTATGCACTTATTGTTGTCAGTGGATACCGGATGCACCCTGCATAATGCAACCCCTTTACAACGCCTTGAAAGACGTATAATGAACTATAAGGAAAGATGGCAGTGATGAGGATTACCTCCAACATGATTGTTCCCAACTTCTGACAGAAGAAACAGCTACTCCACCAAATGTCAGTGAGAATCCACTCCCAAATCCTGATCTGGTGTTATACACGGATGGTTCAAGATATGCAGACGAGTTTGGTAGATTCCACCCGGGATATGCTGTTACCACAGAGGACACTGCAGCGCACTCAGCTGCGCTCCTGCACTCACAGTCAGCACAAGAAGCAGAACTCCAGGCTCTGTCTACTGCATGTACTTTGGCCAAGAGCAGACGGGCTAATATATACACGGACTCACGGTATGCATTTGGTATTGCTCACGATTTTGGGGCTCTATGGGCCAATCGAGGGTTTATTACTACTGCCGGAACCCCAGTGAAAAATGCTGAAGCTGTTAAAACCCTCATGGACTCGATCAAATTACCTACTCAGGTGTTATTATCAAAGTTAAGGCGCACGGTCCTAGGACCAGTCCACAGACTGTTGGCAACACATTTGCGGATATGCAAGCAAAAGCCACCGCTCTTTTACCCGTTAAACCAACCATACCAACTATGGTGACCACACGCTCTCAGCGTAAACAGTTACAAGAAGCACTGACCCTGCAAGAACCTGATGATCTACAACAGACTGAAGTTTTCTAAGTTTTCTGTCGGACCCCGCGAGACCGCTTAATGATGATGCAGAGAATGTCTCCAAAGGAAGAGGTGAAGCAATGGAAGACTGACGGGGCATGAATGGATAATGGTCTCTGGAAAAAGGAGCGACTTGTGTGTCTCCCTAAGTGGATGTACCCTGCTATTGCCATATGGGCACATGGACCTATATATCAAAGAAAGAATCAGGCCCTCGCACTGGTGTAAAAATTCTCCTGGGCCCCGGTTCTCCAGTTGGAAGCATTCCCTGTTACCAACATTACTGCAAAAACTACAGCGAAGAAACTGGTGATGGAAGTTATATGCAGATATGGGGTTCCAGAAGTTGTTGAAAGTGATCAAGGCCCGGCCTTTTCTTCTCATGTGTACCAAGAAGTTCTGACAATGCTTGGATCCACTGTAGCCCTCCATACTCCGTACCACCCACAATCCAGTGGGAAAGTTGAGAGGTTGAATGGCACACTGAAGGGACAATTGAACAAAATGATGCAGGAGACTACGGCTCCATGGCCAGAGCTCCTACCCACTGTACTATACCACATTCGTACTACCCCTATTGCAAAGCATGGCCTGTCCCCATATGAGATATTGTTTGGTACTAGGCCCCCAGTTGTAAATTTCCAGCCCCAGCAGTTATCAGAAGAAACTGACTGTGCTGTTCAATGTGTTATTCAGCTTAGTAAAAATCTTGCTAACACCTATGTTCTAGTTTTCTTTTCTTTTCCAGATTCAGCAGAAACCGACACCTGTCACAACCTGAAGCCTGGTGATTTGGTAGTCTTGAAGAGGCATGTCAGGAAGCACGGACTAGAACCCTTGTATGACGGTCCCTATCAAGTCCTCCTCATCACCCAACAAGCCAATAGCAAATGAAGGGACATAATGTTCTGTTTTTTCACATTTTCCATATTATTATTGGTAGAAGTTAAAAGTTAAAGTTAGAAGATATTCAAAGACTCAGAGATCAATATGATAAAGACAATGATTGTAATAAGGACAGTTGGTGGTCAGACACCTTCTCCTTTCTCAATCCAGCCAATTGGTTTAAGGGTATTGGGGGCTGGATAGCTGGGATCTTACAGAGCTTGTTACACATTGCTGCCTGTATCCTTGTTGTATATGTCATACTAAAACTTGTTCTTTGGTGTATTTCTGTATGTATTAGGAAATTCTGCACTAAGACAGCTAATGATGATACCAAAGGTGTCGTTGCCCCTGCTCTTCTCTGCACCGATCTCAAAAGGCTACTTGATGAAGATGTTGAAGCCATGCACATGCCTACCTACAAAAGATCCCCACCACCGTCATCAAAAATTGTTATTCGTGAACTGCAGTATACAGGGGGACGGGTGCGCCGGGACAGCCATGACTGGTAACACGGCATCAGTCATGTGAAGACCAGTACCCCTAAAGCTGTTAGCTTGGGATAGCACCTCTGATGCTGCATATGTGTTAAAAAATTTTATCTAGGGGGGAATGTGAAGGGTTAATACTAAAATCAGAGCTTAAGTTTCACTTAAGTTTCACTTCTCCATTTCTCTGTAAGGTTTCGTTTCTTAGTTTTGTTGTTGTAAGATAAATTTTTGTAATTGGCATGGGCTGTCATGAAACCAGATTGTTCTCATCAGGTGCAAAGATAAGGGAGGTGGGAATGTCAAACTCTGAAGAATATGCCATTATACTACTTTCTACGCTATTTAGGTACGGACATATATGTAGTTTCTCGTTTTCTTGCAATATTATTGGCTTATAAAGTGAAATGATGCTATTGGTACTTGAGAACCTTGCATAATTAAGCAAAAGATTATAAAAGATGTAACTAAAATAGAGGGGCTTAGTGATCTGCCTCGATCCTCCCGTACAGAGAACCCAGTCTCCGTGTGGTCATTTGAGTTGCTAGTAACACTGGAATAATTTGGAAATCACTGGCTCAACCGTGAAGGGTTAATTTAGCCCTCCCAAAATAGCTACCTCGACACTCTATGAGGGGGCAACATTATACTATAAGAGGAGGCTAAATTCTATACTATGGGAGGCTGCATTATATTCAATGGTGGGCTAGATTATATTGTATGAGGGCTTCATTATACTTTATAAGGTGGCTACATTATATTCTATGGGGGCAGCATTTTACTATATGAGGAGGGCTACATTGTATTCTATGGAGTGGCTACATTATACTATATAAGGGGTTGCATTATATTCTATGGGGGGTTACATTCTATTTTATGGTGGTGCTGCATTATACTATGTGGTGTGGCTGCATTATGCACTATGGGGTGGCTGCATTACATTCTATGGGGGTTACATTATATATTATGGCGGGGCTGCATTATACTATGTTGGCTGGCTGCATTATGCTCTATGCGGTGGCTGCATTATACTTTAAGAGGGGGCTGCATTATATTGTAAGGGGGGTTACATTATACTGTATGGCGGGGCTGCATTATACTCTGTGGGGTGGCTGCATTATGCTCTGTGGGGTGGCTGCATTATACTATATGTGGGCTGCATTTTACTGTATCAAGGACTATGGGGAATACATTATATGAAGAACTAAGGGGTGCATTATACTATGGGAAGTGCATTGTACTACATCGATGACTATGGCAGTGCATTATACTATGGAGCACAATGAGGAGTGTATTATACTATATGGAGGACTGAGCAGTGCATTTTAATATATGGAGGACTGAGGAGAGTATTATAGTATATGAAGGACTATAGGGCACATTATATTATATGAAAGTCTATGGGGTGTAAACTGTAGATGTGCTGCTGATAACATGATACTGTATGGTGATCTGTTAGTGATCCATTAGTGATCACTCTGTCCCCATCATTCTTTCTCAGACGGTGGATAGAGGCCGGGAAACAAGTGTTGAACGACTTCAGAACTCAGCACATGTAACTACAACCGAAATGCTTCTGTGTGATGTGCAATATGTTAGCATTTGGGGCCCCATTTTAAACTTTGCCTAGGGCCCCACTTTGCCTAAAACCGGCCCTGGGGGAGGGATCGGAGTTGTGGCACTTGATGGCAGGGAGCTGATTTCCTGAGAGATAGTCTCTATTTTCTCTGTTTGGCAAGGAAAAGGGCAGCGTTATAGGTCCGTAGCATAAATTTGTATTGGATAAAGTTTTTTGGTGATCGAGCTTTCTTCCATAGGCGTGCGAAACTCCTAGAGCATCGCTGGAGAAATCGAGTTTGCAATGTGAACCAGGGCTGTTTGAGGGGTGCCACTTGGTCCAGGCTGCTTCTGAGAGTGTCATTGTAGTGATGTACAGCCAGATCAGGACATGAAAAATAGGAGATTGGGGACAATGATGAGTGTAGGCTTCTGAAAGTGTATGAGGGTTAATGGCTTGTAGATTTCTGAATCTGTCCCCATCATTCTTCGTCAGCTGGAGTTCAGAGGCTGGGAAACAAGCATCGAATGACTTCAATATTGTTGATCACGCTCGCTTAATGGCCTGAGCTCTGCGCATGTAAATGGTGATGGTGCAATATGTGAGCATTTAGTGCCCCACTTTAAACTTTTGCCCAGGGCCCCATTTTGTCTAAAACTTGCCCTGGTCCCGGTCCTAACTTACTGGCAATTGTGGGGTGCATCACATTCACCTGTAGACCGCAGACCACTGCTTTCCCCAGATCTCCCTCCTCAGGAGATGCCACACCTAACTAAGGGAACACGCAGTTCATTGTAACAAGCAATTTATTGGGCAGTTTAAGTTCATCAGACTGTAACATGCAGTTTCTGGTGCAACACTTCTTATTCTTTGTCTCTTTAGAACAATATGTCTCCAGCATCACTCTACGTTCCTCTTGCACTATCCTCACGTTAACTGATTTTCCAGGGATTTCCAGTCCAGTTCCTCAGTGCACTGGGCATCCTCTACCTTCTCTTAATGCAGTTTCACATGCTTTTCCTCCGTACACTAGAAGATAAGGCACTCTTGGCAGTATCTGTACCAAACCCTAGGCGCCGGATGTTGCAGGAATGTCCGCAAGAGATTCTAGTAAGGCCTCCCACTGCTTTGAACGATAAGTGCCCTCCCACTGCAACTTGAACTTGACCTTGGGTACTGTACATCCCTGACTATCAGGAAGTAGTCCTCTTTTATTGGGGGGTCCCCCTCCCACTATGGGCCAGTACTAAGCTTTAACTAAGTCTGTCCCTACAAACACAAAGTATTACATTTCCATATATTACACATATAGGCTTGGACTGGCTCACAGGAGAACAGGAGAATCCTCCGGTGGGTCACTGTGCATTACGGGCCACCACACTCTTATACAGCAGTACTTGGAAAAATAGCCTTTATTCACTATGTACTTACAGAAGCAGCATCTTATTCATGTAACAATCTTCCCAGTTCATTGTTATATAAATTTGTGATTGAGCATAATGTCACATTTGCAAGTAGCTGTAAAAGTGGGGCACTTAAGTTGGTTACTGGAGTTGGCAACTTGGGGGCCCTGGGCACCCGAGTCCGACACTGCTTGTGTCCCTTGTATTCTGCAGCTCTGTGTCCCCGTCTTCAGTCTTCTATCGGGTAGTTTTTTGTGTAGGACATATACTATTTTAGGGTACTGCCTCCATAACAATTTTAATGTAATTTGGAACAGAAGTAGACATTACGATACCACAATGGGTGAAGATTTATGTTGTCTACCTTCTGTAAATGGCACCCCCCCATAATTCCTGGTTCAACTTGTAGAGTACTGAGAGTAGTAATGATCACTCCCATCATTGCAACTGTGCAAAAATAAAGTGAACAGAAAAAAGATCCCATGAAACTTTTATTTTCTTTCTTATTTTTTTTTATTGGAATAGCAATAAGCAACACTGTAATAAAAATATTACGGGTCCTTTAAGAAATTAAACCATAATCACAATGACTCTCAGGTCAGTCCCTATACAGACCACAGAACTAGCTGTGGGCATTGAGGACCGGCTGAGAGCCACTGGACCACAAGATCCAGAGGAAGGCGAAGAAACCCCCCGGAGAGTTCTGCCTCAGGGGGGGAAAAAATTCCTTCCTGACCCCATTTGTGGCGATCGGATATTTCCCTGGATCACATCTGTCCTGCTGCATATTGCTGTATATCTGCACGTATTATAAAGGAGAGTTGATATGGAAGGGAAAAGATAAATGCATCTTGCTTCTTGGAGCTAACAATCTAATATAAAATATACACCCTGCTCCTAGGAGCTTACACTCTAATTTACAATAGACATATACATATACTATACAACAGACATATACATAGACTATACAAGAGACATATACATATACTATACAATAGACATATACATATACTATACAATACAATAGACATATACATATACTATACAATAGACATATACATAAACTATACAAGAGACACATACATATACTAAACAATATACTTATACGAATACTATACAATAAACATATAGAAATACTATACAATAAACATATACGAATAATACGAATACTATACAATAGATATATACCAATACTATACAATAGACTTATATGAATACTATACAATACAATAGACATATACATATACTATACAATAGACATATACATAAACGATACAAGAGACACATACATATACTAAACAATATAATTATACGAATGCTATACAATAAACATATAGAAATACTATACAATAGACATATATGAATACTATACAATAGACTTATACGAATGCTATACAATAGACTTATATGAATACTATACAATATACTTATATGAATACTATACAATAGACTTATACGAATACTGTACACTTAACTTATACAAATACTATACAATAGATAAATACGAATACTATACAATATACTTATACGAATACTATACAATAGACTTATATGAATGCTATACACTAAACATATGCAAATACTATGCAATAGATATATACAAATACTATACAATAGACATATATGAATACTATACAATATACTTATATGAATACTATACAATAGACTTATACGAATACGAATACTGTACACTAAACATATACAAATACTATACAATAGATAAATACGAATACTATACAATATACTTATACGAATACTATACAATAGACTTATACGAATGCTATACACTAAACATATGCAAATACTAAACAATAGATATATACGAATACTATACAATAGACTTATACGAATGCTATACACTAAACATATACAAATACTATACAATAGATATATACTAATACTGTACAATAGACATATATGAATACTATACAATATAATTATACGAATACTATACAATAGACTTATACGAATACTGTACACTAAACATATACATATACTATACAATAGATAAATACGAATACTATACAATATACTTATACGAATACTATACAATAGACTTATACGAATGCTATCCACTAAACATAACCAAATGCTATACAATAGATATATACGAATACTATACAATATACTTATACAAATATTATACAATAGACTTATACTAATGCTATACACTAAACATATACAAATACTATACAATAGACATATACGAATACTATACAATATACTTATACGAATACTATACAATAGACTTATACGAATGCTATACACTAAACATATGCAAATACTATACAATAGATATATATGAATACTATAAAATAGACTTATACGAATGCTATACACGAAACATATACAAATACTATACAATATATATATACTAATACTATACAATAGACATATATGAATACTATACAATACACCCATACGAATACTATACAATAGACTTATACGAATACTGTACACTAAACATATACAAATACTATACAATAGATAAATACGAATACTATAAAATATACTTATACGAATACTATACAATAGACTTATACGAATGCTATACACTAAACATAACCAAATACTATACAATAGATATATACGAATACTATACAATATACTTATACGAATACTACACAATAGACTTATACGAATGCTATACACTAAACATATACAAACACTATACAATAGATATATACTAATACTGTACAATAGACATATATGAATACTATACAATATAATTATACGAATACTATACAATAGACTTATACGAATACTGTACACTAAACATATACATATACTATACAATAGATAAATATGAATACTATACAATAGATAAATATGAATACTATACAATATACTCATACGAATACTATACAATAGACTTATACGAATGCTATCCACTAAACATAACCAAATACTATACAATAGATATATGCGAATACTATACAATATACTTATACAAATATTATACAAAAGACTTATTTTAATGCTATACACTAAACATATACAAATACTATACAATAGACATATACGAATACTATACAATATACTTATACGAATACTATACAATAGACTTATACAAATGCTATACACTAAACATATGCAAATACTATACAATAGATATATATGAATACTATAAAATAGACTTATACGAATGCTATACACTAAACATATACAAATACTATACAATATATATATATACTAATACTATACAATAGACATATATGAATACTATACAATACACTTATACGAATACTATACAATAGACTTATACGAATACTGTACACTAAACATATACAAATACTATACAATAGATAAATACAAATACTATACAATATACTTATGCGAATGCTATACACTAAACATAACCAAATACTATACAATAGATAAATACGAATACTATACAATATACTTATACGAATACTACACAATAGACTTATACGAATGCTATACACTAAACATAACCAAATACTATACAATAGAAATATACGAATACTATACAATAGACTTATACTAATGCTATACACTAAACATATACAAATACTATACAATAGACATATACGAATACTATAAAATATACTTATACGAATACTATACAATAGACTTAACGTACGAATACTACACAATAGACATATTTGAATACTATACAATAGACATATACGACTACTATACAGTAGACATACACGATACGATAGACAAATACATATACTATACAATAGATCTAGACAAATACTATACAATAGGCATAGAAGAATACTATGCAATAGACATATACAAATACTATGCAAGAGACATAGATGTATTACATGCAAGAGACACAGATGTATGCCATGCAAGAGACACTGACGTATGCCATTCAAGAAACATAGACGTATGCCATTCAAGAAACATAGACGTATGGCATGCAAGAGACACAGACATATGCCATTCAAGAGACATATACGTATGCCATGCAGCAGACACAGATGTATGCCATGCAACAGACATAGACATATGCCATGCAACAGACATAGACGTATGCCATGCAAGAGACATAGACGTATGCCATGCAACATACATAAACGAATGCCATGCAACAGACATAGAGGTATGCCATGCAACAGACATAGACGTATGCCATGCAACAGACATAGATGTATGCCATGCAACAGACATAGACGTATGCCATGCAACAGACATAGACGTATGCCATGCAACAGACATAGACGTATGCCATGCAACAGACATAGACGTATGCCATGCAACAGACATAGACGTATGCCATGCAACATACATAGACATATGCCATGCAAAAGACATAGACATATGCCATGCAACAGACATAGACGTATGCCATGCAAGAGACATAGACGTATGCCATGCAACATACATAAACGAATGCCATGCAAGAGACATAGAGGTATGCCATGCAACAGACATAGACGTATGCCATGCAACAGACATAGACGTATGCCATGCAACAGACATAGACATATGCCATGCAACAGACATAGACGTATGCCATGCAACAGACATAGACGTATGCCATGCAACATACATAGACATATGCCATGCAAAAGACATAGACATATGCCATGCAACAGACATAGACGTATGCCATGCAAGAGACATAGACGTATGCCATGCAACATACATAAACGAATGCCATGCAAGAGACATAGAGGTATGCCATGCAACAGACATAGACGTATGCCATGCAACAGACATAGATGTATGCCATGCAACAGACATAGACGTATGCCATGCAACAGACATAGACGTATGCCATGCAACAGACATAGACGTATGCCATGCAACAGACATAGACGTATGCCATGCAACAGACATAGACGTATGCCATGCAACAGACATAGACATATGCCATGCAACAGACATAGACGTATGCCATGCAACAGACATAGACGTATGCCATGCAACATACATAGACATATGCCATGCAAAAGACATAGACATATGCCATGCAACAGACATAGACGTATGCCATGCAACAGACATAGACGTATGCTATGCAATAGAGATACATATATACTATACATTTACTACACTATACTATAAATATACTATACAATACATATACTTTACATATACTATAAAATACATATACTTTATATTAGATATGCAATAAATTTATACATTTACTAAACAATACATATACTATACAATACATATACTATGCAACACATTGACTGTACTATACACACTCATACACATACCCACATACATAATAGAGTTGCAGACACCGATCAGGCTTTGATTAGAGTGTGATCAGAGTGGCATCAGTTTTTCTTGGAGGTGGAGAAGGGGGGAAAAATTTTCTCCATTTTGTCAGTCTGTGAAAATCGAAGAGCATATATATGAGTGCATATATATCTATAAATATATTTATATTTATTTCTAAATATTTATTTCATTTCTATATATAGTATGTATACATAGCGCTGTGGAATTAATGGCGCTATGTGAACGAGTAAAATAAATAAATATATATGAGTTTGCTGTTCATGGTTTTGACGAATAGCACTCGTACCTATGATATTCTATGGGCCTGTGCAAATGTCAGATTTTTTGCTCGGACCCAGTGCTCCATGGAAAAAATCGGAGACAAATCCGATTTTGATCCCAGTGTCAGATCAAAATCGGCAATGCAAGTCTTTGGGCCCATGAAAAAATTGGACTCCACTTGGATGACATCTAAGTGTGTCTGATTTTCACAGACTGACATAATTCAGAAGGTGGAGAAACCTTTTGTCCCCCCTCTCAACGCCCGAGAAAAACTGATGCAATTCTGATCTGTGCCTGATCGGAGTCTGCAACTCTTACGGCAGTTGCCGTTAAATCAATTCTGCTCATGATATCCTGTGGTTCCAGTTCTGGTCCTCCTGCTTCCATCGTGCTACTACGTTCTCCATTGATTCTGCTCAGCCTTCCTGCTGCACCACCGTCATGTGTCCGTTCTTCATTGCAGCAGATCATTTGAACTAGATGAGACATAACACCTATCAGTACAAAAAAGAGGATTAAATGGTAAGTTCTATTTAAGGAATCATTCTAATGCACAAAAGAGCGAGATGTTTGCTGAGATTTTTTAGGGGTAAATAGTGCAGTTCTAAACTTCACCACAAACACCTCACAGCTACACAATGTGTGAATGGGGCCTTAGTGTTAATTGAGCAGCTACCTACTTGGACTTGTCTTCCTCAAAATGCTTCCGCTGGGGATACAAGGTGGTTCAGGATAATGACTTTATACATTCTGTACCAATTGTGATATGTATGATGTGATGTGTCCTGTGATCTCTATGATGTCATGTGCCCAGTGATGTCATGTGTCCTGTCGTAATAACTGCCACTGGTGTGTTATGTATCAAGTTTCCAACATCAAGAGCAGAATTAATAAAGCAAAATCACAGGCCGCAAATAACCACCAACCTCATTTTTTACTGAGTCATGACGCATATTAAAACCTAAGCATTTGCCCCCAATTTTTCTAGTCTGTATCACCTGCTTTTCTACGCACTAAAGGAAAACACAGGACGCCATACTGCAATTCCTGACCACGGTAAACCGTCAGTTCCTGGTCACCCCTGATCCAACAGGACCAAGAGAGCTGACAATGGAGAACTGTAGCAGTCTTCATTTAAATCTATGTTCTGATACCATTTTCACAGCATTAATGGCAAAGCTACCCAAAAATGGAACCAAGTGGAGTTGTCTCACTGCCCCACCCCTTCCTATATGCTTTTATTAGAGCACATGGGTGTCATAGAGGGCAAAACCAGCCGATTCCTGAGGTTCTTGAAGACCAGTGACAATGATCATTTGATCGCCAGCACCTCCACATTTAGGGAAGGGGTGGTCCAGAGTGGTAACTCCTGTTTGGCTGGGCTCACACTCGCTTAGAAAGAACCCAAATGTGCAGATTTTCCTTAGAAGCTGATCAATAGCATTTTTTTAAATCTTAGAATCATTATAAATTTCACAGGCTATAGCACTTTTTGATAAGATTTTCAGATGAATGATGCAGCTCTGAATCCCACTTTTAATCCCCCATCTAAACAATTTGTGAGTGGCGTCATAAGTGAAGAGTTCCCTACCTGGACTTGTTTCCTTCAAGCTGTCAGGCTCTAATGAAACAAGATGGCTCATGTGTTGCACTTTCCTCATTCTATGCCAATTGTGATGTCATATGATGTCTGTGATGTGTATGTGCTTTGTGATGTCATCAAAGCTGACTGTTTAACCCCTGCCCACCCTATGACATACTTGATACTTGATATTGTGAACAGGTTATTTCAATGCTGTATGTATGAAACCAGAAGTTTACATACACTATATAAAAACACATATGCATGTTTTTCTCAATAGCTGACAAGAAATCAGAATAAATCTTTTCCGTTTTAGGTCAATTAGGATTACCATAATTATTAATATTTGCCAAATGCCAGAATAATGAGAGAGAGAATGTTTTAAGGCATTTTATTTATCTAATTTCAACTGTAGTATAATGCACCCCCCATAGGCAGACTCTGTATGGAATAATGCCCCCCCATAGGCACACTCTATACTATGTAATGAACCCCTGTAGGCAGACTCTAAATAGTATAATGCACCCCACATAGCCAGATACCATATTGTAAAACACACCACCCATAAGCAGACTCTATATTGTATAATGCACCCCCCATAGGAATATATACTATGATGCACTCCCCATAGGCCTCTATGGCATACTCTTTATGGTATACTGCACTCCCCATAGACAGACTCTATATTGTATAATGCACACCCCAAAGGCAGATTCTATACTGTATAATGCACCCCCGTACGCAGACTCTATATTGTATAATGCACTCCCCATAGGCAGACTCTATATGGTTAATAAGCACCAGGAGATCATTGAGTTTGTACCACAATATGGGTGCCAATCCTTAGCATATTATTAAGAAGTGTACTACCTTATATTATACCCTGACATTAGTGTGTATAACCATACAATTGGTGGTATTGTATTTATTTCTATGTAGCTACAAAGTGGGTCCCAAGAATGATTTTCTTTGGTAGGCCCAGGGTGCTCCAGTCCGATGCTTGCTGGAAGTGTAGGTAGAACATTTCGCATGGAGGGCAGGTAGAGTGAGAGACAGACCCCGCACTTCACAGAGGGCAGGTAGAGAGTGAAAGAACCCTTCAGTACACATGGAGGTCATGTAGGGAGTGACAGAACCCCACAGTACACATGGATGGTCAGGTAGGGACTGACAGACCCCACACTACACATGGAGGGGAGGTAGATAGTGACAGACCCCTGTACTACACAAGGAAGGCAGAAAGGTAGTGACAGACCCAACAATACACATAGATGGCAGGTAGGGAGTGACAGACCTCAACCTACACTTGGAGGTCAGGTAGGGAGTGACAGACCACATACTACACATGGAGGGCAAGTAGGGAGTGACCGACCACCGCACTACACATGGATGACAAGTAGGAAGTAACAGACCGCTGCACTACACATAGCGGGCAGGTAGAGAGTGACAGACCACTGCACTACACAAGAGAGCAGGTAGAGAGTGACAGACCCCACACTACACATAGCGGGCAGGTAGAGAGTGACAGACCGCTACACTACACAAGGAGGGCAGGTAGAGAGTGACAGAACCCCACAGCACACAAGGAGGGCAGGTAGAGAGTGACAGAACCCCACAGCACACACAGAGAGCAGGTAGAGAGTGACAGACCCCACACTACACATAGCGGGCAGGTAGAGAGTGACAGACCGCTGCACTACACAAGGAGGGCAGGTAGAGAGTGACAGAACCCCACAGCACACACAGAGCAGGTAGAGAGTGACAGACCCCACACTACACATAGCGGGCAGGTAGAGAGTGACTGACCGCTGCACTACACAAGGAGGGCAGGTAGAGAGTGACAGAACCCCACAGTACACATAGAGGGCAGGTAGAGAGTGACAGACCCCATACTACACATGGAGGGCAGGTAGATAGTGACAGACACTGTACTACACATGGAAGGCAAAAAGGTAGTGACAGACCCAACAATACACATAGACAGCAGGTAGGGAGTGACAGACCCCAACCTACACTTGGAGGGCTGTAGTGTGAATATAAAAATGGCTATTTTGAGTCCATATTGAAATATATAGAATGAATTCTGTATATGACAGAGCTGCATTTACATAGTAACATAGTTTTGAAGGCTGAAGGAAGACCTTATGTCCATCTAGTTCAGCCTATTTTTAGTGCAGCTGTTCTGTACTGTTGATCCTGGGGAAGGCAAAAAAACCACAGAGTAGAAGCCAATTTTCTCCATAGGGAAAAAAATTCCTTCCCCTAAGCTGCGTCATCCATCTACCTATAATATTCTGTTATTTGTAACCTTCTATACTGTTACTCACAAGAAAAGCATCCATTCCTTTCTTAAATTCATTCAGTGAGTTGGCCATCACCACTTCCTCAGGAAGAGAATTCCAGAGCCTCACTGCTCTTACCGTGAAGAACCCTCTTCTATGCTGGTGCAGAAATTGTCTTTCCTCCAAACGAAGAGAATGCCCCCTTGTTCTTGTCACAGTCATTGGTACAAACAGTTCATTGGAGAGATCTCTGTATTGCCCTCTGATATACTTGTACATATATATTAGGTCTCCCCTAAGTCTTCTCTTTTCTAGAGTAAATAGACCTATTTTGATAACCTTTCTGGGTATTGTAGTGAACCAACTCCATTTATCATTTTAGTAGCCCGCCTTTATACCCTTTCAAGTTCAGTAATGTCTTTTTTGAGCACCGGCGTCCAAAATTGCACACAATATTCCAAGTGTGGTCTGACGAGTGATTTGTACAGAGGGAGAATAATGTTTTCATCTCGTGTCCCCAGACCTCTTCTAATGCATCCCATGACCCTATTTGCTTTAGTGGCAGCTGCCTGACACTGGGCACTCCAATTTAGCTTCTTATTGACTAAGATGCCTAAGTCTTTTCCCATGTCTGATTTCACCAGCAGTTTCCCGTTTAGTAAGTAATTATAGCATTTGTTTCTCCTTCCCATGTGCATAACCTTACATAATCTGTGTTAAACCTCATTTGCCATTTTTCAGCCCAATTCTCCAATTTACTCAAATCTGTCTGTAGCTGCAAACTGTCCTCCTTTGTGTTAACTACCTTTCATAGTTTTGTATCATCTGCAAATACTGATATTTTACTGTGTAAGCCATCCACTAGATCATTAAAAAATATATTAAATAGTAGGGGGCCCAATACAGAACCCTGTGGTACCCCACTAGTAACCCTGGCCCAATCTGAGTATGCCCCATTAATAAACACTCTTTGTTTTCTATCACTAAGCCAGCTACCTACCCATCTACACACATTTTCCCCTAGCCAAAGCTTTCTCATCTTACTTATCAATCTTTTATGTGGGACAGTGTCAAATGCTTTAGAGAAGTCGAGATGAATGACATCCAATGATTCTCCTTGGTCCATTCGAGAGCTTACATCCTCATAGAAGCTGATCAGATTAGTTTGACAGGAGCGATCCTTCATAAATCCATGTTGATATTTAGTTAAACATTTATTAACATTGAGATATTCCATAATGGTATCCCTTAGAAACCGTTCAAAAATTTTACCCACAACAGATGAAAAGCTTACCGGCCTATAGTTTCCAGGTTCCGTTTTACACCCCTTTTTGAATATTGGTACCACATTTGCTTGCCGCCAATCAAAAAGAACAGACCCTGTTTCTATAGAGTCTTTAAATATAAGGAATAGAGGCCTGTTTATCACATTACTTAACTCCCTTAATACCCGAGGGTGAATGCCATCAGGGCCTGGTGATTTGTCAATTTTAATCTTACTAAGGCGGTTCTGCACTTCTTCCTGGGTTAGGCAGGTAATACTTAATTGGGAGTTTACATTATCACTCTGCATTTCCCCTGGCAAACCCTTTTCCTGTGTGAACACTGTTGAGAAAAAAGTATTTACATCATTTGCTTTTCCCACATCGCTCTCTATGATTTCACCCTCATTGTTCTTTAAAGGGCCGACACCATCAATTTTCATTTTTTTACTGTTTATATAATTAAAGAATAGTTTGGGGTTTGTTTTCCTTTCCTTAGCAATGAGTCTCTCAGTTTCCACTTTTGCTAAATGTATTTGTTTTTTTACACATTTTATTTTTTTCTCTATAAATTTTAATGCTTCTTCATTGCCTTCTTGTTTTAGCTTCCTAAATGCCTTGTTCTTGTTATTTATTGCCCTTTTTACATCCTTATTTAGCCACATTGGTGTTCTCCTGTTCCTAGCCCTTTTATTTCTGTACGGTATGGCTAGCTCGCAGTGGGTGTGTAAAACTGATTTAAATATTTCCCATCTATTTTCTGTGCTCCTATTTTTGAGGACATTGTCCCAATCAATTCGGCGAAGGTCCTCTCTAAGCTGATCAAACTTTGCTTTCCTGAAATTCAGCGTTTTTGTAACCCCCTTCCAGGGCACCTGACTGAAGGACAAGTGGAATTGTATTATATTGTGGTCACTGTTCCCTAGGTGACCATCGACTCATACTTCTGTTATTCTATCTGGCCTGTTGCTTAAAATTAAGTCCAGAAGGGCTGTCCCTCTAGTTGGGCCCTGCACAAGTTGTGACAGATAATTATCCTTGGTTACTAACAGAAATTGGTTTCCTTTCTAAGATACGCAGGTTTCAGTTTCCCAGTCTGTCGGGGTAGTTGAAGTCCCCCATAATAATCTCCTCATTGTGATTTGCTGCTTTGTCTATTTGTTTCAATAATACATTTTCAGTGGTTTCTGTTATGGCTTATAACAAACCCCTATGAGGATTTTTTTACTTTTCTCTCCTTGTATCTCCACACAATAGAGACTCCACCTCTTCATTTCCCTCTTGTATATATTCTCTTAGTGTGGGCTTTAAAGTAGACTTTATATATAGACAGACTCCACCCCCTTTCCTTTTTTTACGATCACTAAGCAAATCATATCCTTGCAAGTTAGCCACCCAGTCATAGCTGTCGTCTAACCATGTCTCAGTTATTCCTACTATGTCGTATTTTTCCTCATACATTACCAACTCCAGATCTTCAATCTTATTGGTCAGGCTTCTTGCATTGGTCAGCATGCAGGAAAGAAGTTTTGCTTCCTTTTTCTTAGCTTCCTTCTGAGTACCCTGTCTTGGGTCCTCTTTACCACGTCTAGTATTCTTGATTAGTTTGTCCTTCTGCTGCATGTTCTTGTCTGCTGTTTTTCCTCCCATCCCCTCTTCTTCTAGTTTAAAGCCCTCCTGATGAGTGTGGCAAGTCTTCTGGCGAATGTGTGTTTCCCAGGTTTTGTGAGGTGTATCCCATCTCTTGCGAGAAGTCCATCGTAGAGGTAATTCACGCCATCGTCCAAGAATCCAAATCCTTGCTGCCTGCACCAACGTCGTAGCCAGTTGTTCACCTCTAGTATCCTATTCCATCTTCTGATGCCATGGCCATCGACTGGGAGGATTGATGAGAAAACAACCTGTACGTTCCGTTCCTTTATTTTCTTCCCCAGAATTTCAAAGTCTTCTCAGATAGTTGGTAGGTCATTTCTTGCCATGTCGTTTGTGCCTACATGTATCAGTAGGAAAGGGTAGTCGTCCTTGGATTTGAGGATAGTTGGTATCCTGTTGGCCACATCCTTGATTTTTGCTTCTGGGAAGCAGCATACTTCTCGTGCGGTTATGTCCGGCCTGCAGATAGTTGCCTCCGTGCCCCTTAGTAGTGAGTCGCCCACAACTACCACTCTTCTTTTCTTTCCGAACGCACTGCTTGTTGCTCGTGAGTGTTTTTGAGTGTCATTTGTTTCCGCTTTTGTTGACAGAGTAACTCTTGTTGATACCAAACAGTCAAACAGTTACAGACAAGATAATGGTTATATTGACAATCTTGAGAATCTATGTTTGCTGTTTGTCATTGTAAAACATTAAGGGTATGTGCACACGTTGCAGAAAATTTCTGCACAAAAACCTGAATCCCTTCCCAGAAACCGCACCTATTTTTCCGCGGCGGTTTTTGCGCGTTTTTTGCGCGGTTTTGATGCGTTTTTGATGCGTTTTTTACCGCAGCGGTTTCTAAAAGCATGGGAGAAGCCTAAACCGCGGAAAAAAACGCAAAATTAATGTGCATGCTGCGTTTTTTACCGCGATGCGGTTTTTTCGCGGTAAAAAACGCATCAATGTGCACAGAAAGTGCAAAATGCATAGAAATGAATGGGAAGCTTATTTTTAGCGGTTTTATAGTGAAAACCGCGGTAAAAACCGCTAAAAAAACGCTGTGTGTGAACACAGCCTAAGGTTTATTAACCTCCACCTGTGTTGATTTTATCTAAACCCATGTGGCTTTTATATTGTTAGTGTTTATGACACATTGTCTGATGATGCCATGTTGTCTGTTTCATCCAACCTTGAAGACCGGCCACTGGATGGGCTGGGTGAAGCTAGTTACACATTAGTGTAATTTATTATATAAGGCCAGAGAAACATGACTTAGACAGAAGCAAAAACTGGATACCTGTATGTGTACAGTGTTGATACCTGCATAAGTGGGGACGCCCGTGCAGTGTTGTGAATCTTCCAGGGGTCTCTGTCTTAGTGTTGCTTCTCTGATATTCCAGACGGATGATGTTTAAAAGCCTCTTGGTGATTGATGATGTGAGTATACTGTATATAGTTAATCTTTATATATATACCTAATCATATGTATTCAATCTTTATCTGTACTTAACCTTTGTATCTTAAATTATACAAAAGTGTACGCAATCATACTGTCTAATCATACCATTCCTTTAATTTTGTAATAAAATTGTGCTATATTGCAAGCAGTAGCCTTCTTTAAAGCCGTGTCCGAACCTTAGTGTTAAAAACTTGGCAATACAAGGGAGTGACAGACCACCGCATTACACATGGAGGGGAGGAAGGGATTGACAAACCACACACTAGACATGGAGGGCATGTAGGGAGTGATCGACCACCGCACTACACATGGAAGGCAGGTTGGAAGTAACAGGCCGACGCACTACACATAGTGGGCAGATAGAGAGTGACAGACCACTGCACTACACAAGGAGGGCAGGTAAATAGTGACAGACCCCACACTACACATGTGGCGCCCCTGAGGCTCAGTCGCCACAGAGGTACTGCACCTCCTCCTGAGGTGTGGTGCCCCACCATCCAGGTAAGTTGGAGGCTCCTGACCATGCTCCAACACTCACACCCCACACAACACAGTAGTTCAGCAAAGCCACATTGCGACTCCTTGCTTGGAGTGTAGCAGATCACCTTTGGTGGCTCCCTGTTTGGAACACGAAACATGCTGGGAGGCGGGTGGAGTTCAGAATACATAAAAGAGCGGGAATGTTTAGGATTACAGGTCAGTATGGGAGAGGAAGCCACTCAGAGAGGAGTGAGGAAAGAAGATCCCTGAGATAGGGATGGAGGAAGGAGGTGCTGCTGCAGACCTCAGTGACCTGGGTCTGCTGGCACGGGAAAGGAAAGAAGGAGAAAGACATTGAACTGAAACCTGATCTTCCATCAGAGAGAGAGATTAGTACAGAACGAAGGAGTAAAAGGGAACAGAGGACATGGGTTAGAGGAAGAGCCCTGCCTAGAAGTTCTAAGCGCAAGGCCGGGGTCCGGTCCCCGAGGTTGTATGGACACTAATGGTTCTGCAGCAGACACCGGTGGAGTAGTGGGCTGTAAATGCACTACTCCCATCTAAGACTTGGGCACAACAGCAACTTGGATAGTGAGCCGGGACTCAGGAGTGAGGAGTCCCCGAAGCAGGCTACAGCTGTCTGCCATACAAGTAGAGTTCTTGGGAACATCTGTCAGGTGGAACTCCAGTGTAACTCAGTACTAGGACATCTTCACACTTAAAGGCGCTATAAGAGGAGAAGTTCAGAAAGGTACATGTTGGTGGAGCGCTGGAAGGGAGCATTCCATCTGACCTGGAGGTTGATTGAGCCTCTGACCCGGAGAACACAGTACGGAGGCAGGCACCTGTGTGTACTACAGACTGTGATTAAAACTTTGGAACTACAAGCCCAGGTATCCTCCATTGATTCTTGCGTCAGCACACCCAGCACTGCAACATCTGGGTACCAGCTTCGACACTGCTTGTGCCTCTCCTCTAACTCCACATCTACACTGCCCTGGGGCTATAGCTTCACCTGTGGGGAGCTTCACCATCTTTGCTGCAACACACCACCAGCTCCAGAGGATCTGCAAGCAGCGTCGGCTTAACATCTCACTTGCCGAACACCACAGGTGGCGTCACGAACTATTCCATTTACTACATTCTACCATTCAAACTCCCCCTATTAATTGGGCGCCCAGGGCCATGGACCGGGTCCCCGCTGCTGTGACACATCCCGACGACACCAGCCTGCTACCGAGTACCCCACAGCCCTGGGAGGGCGACCCACACATAGCGGGCTGGTAGAGAGTGACAGACCACTGCACTACACAAGGAGGGCAGGTAGAGAGTGACAGAACCCCACAGAAAACATAGAGGGCAGGTAGAGAGTGAGAGACCCCAAACAACACATGGAGAGCAGGTCCAGGGAGTGACAGCCTGCTGCACTACACATGGAGGGTAGGTAGGGCGTGAAAGACCCCGCACTACACAGAGGCAGGTAGAGAGTGAAAGAACCCTGCAATACAAATGGAGGGCAGGTAGGCAGTGACAGACCCCGCCTTACACATAGAGGGCAGGTAGAGAGTGACAGACCCCACACTACACATGGAGAGCAGGTAGGGAGTGACAGCCTGCTGCACTACACATGGAGGGCAGGTAGGGCGTGACAGACCCCGCACTACACAGAGGCAGGTAGAGAGTGACTGACACCTGCACTCCACAAGGAGGGCAGGTTGACAGTGACAGAACACTGCACTATACATGGATGGCTGGTAGGGAGTGACAGACCCTGCACTACACATGGAGGGCAGATAGAGAGTGTCAGACCCCGAACTACACATGGAGGAAAGGTAGATAGTTACATATCCCGCACTACACATGGAAGGCCCGTAGAGAGTGACAGACCTCTGCTCTACAGATGCAGGGCATGTAGACAGTGACAGACCCCTGCATTACACATGGAGGGCAGGTAGGGAGTGACAGACTCCACATAGAGGGCAGGTAGAGCATGATATAACCCACACTTGGCTAGGATGAGAGGTAGGCAGGGTAAGCAATGTCTGCCACTGTCACCACTCACCCCTCTCTCTGTCCCACGTAACAATCATCACCCCATTCTTGTGCTGTATGTGCCGCATGGGACACGAGCAGTGGAACTGTCATCTCCCCTGCTCTGCCGGGATCTCCAGCAATACACAGGCCACATTTGGACTGCGCTTTGTTGGAGAATATGCACGCGCAGAGGACGTTGGTTGGCGCTGCGCAGTGTCATCGCGAGATCCAGCGTTCATTGATGCACGGAGAAGACGGTAGACCGGGAGCCTGGATTCGGTGAGTGTGAGCTTTTTTGTAATTCTTATATTACTGTTAAGAAGGGCATAAAATGGAGGGAGGTGCTGTGCAGAGGGGGGAATGAGCGGAGGGGCTGTGTGGATGGTGGGCGGTAAAATGATATGAAAGCTGTGCTGATGAGGGAATAAAATAAGTTGAGGGTCTGTGTAGATGGGGGAATAAAATGAAATGAGGGTCTGTGCTAATGGGGGGAATAAAATCAGTGTAGGGGCTGTGGTGATAGAGGGAATAAAATTAGGTGAGTGGCTGTGCTAATGAGGGAGAATAAAATGAGGTGAGGAGCTGTGCTAATGGGGGGAATAAAATGAGGTGAGGAGCTGTGCTAATGGGGGAAATAAAATGAGGTGAGGAGTTGTGCAGATGGGGGAATAAACTGATGGGCTGTGTAGATGGGGTTTATAAACTGACTGGCTGTCCTCGGGCTACACACGGAACATAAGCATACAACAAAATGACATAACATTTAACCTGGGTATGGGTGAACAGTCCCAGTAACTGAGTTGAAGCGTGGATTACAGCCCAAAACCACTTCCAATTGTTTGGATCATCCCTGAGTGCAGCTGCAGGGCACACAGACCATAATAGAAAATTCACTGCACAGGCTGTTTTAGATGGCTTCCTGCCAAGGCATGATAAACAGATTTTTCTTCTCAAGTTTAAGAGTCTTTTCAACAGTTCTTGTAGTAGAAAATATATAACTACTGAAATCTCACATTAGTCCATGTGGGCACAATTTCTTTAACATTTTTAGTAACGTTACCTAAGGCAAAGTTCAACGTAAGTACAACTCTAAACTTAATTGTTAATCTTAGACTATTTACAAATAATTTCTATAGGGAGAAGGGGTTTGGCGCTATGTGCTATTCTTTAAACCTAACAATGGGTACAACAGGTTCACTGCTGACTATGGGCACGTTTTCTGATTCTTCCACCTGCAAAGTGATAGTGGTTGGCATTAGCGACTCGTCGCTTCCAGAACAATTTGGTGTCTCTGGTAAAGAACTACCACTGTGTTGTTAACTTGTAGCCAAGAACTAGGGAATTCACATAGAACAGTGCAAATCTTTGTATCAGTCTTTTCTTTTAGCTGAGAGTCTTCCTAAAAGTACTGTCACACTAAGCGATATCGCTAGCAATATCACTATAACTTGTGACGTTATAGCGATATCGCTGTGTCTGATACTTACCTATGACCCGCTCCCCCGCTTCTTATTGCTGATCGTGCGAGAATAGGCTGGACCGTTTCTCGTCTTCAGCTTCCTGCGGCGCTTCCTGTGGAGAGACGAGCGTGGAGCCGGGCGGGAGAACATCAGGATCGCCTAGTGTGACAGGTAAGTAGCGACCCCCGTCCCCAGCGATGTCGCTGGTGAGATCTGCCTGTGTGGCAGCTCACTAGCGACCACTTAGCAATGTACCAGCGATCCTGACCGCGTAATATCGCTGGTCGGGATCGCTGGTGCATCGCTAAGTGTGACAGTACCTTCATTCTCAACTCGTTCACGCAATTGTGCTGGACATACTTTCAGATTGTCTCTGGATACGGTGGTACACGTTTTTCCGCTGTCCTTGGAGATAGTACACACTTTGCTGTTGTCATTGCTAGATGGTTGAATAGTGTAAGGCTGAGCCTCCTATTGGTCATCTAACTTGTGGTTACTTCTCTTTTTCTTCAGCACTTGTTCACCTATTGGTAAGGGGGTTGCCAAAGCATGTCTATTTAAGTTCCTTTCCTGATTTTGCCTAGCTTGAGCCAGACTTTCCTCTACACATTGCTGAACTTTTTGATACTGCAGTTGTCTTTCTGTATTCCAATTCGTGTCCAATTGGCTGGATATGGTTTCAGGAGTTAAGACTCCCATTTCCAGGTCGATGGGGAGTTTACCTGGCTGTACACGCATCCAGTAAGCTGGGGCATATCCTGTTGCGCTTGTTAGTATATGATTGTACATTTTGATCAAATCAGGCAATTTCTCAGGCCATTAGTTCCTTTCTTCTAGCGGTAAGATCTGTAATAAATTGATTACCAGATGGTTCAGTTTTTCGCAAAGACCATTGCCTTGTGGATGGTATGGTGTAGTTCTGATCTTTTTGCATCCGTAGAGGGAGCAAAATTCTTGAAAGACTTCTGCTTCGAAGACTGGACCTCTGTCTCTCAGCACTTTATCTGGGTAGCCATGGGGTCTGCAGAAATATTCTTGGAATGCCTTTGCAGCTGTTCTTGCTGTTTGGTCTTTCACCGGAACGACCACTAGGAAACGGGAATAGGGATACATGGCATAGGTATACCCTGATCGACTTGGGGTTAGTTGCACGTGGTCTAAGGCCACCAGTTCCAAAGGTTATTTAATGATGATGGGCTGCAAGGGGGCACTTTGATTTGCAGAATTCTTTCTTCTGAGACTACATGGGCCGCCACATTCCCTACACCACTGTTCAATAGACCGTCTCATACCTGTCCAGACGAAGCGGTCGCGGATGACTACTTCCAGCTTTATCCAACCAAAGTGTCCCACTTGATTGTGGTAAGCTTCCAAGACCATGGGCATGTCTTTTCTGGGGACCACGATCTGCCAGACCAGTTCATGCGTACGTGGGTTATTAGCTCTTCGGATCAACTTGTCTTCAAAAAGGAACAGCTTCTTTCTTTCCTCAACTGTTAGACATCTGCAGGCGCATCAGGAGCTGGAGATGAATCTGCTTCACCAAGGAGTTCTTTGACCATACATATAGCCAGGTCACAGCTCTGCATCTCTGCCCAACCTTGGTGAGGTAGTGGACTATGGGAAACTTCATGAATGGCAAGACTTCTCCCTTTCACATTGTTAGTGTCTTGGGAGGCACCATGATGGTAGAATGCTGGCATCTCCATTTCTTCCAGGTCTTACCATGTGTGTCAGGGCTGTATACCATGTGGTGCTGGGCTATATACCATGTGTGGCTGGGCTATATACCTTGTGGTGCTGGGCTATATACCATGTGATGCTGGGCTGTATACCATGGTGCTGGGCTGTATACCATGTGTGGCTGTGTTATATACCATGTGGTGATGGGCTATATACCCTGTGTGGCTGTGCTATATACCATGTGGTGTTGGGCTATATTCCAAGTGTGACTGGGCTATATACCATGTTGTGCTGGGCTATATACCATGTGGTGCTGGGCTATATACTATGTGGTGCTGTGCTATATACTCTGTGGTGCTGGGCTGTTTACCATGTGGTGATGGGCTATATACCATGTTTGACTGTGCTATATACCAGGTGGTGCTGGGCTACATACCATGTGGTGCTTGGCTATATACCATGTGTGGCTGTGCCATATACCATTTGGGCTGTGCTATATACCATGTGGTGCTGTGCTATATACCATGTGTTGCTGTGCTATATACCATGTGTTGATGTGCTATATACCATGTGTGGCTGTGCTATATACCATGTGGTGCTGTGCTATATACCATGTGGTGCTGTACTAGATACCATGAGGTGCTGTGCTGTATACCATGTGATGCTGTGCTATATTCCATATGGTGCTTGGCTATATTCTATGGTGGGCTGTACTATATACCATGTGGTGCTGGGGTATATACCATGTTGTGCTGGGCTATATACCATGTGTGACTGGGCTATATACCATGTGGTGATGGGCAATATACCATGTGATGCTGTGCTATATACCATGAGGGCTGGGCTATAATCCATGTGGGTCTGGGCTATATACTATGTGGTGCTGGGCTATATACTATGCGCCTGTGTTATATACCATGAAGAGTTACATTTAAATAATATTCTATGGGGGGTCTGTGTTATATAATATGGGGGGGCTACATTATATTCTATGGGGAGGTGAGCTGTATTATATTCTATTTGGGGTTACATTATATTCTATGGGGGGCTGTATTATATTTATTATATTCTATGGGGGGTGATTGCATCATACTCTTGTGAAGGGTTAATACTAAAATCAGAGCTTAAGTTTCACTTAAGTTTCACTTCTCCATTTCTCTGTAAGGTTTCGTTTCTTAGTTTTGTTGTTGTAAGATAAATTTTTGTAATTGGCATGGGCTGTCATGAAACCAGATTGTTCTCATCAGGTGCAAAGATAAGGGAGGTGGGAATCTTAAACTCTGAAGAATATGCCATTATACTACTTTCTACGCTATTTAGGTACGGACATATATGTAGTTTCTGGTTTTCTTGCAATATTATTGGCTTATAAAGTGAAATGATGCTATTGGTACTTGAGAACCTTGCATAATTAAGCAAAAGATTATAAAAGATGTGACTAAAATAAAGGGGCTTAGTGATCTGCCTCGATCCTCCCGTACAGAGAACCCAGTCTCCGTGTGGTCATTTGAGTTGCTAGCAACACTGGAATAATTTGGAAATCACTGGCTCAACCGTGAAGGGTTAATTTAGCCCTCCCAAAATAGCTACCTTGACAGTGGCGCCCAACGTGGGGCCCCGGAATAGGGACGCCTCTGCCCCGGAGGACAACAAGACAAAGGACCCTCGGAGCGGAGACAGGTGCTGGAAAATTGGGACTGATCACCCCCCACAGCCACGGTAAGTTGGCAGTTATACTGTTCAGACTGACCGTTGGTGTGTTTTTCCTGTGCTTGTTGCTGCAAAGAGGATCTGAGGTTTGTCCCCTGGTGGGGTGATTCATGGGTGGAATCATATAGAGGTGTAGTCCCGTTGGGGGCCCAGTGCTCGAACCGTACCTCATAAGGGACGGACACCCCGGATTGACCAGTGATTGTGGCTTTCTTTATAGTCAAAATATCCTGAATTCCTGGTCATTGTTAGTTATCAGGCGTGGTCATGTGATCGAAGATGGGTAGGATACGTAACTCAGGTTTATATAGATAGATATATATAACCAGAGGTGTCCGGAGGGATAGTCTGAGACGCCCTCCTCCTTTCACTGAGTACCGCGAATTTTGGGCTTCCCAGAGGGGGTTGACCCTGTGGAACAAACGGAGACGGCTGCTCCAGTATTGTGCACAACTGAAGTAAGGATATTTAGCTCTAAAGGAGAGAATTATGTTTCTGTGGAAGAAAAAGGAAAGTTTGGAATTGTGTGAAGGATCAGATACTGTTAGTCTTATGATTCAAAGACGAGGAAAGAAATGTGTCAGGAATGCAGGAAAAATATTTTCGATTCTGGGATTTCCTAAGGGCGGGAGGTTGCAGCCTACACTATGGGATGAAGGAGTTAAAAGGTTGACTGATGATGGATTACTTAAAGGCGCTGAGGAATTCCGTGGCTTGGCACATGAATTGTATAATGAAGGTTATGTGGAAGTTGAACAGCAAGTGAATTCTGATTGTTTTTATTGCTATGTGGAAAAAAGGAAAATTGTCTAACACTGTGAAAAAGACAGAAAGTGTTGTGGTACAAGAAGGAATTGACAATGTGATTAAACAAGACACTGAGATCGAGGTTAATGTGTCGGGCAGGAAATTAGTTAAGAATGATTTGAAACAAGAAGTTTCCCTGCTAGATGATAAGGTCCCTCCCCAGGAAATCAAGCCTCTTCTCCCGACTGTAAGCTCTGTGCCCCTTAACCCCAGGGCACCAATATATCCTGGACTACCGAAACTCAGTATGCCCCCACCCTATGATCCTGCCGGGTGGATCTGTGCTGTATGCGGAGTTACTAATCCTCATTGGAGAGAGGTCTGTTATAATTGTGGCACAAGAAGACCGGGTGTTACAGCCCCCACCTTTCCTCTGTTGAATGCTGATGGTACCTATTATCATCCACCGGCAGCCCCAGTCTCCGTTATGACTAATATTGCTAGTGGTTATGAATATACACCCCCTCCTACTTTAGTTACCAGGTCAGAGACAGGATGCTCAGAGGAGTTAGAAGATTTCCAGGAAATGTATTCCAATATTATTCCTGGACCCCACTGTTATGATGTGCTCTTTAGGATAGGGACAGGGGATCTCACGAAGCAGCATGTTGGGGCCATAGTAAATGCCACGAATAATCAACTCCGCCATGCTGGAGGACTGGCCGCAAAAATTTCACAGAAAGGCGGACCCATGATACAGGAAGAATCTGATTCATATATACAAATGTATGGCCAGGTAGAAACAGGACAGGTCGCAGCAACCAGAGCAGGACAGCTGCCGCGTCAATATGTAATACATGCAGTGGGACCACGATATGACCCTATCAATATTCCTAGGTCCCAACAATTGCTTACTGAGGCTGTCCAGAACGCAATCCTGTATGCCTCCTCTGTCCCCCCCAGTACGATGCCTCAACGTACAGTGGCCATACCATTAATCTCTGCCGGTATTTTTCAATATCCCAGGAAGGATGCCGCCATGGTCATAGTATCAGCAATAGAGCGGTGTATACAGGAAAACCCCATAAAATTGGAGGAGGTCCGATTTGTCCTCGACAGCCGCCTAACGGCCCATCAGGCAATACAATCTCTAACTGTAACAGAGCCTCCTGCCCCGCTCCCACAGCAGATGCCTCTTGTGCCCGTACTGCCGCTACCTCCTCCCTCCGAGTTGTCAGTAATATCCGAATTTGAGGAAGATAACGTGGAAAGCACTCCTGACAGGCCAAAGTATACTCCATTCACCCCATCACAAATAGACACTGTTTGCAATCAATTACCCGATCCAGAGACTTCCCCCATGGCTTTTTACAGGCAAATGGCATCAAATCGAGACATTTATTCCACTCCCCGAAGAGATCTATTACACATACTTCGAGTAAAAGTTGGGGAGGGGTATTTTCCAATTATGGAGGGTGGCATAATGTATAATGTGAATATGGATGGGGGATCTTATGAGAGTGGTGTTGATTTTTGCAATGCTTTAAAAGTTTGGGCACAAGATAGATTGGCGGACCAAGCTACCTCTCTCACAGATGTCACACAGGACAAGGGGGAGACTGCCGAGAAGTTCTATGGGCGTCTTATGGTGGTATTTAGACATCTGGGATTCTCACTGTATAATAAAGCCCATACACATCTTTTTGTGTCAGCTTTGATGTCTGGCCTTAAACCCAAGTTGCAAGAGGCAATAATCTCTGTTAGACCTGACGTTGAGAATTCCACCCCGGATGATGCATTGAAAGTAAAAAAAAGTTTTCAGACTTTAACCTGCTCTGTTCAGGAGAGAGAGAGAGAAAAAAAAAAAAAAAAAGAGCAAACAGCAGCCTCTAGCCCCCACCGCAGCTGCGAGCACACA
Organism: Dendrobates tinctorius; assembly: GCF_039654945.1. NCBI lineage: Eukaryota > Metazoa > Chordata > Amphibia > Anura > Dendrobatidae > Dendrobates > Dendrobates tinctorius. The sequence goes on along the minus strand of NW_027361858.1, from coordinate 11,776,464 downwards.
GTGTGCCCTTCAGCCCACACAGCAAACTCTTGCCCCCCTTCCTCAGACTTCAGCTAGTGGTAATCTTGCTCCTCAGCCCCTCCCTGCTAATTCTCATTACTGCTCAGTTCGTGATCTCTCCCACATGTCCTGTAAATTTACTAGGGGCAGATTAATTATCACAGTTCCGCTCCAGAATACAATTCCAAGATGATGGTCAGATGGGTTTTTTTTGTTATAAAATCCCTATGTAGATGAAGACAGTGAGGAAATTTGTATTTTGCATGCCCTTCCTACAGTTATGATGGCCCTGATAGGCTCAGATCCACCCCCAATATTGCTTGAGGATCAATGACTCACCCCATACCTCTCAGAGATACCATCTAAACTCTGGTCAAAAGGGCTAAATGATATAGGGAAAATGCCTGTAGAACCAGTAAAAGTGTTTCTCAAACCTGGTGCCTAATCCACATACTCTTTTGTCCCAAATACCCCAGGATGCTGCTTGGTTTACAGTTATTGATCTTACTAATGCCTTCTTTAGCATTCCGTTACTCCCAGATTGCCAGTTTCTATTTGCAATCACTTAGCAGGAACGACAGTTAACATGGACAGTTATGCCACAAGGTGCCCAAAACAGTCCCAACCAGTTTGCAAAAAAAAAAAAAATATGAGTAGGTGTCTTTTGCCATTGTTGCCACTGTTAGCCTCCTTAAGTATCTGGCAGCACTGAACTGTCGGGTTTCGGCCTCGAAACTTCAGTTCTGCCTTGGTCAAGTGATATTCTTGGGTCACTGTCTCCGTCAGTGTGCCAGACACTTCGCAGAAGAAAAATAGCTGTCAGCTCCCTTCCTTTCCCAAAAGATGAAACTGAACTCCAGCGTTTTCTTATGCACTTATTGTTGTTAGTGGATACCGGATGCATCCTGCATAATGTAACCCCTTTACAACGCCTTGAAAGACGTATAATGAACTATAAGGAAAGATGGCAGTGATGAGGATTACCTCCAACATGATTGTTCCCAACTTCTGACAGAAGAAACAGCTACTCCACCAAATGTCAGTGAGAATCCACTCCCAAATCCTGATCTGGTGTTATACACGGATGGTTCAAGATATGCAGACGAGTTTGGTAGATTCCACACGGGATATGCTGTTACCACAGAGGACACTGCAGCGCACTCAGCTGCGCTCCAGCCCTCACAGTCAGCACAAGAAGCAGAACTCCAGGCTCTGTCTACTGCATGTACTTTGGCCAAGGCTAATATATACACGGACTCACGGTATGCATTTGGTATTGCTCACAATTTTGGGGCTCTATGGGCCAATCGAGGGTTTATTACTACTGCCGGAACCCCAGTGAAAAATGCTGAAGCTGTTAAAACCCTCATGGACTCGATCAAATTACCTACTCAGGTGTTATTATCAAAGTTAAGGCGCACGGTCCTAGGACCAGTCCACAGACTGTTGGCAACACATTTGCGGATATGCAAGCAAAAGCCACCGCTCTTTTACCCGTTAAACCAACCATACCAACTATGGTGACCACACGCTCTCAGCGTAAACAGTTACAAGAAGCACTGACCCTGCAAGAACCTGATGATCTACAACAGACTGAAGTTTTCTAAGTTTTCTGTCGGACCCCGCGAGATCGCTTAATGACGATGCAGAGAATGTCTCCAAAGGAAGAGGTGAAGCAATGGAAGACTGACGGGGCATGAATGGATAATGGTCTCTGGAAAAAGGAGCGACTTGTGTGTCTCCCTAAGCGGATGTACCCTGCTATTGCCATATGGGCACATGGACCTATATATCAAAGAAAGAATCAGGCCCTCGCACTGGTGCAAAAATTCTCCTGGGCCCCGGTTCTCCAGTTGGAAGCATTCCCTGTTACCAACATTACTGCAAAAACTACAGCGAAGAAACTGGTGATGGAAGTTATATGCAGATATGGGGTTCCAGAAGTTGTTGAAAGTGATCAAGGCCCGGCCTTTTCTTCTCATGTGTACCAAGAAGTTCTGACAATGCTTGGATCCACTGTAGCCCTCCATACTCCGTACCACCCACAATCCAGTGGGAAAGTTGAGAGGTTGAATGGCACACTGAAGGGACAATTGAACAAAATGATGCAGGAGACTACGGCTCCATGGCCAGAGCTCCTACCCACTGTACTATACCACATTCGTACTACCCCTATTGCAAAGCATGGCCTGTCCCCATATGAGATATTGTTTGGTACTAGGCCCCCAGTTGTAAATTTCCAGCCCCAGCAGTTATCAGAAGAAACTGACTGTGCTGTTCAATGTGTTATTCAGCTTAGTAAAAATCTTGCTAACACCTATGTTCTAGTTTTCTTTTCTTTTCCAGATTCAGCAGAAACCGGCACCTGTCACAACCTGAAGCCTGGTGATTTGGTAGTCTTGAAGAGGCATGTCAAGAAGCACGGACTAGAACCCTTGTATGACGGTCCCTATCAAGTCCTCCTCATCACCCAACAAGCCAATAGCAAATGAAGGGACATAATGTTCTGTTTTTTCACATTTTCCATATTATTATTGGTAGAAGTTAAAAGTTAAAGTTAGAAGATATTCAAAGACTCAGAGATCAATATGATAAAGACAATGATTGTAATAAGGACAGTTGGTGGTCAGACACCTTCTCCTTTCTCAATCCAGCCAATTGGTTTAAGGGTATTGGGGGCTGGATAGCTGGGATCTTACAGAGCTTGTTACACATTGCTGCCTGTATCCTTGTTGTATATGTCATACTAAAACTTGTTCTTTGGTGTATTTCTGTATGTATTAGGAAATTCTGCACTAAGACAGCTAATGATGATACCAAAGGTGTCGTTGCCCCTGCTCTTCTCTGCACCAATCTCAAAAGGCTACTTGATGAAGATGTTGAAGCCAAGCACATGCCTACCTACAAAAGATCCCCACCACCGTCATCAAAAATTGTTATTCGTGAACTGCAGTATACAGGGGGGACGGGTGCGCCGCGACAGCCATGACTGGTAACACGGCATCAGTCATGTGAAGACCAGTACCCCTCAAGCTGTTAGCTTGGGATAGCACCTCTGATGCTGCATATGTGTTAAAAAAATTTATCTAGGGGGGAATGTGAAGGGTTAATACTAAAATCAGAGCTTAAGTTTCACTTAAGTTTCACTTCTCCATTTCTCTGTAAGGTTTCGTTTCTTAGTTTTGTTGTTGTAAGATAAATTTTTGTAATTGGCATGGGCTGTCATGAAACCAGATTGTTCTCATCAGGTGCAAAGATAAGGGAGGTGGGAATGTTAAACTCTGAAGAATATGCCATTATACTACTTTCTACGCTATTTAGGTACAGACATATATGTAGTTTCTGGTTTTCTTGCAATATTATTGGCTTATAAAGTGAAATGATGCTATTGGTACTTGAGAACCTTGCATAATTAAGCAAAAAATTATAAAAGATGTGACTAAAATAAAGGGGCTTAGTGATCTGCCTCGATCCTCCCGTACAGAGAACCTAGTCTCCGTGTGGTCATTTGAGTTGCTAGCAACACTGGAATAATTTGGAAATCACTGGCTCAACCGTGAAGGGTTAATTTAGCCCTCCCAAAATAGCTACCTCAACACTCTATGAGGGGGCAACATTATACTATAAGAGGAGGCTAAATTCTATACTATGGGTGTCATGGTCACTGTGTCTGGGCGCAGGTGTTACCGCAAGGCGAACCCATAACACACGTGACCCTGGATACAGGGCCTCCAGTGGGGCGAATTTAAATAATAATACGTGCAGATGGATACACCGCCTCCACCTGGCGAATTTAGGTATTACACGTTAATAAACATTCTGGAAACCCCGCCTCCAGTATGGCGAATTTAAATAATAAGGGGGACCTGGGAAACATTAACAGTGGTGGTGGGCCCTGCAATAGGGAAAAGGGAATTGGAGACCTCCTGAGCTCCCCTGAGCCAGTGTCCCTGCACTCCTAACGTTCCCTATGCCGGTTTCGCACCGGGCGCCGCACGCGTACCTCAACGCCCTAGCTCGCCCTGAACCTAAACCCTCACTAGGGAATAGGTCGGTGCGGAAACTAATCCCACCACTGCACTAATAACACACATGAGGGAAAGAGACAATACAGGGGAAACACCACTTAGCTTTGCTCTGTTGCGTACGCTCCTAGCAACAGAGCCCACCACCTGCGTGCATCTTCTCCTCCACCTGGATCCATCACCATAACAGGATCCTTCACCTTAGTGCAGCCTCGGAGCATAGTCCACCACCAGTTGCAGCTGCTTAGTACCAGAGTCCCAAGGATGAGTTCAGCTTCTGACACGAAGTCAAGCATGCTTGATTCCAGCTCAGCGGCCAAGTCCCACATGGTGAGTGCCACTCTCCATAGTAGCCACTCCACCAGACCATGCAGACACTTCCCGCTGACTCCATCACTGCGACCCCACCACGCCATGCCAGCCCTTCGTCCAGACACCATAGCTGCAACACGTCCCCCCTGGCTAAGCTGCGCAGGACTCCTCACCAGCTCCATCCTTCCTCCAGGTTCTCCACTTCAAAGTGAAAGCAATCTCACAATATCACAGGCCGTGAGTGAACACCCTGAGCACACCTTTATAGGGTGTAACACCTGATCCATAATTAAGTGCAAAAAACCCTAAAGTTCAATACCACTCACCACCACCGGGGACAGTCAAAACACCTTTGAACTTAACCAAAGTAAAAAAAGTTCACTTTGTGCTTTTAATACCGCCAGATCCAACACTGGATCATGACAATGGGAGGCTGCATTATATTCAATGGTGGGCTAGATTATATTGTATGAGGGCTTCATTATACTTTATAAGGTGGCTACATTATATTCTATGGGGGCAACATTTTACTATATGAGGAGGGCTACATTGTATTCTATGGAGTGGCTACATTATACTATATAAGGGGTTGCATTATATTCTATGGGGGGTTACATTCTATTTTATGGTGGGGCTGCATTATACTATGTGGTGTGGCTGCATTATGCACTATGGGGTGGCTGCATTACATTCTATGGGGGTTACATTATATATTATGGCGGGGCTGCATTATACTATGTTGGCTGGCTGCATTATGCTCTATGCGGTGGCTGCATTATACTTTAAGAGGGGGCTGCATTATATTGTAAGGGGGATTACATTATACTGTATGGCGGGGCTGCATTATACTCTGTGGGGTGGCTGCATTATGCTCTGTGGGGTGGCTGCATTATACTATATGTGGGCTGCATTTTACTGTATCGAGGACTATGGGGAATACATTATATGAAGAACTAAGGGGTGCATTATACTATGGGAAGTGCATTGTACTACATCGATGACTATGGTGGTGCATTATACTATGGAGCACTATGAGGAGTGTATTATACTATATGGAGGACTGAGCAGTGTATTTTAATATATGGAGGACTGAGGAGAGTATTATAGTATATGAAGGACTATGGGGCACATTATATTATATGAAAGACTATGGGGTGTAAACTGTAGATGTGCTGCTGATAACATGATACTGTATGGTGATCTGTTAGTGATCCATTAGTGATCACTCTGTCCCCATCATTCTTTCTCAGACGGTGGATAGAGGCCGGGAAACAAGTGTTGAACGACTTCAGAACTCAGCACATGTAACTACAACCGAAATGCTTCTGTGTGATGTGCAATATGTTAGCATTTGGGGCCCCATTTTAAACTTTGCCTAGGGCCCCACTTTGCCTAAAACCGGCCCTGGGGGAGGGATCGGAGTTGTGGCACTTGATGGCAGGGAGCTGATTTCCTGAGAGATAGTCTCTATTTTCTCTATAAAGTGGGAGGCCAGTTCATCAGCTCAGATGTCTGTGATAGGGCCTGTGTTTTTGGACTGAGGAGGGAGTGGAAAGTGTCAAAAAAATTTTGGGGGTTGTTAGACAGGAGATGAGGGTGGTGAAGTAAGTCTGTTTGACAAGGAAAAGGGCAGCGTTATAGGTCCGTAGCATAAATTTGTATTGGATAAAGTTTTTTGGTGATCGAGCTTTCTTCCATAGGCGTGCGAAACTCCTAGAGCATCGCTGGAGAAATCGAGTTTGCAATGTGAACCAGGGCTGTTTGAGGGGTGCCACTTGGTCCAGGCTGCTTCTGAGAGTGTCATTGTAGTGATGTACAGCCAGATCAGGACATGAAAAATAGGAGATTGGGGACAATGATGAGTGTAGGCTTCTGAAAGTGTATGAGGGTTAATGGCTTGTAGATTTCTGAATCTGTCCCCATCATTCTTCGCCAGCTGGAGTTCAGAGGCTGGGAAACAAGCATCGAATGACTTCAATATTGTTGATCACGCTCGCTTAATGGCCTGAGCTCTGCGCATGTAAATGGTGATGGTGCAATATGTGAGCATTTAGTGCCCCACTTTAAACTTTTGCCCAGGGCCCCATTTTGTCTAAAACTTGCCCTGGTCCCGGTCCTAACTTACTGGCAATTGTGGGGTGCATCACATTCACCTGTAGACCGCAGACCACTGCTTTCCCCAGATCTCCCTCCTCAGGAGATGCCACACATAATTAAGGGAACACGCAGTTCATTGTAACAAGCAATTTATTGGGCAGTTTAAGTTCATCAGACTGTAACACGCAGTTTCTGGTGCAACACTTCTTATTCTTTGTTTCTTTAGAACAATATGTCTCCAGCATCCCTCTACGTTCCTCTTGCACTATCCTCACATTAACTGATTTTCCAGGGATTTCCAGTCCAGTTCCTCAGTGCACTGGGCATCCTCTACCTTCTCTTAATGCAGTTTCACATGCTTTTCCTCCGTACACTAGAAGATAAGGCACTCTTGGCAGTATCTGTACCAAACCCTAGGCGCCGGATGTTGCAGGAATGTCCGCAAGAGATTCTAGTAAGGCCTCCCACTGCTTTGAACGATAAGTGCCCTCCCACTGCAACTTGAACTTGACCTTGGGTACTGTACATCCCTGACTATCAGGAAGTAGTCCTCTTTTATTGGGGGGTCCTCCTCCCACTATGGGCCAGTACTAAGCTTTAACTAAGTCTGTCCCTACAAACACAAAGTATTACATTTCCATATTTTACACATATAGGCTTGGACTGGCTCACAGGAGAACAGGAGAATCCTCCGGTGGGTCACTGTGCATTACGAGCCACCACCCTCTTATACAGCAGTACTTGGAAAAATAGCCTTTATTCACTATGTACTTACAGAGGCAGCACCTTATTCATGTAACAATCTTCCCAGTTCATTGTTATATAAATTTGTGATTGAGCATAATGTCACATTTGCAAGTAGCTGTAAAAGTGGGGCACTTAAGTTGGTTACTGGAGTTGGCAACTTGGGGGCCCTGGGCACCCGAGTCCGACACTGCTTGTGTCTCTTGTATTCTGCAGCTCTGTGTCCCCGTCTTCAGTCTTCTATCGGGTAGTTTTTTGTGTAGGACATATACTATTTTAGGGTACTGCCTCCATAACAATTTTAATGTAACTTGGAACAGAAGTAGACATTACGATACCACAATGGGTGAAGATTTATGTGGTCTACCTTCTGTAAATGGCACCCCCCCATAATTCCTGGTTCAACTTGTAGAGTACTGAGAGTAGTAATGATCACTCCCATCATTGCAACTGTGCAAAAATAAAGTGAACAGAAAAAAGATCCCATGAAACTTTTATTTTCTTTCTTATTTTTTTTTATTGGAATAGCAATAAGCAACACTGCAATAAAAATATTACGGGTCCATTAAGAAATTAAACCATAATCACAATGACTCTCAGGTCAGTCCCTATACAGACCACAGAACTAGCTGTGGGCATTGAGGACCGGCTGAGAGCCACTGGACCACAAGATCCAGAGGAAGGCGAAGAAACCCCCCGGAGAGTTCTGCCTCAGGGGGGGAAAAAATTCCTTCCTGACCCCATTTGTGGCGATCGGATATTTCCCTGGATCACATCTGTCCTGCTGCATATTGCTGTATATCTGCACGTATTATAAAGGAGAGTTGATATGGAAGGGAAAAGATAAATGCATCTTGCTTCTTGGAGCTAACAATCTAATATAAAATATACACCCTGCTCCTAGGAGCTTACACTCTAATTTACAATAGACATATACATATACTATACAACAGACATATACATAGACTATACAAGAGACATATACATATACTATACAATAGACATATACATATACTATACAATACAATAGACATATACATATACTATACAATAGACATATACATAAACGATACAGGAGACACATACATATTCTAAACAATATAATTATACGAATGCTATACAATAAACATATAGAAATACTATACAATAGACATATACGAATACTATACAATAGACTTATACGAATGCTATACAATAGACATATACGAATACTATACAATATACTTATATGAATACTATACAATAGACTTATACGAATACTGTACACTAAACTTATACAAATACTATACAATAGATAAATACGAATACTATACAATATACTTATACGAATACTATACAATAGACTTATACGAATGCTATACACTAAACATATGCAAATACTATGCAATAGATATATACTAATACTATACAATAGACATATATGAATACTATACAATATACTTATACGAATACTATACAATAGACTTATACGAATACGAATACTGTACACTAAACATATACAAATACTATACAATAGATAAATACGAATACTATACAATATACTTATACGAATACTATACAATAGACTTATACGAATGCTATACACTAAACATATGCAAATACTAAACAATAGATATATACGAATACTATACAATAGACTTATACGAATGCTATACACTAAACATATACAAATACTATACAATAGATATATACTAATACTGTACAATAGACATATATGAATACTATACAAAATACTTATACGAATACTATACAATAGACTTATACGAATACTGTACACTAAACATATACATATACTATACAATAGATAAATATGAATACTATACAATAGATAAATACGAATACTATACAATATACTTATACGAATACTATACAATAGACTTATACGAATGCTATACATTAAACATATACGAATACTATACAATAGATATATACTAACACTATACAATATACTTATACAAATACTATACAATAGACTTATATGAATGCTATCCACTAAAAATAACCAAATACTATACAATAGATATATACGAATACTGTACAATATACTTATACAAATACTATACAATAGACTTATACTAATGCTATACACTAAACATATACAAATACTATACAATAGACATATACGAATACTATACAATATACTTATACGAATACTATACAATAGACTTATACGAATGGTATACACTAAACATATGCAAATACTATACAATAGATATATATGAATACTATAAAATAGACTTATACGAATGCTAAACACTAAACATATACAAATACTATACAATATATATATACTAATACTATACAATAGACATATATGAATACTATACAATACACTTATACGAATACTATACAATAGACTTATACGAATACTGTACACTAAACATATACAAATACTATACAATAGATAAATACGAATACTATACAATATACTTATACGAATACTATACAATAGACTTATACGAATGCTATACACTAAACATAACCAAATACTATACAATAGATATATACGAATACTATACAATATACTTATACGAATACTACACAATAGACTTATACGAATGCTATACACTAAACATAACCAAATACTATACAATAGATATATACGAATACTATACAATATAATTATACGAATACTATACAATAGACTTATACTAATGCTATACACTAAACATATACAAATACTATACAATAGACATATACGAATACTATAAAATATACTTATACGAATACTATACAATAGACTTAACATACGAATACTACACAATAGACATATTTGAATACTATACAATAGACATACTGTATACGACTACTATACAGTAGACATACACGATACGATAGACAAATACATATACTATACAATAGATCTAGACAAATACTATACAATAGACATAGAAGAATACTATGCAATAGACATATACAAATACTATGCAAGAGACATAGGTGTATGCTATGCAAGAGAAATAGATGTATTACATGCAAGAGACACAGATGTATGCCATGCAAGAGACACTGACGTATGCCATTCAAGAAACATAGACATATGGCATGCAAGAGACACAGACATATGCCATTCAAGAGACATATACGTATGCCATGCAGCAGACACAGATGTATGCCATGCAACAGACATAGACATATGCCATGCAACAGACATAGACGTATGCCATGCAAGAGACATAGAGGTATGCCATGCAAGAGACATAGACGTATGCCATGCAACATACATAAACGAATGCCATGCAAGAGACATAGAGGTATGCCATGCAACAGACATAGACGTATGCCATGCAACAGACATAGATGTATGCCATGCAACAGACATAGACGTATGCCATGCAACAGACATAGACGTATGCTATGCAACAGACATAGACATATGCCATGCAACAGACATAGACGTATGCCATGCAACAGACATAGACATATGCCATGCAAAAGACATAGACATATGCCATGCAACAGACATAGACGTGTGCCATGCAACAGACATAGACGTATGCTATGCAATAGACATACACATATACTATACATTTACTACACTATACTATAAATATACTATACAATACATATACTTTACATATACTATAAAATACATATACTTTATATTACATATGCAATAAATTTATACATTTACTAAACAATACATATACTATACAATACATATACTATGCAACACATTGACTGTACTATACACACACATACACATACCCACATACATAATAGAGTTGCAGACACCGATCAGGCTTTGATTAGAGTGTGATCAGAGTGGCATCAGTTTTTCTTGGAGGTGGGGAGGGGGGGAAAAAGTTTCTCCATTTTGTCAGTCTGTGAAAATCGAAGAGCATATATATGAGTGCATATATATCTATAAATATATTTATATTTATTTCTAAATATTTATTTCATTTCTATATATAGTATGTATACATAGCGCTGTGGAATTAATGGCGCTATGTGAACGAGTAAAATAAATAAATATATATGAGTTTGCTGTTCATGGTTTTGACGAATAGCACTCGTACCTATGATATTCTATGGGCCTGTGCAAATGTCAGATATTTTGCTTGGACCCAGTACTCCATGGAAAAAATCGGAGACAAATCCGATTTTGATCCCAGTGTCAGATCAAAATCGGCAATGCAAGTCTTTGGGCCCATGAAAAAATTGGACTCCACTTGGATGACATCTAAGTGTGTCTGATTTTCACAGACTGACACAATTCAGAAGGTGGAGAAACCTTTTGTCCCCCCTCTCAACGCCCGAGAAAAACTGATGCAATTCTGATCTGTGCCTGATCGGAGTCTGCAACTCTTACGGCAGTTGCCGTTAAATCAATTCTGCTCATGATATCCTGTGGTTCCAGTTCTGGTCCTCCTGCTTCCATCGTGCTACTACGTTCTCCGTTGATTCTGCTCAGCCTTCCTGCTGCACCACCGTCATGTGTCCGTTCTTCATTGCAGCAGATCATTTGAACTAGATGAGACATAACACCTATCAGTACAAAAAAGAGGATTAAATGGTAAGTTCTATTTAAGGAATCATTCTAATGCACAAAAGAGCGAGATGTTTGCTGAGATTTTTTAGGGGTAAATAGTGCAGTTCTAAACTTCACCACAAACACCTCACAGCTACACAATGTGTGAATGGGGCCTTAGTGTTAATTGAGCAGCTACCTACTTGGACTTTTCTTCCTCAAAATGCTTCCGCTGGGGATACAAGGTGGTTCAGGATAATAACTTTATACATTCTGTACCAATTGTGATATGTATGATGTGATGTGTCCTGTGATATCTATGATGTCATGTGCCCAGTGATGTCATGTGTCCTGTCGTAATAACTGCCACTGGTGTGTTATGTATCAAGTTTCTAACATCAAGAGCAGAATTAATAAAGCAAAATCAGAGGCCGCAAATAACCACCAGCCTCATTTTTTACTGAGTCATGACGCATATTAAAACCTAAGCATTTGCCCTCAATTTTTCTAATCTGTATCACCTGCTTTTCTACGCACTAAAGGAAAACACAGGACCCCATACTGCAATTCCTGACCACGGTAAACCGTCAGTTCCTGGTCACCCCTGATGCAACAGGACCAAGAGAGCTGACAATGGAGAACTGTAGCAGTCTTCATTTAAATTTATGTTATGATACCATTTTCACAGCATTAATGGCAAAGCTACCCAAAAATGGAACCAAGTGGAGTTGTCTCACTGCCCCACCCCTTCCTATATGCTTTTATTAGAGCACAAGGGTGTCATAGAGGGCAAAACCAGCCGATTGCTGAGGGTCTTCAAGACCAGTGACAATGATCAGTTGATCGCCAGCACCTCCTCATTTAGGGAAGGGGTGGCTCAGAGTGGTAACTCCTGTTTGGCTGGGCTCACACTCGCTTAGAAAGAACCCAAATGTGCAGAATTTCCTTAGAAGCTGATCAATAGCATTTTTTTAAATCTTAGAATCATTATAAATTTCACAGGCCATAGCACTTTTTGATAAGATTTTCAGATGAATGATGCAGCTCTGAATCCCACTTTTAATCCCCCATCTAAACAATTTGTGAGTGGCGTCATAAGTGAAGAGTTCCCTACCTGGACTTGTTTCCTTCAAGCTGTCAGGCTCTAATGAAACAAGATGGCTCATGTGTTGCACTTTCCTCATTCTATGCCAATTGTGATGTCATATGATGTCTGTGATGTGTATGTGCTTTGTGATGTCATCAAAGCTGACTGTTTAACCCCTGCCCACCCTATGACATACTTTGATATTGTGAACAGGTTATTTCAATGCTGTATGTATGAAACCAGAAGTTTACTTACACTATATAAAAACACATATGCATGTTTTTCTCAATAGCTGACAAGAAATCAGAATAAATCTTTTCCGTTTTAGGTCAATTAGGATTACCATAATTATTAATATTTGCCAAATGCCAGAATAATGAGAGAGAGAATGTTTTAAGGCATTTTATTTATCTAATTTCAACTGTAGTATAATGCACCCCCCATAGGCAGACTCTGTATGGAATAATGCCCCCCCATAGGCAGACTCTATACTATGTAATGAACCCCTGTAGGCAGACTCTAAATAGTATAATGCACCCCACATAGCCAGATACCATATTGTAAAACACACCACCCATAAGCAGACTCTATATTGTATAATGCACCCCCCATAGGAATATATACTATGATGCACTCCCCATAGGCCTCTATGGCATACTCTTTATGGTATACTGCACTCCCCATAGACAGACTCTATATTGTATAATGCACACCCCAAAGGCAGATTCTATACTGTATAATGCACCCCCGTACGCAGACTCTATATTGTATAATGCACTCCCCATAGGCAGACTCTATATGGTTAATAAGCACCAGGAGATCATTGAGTTTGTACCACAATATGGGTGCCAATCCTTAGCATATTATTAAAAAGTGTACTACCTTATATTATACCCTGACATTAGTGTGTATAACCATACAATTGGTGGTATTGTATTTATTTCTATGTAGCTACAAAGTGGGCCCCAAGAATGATTTTCTTTGGTAGGCCCAGGGTGCTCCAGTCCGATGCTTGCTGGAAGTGTAGGTAGAACATTTCGCATGGAGGGCAGGTAAAGAGTGAGAGACAGACCCCGCACTTCACAGAGGGCAGGTAGAGAGTGAAAGAACCCTGCAGTACACATGGAGGTCATGTAGGGAGTGACAGAACCCCACAGTACACATGGATGGTCAGGTAGGGACTGACAGACCCCACACTACACATGGAGGGGAGGTAGATAGTGACAGACCCCTGTACTACACAAGGAAGGTAGAAAGGTAGTGACAGACCCAACAATACACATAGACGGCAGGTAGGGAGTGACAGACCTCAACCTACACTTGGAGGTCAGGTAGGGAGTGACAGACCACATACTACACATGGAGGGCAAGTAGGGAGTGACCGACCACCGCACTACACATGGATGACAAGTAGGAAATAACAGACCGCTGCACTACACATAGCGGGCAGGTAGAGAGTGACAGACCACTGCACTACACAAGAGAGCAGGTAGAGAGTGACAGACCCCACACTACACATAGCGGGCAGGTAGAGAGTGACAGACCCCACACTACACATAGCGGGCAGGTAGAGAGTGACAGACCGCTACACTACACAAGGAGGGCAGGTAGAGAGTGACAGAACCCCACAGCACACACAGAGAGCAGGTAGAGAGTGACAGACCCCACACTACACATAGCGGGCAGGTAGAGAGTGACAGACCGCTGCACTACACAAGGAGGGCAGGTAGAGAGTGACAGAACCCCACAGCACACACAGAGATCAGGTAGAGAGTGACAGACCCCACACTACACATAGCGGGCAGGTAGAGAGTGACTGACCGCTGCACTACACAAGGAGGGCAGGTAGAGAGTGACAGAACCCCACAGTACACATAGAGGGCAGGTAGAGAGTGACAGACCCCATACTACACATGGAGGGCAGGTAGATAGTGACAGACACTGCACTACACATGGAAGGCAAAAAGGTAGTGACAGACCCAACAATACACATAGACAGCAGGTAGGGAGTGACAGACCCCAACCTACACTTGGAGGGCTGTAGTGTGAATATAAAAATGGCTATTTTGAGTCCATATTGAAATATATAGAATGAATTCTGTATATGACAGAGCTGCATTTACATAGTAACATAGTTTTGAAGGCTGAAGGAAGACCTTATGTCCATCTAGTTCAGCCTATTTTTAGTGCAGCTGTTCTGTACTGTTTATCCTGGGGAAGGCAAAAAAACCACAGAGTAGAAGCCAATTTTCTCCATAGGGAAAAAAATTCCTTCCCCTAAGCTGCGTCAACCATCTACCTATAATATTCTGTTATTTGTAACCTTCTATACTGTTACTCACAAGAAAAGCATCCATTCCTTTCTTAAATTCATTCAGTGAGTTGGCTATCACCACTTCCTCAGGAAGAGAATTCCAGAGCCTCACTGCTCTTACCGTGAAGAACCCTCTTCTATGCTGGTGCAGAAATTGTCTTTCCTCCAAACGAAGAGAATGCCCCCTTGTTCTTGTCACAGTCATTGGTACAAACAGTTCATTGGAGAGATCTCTGTATTGCCCTCTGATATACTTGTACATATACAGTATATTAGGTCTCCCCTAAGTCTTCTCTTTTCTAGAGTAAATAGACCTATTTTGATAACCTTTCTGGGTATTGTAGTGAACCAACTCCATTTATCATTTTAGTAGCCCGCCTTTATACCCTTTCAAGTTCAGTAATGTCTTTTTTGAGCACCGGCGTCAAAAATTGCACACAATATTCCAAGTGTGGTCTGACGAGTGATTTGTACAGAGGGAGAATAATGTTTTCATCTCGTGTCCCCAGACCTCTTCTAATACATCCCATGACCCTATTTGCTTTAGTGGCAGCTGCCTGACACTGGGCACTCCAATTTAGCTTCTTATTGACTAAGATGCCTAAGTCTTTTTCCATGTCTGATTTCACCAGCAGTTTCCCGTTTAGTAAGTAATTATAGCATTTGTTTCTCCTTCCCATGTGCATAACCTTACATAATCTGTGTTAAACATCATTTGCCATTTTTCAGCCCAATTCTCCAATTTACTCAAATCTGTCTGTAGCTGCAAACTGTCCTCCTTTGTGTTAACTACCTTTCATAGTTTTGTATCATCTGCAAATACTGATATTTTACTGTGTAAGCCATCCACTAGATCATTAATATATTAAATAGTAGGGGGCCCAATACAGAACCCTGTGGTACCCCACTAGTAACCCTGGCCCAATCTGAGTATGCCCCATTAATAACCACTCTTTGTTTTCTATCACTAAGCCAGCTACCTACCCATCTACACACATTTTCCCCTAGCCCAAGCTTTCTCATCTTACTTACCAATCTTTTATGTGGGACAGTGTCAAATGCTTTAGAGAAGTCGAGATGAATGACATCCAATGATTCTCCTTGGTCCATTCGAGAGCTTACATCCTCATAGAAGCTGATCAGATTAGTTTGACAGGAGCGATCCTTCATAAATCCATGTTGATATTCAGTTAAACATTTATTAACATTGAGATATTCCATAATGGTATCCCTTAGAAACCGTTCAAAAATTTTACCCACAACAGATGAAAAGCTTACCGGCCTATAGTTTCCAGGTTCCGTTTTACACCCCTTTTTGAATATTGGTACCACATTTGTTTGCCGCCAATCAAAAAGAACAGACCCTGTTTCTATAGAGTCTTTAAATATAAGGAATAGAGGCCTGTTTATCACATTACTTAACTCCCTTAATACCCGAGGGTGAATGCCATCAGGGCCTGGTGATTTGTCAATTTTAATCTTACTAAGGCGGTTCTGCACTTCTTCCTGGGTTAGGCAGGTAATACTTAATTGGGAGTTTACATTATCCCTCTGCATTTCCCCTGGCAAACCCTTTTCCTGTGTGAACACTGTTGAGAAAAAAGTATTTACATCATTTGCTTTTCCCACATCACTCTCTATGATTTCACCCTCATTGTTCTTTAAAGGGCCGACACCATCAATTTTCATTTTTTTACTGTTTATATAATTAAAGATTAGTTTGGGGTTTGTTTTCCTTTCCTTAGCAATGAGTCTCTCAGTTTCCACTTTTGCTAAATGTATTTGTTTTTTTACACATTTTATTTTTTTCTCTATAAATTTTAATGCTTCTTCATTGCCTTCTTGTTTTAGCTTCCTAAATGCCTTGTTCTTGTTATTTATTGCCCTTTTTACATCCTTATTTAGCCACATTGGTGTTCTCCTGTTCCTAGCCCTTTTATTTCTGTACGGTATGGCTAGCTCGCAGTGGGTGTGTAAAACTGATTTAAATATTTCCCATTTATTTTCTGTGCTCCTATTTTTGAGGACATTGTCCCAATCAATTCGGCGAAGGTCCTCTCTAAGCTGATCAAACTTTGCTTTCCTGAAATTCAGCGTTTTCGTAACCCCCTTCCAGGGCACCTGACTGAAAGACAAGTGGAATTGTATTATATTGTGGTCACTGTTCCCTAGGTGCCCATCGACTCGTACTTCTGTTATTCTATCTGGCCTGTTGCTTAAAATTAAGTCCAGAAGGGCTGTCCCTCTAGTTGGGCCCTGCACAAGTTGTGACAGATAATTATCCTTGGTTACTAACAGAAATTGGTTTCCTTTCTAAGATACGCAGGTTTCAGTTTCCCAGTCTGTCGGGGTAGTTGAAGTCCCCCATAATAATCTCCTCATTGTGATTTGCTGCTTTGTCTATTTGTTTCAATAATACATTTTCAGTGGTTTCTGTTATGGCTTATAACAAACCCCTATGAGGATTTTATTACTTTTCTCTCCTTGTATCTCCACACAATAGAGACTCCACCTCTTCATTTCCCTCTTGTATATCTTCTCTTAGTGTGGGCTTTAAAGTAGACTTTATATATAGACAGACTCCACCCCCTTTCCTTTTTTTACGATTACTAAGCAAATCATATCCTTGCAAGTTAGCCGCCCAGTCATAGCTGTCATCTAACCATGTCTCAGTTATTCCTACTATGTCGTATTTTTCCTCATACATTACCAACTCCAGATCTTCAATCTTATTGGTCAGGCTTCTTGCATTGGTCAGCATGCAGGAAAGAAGTTTTGCTTCCTTTTTCTTAGCTTCCTTCTGAGTACCCTGTCTTGGGTCCTCTTTACCACGTCTAGTATCCTTGATTAGTTGGTCCTTCTGCTGCATGTTCTTGTCTGCTGTTTTTCCTCCCATCCCCTCTTCTTCTAGTTTAAAGCCCTCCTGATGAGTGTGGCAAGTCTTCTGGCGAATGTGTGTTTCCCAGGTTTTGTGAGGTGTATCCCATCTCTTGCGAGAAGTCCATCGTAGAGGTAATTCACGCCATCGTCCAAGAATCCAAATCCTTGCTGCCTGCACCAACGTCGTAGCCAGTTGTTCACCTCTAGTATCCTATTCCATCTTCTGATGCCATGGCCATCGACTGGGAGGATTGATGAGAAAACAACCTGTACGTTCCGTTCCTTTATTTTCTTCCCCAGAATTTCAAAGTCTTCTCAGATAGTTGGTAGGTCATTTCTTGCCGTGTCGTTTGTGCCTACATGTATCAGTAGGAAAGGGTAGTCGTCCTTGGATTTGAGGATAGTTGGTATCCTGTTGGCCACATCCTTGATTTTTGCTTCTGGGAAGCAGCATACTTCTCGTGCGGTTATGTCCGGCCTGCAGATAGTTGCCTCCGTGCCCCTTAGTAGTGAGTCGCCCACAACTACCACTCTTCTTTTCTTTCCGAACGCACTGCTTGCTGCTCGTGAGTGTTTTTGAGTGTCATTTGTTTCCGCTTTTGTTGACAGAGTAACTTTTGTTGATACCAAACAGTCAAACAGTTACAGACAAGATAATGGTTATATTGACAATCTTGAGAATCTATGTTTGCTGTTTGTCATTGTAAAACATTAAGGGTATGTGCACATGTTGCAGAAAATTTCTGCACAAAAACCTGAATCCCTTCCCAGAAACCGCACCTTTTTTTTCCCCCGCGGCGTTTTTTGCGCGTTTTTTGCGCGGTTTTGATGCGTTTTTGATGCGTTTTTTACCGCAGCGGTTTCTAAAAGCATGGGAGAAGCCTAAACCGCGGAAAAAACCGCAAAATTAATATGCATGCTGCGTTTTTTACCGCAATGCGGTTTTTTCGCGGTAAAAAACGCATCAATGTGCACAGAAAGTGCAAAATGCATAGAAATGAATGGGAAGCTTATTTTTAGCGGTTTTATAGTGAAAACCGTGGTAAAAACCGCTAAAAAAACGCTGTGTGTGAACACAGCCTAAGGTTTATTAACCTCCACCTGTGTTGATTTTATCTAAACCCATGTGGCTTTTATATTGTTAGTGTTTATGACACATTGTCTGATGATGCCATGTTGTCTGTTTCATCCAACCTTGAAGGCCGGCCACTGGATGGGCTGGGTGAAGCTAGTTACACATTAGTGTAATTTATTATATAAGGCCAGAGAAACATGACTTAGACAGAAGCAAAAACTGGATACCTGTATGTGTACAGTGTTGATACCTGCATAAGTGGGGACGCCCGTGCAGTGTTGTGAATCTTCCAGGGGTCTCTGTCTTAGTGTTGCTTCTCTGATATTCCAGACGGATGATGTTTAAAAGCCTCTTGGTGATTGATGATGTGAGTATACTGTATATAGTTAATCTTTATATATATACCTAATCATATGTATTCAATCTTTATCTGTACTTAACCTTTGTATCTTAAATTATACAAAAGTGTACGCAATCATACTGTCTAATCATACCATTCCTTTAATTTTGTACTGTGTAATAAAATTGTGCTATATTGCAAGCAGTAGCCTTCTTTAAAGCCGTGTCCGAACCTTAGTGTTAAAAACTTGGCAAAACAAGGGCAGGTAGGGAGTGACAGACCACCGCATTACACATGGAGGGGAGGAAGGGATTGACAAACCACACACTAGACATGGAGGGCATGTAGGGAGTGATCGACCACCGCACTACACATGGAAGGCAGGTTGGAAGTAACAGGCCGACGCACTACACATAGTGGGCAGATAGAGAGTGACAGACCACTGCACTACACAAGGAAGGCAGGTAAATAGTGACAGACCCCACACTACACATGTGGCGCCCCTGAGGCTCAGTCGCCACAGAGGTACTGCACCTCCTCCTGAGGTGTGGTGCCCCACCACCATCCAGGTAAGTTGGAGGCTCCTGACCATGCTCCAACACTCACACCCCACACAACACAGTAGTTCAGCAAAGCCACATTGCGACTCCTTGCTTGGAGTGTAGCAGATCACCTTTGGTGGCTCCCTGTTTGGAACACGAAACATGCTGGGAGGCGGGTGGAGTTCAGAATACATAAAAGAGCGGGAATGTTTAGGATTACAGGTCAGTATGGGAGAGGAAGCCACTCAGAGAGGAGTGAGGAAAGAAGATCCCTGAGATAGGGATGGAGGAAGGAGGTGCTGCTGCAGACCTCAGTGACCTGGGTCTGCTGGCACGGGAAAGGAAAGAAGGAGAAAGACATTGAACTGAAACCTGATCTTCCATAAGAGAGAGAGATTAGTACAGAACGAAGGAGTAAAAGGGAACAGAGGACATGGGTTAGAGGAAGAGCCCTGCCTAGAAGTTCTAAGCGCAAGGTCGGGGTCCGGTCCCCGAGGTTGTATGGACACTAATGGTTCTGCAGCAGACACCGGTGGAGTAGTGGGCTGTAAATGCACTACTCCCATCTAAGACTTGGGCACAACAGCAACTTGGATAGTGAGCCGGGACTCAGGAGTGAGGAGTCCCCGAAGCAGACTACAGCTGTCTGCCATACAAGTAGAGTTCTTGGGAACATCTGTCAGGTGGAACTCCAGTGTAACTCAGTACTAGGACATCTTCACACTTAAAGGCGCTATAAGAGGAGAAGTTCAGAAAGGTACATGTTGGCGGAGCGCTGGAAGGGAGCATTCCATCTGACCTGGAGGTTGATTGAGCCTCTGACCCGGAGAACACAGTACGGAGGCAGGCACCTGTGTGTACTACAGACTGTGAGTAAAACTTTGGAACTACAAGCCCTGGTATCCTCCATTGATTCTTGCGTCAGCACACCCAGCACTGCAACATCTGGGTACCAGCTTCGACACTGCTTGTGCCTCTCCTCTAACTCCACATCTACACTGCCCTGGGGCTATAGCTTCACCTGTGGGGAGCTTCACCATCTTTGCTGCAACACACCACCAGCTCCAGAGGATCTGCAAGCAGCGTCGGCTTAACATCTCACTTGCCGAACACCACAGGTGGCGTCACGAACTATTCCATTTACTACATTCTACCATTCAAACTCCCCCTATTAATTGGGCGCCCAGGGCGATGGACCGGGTCCCCGCTGCTGTGACACATCCCGACGACACCAGCCCGCTACCGAGTACCCCACAGCCCTGGGAGGGCGACCCACACATAGCGGGTTGGTAGAGAGTGACAGACCACTGCACTACACAAGGAGGGCAGGTAGAGAGTGACAGAACCCCACAGAAAACATAGAGGGCAGGTAGAGAGTGAGAGACCCCAAACTACACATGGAGAGCAGGTCCAGGGAGTGACAGCCTGCTGCACTACACATGGAGGGTAGGTAGGGCGTGAAAGACCCCGCACTACACAGAGGCAGGTAGAGAGTGATAGAACCCTGCAATACAAATGGAGGGCAGGTAGGCAGTGACAGACCCCGCCTTACACATAGAGGGCAGGTAGAGAGTGACAGACCCCACACTACACATGGAGAGCAGGTAGGGAGTGACAGCCTGCTGCACTACACATGGAGGGCAGGTAGGGCGTGACAGACCCCGCACTACACAGAGGCAGGTAGAGAGTGACTGACACCTGCACTCCACAAGGAGGGCAGGTTGACAGTGACAGAACACTGCACTATACATGGATGGCTGGTAGGGAGTGACAGACCCTGCACTACACATGGAGGGCAGATAGAGAGTGTCAGACCCCGAACTACACATGGAGGAAAGGTAGATAGATACATATCCCGCACTACACATGGAAGGCCCGTAGAGAGTGACAGACCTCTGCTCTACAGATGCAGGGCATGTAGACAGTGACAGACCCCTGCATTACACATGGAGGGCAGGTAGGGAGTGACAGACTCCACATAGAGGGCAGGTAGAGCATGATATAACCCACACTTGGCTAGGATGAGAGGTAGGCAGGGTAAGCAATGTCTGCCACTGTCACCACTCACCCCTCTCTCTGTCCCACGTAACGATCATCACCCCATTCATGTGCTGTATGTGCCGCATGGGACACGAGCAGAGGAACTGTCATCTCCCCTGCTCTGCCGGGATCTCCAGCAATACACAGGCCACATTTGGACTGCGCTTTGTTGGAGAATATGCACGCGCAGAGGATGTTGGTTGGCGCTGCGCAGTGTCATCGCGAGATCCAGCGTTCATTGATGCACGGAGAAGACGGTAGACTGGGAGCCTGGATTCGGTGAGTGTGAGCTTTTTTGTAATTCTTATATTACTGTTAAGAATGGCATAAAATGGAGGGAGGTGCTGTGCAGAGGGGGGAATGAGCGGAGGGGATGTGTGGATGGTGGGCGGTAAAATGATATGAAAGCTGTGCTGATGAGGGAATAAAATAAGTTGAGGGTCTGTGTAGATGGGGGAATAAAATGAAATGAGGGTCTGTGCTAATGGGGGGAATAAAATCAGTGTAGGGGCTGTGGTGATAGAGGGAGTAAAATTAGGTGAGGGGCTGTGCTAATGAGGGAGAATAAAATGAGGTGAGGAGCTGTGCTAATGGGGGGAATAAAATGAGGTGAGGAGTTGTGCAGATGGGGGAATAAACTGATGGGCTGTGTAGATGGGGTTTATAAACTGACTGGCTGTCCTCGGGCTACACACGGAACATAAGCATACAGCAAAATGACATAACATTTAACCTGGGTATGGGTGAACAGTCCCAGTAACTGAGTTGAAGCGTGGATTACAGCCCAAAACCACTTCCAATTGTTTGGATCATCCCTGAGTGCAGCTGCAGGGCACACAGACCATAATAGAAAATTCACTGCACTGGCTGTTTTAGATGGCTTCCTGCCAAGGCATGATGAACAGATTTTTCTTCTCAAGTTTAAGAGTGTTTTCAAGAGTTCTTGTAGTAGAAAATATATAATTACTGAAATCTCACATTAGTCCATGTGGGCACAATTTCTTTAACATTTTTAGTAACGTTACCTAAGGCAAAGTTCAACGTAAGTACAACTCAAAACTTAATTATTAATCTTAGACTATTTACAAATAATTTCTATAGGGAGAAGGGGTTTGGCGCTATGTGCTATTCTTTAAACCTAACAATGGGTACAACAGGTTCACTGCTGACTATGGGCACGTTTTCTGATTCTTCCACCTGCAAAGTGTTAGTGGTTGGCATTAGCGACTCGTCGCTTCCAGAACAATTTGGTGTCTCTGGTAAAGAACTACCACTGTGTTGTTAACTTGTAGCTAAGAACTAGGGAATTCACCTAGAACAGTGCAAATCTTTGTATCAGTCTTTTCTTTTAGCTGAGAGTCTTCCTAAAGGTACTGTCACACTAAGCGATATCGCTAGCAATATCGCTATAACTTGTAACGTTATAGCGATATTGCTAGCGATATCGCTGTGTCTCATACTTACCTATGACCCACTCCCCCGCTTCTTATTGCTGATCGCGCGAGAATAGGCTGGACCGTTTCTCGCCGTCAGCTTCCTGCGGCGCTTCCTGTGGAGAGACGAGCGTGGAGCCGGGCGGGAGAACATCAGGATCGCCTAGTGTGACAGGTAAGTAGCGACCCCCGTCCCCAGCGATGTCGCTGGTGAGATCTGCCTGTGTGGCAGCTCACTATCGACCACTTAGCGATGTACCAGCGATCCTGACCGCGTAATATCGCTGGTCAGGATCGCTGGTGCATCGCTAAGTGTGACAGTACCTTTATTCTCAACTCGTTCACGCAATTGTGCTGGACATACTTTCAGATTGTCTCTGGATACGGTGGTACACGTTTTTCCGCTGTCCTTGGAGATAGTACACACTTTGCTGTTGTCATTGCTAGATGGTTGAATAGTGTAAGGCTGAGCCTCCTATTGGTCATCTAACTTGTGGTTACTTCTCTTTTTCTTCAGCACTTGTTCACCTATTGGAGAGACGAGCGTGGAGCCGGGCGGGAGGACATCAGGATCGCCTAGTGTGAAAGGTAAGTAGCGACCCCCATCCCCAGCGATGTCGCTGGTGAGATCTGCCTGTGTGGCAGCTCACTAGCGACCACTTAGCGATGTACCAGCGATCCTGACCGCGTAATATCGCTGGTCGGGATCGCTGGTGCATCGCTAAGTGTGACAGTACCTTTATTCTCAACTCATTCACGCAATTGTGCTGGACATACTTTCAGATTGTCTCTGGATACGGTGGTACATGTTTTTCCGCTGTCCTTGGAGATAGTACACACTTTGCTATTGTCATTGCTAGATGGTTGAATAGTGTAAGGCTGAGCCTCCTATTGGTCATCTAACTTGTGGTTACTTCTCTTTTTCTTCAGCACTTGTTCACCTATTGGTAAGGGGGTTGCCAAAGCATGTCTATTTAAGTTCCTTTCCTGATTTTGCCTAGCTTGAGCCAGACTTTCCTCTACACATTGCTGAACTTTTTGATACTGCAGTTGTCTTTCTGTATTCCAATCCGTGTCCAATTGGCTGGATATGGTTTCAGGAGTTAAGACTCCCATTTCCAGGTCGATGGGGAGTTTACCTGGCTGTACACGCATCCAGTAAGCTGGGGCATATCCTGTTGCGCTTGTTAGTATATGATTGTACATTTTGATCAAATCAGGCAATTTCTCAGGCCATTAGTTCCTTTCTTCTAGCGGTAAGATCTGTAATAAATTGATTACCAGATGGTTCAGTTTTTCGCAAAGACCATTGCCTTGTGGATGGTATGGTGTAGTTCTGATCTTTTTGCATCCGTAGAGGGAGCAAAATTCTTGAAAGACTTCTGCTTCGAAGACTGGATCTCTGTCTCTCAGCACTTTATCTGGGTAGCCATGGGGTCTGCAGAAATATTCTTGGAATGCCTTTGCAGCTGTTCGGTCTTTCACCGGAACGACCACTAGGAAACGGGAACAGGGATACACGGCATAGGTATACCCTGATCGACTTGGGGTTAGTTGCACGTGGTCTAAGGCCACCAGTTCCAAAGGTTATTTAATGATGATGGGCTGCAAGGGGGCACTTTGATTTGCAGAATTCTTTCTTCTGAGACTACATGGGCCGCCACATTCCCTACACCACTGTTCAATAGACCGTCTCATACCTGTCCAGACGAAGCGGTCACGGATGACTACTTCCAGCTTTATCCAACCAAAGTGTCCCACTTGATTGTGGTAAGCTTCCAAGACCATGGGCATGTCTTTTCTGGGGACCACGATCTGCCAGACCACTTCATGCGTACGTGGGTTATTAGCTCTTCGGATCAACTTGTCTTCAAAAAGGAACAGCTTCTTTCTTTCCTCAACTGTTAGACATCTGCAGGAGCATCAGGAGCTGGAGATGAATCTGCTTCACCAAGGAGTTCTTTGACCATACATATAGCCAGGTCACAGCTCTGCATCTCTGCCCAACCTTGGTGAGGTAGTGGACTACGGGAAACTTCATGAACGGCAAGACTTCTCCCTTTCACATTGTTAGTGTCTTGGGAGGCACCATGACGGTAGAATGCTGGCATCTCCATTTCTTCCAGGTCTTACCATGTGTGGCAGGGCTATATACCATGTGGTGCTGGGCTATATACCATGTGTGGCTGGGCTATATACCTTGTGGTGCTGGGCTATATACCATGTGATGCTGGGCTGTATACCATGGTGCTGGGCTGTATACCATGTGTGGCTGTGTTATATACCATGTGGTGATGGGCTATATACCGTGTGTGGCTGTGCTATATACCATGTGGTGTTGGGCTATATTCCAAGTGTGACTGGGCTATATACCATGTTGTGCTGGGCTATATACCATGTGGTGCTGGGCTATATACTATGTGGTGCTGTGCTATATACTCTGTGGTGCTGGGCTGTTTACCATGTGGTGATGGGCTATATACCATGTTTGACTGTGCTATATACCAGGTGGTGCTGGGCTACATACCATGTGGTGCTTGGCTATATACCATGTGTGGCTGTGCCATATACCATTTGGGCTGTGCTATATACCATGTGGTGCTGTGCTATATACCATGTGTTGCTGTGCTATATACCATGTGTTGATGTGCTATATACCATGTGGTGCTGTGCTATATACCATATGGTGCTGTGCTATATACCATGTGGTGCTGTACTACATACCATGAGGTGCTGTGCTGTATACCATGTGATGCTGTGCTATATTCCATATGGTGCTTGGCTATATTCTATGGTGGGCTGTACTATATACCATGTGGTGCTGGGGTATATACCATGTTGTGCTGGGCTATATACCATGTGTGACTGGGCTATATACCATGTGGTGATGGGCAATATACCATGTGATGCTGTGCTATATACCATGAGGGCTGGGCTATAATCCATGTGGGTCTGGGCTATATACTATGTGGTGCTGGGCTATATACTATGCGGCTGTGTTATGTACCATGAAGAGTTACATTTAAATAATATTCTATGGGGGGTCTGTGTTATATAATATGGGGGGGCTACATTATATTCTATGGGGAGGTGGGCTGTATTATATTCTATTTGGGGTTACATTATATTCTATGGGGGGCTGTATTATATTTATTATATTCTATGGGGGTGATTGCATCATACTCTTGTGAAGGGTTAATACTAAAATCAAAGCTTAAGTTTCACTTAAGTTTCAATTCTCCATTTCTCTGTAAGGTTTCATTTCTTAGTTTTGTTGTTGTAAGATAAATTTTTGTAATTGGCATGGGCTGTCATGAAACCAGATTGTTCTCATCAGGTGCAAAGATAAGGGAGGTGGGAATCTTAAACTCTGAAGAATATGCCATTATACTACTTTCTACGCTATTTAGGTACGGACATATATGTAGTTTCTGGTTTTCTTGCAATATTATTGGCTTATAAAGTGAAATGATGCTATTGGTACTTGAGAACCTTGCATAATTAAGCAAAAGATTATAAAAGATGTGACTAAAATAAAGGGGCTTAGTGATCTGCCTCGATCCTCCCGTACAGAGAACCCAGTCTCTGTGTGGTCATTTGAGTTGCTAGCAACACTGGAATAATTTGGAAATCACTGGCTCAACCGTGAAGGGTTAATTTAGCCCTCCCAAAATAGCTACCTCGACAGTGGCGCCCAACGTGGGGCCCCGGAATAGGGACGCCTCTGCCCCCGGAGGACAACAAGACAAGGGACCCTCGAAGCGGAGACAGGTGCTGGAAAATTGGGACTGATCACCCCCCACAGCCACGGTAAGTTGGCAGTTATACTGTTCAGACTGACCGTTGGTGTGTTTTTCCTGTGCTTGTTGCTGCAAAGAGGATCTGAGGTTTGTCCCCTGGTGGGGTGATTCATGGGTGGAATCATATAGAGGTGTAGTCCCGTTGGGGGCCCAGTGCTCGAACCGTACCTCATAAGGGACGGACACCCCGGATTGACCAGTGATTGTGGCTTTCTTCATAGTCAAAATATCCTGAATTCCTGGTCATTGTTAGTTATCAGGCGTGGTCATGTGATCGAAGATGGGTAGGATACGTAACTCAGGTTTATATAGATAGATATATATAACCAGAGGTATCCGGAGGGATAGTCTGAGACGCCCTCCTCCTTTCACTGAGTACCGCGAATTTTGGGCTTCCCAGAGGGGGTTGACCCTGTGGAACAAACGGAGACGGCTGCTCCAGTATTGTGCACAACTGAAGTAAGGATATTTAGCTCTAAAGGAGAGAATTATGTTTCTGTGGAAGAAAAAGGAAAGTTTGGAATTGTGTGAAGGATCAGATACTGTTAGTCTTATGATTCAAAGACGAGGAAAGAAATGTGTCAGGAATGCAGGAAAAATATTTTTGATTCTGGGATTTCCTAAGGGCGGGAGGTTGCAGCCTACGCTATGGGATGAAGGAGTTAAAAGGTTGACTGATGATGGATTACTTAAAGGCGCTGAGGAATTCCGTGGCTTGGCACATGAATTGTATAATGAAGGTTATGTGGAAGATGAACAGCAAGTGAATTCTGATTGTTTTTATTGCTATGTGGAAAAAAGGAAAATTGTCTAACACTGTGAAAAAGACAGAAAGTGTTGTGGTACAAGAAGGAATTGACAATGTGATTAAACAAGACACTGAGATCGAGGTTAATGTGTCGGGCAGGAAATTAGTTAAGAATGATTTGAAACAAGAAGTTTCCCTGCTAGATGATAAGGTCCCTCCCCAGGAAATCAAGCCTCTTCTCCCGACTGTAAGCTCTGTGCCCCTTAACCCCAGGGCACCAATATATCCTGGACTACCGATACTCAGTATGCCCCCACCCTATGATCCTGCCGGGTGGATCTGTGCTGTATGCGGAGTTACTAATCCTCATTGGAGAGAGGTCTGTTATAATTGTGGCACAAGAAGACCGGGTGTTACAGCCCCCACCTTTCCTCTGTTGAATGCTGATGGTACCTATTATCATCCACCGGCAGCCCCAGTCTCCGTTATGACTAATATTGCTAGTGGTTATGAATATACACCCCCTCCTACTTTAGTTACCAGGTCAGAGACAGGATGCTCAGAGGAGTTAGAAGATTTCCAGGAAATGTATTCCAATATTATTCCTGGACCCCACTGTTATGATGTGCTCTTTAGGATAGGGACAGGGGATCTCACGAAGCAGCATGTTGGGGCCATAGTAAATGCCACGAATAATCAACTCCGCCATGCTGGAGGACTGGCCGCAAAAATTTCACAGAAAGGCGGACCCATGATACAGGAAGAATCTGATTCATATATACAAATGTATGGCCAGGTAGAAACAGGACAGGTCGCAGCAACCAGAGCAGGACAGCTGCCGTGTCAATATGTAATACATGCAGTGGGACCACGATATGACCCTATCAATATTCCTAGGTCCCAACAATTGCTTACTGAGGCTGTCCAGAACGCAATCCTGTATGCCTCCTCTGTCCCCCCCAGTACGATGCCTCAACGTACAGTGGCCATACCATTAATCTCTGCCGGTATTTTTCAATATCCCAGGAAGGATGCCGCTATGGTCATAGTATCAGCAATAGAGCAGTGTATACAGGAAAACCCCATAAAATTGGAGGAGGTCCGATTTGTCCTCGACAGCCGCCTAACGGCCCATCAGGCAATACAATTTCTAACTGTAACAGAGCCTCCTGCCCCGCTCCCACAGCAGATGCCTCTTGTGCCCGTACTGCCGCTACCTCCTCCCTCCGAGTTGTCAGTAATATCCGAATTTGAGGAAGATAACGTGGAAAGCACTCCTGACAGGCCAAAGTATACTCCATTCACCCCATCACAAATAGACACTGTTTGCAATCAATTACCCGATCCAGAGACTTCCCCCATGGCTTTTTACAGGCAAATGGCATCAAATCGAGACATTTATTCCACTCCCCGAAGAGATCTATTACACATACTTCGAGTAAAAGTTGGGGAGGGGTATTTTCCAATTATGGAGGGTGGCATAATGTATAATGTGAATATGGATGGGGGAACTTATGAGAGTGGTGTTGATTTTTGCAATGCTTTAAAAGTTTGGGCACAAGATAGATTGGCGGACCAAGCTACCTCTCTCACAGATGTCACACAGGACAAGGGGGAGACTGCCGAGAAGTTCTATGGGTGTCTTATGGTGGTATTTAGAGATCTGGGATTCTCACTGTATAATAAAGCCCATACACATCTTTTTGTGTCAGCTTTGATGTCCGGCCTTAAACCCGAGTTGCAAGAGGCAATAATCTCTGTTAGACCTGACGTTGAGAATTCCACCCCGGATGATGCATTGAAAGTAAAAAAAGTTTTCAGACTTTAACCTGTTCTGTTCAGGAGAGAGAGAAAAAAAAAAAAAAAAAAAGAGCAAATAGCAGCCTCTAGCCCCCACCGCAGCTGCGAGCACACAGTGTGCCCTTCAGCCCACACAGCAAACTCTTGCCCCCCTTCCTCAGACTTCAGCTAGTGGGAATCTTGCTCCTCAGCCCCTCCCTGCTAATTCTCGTTACTGCTCAGTTCGTGATCTCTCCCACATGTCCTGT
The DNA here is from genome assembly GCF_039654945.1 of Dendrobates tinctorius. Classification (NCBI taxonomy): domain Eukaryota; kingdom Metazoa; phylum Chordata; class Amphibia; order Anura; family Dendrobatidae; genus Dendrobates; species Dendrobates tinctorius. The sequence continues at coordinate 11,746,505 of NW_027361858.1, read as the reverse complement.
AAATTTACTAGGGGCAGATTAATTATCACAGTTCCGCTCCAGAATACAATTCCAAGATGATGGTCAGATGGGTTTTTTTTGTTATAAAATCCCTATGTAGATGAAGACAGTGAGGAAATTTGTATTTTGCATGCCCTTCCTACAGTTATGATGGCCCTGATAGGCTCAGATCCACCCCCAATATTGCTTGAGGATCAATGACTCACCCCATACCTCTCAGAGATACCATCTAAACTCTGGTCAAAAGGGCTAAATGATATAGGGAAAATGCCTGTAGAACCAGTAAAAGTGTTTCTCAAACCTGGTGCCTAATCCACATACTCTTTTGTCCCAAATACCCCAGGATGCTGCTTGGTTTACAGTTATTGATCTTACTAATGCCTTCTTTAGCATTCCGTTACACCCAGATTGCCAGTTTCTATTTGCAATCACTTAGCAGGAACGACAGTTACCATGGACATTTATGCCACAAGGTGCCCAAAACAGTCCCAACCAGTTTGCAAAAAAAAAAAAAATATGAGCAGGTGTCTTTTGCCATTGTTGCCACTGTTAGCCTCCTTAAGTATCTGGCAGCACTGAACTGTCGGGTTTCGGCCTCGAAACTTCAGTTCTGCCTTGGTCAAGTGATATTCTTGGGTCACTGTCTCCGTCAGTGTGCCAGACACTTCGCAGAAGAAAAATAGCTGTCAGCTCCCTTCCTTTCCCAAAAGATGAAACTGAACGCCAGCGTTTTCTTATGCACTTATTGTTGTTAGTGGATACCGGATGCATCCTGCATAATGCAACCCCTTTACAACGCCTTGAAAGACGTATAATGAACTATAAGGAAAGATGGCAGTGATGAGGATTACCTCCAACATGATTGTTCCCAACTTCTGACAGAAGAAACAGCTACTCCACCAAATGTCAGTGAGAATCCACTCCCAAATCCTGATCTGGTGTTATACACGGATGGTTCAAGATATGCAGACGAGTTTGGTAGATTCCACCCGGGATATGCTGTTACCACAGAGGACACTGCAGTGCACTCAGCTGCGCTCCTGCACTCACAGTCAGCACAAGAAGCAGAACTCCAGGCTCTGTCTACTGCATGTACTTTGGCCAAGAGCAGACGGGCTAATATATACACGGACTCACGGTATTCATTTGGTATTGCTCACAATTTTGGGGCTCTATGGGCCAATCGAGGGTTTATTACTACTGCTGGAACCCCAGTGAAAAATGCTGAAGCTGTTAAAACCCTCATGGACTCGATCAAATTACCTACTCAGGTGTTATTATCAAAGTTAAGGCGCACGGTCCTAGGACCAGTCCACAGACTGTTGGCAACACATTTGCGGATATGCAAGCAAAAGCCACCGCTCTTTTACCCGTTAAACCAACCATACCAACTATGGTGACCACACGCTCTCAGCGTAAACAGTTACAAGAAGCACTGACCCTGCAAGAACCTGATGATCTACAACAGACTGAAGTTTTCTAAGTTTTCTGTCGGACCCCGCGAGATCGCTTAATGACGATGCAGAGAATGTCTCCAAAGGAAGAGGTGAAGCAATGGAAGACTGACGGGGCATGAATGGATAATGGTCTCTGGAAAAAGGAGCGACTTGTGTGTCTCCCTAAGCGGATGTACCCTGCTATTGCCATATGGGCACATGGACCTATATATCAAAGAAAGAATCAGGCCCTCGCACTGGTGCAAAAATTCTCCTGGGCCCCGGTTCTCCAGTTGGAAGCATTCCCTGTTACCAACATTACTGCAAAAACTACATCGAAGAAACTGGTGATGGAAGTTATATGCAGATATGGGGTTCCAGAAGTTGTTGAAAGTGATCAAGGCCCGGCCTTTTCTTCTCATGTGTACCAAGAAGTTCTGACAATGCTTGGATCCACTGTAGCCCTCCATACTCCGTACCACCCACAATCCAGTGGGAAAGTTGAGAGGTTGAATGGCACACTGAAGGGACAATTGAACAAAATGATGCAGGAGACTACGGCTCCATGGCCAGAGCTCCTACCCACTGTACTATACCACATTCGTACTACCCCTATTGCAAAGCATGGCCTGTCCGCATATGAGATATTGTTTGGTACTAGGCCCCCAGTTGTAAATTTCCAGCCCCAGCAGTTATCAGAAGAAACTGACTGTGCTGTTCAATGTGTTATTCAGCTTAGTAAAAATCTTGCTAACACCTATGTTCTAGTTTTCTTTTCTTTTCCAGATTCAGCAGAAACCGGCACCTGTCACAACCTGAAGCCTGGTGATTTGGTAGTCTTGAAGAGGCATGTCAGGAAGCACGGACTAGAACCCTTGTATGACGGTCCCTATCAAGTCCTCCTCATCACCCAACAAGCCAATAGCAAATGAAGGGACATAATGTTCTGTTTTTTCACATTTTCCATATTATTATTGGTAGAAGTTAAAAGTTAAAGTTAGAAGATATTCAAAGACTCAGAGATCAATATGATAAAGACAATGATTGTAATAAGGACAGTTGGTGGTCAGACACCTTCTCCTTTCTCAATCCAGCCAATTGGTTTAAGGGTATTGGGGGCTGGATAGCTGGGATCTTACAGAGCTTGTTACACATTGCTGCCTGTATCCTTGTTGTATATGTCATACTAAAACTTGTTCTTTGGTGTATTTCTGTATGTATTAGGAAATTCTGCACTAAGACAGCTAATGATGATACCAAAGGTGTCGTTGCCCCTGCTCTTCTCTGCACCAATCTCAAAAGGCTACTTGATGAAGATGTTGAAGCCAAGCACATGCCTACCTACAAAAGATCCCCACCACCGTCATCAAAAATTGTTATTCGTGAACTGCAGTATACAGGGGGGACGGGTGCGCCGCGACAGCCATGACTGGTAACACGGCATCAGTCATGTGAAGACCAGTACCCCTCAAGCTGTTAGCTTGGGATAGCACCTCTGATGCTGCATATGTGTTAAAAAAATTTATCTAGGGGGGAATGTGAAGGGTTAATACTAAAATCAGAGCTTAAGTTTCACTTAAGTTTCACTTCTCCATTTCTCTGTAAGGTTTCGTTTCTTAGTTTTGTTGTTGTAAGATAAATTTTTGTAATTGGCATGGGCTGTCATGAAACCAGATTGTTCTCATCAGGTGCAAAGATAAGGGAGGTGGGAATGTTAAACTCTGAAGAATATGCCATTATACTACTTTCTACGCTATTTAGGTACAGACATATATGTTGTTTCTGGTTTTCTTGCAATATTATTGGCTTATAAAGTGAAATGATGCTATTGGTACTTGAGAACCTTGCATAATTAAGCAAAAGATTATAAAAGATGTGACTAAAATAAAGGGGCTTAGTGATCTGCCTCGATCCTCCCGTACAGAGAACCTAGTCTCCGTGTGGTCATTTGAGTTGCTAGCAACACTGGAATAATTTGGAAATCACTGGCTCAACCGTGAAGGGTTAATTTAGCCCTCCCAAAATAGCTACCTCAACACTCTATGAGGGGGCAACATTATACTATAAGAGGAGGCTAAATTCTATACTATGGGTGTCATGGTCACTGTGTCTGGGCACAGGTGTTACCGCAAGGCGAACCCATAACACACGTGACCCTGGATACAGGGCCTCCAGTGGGGCGAATTTAAATAATAATACGTGCAGATGGATACACCGCCTCCACCTGGCGAATTTAGGTATTACACGTTAATAAACATTCTGGAAACCCCGCCTCCAGTATGGCGAATTTAAATAATAAGGGGGACCTGGGAAACATTAACAGTGGTGGTGGGCCCTGCAATAGGGAAAAGGGAATTGGAGACCTCCTGAGCTCCCCTGAGCCAGTGTCCCTGCACTCCTAACGTTCCCTATGCCGGTTTCGCACCGGGCGCCGCACGCGTACCTCAACGCCCTAGCTCGCCCTGAACCTAAACCCTCACTAGGGAATAGGTCGGTGCGGAAACTAATCCCACCACTGCACTAATAACACACATGAGGGAAAGAGACAATACAGGGGAAACACCACTTAGCTTTGCTCTGTTGCGTACGCTCCTAGCAACAGAGCCCACCACCTGCGTGCATCTTCTCCTCCACCTGGATCCATCACCATAACAGGATCCTTCACCTTAGTGCAGCCTCGGAGCAGAGTCCACCACCAGTTGCAGCTGCTTAGTACCAGAGTCCCAAGGATGAGTTCAGCTTCTGACACGAAGTCAAGCATGCTTGATTCCAGCTCAGCGGCCAAGTCCCACATGGTGAGTGCCACTCTCCATAGTAGCCACTCCACCAGACCATGCAGACACTTCCCGCTGACTCCATCACTGCGACCCCACCACACCATGCCAGCCCTTCATCCAGACACCATAGCTACAACACGTCCCCCCTGGCTAAGCTGCGCAGGACTCCTCACCAGCTCCATCCTTCCTACAGGTTCTCCACTTCAAAGTGAAAGCAATCTCACAATATCACAGGCCGTGAGTGAACACCCTGAGCACACCTTTATAGGGTGTAACACCTGATCCATAATTAAGTGCAAAAAACCCTAAAGTTCAATACCACTCACCACCACCGGGGACAGTCAAAACACCTTTGAACTTAACCAAAGTAAAAAAAGTTCACTTTGTGCTTTTAATACCGCCAGATCCAACACTGGATCATGACAATGGGAGGCTGCATTATATTCAATGGTGGGCTAGATTATATTGTATGAGGGCTTCTTTATACTTTATAAGGTGGCTACATTATATTCTATGGGGGCAGCATTTTACTATATGAGGAGGGCTACATTGTATTCTATGGAGTGGCTACATTATACTATATAAGGGGTTGCATTATATTCTATGGGGGGTTACATTCTATTTTATGGTGGGGCTGCATTATACTATGTGGTGTGGCTGCATTATGCACTATGGGGTGGCTGCATTACATTCTATGGGGGTTACATTATATATTATGGCGGGGCTGCATTATACTATGTTGGCTGGCTGCATTATGCTCTATGCGGTGGCTGCATTATACTTTAAGAGGGGGCTGCATTATATTGTAAGGGGGATTACATTATACTGTATGGCGGGGCTGCATTATACTCTGTGGGGTGGCTGCATTATGCTCTGTGGGGTGGCTGCATTATACTATATGTGGGCTGCATTTTACTGTATCGAGGACTATGGGGAATACATTATATGAAGAACTAAGGGGTGCATTATACTATGGGAAGTGCATTGTACTACATCGATGACTATGGTGGTGCATTATACTATGGAGCACTATGAGGAGTGTATTATACTATATGGAGGACTGAGCAGTGTATTTTAATATATGGAGGACTGAGGAGAGTATTATAGTATATGAAGGACTATGGGGCACATTATATTATATGAAAGACTATGGGGTGTAAACTGTAGATGTGCTGCTGATAACATGATACTGTATGGTGATCTGTTAGTGATCCATTAGTGATCACTCTGTCCCCATCATTCTTTCTCAGACGGTGGATAGAGGCCGGGAAACAAGTGTTGAACGACTTCAGAACTCAGCACATGTAACTACAACCGAAATGCTTCTGTGTGATGTGCAATATGTTAGCATTTGGGGCCCCATTTTAAACTTTGCCTAGGGCCCCACTTTGCCTAAAACCGGCCCTGGGGGAGGGATCGGAGTTGTGGCACTTGATGGCAGGGAGCTGATTTCCTGAGAGATAGTCTCTATTTTCTCTATAAAGTGGGAGGCCAGTTCATCAGCTCAGATGTCTGTGATAGGGCCTGTGTTTTTGGACTGAGGAGGGAGTGGAAAGTGTCAAAAAATTTTTTGGGGTTGTTAGACAGGAGATGAGGGTGGTGAAGTAAGTCTGTTTGACAAGGAAAAGGGCAGCGTTATAGGTCCGTAGCATAAATTTGTATTGGATAAAGTTTTTTGGTGATCGAGCTTTCTTCCATAGGCGTGCGAAACTCCTAGAGCATCGCTGGAGAAATCGAGTTTGCAATGTGAACCAGGGCTGTTTGAGGGGTGCCACTTGGTCCAGGCTGCTTCTGAGAGTGTCATTGTAGTGATGTACAGCCAGATCAGGACATGAAAAATAGGAGATTGGGGACAATGATGAGTGTAGGCTTCTGAAAGTGTATGAGGGTTAATGGCTTGTAGATTTCTGAATCTGTCCCCATCATTCTTCGCCAGCTGGAGTTCAGAGGCTGGGAAACAAGCATCGAATGACTTCAATATTGTTGATCACGCTCGCTTAATGGCCTGAGCTCTGCGCATGTAAATGGTGATGGTGCAATATGCGAGCATTTAGTGCCCCACTTTAAACTTTTGCCCAGGGCCCCATTTTGTCTAAAACTTGCCCTGGTCCCGGTCCTAACTTACTGGCAATTGTGGGGTGCATCACATTCACCTGTAGACCGCAGACCACTGCTTTCCCCAGATCTCCCTCCTCAGGAGATGCCACACATAATTAAGGGAACACGCAGTTCATTGTAACAAGCAATTTATTGGGCAGTTTAAGTTCATCAGACTGTAACACGCAGTTTCTGGTGCAACACTTCTTATTCTTTGTTTCTTTAGAACAATATGTCTCCAGCATCCCTCTACGTTCCTCTTGCACTATCCTCACATTAACTGATTTTCCAGGGATTTCCAGTCCAGTTCCTCAGTGCACTGGGCATCCTCTACCTTCTCTTAATGCAGTTTCACATGCTTTTCCTCCGTACACTAGAAGATAAGGCACTCTTGGCAGTATCTGTACCAAACCCTAGGTGCCGGATGTTGCAGGAATGTCCGCAAGAGATTCTAGTAAGGCCTCCCACTGCTTTGAACGATAAGTGCCCTCCCACTGCAACTTGAACTTGACCTTGGGTACTGTACATCCCTGACTATCAGGAAGTAGTCCTCTTTTATTGGGGGGTCCCCCTCCCACTATGGGCCAGTACTAAGCTTTAACTAAGTCTGTCCCTACAAACACAAAGTATTACATTTCCATATTTTACACATATAGGCTTGGACTGGCTCACAGGAGAACAGGAGAATCCTCCGGTGGGTCACTGTGCATTACGGGCAACCACCCTCTTATACAGCAGTACTTGGAAAAATAGCCTTTATTCACTATGTACTTACAGAGGCAGCACCTTATTCATGTAACAATCTTCCCAGTTCATTGTTATATAAATTTGTGATTGAGCATAATGTCACATTTGCAAGTAGCTGTAAAAGTGGGGCACTTAAGTTGGTTACTGGAGTTGGCAACTTGGGGGCCCTGGGCACCCGAGTCCGACACTGCTTGTGTCTCTTGTATTCTGCAGCTCTGTGTCCCCGTCTTCAGTCTTCTATCGGGTAGTTTTTTGTGTAGGACATATACTATTTTAGGGTACTGCCTCCATAACAATTTTAATGTAACTTGGAACACAAGTAGACATTACGATACCACAATGGGTGAAGATTTATGTGGTCTACCTTCTGTAAATGGCACCCCCCCATAATTCCTGGTTCAACTTGTAGAGTACTGAGAGTAGTAATGATCACTCCCATCATTGCAACTGTGCAAAAATAAAGTGAACAGAAAAAAGATCCCATGAAACTTTTATTTTCTTTCTTATTTTTTTTTATTGGAATAGCAATAAGCAACACTGTAATAAAAATATTACGGGTCCTTTAAGAAATTAAACCATAATCACAATGACTCTCAGGTCAGTCCCTATACAGACCACAGAACTAGCTGTGGGCATTGAGGACCGGCTGAGAGCCACTGGACCACAAGATCCAGAGGAAGGCGAAGAAACCCCCCGGAGAGTTCTGCCTCAGGGGGGGAAAAAATTCCTTCCTGACCCCATTTGTGGCGATCGGATATTTCCCTGGATCACATCTGTCCTGCTGCATAGTGCTGTATATCTGCACGTATTATAAAGGAGAGTTGATATGGAAGGGAAAAGATAAATGCATCTTGCTTCTTGGAGCTAACAATCTAATATAAAATATACACCCTGCTCCTAGGAGCTTACACTCTAATTTACAATAGACATATACATATACTATACAACAGACATATACATAGACTATACAAGAGACATATACATATACTATACAATAGACATATACATATACTATACAATACAATAGACATATACATATACTATACAATAGACATATACATAAACGATACAGGAGACACATACATATTCTAAACAATATAATTATACGAATGCTATACAATAAACATATAGAAATACTATACAATAGACATATACGAATACTATACAATAGACTTATACGAATGCTATACAATAGACATATACGAATACTATACAATATACTTATATGAATACTATACAATAGACTTATACGAATACTGTACACTAAACTTATACAAATACTATACAATAGATAAATACGAATACTATACAATATACTTATACAAATACTATACAATAGACTTATACGAATGCTATACACTAAACATATGCAAATACTATGCAATAGATATATACTAATACTATACAATAGACATATATGAATACTATGCAATATACTTATACGAATACTATACAATAGACTTATACGAATACGAATACTGTACACTAAACATATACAAATACTATACAATAGATAAATACGAATACTATACAATATACTTATACGAATACTATACAATAGACTTATACGAATGCTATACACTAAACATATACAAATACTATACAATAGATATATACTAATACTGTACAATAGACATATATGAATACTATACAATATACTTATACGAATACTATACAATAGACTTATACGAATACTGTACACTAAACATATACATATACTATACAATAGATAAATATGAATACTATACAATAGATAAATACGAATACTATACAATATACTTATACGAATACTATACAATAGACTTATATGAATGCTATACATTAAACATATACGAATACTATACAATAGATATATACTAACACTATACAATATACTTATACGAATACTATACAATAGACTTATACGAATGCTATCCACTAAACATAACCAAATACTATACAATAGATATATACGAATACTGTACAATATACTTAAACAAATACTATACAATAGACTTATACTAATGCTATACACTAAACATATACAAATACTATACAATAGACATATACGAATACTATACAATATACTTATACGAATACTATACAATAGACTTATACGAATGGTATACACTAAACATATGCAAATACTATACAATAGATATATATGAATACTATAAAATAGACTTATACGAATGCTAAACACTAAACAGATACAAATACTATACAATATATATATACTAATACTATACAATAGACATATATGAATACTATACAATACACTTATACGAATACTATACAATAGACTTATACGAATACTGTACACTAAACATATACAAATACTATACAATAGATAAATACGAATACTATACAATATACTTATACGAATACTATACAATAGACTTATAAGAATGCTATACACTAAACATAACCAAATACTATACAATAGATATATACGAATACTATACAATATACTTATACGAATACTACACAATAGACTTATACGAATGCTATACACTAAACATAACCAAATACTATACAATAGATATATACGAATACTATACAATATAATTATACGAATACTATACAATAGACTTATACTAATGCTATACACTAAACATATACAAATACTATACAATAGACATATACGAATACTATAAAATATACTTATACGAATACTATACAATAGACTTAACATACGAATACTACACAATAGACATATTTGAATACTATACAATAGACATACTGTATACGACTACTATACAGTAGACATACACGATACGATAGACAAATACATATACTATACAATAGATCTAGACATATACTATACAATAGACATAGAAGAATACTATGCAATAGACATATACAAATACTATGCAAGAGACATAGGCGTATGCTATGCAAGAGACATAGATGTATTACATGCAAGAGACACAGATGTATGCCATGCAAGAGACACTGACGTATGCCATTCAAGAAACATAGACATATGGCATGCAAGAGACACAGACATATGCCATTCAAGAGACATATACGTATGCCATGCAGCAGACACAGATGTATGCCATGCAACAGACATAGACATATGCCATGCAACAGACATAGACGTATGCCATGCAAGAGACATAGAGGTATGCCATGCAAGAGACATAGACGTATGCCATGCAACATACATAAACGAATGCCATGCAAGAGACATAGAGGTATGCCATGCAACAGACATAGACGTATGCCATGCAACAGACATAGACGTATGCCATGCAACAGACATAGATGTATGCCATGCAACAGACATAGACGTATGCCATGCAACAGACATAGACGTATGCTATGCAATAGACATAGACGTATGCCATGCAACAGACATAGACGTATGCCATGCAACAGACATAGACGTATGCCATGCAACAGACAGACATATGCCATGCAAAAGACATAGACATATGCCATGCAACAGACATAGACGTATGCCATGCAACAGACATAGACGTATGCTATGCAATAGACATACACATATACTATACATTTACTACACTATACTATAAATATACTATACAATACATATACTTTACATATACTATAAAATACATATACTTTATATTACATATGCAATAAATTTATACATTTACTAAACAATACATATACTATACAATACATATACTATGCAACACATTGACTGTACTATACACACACATACATATACCCACATACATAATAGAGTTGCAGACACCGATCAGGCTTTGATTAGAGTGTGATCAGAGTGGCATCAGTTTTTCTTGGAGGTGGGGAGGGGGGGAAAAAGTTTCTCCATTTTGTCAGTCTGTGAAAATCGAAGAGCATATATATGAATGCATATATATCTATAAATATATTTATATTTATTTCTAAATATTTATTTCATTTCTATATATAGTATGTATACATAGAGCTGTGGAATTAATGGCGCTATGTGAACGAGTAAAATAAATAAATATATATGAGTTTGCTGTTCATGGTTTTGACGAATAGCACTCGTACCTATGATATTCTATGGGCCTGTGCAAATGTCAGATTTTTTGCTCGGACCCAGTACTCCATGGAAAAAATCGGAGACAAATCCGATTTTGATCCCAGTGTCAGATCAAAATCGGCAATGCAAGTCTTTGGGCCCATGAAAAAATTGGACTCCACTTGGATGACATCTAAGTGTGTCTGATTTTCACAGACTGACACAATTCAGAAGGTGGAGAAACCTTTTGTCCCCCCTCTCAACGCCCGAGAAAAACTGATGCAATTCTGATCTGTGCCTGATCGGAGTCTGCAACTCTTACGGCAGTTGCCGTTAAATCAATTCTGCTCATGATATCCTGTGGTTCCAGTTCTGGTCCTCCTGCTTCCATCGTGCTACTACGTTCTCCGTTGATTCTGCTCAGCCTTCCTGCTGCACCACCGTCATGTGTCCGTTCTTCATTGCAGCAGATCATTTGAACTAGATGAGACATAACACCTATCAGTACAAAAAAGAGGATTAAATGGTAAGTTCTATTTAAGGAATCATTCTAATGCACAAAAGAGCGAGATGTTTGCTGAGATTTTTTAGGGGTAAATAGTGCAGTTCTAAACTTCACCACAAACACCTCACAGCTACACAATGTGTGAATGGGGCCTTAGTGTTAATTGAGCAGCTACCTACTTGGACTTGTCTTCCTCAAAATGCTTCCGCTGGGGACAGAAGGTGGTTCAGGATAATAACTTTATACATTCTGTACCAATTGTGATATGTATGATGTGATGTGTCCTGTGATCTCTATGATGTCATGTGCCCTGTGATGTCATGTGTCCTGTCGTAATAACTGCCACTGGTGTGTTGTGTATCAAGTTTCCAACATCAAGAGTAGAATTAATAAAACAAAATCACAGCTGCAAATAACCACCAGCCTCATTTTTTACTGAGTCATGACGCATATTAAAACCTAAGCATTTGCCCCCAATTTTTCTAATCTGTATCACCTGCTTTTCTACGCACTAAAGGAAAACACAGGACGCCATACTGCAATTCCTGACCACGGTAAACCGTCAGTTCCTGGTCACCCCTGATCCAACAGGACCAAGAGAGCTGACAATGGAGAACTGTAGCAGTCTTCATTTAAATCTATGTTATGATACCATTTTCACAGCATTAATGGCAAAGCTACCCAAAAATGGAACCGAGTGGAGTTGTCTCACTGCCCCACCCCTTCCTATATGCTTTTATTAGAGCACATGGGTGTCATAGAGGGCAAAACCAGCCGATTCCTGAGGTTCTTGAAGACCAGTGACAATGATCAGTTGATCGCCAGCACCTCCACATTTAGGGAAGGGGTGGCTCAGAGTGGTAACTCCTGTTTGGCTGGGCTCACACTCGCTTAGAAAGAACCCAAATGTGCAGAATTTCCTTAGAAGCTGATCAATAGCATTTTTTTAAATCTTAGAATCATTATAAATTTCACAGGCTATAGCACTTTTTGATAAGATTTTCAGATGAATGATGCAGCTCTGAATCCCACTTTTAATCCCCCATCTAAACAATTTGTGAGTGGCGTCATAAGTGAAGAGTTCCCTACCTGGACTTGTTTCCTTCAAGCTGTCAGGCTCTAATGAAACAAGATGGCTCATGTGTTGCACTTTCCTCATTCTATGCCAATTGTGATGTCATATGATGTCTGTGATGTGTATGTGCTTTGTGATGTCATCAAAGCTGACTGTTTAACCCCTGCCCACCCTATGACATACTTTGATATTGTGAACAGGTTATTTCAATGCTGTATGTATGAAACCAGAAGTTTACTTACACTATATAAAAACACATATGCATGTTTTTCTCAATATCTGACAAGAAATCAGAATAAATCTTTTCCGTTTTAGGTCAATTAGGATTACCATAATTATTAATATTTGCCAAATGCCAGAATAATGAGAGAGAGAATGTTTTAAGGCATTTTATTTATCTAATTTCAACTGTAGTATAATGCACCCCCCATAGGCAGACTCTGTATGGAATAATGCCCCCCCATAGGCAGACTCTATACTATGTAATGAACCCCTGTAGGCAGACTCTAAATAGTATAATGCACCCCACATAGCCAGATACCATATTGTAAAACACACCACCCATAAGCAGACTCTATATTGTATAATGCACCCCCCATAGGAATATATACTATGATGCACTCCCCATAGGCCTCTATGGCATACTCTTTATGGTATACTGCACTCCCCATAGACAGACTCTATATTGTATAATGCACACCCCAAAGGCAGATTCTATACTGTATAATGCACCCCCGTACGCAGACTCTATATTGTATAATGCACTCCACATAGGCAGACTCTATATGGTTAATAAGCACCAGGAGATCATTGAGTTTGTACCACAATATGGGTGCCAATCCTTAGCATATTATTAAGAAGTGTACTACCTTATATTATACCCTGACATTAGTGTGTATAACCATACAATTGGTGGTATTGTATTTATTTCTATGTAGCTACAAAGTGGGCCCCAAGAATGATTTTCTTTGGTAGGCCCAGGGTGCTCCAGTCCGATGCTTGCTGGAAGTGTAGGTAGATAGTGAGAGAACATTTCACATGGAGGGCAGGTAAAGAGTGAGAGACAGACCCCGCACTTCACAGAGGGCAGGTAGAGAGTGAAAGAACCCTGCAGTACACATGGAGGTCATGTAGGGAGTGACAGAACCCCACAGTACACATGGATGGTCAGGTAGGGACTGACAGACCCCACACTACACATGGAGGGGAGGTAGATAGTGACAGACCCCTGTACTACATATGGAAGGCAGAAAGGTAGTGACAGACCCAACAATACACATAGACGGCAGGTAGGGAGTGACAGACCTCAACCTACACTTGGAGGTCAGGTAGGGAGTGACAGACCACATACTACACATGGAGGGCAAGTAGGGAGTGACCGACCACCGCACTACACATGGATGACAAGTAGGAAGTAACAGACCGCTGCACTACACATAGCGGGCAGGTAGAGAGTGACAGACCACTGCACTACACAAGAGAGCAGGTAGAGAGTGACAGACCCCACACTACACATAGCGGGCAGGTAGAGAGTGACAGACCGCTGCACTACACAAGGGGGGCAAGTAGGGAGTGACTGACCACCGCACTACACATGGATGACAAGTAGGAAGTAACAGAACGCTGCACTACACATAGCGGGCAGGTAGAGAGTGACAGCCCGCTGCACTACACAAGGAGGGCCGGTAGAGAGTGACAGACCCCATACTACACATGGATGACAAGTAGGAAGTAACAGACCGCTGCACTACACATAGTGGGCAGGTAGATAGTGACAGACCACTGCACTACACAAGGGGGGCAGGTAGATAGTGACAGAACCCCACAGTACACACAGAGAGCAGGTAGAGAGTGACAGACCCCACACTACACATAGCGGGCAGGTAGAGAGTGACAGACCGCTGCACTACACAAGGAGGGCAGGTAGAGAGTGACAGAACCCCACAGCACACACAGAGAGCAGGTAGAGAGTGACAGACCCCACACTACACATAGCGGGCAGGTTGAGAGTGACTGACCGCTGCACTACACAAGGAGGGCAGGTAGAGAGTGACAGAACCCCACAGTACACATAGAGGGCAGGTAGAGAGTGACAGACCCCATACTACACATGGAGGGCAGGTAGATAGTGACAGACACTGCACTACACATGGAAGGCAAAAAGGTAGTGACAGATCCAACAATACACATAGACAGCAGGTAGGGAGTGACAGACCCCAACCTACACTTGGAGGGCTGTAGTGCGAATATAAAAATGGCTATTTTGAGTCCATATTGAAATATATAGAATGAATTCTGTGTATGACAGAGCTGCATTTACATAGTAACATAGTTTTGAAGGCTGAAGGAAGACATTATGTCCATCTAGTTCAGCCTATTTTTAGTGCAGCTGTTCTGTACTGTTGATCCTGGGGAAGGCAAAAAAAACCACAGAGTAGAAGCCAATTTTCTCCATAGGGAAAAAAATTCCTTCCCCTAAGCTGCGTCAACCATCTACCTATAATATTCTGTTATTTGTAACCTTCTATACTGTTACTCACAAGAAAAGAATCCATTCCTTTCTTAAATTCATTCAGTGAGTTGGCCATCACCACTTCCTCAGGAAGAGAATTCCAGAGCCTCACAGCTCTTACCATGAAGAACCCTCTTCTATGCTGGTGCAGAAATTGTCTTTCCTCCAAACGAAGAGAATGCCCCCTTGTTCTTGTCACAGTCCTTGGTACAAACAGTTCATTGGAGAGATCTCTGTATTGCCCTCTGATATACTTGTACATATATATTAGGTCTCCCCTAAGTCTTCTCTTTTCTAGAGTAAATAGACCTATTTTGATAACCTTTCTGGGTATTGTAGTGAACCAACTCCATTTATCATTTTAGTAGCCCGCCTTTATACCCTTTCAAGTTCAGTAATGTCTTTTTTGAGCACAGGTGTCCAAAATTGCACACAATACTCCAAGTGTGGTCTGACGAGTGATTTGTACAGAGGGAGAATAATGTTTTCATCTCGTGTCCCCAGACCTCTTCTAATACATCCCATGACCCTATTTGCTTTGGTGGCAGCTGCCTGACACTGGGCACTCCAATTTAGCTTCTTATTGACTAAGATGCCTAAGTCTTTTTCCATGTCTGATTTCCCCAGCAGTTTCCCATTTAGTAAGTAATTGTAGCATCTGTTTCTCCTTCCCATGTGCATAACCTTGCACTTATCTGTGTTAAACCTCATTTGCCATTTTTCAGCCCAATTCTCCAATTTACTCAAATCTGTCTGTAGCTGCAAACTGTCCTCCTTTGTGTTAACTACCTTTCATAGTTTTGTATCATCTGCAAATACTGATATTTTACTGTGTAAGCCATCCACTAGATCATTAATAAATGTATTAAATAGTAGGGGGCCCAATACAGAACCCTGTGGTACCCCACTAGTAACCCTGGCCCAATCTGAGTATGCCCCATTAATAACCACTCTTTGTTTTCTATCACTAAACCAGTTACCTACCCATCTACACACATTTTCCCCTAGCCCAAGCTTTCTCATCTTACTTACCAATCTTTTATGTGGGACAGTGTCAAATGCTTTAGAGAAGTCGAGATAAATGACATCCAATGATTCTCCTTGGTCCATTCGAGAGCTTACATCCTCATAGAAGCTGATCAGATTAGTTTGACAGGAGCGATCCTTCATAAATCCATGTTGATATTCAGTTAAACATTTATTAACATTGAGATATTCCATAATGGTATCCCTTAGAAACCCTTCAAAAATTTTACCCACAACAGATGAAAAGCTTACCGGCCTATAGTTTCCAGGTTCCGTTTTACACCCCTTTTTGAATATTGGTACCACATTTGCTTGCTGCCAATCAAAAAGAACAGACCCTGTTTCTATAGAGTCTTTAAATATAAGGAATAGAGGCCTGTTTATCACATTACTTAACTCCCTTAATACCCGAGGGTGAATGCCATCAGGGCCTGGTGATTTGTCAATTTTAATCTTACTAAGGCGGTTCTGCACTTCTTCCTGGGTTAGGCAGGTAATACTTAATTGGGAGTTTACATTATCACTCTGCATTTCCCCTGGCAAACCCTTTTCCTGTGTGAACACTGTTGAGAAAAAGTATTTAAAACATTTGCTTTTCCCACATCGTTCTCTATGATTTCACCCTCATTGTTCTTTAAAGGGCCGACACCATCAATTTTCATTTTTTTACTGTTTATATAATTAAAGAATAGTTTGGGGTTTGTTTTACTTTCCTTAGCAATGAGTCTGTCAGTTTCCACTTTTGCTAAATGTATTTGTTTTTTACACATTTTATTTTTTTCTCTATAACTTTTTAATGCTTCTTCAATGCCTTCTTGTTTTAGCTTCCTAAATGCCTTGTTCTTGTTATTTATTGCCCTTTTTACATCCTTATTTAGCCACATTGGTGTTCTCCTGTTCCTAGCCCTTTTATTTCTGTACGGTATGGCTAGCTCGCAGTGGGTGTGTAAAACTGATTTAAATATTTCCCATTTATTTTCTGTGCTCCTATTTTTGAGGACATTGTCCCAATCAATTCGGCGAAGGTCCTCTCTAAGCTGATCAAACTTTGCTTTCCTGAAATTCAGCTTTTTCGTAACCCCCTTCCAGGGCACCTGACTGAAGGACAAGTGGAATTGTATTATATTGTGGTCACTGTTCCCTAGGTGCCCATCGACTCGTACTTCTGTTATTCTATCTGGCCTGTTGCTTAAAATTAAGTCCAGAAGGGCTGTCCCTCTATTTGGGCCCTGCACAAGTTGTGACAGATAATTATCCTTGGTTACTGACAGAAATTGGTTTCCTTTCTAAGATACGCAGGTTTCAGTTTCCCAGTCTGTGTCGGGGTAGTTGAAGTCCCCCATAATAATCTCCTCATTGTGATTTGCTGCTTTGTCTATTTGTTTCAATAATACATTTTCAGTGGTTTCTGTTACGGCTTATAACAAACCCCTATGAGGATTTTTTTACTTTTCTCTCCTTGTATCTCCACACAATAGAGACTCCACCTCTTCATTTCCCTCTTGTATATCTTCTCTTAGTGTGGGCTTTAAAGTAGACTTTATATATAGACAGACTCCACCCCCTTTCCTTTTTTTACGATCACTAAGCAAATCATATCCTTGCAAGTTAGCCGCCCAGTCATAGCTGTCGTCTAACCATGTCTCAGTTATTCCTACTATGTCGTATTTTTCCTCATACATTACCAACTCCAGATCTTCAATCTTATTGGTCAGGCTTCTTGCATTGGTCAGCATGCAGGAAAGAAGTTTTGCTTCCTTTTTCTTAGCTTCCTTCTGAGTACCCTGTCTTGGGTCCTCTTTACCACGTCTAGTTTCCTTGATTAGTTTGTCCTTCTGCTGCATGTTCTTGTCTGCTGTTTTTCCTCCCATCCCCTCTTCTTCTAGTTTAAAGCCCTCCTGATGAGTGTGGCAAGTCTTCTGGCGAATGTGTGCTTCCCAGGTTTTGTGAGGTGTATCCCATCTCTTGCGAGAAGTCCATCGTAGAGGTAATTCACGCCATCGTCCAAGAATCCAAATCCTTGCTGCCTGCACCACCGTCGTAGCCAGTTGTTCACCTCTAGTATCCTATTCCATCTTCTGATGCCATGGCCATCGACTGGGAGGATTGATGAGAAAACAACCTGTACGTTCCGTTCCTTTATTTTCTTCCCCAGAATTTCAAAGTCTTCTCAGATAGTTGGTAGGTCATTTCTTGCCGTGTCGTTTGTGCCTACATGTATCAGTCGGAAAGGGTAGTCGTCCTTGGATTTGAGGATAGTTGGTATCCTGTTGGCCACATCCTTGATTTTTGCTCCTGGAAAGCAGCATACTTCTCGTGCGGTTATGTCCGGCCTGCAGATAGTTGCCTCCGTGCCCCTTAGTAGTGAGTCGCCCACAACTACCACTCTTCTTTTCTTTCCGAACGCACTGCTTGTTGCTCGTGAGTGTTTTTGAGTGTCATTTGTTTCCGTGTCAAACAGTTACAGACAAGATAATGGTTATATTGACAATCTTGAGAATCTATGTTTGCTGTTTGTCATTGTAAAACATTAAGGTTTATTAACCTCCACCTGTGTTGATTTTATCTAAACCCATGTGGCTTTTATATTGTTAGTGTTTATGACACATTGTCTGATGATGCCATGTTGTCTGTTTCATCCAACCTTGAAGGCCGGCCACTGGATGGGCTGGGTGAAGCTAGTTACACATTAGTGTAATTTATTATATAAGGCCAGAGAAACATGACTTAGACAGAAGCAAAAACTGGATACCTGTATGTGTACAGTGTTGATACCTGCATAAGTGGGGACGCCCGGGCAGTGTTGTGAATCTTCCAGGGGTCTCTGTCTTAGTGTTGCTTCTCTGATAATCCAGACGGATGATGTTTAAAAGCCTCTTGGTGATTGATGATGTGAGTATACTGTATATAGTTAATCTTTATATATATACCTAATCATATGTATTCAATCTTTATCTGTACTTAACCTTTGTATCTTAAATTATACAAAAGTGTACGCAATCATACTGTCTAATCATACCATTCCTTTAATTTTGTACCGTGTAATAAAATTGTGCTATATTGCAAGCAGTAGCCTTCTTTAGAGCCGTGTCCAAACCTTAGTGTTAAAAACTTGGCAATACAAGGGCAGGTAGGGAGTGACAGACCACCGCATTACACATGGAGGGGAGGAAGGGATTGACAAACCACACACTAGACATGGAGGGCATGTAGGGAGTGATCGACCACCGCACTACACATGGAAGGCAGGTTGGCAGTAACAGGCCGACGCACTACACATAGTGGGCAGATAGAGAGTGACAGACCACTGCACTACACAAGGAAGGCAGGTAAATAGTGACAGACCCCACACTACACATGTGGCGCCCCTGAGGCTCAGTCGCCACAGAGGTACTGCACCTCCTCCTGAGGTGTGGTGCCCCACCATCCAGGTAAGTTGGAGGCTCCTGACCATGCTCCAACACTCACACCCCACACAACACAGTAGTTCAGCAAAGCCACATTGCGACTCCTTGCTTGGAGTGTAGCAGATCACCTTTGGTGGCTCCCTGTTTGGAACACGAAACATGCTGGGAGGCGGGTGGAGTTCAGAATACATAAAAGAGCGGGAATGTTTAGGATTACAAGTCAGTATGGGAGAGGAAGCCACTCAGAGAGGAGTGAGGAAAGAAGATCCCTGAGATAGGGATGGAGGAAGGAGGTGCTGCTGCAGACCTCAGTGACCTGGGTCTGCTGGCACGGGAAAGGAAAGAAGGAGAAAGACATTGAACTGAAACCTGATCTTCCATAAGAGAGAGAGATTAGTACAGAACGAAGGAGTAAAAGGGAACAGAGGACATGGAAAGTGGAAGAGCCCTGCCTAGAAGTTCTAAGCGCAAGGCCGGGGTCCGGTCCCCGAGGTTGTATGGACACTAATGGTTCTGCAGCAGACACCGGTGGAGTAGTGGGCTGTAAATGCACTACTCCCATCTAAGACTTGGGCACAACAGCAACTTGGATAGTGAGCCGGGACTCAGGAGTGAGGAGTCCCCAAAGCAGGCTACAGCTGTCTGCCGTACAAGTAGAATTCTTGGGAACATCTGTCAGGAGGAACTCCAGTGTAACTCAGTACTAGGACATCTTCACACTTAAAGGCGCTAGAAGAGGAGAAGTTCAGAACGGTACATGTTGGCGGAGCGCTGGAAGGGAGCATTCCATCTGACCTGGAGGTTGATTGAGCCTCTGACCCGGAGAACACAGTACGGAGGCAGGCACCTGTGTGTACTACAGACTGTGAGTAAAACTTTGGAACTACAAGCCCTGGTGTCCTCCATTGATTCTTGCGTCAGCACACCCAGCACTGCAACATCTGGGTACCAGCTTCGACACTGCATGTGCCTCTCCTCTAACTCCACATCTACACTGCCCTGGGGCTATAGCTTCACCTGTGGGGAGCTTCACCATCTTTGCTGCAACACACCACCAGCTCCAGAGGATCTGCAAGCAGCGTCGGCTTAACATCTCACTTGCCGAACACCACAGGTGGCGTCACAAACTATTCCATTTACTACATTCTACCATTCAAACTCCCCCTATTAATTGGGCACCTAGGGCCATGGACCGGGTCCCCGCTGCTGTGACACATCCCATCGACACCAGCCCGGTACCGAGTACCCCACAGCCCTGGGAGGGCAACCCACACATAGCGGGCTGGTAGAGAGTGACAGACCACTGCACTACACAAGGAGGGCAGGTAGTGACAGAACCCCACAGAAAACATAGAGGGCAGGTAGAGAGTGAGACCCCAAACTACACATGGAGAGCAGGTCCAGGTAGTGACAGCCTGCTGCACTACACATGGAGGGTAGGTAGGGCGTGAAAGACCCCGCACTACACAGAGGCAGGTAGAGAGTGAAAGAACCCTGCAATACAAATGGAGGGCAGGTAGGCAGTGACAGATCCCGCCTTACACATGGAGGGCAGGTAGAGAGTGACAGACCCCACACTACACATGGAGAGCAGGTAGGGAGTGACAGCCTGCTGCACTACACATGGAGGGCAGGTAGGGCGTGACAGACCCCGCACTACACAGAAGCAGGTAGAGAGTGACAGACACCTGCACTCCACAAGGAGGGCAGGTTAACAGTGACAGAAACTGCACTATACATGGATGGCTGGTAGGGAGAGACAGACCCTGCACTACACATGGAGGGCAGATAGAGAGTGTCAGACCCCGAACTACACATGGAGGAAAGGTAGATAGTTACATATCCCGCACTACACATGGAAGGCACGTAGAGAGTGACAGACTTCTGCTCTACAGATGCAGGGCATGTAGACAGTGACAGACCCCTGCATTACACATGGAGGGCAGGTAGGGAGTGACAGACTCCACATAGAGGGCAGGTAGAGCATGATATAACCCACACTTGGCTAGGATGAGAGGTAGGCAGGGTAAGCAATGTCTGCCACTGTCACCACTCACCCCTCTCTCTGTCCCACGAAACGATCATCACCCCATTCATGTGCTGTATGTGCCGCATGGGACACGAGCAGAGGAACTGTCATCTCCCCTGCTCTGCCGGGATCTCCAGCAATACACAGGCCACATTTGGACTGCGCTTTGTTGGAGAATATGCACGCGCAGAGGACGTTGGTTGGCGCTGCGCAGTGTCATCGCGAGATCCAGCGTTCATTGATGCACGGAGAAGACGGTAGACCGGGAGCCTGGATTCGGTGAGTGTGAGCTTTTTTGTAATTCTTATATTACTGTTAAGAATGGCATAAAATGGAGGGAGGTGCTGTGCAGAGGGGGGAATGAGCGGAGGGGCTGTGTGGATGGTGGGCGGTAAAATGATATGAAAGCTGTGCTGATGAGGGAATAAAATAAGTTGAGGGTCTGTGTAGATGGGGGAATAAAATGAAATGAGGGTCTGTGCTAATGGGGGGAATAAAATCAGTGTAGGGGCTGTGGTGATAGAGGGAATAAAATTAGGTGAGGGGCTGTGCTAATGAGGGAGAATAAAATGAGGTGAGGAGCTGTGCTAATGGGGGGAATAAAATGAGGTGAGGAGTTGTGCAGATGGGGGAATAAACTGATGGGCTGTGTAGATGGGGTTTATAAACTGACTGGCTGTCCTCGGGCTACACACGGAACATAAGCATTCAACAAAATGACATAACATTTAACCTGGGTATGGGTGAACAGTCCCAGTAACTGCGTTGAAGCGTGGATTACAGCCCAAAACCACTTCCAATTGTTTGGATCATCCCTGAGTGCAGCTGCAGGGCACACAGACCATAATAGAAAATTCACTGCACTGGCTGTTTTAGATGGCTTCCTGCCAAGGCATGATGAACAGATTTTTCTTCTCAAGTTTAAGAGTCTTTTCAAGAGTTCTTGTGGTAGAAAATATATAACTACTGAAATCTCACATTAGTCCATGTGGGCACAATTTCTTTAACATTTTTAGTAACGTTACCTAAGGCAAAGTTCAACGTAAGTACAACTCAAAACTTAATTATTAATCTTAGACTATTTACAAATAATTTCTATAGGGAGAAGGGGTTTGGCGCTATGTGCTATTCTGTGATCTGCGCAAGATAGGAATACTAGATAACTTCCTACGACTCTTTAAACCTAACAATGGGTACAACAGGTTCACTGCTGACTATGGGCACGTTTTCTGATTCTTCCACCTGCAAAGTGTTAGTGGTTGGCATTAGCGAGTCGTCGCTTCCAGAACAATTTGGTGTCTCTGGTAAAGAACTACCACTGTGTTGTTAACTTGTAGCCAAGAACTAGGGAATTCACCTAGAACAGTGCAAATCTTTGCATCAGTCTTTTCTTTTAGCTGAGAGTCTTCCTAAAGGTACTGTCACACTAAGCGATATCGCTAGCAATATCGCTATAACTTGTGACGTTATAGCGATATCGCTGTGTCTCATACTTACCTATGACCCACTCCCCCGCTTCTTATTGCTGATCGCGCGAGAATAGGCTGGACCGTTTCTCGTCGTCAGCTTCCTGCGGCGCTTCCTGTGGAGAGACGAGCGTGGAGCCGGGCGGGAGGACATCAGGATCGCCTAGTGTGAAAGGTAAGTAGCGACCCCCATCCCCAGCGATGTCGCTGGTGAGATCTGCCTGTGTGGCAGCTCACTAGCGACCACTTAGCGATGTACCAGCGATCCTGACCGCGTAATATCGCTGGTCGGGATCGCTGGTGCATCGCTAAGTGTGACAGTACCTTTATTCTCAACTCATTCACGCAATTGTGCTGGACATACTTTCAGATTGTCTCTGGATACGGTGGTACACGTTTTTCCGCTGTTCTTGGAGATAGTACACACTTTGCTATTGTCATTGCTAGATGGTTGAATAGTGTAAGGCTGAGCCTCCTATTGGTCATCTAACTTGTGGTTACTTCTCTTTTTCTTCAGCACTTGTTCACCTATTGGTAAGGGGGTTGCCAAAGCATGTCTATTTAAGTTCCTTTCCTGATTTTGCCTAGCTTGAGCCAGACTTTCCTCTACACATTGCTGAACTTTTTGATACTGCAGTTGTCTTTCTGTATTCCAATCCGTGTCCAATTGGCAGGATATGGTTTCAGGAGTTAAGACTCCCATTTCCAGGTCGATGGGGAGTTTACCTGGCTGTGCACGCATCCAGTAAGCTGGGGCATATCCTGTTGCGCTGGTTAGTATATGATTGTACATTTTGATCAAATCAGGCAATTTCTCAGGCCATTAGTTCCTTTCTTCTAGCGGTAAGATCTGTAATAAATTGTTTACCAAATGGTTCAGTTTTTCACAAAGACCATTGCCTTGTGGATGGTATGGTGTAGTTCTGATCTTTTTGCATCCGTACAGGGAGCAAAATTCTTGAAAGACTTCTGCTTCGAAGACTGGACCTCTGTCTCTCAGCACTTTATCTGGGTAGCCATGGGGTCTGCAGAAATATTCTTGGAATGCCTTTGCAGCTGTTCTTGCTGTTTGGTCTTTCACCGGAACGACCACTAGGAAACGGGAATAGGGATACACGGCATAGGTATACCCTGATCGACTTGGGGTTAGTTGCACGTGCTCTAAGGCCACCAGTTCCAAAGGTTATTTAGTGATGATGGGCTGCAAGGGGGCACTTTGATTTGCAGAATTCTTTCTTCTGAGACTACATGGGCCACCGCATTCCCTACACCACTGTTCAATAGACCGTCTCATACCTGTCCAGACGAAACGGTCGCGGATGACTACTTCCAGCTTTATCCAACCAAAGTGTCCCACTTGATTGTGGTAAGCTTCCAAGACCATGGGCATGTCTTTTCTGGGGACCACGATCTGCCAGACCAGTTCATGCGTACGTGAGTTATTAGATCTTCGGATCAACTTGTCTTCAAAAAGGAACAGCTTCTTTCACCAAGGAGTTCTTTGACCATACATATAGCCAGGTCACAGCTCTGCATCTCTGCGCAACCTTGGTGAGGTAGTGGACTACGGGAAACTTCATGAACGGCAAGACTTCTCCCTGTCACATTGTTAGTGTCTTGGGAGGCACCATGATGGTAGAATGCTGGCATCTCCATTTCTTCCAGGTCTTACCATGTGTGGCAGGGCTATATACCATGTGGTGCTGGGCTATATACCATGTGTGGCTGGGCTATATACCTTGTGGTGCTGGGCTATATACTATGTGATGCTGGGCTGTATACCATGGTGCTGGGCTGTATACCATGTGTGGCTGTGTTATATACCATGTGGTGATGGGCTATATACCGTGTGTGGCTGTGCTATATACCATGTGGTGTTGGGCTATATTCCAAGTGTGACTGGGCTATATACCATGTGGTGCTGGGCTATATACTCTGTGGTGCTGGGCTGTTTACCATGTGGTGATGGGCTATATACCATGTTTGACTGTGCTATATACCAGGTGGTGCTGGGCTACATACCATGTGGTGCTTGGCTATATACCATGTGTGGCTGTGCCATATACCATTTGGGCTGTGCTATATACCATGTGGTGCTGTGCTATTTACCATGTGTTGCTGTGCTATATACCATGTGTTGATGTGCTATATACCATGTGTGGATGTGCTATATACCATGTGGTGCTGTGCTATATACCATGTGGTGCTGTACTACATACCATGAGGTGCTGTACTGTATACCATGTGATGCTGTGCTATATTCCATATGGTGCTTGGCTATATTCTATGGTGGGCTGTACTATATACCATGTGGTGCTGGGGTATATACCATGTTGTGCTGGGCTATATACCATGTGTGACTGGGCTATATACCATGTGGTGATGGGCAATATACCATGTGATGCTGTGCTATATACCATGAGGGCTGGGCTATAATCCATGTGGGTCTGGGCTATATACTATGTGGTGCTGGGCTATATACTATGCAGATGTGTTTATATACCATGAAGAGTTACATTTAAATTATATTCTATGGGGGGGTCTGTGTTATATAATATGGGGGGGGCTACATTATATTCTATGGGGAGGTGGGCTGTATTATATTCTATTTGGGGTTACATTATATTCTATGGGGGGCTGTATTATATTTATTAAATTCTATGGGGGGTGATTGCATCATACTCTTGTGAAGGGTTAATACTAAAATCAGAGCTTAAGTTTCACTTAAGTTTCACTTCTCCATTTCTCTGTAAGGTTTCGTTTCTTAGTTTTGTTGTTGTAAGATAAATTTTTGTAATTGGCATGGGCTGTCATGAAACCAGATTGTTCTCATCAGGTGCAAAGATAAGGGAGGAGGGAATGTTAAACTCTGAAGAATATGCCATTATACTACTTTCTACGCTATTTAGGTACGGACATATATGTAGTTTCTGGTTTTCTTGCAATATTATTGGCTTATAAAGTGAAATGATGCTATTGGTACTTGAGAACCTTGCATAATTAAGCAAAAGATTATAAAAGATGTGACTAAAATAAAGGGGCTTAGTGATCTGCCTCGATCCTCCCGTACAGAGAACCCAGTCTCCGTGTGGTCATTTGAGTTGCTAGCAACACTGGAATAATTTGGAAATCACTGGCTCAACCGTGAAGGGTTAATTTAGCCCTCCCAAAATAGCTACCTCGACAGTGGCGCCCAACGTGGGGCCCCGGAATAGGGACGCCTCTGCCCCGGAGGACAACAAGACAAAGGACCCTCGGAGCGGAGACAGGTGCTGGAAAATTGGGACTGATCACCCCCCACAGCCACGGTAAGTTGGCAGTTATACTGTTCATACTGACCGTTGGTGTGGTTTTCCTGTGCTTGTTGCTGCAAAGAGGATCTGAGGTTTGTCCCCTGGTGGGGTGATTCATGGGTGGAATCATATAGAGGTGTAGTCCCGTTGGGGGCCCAGTGCTCGAACCGTACCTCATAAGGGACGGACACCCCGGATTGACCAGTGATTGTGGCTCTCTTTATAGTCAAAATATCCTGAATTCCTGGTCATTGTTAGTTATCAGGCGTGGTCATGTGATCGAAGATGGGTAGGATACGTAACTCAGGTTTATATAGATAGATATATATAACCAGAGGTGTCCGGAGGGATAGTCTGAGACGCCCTCCTCCTTTCACTGAGTACCGCGAATTTTGGGCTTCCCAGAGGGGGTTGACCCTGTGGAACAAACGGAATTATGTTTCTGTGGAAGAAAAAGGAAAGTTTGGAATTGTGTGAAGGATCAGATACTGTTAGTCTTATGATTCAAAGACGAGGAAAGAAATGTGTCAGGAATGCAGGAAAAATATTTTCGATTCTTGGATTTCCTAAGGGCAGGAGGTTGCAGCCTATGCTATGGGATGAAGGAGTTAAAAGGTTGACTGATGATGGATTACTTAAAGGCGCTGAGGAATTCCGTGGCTTGGCACATGAATTGTATAATGAAGGTTATGTGGAAGTTGAACAGCAAGTGAATTCTGATTGTTTTTATTGCTATGTGGAAAAAAGGAAAATTGTCTAACACTGTGAAAAAGACAGAAAGTGTTGTGGTACAAGAAGGAATTGACAATGTGATTAAACAAAACAATGAGATAGAGGTTAATGTGTCGGGCAGGAAATTAGTTAAGAATGATTTGAAACAAGAAGTTTCCCTGCTAGATGATAAGGTCCCTCCCAAGGAAATCAAGCCTCTTCTCCCGACTTTAAGCTCTGTGCCCCTTAACCCCAGGGCACCAATATATCCTGGACTACCGAAACTCAGTATGCCCCCACCCTATGATCCTGCCGGGTGGATCTGTGCTGTATGCGGAGTTACTAATCCTCATTGGAGAGAGGTCTGTTATAATTGTGGCACAAGAAGACCGGGTGTTACAGCCCCCACCTTTCCTCTGTTGAATGCTGATGGTACCTATTATCATCCACCGGCAGCCCCAGTCTCCGTTATGACTAATATTGCTAGTGGTTATGAATAGAGTTGAGCGACTTTTGGTTTTTTAGGGTCGCGTTTCGTTTCGTGAAACCCGACTTTTCCAAAAGTCGGGTCGAGCAAGATTGTCCGATTATAGGGAAAAGTCGGGGTCGTCCCGAAACACGAAACCCAATGTAAGTCAATGGGGAATAAAAGTCGGCAGTGAGAGGAGGACAGGAAACACACCTACAGTGCCCATTTGAATGCCAAAAGCATCAATTCTTCTTACTTAAGCTTGTCAACCTTAATTAACTTCATAATACAAGTTACGCACTGAAAAATGGGGGTTATTTGGCTAAAGTTGTGGGGCGGGGCTGGCTGCAGGTTTTCATGTGCCCTGGGCGAAAGAGCGCCCCTTTAACACATACCACAACTCATCATGCTCCGATACGGCAGAGAAATAGCGGTATAGTACAATGAAAAATACCTCACTTTTTACATCTCATGACGAGGCCCATCTATTTCTCCATACAGAATCATTGGTCCCATATAATGTTTGAAACAGTATATGATGAGCTCCACATAATGCTACAGTATATGTTGGTCCCCATGGATGAAGCTCCACTGTCTTATGGGCCCAAATAATGCTCCAAACATAATGGGCCCCATTTCTAATGCTCTAGTGTATAATGGGCCCTGTAAATGCTGCTCCAGTGTCTGTTGTCCACCTTTGGAATGTTCCAGTGTATGGTGGGCCCCATCTATCATTCTCCAGAGTATAGTGCTCCCCAAAAATTGCTGTCCCAACATTGAAAACAATCAAATAAGTCTCCTCGCTAGGGAATCCCTGTACTTGTCTGGACTCCTTGTCGTCCCCATCTTCCATCTCACTGCACAGTATTTCAACTTTGCAAGTGCTGTGATCCTGAGCAAGCAGGGGGGGCCCACTCGTTGGCGATGGCACTGGCACAGGGCCCCTGATAGTACGGTGGTGTGTCTGATGGCGGGTGGGACGAACCTGCACTTTCATCTGCAGCTTCCTCTTTGTCACCGTGTAAGATGGAACTGTATATGGGAAGGGTAACCTGAGTTTCATCAGGGTCAGATTCAGGTCGTGTAGCGTGCGAGGGGAATGTAGTGGTCTGGGTCAATGTACCAGCAGATTCATCGAGCAGTGGCTGGGCATCAGTGCACTTGTGTCGCCCCCAGGAGTACGGTCGCCACAGTGGCATTACCTTCTTCCTAGGGAGTGTGATGTCATGCTTGGGAGCAACGAAGGATCTCTCTAGCAGGTTAACTGATTGGGCGGCGTTATTCCCACGAGTCATGACCCTCCAAACAGCGTTCATGAAGGCAAAGTGTTTGTTTTACGTGGGCAGTATGGTTGCAAAGCTGAACCTTAAAGGAATGTCCAGAAGGGCACCACCAGGAGTGGAGCCTATGGTTAAATTCGACTCCACCTGGGAAACCTCAACCATGCCAGCTACAGAACAGATGCACACATTGCAAGCTTAATTCCGTTAACGAACGAGACTCCGTCATGCCCCGCGGTCCGAGTCCGGCTTACTAGAGGGACACGTGAGGCTCTGGCACATGAGATTGGCCAATAACTGGTGTGTCATGCCCTTACATGTCCGTGGCTGCATGTGCGCTACACTGAAAAGGCCAGCGTTTGTCACTTACAGGTGCAGATAACCCGCTGAACAACGTTAGTGATGGGGATCACTGATTACAATTATTACCCGCGAACAATGATTTCCCAGTAAGTGCAGGTCAACCGCAATTCCGGAATTAGGCCTAACCGTCATTCCTGAAAAAATGAAAAACTTACGTGTGCAAACTACAGGTGCTGTAGCTTGCTTAACAGCTCGCCAGCCGTTCTCACGCCCAGTATGGATTACACGTGATTGCACAAAGGTGAGAGAGGGTACCGTATCCCCAGATAACATGTATGGATAGCGTACACATTCAAAATATATGTCACAGGAGGCAGGCTCAGACGGTGTTAGGCCCAGTATGGATTGCACGTGATTGCACAAAGGTTAGAAAGAGTACCGTTTCCCCGGATAACATGTATGGATAGCGTACACATTCAAAATATATGTCTCAGGAGGCAGGCTCAGACGGTGTTAGGCCTAGTATGGATTGCACGTGATTGCACAAAGGTTAGAAAGGGTACCGTATCCCCGGATAACATGTATGGATAGCGTACAAATTCAAAATATATGTCTATACATCAGGAGGCAGGCTCAGACGGTGTCAGGCACAGTATGGATTGCACGTGATTGCACAAAGGTTAGAAAGGGTACCGTAGCCCAAGATAACATGTATGGATAGCGTACACATTCAAAATATATGTCTCATGAGGCAGGCTCAGACGGTGTTAGGCCCAGTATGGATTGCACGTGATTGCACAAAGGTTAGAAAGGGTACCGTTTCCCCAGATAACATGTATGGATAGCGTACACATTCAAAATATATGTCTCAGGAGGCAGGCTCAGACGTTGTTAGGCCCAGTATGGATTGCACGTGATTGCACAAAGGTTAGAAAGGGTACCGTATCCCCAGATAACATGTATGAATAGCGTACACATTCAAAATATATGTCTCAGGAGGCAGGCTCAGACGGTGTTAGGCCCAGTATGGATTGCACGTGATTGCACAAAGGTTAGAAAGGGTACCGTTTCCCCAGATAACATGTATGGATAGCGTACACATTCAAAATATATGTCTCAGGAGGCAGGCTCAGACGGTGTCAGACCCAGTATGGATTGCACGTGATTGCACAAAGGTTAGAAAGGGTACCGTATCCCCAGATAACATGTATGGATAGCGTACACATTCAAAATATATGTCTCAGGAGGCTGGCTCAGACGGTGTTAGGCCCAGTATGGATTGCACGTGATTGCACAAAGGTTAGAAAGGGTACCGTATCCCCGGATAACATGTATGGATAGCGTACACATTCAAAATATATGTCTATACATCAGGAGGCAGGCTCAGACGGTGTCAGGCACAGTATGGATTGCACGTGATTGCACAAAGGTTAGAAAGGGTACCGTATCCCTGGATAACATGTATGGATAGCGTACACATTCAAAATATATGTCTATACATCAGGAGGCAGGCTCAGACGGTGTCAGGTACAGTATGGATTGCACGTGATTGCACAAAGGTTAGAAAGGGTACCGTTTCCCCAGATAACATGTATGGATAGCGTACACATTCAAAATATATGTCTCAGGAGGCAGGCTCAGATGGTGTTAGGCCCAGTATGGATTGCACGTGATTGCACAAAGGTTAGAAAGGGTACCGTATCCCCAGATAACATGTATGGATAGCGTACACATTCAAAATATATGTCTCAGGAGGCAGGCTCAGACGGTGTTAGGCCCAGTATGGATTGCACGTGATTGCACAAAGGTTAGAAAGGGTATCGTATCCCCGGATAACATGTATGGATAGCGTACACATTCAAAATATATGTCTATACATCAGGAGGCAGGCTCAGACGGTGTCAGGCACAGTATGGATTGCACGTGATTGCACAAAGGTTAGAAAGGGTACCGTATCCCTGGATAACATGTATGGATAGCGTACACATTCAAAATATATGTCTATACATCAGGAGGCAGGCTCAGACGGTGTCAGGCACAGTATGGATTGCACGTGATTGCACAAAGGTTAGAAAGGGTACCGTTTCCCCAGATAACATGTATGGATAGCGTACACATTCAAAATATATGTCTCAGGAGGCAGGCTCAGACGGTGTCAGGCCCAGTATGGATTGCACGCGATTGCACAAAGGTTAGAAAGGGTACCGTATCCCCAGATAACATGTATGGATAGCGTACACATTCAAAATATATGTCTCAGGAGGCAGGCTCAGACGGTGTTAGGCCCAGTATGGATTGCACGTGATTGCACAAAGGTTAGAAAGGGTACCGTATCCCTGGATAACATGTATGGATAGCGTACACATTCAAAATATATGTCTATACATCAGGAGGCAGGCTCAGACGGTGTCAGGCACAGTATGGATTGCACGTGATTGCACAAAGGTTAGAAAGGGTACCGTTTCCCCAGATAACATGTATGGATAGCGTACACATTCAAAATATATGTCTATACATCAGGAGGCAGGCTCAGACGGTGTCAGGCCCAGTATGGATTGCACGTGATTGCACAAAGGTTAGAAAGGGTACCGTTTCCACAGATAACATGTATGGATAGCGTACACATTCAAAATATATGTCTCAGGAGGCAGGCTCAGACGGTGTCAGGCCCAGTATGGATTGCACGTGATTGCACAAATGTTAGAAAGGGTACCGTATCCCCAGATAACATGTATGGATAGCGTACACATTCAAAATATATGTCTCATGAGGCAGGCTCAGACAGTGTTAGGCCCAGTATGGATTGCACGTGATTGCACAAAGGTTAGAAAGGGTACCGTATCCCCAGATAACATGTATGGATAGCATACACATTCAAAATATATGTCTCAGGAGGTAGGCTGAGACGGTGTTAGGCCCAGTATGGATTGCACGTGATTGCACAAAGGTTAGAAAGGGTACCGTATCCCCAGATAACATGTATGGATAGCATACACATTCAAAATATATGTCTCAGGAGGCAGGCTCAGACGGTGTTAGGCCCAGTATGGATTGCACGTGATTGCACAAAGGTTAGAAAGGGTACCGTATCCCCAAATAACATGTATGGATAGCGTACACATTCAAAATATATGTCTCAGGAGGCAGGCTCAGACGGTGTTAGGCCCAGTATGGATTGCACGTGATTGCACAAAGGTTAGAAAGGGTACCGTATCACCAGATAACATGTATGGATAGCGTACACATTCAAAATATATGTCTCAGGAGGCAGGCTCAGACGGTGTCAGGCACAGTATGGATTTGACGGCCCAGATTACACAGCGGAGGAGCAGGGAGAGGTAAAGATTGCAAATGCTGGGGCCCTGCCCAAGCAAGGGGGGCCCACTCGTGGGCGTCGGTACTGGCACTGGGTCCCTCATAGTACAGCGGTGTGTCTGACGGCGGGTGTGCACCACCACCGTCAGAGACACTTGATTGCACTATGAGGGACCCTGTGCCAGTGCCCGCGCCCAAGAGTCGGCCTACCCACCTGTCCAGGGCAACGGCACTCGCACGGTTTCATGCGCTAGGTGGTGACCCCGGCCATGGGGGGGGAGGCAGCACAGTTAGGGAGTTTTAGAAAGTGGCATATGTTGATGTTGGACATTCAGCTGATGCAAAAGGTGAAATAGGTCAAGTCCCAGGAAGAGGTGGACCAAAGCAAGCCATTTTTCTGTCACCCTATGTGTCATCAGGGGAAGGTGGGACAAAATCCTTGGAAACCCATGCGTGGTTCATTTTAATGAAGGTTAGATCATCCACATTTTGGGTTGACAGACGGGTCCTCTTATCTGTCAGGATTGATCCAGCTGCACTGAAGACTCTTTCCGATAGCACACTTGCAGCTGGGCAAGCGAGCTCCTGCAAGGCATATTAGGCCAATTCAGGCCAGGTGTCCAGTTTAGCGGCCCAATAGTCAAAGGGGAATGACCTGTGTGGGAGAACATCGATATGGGAGGAAAAGTAGTTTGTAACCATAGTTGACAACTGCTGTCTCCTGTCACTTTCCATCGATGCAGTATTACCAGTTGTGTGAGCGGTATTTGAAAAATCAGTCCACAACATTGTCATGAAACCCCTGTCTCCAACGCCACTTCTGCTGTGTGCACCACGAACACCTCTGCCAAGCTGCCCCCGGCCCGTACGGCTCGTGTGAGAACCATCACCGCTGCTGTGTGCTGGGAATGCCTCAAGCAACCGATTTACCAGAGTTGCTTGTTTATTAGCCAATATTAGGTCAAGGTTCTGCTGTGGCATGATGTTTTGTAATTTGCCTTTATAGCGTGGATCCAGGATGCTGGCCAACCAGTAGTCGTCATCGTTCATCATTTTGGCAATGCGGGGGTCCCTTTTTAGGATCCGCAAGGCATAATCTGACATGTGGGCCAATGTTCCCGGTGTCAATGATGCACTGCGAGTTCTGGTTGGAGGAGCACTTTCTGGCAAATCCACATCCCTCCAGTCACGCACAAACCCTGTACCAGACCTTGCCACGCCAACATTTTCACTTGCCCCACGAGATGCATCCTCCTCCCCTAAGTAATCATCCCCATCATCCTCCTCCTCCTCCCCTTCTTCCTCCACCTCATCCAGGAGAGGTCCCTGAGCAGACAATGGCTGAATGTCATCAAGGATTCCCTCCTCCTCTTCCTCCTCATCAACATTGGCTGCAGACGCCTGCTCCTTAAGGTGCGTCAAAGTTTGCATGAGCAGACGCATAAGTGGGATGCTCATGCTTAGGATGGCGTCGTCTGCGCTTACCAGCCGTGTGCATTCCTCAAAACACTGAAGGACTTTACAGAGGTCTTTCAGCTTCAACCACTGCACACCTGTCAACTCCATGTCTGCTCTCAAAGTGCCTGGCCGTGTATCCTCCCACAAATGCATTATGGCCTGCCTCTGCTCGCACAGCCGCTCCACCATGTGCAGGGTGGAGTTCCACCTTGTTGCAATGTCGATAATGAGGCGGTGGTTGGGAAGGTGGAGCAATCGCTGCAGCTTCTGCATACGAACGGAGTGTACAGGCGACCGGCGGATGTGCGCGCACAGTCTTCGCACCTTCTGGAGCAGGGCTGTTAACTCCGGATAATTTTTGAGGAAGCACTGCACCACCAGGTTCAAGGTGTGAGCCAAGCAAGGTATGTGGCTGAGTTTTGAAAGGGCTATGGCTGCCACAAAATTACGGCGGTTATCACTAACTACCTTGCCTGCCTCAAGATGTACACTGCCCAGCCATGACTCAGTTTGTCGCTTCAAGTACTCGGCCAGCACCTTGGCGGTGTGTCTGTTGCCCAAACACATCATCTGCAACACAGCATGCTGACGCTTTCCACTAGCT
This sequence comes from Dendrobates tinctorius, assembly GCF_039654945.1. Classification (NCBI taxonomy): domain Eukaryota; kingdom Metazoa; phylum Chordata; class Amphibia; order Anura; family Dendrobatidae; genus Dendrobates; species Dendrobates tinctorius. The sequence goes on along the minus strand of NW_027361858.1, from coordinate 11,712,031 downwards.
GCTCGATAGGGGGACACATCGTGTGCAACAGTGGCAGCTACAGATGGAGTGCTTGTACGACTGCGCTCTGTGGACGAGCTTTCGCTTCTGGAGGAGGAGGAGGAGGAGGAGGGTCGAACGCCTACGGCCAACTGTTTCCTATACCGTGGGCTAGGCAGCACTGTCCCACCACCGCTGTCCCCTGTGGACCCTGCATCCACCACATTAACCCAGTGCGCAGTGATGGACACATAATGGCCCTGGCCATGCCGACTGGACCATGCATCAGTTGTGAGGTGCACCTTTCCGCTCACTGACTGCTTGAGTGCATGGACAATGCGGTCTTTCACATGATGGTGGAGGGCTGGGATGGCTTTGCGAGAGAAGAAGTGGCGACTGAGTAGGTCATAGCGTGGTACTGCATAGGCCATGAGTTCGCGGAAAGCTGTGCTTTCCACCAACCGAAAGGGCATCATCTGAAACGAGATTAGTTTGGCAATGTGGGCGTTCAAACCCAGTGTACGCGGATGAGAGACTGAGTACTTTCTTGACCTACTCATAGTGTCTGGGAGGGTGAGCTGGACTTGAGAGCTGCATATGGTGGAAGTAGCGGTGGACAGGGCGGACTGAGAGAGGGTTGATGATGGTGATGGAGTTGGTGTTCTTTCTGATGGCCTAGAATCAGTCTTTCGTTGATATAACAGTGGGATTCCCTGACTGCTGTGGCCTTGCAATGACACCTCAACATTTGCTGCTGTGCTAACCGGTGGGCTTACAGTGGGGGAAACAATGTAGCATTGCTGACTACCTTCGTTGTGATCAGTTGCACATGTGGCACTTGAGGTTTGGTGTTGTGTCCACGCTTGCAAGTGCATGCTGGTTAAAAGTCTAAGCATGCAACTGGTATTCAGATTTTTCCCTCGGCTAAAGGTCTTTGCGCACTTCTTACAGATAACCTTGGCCTGATCATGAGGATTTTGTTCAAAAAAGTGCCACACTGCACTCTTCCTACTTTGGCAGACATTTTGCGGCCTAGCACGCTGTGATCTTTTGACCCTCTGGACAGGCTGTCCAGCAACTCTTTTGATGTTTGGAACCTGTCTTTGGAGTGCTCCGGGCCTGCCAGATAACAGCTGTTGCGATGTCGATGTCTGCTGTGGATGCTCCTCATCTGAGCTATTGGAAGCAGCACCCTCTTCCCCCAATGGATGCCAATCTGGGTCAACAACTGGGTCATCCATCACCTCCTCTTCTATGTCATGTGCACCTTCCTCTGTGTCACAGTGTATGGTGGTATAGTGTGCGGGAAGGGGCACCTGAGTCTCATCAGGGTCAGAATCTGGCTCTGTAAACTGCGAGGACAATGTAGTGCTCTGAGTGAATGTACCAGCAGAATCATCCATCAGCGGCTGTGCATCAGTGCACTCCATGTCAGATTCATCTTGGCCTGGGTAATTCACCATTTGACTTGATAATCCAGGCATGGTATGTGAAAACAGCTCCATGGAGTAATCAGTAGTATGGCCTGCGTCATCCTTCAATCTTGGTTGGGGTGAAGGACACAAGGAAAGGTGTGGTTCATGAACATGAGCCTCCAATGACGACTCAGTGCTTTTACTTTTTACAACTGAAGAAGAGGAGGCGATAGAGCTGGAGGCTGAGTCAGCAATGTAAGACAAAACTTTTTCCTGATGCTCTGGCTTTAAGAGCGGTTTGCCAACTCCTAGAAAACTAAGCGTTCGAGGCCTTATGTAGCCAGACGATGACGCAGGGTCAGCACCTCCTGCATTCGGTCCTATTTTGCTCTTGCCACTACCATCAGATCCACCACCAACACCATCATTACCAGCTGCCAACCCCCGCCCAATTCCACGGCCTCTTCCACCAGCCTTCCTCATTTTTGGTAGAAATGTAGACAAAATCCAACAAACTATATAGTAATGTAAAACAAGGTACAAGGTGTCTATAGGACAGGGGAGATTTTGAATTTCTGCAGACACTTGTGGACAGTGGATACTTTTGGATTGTGTGAGGCCCACTGATATCTGAGCGCTATGTGACAGGCTCGATGGCACAGCTGTGACCAAAGTGACTAGAGGATAAGGGAGATTTTGAATCTCTGCACACACTGCAAGAGACATAGAGGTATGCCATGCAAGAGACATAGACGTATGCCATGCAACAGACATAGACGTATGCCATGCAACAGACATAGACGTATGCCATGCAACAGACATAGACGTATGCCATGCAACAGACATAGACGTATGCCATGCAACAGACATAGACGTATGCCATGCAACAGACATAAACGTATGCCATGCAACAGACATAGACGTATGCCATGCAACAGACATAGACGTATGCCATGCAACAGACATAGACGTATGCCATGCAACAGACATAGACGTACGCCATGCAACATACATAGACATATGCCATGCAAAAGACATAGACATATGCCATGCAACAGACATAGACGTATGCCATGCAACAGACATAGACGTATGCTATGCAATAGACATACATATATACTATACATTTACTACACTATACTATAAATATACTATACAATACATATACTTTACATATACTATAAAATACATATACTTTATATTACATATGCAATAAATTTATACATTTACTAAACAATACATATACTATACAATACATATACTATGCAACACATTGACTGTACTATACACACTCATACACATACCCACATACATAATAGAGTTGCAGACACCGATCAGGCTTTGATTAGAGTGTGATCAGAGTGGCATCAGTTTTTCTTGGAGGTGGAGAAGGGGGGAAAAAGTTTCTCCATTTTGTCAGTCTGTGAAAATCGAAGAGCATATATATGAGTGCATATATATCTATAAATATATTTATATTTAATTCTAAATATTTATTTCATTTCTATATATAGTATGTATACATAGCGCTGTGGAATTAATGGCGCTATGTGAATGAGTAAAATAAATAAATATATATGAGTTTGCTGTTCATGGTTTTGACGAATAGCACTCGTACCTATGATATTCTATGGGCCTGTGCAAATGTCAGATTTTTTGCTCGGACCCAGTGCTCCATGGAAAAAATCGGAGACAAATCCGATTTTGATCCTAGTGTCAGATCAAAATCGGCAATGCAAGTCTTTGGGCCCATGAAAAAATTGGACTCCACTTGGATGACATCTAAGTGTGTCTGATTTTCACAGACTGACATAATTCAGAAGGTGGAGAAACCTTTTGTCCCCCCTCTCAACGCCCGAGAAAAACTGATGCAATTCTGATCTGTGCCTGATCGGAGTCTGCAACTCTTACGGCAGTTGCCGTTAAATCAATTCTGCTCATGATATCCTGTGGTTCCAGTTCTGGTCCTCCTGCTTCCATCGTGCTACTACGTTCTCCGTTGATTCTGCTCAGCCTTCCTGCTGCACCACCGTCATGTGTCCGTTCTTCATTGCAGCAGATCATTTGAACTAGATGAGACATAACACCTATCAGTACAAAAAAGAGGATTAAATGGTAAGTTCTATTTAAGGAATCATTCTAATGCACAAAAGAGCGAGATGTTTGCTGAGATTTTTTAGGGGTAAATAGTGCAGTTCTAAACTTCACCACAAACACCTCACAGCTACACAATGTGTGAATGGGGCCTTAGTGTTAATTGAGCAGCTACCTACTTGGACTTGTCTTCCTCAAAATGCTTCCGCTGGGGATACAAGGTGGTTCAGGATAATAACTTTATACATTCTGTACCAATTGTGATATGTATGATGTGATGTGTCCTGTGATATCTATGATGTCATGTGCCCAGTGATGTCATGTGTCCTGTCGTAATAACTGCCACTGGTGTGTTATGTATCAAGTTTCTAACATCAAGAGCAGAATTAATAAAGCAAAATCAGAGGCCGCAAATAACCACCAGCCTCATTTTTTACTGAGTCATGACGCATATTAAAACCTAAGCATTTGCCCTCAATTTTTCTAATCTGTATCACCTGCTTTTCTACGCACTAAAGGAAAACACAGGACCCCATACTGCAATTCCTGACCACGGTAAACCGTCAGTTCCTGGTCACCCCTGATCCAACAGGACCAAGAGAGCTGACAATGGAGAACTGTAGCAGTCTTCATTTAAATTTATGTTCTGATACCATTTTCACAGCATTAATGGCAAAGCTACCCAAAAATGGAACCAAGTGGAGTTGTCTCACTGCCCCACCCCTTCCTATATGCTTTTATTAGAGCACAAGGGTGTCATAGAGGGCAAAACCAGCCGATTGCTGAGGGTCTTCAAGACCAGTGACAATGATCAGTTGATCGCAAGCACCTCCTCATTTAGGGAAGGGGTGGCTCAGAGTGGTAACTCCTGTTTGGATGGGCTCACACTCGCTTAGAAAGAACCCAAATGTGCAGATTTTCCTTAGAAGCTGATCAATAGCATTTTTTTAAATCTTAGAATCATTATAAATTTCACAGGCTATAGCACTTTTTGATAAGATTTTCAGATGAATGATGCAGCTCTGAATCCCACTTTTAATCCCCCATCTAAACAATTTGTGAGTGGCGTCATAAGTGAAGAGTTCCCTACCTGGACTTGTTTCCTTCAAGCTGTCAGGCTCTAATGAAACAAGATGGCTCATGTGTTGCACTTTCCTCATTCTATGCCAATTGTGATGTCATATGATGTCTGTGATGTGTATGTGCTTTGTGATGTCATCAAAGCTGACTGTTTAACCCCTGCCCACCCTATGACATACTTTGATATTGTGAACAGGTTATTTCAATGCTGTATGTATGAAACCAGAAGTTTACTTACACTATATAAAAACACATATGCATGTTTTTCTCAATATCTGACAAGAAATCAGAATAAATCTTTTCCGTTTTAGGTCAATTAGGATTACCATAATTATTAATATTTGCCAAATGCCAGAATAATGAGAGAGAGAATGTTTTAAGGCATTTTATTTATCTAATTTCAACTGTAGTATAATGCACCCCCCATAGGCAGACTCTGTATGGAATAATGCCCCCCCATAGGCAGACTCTATACTATGTAATGAACCCCTGTAGGCAGACTCTAAATAGTATAATGCACCCCACATAGCCAGATACCATATTGTAAAACACACCACCCATAAGCAGACTCTATATTGTATAATGCACCCCCCATAGGAATATATACTATGATGCACTCCCCATAGGCCTCTATGGCATACTCTTTATGGTATACTGCACTCCCCATATACAGACTCTATATTGTATAATGCACACCCCAAAGGCAGATTCTATACTGTATAATGCACCTACGTACGCAGACTCTATATTGTATAATGCACTCCCCATAGGCAGACTCTATATGGTTAATAAGCACCAGGAGATCATTGAGTTTGTACCACAATATGGGTGCCAATCCTTAGCATATTATTAAGAAGTGTACTACCTTATATTATACCCTGACCTTAGTGTGTATAACCATACAATTGGTGGTATTGTATTTATTTCTATGTAGCTACAAAGTGGGCCCCATGTATGATTTTCTTTGGTAGGCCCAGGGTGCTCCAGTCCGATGCTTGCTGGAAGTGTAGGTAGATAGTGAGAGAACATTTCACATGGAGGGCAGGTAAAGAGTGAGAGACAGACCCCGCACTTCACAGAGGGCAGGTAGAGAGTGAAAGAACCCTGCAGTACACATGGAGGTCATGTAGGGAGTGACAGAACCCCACAGTACACATGGATGGTCAGGTAGGGACTGACAGACCCCACACTACACATGGAGGGGAGGTAGATAGTGACAGACCCCTGTACTACACAAGGAAGGCAGAAAGGTAGTGACAGACCCAACAATACACATAGACGGCAGGTAGGGAGTGACAGACCTCAACCTACACTTGGAGGTCAGGTAGGGAGTGACAGACCACATACTACACATGGAGGGCAAGTAGGGAGTGACCGACCACCGCACTACACATGGATGACAAGTAGGAAATAACAGACCGCTGCACTACACATAGCGGGCAGGTAGAGAGTGACAGACCACTGCACTACACAAGAGAGCAGGTAGAGAGTGACAGACCCCACACTACACATAGCGGGCAGGTAGAGAGTGACAGACCGCTACACTACACAAGGAGGGCAGGTAGAGAGTGACAGAACCCCACAGCACACAAGGAGGGCAGGTAGAGAGTGACAGAACCCCACAGCACACACAGAGAGCAGGTAGAGAGTGACAGACCCCACACTACACATAGCGGGCAGGTAGAGAGTGACAGACCGCTGCACTACACAAGGAGGGCAGGTAGAGAGTGACAGAACCCCACAGCACACACAGAGAGCAGGTAGAGAGTGACAGACCCCACACTACACATAGCGGGCAGGTAGAGAGTGACTGACCGCTGCACTACACAAGGAGGGCAGGTAGAGAGTGACAGAACCCCACAGTACACATAGAGGGCAGGTAGAGAGTGACAGACCACATACTACACATGGAGGGAAGGTAGATAGTGACAGACACTGCACTACACATGGAAGGCAAAAAGGTAGTGACAGACCCAACAATACACATAGACAGCAGGTAGGGAGTGACAGACCCCAACCTACACTTGGAGGGCTGTAGTGCGAATATAAAAATGGCTATTTTGAGTCCATATTGAAATATATAGAATGAATTCTGTATATGACAGAGCTGCATTTACATAGTAACATAGTTTTGAAGGCTGAAGGAAGACCTTATGTCCATCTAGTTCAGCCTATTTTTAGTGCAGCTGTTCTGTACTGTTTATCCTGGGGAAGGCAAAAAAACCACAGAGTAGAAGCCAATTTTCTCCATAGGGAAAAAAATTCCTTCCCCTAAGCTGCGTCAACCATCTACCTATAATATTCTGTTATTTGTAACCTTCTATACTGTTACTCACAAGAAAAGCATCCATTCCTTTCTTAAATTCATTCAGTGAGTTGGCCATCACCACTTCCCCAGGAAGAGAATTCCAGAGCCTCACTGCTCTTACCGTGAAGAACCCGCTTCTATGCTGGTGCAGAAATTGTCTTTCCTCCAAACGAAGAGAATGCCCCCTTGTTCTTGTCACAGTCATTGGTACAAACAGTTCATTGGAGAGATCTCTGTATTGCCCTCTGATATACTTGTACATATATATTAGGTCTCCCCTAAGTCTTCTCTTTTCTAGAGTAAATAGACCTATTTTGATAACCTTTCTGGGTATTGTAGTGAACCAACTCCATTTATCATTTTAGTAGCCCGCCTTTATACCCTTTCAAGTTCAGTAATGTCTTTTTTGAGCACCGGCGTCCAAAATTGCACACAATATTCCAAGTGTGGTCTGACGAGTGATTTGTACAGAGGGAGAATAATGTTTTCATCTCGTGTCCCCAGACCTCTTCTAATACATCCCATGACCCTATTTGCTTTAGTGGCAGCTGCCTGACACTGGGCACTCCAATTTAGCTTCTTATTGACTAAGATGCCTAAGTCTTTTTCCATGTCTGATTTCACCAGCAGTTTCCCGTTTAGTAAGTAATTATAGCATTTGTTTCTCCTTCCCATGTGCATAACCTTACATAATCTGTGTTAAACCTCATTTGCCATTTTTCAGCCCAATTCTCCAATTTACTCAAATCTGTCTGTAGCTGCAAACTGTCCTCCTTTGTGTTAACTACCTTTCATAGTTTTGTATCATCTGCAAATACTGATATTTTACTGTGTAAGCCATCCACTAGATCATTAATATATTAAATAGTAGGGGGCCCAATACAGAACCCTGTGGTACCCCACTAGTAACCCTGGCCCAATCTGAGTATGCCCCATTAATAACCACTCTTTGTTTTCTATCACTAAGCCAGCTACCTACCCATCTACACACATTTCCCCCTAGCCCAAGCTTTCTCATCTTACTTATCAATCTTTTATGTGGGACAGTGTCAAATGCTTTAGAGAAGTCGAGATGAATGACATCCAATGATTCTCCTTGGTCCATTCGAGAGCTTACATCCTCATAGAAGCTGATCAGATTAGTTTGACAGGAGCGATCCTTCATAAATCCATGTTGATATTCAGTTAAACATTTATTAACATTGAGATATTCCATAATGGTATCCCTTAGAAACCCTTCAAAAATTTTACCCACAACAGATGAAAAGCTTACCGGCCTATAGTTTCCAGGTTCCGTTTTACACCCCTTTTTGAATATTGGTACCACATTTGCTTGCCGCCAATCAAAAAGAACAGACCCTGTTTCTATAGAGTCTTTAAATATAAGGAATAGAGGCCTGTTTATCACATTACTTAACTCCCTTAATACCCGAGGGTGAATGCCATCAGGGCCTGGTGATTTGTCAATTTTAATCTTACTAAGGCGGTTCTGCACTTCTTCCTGGGTTAGGCAGGTAATACTTAATTGGGAGTTTACATTATCCCTCTGCATTTCCCCTGGCAAACCCTTTTCCTGTGTGAACACTGTTGAGAAAAAAGTATTTACATCATTTGCTTTTCCCACATCGCTCTCTATGATTTCACTCTCATTGTTCTTTAAAGGGCCGACACCATCAATTTTCATTTTTTTACTGTTTATATAATTAAAGATTAGTTTGGGGTTTGTTTTCCTTTCCTTAGCAATGAGTCTCTCAGTTTCCACTTTTGCTAAATGTATTTGTTTTTTTACACATTTTATTTTTTTCTCTATAAATTTTAATGCTTCTTCATTGCCTTCTTGTTTTAGCTTCCTAAATGCCTTGTTCTTGTTATTTATTGCCCTTTTTACATCCTTATTTAGCCACATTGGTGTTCTCCTGTTCCTAGCCCTTTTATTTCTGTACGGTATGGCTAGCTCGCAGTGGGTGTGCAAAACTGAATTAAATATTTCCCATTTATTTTCTGTGCTCCTATTTTTGAGGACATTGTCCCAATCAATTCGGCGAAGGTCCTCTCTAAGCTGATCAAACTTTGCTTTCCTGAAATTCAGCGTTTTCGTAACCCCCTTCCAGGGCACCTGACTGAAAGACAAGTGGAATTGTATTATATTGTGGTCACTGTTCCCTAGGTGCCCATCGACTCGTACTTCTGTTATTCTATCTGGCCTGTTGCTTAAAATTAAGTCCAGAAGGGCTGTCCCTCTAGTTGGGCCCTGCACAAGTTGTGACAGATAATTATCCTTGGTTACTAACCAGAAATTGGTTTCCTTTCTAAGATACGCAGGTTTCAGTTTCCCAGTCTGTCGGGGTAGTTGAAGTCCCCCATAATAATCTCCTCATTGTGATTTGCTGCTTTGTCTATTTGTTTCAATAATACATTTTCAGTGGTTTCTGTTATGGCTTATAACAAACCCCTATGAGGATTTTATTACTTTTCTCTCCTTGTATCTCCACACAATAGAGACTCCACCTCTTCATTTCCCTCTTGTATATCTTCTCTTAGTGTGGGCTTTAAAGTAGACTTTATATATAGACAGACTCCACCCCCTTTCCTTTTTTTACGATCACTAAGCAAATCATATCCTTGCAAGTTAGCCACCCAGTCATAGCTGTCGTCTAACCATGTCTCAGTTATTCCTACTATGTCGTATTTTTCCTCATACATTACCAACTCCAGATCTTCAATCTTATTGGTCAGGCTTCTTGCATTGGTCAGCATGCAGGAAAGAAGTTTTGCTTCCTTTTTCTTAGCTTCCTTCTGAGTACCCTGTCTTGGGTCCTCTTTACCACGTCTAGTATCCTTGATTAGTTTGTCCTTCTGCTGCATGTTCTTGTCTGCTGTTTTTCCTCCCATCCCCTCTTCTTCTAGTTTAAAGCCCTCCTGATGAGTGTGGCAAGTCTTCTGGCGAATGTGTGTTTCCCAGGTTTTGTGAGGTGTATCCCATCTCTTGCGAGAAGTCCATCGTAGAGGTAATTCACGCCATCGTCCAAGAATCCAAATCCTTGCTGCCTGCACCACCGTCGTAGCCAGTTGTTCACCTCTAGTATCCTATTCCATCTTCTGATGCCATGGCCATCGACTGGGAGGATTGATGAGAAAACAACCTGTACGTTCCGTTCCTTTATTTTCTTCCCCAGAATTTCAAAGTCTTCTCAGATAGTTGGTAGGTCATTTCTTGCCGTGTCGTTTGTGCCTACATGTATCAGTAGGAAAGGGTAGTCGTCCTTGGATTTGAGGATAGTTGGTATCCTGTTGGCCACATCCTTGATTTTTGCTTCTGGGAAGCAGCATACTTCTCGTGCGGTTATGTCCGGCCTGCAGATAGTTGCCTCCGTGCCCCTTAGTAGTGAGTCGCCCACAACTACCACTCTTCTTTTCTTTCCGAACGCACTGCTTGTTGCTCGTGAGTGTTTTTGAGTGTCATTTGTTTCCGCTTTTGTTGACAGAGTAACTTTTGTTGATACCAAACAGTCAAACAGTTACAGACAAGATAATGGTTATATTGACAATCTTGAGAATCTATGTTTGCTGTTTGTCATTGTAAAACATTAAGGGTATGTGCACACGTTGCAGAAAATTTCTGCACAAAAACCTGAATCCCTTCCCAGAAACCGCACCTATTTTTCCGCGGCGGTTTTTGCGCGTTTTTTGCGCGGTTTTGATGCGTTTTTGATGCGTTTTTTACCGCAGCGGTTTCTAAAAGCATGGTAGAAGCCTAAACCGCGGAAAAAAACGCAAAATTAATGTGCATGCTGCGTTTTTTACCGCAATGCGTTTTTTTCGCGGTAAAAAACGCATCAATGTGCACAGAAAGTGCAAAATGCATAGAAATGAATGGGAAGCTTATTTTTAGCGGTTTTATAGTGAAAACCGTGGTAAAAACCGCTAAAAAAACGCTGTGTGTGAACACAGCCTAAGGTTTATTAACCTCCACCTGTGTTGATTTTATCTAAACCCATGTGGCTTTTATATTGTTAGTGTTTATGACACATTGTCTGATGATGCCATGTTGTCTGTTTCATCCAACCTTGAAGGCCGGCCACTGGATGGGCTGGGTGAAGCTAGTTACACATTAGTGTAATTTATTATATAAGGCCAGAGAAACATGACTTAGACAGAAGCAAAAACTGGATACCTGTATGTGTACAGTGTTGATACCTGCATAAGTGGGGACGCCCGTGCAGTGTTGTGAATCTTCCAGGGGTCTCTGTCTTAGAGTTGCTTCTCTGATATTCCAGACGGATGATGTTTAAAAGCCTCTTGGTGATTGATGATGTGAGTATACTGTATATAGTTAATCTTTATATATATACCTAATCATATGTATTCAATCTTTATCTGTACTTAACCTTTGTATCTTAAATTATACAAAAGTGTACGCAATCATACTGTCTAATCATACCATTCCTTTAATTTTGTACCGTGTAATAAAATTGTGCTATATTGCAAGCAGTAGCCTTCTTTAAAGCCGTGTCCGAACCTTAGTGTTAAAAACTTGGCAATACAAGGGCAGGTAGGGAGTGACAGACCACCGCATTACACATGGAAGGCAGGTTGGACGTAACAGGCCGACGCACTACACATAGTGGGCAGATAGAGAGTGACAGACCACTGCACTACACAAGGAAGGCAGGTAAATAGTGACAGACCCCACACTACACATGTGGCGCCCCTGAGGCTCAGTCGCCACAGAGGTACTGCACCTCCTCCTGAGGTGTGGTGCCCCACCATCCAGGTAAGTTGGAGGCTCCTGACCATGCTCCAACACTCACACCCCACACAACACAGTAGTTCAGCAAAGCCACATTGCGACTCCTTGCTTGGAGTGTAGCAGATCACCTTTGGTGGCTCCCTGTTTGGAACACGAAACATGCTGGGAGGCGGGTGGAGTTCAGAATACATAAAAGAGCGGGAATGTTTAGGATTACAGGTCAGTATGGGAGAGGAAGCCACTCAGAGAGGAGTGAGGAAAGAAGATCCCTGAGATAGGGATGGAGGAAGGAGGTGCTGCTGCAGACCTCAGTGACCTGGGTCTGCTGGCACGGGAAAGGAAAGAAGGAGAAAGACATTGAACTGAAACCTGATCTTCCATAAGAGAGAGAGATTAGTACAGAATGAAGGAGTAAAAGGGAACAGAGGACATGGGTTAGAGGAAGAGCCCTGCCTAGAAGTTCTAAGCGCAAGGCCTGGGTCCGGTCCCCGAGGTTGTATGGACACTAATGGTTCTGCAGCAGACACCGGTGGAGTAGTGGGCTGTAAATGCACTACTCCCATCTAAGACTTGGGCACAACAGCAACTTGGATAGTGAGCCGGGACTCAGGAGTGAGGAGTCCCCGAAGCAGACTACAGCTGTCTGCCATACAAGTAGAGTTCTTGGGAACATCTGTCAGGTGGAACTCCAGTGTAACTCAGTACTAGGACATCTTCACACTTAAAGGCGCCATAAGAGGAGAAGTTCAGAAAGGTACATGTTGGCGGAGCGCTGGAAGGTAGCATTCCATCTGACCTGGAGGTTGATTGAGCCTCTGACCCGGAGAACACAGTACGGAGGCAGGCACCTGTGTGTACTACAGACTGTGAGTAAAACTTTGGAACTACAAGCCCTGGTATCCTCCATTGATTCTTGCGTCAGCACACCCAGCACTGCAACATCTGGGTACCAGCTTCGACACTGCTTGTGCCTCTCCTCTAACTCCACATCTACACTGCCCTGGGGCTATAGCTTCACCTGTGGGGAGCTTCACCATCTTTGCTGCAACACACCACCAGCTCCAGAGGATCTGCAAGCAGCGTCGGCTTAACATCTCACTTGCCGAACACCACAGGTGGCGTCACGAACTATTCCATTTACTACATTCTACCATTCAAACTCCCCCTATTAATTGGGCGCCCAGGGCCATGGACCGGGTCCCCGCTGCTGTGACACATCCCGACGACACCAGCCCGCTACCGAGTACCCCACAGCCCTGGGAGGGCGACCCACACATAGCGGGCTGGTAGAGAGTGACAGACCACTGCACTACACAAGGAGGGCAGGTAGAGAGTGACAGAACCCCACAGAAAACATAGAGGGCAGGTAGAGAGTGAGAGACCCCAAACTACACATGGAGAGCAGGTCCAGGGAGTGACAGCCTGCTGCACTACACATGGAGGGTAGGTAGGGCGTGAAAGACCCCGCACTACACAGAGGCAGGTAGAGAGTGAAAGAACCCTGCAATACAAATGGAGGGCAGGTAGGCAGTGACAGACCCCGCCTTACACATAGAGGGCAGGTAGAGAGTGACAGACCCCACACTACACATGGAGAGCAGGTAGGGAGTGACAGCCTGCTGCACTACACATGGAGGGCAGGTAGGGCGTGGCAGACCCCGCACTACACAGAGGCAGGTAGAGAGTGACTGACACCTGCACTCCACAAGGAGGGCAGGTTGACAGTGACAGAACACTGCACTATACATGGATGGCTGGTATGGAGTGACAGACCCTGCACTACACATGGAGGGCAGATAGAGAGTGTCAGACCCCTAACTACACATGGAGGAAAGGTAGATAGATACATATCCCGCACTACACATGGAAGGCCCGTAGAGAGTGACAGACCTCTGCTCTACAGATGCAGGGCATGTAGACAGTGACAGACCCCTGCATTACACATGGAGGGCAGGTAGGGAGTGACAGACTCCACATAGAGGGCAGGTAGAGCATGATATAACCCACACTTGGCTAGGATGAGAGGTAGGCAGGGTAAGCAATGTCTGCCACTGTCACCACTCACCCCTCTCTCTGTCCCACGTAACGATCATCACCCCATTCATGTGCTGTATGTGCCGCATGGGACACGAGCAGAGGAACTGTCATCTCCCCTGCTCTGCCGGGATCTCCAGCAATACACAGGCCACATTTGGACTGCGCTTTGTTGGAGAATATGCACGCGCAGAGGATGTTGGTTGGCGCTGCGCAGTGTCATCGCGAGATCCAGCGTTCATTGATGCACGGAGAAGACGGTAGACTGGGAGCCTGGATTCGGTGAGTGTGAGCTTTTTTGTAATTCTTATATTACTGTTAAGAATGGCATAAAATGGAGGGAGGTGCTGTGCAGAGGGGGGAATGAGCGGAGGGGCTGTGTGGATGGTGGGCGGTAAAATGATATGAAAGCTGTGCTGATGAGGGAATAAAATAAGTTGAGGGTCTGTGTAGATGGGGGAATAAAATGAAATGAGGGTCTGTGCTAATGGGGGGAATAAAATCAGTGTAGGGGCTGTGGTGATAGAGGGAGTAAAATTAGGTGAGGGGCTGTGCTAATGAGGGAGAATAAAATGAGGTGAGGAGCTGTGCTAATGGGGGAAATAAAATGAGGTGAGGAGTTGTGCAGATGGGGGAATAAACTGATGGGCTGTGTAGATGGGGTTTATAAACTGACTGGCTGTCCTCGGGTTACACACGGAACATAAGCATACAGCAAAATGACATAACATTTAACCTGGGTATGGGTGAACAGTCCCAGTAACTGAGTTGAAGCGTGGATTACAGCCCAAAACCACTTCCAATTGTTTGGATCATCCCTGAGTGCAGCTGCAGGGCACACAGACCATAATAGAAAATTCACTGCACTGGCTGTTTTAGATGGCTTCCTGCCAAGGCATGATGAACAGATTTTTCTTCTCAAGTTTAAGAGTGTTTTCAAGAGTTCTTGTAGTAGAAAATATATAACTACTGAAATCTCACATTAGTCCATGTGGGCACAATTTCTTTAACATTTTTAGTAACGTTACCTAAGGCAAAGTTCAACGTAAGTACAACTCAAAACTTAATTATTAATCTTAGACTATTTACAAATAATTTCTATAGGGAGAAGGGTTTGGCGCTATGTGCTATTCTTTAAACCTAACAATGGGTACAACAGGTTCACTGCTGACTATGGGCACGTTTTCTGATTCTTCCACCTGCAAAGTGTTAGTGGTTGGCATTAGCAACTCGTCACTTCCAGAACAATTTGGTGTCTCTGGTAAAGAACTACCACTGTGTTGTTAACTTGTAGCCAAGAACTAGGGAATTCACCTAGAACAGTGCAAATCTTTGTATCAGTCTTTTCTTTTAGCTGAGAGTCTTCCTAAAGGTACTGTCACACTAAGCGATATCGCTAGCAATATCGCTATAACTTGTGACGTTATAGCGATATTGCTAGCGATATCGCTGTGTCTCATACTTACCTATGACCCGCTCCCCCGCTTCTTATTGCTGATCGCGCGAGAATAGGCTGGACCGTTTCTCGTCGTCAGCTTCCTGCGGCGCTTCCTGTGGAGAGACGAGCGTGGAGCCGGGCGGGAGAACATCAGGATCGCCTAGTGTGACAGGTAAGTAGCGACCCCCGTCCCCAGCGATGTCGCTGGTGAGATCTGCCTGTGTGGCAGCTCACTAGCGACCACTTAGCGATGTACCAGCGATCCTGACCGCGTAATATCGCTGGTCAGGATCGCTGGTGCATCGCTAAGTGTGACAGTACCTTTATTCTCAACTCGTTCCCGCAATTGTGCTGGACATACTTTCAGATTGTCTCTGGATACGGTGGTACACGTTTTTCCGCTGTCCTTGGAGATAGTACACACTTTGCTGTTGTCATTGCTAGATGGTTGAATAGTGTAAGGCTGAGCCTCCTATTGGTCATCTAACTTGTGGTTACTTCTCTTTTTCTTCAGCACTTGTTCACCTATTGGAGAGACGAGCGTGGAGCCGGGCGGGAGGACATCAGGATCGCCTAGTGTGAAAGGTAAGTAGCGACCCCCGTCCCCAGCGATGTCGCTGGTGAGATCTGCCTGTGTGGCAGCTTACTAGCGACCACTTAGCGATGTACCAGCGATCCTGACCGCGTAATATCGCTGGTCGGGATCGCTGGTGCATCGCTAAGTGTGACAGTACCTTTATTCTCAACTCATTCACGCAATTGTGCTGGACATACTTTCAGATTGTCTCTGGATACGGTGGTACACGTTTTTCCGCTGTCCTTGGAGATAGTACACACTTTGCTATTGTCATTGCTAGATGGTTGAATAGTGTAAGGCTGAGCCTCCTATTGGTCATCTAACTTGTGGTTACTTCTCTTTTTCTTCAGCACTTGTTCACCTATTGGTAAGGGGGTTGCCAAAGCATGTCTATTTAAGTTCCTTTCCTGATTTTGCCTAGCTTGAGCCAGACTTTCCTCTACACATTGCTGAACTTTTTGATACTGCAGTTGTCTTTCTGTATTCCAATCCGTGTCCAATTGGCTGGATATGGTTTCAGGAGTTAAGACTCCCATTTCCAGGTCGATGGGGAGTTTACCTGGCTGTACATGCATCCAGTAAGCTGGGGCATATCCTGTTGCGCTTGTTAGTATATGATTGTACATTTTGATCAAATCAGGCAATTTCTCAGGCCATTAGATCCTTTCTTCTAGCGGTAAGATCTGTAATAAATTGATTACCAGATGGTTCAGTTTTTCGCAAAGACCATTGCCTTGTGGATGGTATGGTGTAGTTCTGATCTTTTTGCATCCGTAGAGGGAGCAAAATTCTTGAAAGACTTCTGCTTCGAAGACTGGACCTCTGTCTCTCAGCACTTGATCTGGGTAGCCATGGGGTCTGCAGAAATATTCTTGGAATGCCTTTGCAGCTGTTCGGTCTTTCACCGGAACGACCACTAGGAAACGGGAATAGGGATACACGGCATAGGTATACCCTGATCGACTTGGGGTTAGTTGCACGTGGTCTAAGGCCACCAGTTCCAAAGGTTATTTAATGATAATGGGCTGCAAGGGGGCACTTTGATTTGCAGAATTCTTTCTTCTGAGACTACATGGGCCGCCACATTCCCTACACCACTGTTCAATAGACCGTCTCATACCTGTCCAGACGAAGCGGTCGCGGATGACTACTTCCAGCTTTATCCAACCAAAGTGTCCCACTTGATTGTGGTAAGCTTCCAAGACCATGGGCATGTCTTTTCTGGGGACCACGATCTGCCAGACCAGTTCATGCGTACGTGGGTTATTAGCTCTTCGGATCAACTTGTCTTCAAAAAGGAACAGCTTCTTTCTTTCCTCAACTGTTAGACATCTGCAGGCGCATCAGGAGCTGGAGATGAATCTGCTTCACCAAGGAGTTCTTTGACCATACATATAGCCAGGTCACAGCTCTGCATCTCTGCCCAACCTTGGTGAGGTAGTGGACTATGGGAAACTTCATGAACGGCAAGACTTCTCCCTTTCACATTGTTAGTGTCTTGGGAGGCACCATGACGGTAGAATGCTGGCATCTCCATTTCTTCCAGGTCTTACCATGTGTGGCAGGGCTATATACCATGTGGTGCTGGGCTATATACCATGTGTGGCTGGGCTATATACCTTGTGGTGCTGGGCTATATACCATGTGATGCTGGGCTGTATACCATGGTGCTGGGCTGTATACCATGTGTGGCTGTGTTATATACCATGTGGTGATGGGCTATATACCGTGTGTGGCTGTGCTATATACCATGTGGTGTTGGGCTATATTCCAAGTGTGACTGGGCTATATACCATGTTGTGCTGGGCTATATACCATGTGGTGCTGGGCTATATACTATGTGGTGCTGTGCTATATACTCTGTGGTGCTGGGCTGTTTACCATGTGGTGATGGGCTATATACCATGTTTGACTGTGCTATATACCAGGTGGTGCTGGGCTACATACCATGTGGTGCTTGGCTATATACCATGTGTGGCTGTGCCATATACCATTTGGGCTGTGCTATATACCATGTGGTGCTGTGCTATATACCATGTGTTGCTGTGCTATATACCATGTGTTGATGTGCTATATACCATGTGGTGCTGTGCTATATACCATATGGTGCTGTGCTATATACCATGTGGTGCTGTACTACATACCATGAGGTGCTGTGCTGTATACCATGTGATGCTGTGCTATATTCCATATGGTGCTTGGCTATATTCTATGGTGGGCTGTACTATATACCATGTGGTGCTGGGGTATATACCATGTTGTGCTGGGCTATATACCATGTGTGACTGGGCTATATACCATGTGGTGATGGGCAATATACCATGTGATGCTGTGCTATATACCATGAGGGCTGGGCTATAATCCATGTGGGTCTGGGCTATATACTATGTGGTGCTGGGCTATATACTATGCGGCTGTGTTATATACCATGAAGAGTTACATTTAAATAATATTCTATGGGGGGTCTGTGTTATATAATATGGGGGGGCTACATTATATTCTATGGGGAGGTGGGCTGTATTATATTCTATTTGGGGTTACATTATATTCTATGGGGGGCTGTATTATATTTATTATATTCTATGGGGGTGATTGCATCATACTCTTGTGAAGGGTTAATACTAAAATCAAAGCTTAAGTTTCACTTAAGTTTCACTTCTGCATTTCTCTGTAAGGTTTCATTTCTTAGTTTTGTTGTTGTAAGATAAATTTTTGTAATTGGCATGGGCTGTCATGAAACCAGATTGTTCTCATCAGGTGCAAAGATAAGGGAGGTGGGAATGTTAAACTCTGAAGAATATGCCATTATACTACTTTCTACGCTATTTAGGTACGGACATATATGTAGTTTCTGGTTTTCTTGCAATATTATTGGCTTATAAAGTGAAATGATGCTATTGGTACTTGAGAACCTTGCATAATTAAGCAAAAGATTATAAAAGATGTGACTAAAAAAAAGGGGCTTAGTGATCTGCCTCGATCCTCCCGTACAGAGAACCCAGTCTCCGTGTGGTCATTTGAGTTGCTAGCAACACTGGAATAATTTGGAAATCACTGGCTCAACCGTGAAGGGTTAATTTAGCCCTCCCAAAATAGCTACCTCGACAGTGGCGCCCAACGTGGGGCCCCGGAATAGGGACGCCTCTGCCCCCGGAGGACAACAAGACAAAGGACCCTCGAAGCGGAGACAGGTGCTGGAAAATTGG
Organism: Dendrobates tinctorius; assembly: GCF_039654945.1. Lineage (NCBI taxonomy): Eukaryota > Metazoa > Chordata > Amphibia > Anura > Dendrobatidae > Dendrobates > Dendrobates tinctorius. The sequence goes on along the minus strand of NW_027361858.1, from coordinate 11,693,150 downwards.
GACTGATCACCCCCACAGCCACGGTAAGTTGGCAGTTATACTGTTCAGACTGACCGTTGGTGTGTTTTTCCTGTGCTTGTTGCTGCAAAGAGGATCTGAGGTTTGTCCCCTGGTGGGGTGATTCATGGGTGGAATCATATAGAGGTGTAGTCCCGTTGGGGGCCCAGTGCTCGAACCGTACCTCATAAGGGACAGACACCCCGGATTGACCAGTGATTGTGGCTTTCTTCATAGTCAAAATATCCTGAATTCCTGGTCATTGTTAGTTATCAGGCGTGGTCATGTGATCGAAGATGGGTAGGATACGTAACCCAGGTTTATATAGATAGATATATATAACCAGAGGTGTCCGGAGGGATAGTCTGAGACGCCCTCCTCCTTTCACTGAGTACCGCGAATTTTGGGCTTCCCAGAGGGGGTTGACCCTGTGGAACAAACGGAGATGGCTGCTCCAGTATTGTGCACAACTGAAGTAAGGATATTTAGCTCTAAAGGAGAGAATTATGTTTCTGTGGAAGAAAAAGGAAAGTTTGGAATTGTGTGAAGGATCAGATACTGTTAGTCTTATGATTCAAAGACGAGGAAAGAAATGTGTCAGGAATGCAGGAAAAATATTTTTGATTCTGGGATTTCCTAAGGGCGGGAGGTTGCAGCCTACGCTATGGGATGAAGGAGTTAAAAGGTTGACTGATGATGGATTACTTAAAGGCGCTGAGGAATTCCGTGGCTTGGCACATGAATTGTATAATGAAGGTTATGTGGAAGTTGAACAGCAAGTGAATTCTGATTGTTTTTATTGCTATGTGGAAAAAAGGAAAATTGTCTAACACTGTGAAAAAGACAGAAAGTGTTGTGGTACAAGAAGGAATTGACAATGTGATTAAACAAGACACTGAGATCGAGGTTAATGTGTCGGGCAAGAAATTAGTTAAGAATGATTTGAAACAAGAAGTTTCCCTGCTAGATGATAAGGTCCCTCCCCAGGAAATCAAGCCTCTTCTCCCGACTGTAAGCTCTGTGCCCCTTAACCCCAGGGCACCAATATATCCTGGACTACCGAAACTCAGTATGCCCCCACCCTATGATCCTGCCGGGTGGATCTGTGCTGTATGCGGAGTTACTAATCCTCATTGGAGAGAGGTCTGTTATAATTGTGGCACAAGAAGACCGGGTGTTACAGCCCCCACCTTTCCTCTGTTGAATGCTGATGGTACCTATTATCATCCACCGGCAGCCCCAGTCTCCGTTATGACTAATATTGCTAGTGGTTATGAATATACACCCCCTCCTACTTTAGTTACCAGGTCAGAGACAGGATGCTCAGAGGAGTTAGAAGATTTCCAGGAAATGTATTCCAATATTATTCCTGGACCCCACTGTTATGATGTGCTCTTTAGGATAGGGACAGGGGATCTCACGAAGCAGCATGTTGGGGCCATAGTAAATGCCACGAATAATCAACTCCGCCATGCTGGAGGACTGGCCACAAAAATTTCACAGAAAGGCGGACCCATGATACAGGAAGAATCTGATTCATATATACAAATGTATGGCCAGGTAGAAACAGGACAGGTCGCAGCAACCAGAGCAGGACAGCTGCCGTGTCAATATGTAATACATGCAGTGGGACCACGATATGACCCTATCAATATTCCTAGGTCCCAACAATTGCTTACTGAGGCTGTCCAGAACGCAATCCTGTATGCCTCCTCTGTCCCCCCCAGTACGATGCCTCAACGTACAGTGGCCATACCATTAATCTCTGCCGGTATTTTTCAATATCCCAGGAAGGATGCCGCCATGGTCATAGTATCAGCAGTAGAGCGGTGTATACAGGAAAACACCATAAAATTGGAGGAGGTCCGATTTGTCGTCGACAGCCGCCTAACGGCCCATCAGGCAATACAATTTCTAACTGTAACAGAGCCTCCTGCCCCGCTCCCACAGCAGATGCCTCTTGTGCCCGTACTGCCGCTACCTCCTCCCTCCGAGTTGTCAGTAATATCCGAATTTGAGGAAGATAACGTGGAAAGCACTCCTGACAGGCCAAAGTATACTCCATTCACCCCATCACAAATAGACACTGTTTGCAATCAATTACCCGATCCAGAGACTTCCCCCATGGCTTTCTACAGGCAAATGGCATCAAATCGAGACATTTATTCCACTCCCCGAAGAGATCTATTACACATACTTCGAGTAAAAGTTGGGGAGGGGTATTTTCCAATTATGGAGGGTGGCATAATGTATAATGTGGATATGGATGGGGGAACTTATGAGAGTGGTGTTGATTTTTGCAATGCTTTAAAAGTTTGGGCACAAGATAGATTGGCGGACCAAGCTACCTCTCTCACAGATGTCACACAGGACAAGGGGGAGACTGCCGAGAAGTTCTATGGGCGTCTTATGGTGGTATTTAGAGATCTGGGATTCTCACTGTATAATAAAGCCCATACACATCTTTTTGTGTCAGCTTTGATGTCCGGCCTTAAACCCGAGTTGCAAGAGGCAATAATCTCTGTTAGACCTGAGGTTGAGAATTCCACCCCAGATGATGCATTGAAAGTAAAAAAAGTTTTCAGACTTTAACCTGTTCTGTTCAGGAGAGAGAGAAAAAAAAAAAAAAAAAGAGCAAACAGCAGCCTCTAGCCCCCACCGCAGCTGCGAGCACACAGTGTGCCCTTCAGCCCACACAGCAAACTCTTGCCCCCCTTCCTCAGACTTCAGCTAGTGGGAATCTTGCTCCTCAGCCCCTCCCTGCTAATTCTCGTTACTGCTCAGTTCGTGATCTCTCCCACATGTCCTGTAAATTTACTAGGGGCAGATTAATTATCACAGTTCTGCTCCAGAATACAATTCCAAGATGATGGTCAGATGGTTTTTTTTTTGTTATAAAATCCCTATGTAGATGAAGACAGTGAGGAAATTTGTATTTTGCATGCCCTTCCTACAGTTATGATGGCCCTGATAGGCTCAGATCCACCCCCAATATTGCTTGAGGATCAATGACTCACCCCATACCTCTCAGAGATACCATCTAAACTCTGGTCAAAAGGGCTAAATGATATAGGGAAAATGCCAGTAGAACCAGTAAAAGTGTTTCTCAAACCTGGTGCCTAATCCACATACTCTTTTGTCCCAAATACCACAGGATGCTGCTTGGTTTACAGTTATTGATCTTACTAATGCCTTCTTTAGCATTCCGTTACACCCAGATTGCCAGTTTCTATTTGCAATCACTTAGCAGGAACGACAGTTAACAAGGACAGTTATGCCACAAGGTGCCCAAAACAGTCCCAACCAGTTTGCAAAAAAAAAAAAAAAAATATGAGTAGGTGTCTTTTGCCATTGTTGCCACTGTTAGCCTCCTTAAGTATCTGGCAGCACTGAACTGTCGGGTTTCGGCCTCGAAACTTCAGTTCTGCCTTGGTCAAGTGATATTCTTGGGTCACTGTCTCCTTCAGGGTGCCAGACACTTCGCAGAAGAAAAATAGCTGTCAGCTCCCTTCCTTTCCCAAAAGATGAAACTGAACTCCAGCGTTTTCTTATGCACTTATTGTTGTTAGTGGATACCGGATGCATCCTGCATAATGCAACCCCTTTACAACGCCTTGAAAGACGTATAATGAACTATAAGGAAAGATGGCAGTGATGAGGATTACCTCCAACATGATTGTTCCCAACTTCTGACAGAAGAAACAGCTACTCCACCAAATGTCAGTGAGAATCCACTCCCAAATCCTGATCTGGTGTTATACACGGATGGTTCAAGATATGCAGACGAGTTTGGTAGATTCCACCCGGGATATGCTGTTACCACAGAGGACACTGCAGTGCACTCAGCTGCGCTCCTGCCCTCACAGTCAGCACAAGAAGCAGAACTCCAGGCTCTGTCTACTGCATGTACTTTGGCCAAGGCTAATATATACACGGACTCACGGTATGCATTTGGTATTGCTCACAATTTTGGGGCTCTATGGGCCAATCGAGGGTTTATTACTACTGCCGGAACCCCAGTGAAAAATGCTGAAGCTGTTAAAACCCTCATGGACTCGATCAAATTACCTACTCAGGTGTTATTATCAAAGTTAAGGCGCACGGTCCTAGGACCAGTCCACAGACTGTTGGCAACACATTTGCGGATATGCAAGCAAAAGCCACCGCTCTTTTACCCGTTAAACCAACCATACCAACTATGGTGACCACACGCTCTCAGCGTAAACAGTTACAAGAAGCACTGACCCTGCAAGAACCTGATGATCTACAACAGACTGAAGTTTTCTAAGTTTTCTGTCGGACCCCGCGAGATCGCTTAATGACGAGGCAGAGAATGTCTCCAAAGGAAGAGGTGAAGCAATGGAAGACTGACGGGGCATGAATGGATAATGGTCTCTAGAAAAAGGAGCGACTTGTGTGTCTTCCTAAGCGGATGTACCCTGCTATTGCCATATGGGCACATGGACCTATATATCAAAGAAAGAATCAGGCCCTCGCACTGGTGCAAAAATTCTCCTGGGCCCCAGTTCTCCAGTTGGAAGCATTCCCTGTTACCAACATTACTGCAAAAACTACAGCGAAGAAACTGGTGATGGAAGTTATATGCAGATATGGGGTTCCAGAAGTTGTTGAAAGTGATCAAGGCCCGGCCTTTTCTTCTCATGTGTACCAAGAAGTTCTGACAATGCTTGGATCCACTGTAGCCCTCCATACTCCGTACCACCCACAATCCAGTGGGAAAGTTGAGAGGTTGAATGGCACACTGAAGGGACAATTGAACAAAATGATGCAGGAGACTACGGCTCCATGGCCAGAGCTCCTACCCACTGTACTATACCACATTCGTACTACCCCTATTGCAAAGCATGGCCTGTCCCCATATGAGATATTGTTTGGTACTAGGCCCCCAGTTGTAAATTTCCAGCCCCAGCAGTTATCAGAAGAAACTGACTGTGCTGTTCAATGTGTTATTCAGCTTAGTAAAAATCTTGCTAACACCTATGTTCTAGTTTTCTTTTCTTTTCCAGATTCAGCAGAAACCGGCACCTGTCACAACCTGAAGCCTGGTGATTTGGTAGTCTTGAAGAGGCATGTCAGGAAGCACAGACTAGAACCCTTGTATGATGGTCCCTATCAAGTCCTCCTCATCACCCAACAAGCCAATAGCAAATGAAGGGACATAATGTTCTGTTTTTTCACATTTTCCATATTATTATTGGTAGAAGTTAAAAGTTAAAGTTAGAAGATATTCAAAGACTCAGAGATCAATATGATAAAGACAATGATTGTAATAAGGACAGTTGGTGGTCAGACACCTTCTCCTTTCTCAATCCAGCCAATTGGTTTAAGGGTATTGGGGGCTGGATAGCTGGGATCTTACAGAGCTTGTTACACATTGCTGCCTGTATCCTTGTTGTATATGTCATACTAAAACTTGTTCATTGGTGTATTTCTGTATGTATTAGGAAATTCTGCACTAAGACAGCTAATGATGATACCAAAGGTGTCGTTGCCCCTGCTCTTCTCTGCACCAATCTCCAAAGGCTACTTGATGAAGATGTTGAAGCCAAGCACATGCCTACCTACAAAAGATCCCCACCACCGTCATCAAAAATTGTTATTCGTGAACTGCAGTATACAGGGGGACGGGTGCGCCGCGACAGCCATGACTGGTAACACGGCATCAGTCATGTGAAGACCAGTACCCCTCAAGCTGTTAGCTTGGGATAGCACCTCTGATGCTGCATATGTGTTAAAAAATTTTATCTAGGGGGGAATGTGAAGGGTTAATACTAAAATCAGAGCTTACGTTTCACTTAAGTTTCACTTCTCCATTTCTCTGTAAGGTTTCGTTTCTTAGTTTTGTTGTTGTAAGATACATTTTTGTAATTGGCATGGGCTGTCATGAAACCAGATTGTTCTCATCAGGTGCAAAGATAAGGGAGGTGGGAATGTTAAACTCTGAAGAATATGCCATTATACTACTTTCTACGCTATTTAGGTACAGACATATATGTAGTTTCTGGTTTTCTTGCAATATTATTGGCTTATAAAGTGAAATGATGCTATTGGTACTTGAGAACCTTGCATAATTAAGCAAAAGATTATAAAAGATGTGACTAAAATAAAGGGGCTTAGTGATCTGCCTCGATCCTCCCGTACAGAGAACCTAGTCTCCGTGTGGTCATTTGAGTTGCTAGCAACACTGGAATAATTTGGAAATCACTGGCTCAACCGTGAAGGGTTAATTTAGCCCTCCCAAAATAGCTACCTCGACACTCTATGAGGGGGCAACATTATACTATAAGAGGAGGCTAAATTCTATACTATGGGTGTCATGGTCACTGTGTCTGGGCGCAGGTGTTACCGCAAGGCGAACCCATAACACACGTGACCCTGGATACAGGGCCTCCAGTGGGGCGAATTTAAATAATAATACGTGCAGATGGATACACCGCCTCCACCTGGCGAATTTAGGTATTACACGTTAATAAACATTCTGGAAACCCCGCCTCCAGTATGGCGAATTTAAATAATAAGGGGGACCTGGGAAACATTAACAGTGGTGGGCCCTGCAATAGGGAAAAGGGAATTGGAGACCTCCTGAGCTCCCCTGAGCCAGTGTCCCTGCACTCCTAACGTTCCCTATGCCGGTTTCGCACCGGGCGCCGCACACGTACCTCAACGCCCTAGCTCGCCCTGAACCTAAACCCTCACTAGGGAATAGGTTGGTGCAGAAACTAATCCCACCACTGCACTAATAACACACATGAGGGAAAGAGACAATACAGGGGAAACACCACTTAGCTTTGCTCTGTTGCGTACGCTCCTAGCAACAGAGCCCAACACCTGCGTGCATCTTCTCCTCCACCTGGATCCATCACCATAACAGGATCCTTCACCTTAGTGCAGCCTCGGAGCAGAGTCCACCACCAGTTGCAGCTGCTTAGTACCAGAGTCCCAAGGATGAGTTCAGCTTCTGACACGAAGTCAAGCATGCTTGAGTCCAGCTCAGCGGCCAAGTCCCACATGGTGAGTGCCACTCTCCATAGTAGCCACTCCACCAGACCATGCAGACACTTCCCGCTGACTCCATCACTGCGACCCCACCACGCCATGCCAGCCCTTCGTCCAGACACCATAGCTGCAACACGTCCCCCCTGGCTAAGCTGCGCAGGACTCCTCACCAGCTCCATCCTTCCTCCAGGCTCTCCACTTCAAAGTGAAAGCAATCTCACAATATCACAGGCCGTGAGTGAACACCCTGAGCACACCTTTATAGGGTGTAACACCTGATCCATAATTAAGTGCAAAAAACCCTAAAGTGCAATACCACTCACCACCACCGGGGACAGTCAAAACACCTTTGAACTTAACCAAAGTAAAAAAAAGTTCACTTTGTGCTTTTAATACCGCCAGATCCAACACTGGATCATGACGGTACCCCCTCCTTAATGAGGGGCCTCTGGACCCTCAAGACCACCCCTCATTAGGGAAACACCCACAGCGGGGACGCCCAGACCCTGAGTTCACCCCACCATTACCTGACACTTCAGGTTTATGACAAACGCACCGCTGGTATTGGCAATACATGTTCATTTTGGAGGCACCACTCATCTCCACAGCGCCGACCTGGGGAACGAGATTATGTATGTGTATGATTGCTAAGAGCTGATCAGACTCCACAACACATTTCCAAGATGTTTTTTGGTGGGACCCATACATGCTCGTTCACACACAGGTCCGGACCTGAACGTTTATTACACACATTCGTTTGTCATTTTTTGGTGAACTCACTCTGGACTTGACAACAGAGGCATCCCCCTGTGTCACCACACTCACACCCCCACTATTCACCAAGGGACATCACCCTCCAACCCTTTCACCATGAGGACTGCGCCTCCTAGGGTTGGTTAATGGCGAGGGTAGAGATTTGTCCCTACTCCCCCGCAGCACACCTGCTGCACACACCAGGAGGAGAAGGGGACCGGAAAATGGAGGAAATATACTCTCGCTGGTCGCCTCCACACGACCAGGAGGGGGCGGCATTGAAGATTTGGCATGAGCCCCGCGGACTATACACCAATCTGCTCCCTACAGGGACGTACCCCTTCACCTCGGGGAATACCAGACAGCTCCGTGGGGCACCATTCCTCCCACCTGCCTGGGTGCGTCCCCTGTAAGAGCAAGTCCCGCTCCCCAGCAGCGACTACACACCTAGTCTGCTCACCACAGGGATGTACCCCTTCACCTCGGGGAATACCAGGCAGCTCCATGGGGCACCATTCCTCCCACCTGCCTGGGTACCTCCCCGTGCGAGAGCAAGTCCCGCTCCCCAGCAGCGACTCTAGGGGCTTTTGCCAGACCGCAGCCACCATTTTTTTTTTTTTTCTCTGGTTATCTGAGCAGAGGCCCCAGACCCTGATAACTGCTGCTGCAGCGGCTCTAAACACCTTGCCGCTCCCCACTCACATCAGTGAGGCCCGGCAGCAATTACTCAGCGGTCTCCACATGGCCAAAGCTCACCAGAAAGAAAAACTGTAGGGCCTGTGATAGTGTCATGGTCACTGTGTCTGGGCGCAGGTGTTACCGCAAGGCGAACCCATAACACACGTGACCCTGGATACAGCGCCTCCAGTGGGGCGAATTTAAATAATAATACGTGCAGATGGATACACCGCATCCACCTGGCGAATTTAGGTATTACACGTTAATAAACATTCTGGAAACCCCGCCTCCAGTATGGCGAATTTAAATAATAAGGGGGACCTGGGAAACATTAACAGTGGTGGGCCCTGCAATAGGGAAAAGGGAATTGGAGACCTCCTGAGCTCCCCTGAGCCAGTGTCCCTGCACTCCTAACGTTCCCTACGCCGGTTTCGCACCGGGCGCCGCACGCGTACCTCAACGCCCTAGCTCGCCCTGAACCTAAACCCTCACTAGGGAATAGGTCGGTGCGGAAACTAATCCCACCACTGCACTAATAACACACATGAGGGAAAGAGACAATACAGGGGAAACACCACTTAGCTTTGCTCTGTTGCGTACGCTCCTAGCAACAGAGCCCACCACCTGCGTGCATCTTCTCCTCCACCTGGATCCATCACCATAACAGGATCCTTCACCTTAGTGCAGCCTCGGAGCAGAGTCCACCACCAGTTGCAGCTGCTTAGTACCAGAGTCCCAAGGATGAGTTCAGCTTCTGACACGAAGTCAAGCATGCTTGAGTCCAGCTCAGCGGCCAAGTCCCACATGGTGAGTGCCACTCTCCATAGTAGCCACTCCACCAGACCATGCAGACACTTCCCGCTGACTCCATCACTGCGACCCCACCACGCCATGCCAGCCCTTCGTCCAGACACCATAGCTGCAACACGTCCCCCCTGGCTAAGCTGCGCAGGACTCCTCACCAGCTCCATCCTTCCTCCAGGCTCTCCACTTCAAAGTGAAAGCAATCTCACAATATCACAGGCCGTGAGTGAACACCCTGAGCACACCTTTATAGGGTGTAACACCTGATCCATAATTAAGTGCAAAAAACCCTAAAGTTCAATACCACTCACCACCACCGGGGACAGTCAAAACACCTTTGAACTTAACCAAAGTAAAAAAAAGTTCACTTTGTGCTTTTAATACCGCCAGATCCAACACTGGATCATGACAATGGGAGGCTGCATTATATTCAATGGTGGGCTAGATTATATTGTATGAGGGCTTCATTATACTTTATAAGGTGGCTACATTATATTCTATGGGGGCTGCATTTTACTATATGAGGAGGGCTACATTGTATTCTATGGAGTGGCTACATTATACTATATAAGGGGTTGCATTATATTCTATGGGGGGTTACATTCTATTTTATGGTGGGGCTGCATTATACTATGTGGTGTGGCTGCATTATGCACTATGGGGTGGCTGCATTACATTCTATGGGGGTTACATTATATATTATGGCGGGGCTGCATTATACTATGTTGGCTGGCTGCATTATGCTCTATGCGGTGGCTGCATTATACTTTAAGAGGTGGCTGCATTATATTGTAAGGGGGATTACATTATACTGTATGGCGGGGCTGCATTATACTCTGTGGGGTGGCTGCATTATGCTCTGTGGGGTGGCTGCATTATACTATATGTGGGCTGCATTTTACTGTATCGTGGACTATGGGTAATACATTATATGAAGAACTAAGGGGTGCATTATACTATGGGAAGTGCATTGTACTACATCGATGACTATGGCGGTGCATTATACTATGGAGCACTATGAGGAGTGTATTATACTATATGGAGGACTGAGCAGTGTATTTTAATATATGGAGGACTGAGGAGAGTATTATAGTATATGAAGGACTATGGGGCACATTATATTATATGAAAGACTATGGGGTGTAAACTGTAGATGTGCTGCTGATAACATGATACTGTATGGTGATCTGTTAGTGATCCATTAGTGATCACTCTGTCCCCATCATTCTTTCTCAGACGGTGGATAGAGGCCGGGAAACAAGTGTTGAACGACTTCAGAACTCAGCACATGTAACTACAACCGAAATGCTTCTGTGTGATGTGCAATATGTTAGCATTTGGGGCCCCATTTTAAACTTTGCCTAGGGCCCCACTTTGCCTAAAACCGGCCCTGGGGGAGGGATCGGAGTTGTGGCACTTAATGGCAGGGAGCTGATTTCCTGAGAGATAGTCTCTATTTTCTCTATAAAGTGGGAGGCCAGTTCATCAGCTCAGATGTCTGTGATAGGGCCTGTGTTTTTGGACTGAGGAGGGAGTGGAAAGTGTCAAAAAAATTTTGGGGGTTGTTAGACAGGAGATGAGGGTGGTGAAGTAAGTCTGTTTGACAAGGAAAAGGGCAGCGTTATAGGTCCGTAGCATAAATTTGCATTGGATAAAGTTTTTTGGTGATCGAGCTTTCTTCCATAGGCTTGCGAAACTCCTAGAGCATCGCTGGAGAAATCGAGTTTGCAATGTGAACCAGGGCTGTTTGAGGGGTGCCACTTGGTCCAGGCTGCTTCTGAGAGTGTCATTGTAGTGATGTACAGCCAGATCAGGACATGAAAAATAGGAGATTGGGGACAATGATGAGTGTAGGCTTCTGAAAGTGTATGAGGGTTAATGGTTTGTAGATTTCTGAATCTGTCCCCATCATTCTTCGCCAGCTGGAGTTCAGAGGCTGGGAAACAAGCATCGAATGACTTCAATATTGTTGATCACGCTCGCTTAATGGCCTGAGCTCTGCGCATGTAAATGGTGATGGTGCAATATGTGAGCATTTAGTGCCCCACTTTAAACTTTTGCCCAGGGCCCCATTTTGTCTAAAACTTGCCCTGGTCCCGGTCCTAACTTACTGGCAATTGTGGGTTGCATCACATTCACCTGTAGACCGCAGACCACTGCTTTCCCCAGATCTCCCTCCTCAGGAGATGCCACACATAACTAAGGGAACACGCAGTTCATTGTAACAAGCAATTTATTGGGCAGTTTAAGTTCATCAGACTGTAACACGCAGTTTCTGGTGCAACACTTCTTATTCTTTGTTTCTTTAGAACAATATGTCTCCAGCATCCCTCTACGTTCCTCTTGCACTATCCTCACATTAACTGATTTTCCAGGGATTTCCTGTCCAGTTCCTCAGTGCACTGGGCATCCTCTACCTTCTCTTAATGCAGTTTCACATGCTTTTCCTCCGTACACTAGAAGATAAGGCACTCTTGGCAGTATCTGTACCAAACCCTAGGCGCCGGATGTTGCAGGAATGTCCGCAAGAGATTCTAGTAAGGCCTCCCACTGCTTTGAACGATAAGTGCCCTCCCACTGCAACTTGAACTTGACCTTGGGTACTGTACATCCCTGACTATCAGGAAGTAGTCCTCTTTTATTGGGGGGTCCCCCTCCCACTATGGGCCAGTACTAAGCTTTAACTAAGTCTGTCCCTACAAACACAAAGTATTACATTTCCATATTTTACACATATAGGCTTGGACTGGCTCACAGGAGAACAGGAGAATCCTCCGGTGGGTCACTGTGCATTACGGGCCACCACCCTCTTATACAGCAGTACTTGGAAAAATAGCCTTTATTCACTATGTACTTACAGAGGCAGCACCTTATTCATGTAACAATCTTCCCAGTTCATTGTTATATAAATTTGTGATTGAGCATAATGTCACATTTGCAAGTAGCTGTAAAAGTGGGGCACTTAAGTTGGTTACTGGAGTTGGCAACTTGGGGGCCCTGGGCACCCGAGTCCGACACTGCTTGTGTCTCTTGTATTCTGCAGCTCTGTGTCCCCGTCTTCAGTCTTCTATCGGGTAGTTTTTTGTGTAGGACATATACTATTTTAGGGTACTGCCTCCATAACAATTTTAATGTAACTTGGAACAGAAGTAGACATTACGATACCACAATGGGTGAAGATTTATGTGGTCTACCTTCTGTAAATGGCACCCCCCCATAATTCCTGGTTCAACTTGTAGAGTACTGAGAGTAGTAATGATCACTCCCATCATTGCAACTGTGCAAAAATAAAGTGAACAGAAAAAAGATCCCATGAAACTTTTATTTTCTTTCTTATTTTTTTTTATTGGAATAGCAATAAGCAACACTGTAATAAAAATATTACGGGTCCTTTAAGAAATTAAACCATAATCACAATGACTCTCAGGTCAGTCCCTATACAGACCACAGAACTAGCTGTGGGCATTGAGGACCGGCTGAGAGCCACTGGACCACAAGATCCAGAGGAAGGCGAAGAAACCCCCCGGAGAGTTCTGCCTCAGGGGGGGAAAAAATTCCTTCCTGACCCCATTTGTGGCGATCGGATATTTCCCTGGATCACATCTGTCCTGCTGCATATTGCTGTATATCTGCACATATTATAAAGGAGAGTTGATATGGAAGGGAAAAGATAAATGCATCTTGCTTCTTGGAGCTAACAATCTAATATAAAATATACACCCTGCTCCTTGGAGCTTACACTCTAATTTACAATAGACATATACATATACTATACAACAGACATATACATAGACTATACAAGAGACATATACATATACTATACAATACAATAGACATATACATATACTATACAATAGACATATACATAAACGATACAGGAGACACATACATATACTAAACAATATAATTATACGAATGCTATACAATAAACATATAGAAATACTATACAATAGACATATACGAATACTATACAATAGACTTATACGAATGCTATACAATAGACATATACGAATACTATACAATATACTTATATGAATACTATACAATAGACTTATACGAATACTGTACACTAAACTTATACAAATACTATACAATAGATAAATATGAATACTATACAATATACTTATACGAATACTATACAATAGACTTATACGAATGCTATACACTAAACATATGCAAATACTATGCAATAGATATATACTAATACTATACAATAGACATATATGAATACTATACAATATACTTATATGAATACTATACAATAGACTTATACGAATACGAATACTGTACACTAAACATATACAAATACTATACAATAGATAAATACGAATACTATACAATATACTTATACGAATACTATACAATAGACTTATACGAATGCTATACACTAAACATATGCAAATACTATGCAATAGATATATACTAATACTATACAATAGACATATATGAATACTATACAATATACTTATATGAATACTATACAATAGACTTATACGAATACGAATACTGTACACTAAACATATACAAATACTATACAATAGATAAATACGAATACTATACAATATACTTATACGAATACTATACAATAGACTTATACGAATGCTATACACTAAACATATGCAAATACTAAACAATAGATATATACGAATACTATACAATAGACTTATACGAATGCTATACACTAGACATATACAAATACTATACAATAGATATATACTAATACTGTACAATAGACATATATGAATACTATACAATATACTTATACGAATACTATACAATAGACTTATACGAATACTGTACACTAAACATATAAATATACTATACAATAGATAAATATGAATACTATACAATAGATAAATACGAATACTATACAATATACTTATACGAATACTATACAATAGACTTATACGAATGCTATACATTAAACATATACGAATACTATACAATAGATATATACTAACACTATACAATATACTTATACGAATACTATACAATAGACTTATACGAATGCTATCCACTAAACATAACCAAATACTATACAATAGATATATACGAATACTGTACAATATACTTATACAAATACTATACAATAGACTTATACTAATGCTATACACTAAACATATACAAATACTATACAATAGACATATACGAATACTATACAATATACTTATACGAATACTATACAATAGACTTATACGAATGCTATACACTAAACATATGCAAATACTATACAATAGATATATATGAATACTATAAAATAGACTTATACGAATGCTAAACACTAAACATATACAAATACTATACAATATATATATACTAATACTATACAATAGACATATATGAATACTATACAATACACTTATACGAATACTATACAATAGACTTATATGAATACTGTACACTAAACATATACAAATACTATACAATAGATAAATACGAATACTATACAATATGCTTATACGAATACTATACAATAGACTTATGCGAATGCTATACACTAAACATAACCAAATACTATACAATAGATATATATACGAATACTATACAATATACTTATACGAATACTACACAATAGACTTATACGAATGCTATACACTAAACATAACCAAATACTATACAATAGATATATACGAATACTATACAATATAATTATACGAATACTATACAATAGACTTATACTAATGCTATACACTAAACATATACAAATACTATACAATATAATTATATGAATACTATACAATAGACTTATACTAATGCTATACACTAAACATATACAAATACTATACAATAGACATATATGAATACTATAAAATATACTTATACGAATACTATACAATAGACTTAACATACGAATACTACACAATAGACATATTTGAATACTATACAATAGACATACTGTATACGACTACTATACAGTAGACATACACGATACGATAGACAAATACATATACTATACAATAGATCTAGACAAACACTATACAATAGACATAGAAGAATACTATGCAATAGACATATACAAATACTATGCAAGAGACATAGGCGTATGCTATGCAAGAGACATAGATGTATTACATAGAATCATAGAATCATAGAATCGTAGAGTTGGAAGGGACCTCCTGGGCCATCTGGTCCAACCCCCTGCTCAAAGCAGGATTCGCTAAATCATCCCAGTCAGATGTCTGTCCAGCCTCTGTTTGAAGACTTCCATTGAAGGAGAACTCACCACTTCTCGTGGCAGCCTGTTCCACTCATTGATCACTCTAACTGTCAAAAAGTTTTTTCTAATATCTAATCTGTGTCTCCTCCCATTCAGTTTCATCCCATTGCTTCTAGTCTTTCCTTGTGCAAATGAGAATAAAGTTGATCCTTCTACAATGTGACAGCCCTTTAGATATTTGTAGACAGCTATTAAGTCTCCTCTCAGTCTTCTCTTTTGCAAACTAAACATTCCCAAATCCTGCAACCTTTCCTCATAAGACAGGGTTTGCAGACCGGTCACCATTCTGGTCGCTCTTTTCTGAACTTGCTCCAGTTTGTTGATGTCTTTTTTAAAATGTGGTGCCCAAAACTGGACACAATATTCCAGATGAGGTCTGACCAAAGAGGAGTAGAGGGAAATAATGACTTCACGTGATCTAGACTGTATGCTTCTGTTAATACATCCTAGAATTGCATTTGCCTTTTTTGCTGCTGCATCACACTGTTGACTCATATTCAGTCTGTGATCTATTAGTATACCCAAGTCTTTTTCACATGTGCTGTCACTTAGCCCTATTCCTCCCATTCTATATATGCTTTTTCCATTTTTATTGCCCAGATGTAGTACTTTGCATTTCTCCCTGTTAAAAACCATTCTGTTTGTTGCTGCCCACTTCTCCAGTTTATTTAAATCTTTTTGAATCCTCTCTCTCTCTTCTCTAGTATTAGCTATCCCTCCTAGCTTTGTGTCATCAGCAAATTTAATCAGTTTACCCTCAATTCCTTCATCTAAATCGTTGATAAAGATGTTGAACAATACAGGGCCCAGGACAGAGCCCTGTGGTACCCCACTTGAGACATTCTTCCAACTGGATGTGCAGCCATTTACGACCACTCTTTGGGTCCGATCACTAAGCCAGTTATGAATCCACCTAACAGTTGCCTTGTCCATTCCATACTTAATCATTTTTTCAATAAGGATTGTATGAGAGACTTTGTCAAATGCTTTGCTGAAGTCAAGATATACTATATCTACAGCATTTCCTTGATCCACCCAATCAGTGATACCGTCATAGAAGGAAATTAAGTTAGTCTGACATGACTTATTAGTTACAAACCCATGCTGACTCTGTTTAATCACTTCATTCTTATCCAGGTATTGACATACATGTTGTTTAATAATTTGTTCAAAGATCTTTCCTGGTATAGAAGTCAGACTCACCGGCCTATAGTTACCTGGGTCCACCTTCTTCCCCTTTTTGAAGATAGGAACAACATTTGCTCTTCTCCAGTCTTCTGGCACTTCTCCTGTTCTCCAAGAATTTTCAAAGATTATAGAGAGGGGTTCAAAAATTTCTTCTGCTATCTCCTTCAGTACTCTGGGGTGTAATTCATCTGGACCTGGAGACTTGAATTCATTTAGGCTAGCTAAGTGTTTCCTCACTATCTTTCTGTTTATAGATATCCTGGATTCTTCTATTCCCTTAATAGGACAGTGAATAACAGTTGATGTTACATTTCCTTTCTGAGAGAAAACAGATGCAAAATAGGAATTTAAAAGTTCAGCCTTCTCAACATCCTGTCTTACCATTTCATCATTTTCATCCTGTAAAAATCCTATAGCATCTTTGACTTTTCTTTTACTTTTGACATATCCCCAAAATCCTTTATTATTGCTTTTGACATCTCTTGCAAGCCTCAATTCATTTTCAGCTTTAGCTAATCTGATTTGTGCCCTGCAGGTTCTGCAGACAGCATTATATTCTTCTTTAGATATGCCTCCCTCTTTCCATTTTATAAACATTTTTTTCTTCCTTTTTAGCATGTGCTTAAGTTCTGTGTTCATCCATCCTGGTTTCCTTAACTGCTTCCTATTCTTCCCTCTTTTCGGAATTGTTAACAACTGTGCTTTGAGAATTTCATTTTTCAAGATTTCCCATCCTTCCTGGACATTTTTGTCTTTAAGGATATCCAGCCATTGGATTCCTCCAGTTCTCTTTCTGAATCCCTTAAAATCTGCCTTTCTGAAATCTAACCTTGACGTCTGAGTCTTCACAGGTCTTCCGCCTCTAGT
Organism: Dendrobates tinctorius; assembly: GCF_039654945.1. Lineage (NCBI taxonomy): Eukaryota > Metazoa > Chordata > Amphibia > Anura > Dendrobatidae > Dendrobates > Dendrobates tinctorius. The sequence continues at coordinate 11,675,629 of NW_027361858.1, read as the reverse complement.
TATCCAAAATTCTAAAATAGCATGGTCGCTACCTCCTAGGGTCCCAGCCACTTTTACCTCCTCAACCATTTCCTCCCTGTTTATAAGGATTAGATCCAAGGTAGCAGTTCCCCTTGTTTTCTCCCTTACCTTTTGGAAGATAAAGTTGTCAGCAAGAGAGGATAAGAATTTCCTTGACCTGTTAGTTTTGCCTGAGAGAGATTCCCAACAAATGTCTGGATAGTTGAAATCTCCCATGACAACTATGTCATATTTTTTGGAGAACTTGGCCATTTGATGCATAAAGAGTTCATCCATAGCTTCAGCTTGCACAGGCGGCCTGTAGTAAATGCCTACAATGGTGTCCTTTCCATTGTTCTGTCCTTGTATTCTTACCCAAACAGTTTCCACAGAACTCCCAGTCTCTGAAGCTTCAATCTCTGTGCAGATATACGCGTTTCTAACATACAATGCGACACCCCCTCCTCGTTTATCAAGTCTGTTTCTTGCAAATAAGTTGTATCCTTCTAGTCTTGTATTCCAATCATGTGTATTGTCCCACCAAGTTTCAGTGATTCCAATGACATCATATTTTTTTTCCTGTGTTAGTAGTTCCAATTCTCCTTGTTTGTTGCCCATGCTTTGTGCATTAGTATAGAAACATTTTAGTTTGTGATTGGTTTCTCTTTCTCCAATATTTTTATTAATTAGATTCTTTCGTCTTTGTTCTTCCTTTCCACTTCTAATAGCAGAGTTCTCAATAGCATTTGTCAGGTGTATGGCTTTTTCTGGTCTTTTGCTTCCCTTCCCATGTTGTTCTAGTTTAAAGCTCTCCTTACAAGTGTAGCAAGGCGACTTCCAAATACATGCTTACCAGTCTTCGTAAGGTGCACCCCATCTCTAGCAAGTAGTCCATCGTATAAGTAGTTCACTCCGTGATCCAGAAATCCAAATCGTTGCTGACGGCACCATCGACGTAGCCAGTTGTTCACCTGCAGAATCTTATTCCACCTCCTTGTTCCATGGCCATCCACTGGGAGGATGGAAGAGAAGACCACCTGCGCTCCCAGTTCTTTCACTTTCTTGCCTAAGTCTTCAAAGTCTCTGCAGATGGTTTCCAGGTCGTTTCTTGCAGTGTCATTTGTCCCCACATGTAGTAGCAGGAATGGGTAGTCATCTGTAGGTCTGAAGAGTCCTGATATCCTGTCAGACACATCTTTAATTTTTGCACCTGGAAGACAACACATTTCTCTTGAAGTAATATCCGGTCTGCAGATAGCGGCCTCAGTTCCTCTCAACAGGGAATCCCCCATGACCACCACTCTCCGTTTCTTCTTCACAACATTTTTCTTTCTCCATCCAGGAGGACTCTGAAGGCGTACAAGGTTGCTGCTTGTTGGTAAAGTCTTATCCTGATGTATTTCTTCATTGTTTTCCTGCGTGAGAGCCTGGTACTGGTTTCTGAGCAGTATGGGTGCTGACTGCCTCCTGATCCTCCTGCTTCTCTGGGTCACATGTCTCCATTCCTCTGTTTCTTCAGGTGCACTTCGAATTTCTTCTCTTTCTGTAACATGAAGAGATAATTCTGCTCTGTCCAAGAACTCTTCACCTTCCTTAATGATCTTCAACGTAGCCAACCTCTCTTCGAGATTTTGCAACTTTTCATCCAACAGGGACACAAGCTTGCATTTGTGGCATGTGAAGTTTGGCTTTTCCACTGGTAAGTCTGTGAACATGTAGCAAGAAATGCAGCTCACCAAAAGGCTCCTGGCCTCTTCCATCTTGAGTTTTCTTAAAAACGATGAAAGATGAGCCCAAATTTTCCGATTTCCTCTTTTCAGCTGCAACGGCCAAAACCCAGTGATCGTTGAGCTCGCGGAGACTCTTCACTTATCCCAGAAGGCACTGGGAATATGCAAATGATCTCCTCAAGACTCTTCCCCTGGTTTTCCGATTTCCTCTTTTCAGCTGCAACGGCCAAAACCCAGTGATCGTTGAGCTCGCGGAGACTCTTCACTTATCCCAGAAGGCACTGGGAATATGCAAATGATCTCCTCAAGACTCTTCCCCTGGTTTTCCGATTTCCTCTTTTCAGCTGCAACGGCCAAAACCCAGTGATCGTTGAGCTCGCGGAGACTCTTCACTTATCCCAGAAGGCACTGGGAATATGCAAATGATCTCCTCAAGACTCTTCCCCTGGTTTTCCGATTTCCTCTTTTCAGCTGCAACGGCCAAAACCCAGTGATCGTTGAGCTCGCGGAGACTCTTCACTTATCCCAGAAGGCACTGGGAATATGCAAATGATCTCCTCAAGACTCTTCCCCTGGTTTTCCGATTTCCTCTTTTCAGCTGCAACGGCCAAAACCCAGTGATCGTTGAGCTCGCGGAGACTCTTCACTTATCCCAGAAGGCACTGGGAATATGCAAATGATCTCCTCAAGACTCTTCCCCTGGTTTTCCGATTTCCTCTTTTCAGCTGCAACGGCCAAAACCCAGTGATCGTTGAGCTCGCGGAGACTCTTCACTTATCCCAGAAGGCACTGGGAATATGCAAATGATCTCCTCAAGACTCTTCCCCTGGTTTTCCGATTTCCTCTTTTCAGCTGCAACGGCCAAAACCCAGTGATCGTTGAGCTCGCGGAGACTCTTCACTTATCCCAGAAGGCACTGGGAATATGCAAATGATCTCCTCAAGACTCTTCCCCTGGTTTTACATGCAAGAGACACAGATGTATGCCATGCAAGAGACACTGACGTATGCCATTCAAGAAACATAGACATATGGCTTGCAAGAGACACAGACATATGCCATTCAAGAGACATATACGTATGCCATGCGGAAGACACAGATGTATGCCATGCAACAGACATAGACATATTCCATGCAAGAGACATAGACGTATGCCATGCAAGAGACATAGAGGTATGCCATGCAAGAGACATAGACGTATGCCATGCAACATACATAAATGAATGTCATGCAAGAGACATAGAGGTATGCCATGCAACAGACATAGACGTATGCCATGCAACAGACATAGACGTATGCCATGCAACAGACATAGATGTATGCCATGCAACAGACATAGACGTATGCCATGCAACAGACATAGACATATGCCATGCAAAAGACATAGACATATGCCATGCAACAGACATAGACGTATGCCATGCAACAGACATAGACATATGCTATGCAATAGACATACACATATACTATACATTTACTACACTATACTATAAATATACTATACAATACATATACTTTACATATACTATAAAATACAGATACTTTATATTACATATGCAATAAATTTATACATTTACTAAACAATACATATACTATACAATACATATACTATGCAACACATTGACTGTACTATACACACACATACACATACCCACATACATAATAGAGTTGCAGACACCGATCAGGCTTTGATTAGAGTGTGATCAGAGTGGCATCAGTTTTTCTTGGAGGTGGAGAAGGGGGGAAAAAGTTTCTCCATTTTGTCAGTCTGTGAAAATCGAAGAGCATATATATGAGTGCATATATATCTATAAATATATTTATATTTATTTCTAAATATTTATTTCATTTCTATATATAGTATGTATACATTGCGCTGTGGAATTAATGGCGCTATGTGAACGAGTAAAATAAATAAATATATATGAGTTTGCTGTTCATGGTTTTGACGAATAGCACTCGCACCTATGATATTCTATGGGCCTGTGCAAATGTCAGATTTTTTGCTCGGACCCAGTGCTCCATGGAAAAAATCGGAGACAAATCCGATTTTGATCCCAGTGTCAGATCAAAATCGGCAATGCAAGTCTTTGGGCCCATGAAAAAATTGGACTCCACTTGGATGACATCTAAGTGTGTCTGATTTTCACAGACTGACATAATTCAGAAGGTGGAGAAACCTTTTGTCCCCCCTCTCAACGCCCGAGAAAAACTGATGCAATTCTGATCTGTGCCTGATCGGAGTCTGCAACTCTTACGGCAGTTGCCGTTAAATCAATTCTGCTCATGATATCCTGTGGTTCCAGTTCTGGTCCTCCTGCTTCCATCGTGCTACTACGTTCTCCGTCGTTTCTGCTCAGCCTTCCTGTTGCACCATCGTCATGTGTCCGTTCTTCATTACAGCAGATCATTTGAACTAGATGAGACATAACACCTATCAGTACAAAAAAGAGGATTAAATGGTAAGTTCTATTTAAGGAATCATTCTAATGCACAAAAGAGCGAGATGTTTGCTGAGATTTTTTAGGGGTAAATAGTGCAGTTCTAAACTTCACCACAAACACCTCACAGCTACACAATGTGTGAATGGGGCCTTAGTGTTAATTGAGCAGCTACCTACTTGGACTTGTCTTCCTCATAGCGAGCAGGTAGAGAGTGACATACCGCTGCACTACACAAGGAGGGCAGGTAGAGAGTGACAGAACCCCACAGCAAACACAGAGAGCAGGTAGAGAGTGACAGACCCCACACTACACATAGCGGGCAGGTAGAGAGTGACAGCCCGCTGCACTACACAAGGAGGGCCGGTAGAGAGTGACAGAACCCCACAGTACACATAGAGGGCAGGTAGAGAGTGACAGACCCCATACTACACATGGAGGGCAGGTAGATAGTGACAGACCCTGCACTACACATGGAAGGTAGAAAGGTAGTGACAGATCCAACAGACCCTGCACTACACATGGAAGGCAGAAAGGTAGTTACAGACCCAACAATACACACAGACAGCAGGTAGGGAGTGATAGACCCCAACCTACACTTGGAGGGCTGTAGTGCGAATATAAAAATGGCTATTTTGAGTCCATATTGAAATATATAGAATGAATTCTGTAAATGACAGAGCTGCATTTACATAGTAACATAGTTTTGAAGGCTGAAGGAAGACCTTATGTCCATCTAGTTCAGCCTATTTTTAGTGCAGCTGTTCTGTACTGTTGATCCTGGGGAAGGCAAAAAAACCACAGAGTAGAAGCCAATTTTCTCCATAGGGAAAAAAATTCCTTCCCCTAAGCTGGGTCAACCATCTACCTATAATATTATGTTATTCGTAACCTTCTATACTGTTACTCACAAGAAAAGAATCCATTCCTTTAATAAATTCATTCAGTGAGTTGGCCATCACCACTTCCTCAGGAAGAGAATTCCAGAGCCTCACTGCTCTTACCGTTAAGAACCCTCTTCTATGCTGGTGCAGAAATTGTCTTTCGTCCAAATGAAGAGAATGCCCCCTTGTTCTTGTCACAGTCATTGGTACAAACAGTTCATTGGAGAGATCTCTGTATTGCCCTCTGATATACTTGTACATATATATTAGGTCTCCCCTAAGTCTTCTCTTTTCTAGAGTAAATAGACCTAATTTTGATAACCTTTCTGGGTATTGTAGTGAACCAACTCCATTTATCATTTTAGTAGCCCGCCTTTGAACCCTTTCAAGTTCAGTAATGTCTTTCTTGAGCACCAGCATCCAAAATTGCACACAATATTCCAAGTGTGGTCTGATGAGTGATTTGTACAGAGGGAGAATTATGTTTTCATCTCGTGTCCCCAGACCTCTTCTAATACATCCCATGACCCTATTTGCTTTGGTGGCAGCTGCCTGACACTGGGCACTCCAAATTAGCTTCTTATTGACTAAGATGCCTAAGTCTTTTTCCATGTCTGATTTTCACAGCAGTTTCCCGTTTAGTAAGTAATTATAGCATTTGTTTCTCCTTCCCATGTGCATAACCTTACACTTATCTGTGTTAAACCTCATTTGCCATTTTTCAGCCCAATTCTCCAATTTACTCAAATCTGTCTGTAGTTGCAAACTTTGTGTTAACTACCTTACATAGTTTTGTATCATTTGCAAATACTGATATTTTACTGTGTAAGCCATCCACTAGATCATTAATAAATATATTAAATAGTAGGGGGCCCAATACAGAACCCTGTGGTACCCCACTAGTAACCCTGGCCCAGTCTGAGTATGCACCATTAATAACCACTCTTTGTTTTCTATCACTAAGCCAGCTACCTACCCATCTACACACATTTTCCCCTAGCCCAAGCTTTCTCATCTTACTTACCAATCTTTTATGTGGGACAGTGTCAAATGCTTTAGAGAAGTCGAGATAAATGACATCAAATGATTCTCCTTGGTCCATTTGAGAGCTTACATCCTCATAGAAGCTGATCAGGTTAGTTTGACAGGAGCGATCCTTCATAAATCCATGTTGATATGAAGTTAAAAATTTATTAACATTGAGATATTCCATAATGGTATCCCTTAGAAACCGTTCAAAAATTTCACCCACAACAGATGAAAAGCTTACCGGCATATAGTTTCCAGGTTCCGTTTTACACCCCTTTTTGAATATTGGTACCACATTTGCTTGCCGCCAATCAAAAAGAACAGACCCTGTTTCTATAGAGTCTTTAAATATAAGGAATAGAGGCCTGTTTATCACATTACTTAACTCCCTTAATACCCGAGGGTGAATGCCATCAGGGCCTGGTGATTTGTCAATTTTAATCTTACTAAGGCGGTTCTGCACTTCTTCCTGGGTTAGGCAGGTAATACTTAATTGGGAGTTTACATTATCACTCTGCATTTCCCCTGGCAAATCCTTTTCCTGTGTGAACACTGTTGAGAAAAAAGTATTTAAAACATTTGCTTTTCCCACATCGCTCTCTATGATTTCACCCTCATTGTTCTTTAAAGGGCCGACACCATCAATTTTCATCTTTTTACTGTTTATATAATTAAAGAATAGTTTGGGGTTTGTTTTCCTTTCCTTAGCAATGAGTCTCTCAGTTTCCACTTTTGCTAAATGTATTTGTTTTTTACACATTTTATTTTTTTCTCAATAACTTTTTAATGCTTCTTCATTGCATTCTTGTTTTAGCTTCCTAAATGCCTTGTTCTTGTTATTTATTGCCCTTTTTACATCCCTATTTAGCCACATTGGTGTTCTCCTGTTCCTAGCCCTTTTATTTCTGTACGGTATGGCTAGCTCGCAGTGGGTGTGTAAAACTGATTTAAATATTTCCCATTTATTTTCTGTGCTCCTATTTTTGAGGACATTGTCCCAATCAATTCGGCGAAGGTCCCCTCTAAGCTGATCAAACTTTGCTTTCCTGAAATTCAGCGTTTTCGTAACCCCCTTCCAGGGCACCAGACTGAAGGACAAGTGGAATTGTATTATATTGTGGTCACTAGAGTTGAGCGAAACGGGTCGAAAAATTTCAAAAGTCACCGACTTTTGGCAAAGTCGGGTTTCATGAAACGAAACCCGACCCTAGGATAAGGTCGGCCACGAGGTCGGCGACTTACGCGCCAAAGTCGCGTTTCAAAAGTTTGTTTTGCGCTCTTTTTCAGCCAATCAGGATCCACGGACACTGTGGGCAACGTGATGACATAGGCAGGGGTCACCACCATCTTTCAGAAGGGCATGCAAGTGATTGGCTTGCTTTGGTGGGCGTCACAGGTGGTATAAAAGGGCGTGCACGCCGACCGCCATCTTACTTCTGCCGATCTCAGTATAGGGAGAGGTTGCTGCTGATTCTGTAGGGAGAGCGTTAGGCAGGGAAGAAGACAAAAAAACTGCTTCTGCTGCTAGCGATTTGGCCTGCACAACACACCAGTCACTGTGTGTGCAGTGCAAGGGGAGGCAATATAGTGGTGTATCAGTGGTGTTGGTTGTTGGGCTGCCTTCTAAGGCTTCCTGACATTCCTGCATTGCTGTTTACCCACTGCTCCGCAAACTGCTTTTTTAAAAGCAATCCCAATTTTTTTTTTGTCCTGCTGAGAAGAAAAAAAAACTGCTTCTGCTGCTAGCGATTTGGCCTGTACAACACACCAGTCACTGTGTGTGCAGTGCAAGGGGAGGCTATATAGTGGTGTATCAGTGGTGTTGGTTGTTGGGCTGCCTTCTAAGGCTTCCTGACATTCCTGCATTGCTGTTTACCCACTGCTCCGCAAACTGCTTTTTTAAAAGCAATCCCAATTTTTTTTTTTGTCCTGCTGAGAAGAAAAAAAAACTGCTTCTGCTGCTAGCGATTTGGTCTGCACAACACACCAGTCACTGTGTGTGCAGTGCAAGGGGAGGCTATATTGTGGTGTATCAGTGGTGTTGGTTGTTGGGCTGCCTTTTAAGGCTTCCTGACAGGCTGGCATTGCTGTTTACCCACTGCTCTGCAAACTGCTTTTTTAAAAGCAATCCAATCTCCCTTATCCTCTAGTCACTTTTGTCACAGCTGTGCCATCGAGCCTGTGACATAGCACTCAGATATCAGTGGGCCTCACACAATCCAAAAGTGTCCAGTGTCCACAAGTGTCTGCAGAAATTCAAAATCTCCCTTATCCTCTAGTCACTTTGGTCACAGCTGTGCCATCGAGCCTGTCACATAGCGCTCAGATATTCATTGGGCCTCACACAATCCAAAAGTGTCCAGTGTCCACAAGTGTGTGCAGAAATTCAAAATCTCCCTTATCCTCTAGTCACTTTGGTCACAGCTGTGCCATCGAGCCTGTCACATAGCGCTCAGATATTCATTGGGCCTCACACAATCCAAAAGTGTCCAGTGTCCACAAGTGTGTGCAGAAATTCAAAATCTCCCTTATCCTCTAGTCACTTTGGTCACAGCTGTGCCATCGAGCCTGTCACATAGCGCTCAGATATTCATTGGGCCTCACACAATCTAAAAGTGTCCAGTGTCCACAAGTGTGTGCAGAAATTCAAAATCTCCCTTATCCTCTAGTCACTTTGGTCACAGCTGTGCCATCGAGCCTGTCCCATAGCGCTCAGATATTCATTGGGCCTCACACAATCCAAAAGTGTCCAGTGTCCACAAGTGTGTGCAGAAATTCAAAATCTCCCTTATCCTCTAGTCACTTTGGTCACAGCTGTGCCATCGAGCCTGTCACATAGAGCTCAGATATTCATTGGGTCTCACACAATCCAAAAGTGTCCAGTGTCCACAAGAGTATGCAGAAATTCAAAATCTCCCTTATCCTCTCGTCACTTTTGTCACAGCTGTGCCATCGAGCCTGTGACATAGCGCTCAGATATCAGTGGGCCTCACACAATCCAAAAGTGTCCAGTGTCCACAAGTGTCTGCAGAAATTCAAAATCTCCCTTATCCTCTAGTCACTTTGGTCACAGCTGTGCCATCGAGCCTGTCACATAGCGCTCAGATATTCATTGGGCCTCACACAATCCAAAAGTGTCCAGTGTCCACAAGTGTGTGCAGAAATTCAAAATCTCCCTTATCCTCTAGTCACTTTGGTCACAGCTGTGCCATCGAGCCTGTCACATAGCGCTCAGATATTCATTGGGTCTCACACAATCCAAAAGTGTCCAGTGTCCACAAGTGTGTGCAGAAATTCAAAATCTCCCTTATCCTCTCGTCACTTTTGTCACAGCTGTGCCATCGAGCCTGTGACATAGCGCTCAGATATCAGTGGCCCTCACACAATCCAAAAGAGTCCAGTGTCCACAAGTGTCTGCAGAAATTCAAAATCTCCCTTATCCTCTCGTCACTTTTGTCACAGCTGTGCCATCGAGCCTGTGACATAGCGCTCAGATATCAGTGGGCCTCACACAATCCAAAAGTGTCCAGTGTCCACAAGTGTCTGCAGAAATTCAAAATCTCCCTTATCCTCTAGTCACTTTGGTCACAGCTGTGCCATCGAGCCTGTCACATAGCGCTCAGATATTCATTGGGTCTCACAAAATCCAAAAGTGTCCAGTGTCCACAAGTGTGTGCAGAAATTCAAAATCTCCCTTATCCTCTAGTCACTTTGGTCACAGCTGTGCCATCGAGCCTGTCACATAGCTCTCAGATATTCATTGAGCCTCACACAATCCAAAAGTGTCCAGTGTCCACAAGTGTGTGCAGAAATTCAAAATCTCCCTTATCCTCTAGTCACTTTGGTCACAGCTGTGCCATCGAGCCTGTCACATAGCGCTCAGATATTCATTGGGTCTCACACAATCCAAAAGTGTCCATTGTCCACAAGTGTGTGCAGAAATTCAAAATCTCCCTTATCCTCTTGTCACTTTTGTCACAGCTGTGCCATCGAGCCTGTGACATAGCGCTCAGATATCAGTGGCCCTCACACAATCCAAAAGTGTCCAGTGTCCACAAGTGTCTGCAGAAATTCAAAATCTCCCTTATCCTCTAGTCACTTTGGTCACAGCTGTGCCATCGAGCCTGTCACATAGCGCTCAGATATTCATTGGGCCTCACACAATCCAAAAGTGTCCAGTGTCCACAAGTGTCTGCAGAAATTCAAAATCTCCCTTATCCTGTAGTCACTTTGGTCACAGCTGTGCCATCAAGCCTGTCACATAGCGCTCAGATATTCATTGGGTCTCACACAATCCAAAAGTGTCCAGTGTCCACAAGTGTGTGCAGAAATTCAAAATCTCCCTTATCCTCTAGTCACTTTGGTCACAGCTGTGCCATCGATCCTGTCACATAGTGCTCAGATATTCATTGGGCCTCACACAATCCAAAAGTGTCCAGTGTCCACAAGTGTGTGCAGAAATTCAAAATCTCCCTTATCCTCTAGTCACTTTGGTCACAGCTGTGCCATCGAGCCTGTCATATAGCTCTCAGATATTCATTGGGCCTCACACAATCCAAAAGTGTCCAGTGTCCACAAGTGTGTGCAGAAATTCAAAATCTCCCTTATCCTCTAGTCACTTTGGTCACAGCTGTGCCATCGAGCCTGTCACATAGCGCTCAGATATTCATTGGGTCTCACACAATCCAAAAGTGTCCATTGTCCACAAGTGTGTGCAGAAATTCAAAATCTCCCTTATCCTCTCGTCACTTTTGTCACAGCTGTGCCATCGAGCCTGTGACATAGCGCTCAGATATCAGTGGGCCTCACACAATCCAAAAGTGTCCAGTGTCCACAAGTGTGTGCAGAAATTCAAAATCTCCCTTATCCTCTAGTCACTTTGGTCACAGCTGTGCCATCGAGCCTGTCACATAGCGCTCAGATATTCATTGGGTCTCACACAATCCAAAAGTGTCCAGTGTCCACAAGTGTGTGCAGAAATTCAAAATCTCCCTTATCCTCTCGTCACTTTTGTCACAGCTGTGCCATCGAGCCTGTGACATAGCGCTCAGATATCAGTGATATCCTCATGATCAGGCCAAGGTTATCTGTAAGAAGTGCGCAAAGACCTTTAGCCGAGGGAAAAATCTGAAAAATTTGAATACCAGTTGCATGCTTAGACATTTAACCAGCATGCACTTGCAAGCGTGGACAAAACACCAAACCTCAAGTGCCACATGTGCAACTGATCACAACGAAGGTAGTCAGCAACGCTACATTGTTTCCCCCACTGTAAGCCCACCGGTTAGCACAGCAGCAAATGTTGAGGTGTCGTTGCAAGGCCACAGCAGTCAGGGAATCCCACTGTTATATCAACGAAAGACTGATTCTAGGCCATCAGAAAGAACACCAACTCCATCACCATCATCAACCCTCTCTCAGTCCGCCCTGTCCACCGCTACTTCCACCATATGCAGCTCTCAAGTCCAGCTCACCCTCCCAGACACTATGAGTAGGTCAAGAAAGTACTCAGTCTCTCATCCGCGTACACTGGGTTTGAACGCCCACATTGCCAAACTAATCTCGTTTCAGATGATGCCCTTTCGGTTGGTGGAAAGCACAGCTTTCCGCGAACTCATGGCCTATGCAGTACCATGCTATGACCTACCCAGTCGCCACTTCTTCTCTCGCAAAGCCATCCCAGCCCTCCACCATCATGTGAAAGACCGCATTGTCCATGCACTCAAGCAGTCAGTGAGCGGAAAGGTGCACCTCACAACTGATGCATGGTCCAGTCGGCATGGCCAGTGCCGTTACGTGTCCATCACTGCGCACTGGGTTAATGTGGTGGATGCAGGGTCCACAGGGGACAGCGGTGGTGGGACAGTGCTGCCTAGCCCACGGTATAGGAAACAGTTGGCTGTAGGCATTCGACCCTCCTCCTCCTCCAGAAGCGAAAGCTCGTCCACAGAGCGCAGTCGTACGAGCACTCCATCTGCAGCTGCCACTGTTGCACACGATGTGTCCCCCTATCGAGCAGCTAGTGGAAAGCGTCAGCAGGCTGTGTTGCAGATGATGTGTTTGGGCAACAGACACACCGCCGAGGTGCTGGCCGAGTACTTGAAGCGACAAACTGAGTCATGGCTGCGCAGTGTACATCTTGAGGCAGGCAAGGTAGTTAGTGATAACGGCCGTAATTTTGTGGCAGCCATAGCCCTTTCAAAACTCAGCCACATACCTTGCTTGGCTCACACCTTGAACCTGGTGGTGCAGTGCTTCCTCAAAAATTATCCGGAGTTAACAGCCCTGCTCCAGAAGGTGCGAAGACTGTGCGCGCACATCCGCCGGTCGCCTGTACACTCCATTCGTATGCAGAAGCTGCAGCGATTGCTCCACCTTCCCAACCACCGCCTCATTATCGACATTGCAACAAGGTGGAACTCCACCCTGCACATGGTGGAGCGGCTGTGCGAGCAGAGGCAGGCCATAATGCATTTGTGGGAGGATACACGGCCAGGCACTTTGAGAGCAGACATGGAGTTGACAGGTGTGCAGTGGTCGAAGCTGAAAGACCTCTGTAAAGTCCTTCAGTGTTTTGAGGAATGCACATGGCTGGTAAGCGCAGACGACGCCATCCTAAGCATGAGCATCCCACTTATGCGTCTGCTCATGCAAACTTTGACACACCTTAAGGAGCAGGCGTCTGCAGCCAATGTTGATGAAGAGGAGGAGGGAATCCTTGATGACATTCAGCCATTGTCTGCTCAGGGACCTCTCCTGGACGAGGTGGAGGAAGAAGAGGAGGAAGAGGAGGATGATGGGGATGATTACTTAGGGGAGGAGGATGCATCTTGTGGGGCAAGTGAAAATGTTGGCGTGGCAAGGTCTGGTACAGGGTTTGTGCGTGACTGGAGGGATGTGGATTTGCCAGAAAGTGCTCCTCCAACCAGCACTCGCAGTGCATCATTGACACCGGGAACATTGGCCCACATGTCAGATTATGCCTTGCAGATCCTAAAAAGGGACCCACGCATTGCCAAAATGATGAACGATGACGACTACTGGTTGGCCAGCATCCTGGATCCACGCTATAAAGGCAAATTACAAAACATCATGCCACAGGAGAACCTTGACCTAATATTGGCTAATAAACAAGCAACTCTGGTAAATCGGTTGCTTGAGGCATTCCCAGCACACAGCAGCGGTGATGGTTCTCACACGAGCCGTACGGGCCGGGGGCAGCTTGGCAGAGGTGTTCGTGGTGCACACAGCAGAAGTGGCGTTGGAGACAGGGGTTTCATGACAATGTTGTGGACTGATTTTTCAAGTACCGCTCACACAACTGGTAATACTGCATCGATGGAAAGTGACAGGAGACAGCAGTTGTCAACTATGGTTACAAACTACTTTTCCTCCCATATCGATGTTCTCCCACACAGGTCATTCCCCTTTGACTATTGGGCCGCTAAACTGGACACCTGGCCTGAATTGGCACAATATGCCTTACAGGAGCTCGCTTGCCCAGCTGCAAGTGTGCTATCGGAAAGAGTCTTCAGTGCAGCTGGATCAATCCTGACAGAAAAAAGGATCCGTCTGTCAACCCAAAATGTGGATGATCTAACCTTCATTAAAATGAACCACGCATGGGTTTCCAAGGATTTTGTCCCACCTTCCCCTGATGACACATAGGGTGACAGAAAAATGGCTTGCTTTGGTCCACCTCTTCCTGGGACTTGACCTATTTCACCTTTTGCATCAGCTGAATGTCCAACATCAACATATGCCACTTTCTAAAACTCCCTAACTGTGCTGCCTCCCCCCTCCCATGGCCGGGGTCACCACCTAGCGCACGACACCGTGCGAGTGCCGTTGCCCTGGACAGGTGGGTAGGCCGACTCTTGGGCGCGGGCACTGGCACAGGGTCCTTCATAGTGCAATCAAGTGTCTCTGACGGTGGTGGTGCACACCCGCCGTCAGACACACCGCTGTACTATGAGGGGCCCAGTGCCAGTACCGACGCCCACGAGTGGGCCCCCTTGCTTGGGCAGGGCCCCAGCATTTGCAATCTTTACCTCTCCCTGCTCCTCCGCTGTGTAGTCTGGGCCGTCAAATCCATACTGTGCCTGACACCGTCTGAGCCTGCCTCCTGATGTATAGACATATATTTTGAATGTGTACGCTATCCATACATGTTATCCGGGGATACGGTACCCTTTCTAACCTTTGTGCAATCACGTGCAATCCATACTGGGCCTAACACCGTCTGAGCCTGCCTCCTGATGTATAGACATATATTTTGAATGTGTACGCTATCCATACATGTTATCCGGGGATACGGTACCCTTTCTAACCTTTGTGCAATCACGTGCAATCCATACTGGGCCTAACACCGTCTGAGCCTGCCTCCTGATGTATAGACATATATTTTGAATGTGTACGCTATCCATACATGTTATCTGGGGATACGGTACCCTTTCTAACCTTTGTGCAATCACGTGCAATCCATACTGGGCCTAACACCGTCTGAGCCTGCCTCCTGATGTATAGACATATATTTTGAATGTGTACGCTATCCATACATGTTATCTGGGGATACGGTACCCTTTCTAACCTTTGTGCAATCACGTGCAATCCATACTGGGCCTAACACCGTCTGAGCCTGCCTCCTGATGTATAGACATATATTTTGAATGTGTACGCTATCCATACATGTTATCTGGGGATACGGTACCCTTTCTAACCTTTGTGCAATCACGTGCAATCCATACTGGGCCTAACACCGTCTGAGCCTGCCTCCTGATGTATAGACATATATTTTGAATGTGTACGCTATCCATACATGTTATCTGGGGATACGGTACCCTTTCTCACCTTTGTGCAATCACGTGTAATCCATACTGGGCGTGAGAACGGCTGGCGAGCTGTTAAGCAAGCTACAGCACCTGTGGTTTGTAAACGTAAGTTTTTCATTCTTTCAGGAATGACGGTTAGGCCTAATTCCGGAACTGCGGTTGACCTGCACTTACTGGGAAATCATTGTTCGCGGGTAATAATTGTAATCAGTGATCCCCATCACTAACGTTGTTCAGCGGGTTATCTGGACCTGTAAGCGACAAACGCTGGCCTTTTCAGTGTAGCGCACATGCAGCCACGGACATGTAAGGGCATGACACACCAGTTATTGGCCAATCTCATGTGCCAGAGCCTCACGTGTCCCTCTAGTAAGCCGGACTCGGACCGCGGGGCATGACGGAGACTCGTTCGTTAACGGAATTAAGCTTGCAATGTGTGCATCTGTTCTGTAGCTGGCATGGTTGAGGTTTCCCAGGTGGAGTCGAATTTAACCGTAGGCTCCACTCCTGGTGGTGCCCTTCTGGACATTCCTTTAAGGTTCAGCTTTGCAACCATACTGCCCACGTAAAACAAACACTTTGCGTTCATGAACGCTGTTTGGAGGGTCATGACTTGTGGGAATAACGCCGCCCAATCAGTTAACCTGCTAGAGAGATCGTTCGTTGCTCCCAAGCATGACATCACACTCCCTAGGAAGAAGGTAATGCCACTGTGGCGACCGTACTCCTGGGGGCGACACAAGTGCACTGATGCCCAGCCACTGCTCGATGAATCTGCTGGTACATTGACCCAGACCACTACATTCCCCTCGCACGCTACACCAGGGGTCCCCAACCGCCAGTCCGCGGCCCAGCACCGGGCCGTTGCAGTGCCCTTGCCGGTCCGCGGACACAAGGGGAGCCGGGGGGCGGTGCAGCAGCTGATACTCACCCTGCATCCCGCGGCGGCTTCATCCCGCGGCGGCTTCATCCTGCGCTGAGCGGTCACGTGCTACCGCTCATTTAAGGTAATGAATATGGACGCCACTCATCTCCCATAGGCGTGGCGTCCATATTCATGGACCTTAATGAGCGGTATCACGTGACCGCTCCGCACAGGAAGAAGCTGAAGCGCCGCGAGATGCAGGGACGTGCAGCGACGGGAAGGAAGTTCAGCGACGTGAGGGTAAGTATGATGGGGAGGATGGGGGAGCCGAGCGGAGCCATAAATATAAGGGAGAGAGAGTGGGAGCGGAGCCATATATACTAGGGAGGGAGAATGGGAGCGGAGCCATATATACTAGGGAGGGAGAATGGGAGCGGAGCCATATACACAGGTGAGGGAGAGTGGGAGCGGAGCCATATATACAGGGGAGGGAGAGTGGGAGCAGAGCCATATATACAGGGGAGGGAGAGTGGGAGCGGAGCCATATATACAGGGGAGGGAGAGTGGGAGCGGAGCCATATATACAGGGGAGGGAGAGTGGGAGCGGAGCCATATATACAGGGGAGGGAGAGTGGGAGCGGAGCAATATATACAGGGGAGGGAGAGTGGAAGCCGAGCCATATATACAGGGGAGGGAGAGTGGGAGCGGAGCCATATATACAGGGGAGGGAGAGTGGGAGCGGAGCCATATATACAGGGGAGGGAGAGTGGGAGCAGAGCCATATACACAGGGGAGGGAGAGTGGGAGCGGAGCCATATACACAGGGGAGGGAGAATGGGAGCGGAGCCATATATATAAGGGAGGGAGAGTGGGAGCAGAGCCATATATACAAGGGAGGGAGAGTGGAAGCCGAGCCATATATACAAGGGAGGGAGAGTGGGAGCGGAGCCATATATACAAGGGAGGGAGAGTGGGAGCAGAGCCATATATACAGGGGAGGGAGAGTGGGAGCGGAGCCATATATACAAGGGAGGGAGAGTGGGAGCGGAGCCATATATACAAGGGAGGGAGAGTGGGAGCAGAGCCATATATACAAGGGAGGGAGAGTGGGAGCGGAGCCATATATACAAGGGAGGGAGAGTGGGAGCGGAGCCATATATACAAGGGAGGGAGAGTGGGAGCAGAGCCATATATACAAGGGAGGGAGAGTGGGAGCGGAGCCATATATACAAGGGAGGGAGAGTGGGAGCGGAGCCATAAATACAAGGGAGGGAGAGTGGGAGCAGAGCCATATATACAAGGGAGGGAGAGTGGAAGCCGAGCCATATATACAAGGGAGGGAGAGTGGGAGCGGAGCCATATATACAAGGGAGGGAGAGTGGGAGTGGAGCCATATATACAAGGGAGGCCGGGAGAGTGGGAGCGGAGCCATGCATACAGGATGGGACAGGGGAGCCATGTATACAGGATAGAAGAGTGGGAGCAGAGCCATGCATACAGGATGGGAGCGGAGCCATGTATACAGGATGGGAGAGTGGGAGCAGAGCCATGTATACAGGATGGGACAGGGGAGCCATGCATACAACAGGGGGAGCCACACAGAGCTGGACGGGGGGTACCACACATACATTTTCTGATGATTAGAAAATAATCAGCATGTACAGTACTCCAGTACAATTGTTCTTAAGTGCTCAATGCTCCATTTCCTTGTAGGTTCCAATCATCATTAGCAGTGACGGTCATCAGTAGAAGTAGCCCAGTGCTCCCACTGAAACAGAGAAACAAGCCAGGTGCTCCCACTCATTCAAAACCTATGGTGAGTTGAGTCACATTAAAAATGTTATAATTAAATGATAAATATGCACTGCTAAACTACAACCGCGTCCATAGCCCCGCCCCCTTATGACCAAAGCCCCGCCCCTGTCACACCTCCATCCCCGCCCTGCCGGGCCATGGAAGAATGGTCTTGGTTCAAGCCGGTCTCTGGTGCAAAAAAGGTTGGGGACCACTGCGCTACACGACCTGAATCTGGCCCTGATGAAACTCAGGTTACCCTTCCCATATACAGTTCCATCTTACACGGTGACAAAGAGGAAGCTGCAGATGAAAGTGCAGGTTCGGCCCACCCGCCATCAGACACACCACCGTACTATCAGGGGCCCTGTGCCAGTGCCGTCGCCAACGAGTGGGCCCCCCCTGCTTGCTCAGGATCACAGCACTTGCAAAGTTGAAATACTGTGCAGTGAGATGGAAGATGGGGACGACGAGGAGTCCAGACAAGTACAGGGATTCCCTAGCGAGGAGACTTATTTGATTGTTTTCAATGTTGGGACAGCAATTTTTGGGGAGCACTATACTCTGGAGAATGATAGATGGGGCCCACCATAAATTGGAACATTCCAAAGGTGGACATCAGACACTGGAGCAGCATTTACAGGGCCCATTATACACTAGAGCATTAGAAATGGGGCCCATTATGTTTGGAGCATTATTTGGGCCCATAAGACAGTGGAGCTTCATCCATGGGGACCAACATATACTGTAGCATTATGTGGAGCTCATCATATACTGTTTCAAACATTATATGGGACCAATGATTCTGTATGGAGAAATAGATGGGCCTCGTCATGAGATGTAAAAAGTGAGGTATTTTTCATTGTACTATACCGCTATTTCTCTGCCGTATCGGAGCATGATGAGTTGTGGTATGTGTTAAAGGGGCGCTCTTTCGCCCAGGGCACATGAAAACCTGCAGCCAGCCCTCCCCCCCACAACTTTAGCCAAATAACCCCCATTTTTCAGTGCGTAACTTGTATTATGAAGTTAATTAAGGTTGACAAGCTTAAGTAAGAAGAATTGATGCTTTTGGCATTCAAATGGGCACTGTAGGTGTGTTTCCTGTCCTCCTCTCACTGCCGACTTTTATTCCCCATTGACTTACATTGGGTTTCGTGTTTCGGGACGACCCCGACTTTTCCCTATAATCGGACGATCTTGCTCGACCCGACTTTTGGAAAAGTCGGGTTTCACGAAACGAAACGCGACCCTAAAAAACCAAAAGTCGCTCAACTCTAGTGGTCACTGTTCCCTAGGTGCCCATCGACTCGTACTTCTGTTATTCTATCTGGCCTGTTAAGTCCAGAAGGGCTGTCCCTCTAGTTGGGCCCTGCACAAGTTGTGACAGATAATTATCCTTGGTTACTGACAGAAATTGGTTTCCTTTCTAAGATACGCAGGTTTCAGTTTCCCAGTCTGTCGGGGTAGTTGAAGTTCCCCATAATAGTCACCTCATTGTGATTTTCTGCTTTGTCTATTTGTTTCAATAATACATTTTCAGTGGTTTCTGTTATGGCTTATAACAAACCCCTATGAGGATTTTATTACTTTTCTCTCCTTGTATCTCCACACAATAGAGACTTCACCTCTTCATGTCCCTCTTGTATATCTTCTCTTAGTGTGGGCTTTAAAGTAGACTTTATATATAGACAGACTCCACCCCCTTTCCTTTTTTTACGATCACTCCTAAGCAAATCATATCCTTGCAAGTTAGCCGCCCAGTCATAGCTGTCGTCTAACCATGTCTCAGTTATTCCTACTATGTCGTATTTTTCCTCATACATTACCAACTCCAGATCTTCAATCTTATTGGTCAGGCTTCTTGCATTGGTCAGCATGCAGGAAAGAAGTTTTGCTTCCTTTTTCTTCGCTTCCTTCTGAGTACCCTGTCTTGGGTCCTTTTTACCACATCTAGTATCCTTGATTAGTTTGTCCTTCTGCTGCATGTTCTTGTCTGCTGTTTTTCCTCCCATCCCCTCTTCTTCTAGTTTAAAGCCCTCCTGATGAGTGTGGCAAGTCTTCTGGCGAATGTGTGTTTCCCAGGTTTTGTGAGGTGTATCCCATCTCTTGCGAGAAGTCCATCGTAGAGGTAATTCACGCCATCGTCCAAGAATCCAAATCCTTGCTGCCTGCACCACCGTCGTAGCCAGTTGTTCACCTCTAGTATCCTATTCCATCTTCTGATGCCATGGCCATCGACTGGGAGGATTGATGAGAAAACAACCTGTACGTTCCGTTCCTTTATTTTCTTCCCCAGAATTTCAAAGTCTTCTCAGATAGTTGGTAGGTCATTTCTTGCCGTGTCGTTTGTGCCTACATGTATCAGTAGGAAAGGGTAGTCGTCCTTGGATTTGAGGATAGTTGGTATCCTGTTGGCCACATCCTTGATTTTTGCTCCTGGGAAGCAGCATACTTCTCGTGCGGTTATGTCCGGCCTGCAGATAGTTGCCTCCGTGCCTCTTAGTAGTGAGTCGCCCACAACTACCACTCTTCTTTTCTTTCCGAACGCACTGCTTGTTGCTCGTGAGTGTTTTTGAGTGTCATTTGTTTCCGCTTTTGTTGACAGAGTAACTTTTGTTGATACCAAACAGTCAAACAGTTACAGACAAGATAATGGTTATATTGACAATCTTGAGAATCTATGTTTGCTGTTTGTCATTGTAAAACATTAAGGTTTATTAACCTCCACCTGTTTTGATTTTATCTAAACCCATGTGGCTTTTATATTGTTAGTGTTTATGACACATTGTCTGATGATGCCATGTTGTCTGTTTCATCCAACCTTGAAGGCCGGCCACTGGATGGGCTGGGTGAAGCTAGTTACACATTAGTGTAATTTATTATATAAGGCCAGAGAAACATGACTTAGACAGAAGCAAAAACTGGATACCTGTATGCGTACAGTGTTGACACCTGCATAAGTGGGGACGCCCGTGCAGTGTTGTGAATCTTCCAGGGGTCTCTGTCTTAGTGTTGCTTCTCTGATAATCCAGAGGGATGATGTTTAAAAGCCTCTTGGTGATTGATGATGTGAGTATACTGTATATAGTTAATCTTTATATATATATATATACCTAATCATATGTATTCAATCTTTATCTGTACTTAACCTTTGTATCTTAAATTATACAAAAGTGTACGCAATCATGCTGTCTAATCATACCATTCCTTTAATTTTGTACCGTGTAATAAAATTGTGCTATATTGCAAGCAGTAGCCTTCTTTAAAGGCGTGTCCAAACCTTAGTGTTAAAAACTTGGCAATACAAGGGCAGGTAGGGAGTGACAGACCACCGCATTACACATGGAGGGGAGGAAGGGATTGACAAACCACACACTAGACATGGAGGGCAGGTAGGGAGTGATCGACCACCGCACTACACATGGAGGGCAGGTTGGAAGTAACAGGCCGCCGCACTGCATATAGTGGACAGATAGAGAGTGACAGACCACTGCACTACACAAGGAAGGCAGGTAGATGGTGACAGACCCCACACTACACATGTGGCGCCCCTGAGGCTCAGTCGCCACAGAGTTACTGCACCTCCTCCTGAGGTGTGGTGCCCCACCATCCAGGTAAGTTGGAGGCTCCTGACCACGCTCCAACACTCGCACCCCACACAACACAGTAGTTCAGCAAAGCCACATTGCGACTCCTTGCTTGGAGTGTAGCAGATCACCTTTGGTGGCTCCCTGCTTGGAACACGAAACATGCTGGGAGGCGGGTGAAGTTCAGAATACATAAAAGAGCGGGAATGTTTAGGATTACAGGTCAGTATGGGAGAGGAAGCCACTCAGAGAGGAGTAAGGAAAGAAGATCCCTGAGATAGGGATGGAGGAAGGAGGTGCTGCAGCAGACCACAGTGACCTGGGTCTGCTGGCACGGGAAAGGAAAGAAGGAGAAAGACATTGAACTGAAACCTGATCTTCCATAAGAGAGAGAGATTAGTACGAAACGAAGGAGTAAAAGGGAACAGAGGACATGGGTTAGAGGAAGAGCCCTGCCTAGAAGTTCTAAGCGCAAGGCCGGGGCCCGGTCCCCGAGGTTGTATGGTCCATAATGGTTCTGAAGCAGACACCGGTGGAGTAGTGGGCTGTAAATGCACTACTCTCATCTAAGACTTGGGCACAACAGCAACTTGGATAGTGAGCCGGGACTCAGGAGTGAGGAGTCCCCGAAGCAGGCTACAGCTGTCTGCCGTACAAGTAGAGTTCTTGGGAATATCTGTCAGGAGGAACTCCAGTGTATCTCAGTACTAGGACATCTTCAAACTTAAAGGCGCTATAAGAGGAGAAGTTCAGAAAGGTACATGTTGGCGGAGCGCTGGATGGGAGCATTCCATCTGACCTGGAGGTTGATTGAGCCTCTGACCCAGAGAACACAGTACGGAGGCAGGCACCTGTGTGTACTACAGACTGTGAGTAAAGCTTTGGAACTACAAGCCCTGGTGTCCTCCATTGATTCTTGTGTCAGCACACCCAGCACTGCAACATCTGGGTACCAGCTTCGACACTGCTTGTGCCTCTCCTCTAACTCCACATCTACACTGCCCTGGGGCTATAGCTTCACCTGTGGGGAGCTTCACCATCTTGGCTGCAACACACCACCAGCTCCAGAGGATCTGCAAGCAGTGTCGGCTTAACATCTCACTTGTCGAACACCACAGGTGGCGTCACGAACTATTCCATTTACTACATTCTACCATTCAAACTCCCCCTATTAATTGGGCGCCCAGGACCACGGACCGGGTCCCCGCTGCTGTGACACATCCCGACGACACCAGCCCGGTACCGAGTACCCCACAGCCCTGGGAAGGCGACCCACACATAGCTGGTTGGTAGAGAGTGACAGACCACTGCACAACACAAGGAGGGCAGGTAGAGAGTGACAGAACCCCACAGAAAACATAGAGGGCAGGTAGAGCGTGAGAGCCCCCAAACTACACATGGAGAGCAGGTCCAGGGAGTGACAGCATGCTGCACTGCACATGGAGGGCAGGTAGGGCGTGAAAGACCCCACACAACACAGGGGCAGGTAGAGAGTGAAAGAACCCTGCAATACAAATGGAGGGCAGGTAGGCAGTGACAGACCTCGCCTTACACATGGAGGGCAGGTAGAGAGTGACAGACCCCACACTACACATGGAGAGCAGGTAGGGAGTGACAGCCTGCTGCACTACACATGGAGGGCAGGTAGGGCGTGACAGACCCTGCACTACACAGAGGCAGGTAGAGAGTGACAGGCACCTGCACTCCACAAGGAGGGCAGGTTGACAGTGACAGACCACTGCACTATACACGGATGGCTGGTAAGGAGTGACAGACCCTGCACTACACATGGAGGGCAGATAGAGAGTGTCAGATCCCGAACTACACATGGAGGAAAGGTAGATAGTTACATATCCTGCACTACACATGGAAGGCACATAGAGAGTGACATACCTCTGCTCTACAGATGCAGGGCATGTAGACAGTGACAGACCCCTGCATTACACATGGAGGGCAGGTAGGGAGTGACAGACTCCACACAGAGGGCAGGTAGAGCATGATATAACCCACACTTGGCTAGGATGAGGGGTAGGCAGGGTAAGCACCTGCCTAGAGCACTTCCTCCTGCCTACCCATGGGGTGCGCAGGCACAGAGGTGAGCAATGTCTGCCACTGTCACCACTCACCCCTCTCTCTGTCCCACGTAACGATCATCACCCCATTCATGTGCTGTATGTGCCGCATGGGACACGAGCAGAGGAACTGTCATCTCCCCTGCTCCGCCGGGATCTCCAGCAATACACAGGCCACATTTGGACTGCGCTTTGTTGGAGAATATGCATGCGCAGAGGACGTTGGTTGGCGCTGCGCAGTGTCATCGCGAGATCCAGCGTTCATTGATGCACGGAGAAGACGGTAGACCGGGAGCCTGGATTCGGTGAGTGTGAGCTTTTTTGTAATTCTTATATTACTGTTAAGAAGGGCATAAAATGGAGGGAGGTGCTGTGCAGAGGGGGGAATGAGCGGAGGGGCTGTGTGGATGGTGGGCGGTAAAATGATATGAAAGCTGTGCTGATGAGGGAATAAAATAAGTTGAGGGTCTGTGTAGATGGGGGAATAAAATGAAATGAGGGTCTGTGCTAATGGGGGGAATAAAATCAGTGTAGGGGCTGTGGTGATAGAGGGAATAAAATTAGGTGATGGGCTGTGCTAATGAGGGAGAATAAAATGAGGTGAGGAGCTGTGCTAATGGGGGGAATAAAATGAGGTGAGGAGCTGTGCAAATGGGGGAATAAACTGATGGGCTGTGTAGATGGGGTTTATAAACTGACTGGCTGTCCTCGGGCTACACACGGAACATAGGCATACAACAAAATGACATAACATTTAACCTGGGTATGGGTGAACAGTCCCAGTAACTGAGTTGAAGCGTGGATTACAGCCCAAAACCACTTCCAATTGTTTGGATCGTCCCTGAGTGCAGCTGCAGGGCACACAGACCATAATAGAAAATTCACTGCACTGGCTGTTTTAGATGGCTTCCTGCCAAGGCATGATGAACAGATTTTTCTTCTCAAGTTTAAGAGTGTTTTCAAGAGTTCTTGTAGTAGAAAATATATAACTACTGAAATCTCACATTAGTCCATGTGGGCACAATTTCTTTAACATTTTTAGTAACGTTACCTAAGGCAAAGTTCCATGTAAGTACAACTGAAAACTTAATTATTAATCTTAGACTATTTACAAATAATTTCTATAGTGAGAAGGGGTTTGGCCCTATGTGCTATGCTGTGATCTGCGCAAGATAGGAATACTAGATGACTTCCTACGACTCTTTAAACCTAACAATGGGTACAACAGGTTCACTGCTGACTATGGGCACGTTTTCTGATTCTTCCACCTGCAAAGTGTTAGTGGTTGGCATTAGCGACTCGTCGCTTCCAGAACAATTTGGTGTCTCTGGTAAAGAACTACCACTGTGTTGTTAACTTGTAGACAAGAGCTAGGGAATTCACCTAGAACAGTGCAAATCTTTGTATCAGTCTTTTCTGTTAGCTGAGAGTCTTCCTAAAGGTACTGTCACACTAAGCGATATCGCTAGCAATATCGCTATAACTTGTGACGTTATAGCGATATTGCTAGCGATATTGCTGTGTCTGATACTTACCTACGACCCGCTCCCCCGCTGCTTATCGCTGATCGCGCGAGAACAGGCTTCCTGCGGCGCTTCCTGTGGAGAGACGAGCGACGAGCGTGGAGCCGGGCGGGAGGACATCAGGATCGCCTAATGTGACAGGTAAGTAGCGACCCCCGTCCCCAGCGATGTCGCTGGTGAGATCTGCCTGTGTGTCAGCTCACTAGCGACCACTTAGCGATGTACCAGCGATCCTGGCCGCGTAATATCGCTGGTCGGGATCGCTGGTGCATCGCTAAGTGTGACAGTACCTTTATTCTCAACTCGTTCACGCAATTGTGCTGGACATAATTTCAGTATGTCTCTGGATACGGTGGTACACGTTTTTCCGCTGGCCTTGGAGATAGTACACACTTTGCTGTTGTCATTGCTAGATGGTTGAATAGTGTAAGGCTGAGCCTCCTATTGGTCATCTAACTTGTGGTTTCTTCTCTTTTTCTTCAGCACTTGTTCACCTGTTGGTAAGGGGGTTGCCACAGCATGTCTATTAAAGTTCCTTTCCTGTTTTTGCCTAACTTGAGCCAGACTTTCCTCTACACATTGCTGAACTTTTTGATACTGCAGTTGTCTTTCTGTATTCCAATCCGTGTCCAATTGGCTGGATATGGTTTCAGGAGTTAGGACTCCCATTTCCAGGTCGATGGGGAGTTTACCTGGCTGTGCACGCATCCAGTAAGCTGGGGCATATCCTGTTGCGCTGGTTAGTATATGATTGTACATTTTGATCAAATCAGGCAATTTCTCAGGCCATTAGTTCCTTTCTTCTAGCGGTAAGATCTGCAATAAATTGATTACCAGATGGTTCAGTTTTTCGCAAAGACCATTGCCTTGAGGATGGTATGCTGTAGTTCTGATCTTTTTGCATCCGTAGAGGGAGCAAAATTCTTGAAAGACTTCTGCTTCGAAGACTGGACCTCTGTCTCTTAGCACTTGATCTGGGTAGCCATGGGGTCTGCAGA
Source organism: Dendrobates tinctorius (assembly GCF_039654945.1). Lineage (NCBI taxonomy): Eukaryota > Metazoa > Chordata > Amphibia > Anura > Dendrobatidae > Dendrobates > Dendrobates tinctorius. The sequence goes on along the minus strand of NW_027361858.1, from coordinate 11,649,872 downwards.
AATATTCTTGGAATGCCTTTGCTGCTGTTCTTGCTGTTTGGTCTTTCACCGGAACGACCACTAGGAAATGGGAATAGTGATACATGGCATAACTATACCCTGATCGACTTGGGGTTAGTTGCACGTGGTCTAAGGCCACCAGTTCCAAAGGTTATTTAGTGATGATGGGCTGCAAGGGGGCACTTTGATTTGCAGAATTCTTTCTTCTGAGACTACATGGGCCACCGCATTCCCTACACCACTGTTCAATAGACCGTCTCATACCTGTCCAGACGAAGCGGTCGCGGATGACTACTTCCAGCTTTATCCAACCAAAGTGTCCCGCTTGATTGTGGTAAGCTTCCAAGACCATGGGCATGTCTTTTCTGGGGACCACGATCTGCCAGACCAGTTCATGCATACGTGGGTTGTTAGCTTTTTGGATCAACTTGTCTTCAAAAAGGAACAGCTTCTTTCTTTCCTCAACTGTTGGACATCTGCAGGCGCATCAGTGTCATGATCTGAAGTGATCTGACATTTTTAAAAGCACAGAGTGAACTTTTTTTCCTTTTGGCAAGTTACCAAGGTGACTTGACTGTCCCCGGTGGTGGTTAGTGGTATCGCACCTTAGGTTTTCAGTTTCAAGTTCTCTGTAATTATGGTTCAGGTGTGGGGCTCTATAAATGAGTCTCAGGGTGTGCAATCACTGCTGGTGATATTCATTCATTCCCTATATTCTGAGTTGGTGAGAGCCTGGTGGAAGGATGGAGCTGAGGAGGAGTCCTGCGCAGCTTAGCCAGGGGGGACGTGTGTCAGCTATGGTGTCTGGATGAAGGGCTGGCATGGCGTGGTGGGGTCGCAGTGATGGTGTCAGCAGGAAGTGTCTGCATGGACTGGTGAAGTGGCGACTATGGAGAGTGGCACTCACCATGTGGGACTTGGCTGCTGAGCTGGACTCAAGCATGCTTGACTTCGTGGCAGAAACTGAACTCGTCCTTGGGACTTTGTTACTAAGCAGCAGCAACTGGTGGTGGACTCTGCTCCAAGGCTGCACTATGGTGAAGGATCCTGTTATGGTGATGGATCCGGGTGGAGGAGAAGACGCACGCAGGTGGAGGGCTCTGTTGCAGGAGCATAAGCACAGAGCATAAAGCTAAGTGGTGTCCCCCTGTATTGTCTCTTTCCTTCATGTGTGTTATTAGTGCAGTGGTGGGATTAGTCTCCGCACCGCCCAATTCCCTAGTGAGGGTTTAGGGTCAGGGCGAGCAAGGGTTTAAGGTTCGCGTGCGGCGACAGGTGCGGAGCCTGTACAGGGAACGTTAGGAGTGTAGGGACGCTGGCTCAGGGGAGCTCAGGAGGTCTCCACTTCCCTATTCCCTACTGCAGGGCCCACCATTGTTAATGTGTCCCAGGTTCCCCCTTATTATTTAAATTCGCCGTACTGGAGGCGAGGTTTCCAGAATGTATGCATAACGTGTAATTCCTAAATTCGCCAGGTGGAGGCGGTGTATCCATCTGCACGTTTTATTATTTAAATTCGCCCCACTGGAGGCGCTGTATCCAGGGTCACGTGTGTATGGGTCCGCCTTGCGGTATCATCTACGTCCAGACACATGTGACCGTGACAATCAGGAGCTGGAGATGAATCTGCTTCACCAAGGAGTTCTTTGACCATACATATAGCCAGGTCACAGCTCTGCATCTCTGCCCAACCTTGGTGAGGTAATGGACTACGGGAAACTTCATGAACGGCAAGACTTCTCCCTGTCACATTGTTAGTGTCTTGGGAGGCACCATGATGGTAGAATGCTGGCATCTCTATTTCTTCCAGGTCTTCGGGATCGCCTGCTGGGCTATATACCATGTGTGGCAGGGCTATATACCATGTGGTGCTGGGCTATATAGCATGTGTGGCTGGGCTATATACCTTGTGGTGCTGGGCTATATACCATGTGATGCTGGGCTGTATACCATGGTGCTGGGCTGTATACCATGTGTGACTGTGTTATATACAATGTGGTGATGGGCTATACGCCGTGTGTGGCTGTGCTATATACTATGTGGTGTTGGGCTATATTCCAAGTGTGACTGGGCTATATACCATGTGGTGCTGAGCTATATACCATGTGGTGCTGGGCTATATACTATGTGGTGCTGTGCTATATACTATGTGGTGCTGGGCTGTTTACCATGTGGTGATGGGCTATATACCATGTTTGGCTGTGCTATATACCATGTGGTGCTTGGCTACATACCATGTGTGGCTGTGCCATATAACATTTGGGCTGTGCTATATACCATGTGGTGCTGTGCTATATACCATGTGTTGCTGTGCTATATACCATGTGTGGCTGTGCTATATACCATGTGGTGCTGTGTTATATACCATGTGGTGCTGTACTACATACCATGAGGTGCTGTGCTGTATACCATGTGATGCTGTGCTATATTCCATATGGTGCTGGGCTATATTCTATGGTGGGCTGTACTATATACCATGTGGTGCTGGGGTATATACCATGTTGTGCTGGGCTATATACCATGTGTGACTGGGCTATATACCATGTGGTGATGGGCAATATACCATGTGATGCTGTGCTATATACCATGAGGGCTGGGCTATAATCCATGTGGGTCTGGGCTATATACTATGTGGTGCTGGGCTATATACTATGCGGCTGTGTTATATACCATGAAGACTTACATTTAAGTTATATTCTATGGGGGGGTCTGTGTTATATAATATGGGGGGGGCTACATTATATTCTATGGGGAGGTGGACTGTATTATATTCTATTTGGGGTTACATTATATTCTATGGGGGGGCTGTATTATATTTATTATATTCTATGGGGGGTGATTGCATCATACTCTATGAGGGGGCAACATTATACTATAAGAGGAGGCTAAATTCTATACTATGGGAGGCTGCATTATATTCAGTGGTGGGCTAGATTATATTGTATGAGGGCTTCATTATACTTTATGAGGTGGCTACATTATATTCTATGGGGGCTGCATTTTACTATATGAGGAGGGCTACATTGTATTCTATGGAGTGGCTACATTATACTATATAAGGGGTTGCATTATATTCTATGGGGGTTACATTCTATTTTATGGTGGGGCTGCATTATACTATGTGGTGTGGCTGCATTATGCACTATGGGGTGGCTGCATTGCATTCTATGGGGGTTACATTATATATTATGGCGGGGCTGCATTATACTATGTGGGCTGGCTGCATTATGCTCTATGCGGTGGCAGCATTATACTTTAAGAGGGGGCTGCATTATATTGTATGGGGGGTTACATTATATTGTATGGTGGGGCTGCATTATACTCTGTGGGGTGGCTGCATTATGCTCTGTAGGCTGTATCGAGGACTATGGGGAATACATTATATGAAGAACTAAGGGGTGCATTATACTATGGGAAGTGCATTGTACTACATCAATGACTATGGCGGTGCATTATACTATCGAGCACTATGAGGAGTGTATTATACTATATGGAGGACTGAGCAGTGTATTTTAATATATGGAGGACTGAGGAGAGTATTATACTATATGAAGGACTATGGGGCACATTATATTATATGAAAGACTATGGGGTGTAAACTGTAGATGTGCTGCTGATAACATGATACTGTATGGTGATCTGTTAGTGATCCATTAGTGATCACTCTGTCCCCATCATTCTTTCTCAGATGGTGGATAGAGGCTGGGAAACAAGTGTTGAACGACTTCAATATTGTCGATCACACTCATATAGCGGCCTGAACTCAGCACATGTAACTACAACCAAAATGCTTCTGTGTGATGTGCAATATGTTAGCATTTGGGGCCCCATTTAAACTTTGCCTAGGGCCCCACTTTGCCTAAATCCGGCCCTGGGGGGAGGGATCGGAGTTGTGGCACTTGATGGCAGGGAGCTGATTTCCTGACAGATATTCTCTATTTTCTCTCTATTCTTCCTCTTGAACCATGGCAGGAAGTGCTGTATTAGAAACTCCACATAGATTATGGAGTTCATCTTTACCCCTTCAGGGATCCTAAAGGGGCCGACAATCTCTCTCCTCATGATTCCAGCCCAAAACATTACTCCACCTGCTCCTTGTTGGTGCCTTAGCCGTGTTTTCATGGGGTGTCCATCAACCAGCCATCCTCCACTCCATCCATCTGGACCATCGAGCGTTGCACGGCACTCATCGGTGAACAAAACAGTTTGGAAGTCAGTCTTCATGTATCGTTTGGCCCACTGGAGCCGTTTCTGCTTGTGTGCAGTGGATAGAGGTGGTCGACAGGATGGCTTATGCACAGCTGCAAACCTCTGAAGGACCCTGCATCTTGTTGTTCGGGGGACGTTGGAGGCACCAGCAGCTTCAAAAACTTGTCTGCTGCTATGACAAGGCATTTTTGCAGCTGCTTTTTTAACCTTACGCAATTGCCTGTTGGAAAGAGTCCTCAATTTTTCCTTCTCAGCACGCACACGTGTGTGCTGGGAATCAGCTACATACTTCTTGTGCGATGATCACGATGAAGTGTCTTGGCAATGTTGGTTGTAGTCATGCCTTGACCTAAATACTCCACAATTTGTTGCTTCTCAGCACACATCCTTTTTCTTTCCCATTTTGGCAAAAAATGTAGGCTGCTTAATAATGTGGAACAGCCTTCTTAAGTAGTCTTGCCTTGGACACACCTGCCAAACTAATCTGCACAGCTATCTGCAATTGCTTTCAGTGATATAAAGAGCCCTGACACACATCACCATCAATGAGTTTAAATGACAAGCAAAAAAATTCTAACCTTATCACTCCTAAACTCTTTTTGCATAATAATTTGGAACACAGTTTAGGTAAGCCCCTGATGGCAGTGCCGACAGCTGATAGTCGAAAAAAAGCTTGACAGAAGTACAACACTTCAGTTTCTCTGAATATGTTTTTTTGGCCTGCTAATCGAGCTTCATTGATTTAAAATGGGTTTGCTGGACCTCAACACTCCTCTCTATCATTGCGTGCTGACAACCTATGCATTCCTGTACATGTGGGATAGCAGGACAGTAACATTTGTTTATATTATTGTCTAGTGTGGATTTTTATCTGCATGTTCTGTTGAATATTAAACAAATTAGTATTTAGTTCAAATCCTTTAATCTTTCACACCATGCCACACAGTTCAGTATTTATTTTGACATTACTATAGTTATGTGAGGTGGCAGAGACAGCGTTTTCTCCATTTTGCTACTTTTGTAAGTAATTTTATTATACATGATTTAGCGGTTCTTGTTGGTTTCAATAAGCAGGCTATTTACCCTTATGGGAGGCAACGCAGCAATATACCCTGGCGCTTATGCTCTTAATTTATTGGGTCCCAGTTTACATCAGTCCTCTCATACTTATGGGATATGAATAGCATTTGCACTTTTTTTTGCCCTTTCATCTATTCATTGTTTTTTTGCACAAAATATACGTTTACATAAAAGTTTTTTGGCTGTGTCTATTATGTCATTTACTTGATATTATGGCTGTAGTAGGGAGTACACTGTGAGCAGAATTATTAGGCAAGTTGTATTTGAGAGGATTCTTTTTATAATTGAATAACAACTATGTTCTCTATCAACCCAAAAGACTCATAGATATCAAAACTTACAATTTTTGGAAGTTGGCGTGGGGTTTTTTAGATTTGGCTATCTTAGGAGGATATCTGTTTGTGCAGGTAACTATTACTGTGCAGAATTATTAGGCAACTTAAAAAAAACCATGTCCCTCATGTGCATGCTACATTTTCCTCACAGACTGTGAGACAACTTCTGCGTGACCTCCCTGCAGACATGCTTCATATACTACTCTGCATTCATCTCAGACATTGTGTAGTGTGTACTAGTGTAGTATCAGCTCCAACATCATATCTGGGATCAAGATTACCTCAGATATTCATGTAGCTGCCATGTTCCCTCACTTATTGCAGAGGCAGCTTTTGTGTGACCTCCCTGCAGACATTTCTGATATACCACATTACTGCTGTATTATACAGAGTCTTCATGAGTTCGGGGTTTATATGATAGGACAGAGCAGGGACACATACAGTGTCTGCCATTACTATGGTGGAGCTGGGCAGTCAGATGTATTAGAGACACTGGTGAGAGGAGCAGTCGGGGGATGGTATATGTATAATAGGACACATACAGTGTCTGCCATTACTATGGTGGAGCTGGGCAGTCCCATGTATTAGAGACACTGGTGAGAGGGGCAGCCTGGGGATGGTATATGTATGATGATGAGAGGCTGCACTTCATGTCAGTGCACTGTATACTGACCCTGCTGTGTGCTGATTATCCCCCCTTCCCAGTTATGGAGTCTGATGATCTGTATGTGACCTCATCTCTGTTACATACTGTGAGGCTGGGTGTGCAGATCCCGTGTAACCAGGTTACTCACTATATGTTGTATATGTGTAAAAGCTCTATTCCTGTGCTGTATACTTAGCCTGTACCACAGGTCTGTATACATGATATCACTCCTCACTCTGCTATATATGGATCATGCTGGGTATAGACATCCTGTGTCTCCAGGTCATTTTCCTGGCTGTACATATAATCTGGACATGACTTCCAGCTTAGTGCTTGATTTCTGTAGCTATTGCTGCCTTTAGTCCTCTTATGTTACATGCTGTCCTGCCGGATATATCCATCCTGTTTCTGTATATTGTCTCCCTCGTATGTTGCACAATCAGAGTATACCCACCAAGTGCTTATTTTATATTATCTAAGATGGTGGATAGCACAGGCCTGAATAGCTTGTTTTATCATGTGTAAAATAAATAATCGGTGAGTAACTCGGCACATTTGAGTGTGCACTAATAACTCAGCACATGGCGGGCAGTGAGGGGGCACTCCTAGTGTGATGCAGCACATTGCTCTGGAAATCACATCATGGGCCCAGTTTTCAGCCCTGTCTCTCGTCTATTGTAAGTGTATGTAGTAGAGTGACTGACTGGGATACAGAACTTGCAGTTTTCTGCTCACACACCTATGGCTGCAGGCAGCTTATATTAGACCTACATATTTCTTACCATTTATGCGCAGCTGGTGATTAGAGTCTGTCTGTAACTGCTGTAGAGGAGCAGGCGGCTTCTCATTTATTGTTACAGCATATAGCACAACATTGCCCATCTCTGTCTATTTCTGGACCTTACGATGGGATATTTTCCAATATTAACCTGTTGTATACCTTGGTTGTAAACTTGCATGGTGTCGGGATCCCTCAGATTACTCTTTCATCTGAAGGACCGATGTTCTTGGGTGTGAAGCATCATATGTCTCTAATTAAATCAGCTCCGTCGAGAAGAACTACACAAACACCAGCTGTATGGTACAACTCGGGATGCCTGTCAAGACGCCTCTGGCTTATCAGTTAGGCTTCCGTCTTTTATAGTAAAGAATTTAAACGTTTACAGACATGCGCAGTACAAATGATTTTACAACTTGTTTTCGACAAAGAAAGTCATTTAGGCGAAAAAGCAGAGGTATTTGACCTTGGTTCACAAGGGAGATGTCTGAGACATCTCCTCGAAGAAAACATAAGGTTTTAAACAAGAGAATGCAACATAGACAGAACTCAATTTAACTCCTTCAGTTCCTATCATTCCCCCCTTTGACATCTTCATTTTTCATCAATCTGGAACACTGGGTCCTGCAACGACAGCTGATAGTGCCCTATTCACCAGGTACTATCCCAGGCCGACGGGTTGCCTGAGGGAGACAGGCATCTTCTTTTACCCTCTCCATCCCCTGGTTACTAAGGCCACGTCTGTCATCACAAGAGTACGCTCCTTCATGCCAGAAATGAGATGTCAACCTGAAACCTAAAGAAAACAGTTATCAATTTTGGCATATGTTCTGTCATTAATTTATCTATTTCATCTATACCTGTACTTTTTCTTACATACAGAAAAACACCAAAAAACAAGTTTAAAAAATACATATATTACGAAGATACAAACAACAATACGTAATAGACTTAGTATAATCCCAGCTATCCAGCCTCCAATACCCTTAAACCAATTAGCTGGATTAAGAAAAGAGAATGTATCTGACCACCAACTATCCTTAGTATGATCATTGTCTTTATCGTACTGATCTCTAAGTCTTTGAACATCCTCTATTTTTGATCTTAACTTTAAACTACTGTTGGGATCTATATAATGACAGCAAGCGGGTCCGATGACTTGACACATACCTCCTTGCGCTGCAGTTAAATAATCTAATACTATGGTATGCTGATTAGTGGCTATGATAAGCTGATTTTGGACAGCAACGGTGGTGTTCAATATATCCAATATATCCCATATTTGGTCATCTAAGTAATCTGTAGCCCTGACTAATTTATCCCACATTTGAGTGATCATAGGATAAATAAAAATAGAGCTGACAATTTTATTAGCCACACTCATCTGCACTATATGTGGTCTCCCAGAGGGACGAGGTGTATTATCAGCAGCTCTTTTGTATAATGTATGTTTGGGTATTGCCTTCATATCTAATTGTTGGCTTGGAACGATAAAGGTAGCCGGAGTCAAACGTCCCAGAGTACAAGTACCTCTTACCCCTACTGGCAACCATTTATATGCATTGTCTCCACATATCCAGTACATGTCACTAGGTAGGTCCCATAGGGCTGAATGTTGTAATACCAGTCTATGGACTAAATCTATGAACGCAGATACATTCTGAAGCATACACCAATTTGGAAGTTGTCCTAAGGGGCTACAATACCCTACATCGGGATTTCCACAGGTGGGAGTTCCTTTCTCATATCCAGATAACTCGTTACAAGGTATATTACCTGAAATATTAAAACAAGTTTCATTATTGCCCTGGGGAAATAAATTGGAATACTCCCAGGACGTATTATGCAACCTTCTTTCTAGCAGTATTGGCTTAAAGGCGTCAGTAGAGTGAGAAGTTACACTAAAACTAACTTGTAGGCTATACATTGGAATTTGCCCCAGGTAGGTTAATCGAGTTCTATTCCTGGGTACCCAAGCTCCCCCTTTATATGCCAGATATTGAAGGTGAGTATTACTTCCTGAAAGGTTACCCTGCCACCAAGGGTATCCTACCCGTCCCACAATAGGTATACCGACAGTTGTGTTCCATAACTTCACATTATTTGTGGCATTATTAGCAAGTGTATCAGAACAACTGGTCCAGGCAAATAATTCCTCGGGTGGCACAGGAATAACAAGGAACGGAATACTAGTGGCTGATACTGGTGAATGTGTGCAGATCCAGCAGTCTGCTGGAGACTGAGTGTCTTTTGACCAATCATTTAGTATTTTTTCATGATGTTGTATAAACTTATTATTCAAGGACATTGGAGAATTTAAACTATCCCACGCAGCTACCATTATTACAGAAAATGCAACAAAACCAAACCAAAACATTATGCACTCTTATGCTTTGTTAATTCCTGTGGCTAGTTTGCAATGTGATGCGTGGATCCAGTTTGGTCGTCCCTCCAACTTAACAGAAGTAGGCGTTGTCAGGAGTACTTGGTAAGGTCCTTGATATCGGGGTTCAAGGGTCTTTCTGGAGTGTTTCTTGACATATACGTAATCACCAGGTTGTAGGCAGTGTGTTCCTTCCACACTATCTGGATCTGGAATGGAAGAGAAAACTAGAGAATGCATTTGAGTTAAATGCTTTTGCAACTGGATTACATAACTTGTCAAATTATCCACATTAAGTGTTAAGACCTGTGGGTAGTACAACCCTGTGTTTGGTGGTCTTCCAAACAGTATCTCGAAGGGTGACAGTTTAGTTTTCCCCGTGGGTGTGTACCTTACTGAGAATAATGCTAATGGGAGACACTCTGGCCATGGTCTATGGGTCTGCTCCATGGTTTTCTGTATTTTCAATTTCAGTGTCCCGTTCATTCTTTCTACCTTCCCTGAACTCTGTGGGTGGTAGGGTGTATGAAATGCTTGTTCTACACCTATCATTTGCATTACATTTTGCATTACCTCAGCAGTGAAATGTGTACCTCTGTCTGATTCAATTGTCTCAGGGACACCGAATCGTGGTATTAGTTCCATCACCAGTTTCTTTGCAGTAGCTCGAGCTGTAGCCGTTTTCACCGGGTAGGCCTCTGGCCATCCAGAGAACATGTCAACACACACCAGAACATATTCATATGGTCCACTTCTGGGGAGTTGAATGTAGTCGATCTGTAGTCTCTGGAAGGGATATAACGGCCTAGGACTGTGTTTCAGTGGAGTTTTCACCACCTGTCCGGGATTGTGTGCTAGGCATATGGGACAGGTAGTACAGTGTAGCTGCGCCACCTTCCCAAACCCAGGAGCAATCCAAACCTTCGTGACTAGGCGCGTCATTCCATTGGCGGACATGTGAGTTGGAAGGTGAACTGCTTCTGCCATCCTTGGGTACAAAACCCTAGGCAAACAGTACTTCTGATCTTTCTTCCACATTCCGTTCGTCTTCTCAGCTCCCATCTTTTCCCAAGTTTCCTTGTCCGTCTGAGCGGAGTCTTCTTGGAACTTTTGTAAGTCTGTAAACAATTCTGATGCATCCTTGTGCACTATGTTTACTTTTTCTGGAGTCCCCAAGGCAGCTTGCTTCGCCGCCTGGTCTGCTTTTTCGTTGCCTTTTGCTTCCATGTTGTCTTTTCTGGTGTGTGCTGGCACCCTCATAACGGCCACCCCCTGTGTCTGGGCCACATTCTCGAGGATTTCTCTGATCAGTGTGGCATGTTTTATGGGTATTCCTGCTGCTGTCATGAAACCCCTTGTGCGCCACAAAACCCCAAAATCATGTACTATCCCAAAGGCATATCTTGAGTCAGTGTAGATATTTGCTGTTTTTCCTTTGGAAAGTTTTAATGCCTCATTCAGAGCTGTCAGCTCAGCCTCTTGTGCGGACATGTGGGGTGGAAGTGCCTTTGCTACAATAGTCTCATGTGGTGACACTACCGCATATCCTGTGTGGAATTTTCCACTTTCATCGGCATATCTGCTGCCATCCACAAAAAGTACAAAATCTGGATTTGACAATGGTGTGTCTGTGACATTGGGCAAGCCAACAACTTCTTGCTGCATCAGTTCTATGCAATCATGTTCAACCTCGTGTGGGGGCTCAAAAGAAAGCGATAATGTGTTCTCATCTATATCCCCCCCTTCAGAATCTGCAATTGGCAACAATGTAGCCAGATTCAGATTCTGAATTTTGGTAAACGTAACATTAGGAGGCATAAGCAAGGCACATTGCAATCTGAGTTGTCTTGCCATAGAAATATGTTTAGCAGAAACCTGATTCAGGATACCGTATATATCATGTGTGGTACAGACAGTTAGTGGGTTATCCAGTACAATATCAGAAACTTTGTCAAGCAGCAATGCGATTGCAGAGACTGCTCTAACACAGGATGGTGTTCCCTGTGCCACAGAGTCTAATTTGGCAGAATAGTATGCAAGGGGTCTATTCTTTTTGTCATGTTTCTGTGTCAAAATGCCAGTAGCATGCCCTCTAATTTCAGCGGCCATCAGTTGAAAGGGTATATCATAGTTAGGTATACCTAATGCTGGGGCTGACACTATGGCCTTCTTCAGATACTGAAATGAGTCTCGTGCAATGTCAGTCAGTTGGAAAGGTATTGTGTTGATGCAATCATACAGTGGCTGCATGTGTTCACTAGCATGTATGACCCATTGGCGGCAAGACGAAACTAAACCCAAAAATGCTCTCAACTGCTTATGGGTTGTCGGTTCCTTCATTTGTTGTACAATTGTGATTCTGTCATTGGTTAAGTGTCGGGTACCATGTGATAGACAATGTCCTAAGAATACGACTTTTGGTTGGCAAAACTGTAATTTTTCTCTGTTGACCTTACATCCATTGTCTGATAAAAACATCAGTAGTGAAAGTGTATGGATTCTACAGTTAGCCTCATCAGGTGCACAAAGCAACAGGTCATCCACATATTGTAAGAGCACAATATCAGGTGGATGTGGCCAGCCGGCCAACACAGACTGCAATGCCTGCGTGTACAGTGTGGGTGAATGCTGCATGCCCTGTGGCAGTCTGGTCCAGGCATATTGTTTGCCCTTAAATGTAAAAGCGAACAGATGCCAACAGCTTTTGTGGAGGGGCACTGAGAAAAATGCGTTTGACAAATCAATCACTGAAAAACATTTCGATTGACTAGGGATTTTCGCCAATAGCGTGTGTGGGTTAGGTACTACTGGTGTCAAAGGAACAAGGACCTTATTTATCTCTCTCAGATCATGTACCATGCGATATTTCGGGGCATCACCTGGTCCTCCTTTCTTTTTGACAGGAAACAATGGCGTATTAGCTTGTGATTTAATTGACACCAATGCTCCATTGTTTACAAGATCAGTGACTTGTGCCTCAATAGCAGCCTCTTGTTGGGCACTGATAGGGTACTGCCGCAGCTGTGGCAACCTTGTGTCTGCGGGCACCTCCACCACAACTGGGGATACGGGAAGTAAGCCAATATCCGCATTCCCTTTTGCCCATAAGGTATCAGGTAATTTGTCTAGGGCTGGGTCCCATGGTTGTGATGTGGTGTCATCAGGATTTTGTGACTCGAGAGCTTGAATTATCATGCAAGCCTCAAGAGCATCCTCATCCTCATCTGGGATAGTAAGATGTACTGTACCATCTTCAGTAAATTTGATGTCTGCCTGCAATTTCTTTAGTACATCCACTCCCAATAGGCAAATTGGTGCTCTTTTGACAAACAAAAATTTATTCAGGAACATTTTAGGTCCTATCTTAACTGGTAAAGGTTTGCTAAAAGGAATTAGGCTAGATTGTCCACTGAATCCTGAGACAAAAGTCGAATACTCTGAAAGGAGGTCTGGAGTTATTACTTTGTCATTGACCACCGAAGAGGTTGCTCCGGTATCTAATAGAAAGGGTTCCTTTTTACCATTTACCTGAATTTTAACTACTGGTTCCCTAGAGTCGAGTTTCATTCTAATTGCATTTAGTCAGTCAGTAGGTTCTTCCCTTCTAGGCTGAGCTTCTCTATCCGCTTTCCTCTTACGGCAATCTCTTTGGAAATGACCTGGCTTCTTACAATAGTGACATGTAAAAGTTCTCCTCCTAGCCCCACTTATTGGATTTCCCTGATTATCAAACTGAGTCACCGCTACTCTTATTTTTGCTGGCGGTGCATTCTTCCTTTCCTGTACATCTAGCTCAATTCCCATAGCTTTTTGTCTTAATCCATGGGCATCAGGTACTGATCTCCAATCGGGGGTGCTTATTTTCAGGGGATCTCGTATTTCTTTGAGTAACCCTTCCATGAAGGCTTTTGCCAATAGTCTCGATACTCCCTCATTATTGGTGTCAAGACCCTCATCTTGGAAAGCTGTTTCCAATATCCGGAAGAAATCGGTTACTGATTGTCCCGGTTTCTGCGGTATGGCTGTCATGTTACCTCTCTGTCTCTGTTTTGTCTGCATAAAATTATCAAGGGCGGTTAAGAAAGGCTCTCTTGAAGCCTGAGTTCGAAGGTTACCCTCTTGGTCATCGTCAGGCGGTCTGTTTGGTCCGATAATGTGTGAGAACTCCCCTTGGGTAGTTAATGGTAATTTCAGTCTACATAGGTCTTCCCCATCCAACCAAGTCCCTCTGTGTACAGTCAGTACCTGTCTTATATATCGGGCAAACGCCATAGGAAAGGTAGTTGGATCTGGAGCATTGGACAATAATGCCATACATTCTGGGGCAGACCATGGAGTGTAATGAAGGGTCTGAATATGTCTGGTGCGGGTAACACCTAGGTCATCCACTTCTCTAAAAGGGGTGTTTTGAGTCCTAACAGGGGCTAACCTGCTAGGGTGGTGGTAACGGGGTGCTCCACAGGCTAGGCAAGTATTTCTCCAGTCTGGATTTTGTTGACCACAATTACTACAAATCCATCCTGGATTGCCATTATCAGGTGATGGTGATTGTACATCAGGGTACAGTCCAGTGGACAGTGGTGGGGGTGAACTGGGAATTGCGGCAGGAGCCATAGGTACTGGTGGTGGCACTGACAAAGGGGTTGGATAGGGTGGAGGCTCACGCATTTCCTCCACTGGGTCATCTGTCTTTCTGACCTTCTTTGAACGTATCCATTTCCCTGTCTTCTCATTATATGCCCACTTTTCCCTCTGAGCAACTTGTGAACATTTTAAACATGCTTCAACCTGTTCCCCCCATCCCGCATCTGCAATTTTTCCTGACTTTGTGTCTTTTATTTCTTTCCATTTATCCTCATTTAAAGCCTCTTTCCCTTTTACCTTGAATTTTTTTAATACCTTCTCTAGGTCTCTTGCTGCACGTCTTCCATATCTATCCTCAATTATATCACATAACCAATCTCCTTCTTCAGGTATCTTTCCCTGACTGTTCCCCATCTTATCTTTTATTCTTATCCTGTCTCTCTTGTTGTCTTCCTGTTAGTCCCCTGCCTTAGGTGGTGTATTGGGTAAGCTCAAGACTAGGCTCTACTATACCTCGTTACCTTCTTCCTAAGGTGCTAACAGGCTAAATGGAGTGTCTGTTCCTCGGTGTACTACGTGTTTCGTGTACTTATATGCTATGTAGCCTCCGAACAGAAATACTCCCACAACACACAGGATTGTAAACAAAGTATCCATCTATCGGGGTTCTTCAGTCATATCTTGTCACAGGCTCATTTCACAGTCCTGTGCTCATTCAATCACACTCTTATCTGTCACAAGGTTTATCCGTAAAGGGTGTTGATTTAAGCTTAGGCGGTGACCTCCCCGGAAGGACGCTGTCACATGACCCAGTTAGGCAATATCACCACTCTTTGAACGAATACCTACTGTGCAGCTTATTTTTCTACTTTCCACAGTCCTTCAAATCAAGGCAGTCACTCAACAACCTCCTCTATTCCTAGTGCGGAATCGTCTATTGTGAAAAACTTGTCCGTCCGGGCTGCGCAGTATGAACTGTTCACCCAGCCTTATCTTCCGTAATGTCAGACCTCTCAGCGTGTCACTCAATGGGACATGTGTATTCAATGCTAACAATACCCACCACTGTTCTCCCTTCTTGAAGTGGTGAAACTTTTTTATGTTTGTGTCTGGGGTTGTCCCTGCAAATGTCCAATCACCATACCCGTTATGATTTGCATCAGTTCTTCTTCTAAAAATAGCTGTGCACAGACAGAACCTACAGTAACCTCTCATTCGAGCAGAAATTACATATGCGTGTCACACCCGATTTCCTCAGAGTTCTTATATGGACCTGATTTTACGGCCCCCTCCTCTACTAGATTCCCCTTTATACGGACCTTAGTTATAATGATAGATTATGAAGAGCAGAGAAGAGAAAAATTGATCTCTTACCTGGCCAGGTGTTTAGGTCTGCTGTTCACAATTTCATCAGTAACTGGAGTGGTCTGTAGATCGGGTAGTCTTGGAAAGGTGCCTATATCAGGTCCCTGTTTCGGGCGCCAGGAAACTGTCGGGATCCCTCAGATTACTCTTTCATCTGAAGGACCGATGTTCTTGGGTGTGAAGCATCATATGTCTCTAATTAAATCAGCTCCGTCGAGAAGAACTACACAAACACCAGCTGTATGGTACAACTCGGGATGCCTGTCAAGACGCCTCTGGCTTATCAGTTAGGCTTCCGTCTTTTATAGTAAAGAATTTAAACGTTTACAGACATGCGCAGTACAAATGATTTTACAACTTGTTTTCGACAAAGAAAGTCATTTAGGCGAAAAAGCAGAGGTATTTGACCTTGGTTCACAAGGGAGATGTCTGAGACATCTCCTCGAAGAAAAGATAAGGTTTTAAACAAGAGAATGCAACATAGACAGAACTCAATTTAACTCCTTCAGTTCCTATCAATGGTTTTCACCCTCACTTATCCTACATCTTGTGCGGTTGGAGGGGTCCTTGAAGTTGGTTAAATATGGTCTTGGGGATCCAATGGGATATGGTTTCCTCCTTTTGGAATTTAATATGGTTCTGGATCTGGTGAAAGGTGGAGGGGAATTTCGGCAAGGGTTTGTCGGATCCCCAGGAAATTCAAGTGAACATTGGAACCCTTGTGGTTATGGTGCTCCCGAGCTAGTGGGGTAACGGCGGGGAGTAATTGTTGGTACATTTTATGTTCACTTTATGTTTGGTAATCACCAGATTTTTGGGAGCTTCGAGGACTCCTACCAGCGTGTTAATATTATTTATGCTTTGATGTTGTATTGTATGTTTGTTTTAATAAAGGTGTGAATAATAATAATAATAATAATTAAAAAAAAGGGATCGGTGTATACCCACCAAGTGCTTATTTTATATTACTTAAGATGGTGGATAGCACAGGCCTGAGTGGATTACCTGTTGCCTGGTGGTTGGGGGGTCCTTGAAGTTGGTTAGAAATTGGTCTGGGGGATCCATTGGGATATGGATTCCTCTTTTTGGAAGTTAATTTGGTTCTGGACCTGGTGAAATGTGGAGGAGAGTTTCGGCAAGGGTTAAATATGGTCTTGGGGATCCAATGGGATATGGTTTCCTCCTTTTGGAATTTAATATGGTTCTGGATCTGGTGAAAGGTGGAGGGGAATTTCGGCAAGGGTTTGTCGGATCCCCAGGAAATTCAAGTGAACATTGGAACCCTTGTGGCTATGGTGCTCCTGAGCTAGTGGGGTAACGGCTGGGAGTAATTGTTGGTACATTTTATGTTGATAATCACCAGATTTGGGAGCTTCAAGGACTCCCCCCCAGCGTGTTAATATTATTTATGCTTTGATGTTTATTTCATGTTTATTTTAATAAGAACATGAATTAAAAATTTAAAAAACAAAAAAAAAACCCAGAGTTATTTGTTTTCCTTTTAGTGGGTCCTTGAAGTTATTTATAAATTGGTCAGTAGGGGTAACCATATCAAGTATGGGCCTCTGGTTTGGGGGGGGGTTCATCACAGTATGACCCCCCTGGGTTTGGAAGGGTAACCATTTCAGGTATGGCACCCTGGTTTTGAGGGGTAATCATCTCAGGTATGGCCCCCTGGTGTGGAGGGTAACCAGTGGTGGGATTCAAATTTTTAACAACAGGTTCTGTGTTTGTGTGTAGGAAAACCACACCCATTTTAAGCCGCACCCATTTTAAGCCACACCCATTATTAAGCCACAGCCATTTACACGCACCTTTTCCTCAAACATATACAAGTAGGGGCGCAGTCAAACAGTTGAAAAAAAATAAATTGTAATAAGATCAGAACAGTGCACATTCTGGCCAGCGGCTCTCCTGACCCGAGTGTGACAGCTGCATATATTTCTATACAGCCGTCTCACTTGACTGTCCGGCTGGCCAGGCTGTGCACTACATGTCTGCGTCCTAATGGAAACAGCCTCCTCCACAGCGTGGCTGGCCAGTAAAGGTCTAAAAAAAGAAAAAATAATGACATGGCCCCCTTGTTCACCTGATCTGAACCCCATAGAGAACCTGTGGTCCCTCATAAAATGTGAGATCTAAAGGGAGGGAAAACAGTACACCTCTCCGAACAGTGTCAGGGAGGCTGTGGTGGCTGCGGCACGCAATGTCGATCGCAAACAGATCAAGCAACTGACAGAATCTGTGGATGGAAGGCTTTTGAGTGTCATCATAAAGAAAGGTGGCTATATTGGTCACTGATTTTTTTGTTTTTGATTGTCAGAAATGTTTATTTCTAAATTTTGTGTTGTTATATTGGTTTACCTGGTGAAAATAAACAAGTGAGATGGGTATATATTTGGTTTTTATTAAATGTCAGAAAGCTAACATACAAATGCCGTCAGTTTTTTCTGTCATTTGTATGTTAGCTTTCTGACTGAGCACTCCGCCCTTCATCAAGCTGTGATTTTAATTACATCCAATCACATTTTGGTTCCTATGAATACAGGCTTTACCATGTTATTAGCCAGAGGTTTGTTCCCACTGGGCAGTTAGAATAGGGACCCATTCAATGAGATCACCTTGACTTTGGTGAATGGGCTCACATCTTTTGGCCTAATTTTGTGCTAAGTATCTCATATGTTTTTTCTAGATTACAAAAGCCATTATGCTATTCGTATTTCACATATTTCATATTTGATATGCCTTGATGCAATTGAGTGCAACCATTTCCTTATTTGATATGCAAGCTATTTTTTGGTATGAACCTATTCAGACTAGTTCTAGATGTGCCATCAGTTTTTTCTGTCATTTGTATGTTAGCTTTCTGACTGAGCACTCCGCCCTTCATCAAGCTTTGATTTTAATTACATCCAATCACATTTTGGTTCCTATAAATACAGGCTTTACCATGTTATTAGCCAGAGGTTAGTTCACACTAGGCAGTTAGAATAGGGACCCGTTCAATGAGATCACCTTGATGTTGGTGAATGGGCTCTCATCTTTTGGCCAAATTTTGTGCTAAGTATCTCATATGTTTTTTCTCGATTACAAAAGCCATTATGCTATTCGTATTTCACATATTTCATATTTGATATGCCTTGATGCAATTGAGTGCAACCATTTCCTTATTTGATAGGTTTGGTCGAATAGTTACAAATCGTTTGGGTTTCAAAACGGTACCCAGACCTGAACCTGGACCCCATTCACTTGAATGGGTGGCCTGAGCATCCAGTATTTGCCATACTGTCATGTGAATGACAGCGCAGCAAACACTGCTTCTGATCGGCGGTAAAATAATCACCACCGGTCAGACAGTTATAGTTTCCATGCTGTCAAATGACAGTGTGAGCATGCATCTGTGATCGGAGGTATAAAGTTTAACTCTGGTCACTGGTGTCATCTGATGGGACTACTGCTCCCATCAACAGACACCTGCTGCCATTTAATGACAGTGACAGCAGTAGCCTGTGCTGTAAATAAATAATGAAAAAAAACCTGCATGGATTCCCCTGTATTTTTGATAAGCAGCAAGGCAACACTCACAGGTGGGGGCTGCAACCCACAGCAATCAACTTCAGCAAGGCTGGTTATCAAGAATAGAGGGGTCCTCACGACATATTTTTTAATTATTTAAATAAATAATAAAAAAAGGCTTAGGTCCCCCCCCCATTTTATGACAACCAGCCAAGCTAAAGCAGACAGCTGCTGGGGGCTGGTATTCTCGGGCGGATTTTTGGCTATGGATATTGCAATCTCTCATACAATAATAGAAAGGGTCAAATGTAATCTCATATATATATATCCCCTAAAACTGATACTTTATTAGTTAAAAACCACAAGTGTGATGAACACACCAACGAAAAAAGTGACAAGAAATAAACAAAAATAGAAAAGTGTTCAAACAGAGACCACTCTAAGGTGACACCTAGGAATCCATGATGTGATCCTGAGCTTGAGTCTACCTGTCCGCGGAGGTTGGCACCCTAGGGGGGAACGTTGTGGCGCCCCCGCTCAACGATGACTATCCCTAGGGGCCCTAGTATACCCTACAGCCACTAGTGGTCACCTCTACCCGATAATAAAGGGAACCTCTATTGCTAGACAGAGACCAATCTGCTCTAAAGAGGGCCCTATGTCCCAAAGAAAGAGGTTAAAAATAGAGAACACACATGGCATCAGGTGGTATAATTAGATACTCATTTGCATAATGATGCCCCACATCCAATATCAGCAGTGAGGTATCATGTACACATTAATGGGAGTCATAAACCGGACACTTTAGATACATTCCATGTTGCCACGATCTCACAGCTATACGATCTCTTCATATAGAGAGAAAAAGTATATACAAATCTGGCAATTTAACCAGTGTAGCACAGGATAGAGGATAGTGTCCCATTATTAAATCCATTAACATCCCAATAACAAAACGCCTCAACGCGTTTCGCCTGAGTAGGCTCATCAGGAGGCCCGATAGTGCAATATCTTGTGTCCCATAACGGTGCAAAAGCCAACCGATGCTCATCCCAGTTCCTCTTTTTAAACCCACCGCTAAGACCGCATATGCTCCGCCCACTCACGTGACATAGCAACACTAAGCGTCAATTACGGTGTCCCTACTACATTATCAGACAGCACTAGCCAGACCCGGGTGTTCCGATTGGCTGTCAGGACTAACATACAACGTCACTCATGGATAACCAATCGGGTCTCTTCAAGCATCACAGCACTATCCAATCACTGGAGCTGAGACAAATTACAAGGTCTGACGTGCGCAGCGTCACTCCTGGAGAACAAACAGGCAGTCTCACAGCTCTCTCCAATCGCTGCGGCTGAGACAAACTGCCAAGTCTGACGTGCAGCGCCCGCACATGCGATCCATAAAGAATGTTGCACTCCCCCATCTTGAAAAGATGCGCCATAAATAATACAGCATCAGGTGTACAGTTCACCATTATGTACATATATTATATTCAGTGGCCAAATTACTCTTCAGTAGCATAGCAGTTGCGTCTTATCACACAATGTATAAACACTGTGCACTAACAGTTCAGATATGCATACAAATAAACCGCAGCTGGCGCTGACTAGTGTGAACAAGCGTCATAATGCATCTTCATTGTCAAATACATATAATTTTTTGTATATATCAACTGGTATTATAAATTAACTGAGGTTGCTCAGAGTCCAGTGGGGAGTGAGTTAGCGTAGGGCAGTAAGAAGGGAACATTTATATATATATAATGATCCATGACAATACATGGGAATCCCAAAAATACGGGAAACAAAAGACAAAATCTAGAAGGTCAATATCCTCGAAAAAGGAGGTCACATTATTCAATTATGGCTTATAAGAAACAGGCAAACGACAATTGGTCATTCAGCCCCCTCGGCTCCAGGGACTCCATCCTGAATATCCATTCACATTCTCTCTTGAGAATATTCTTATCCACATTCCCTCCTCTGGGGTTCACATTCACAACTTCTATAATACAGAATTTGATTTCACCGGGGTCACCTTTGTGACACATCCACATGTGTTTAGCAAGTGGGGTCTCTCTTTGATTTCTAATATCCCCCATGTGTTCCCCTACTCTCCTTCTGAATTCTCTCCTAGTCTTCCCTATATAATTTTTAGGGCATGAGCAAGTGGCCATATAAATAACCCCTGTGGTCTTGCAGTTAGAAAAGTCTCGTTGATAAAACGTCTTGCCAGTGCTTGCACTACAGAAGGACTTTCCCGGTCTCATATATTTACAGAAACTGCAATCCCCACACTTAAAGAAACCACAAGGTCTCCTATCCAGCCACGTGCCACCAACCGCTGGCCTCCTGTATTGACTATGGACCAACATGTCTCTGATGGATTTACCCTTTCTGAACGTAATGTTGGGGCGCTCACCAATCACATCCTTCAGATCCGGATCCAATCTGAGAACGTCCCAATGTTTGGACAGGACCTTTCTGACCTCCTGATGTTTGACATCAAAAGTCCCAATGACCCTTATTTGTTCCATCGAGTCCCCAACCTCACGTTTCTGCAACAGTTTTTGTCTGTCTGCTTTACTTGCAAAATCATATGCTGTATCTAAAATATGTTTAGGGTAACCCTTGTCCTTGAAGCGGCAAAACATATCCCCAGCTTGTTTCTGGAAGAGATCATTCCTAGAGCAATTCCTCCTAAGTCGGAGGAATTGTCCCTTCGGAATTCCTCTCTTGAGAGGGATTGGATGGTGGCTCTGCCAATGTAACAAACTATTTGTGCTCGTCGGTTTACGAAATATTCTTGTGGAGACACCTCCCATCAGATCTTTTTTGATTCTAATATCCAGAAATGGTATTTCAGTTTCGTGAATTTCTGAGGTAAACCTCAGATTCACATCATTTTGGTTCAATTCTCTTACGAATTCTTCAAATTGATTCTTTTCCCCTGTCCATATTACAAAGACATCATCTATGAACCTATACCACATGGAAATCATTCCGTGCCACCACTTTTCTTCCCCTCCAAACACAATGGTCTCCTCCCACCAGCCCAGGAACAGATTTGCATACGACGGGGCACAGGGGCACCCCATCGCAGTGCCCCTGAGCTGGTGGTAGAATTTGCCATCAAAGTAGAATGCATTGTGGGTCAGAATGAACCGTAGGAGAGATGTCAAAAAGATGTTATGCCCCCTACATGCTATTGACCTCTGATTGAGGAAGTGTCCCACACCCCGGATACCTGCTTCATGTGGTATATTGCTATAGAGAGCTTCTATATCAATGGAAGCCAACCAAGCATTTCCTTCCAGATGTACGCCCTCTAGCTTTAGCAGTAGATCTGATGTATCTCTCAGGTATGATGGAATAGAGACCACAAAGGGGCGTAATAACTGATCAATATAGAGACCACTATTTTGTGTCAATGAGTCCACACCTGATACAATCGGTCTCCCCTTTAAAGGGTTCAGGCCTTTATGTATCTTTGGTAATGTGTAAAACGTGGCTATTAATGGAAACTTAGGAAGAATAAAATCAAATTCTGCCTTCGAGATTAAACCATCCCCCAGGGCCGTATCCAGAAGGATTGTCAGTTCTTCCTTGTAAGTGGTCATAGGATTAACCTTTAGCACCTCATAAGTGGAATTATCTTGCAAAATAGCATAAGATATTTTACGATACTCATTATGATTCAAAATAATCAAATTTCCCCCTTTGTCGGAGGGTTTCACAACTATTTGCTCATTTTTCTTGAGGGCCTCAAGTGCTGAACGCTCACTCGCCATTAGATTATCATTGTTTTCCCAATCTGGTGCTGTTAGTCTCTTAAGGTCCCTCCCCACCAACCGGGCGAATATATCAATATTCCCCATGTCACCCTGAGGTGGCATCTTTTCACTTTTATTTCTTAAAGTGGTAAAGGGGCCCTTACCAGCAACAGGGGTCCTATTATTTTCATTCAAAAGTCCAAGGAGCGCCTCATACCCTTCAATATCTTCCTCACTGAGGCCCTGTTGTTTACAAGCCTCCCGGCTATTGTGTCTAAAAAACTTCTTCCACTTTAATTTCCTGCAGAACAGGTTTAAATCCTTGACCCACTCAAAACAATTAAACCTGTTTGTTGGCACAAAATTCAGGCCTCTCGAGAGAACACTCTGCTCGTCCCTGGTAAGGATGTGCGAGGAAAGATTCACAATCTGCCCCCTTATTGGTTGAACTGGGTTCTTAATTGATAACCTGTCCTCGCACCTTGTTCCAAAAAAGAGGAAGAGGAGGGAGCCAAGGCAGAGGATTGAACAGAACCAGATGCCAAATTGGAACTTATAAACAGGGTCGGTGTTTGCGTTCCTCCCCTGTGTTGTCCTCTTAACTTTCTCCCAGATCTTCCCCTCCCCTCTGCCATCTCTGTTTCGACACCGTCTCTCTATACTGATATAGACCACCTGGTGTTCTCTCCGTCCTTTCTGTATCAGAAGTATCGATATCAGAGGACGAGACTTCAGACTGTCTTTCTTTCTGATAATTGAACACCTGGTTTTCATTAAAGTCTCTCAAGTCCCTATGAAATTGGAGATGCTTGCGCTCTTTCAACAGAGCCTGATATCTCTCAACAGAGGTTTGTAATAACCCCTCCCTTCTATTGAAGTCGGGATCCCCTTTAAATTTAAGGACTCGTTCAATCAGTTTATTCAACTCCCCAGTAACCTTCTCAAACACCTTTTTTTCCTCTGTCAGCAAAATTTGCATGAATCTAAGGGACGACTCTATAGATTCCTTAATCCACACATTCATAAGGTCTGGTGAGGCAATTCTGGGGGAGGGATTAATATTTATCCTCAAACCCCTTGGAATGATCCGATTTTTTAGATAATTTTCCAATGTCCTGATCTCCCACCAAGATTTCAAAAATTCTTTATATCCTCCATATACTTCATTGAACAGATTCTTAAGAGCCAAAGGGCCAGTACCATTCTCAGATGGCCCTGCTATGTTGAATGCCTGATTAGCATCTTCTAACCATAAATCTGAATTAATGGGGCCTGCAAGGAAACTAGCCATTCCAGATTCGAGTAACAGCAATCTCTCATACAATAATAGAAAGGGTCAAATGTAATCTCATATATATATATATCCCCTAAAAATGATACTTTATTAGTTAAAAACCACAAGTGTGGTGAACACACCAACGAAAAAAGTGACAAGAAATAAACAAAAATAGAAAAGTGTTCAAACAGAGACCACTCTAAGGTGACACCTAGGAATCCCTGATGTGATCCTGAGCTTGAGTCTACCTGTCCGCGGAGGTTGGCACCCTAGGGGGGAACGTTGTGGCGCCCCCGCTCAACGATGACTATCACTAGGGGCCCTAGTATACCCTACAGCCACTAGTGGTCACCTCTACCCGATAATAAAGGGAACCTCTATTGCTAGACAGAGACCAATCTGCTCTAAAGAGGGCCCTATGTCCCAAAGAAAGAGGTTAAAAATAGAGAACACACATGGCATCAGGTGGTATAATTAGATACTCATTTGCATAATGATGCCCCACATCCAATATCAGCAGTGAGGTATCATGTACACATTAATGGGAGTCATAATGTTATGATTCCAACACACGGCGGGGGAAGAAGGTGCCACTGAGCTCCACCCCCCCACTGACCCTACCTACTTGCCGGTCCCACCCTAGCCGGTGGGCGACAACTGGGCGGCGGTCCCTACCTCGGCGTAAGTGCAGGGAGCTACAGTGAGGGTAAACCGAGGGTGGAATGAGTGCAGGACAACCTAAGAGAGACAAGCAGCAGCAAGGAGGACTACTAGAGTGAAACTAAAGAGTGAATGAACCTGAAGGGTAAAACCACGAAACCCCAAACTAACACAAAAATACTAAGCTTTCAGCAAAGACAAAAGCGGAAAGTTGGAGTCCCAGAGGTACTCAATGAAAGAGAGACCGGGAGGCTGTCAGAGGTTGTACCGGACAGCGCTGTAGGAAGACAGGAATCCGTACCACAGAAGAATCACCGGCAAGGAGTGAAAGCCCTGTGGAGTGCTAAATAGGAAAAAGGCGGGACATAAGCACAGGAAACAGTGAAGCAGCCAATCACCAGAACGGAGGAAGAACGAAAAAGAACTAGTTGATCAGAAACTGTATATTAAGACTGATTGTGTGGCACAACCAGTAAGGCAGCGAGACTTGCTGTGGAACACAGACTAGACCCCGGTACGAATCCTGACATTACCCCCTCCTTTATGAGGGGCCCCTGGACCCTCACACAGGGAAGGCTTCTCAGGAAAATTGATATGGAACCTCTTACATAACCTGGGAGCATGAACCTCAGAATGAGACACCCACGACCTCTCCTCAGGGCCATACCCCTTCCAGTCCACCAGGTACTGCAGGACCCCACAAACTTTCCTGGAATCCAAGATCTTTCTTACCTCAAACTCGGGGTGACCAAGTACAACAACAGGAGCAGGAGGTGTGTCAGCCGGACAAACTGGAGGTACATAAGGTTTTAGGAGAGAGACATGGAATACCTTATGCACTCTCATCGCCTGGGGGAGATCCAATTTGACAGAAACAGAGTTGATTATCTGAGATATGTTAAAAGGACCAATGTACCGGGGAGCCAGTTTACCAGAGGGGACTCTTAGTTTCAGATTTTTAGTAGAAAGCCACACTTTCTGCCCAACTTCAAAGGAAGGACTTCTCCTTTTCATATTAGCGAAGTGGCATTGTGACTCATGAGCCTTTTTGATGCTGCTTTGGACTTGCTCCCAAACTGACCGCAGATCAGAGGAAACAATCTCTACCTCAGGATTGTCCGAGGGGTCCTCAGAGAAAGAGCTGGATTTAGGGTGAAATCCCATGTTGCAGAAGAAGGGAGATATCCCTGTGGAAGAGTTCACCCTATTATTTATGGCAAACTCTGCCAGGGCAATAAAAGATGCCCAGGTCTCTTGCTTATCAGCCACATAGCAACGTAAGAATTGTTCAAGGGCTTGATTGGCCCGTTCTGTCTGCTCATTGGTCTCCGGGTGAAATGCCGATGAGAAAGCAAGGGAAACGCCAATTTTACTACAGAAAGCTCTCCAGAATTTGGAGACAAATTGGGTACCCCTATCCGACACAATATTAGAAGGAATTCCATGCAGCCGCACCACATGATTTAGAAACAAGGGGACCAATTGCTTGGCGGATGGCAATTTGGGTAAAGGAATAAAGTGCGCCATCTTACTAAAGCGATCCACCACAACCCACAAGGTAGTCATTCCCAGGGAGGAAGGTAAATCAGTAACAAAGTCCATGGAAAGATGGGTCCATGGCTTGGAGGGAACAGGTAGAGGACATAGTTCACCCAAAGGCCGTGAGCGGTTAACCTTAGATCGGGCACAAATGTCACATGCCTTGACATAGGCAGTGGCATCCCGGCGTAAAGTCGGCCACCAAAAATTTCTGGAGATTGACTCCATAGTACCAGAGATACCAGGGTGACCTGAAAGAGGAGAGTTGTGGTGTTCATTCAGCAGTCTCAAACGCAAATGACAGGGAACGAACCATTTATTATCAGGAGAGCCGGACGGAGACAAATGTTGAAATTGCTTAACTTCAGCAAACAAATCAGAGGAATTAGCAGCCAAAAATACTTTATCAGGTAAAATGGGAACAGGTGGGATATTTGACGGTTGTTCAGGCAAGAAGCTTCTAGAAAGCGCGTCTGCTCTGGCGTTTTTGCAGCCGGGTCTGAAAGAAATCACAAAATTAAAACGTGAAAAGAACAACGCCCACCTTGCCTGTCTTGGATTAAGCCGTTTGGCCATTTTGAGATATTCAAGATTTTTATGGTCGGTGAGGACAGTAACAGGATGTTTGGCCCCCCCAGGAAATGTCACCATTCCTCAAAGGCCAATTTTATAGCAAGCAGTTCCCTATTCCCAATATCATAATTTTTTTCAGCTGGGGAAAACTTCTTTGAGAAGAACGCACAGGGTTTCAAATGAGTCAAAGACGAAGTCCCCTGCGAAAGTACTGCCCCCACCCCTGCCTCCGAGGCGTCAACCTCAACAACAAAGGGTCTCTCCTGATCGGGCTGGGTAAGAACAGGAGCAGTGGCAAAGCTCTCCTTAAGAAACATGAAGGCGTCCACTGCCTCTTTACTCCAGTTTACCAAGTCGGAACCTTTCACAGTAAGATCTGTGAGAGGTTTCACCACAGTGGAGAAGTTTTTTATAAACTTGCGGTAAAAATTGGCAAACCCCAGAAATCTTTGAAGAGCTTTCAAAGATGCAGGACGAGCCCAATTAAGAACCGCTTTTACCTTCTCCGGCTCCATTGTGATGGCCTGGGGTGTCAAAATATGACCCAAAAAAGATAGACTTTGGACCCCGAAAATACACTTTTCTTGCTTGGCGAAAAGTTGGTTATTGCGGAGTACCTGGAGAACATCCCTTACATGATTTAAATGTGAGTCCCAGTCAGGAGAGAACACTAAAATATCATCCAGATAGACAATTACATAGCGGCCAATAGCATGTTGGAAAATATCATTGGTGAAATTTTGAAAAATCGCCGGAGCATTGCACAGCCCAAAGGGCATAACTAGACACTCGAAGTGGCCCTCGGGGGTATTGAAGGCGGTCTTCCACTCGTCGCCAGCCTTTACACGAATGAGATTATACGCCCCCCTCAGGTCCAACTTCGAGAACCATCGAGCCCCCTGAACCTGGTTAAACAGGTCCGGAATCAACGGTAGTGGATATTGGTTACGGACAGTTATTTCATTAAGACCTCGGTAGTCTACACACGGCCTAAGTCCTCCATCCTTTTTACTGACAAAAAAGAAACCTGCGGCCAGGGGTGAGGTGGACGGACGGATATGCCCCTTTCTTAGAGCCTCTTGTACATATTCACCTAAAGCTTCTCTTTCAGGAGGTGATAAATTATATAGGCGTCCCTTAGGGAATTTACAATTGGGAACCAAATTGATAGTACAGTCATAGGAGCGATGAGGTGGCAACCGCTCAGACTCCTTCATAGAAAAGACATCTGCGAATTGGCCCAAAAGATTCTGAAGAGAAGCTTGTACGGAGACGATACCACAAACGTGTGTTAACAAGCATTTCTGTGAACAATCTGCACCCCACTTCTCCAATTCACCAGAAACCCAGTTAATGTTGGGGTTATGGAGCTGGAGCCATGGAAGCCCCAGTATGACACTAGTTGGGAGGTCATGCATAACCAAAAATGACAGCTGTTCCACATGCAGTACACCAACCTGAAATGATAACAATGGAGTACAGAGACTAATCTCCCCCTTTGCTAGTGGGGTGTTATCAATACCAACTAATTTAGTGGGGTAAGCAAGTGGAATTAAAGAAATACCCAATGAGACAGCAAACTCATAACACATAAAATTAGCAGTAGCCCCTGAATCAATCATGGCAACTCCTTCTCCCTTAGAGGAGGTGAAAGCAATAGAAATTGGCACTAAGTGTCTCTTAGAACTTAAAGGAATTACCTGTCCACCCACAGGCCTAGGTGGTGTATTCCGAGAAGATTCCTGTGGAGTGCCAGGGCGCCGCGGGCAATCCATTATCCAGTGCCGAGGATCTCCGCAGTAAAAACAGGTTCCAAGTGCGTGGCGTGGACGGCAAGGACTAGGATCTGTGGTAGCTTGCATGGCTCCCAATTCCATAGGTTCGGCAGCTGGCAGATTCGGAACAGCCGGTGTGACCCTAGAGAAAACGGAAACTTGCGCTGCTGCCTGCTCCGATCTCCTCGCCCTTAACCTGCGATCTATTCTGACCATTAAAGCCATCAGCTCCTCCAGAGACTGGGGCAGGGTGTAGTGTACCAATTCATCCTTTAGTGCTGGTGAAAGGCCCCGCTGAAATTGATTCCGAAGGGCGGGATCATTCCAACGGGTAGCTAAGCTCCATCTATGAAACTGGGTGCAATAAACCTCTACCTCCTGATCACCCTGGGTCAGGGAGGTAAGGTTTGCCTCGGCCAGAGCGACTTGGTCAGGCTCATCATAAATATTCCCCAAGGCTTGAAAGAAGTTGCCTACTGAATCACGGAGATTTGAATCTGGCGGCAGAGAGAAGGCCCACTCTTGGGGTCCCTCCCGTAAGCGAGAGATTATGATACGGACTCTTTGAGCTGGGGGGCCAGAAGAAATAGATCGTAATTGAAAATATAATTTACAATTTTCTCTAAAAGAAGCAAATTGGCTTCTATCTCCGAAAAATGGCTCGGGTAAGTTAACTCTAGGCTCAGAATTAGTTGTCCCTGCAACGGCAGCTGCTTGAATTTGCTCCTGACGCTGGACCTGCGCAGCAAGATCTTGCACCAGCTGAGTAAGACCCTGCATTTGATTGACTAAAGAGGTCATAGCGTCCATAGGGAAGGCCGGTGATTCTGTTATGATTCCACCACACGGCGGGGGAAGAAGGTGCCACTGAGCTCCACCCCCCCACTCACCCTACCTACTTGCCGGTCCCACCCTAGCCGGTGGGCGACAACTGGGCGGCGGTCCCTACCTCGGCGTAAGTGCAGGGAGCTACAGTGAGGGTAAACCGAGGGTGGAATGAGTGCAGGACAACCTAAGAGAGACAAGCAGCAGCAAGGAGGACTACTAGAGTGAAACTAAAGAGTGAATGAACCTGAAGGGTAAAACCACGAAACCCCAAACTAACACAAAAATACTAAGCTTTCAGCAAAGACAAAAGCGGAAAGCTGGAGTCCCAGAGGTACTCAACAAAAGAGAGACCGGGAGGCTGTCAGAGGTTGTACCGGACAGCGCTGTAGGGAGACAGGAATCCGTACCACAGAAGAATCACCGGCAAGGAGTGAAAGCCCTGTGGAGTGCTAAATAGGAAAAAGGCGGGACATAAGCACAGGAAACAGTGAAGCAGCCAATCACCAGAACGGAGGAAGAACGAAAAAGAACTAGTTGATCAGAAACTGTATATTAAGACTGGTTGTGTGGCACAACCAGTAAGGCAGCGAGACTTGCTGTGGAACACAGACTAGACCCCGGTACGAATCCTGACACATAAACCGGACACTTTAGATACATTCCATGTTGCCACGATCTCACAGCTATACGATCTCTTCATATAGAGAGAAAAAGTATATACAAATCTTGCAATTTAACCAGTGTAGCAGAGGATAGTGTCCCATTATTAACCCTTTCGCGCCTGAGCCTGTTTTTGCCTTCGTGACTAGGCCAATTTTTGCAATTCTGACCAGTGTCACTTTATGAGGCCATAACTCTAGAACGCTTCAACGGATCCTGCTGATTCTGACATTGTTTTCTCATGACATATTGTACTTCAGGATAGTGGTAAAATTTCTTAGATATGAACTGCGCTTATATGTTAAAAAAAATCGAAATTTGGCAAAAATTTTGAAAATTTTGCAATTTTCAAACTTTTAATTTTTATGCCCTTAAATCAGAGAGTGACATCCCACAAAATAGTTAATAAATAACATTTCACACATGTCTACTTTACATCTGCACAATTTTGGAAACATAATTTTTTTTTTTTTGGAAGTTATAAGGGTTAAAAGTTGACCAGCGATTTCTCATTTTTACAACAAAATTTACAACACCATTTTTTTTAGGGACCACCTCACATTTGAAGTGAGTTTGGAGGGTCAATATGACAGAAAATACCCAAAAGTGACACCATTCTAAAAACTGCACCTCTCAATGTACTCAAAACCACATTCAAGAAGTTTATTAACCCTTTAGGTGCTTCACATGAATGAATGGAATGTGGAAGGAAAAAATAAACATTTAACTTTTTTTCACAAACATTTTACTTCAGAACCATTTTTTATACTTTCACAAGTGTAAAAACAGAAAATGAACCACAAAATTTTTTGTGCAATTTCTCCCAAATACGCCGATACCCCGTATGTGGGGCTAAACCACTGTTTGAGCACACGGCAGAGCTCAGAAAGGAAGGAGTGCCGTTTGACTTTTTCAATGCAGAATTGGCTGGAATTGAGATAGGACGCCATGTCGCATTTGGAGAGCCCCTAATGTGCCTAAACAGTGGAAACCCCCACAAGTGACCCCATTTTGGAAACTAGACCCCTTAAAGAACTTATCTAGATGTGTGGTGAGCACTTTGAACCCCCAAGTGCTTCACAGAAGTTTATAACGTAGAGCCATGAAAATAAAAAATCATTTTTGTTCCACAAACATGATCTTTTAGCCCCCAATTTTTTATTTTCACAAGGGTAACAGGAGAAATTGGACCCCAAAAGTTGTTGTCCAATTTGTCCTGAGTACGCTGGTACCCCACATGTGGGGGGGGACCACTGTTTGGGCACACGGTGGGGCTCGGAAGGGAAGTAGTGACGTTTTGGAATGCAGACTTTGATGGAATGGTCTGCGGGTGTCATGTCGCGTTTGCAGAGCCCCTGATGTGCCTAAACAGTGGAAATCCTCCACAAGTGACCCTTTTTGGAAACTAGACCCCCCCAAGGAACTTATCTAGATGTGTGGTGAGCACTTTGAACCCCCAAGTGTTTCACTAAAGTTTATAATGTAGAGCCGTGAAAATAAAAAAATCATTTTTTTTCCACAAAAATGATCTTTTAGCTCCCAATTTTTATTTTCACAAGGGTAACAGGAGAAATTGGACCCTAAGAGTTGTTGTCCAATTTGTCCTGAGTACACTGGTACCCCACATGTGGGGGGGACCACTGTTTGGGCACACGGTGGGGCTCGGAAGGGAAGTAGTGACGTTCTGGAATGCAGACTTTGATGGAATGGTCTGCGGGCGTCATATTGCATTTACAGAGCCCCTGATGTACCTAAACAGTGGAAACCCCCAATTCGAATTCCAACCCTAACCCCAACACACCCCTAACCCTAGCCCTAACCCTAGCCCTAACCCTAGCCCTAACCCTAACCCTAGCCCTAACCCTAGCCCTAACCCTAGCCCTAACCCTAACCCTAACCCTAACCCTAGCCCTAACCCTAGCCCTAACCCTAACCCTAGACATAGCCCTAGCCTGCCTACCTGCTTTTTTTTTCTTTACTTTTTTTTATTTTTTTGTTATTTATTTTTTGTATTTTTGACTTATAGTAACGCCACTTCTCCTCTGATCTCACACTGGCAGATGATCAGAGGAGAAGCAGCGTTACTATGTGACAAGATCGCTGCCCGGCACATAGTAACGCCACTTCTCCTCTGATCTCACACTGACAGATGATCAGAGGAGAAGCAGCATTACTGTGTGACAAGATCGCTGCCTGACACAGCTGTGCCAGGCAGCGATCAGCTGTGCCAGGCAGCGATCTAGTCACACTGTAACGCTGCTTCACCTCTGCTCATCTGTCAGCATGAGCTCAGAGGAGAAGTCGCGTTATAATGACGGAGATCACCGGGAAACAAGCAGCTTTCCCAGCGAGCTCTCTCATTGGCTGCTGTGACGCGACGTCATCAGGACCTGAACCAATCAGGTCTCGATGACGTCGGGGGTCCTAGCATGCATTGTGCACCGGGATCCCCGCGTTATAAGGTATGAGGGGGTCCTGGGGGGCACAAAACCGCTGACAGTAGATAAACGTCGGCGCTGCACAAAGCCCAGCAAGCGCCAACGTTTATCTACTGTGGGCGGTCGGGAAGAGGTTAAATCCATTAACATCCCAATAACAAAATAAACACAGAGCTGCCACAGCGATACTCATCTGTGTTTATCGCCACCAGCCATCAAATGGTTAACGCCTCAACGCGTTTCGCCTGAGTAGGCTCATCAGGAGGCCCGATAGTGCAATATCTTGTGTCCCATAACGGTGCATAAGCCAACCGATACTCATCCCAGTTCCTCTTTTTAAACCCACCGCTAAGACCGCATATGCTCCGCCCACTCACGTGACATAGCAACGCTAAGCGCCTATTACGGTGTCCCTACTACATTATCAGACAGCACTAGCCAGACCCAGGTGTTCCGATTGGCTGTCAGGACTAACATACAACGTCACTCATGGATAACCAATCGGGTCTCTTCAAGCATCACAGCACTATCCAATCACTGGAGCTGAGACAAATTACAAGGTCTGACGTGCGCAGCGTCACTTCTGGAGAACAAACAGGCAGTCTCACAGCTCTCTCCAATCGCTGCGGCTGAGACAAACTGCCAAGTCTGACGTGCAGCGCCCGCACATGCGATCCATAAAGAATGTTGCACTCCCCCATCTTGAAAAGATGCGCCACAAATGATACAGCATCAGGTGTACCGTTCACCATTATGTACATATATTATATTCAGTGGCCAAATTACTCTTCAGTAGCATAGCAGTTGCGTCTTATCACACAATGTATAAACACTGTGCACTAACAGTTCAGATATGCATACAAATAAACCGCAGCTGGCGCTGACTAGTGTGAATAAGCGTCAGAATGCGTCTTCATTGTCAAATACATATAATTTTTTGTATATATCAACTGGTATTATAAATTAACTGAGGTTGCTCAGAGTCCAGTGGGGAGTGAGTTAGCATAGGGCAGTAAGAAGGGAACATTTATATATATAATGATCCATGACAATACATGGGAATCCCAAAAATACGGGAAACAAAAGACAAAATCTAGAAGGTCAATATCCTCGAAAAAGGAGGTCACATTATTCAATTATGGCTCATAATAAACAGGCAAACGACAATTGGTCATTCAGCCCCCTCGGCTCCAGGGACTCCATCCTGAATATCCATTCACATTCTCTCTTGAGAATATTCTTATCCACATTCCCTCCTCTGGGGTTCACATTCACAACTTCTATAATACAGAATTTGATTTCACCGGGGTCACCTTTGTGACACATCCACATGTGTTTAGCAAGTGGGGTCTCTCTTTGATTTCTAATATCCCCCATGTGTTCCCCTACTCTCCTTCTGAATTCTCTCCTAGTCTTCCCTATATAATTTTTAGGGCATGAGCAAGTGGCCATATAAATAACCCCTGTGGTCTTGCAGTTAGAAAAGTCTCGTTGATAAAACGTCTTGCCAGTGCTTGCACTACAGAAGGACTTTCCCGGTCTCATATATTTACAGAAACTGCAATCCCCACACTTAAAGAAACCACAAGGTCTCCTATCCAGCCACGTGCCACCAACCGCTGGCCTCCTGTATTGACTATGGACCAACATGTCTCTGATGGATTTACCCTTTCTGAACGTAATGTTGGGGCGCTCACCGATCACATCCTTCAGATCCGGATCCAATCTGAGAACGTCCCAATGTTTGGACAGGACCTTTCTGATCTCCTGATGTTTGACATCAAAAGTCCCAATGACCCTTATTTGTTCCATCGAGTCCCCAACCTCACGTTTCTGCAACAGTTTTTGTCTGTCTGCTTTACTTGCAAAATCATATGCTGTATCTAAAATATGTTTAGGGTAACCCTTGTCCTTGAAGCGGCAAAACATATCCCCAGCTTGTTTCTGGAAGAGATCATTCCTAGAGCAATTCCTCCTAAGTCGGAGGAATTGTCCCTATGGATATTGTTCATATAGCGGGATGCAGTTGGCCTCCACTAATAGAGGCAAGGGGCAGCTCAGGTGCAAACTACTGATAAAAACAACCACCCCACACCTAACAAACTATGGTGGGGCTGGCTGCCTAGTAAGAAAAATGCACATAGATAAGGCTTGCATAGGACGTCAGTTACACATATATAAGTGTGATGCAAAGTGTCTGGCTTGCAACCTATTAATGACACCCATAGTATTAGCAGGCGGGCTGCTACAGCACTAACATATTCAACACACAGTGACAGACACCCCAATAGACCAAGCCAACAGAAAGAGGCCCGGGCTGCATCCTGCAAAAAATGATATAAGTGCAAAAAAATTAATGCATACAATGAGTACATTAAATGAGGTATTGGTTAATATTTTGGCCAAAATAGATATAGCCTGCAAGCCAACGTCAAGGCTTCTCATGATATTGCTGGTCCCTAACACTAATATCAAAACAGCTAACATAGAAAAAATTCAAAAAAACTCACACAACAAGATATGGCCTTACCAGAACCTTGTCTGATGATAAATGCACATATAGCAGGATGCAGCTGGCCTCCACTAATAGAGGCAAGGGGCAGCACAGGTGCAAACTACTGATAAAAATAACCACCCCACACCTAACAAACCATGGTGGGGTTGGCTGCCTAGTAGGAAAAATGCACATAGATAAGGCTTGCATAGGACGTCAGTTACACATATATAAGTGTGATGCAAAGTGTCTGGCTTGCAACCTATTAATGACGCCCATAGTATTAGCAGGCGGGCTGCTACAGCACTAAAATATGCAACACACAGTGACAGACGCCCCAATAGACCAAGCCAACAAAAAGATAGCATCATGCCTATCCATTACTAATCCTATAGTTGTATGGTAAATAAAGACACAGCCAGAATAAAGTCTTTTATTTGAAATAAAACAAAACAAACTT
The DNA here is from genome assembly GCF_039654945.1 of Dendrobates tinctorius. NCBI lineage: Eukaryota > Metazoa > Chordata > Amphibia > Anura > Dendrobatidae > Dendrobates > Dendrobates tinctorius. The sequence goes on along the minus strand of NW_027361858.1, from coordinate 11,614,494 downwards.
CTATTTAAAAAAATAAATTAAAAAAAAATCAGTTACACTCACCTAATACCCATTCCATTGAATTGCTCTTCTCCTGTAATAAAACAGAAATAAAAAACAACCATATCCATCACCTGTCTGTTGCTCTGTCCCACCCCATAATTCATGTCTGGGAGATAAACCGTTTTCAACTTGAATGATGCTAAGATGCAACCGTCCAGACTAAGAAACACTGATGAATGAGCTAATGCAGCCACAGTGACTAGCGGTGACATCATCAAGGTTACTGCCGGTCACTGAGGTTACATTCCCAGCCGGGCCAATGACCTGTGGTGAACTGTGAGATCACCACTATCACCGTGAGAAAATATCTCATGGTGCATAGGCGAGTTCACCGCAGATCATCGGGAGAATTTCACTATGTTAAAATGAACACTAGCCCCATCAGTCAATGCAAATGACCGGAGGCAAACTTTATGCATCCAATCATAGCTGTGGGCTCATGCTTTCATTTGACATTGTGGGAACCACAGCTGTCTGACTGGCAGTAATGATAGTAATGATTTTACCTCAGCATGACAGCACAACAAACACCCGATGTTTGGGGGACCGACCCGAACAGTAACATGGACTTCTTGGTGCAGTCCGTGTTCTGTGTCCGTGCCAGAACAGTAGGTGTTCGGTACGGATGCTGAACTTTACTGTTCGGGTTCATCCATCTCTACTAGTAACGTGATCACCAATTTGGCCATTGAATTGTCAATGTTGCTTGATGTCGCTCTCTAAACCGTCATAAAGCATTCCGACGGATTGAGTGCTTTGATATTTGATATGATCCTATCGGTCTAACGCCACAATAGTGTCTTTTCTATATGATGGCAATTCAGAGACTAAAGGTTTCAAAAAAATGGTCAGTGACATCGCACACCATTTCACATAAACCTTCATTCCTGGAGACTATTGGTCTCTCGGGTGGGTCAAGATTGTTTTTGTGACTTTTTGGGATCATGTATTTGCCAATCTTGGAAGTTTTTATAAATGTCCAAGATCTCTAAGAGTTCAGTTTGAAATGTAGACATAGGGTTAAATATTAATTGTTTATAACACTTAGTATCGCCTAAAAGTTTGTTGGCTTGAGTTTCATACATTTTATTTGGCCACACTACGATGTTGTCTCCCTTATCTACAATCTAATAGACTACATCATCCCATTCTTTCATAGAATTTTGCACCTTAAAATTAAGACTGGAAGTCCATTTTAATTTTTCTGCCATGGATTCAATATCCTTGGCCACTATTTTGGTAAATGCATCATTTGCCGAAACTAATGTGTGGGAAGGGAATTTTTTCAATTTATTAATCAAATATGTCGGGAAAGTAGTTATATTTGAAGAGCCTTCGTCCATTACAGATTGAAGAATTTCAAGGGCTTCTTTAGTTGGAAAGATTTCATGAATATAAGTTTTGTTATGATGGTTTTTGAGGAATAATTTCCTTGAAAAACGTTGTAAGTCTTTAATTACCATAAACTTATCTAGACCAGATGAGGGAGCAAGATGTAACCCTCTTTGTAATAAAGACTGTGAGAATATGTGATGATAGATTACCTTCAGGGAATCATCCTTATTGTTCCCTTTGGGATGTGCTTCCTGTGATTTCTGTGATTTCTTTTTTCCAAATTGACTGGCCTCGGCCCTCATTCAGCTTCAACAATACTGTAGATCCTTCACTTTCGCTAACTGAGGAGAATGATTGGGTTGAAGAACTTCTTGAGATATTTTTTTTTAATGGGAGATTTTTTTTGTTTGCCGTCGAAAGATTTTATTTGTTTCAAAATCAGTCCAATTTAATTCATATTTTTTCATTTTAGGAAGGCTAATATTTTTCTCCCATTTTCAAAATCTTTGTCTAATTTAGACCAAGCTTCTTTGAAGGTTTCAGCCTTCATCTCTTGATGTAAGGTTTTTTTTGTAAAGTTTCAATCTCCTCTTCCACTTTTTTCAAGAATAAAATGCTTTTTTCATTTATTATTTGAATAAATTCAAGGGAACATGTATTTGCTGATTTAATAGATCTATAGATGAGTGTCTCATCTTCTAGATAAAAAGTTTGATATACTTGTATTCTCAGGCCTCTTGGTACTATATTTTTGGTCAAGATAATTCTAAAGTGACAGTATCATCTTTTATGCAGAGCGTTTTTTTTTTCAAAATGTGTTGATTAAATGTGGAAGTACTACCTCGAAAAGGTCCTGCACCGTTCTTGAAAATATCAGTAGCTTTTGTTAGCCAGGAGGTCTCTCTGGCCCTGATATCTATTTTAGTGGACTCTGTTTAACCCCTTCACCCCCAAGGGTGGTTTGCACGTTCATGACCGGGCCAATTTTTACAATTCTGACCACTGTACCTTTATGAGGTCATAACTCTGGAACGCTTCCATTGATTCCGGTGATTCTGACATTGTTTTCTCGTGACATATTGTACTTCATGTTAGTGGTAAAATTTCATTCAAATAACTTGCGTTTATTTGTGAAAAAAATGGAAATTTGGCAAAAATTTTGAAAATTTCGCAATTTTCCAACTTTGAATTTTTATGCCCTTAAATCACAGAGATACGGCACACAAAAAACTTGATAAGTAACATTTCCCACATGTTTACTTTACATCAGCACAATTTTGGAACCAAAATTTTTTTTTGTTAGGAAGTTATAAGGGTTAAAAGTTGACCAGCGATTTCTCATTTTTACAACACCATTTTATTTTTAGGACCACATCACATTTGAAGCCACTTTGAGGGGTCTATATGATAGAAAATACCCAAAAGTGACACCATTCTAAAAACTGAACCCCTTAAGGTGCTCAAAACCACATTCAAGAAGTTTATTAACCCATTAGGTGCGTCACAGGAATTTTTTTGAACATTTAAAAAGAAATGAACATCTAACTTTTTTTCACAAAAAAAATACTTCAGGTTCAATTTTTTTTATTTTACCAAGGGTAACAGGAGAAATTGGACTGCAAAAGTTATTGTGCAATTTGTCCTGAGTACGCTGATACCTGATTTGTGGGGGGAACGACTGTTTCGGCGCATGGCAGAGCTCAGAATGGAAGGAGCGCCGTTTGACTTTTTCAATGCAAAATTGGCTGGAATTCAGATCGGACGCCATGTCACGTTTGGAGAGTCCCTGATGTACCTAAACAGTGGAAACCCCCTACAAGTGACCCCATTTTGGAAACTAGACCCCCCAAGGAACTTATCTAGATATGTGGTGAGAACTTTGAACCCACAAGGGCTTTACAGAAGTTTATAACGTACAGCAGTACAATTAAAAAATCATATTTTTTCCACAAAAATGATCTTTTCACCCCAATTTTTATTTTCCCAAGGGTAACAGGACCCTAAAAATTATTGTGCAATTTGTCCTGAGTACGCTGATACCCCACATGTGGGGGTAAACCACTATTTGGGCGCATGGTGGCTCCGATCTCCTCGCCCTTAACCTGCGATCTATTCTGACCATTAAAGCCATCAGCTCCTCCAGAGACTGGGGCAGGGTGTAGTGTACCAATTCATCCTTTAGGGCTGGTGAAAGGCCCCGCTGAAATTGATTCCGAAGGGCGGGATCATTCCAACGGGTAGCTAAGCTCCATCTATGAAACTGGGTGCAATAAACCTCTACCTCCTGATCACCCTGGGTCAGGGAGGTAAGGTTTGCCTCGGCCAGAGTGACTTGGTCAGGCTCATCATAAATATTCCCCAAGGCTTGAAAGAAGTTGCCTACTGAATCACGGAGATTTGAATCTGGCGGCAAAGAGAAGGCCCACTCTTGGGGTCCCTCCCGTAAGCGAGAGATTATGATACGGACTCTTTGAGCTGGGGGGCCAGAAGAAATAGGTCGTAATTGAAAATATAATTTACAATTTTCTCTAAAAGAAGCAAATTGGCTTCTATCTCCAAAAAATGGCTCGGGTAAGTTAACTCTAGGCTCAGAATTAGTTGTCCCTGCAACGGCAGCTGCTTGAATTTGCTCCTGACGCTGGACCTGCGCAGCAAGATCTTGCACCAGCTGAGTAAGACCCTGCATTTGATTGACTAAAGAGGTCATAGCGTCCATAGGGAAGGCCGGTGATTCTGTTATGATTCCACCACACGGCGGGGGAAGAAGGTGCCACTGAGCTCCACCCCCCCACTCACCCTACCTACTTGCCGGTCCCACCCTAGCCGGTGGGCGACAACTGGGCGGCGGTCCCTACCTCGGCGTAAGTGCAGGGAGCTACAGTGAGGGTAAACCAAGGGTGGAATGAGTGCAGGACAACCTAAGAGAGACAAGCAGCAGCAAGGAGGACTACTAGAGTGAAACTAAAGAGTGAATGAACCTGAAGGGTAAAACCACGAAACCCCAAACTAACACAAAAATACTAAGCTTTCAGCAAAGACAAAAGCGGAAAGCTGGAGTCCCAGAGGTACTCAACGAAAGAGAGACCGGGAGGCTGTCAGAGGTTGTACCGGACAGCGCTGTAGGGAGACAGGAATCCGTACCACAGAAGAATCACCGGCAAGGAGTGAAAGCCCTGTGGAGTGCTAAATAGGAAAAAGGCGGGACATAAGCACAGGAAACAGTGAAGCAGCCAATCACCAGAACGGAGGAAGAACGAAAAAGAACTAGTTGATCAGAAACTGTATATTAAGACTGGTTGTGTGGCACAACCAGTAAGGCAGCGAGACTTGCTGTGGAACACAGACTAGACCCCGGTACGAATCCTGACACATAAACCGGACACTTTAGATACATTCCATGTTGCCACGATCTCACAGCTATACGATCTCTTCATATAGAGAGAAAAAGTATATACAAATCTTGCAATTTAACCAGTGTAGCAGAGGATAGTGTCCCATTATTAACCCTTTCGCGCCTGAGCCTGTTTTTGCCTTCGTGACTAGGCCAATTTTTGCAATTCTGACCAGTGTCACTTTATGAGGCCATAACTCTAGAACGCTTCAACGGATCCTGCTGATTCTGACAATGTTTTCTCATGACATATTGTACTTCAGGATAGTGGTAAAATTTCTTAGATATGAACTGCGCTTATATGTTAAAAAAATCGAAATTTGGCAAAAATTTTGAAAATTTTGCAATTTTCAAACTTTTAATTTTTATGCCCTTAAATCAGAGAGTGATATCGCACAAAATAGTTAATAAATAACATTTCCCACATGTCTACTTTACATCTGCACAATTTTGGAAACATAATTTTTTTTTTTTTGGAAGTTATAAGGGTTAAAAGTTGACCAGCGATTTCTCATTTTTACAACAAAATTTACAACACCATTTTTTTTAGGGACCACCTCACATTTGAAGTGAGTTTGGGGGGTCAATATGACAGAAAATACCCAAAAGTGACACCATTCTAAAAACTGCACCTCTCAATGTACTCAAAACCACATTCAAGAAGTTTATTAACCCTTTAGGTGCTTCACATGAATGAATGGAATGTGGAAGGAAAAAATAAACATTTAACTTTTTTTCACAAACATTTTACTTCAGAACCATTTTTTTTACTTTCACAAGTGTAAAAACAGAAAATGAACCACAAAATTTTTTGTGCAATTTCTCCCAAATACGCCGATACCCCGTATGTGGGGCTAAACCACTGTTTGAGCACACGGCAGAGCTCAGAAAGGAAGGAGTGCCGTTTGACTTTTTCAATGCAGAATTGGCAGGAATTGAGATAGGACGCCATGTCGCATTTGGAGAGCCCCTAATGTGCCTAAACAGTGGAAACCCCCACAAGTGACCCCATTTTGGAAACTAGACCCCTTAAAGAACTTATCTAGATGTGTGGTGAGCACTTTGAACCCCCAAGTGCTTCACAGAAGTTTATAACGTAGAGCCATGAAAATAAAAAATCATTTTTGTTCCACAAACATGATCTTTTAGCCCCCAATTTTTTATTTTCACAAGGGTAACAGGAGAAATTGGACCCCAAAAGTTGTTGTCCAATTTGTCCTGAGTACGCTGGTACCCCACATGTGGGGGGGGACCACTGTTTGGGCACACGGTGGGGCTCGGAAGGGAAGTAGTGACGTTTTGGAATGCAGACTTTGATGGAATGGTCTGCGGGTGTCATGTCGCGTTTGCAGAGCCCCTGATGTGCCTAAACAGTGGAAATCCTCCACAAGTGACCCTTTTTGGAAACTAGACCCCCCCAAGGAACTTATCTAGATGTGTGGTGAGCACTTTGAACCCCCAAGTGTTTCACTAAAGTTTATAATGTAGAGCCGTGAAAATAAAAAAAACATTTTTTTTCCACAAAAATGATCTTTTAGCTCCCAATTTTTATTTTCACAAGGGTAACAGGAGAAATTGGACCCTAAGAGTTGTTGTCCAATTTGTCCTGAGTACGCTGGTACCCCACATGTGGGGGGGACCACTGTTTGGAATGCAGACTTTGATGGAATGGTCTGCGGGCGTCATATTGCATTTACAGAGCCCCTGATGTACCTAAACAGTGGAAACCCCCAATTCGAATTCCAACCCTAACCCCAACACACCCCTAACCCTAGCCCTAACCCTAGCCCTAACCCTAGCCCTATCCCTAACCCTAGCCCTAACCCTAGCCCTAACCCTAGCCCTAACCCTAACCCTAACCCTAGCCCTAACCCTAGCCCTAACCCTAGCCCTAACCCTAACCCTAACCCTAGCCCTAACCCTAGACATAGCCCTAGCCTGCCTACCTGCTTTTTTTTTCTTTACTTTTTTTTATTTTTGTGTTTTTTATTTTTTGTATTTTTGACTCATAGTAACGCCACTTCTCCTCTGATCTCACACTGGCAGATGATCAGAGGAGAAGCAGCGTTACTATGTGACAAGATCGCTGCCCGGCACATAGTAACGCCACTTCTCCTCTGATCTCACACTGACAGATGATCAGAGGAGAAGCAGCATTACTGTGTGACAAGATCGCTGCCTGACACAGCTGTGCCAGGCAGCGATCAGCTGTGCCAGGCAGCGATCTAGTCACACTGTAACGCTGCTTCACCTCTGCTCATCTGTCAGCATGAGCTCAGAGGAGAAGTCGCGTTATAATGACGGAGATCGCCGGGAAACAAGCAGCTTTCCCAGCGAGCTCTCTCATTGGCTGCTGTGACGCGACGTCATCAGGACCTGAACCAATCAGGTCTCGATGACGTCGGGGGTCCTAGCATGCATTGTGCACCGGGATCCCCGCGTTATAAGGTATGAGGGGGTCCTGGGGGGCACAAAACCGCTGACAGTAGATAAACGTCGGCGCTGCACAAAGCCCAGCAAGCGCCAACGTTTATCTACTGTGGGCGGTCGGGAAGAGGTTAAATCCATTAACATCCCAATAACAAAATAAACACAGAGCTGCCACAGCGATACTCATCTGTGTTTATCGCCACCAGCCATCAAATGGTTAACGCCTCAACGCGTTTCGCCTGAGTAGGCTCATCAGGAGGCCCGATAGTGCAATATCTTGTGTCCCATAACGGTGCAAAAGCCAACCGATACTCATCCCAGTTCCTCTTTTTAAACCCACCGCTAAGACCGCATATGCTCCGCCCACTCACGTGACATAGCAACGCTAAGCGCCTATTACGGTGTCCCTACTACATTATCAGACAGCACTAGCCAGACCCAGGTGTTCCGATTGGCTGTCAGGACTAACATACAACGTCACTCATGGATAACCAATCGGGTCTCTTCAAGCATCACAGCACTATCCAATCACTGGAGCTGAGACAAATTACAAGGTCTGACGTGCGCAGCGTCACTTCTGGAGAACAAACAGGCAGTCTCACAGCTCTCTCCAATCGCTGCGGCTGAGACAAACTGCCAAGTCTGACGTGCAGCGCCCGCACATGCGATCCATAAAGAATGTTGCACTCCCCCATCTTGAAAAGATGCGCCACAAATGATACAGCATCAGGTGTACCGTTCACCATTATGTACATATATTATATTCAGTGGCCAAATTACTCTTCAGTAGCATAGCAGTTGCGTCTTATCACACAATGTATAAACACTGTGCACTAACAGTTCAGATATGCATACAAATAAACCGCAGCTGGCGCTGACTAGTGTGAATAAGCGTCAGAATGCGTCTTCATTGTCAAATACATATAATTTTTTGTATATCAACTGGTATTATAAATTAACTGAGGTTGCTCAGAGTCCAGTGGGGAGTGAGTTAGCATAGGGCAGTAAGAAGGGAACATTTATATATATAATGATCCATGACAATACATGGGAATCCCAAAAATACGGGAAACAAAAGACAAAATCTAGAAGGTCAATATCCTCGAAAAAGGAGGTCACATTATTCAATTATGGCTCATAAGAAACAGGCAAACGACAATTGGTCATTCAGCCCCCTCGGCTCCAGGGACTCCATCCTGAATATCCATTCACATTCTCTCTTGAGAATATTCTTATCCACATTCCCTCCTCTGGGGTTCACATTCACAACTTCTATAATACAGAATTTGATTTCACCGGGGTCACCTTTGTGACACATCCACATGTGTTTAGCAAGTGGGGTCTCTCTTTGATTTCTAATATCCCCCATGTGTTCCCCTACTCTCCTTCTGAATTCTCTCCTAGTCTTCCCTATATAATTTTTAGGGCATGAGCAAGTGGCCATATAAATAACCCCTGTGGTCTTGCAGTTAGAAAAGTCTCGTTGATAAAACGTCTTGCCAGTGCTTGCACTACAGAAGGACTTCCCCGGTCTCATATATTTACAGAAACTGCAATCCCCACACTTAAAGAAACCACAAGGTCTCCTATCCAGCCACGTGCCACCAACCGCTGGCCTCCTGTATTGACTATGGACCAACATGTCTCTGATGGATTTACCCTTTCTGAACGTAATGTTGGGGCGCTCACCGATCACATCCTTCAGATCCGGATCCAATCTGAGAACGTCCCAATGTTTGGACAGGACCTTTCTGATCTCCTGATGTTTGACATCAAAAGTCCCAATGACCCTTATTTGTTCCATCGAGTCCCCAACCTCACGTTTCTGCAACAGTTTTTGTCTGTCTGCTTTACTTGCAAAATCATATGCTGTATCTAAAATATGTTTAGGGTAACCCTTGTCCTTGAAGCGGCAAAACATATCCCCAGCTTGTTTCTGGAAGAGATCATTCCTAGAGCAATTCCTCCTAAGTCGGAGGAATTGTCCCTATGGATATTGTTCATATAGCAGGATGCAGGTGGCCTCCACTAATAGAGGCAAGGGGCAGCTCAGGTGCAAACTACTGATAAAAACAACCACCCCACACCTAACAAACTATGGTGGGGCTGGCTGCCTAGTAAGAAAAATGCACATAGATAAGGCTTGCATAGGACGTCAGTTACACATATATAAGTGTGATGCAAAGTGTCTGGCTTGCAACCTATTAATGACACCCATAGTATTAGCAGGCGGGCTGCTACAGCACTAACATATTCAACACACAGTGACAGACGCCCCAATAGACCAAGCCAACAGAAAGAGGCCCGGGCTGCATCCTGCAAAAAATGATATAAGTGCAAAAAAATTAATGCATACAATGAGTACATTAAATGAGGTATTGGTTAATATTTTGGCCAAAATAGATATAGCCTGCAAGCCAACGTCAAGGCTTCTCATGATATTGCTGGTCCCTAACACTAATATCAAAACAGCTAACATAGAAAAAATTCAAAAAAACTCACACAACAAGATATGGCCTTACCAGAACCTTGTCTGATGATAAATGCACATATAGCAGGATGAAGCTGGCCTCCACTAATAGAGGCAAGGGGCAGCACAGGTGCAAACTACTGATAAAAATAACCACCCCACACCTAACAAACCATGGTGGGGTTGGCTGCCTAGTAGGAAAAATGCACATAGATAAGGCTTGCATAGGACGTCAGTTACACATATATAAGTGTGATGCAAAGTGTCTGGCTTGCAACCTATTAATGACGCCCATAGTATTAGCAGGCGGGCTGCTACAGCACTAAAATATGCAACACACAGTGACAGACGCCCCAATAGACCAAGCCAACAAAAAGATAGCATCATGCCTATCCATTACTAATCCTATAGTTGTATGGTAAATAAAGACACAGCCAGAATAAAGTCTTTTATTTGAAATAAAACAAAACAAACTTCTATTTAAAAAAATAAATTAAAAAAAAATCAGTTACACTCACCTAATACCCATTCCATTGAATTGCTCTTCTCCTGTAATAAAACAGAAATAAAAAACAACCATATCCATCACCTGTCTGTTGCTCTGTCCCACCCCATAATTCATGTCTGGGAGATAAACCGTTTTCAACTTGAATGATGCTAAGATGCAACCGTCCAGACTAAGAAACACTGATGAATGAGCTAATGCAGCCACAGTGACTAGCGGTGACATCATCAAGGTTACTGCCGGTCACTGAGGTTACATTCCCAGCCGGGCCAATGACCTGTGGTGAACTGTGAGATCACCACTATCACCGTGAGAAAATATCTCATGGTGCATAGGCGAGTTCACCGCAGATCATCGGGAGAATTTCACTATGTTAAAATGAACACTAGCCCCATCAGTCAATGCAAATGACCGGAGGCAAACTTTATGCATCCAATCATAGCTGTGGGCTCATGCTTTCATTTGACATTGTGGGAACCACAGCTGTCTGACTGGCAGTAATGATAGTAATGATTTTACCTCAGCATGACAGCACAACAAACACCCGATGTTTGGGGGACCGACCCGAACAGTAACATGGACTTCTTGGTGCAGTCCGTGTTCTGTGTCCGTGCCAGAACAGTAGGTGTTCGGTACGGATGCTGAACTTTACTGTTCGGGTTCATCCATCTCTACTAGTAACGTGATCACCAATTTGGCCATTGAATTGTCAATGTTGCTTGATGTCGCTCTCTAAACCGTCATAAAGCATTCCGACGGATTGAGTGCTTTGATATTTGATATGATCCTATCGGTCTAACGCCACAATAGTGTCTTTTCTATATGATGGCAATTCAGAGACTAAAGGTTTCAAAAAAATGGTCAGTGACATCGCACACCATTTCACATAAACCTTCATTCCTGGAGACTATTGGTCTCTCGGGTGGGTCAAGATTGTTTTTGTGACTTTTTGGGATCATGTATTTGCCAATCTTGGAAGTTTTTATAAATGTCCAAGATCTCTAAGAGTTCAGTTTGAAATGTAGACATAGGGTTAAATATTAATTGTTTATAACACTTAGTATCGCCTAAAAGTTTGTTGGCTTGAGTTTCATACATTTTATTTGGCCACACTGCGATGTTGTCTCCCTTATCTACAATCTAATAGACTACATCATCCCATTCTTTCATAGAATTTTGCACCTTAAAATTAAGACTGGAAGTCCATTTTAATTTTTCTGCCATGGATTCAATATCCTTGGCCACTATTTTGGTAAATGCATCATTTGCCGAAACTAATGTGTGGGAAGGGAATTTTTTCAATTTATTAATCAAATATGTCGGGAAAGTAGTTATATTTGAAGAGCCTTCGTCCATTACAGATTGAAGAATTTCAAGGGCTTCTTTAGTTGGAAAGATTTCATGAATATAAGTTTTGTTATGATGGTTTTTGAGGAATAATTTCCTTGAAAAACGTTGTAAGTCTTTAATTACCATAAACTTATCTAGACCAGATGAGGGAGCAAGATGTAACCCTCTTTGTAATAAAGACTGTGAGAATATGTGATGATAGATTACCTTCAGGGAATCATCCTTATTGTTCCCTTTGGGATGTGCTTCCTGTGATTTCTGTGATTTCTTTTTCCAAATTGACTGACCTTGGCCCTCATTCAGCTTCAACAATACTGTAGATCCTTCACTTTCGCTAACTGAGGAGAACGATTGGGTTGAAGAACTTTTTGAGATATTTTTTTTTAATGGGAGATTTTTTTTGTTTGCCGTCGAAAGATTTTATTTGTTTCAAAATCAGTCCAATTTAATTCATATTTTTTCATTTTAGGAAGGCTAATATTTTTCTCCCATTTTCAAAATCTTTGTCTAATTTAGACCAAGCTTCTTTGAAGGTTTCAGCCTTCATCTCTTGATGTAAGGTTTTTTTTGTAAAGTTTCAATCTCCTCTTCCGCTTTTTTCAAGAATAAAATGCTTTTTTCATTTATTATTTGAATAAATTCAAGGGAACATGTATTTGCTGATTTAATAGATCTATAGATGAGTGTCTCATCTTCTAGATAAAAAGTTTGATATACTTGTATTCTCAGGCCTCTTGGTACTATATTTTTGGTCAAGATAATTCTAAAGTGACAGTATCATCTTTTATGCAGAGCGTTTTTTTTTTCAAAATGTGTTGATTAAATGTGGAAGTACTACCTCGAAAAGGTCCTGCACCGTTCTTGAAAATATCAGTAGCTTTTGTTAGCCAGGAGGTCTCTCTGGCCTTGATATCTATTTTAGTGGACTCTGTTTAACCCCTTCACCCCCAAGGGTGGTTTGCACGTTCATGACCGGGCCAATTTTTACAATTCTGACCACTGTACCTTTATGAGGTCATAACTCTGGAACGCTTCCATTGATTCCGGTGATTCTGACATTGTTTTCTCGTGACATATTGTACTTCATGTTAGTGGTAAAATTTCATTCAAATAACTTGCGTTTATTTGTGAAAAAAATGGAAATTTGGCAAAAATTTTGAAAATTTCGCAATTTTCCAACTTTGAATTTTTATGCCCTTAAATCACAGAGATACGGCACACAAAAAACTTGATAAGTAACATTTCCCACATGTTTACTTTACATCAGCACAATTTTGGAACCAAAATTTTTTTTTGTTAGGAAGTTATAAGGGTTAAAAGTTGACCAGCGATTTCTCATTTTTACAACACCATTTTATTTTTAGGACCACATCACATTTGAAGCCACTTTGAGGGGTCTATATGATAGAAAATACCCAAAAGTGACACCATTCTAAAAACTGAACCCCTTAAGGTGCTCAAAACCACATTCAAGAAGTTTATTAACCCATTAGGTGCGTCACAGGAATTTTTTTGAATATTTAAAAAGAAATGAACATTTAACTTTTTTTCACAAAAAAAATACTTCAGGTTCAATTTTTTTTATTTTACCAAGGGTAACAGGAGAAATTGGACTGCAAAAGTTATTGTGCAATTTGTCCTGAGTACGCTGATACCTGATTTGTGGGGGGGAACGACTGTTTCGGCGCATGGCAGAGCTCAGAATGGAAGGAGCGCCGTTTGACTTTTTCAATGCAAAATTGGCTGGAATTCAGATCGGACGCCATGTCACGTTTGGAGAGTCCCTGATGTACCTAAACAGTGGAAACCCCCTACAAGTGACCCCATTTTGGAAACTAGACCCCCCAAGGAACTTATCTAGATATGTGGTGAGAACTTTGAACCCACAAGGGCTTTACAGAAGTTTATAACGTACAGCGGTACAATTAAAAAATCATATTTTTTCCACAAAAATGATCTTTTCACCCCAATTTTTATTTTCCCAAGGGTAACAGGACCCTAAAAGTTATTGTGCAATTTGTCCTGAGTACGCTGATACCCCACATGTGGGGGTAAACCACTATTTGGGCACATGGCAGAGCTCGGAAGGGAAGCAGTGCCATTTGACGTTTTTGGCTGGAATTGAGATCGGACACCATGTCGCGTTTGGAAAACCCCTGATGTACCAAAACAGTGGAAACCCCCCACAAATGACACCATTTTGGAAACTAGACCCCCTAAGGAACTTATCTAGATGTGTGGTGAGAACTTTGAACCCCCATGGGCTTCACAGAAGTTTATAACATAAAGCCATACAATTAAAAAATCATATTTTTTCCACAAAAATGATCTTTTCACCCTCAATTCTTATTTTTCCAAGGGTAACAGGACCCTAAAAGTTATTGTGCAATTTGTCCTGAGTACGCTGATACCCCGCATGTGGGGGTAAACCACTATTTGGGCGCATGGCAGAGCTCGGAAGGGAAGCAGCGCCATTTGACGTTTTTGGCTGGAATTGAGATCGGACACCATGTCGCGTTTGGAAAACCCCTGATGTACCAAAACAGTGGAAACCCCCCACAAATGACACCATTTTGGAAACTAGACCCCCTAAGGAACTTATCTAGATGTGTGGTGAGAACTTTGAACCCCCATGGGCTTCACAGAAGTTTATAACATAAAGCCATACAATTAAAAAATCATATTTTTTCCACAAAAATGATCTTTTCACCCTCAATTCTTATTTTTCCAAGGGTAACAGGACCCTAAAAGTTATTGTGCAATTTGTCCTGAGTACGCTGATACCCCGCATGTGGGGGTAAACCACTATTTGGGCGCATGGCAGAGCTCGGAAGGGAAGCAGCGCCATTTGACGTTTTTGGCTGGAATTGAGATCGGACACCATGTCGCGTTTGGAAAACCCCTGATGTACCAAAACAGTGGAAATCCCCCACAAATGACACCATTTTGGAAACTAGACCCCGTAAGGAACTTATCTAGAAGTGTGGTGAGAACTTTGAACCCCCATGGGCTTCACAGAAGTTTATAACATAAAGCCATACAATTAAAAAATCATATTTTTTCCACAAAAATAATCTTTTCACCCTCAATTCGTAACAGGACCGTAAAAGTTATTGTGCAATTTGTTCTGAGTACGCTGATACCCCACATGTGGGGGTAAACCACTATTTGGGTGCATGGCAGAGCTCGGAAGGGAAGCAGCGCCATTTGACGTTTTTGGCTGGAATTGAGATCGGACACCATGTCGCGTTTGGAAAACTCCTGATGTACCAAAACAGTGGAAACCCCCCACAAATGACACCATTTTGGAAACTAGACCCCCTAAGGAACTTATCTAGATGTGTGGTGAGCACTTTGACCCCCCCAGTGCTTCACAGAAGTTTATAATGCCCGGGCGTGAAAATAAATAATTCGTATTTTTTCCACAAACATGATCTTTTAGTCACCATTTTTTTATTTTCCCAAGGGTACCAGGAGAAATTGGACCCCAAAAGTTGTTGTCCAATTTGTCCTGAGTATGCTGATACCCCATATGTGGGAGAAAACTACTGTATGGGCACACGTCGGGGCTCGGAAGGGAAGTAGTGACGTTTTGGAATGCAGACTTGGATGGAATGGTCTGCGGGTGTCATGTTGCCTTTGGAGAGCCCCTAATGTACCTAAACAGTGGAAACCCCCCACAAATGACACCATTTTGTAAACTAGACCCCCCAAGGAACTTATCTAGATGTGTGGTGAGCACTTTGAACCCCCCAGTGCTTCACAGAAGTTTATAACGCCCAGGCGTGAAAATAAAAAATTCGTATTTTTTCCACAAACATGATCTTTTAGTCACCATTTTTTTATTTTCCCAAGGTTACCAGGAGAAATTGGACCCCAAAAGTTGTTGTCCAATTTGTCCTGAGTATGCTGATACCCCATATGTGGTTGAAAACTACTGTATGGGCACACGTCGGGGCTCGGAAGGGAAGTAGTGACGTTTTGGAATGCAGACTTTGATGGAATGGTCTGCGGGTGTCATGTTGCCTTTGGAGAGCCCCTAATGTACCTAAACAGTGGAAACCCCCCACAAATGACCCCATTTTGAAAACTAGACCCACTAAGGAACTTATCTAGATGTGAGGTGAGCACTTTGAACCCCCCAGTGCTTCACAGAAGTTTATAACGCCCGGGCGTGAAAATAAAAAATTCGTATTTTTCCCACAAACATGATCTTTTAGTCACCATTTTTTTATTTTCCCAAGGGTACCAGGAGAAATTGGACCCCAAAAGTTGTTGTCCAATTTGTCCTGAGTATGCTGATACCCCATATGTGGGAGAAAACTACTGTATGGGCACACGTCGGGGCTCGGAAGGGAAGTAGTGACGTTTTGGAATGCAGACTTTGATGGAATGGTCTGCGGGTGTCATGTTGCCTTTGGAGAGCCCCTAATGTACCTAAACAGTGGAAACCCCCCACAAATGACCCCATTTTGAAAACTAGACCCACTAAGGAACTTATCTAGATGTGAGGTGAGCACTTTGAACCCCCAAGGGCTTCACTGAAGTTTATAATGCCAGGGCATGAAAATAAAAAAATCATATTTTTTCCAGAAACATGATCAATTAGTCCCCAATTTTTTCATTTTCCCAAGGGTAACAGGAGAAATTGGACCCCCAAAAGTTGTTGTCCAATTTGGCCTGAGTACGCTGACACCCCATATGTGGGAGAAAACTACTGTATGGACACACGTCGGGGCTCGGAAGGGAAGCAGTGACGTTTTGGAATGCAGACTTTGATGGAATGGTCTGCGGGTGTCATGTGCGTTTGGAGAGCCCCTGATGTACCTAAACTATTGAAACTCCCCACAAGTGACCCCATTTTGGACACTAGACCCCCCACGGAACTTATCTAGATGTGTGGTGAGCACTTTGAACCCCCAAGTGCTTCACAGAAGTTTATAACACTCGGACGTGAAAATAAAAAAATCATTTTTTTCCACAAAAATGATATTTTTGCCCCCAATTTTTTATTTTCCTAAGGGTAACAGGAGAAATTGGACCCCAAAAATTGTTTTGCAATTTGACCTGAGTAGGCTGATACCCTACATGTGGGGGTAAAACACTGTTTGGGCGCATGGCAGAGCTTGGAAGGGAAGGAGCACCATTTGACTTTTTCAACTCAGAATTGGCTGGAATTGAGATCAGACGCCATGTTGCATTTGGAGAGCCCCTGATGTGCCCAAACAGTGGAAACCCCCAATTATAACTCCAACCCTAACCCCAACACACCCCTAACCCTAATCTGAGCCCTAACCCTAGCCCTAACCCTAGCCCTAACCCTAGCCCTAACCCTAAGGCTGTGTGCACACGCTGCGGATTTTGCTGCGGTTCCGCAGAGGTTTTGGCTGCTGCGGACCCGCAGCAGTTTCTGCTGCGGTGTACAGTACCATGATTCCCTATGGGAATCAAAAACCGCAGTGCAGACGGTGCGGAATTTTCCGCGCGGATTATCTGCGGTTTTCAATCCGCAGAAAGAATTGACATGTCAATTCTTTCTGCGGATTCTCCTGCGGTTTGCCATCTCCTCTATTGAGGAGATGAAAAACCGCAGGACAAAACCGCAGAGCAATCCGCAGGTAAAACCGCAGGTCTTTTGACCTGCGGTTTCACCTGCGGATTTTACAAAATCCGCGCGGATGAATCCGCACCTAATCCGCAGCGTGTGCACACAGCCTTACCCTAACGGGAAAATGGAGATAAATACTTTTTTTTTAGTTTTATTATTTTTCCCTAACTAAGGGGGTGATAACGGGGGGTTTGATTTACTATTTATGGCGGTTTTTATGTTTGGCGGCTGTCACACGCTAAAAGACGCTTTTTATTGTAAAATAGTTTTTGCATCACCACATTTTGAGAGCTATAATTTTTCCGTATTTTGACCCACTGAGTCATGTGAGGTCTTATTTTTTGCGGGACGAGTTGACGTTTTTATTGGTACCATTTTCGGGCACGTGACATTTTTTGATCGCTTTTTATTCCTATTTTTGGGACGCAGAATGAACAAAAACCAGCGTTTCATGAATTTCTTTTGGGGGGATGCGTTTACACCGTTCCGTGTGCGGTAAAATTGATAAAGCGGTTTTATTCTTCGGGTCAGTACGGTTACAGCGATACCTCATTTAGGTCGTTTTTTTATGTTTTCGTCGGTTTTATGCAATGAAAACTATTTTATATAAAAAATAATTATTTTTGCATCGCTTTATTCTGTGAGCTATAACTTTTTTATTTTTTTGCTGATGATGCTGTGTGGCGGCTCGTTTTTTGCGGGACAAGATGACATTTTCAGCGGTACCATGGATATTTATATGCGCCTTTTTGATCGCGCGTTATTAAACTTTTTGTTTGGCGGTATGATAATAAATCATTATGTTTTGCTTCGTTTTTTATTTTTATTTTTTAAGGGGTTCACTAAAAGGGGTTAACTAATGGGACAGTTTTATAGGGCGGGTCATTACGGACGCGGCGATACCTAATATGTGTACTTTTATTGTTTTTTTTTTTATTATTTCCAAAAAATGGATTTATTGAGGGAATATATATTTTTTTTTTCTAATTTATTTGGCGATTTTTTTAAATTTATTTTTACATTTTTTTTTCATTTTTTTTTTACTTTATTACATAGTCCCAGGTGGGACATCACTGTCCTGTGACAGATCGCTGATCTGTCACATCACAGATCACTGTGACAGATCAGCAATCTGTCACAGGCATTGAAGAAGACTTCCTCTTGCCTGCGCTTTGCAGGCACTGAGGAAGCCAGCTTCCTCAGGTCTCCGAAGGCCCCCGTCGCCATCTTGGATCCGGGGGCCTGGAGGATAGGAGCCCCCCGCAGCAGCGCTGCACATTGCGCTGCCGTGGGGGGCTCAGGGAAGCACGGAGGGAGCCCCCTCCCTGCCGATGCTTCCCTTTAACTCCCGGTACACCGCGATCATGTTTGATCGCGGTGTGCAAGGGGTTAACGTGTTGGGGGCGGTCCGTGACCGCCCCTGACACATAGTGCCGGGTGTCAGCTGTGATAATCAGCTGACACCCGGCCGCGATCAGCGGCGCTCACCACGTGGGCGCCGCTGTTCGCGGTAGACGTACTATCCCGTCCACGGTCATACGGGCCCGGGTACCGTGGACGGGATAGTACGTCGGATGTCAGGAAGGGGTTAAACAATAGTCAAAATTAATAATATTTCATATCTCAATGTCCTGGGAGAAAACAAACCATAAACGATGGGTAACACTTAAAGGTTAATTAAATTTGACATAGAAATAGCCTGTAGTATATTTCCACCTAGGCTATAAATTGAAGTGACAACATCAAAACCCATAAAAAATAATTTTTATTTGACATATAAACATTAAAAATCACTTAACTCCTCTCTGCCATCTGACGTACTATACCGTCCATGTGACCTGGCACAATTTGACCATGGACAGTATAGTATGTCATCGCGATCGGCCGCGCACACAGGGGGTGCGCGGCCGATCGCCGAAGGATGTCAGCTGATTCTCACAGCTGACACCCGGCACTAAGTCAAAATGAGAAAAATGGTTGCACTCAATTGCATTAAGACATGTCAATATGCAAATGAAAAATTATTTCATATTGACATGTCTTAATGCATTTGAGTGCAACCATTTTCTCTCATTTTGATATGTAAGCTGTTTTTTGGTATGCACCTATTCAGACAAGTTCTTGATGTGTCATCAGTTTTTCTGTTATTTTCCCGACACTAAGTGCCAGGAGCGGTCACAGACTGCTCCCAGCACTTTAACTCCTGAAATGCTGCAATCGAACAGGGCTGATTATAAAAAATTATTTTTATGTAATAGTTTTTATTGTATAAAAGCGCCAAAACATAAAAAAATATAAATGAGGTATTGCTGTAATTGTACTAACCTGAAGAATAAAACTACCTTATCAATTTTACCACACACAAAACTGTATAAACGCTCCCCAAAAGAAATTCATGAATTGCTGGTTTTTGTTCATTCTGCCTCCCAAAAATCAGAATAGAAAGTGATCAAATAAATGTCATGTGCCCAAAAATATTACCAATATAAACATCAACTAGTCCCACAAAAAACAAGACCTTACATGACTCTGTGGACCAAAATATGGAAAAATTATAGCTCTCAAAATATGATGATGCAAAAACTATTTTTTGCAATAAAAAGTGTCTTTTAGGCCAGTTTCACACTAGCATATCTACACGCAGCGTACAGCGCCGCTAAGCCCCGCCCCTCAGGTCATCTCCTCCCTACTATCGCACAGCGCTGCATGCAATCTGTGCACCCTATCTTTAGCATAGGGTGCGCAGACCGTGCGCTGGCCGTGCGCTAGTAGGATTGACGGCCCTTTTGACGGTGCGCTGGTGGGCGCCGAACGCACCATGTTGCATTTTGGTGCACTCGGCGCACCGTCAAAAGGGCGCAGTGCATGCAAAATCCTACTAGCACACTGCCAGCGCATGGTCTGCGCACCCTATGCTAAAGATAGGTTGCGCAGATCACATGCAGCGCTGTGCGATAGTATGGAGGAGATGACCGGAGGGGGTGGGCAGGGGCTTAGCTGCGCCGTGCGCTGCGTGTATATACGCTAGTGTGAAACTAGCCTTAGTGTGTTACAGCAGCCAAAAATAAAATCCTGCTATAACGTCTCTTTCACACGTCCTGATATTTCCAGTATCGGAGATGTCAGTGTCCGTGTGTGTAATACTTACGGCACACATGTGGCATGCGTGTGCCGCATCAGTACCACAAGGATGGGCGCAAGGGAAGAAGCGTTACAGTAAGCACTGTTCCCCGGAGCCGGGTGTTGAACATTGATCTCATAATTCTCCCCAGCTCTGACTGTGATCGGCGCGAGCAGGGGAGAATGATGAGTTACATTTAAGTAATGAAAGAGACAGCAGGCGATGGCTGATGGGACTATTACTCCCATCAACCTACCCCTGCAGGCTGCTAAGGGGCAATGAATATTGACCCCCCCCAGCCAAAAAATAGCAGCCCGCAGCTGCCCAGAAAAGGCGCATCTATTAAATGCGCCAATCCTGGCGCTTTGCCTGGCTCTTCCCACTTGCCCTGTAGTGGTGGCAAGTGGGGCTCATATTTGTGGGGTTGATGTCACCTTTGTATTGTCCAGTGACATCAAGCCCACCACCAGCTTAACAGCCAGAGAATTCCAGCCCCTAGCTGTGAATTTTGCCTGGCTAGTTATCAAAAATAGGGTGGAACCCACGCTTTTTTTTATTTACCGTATTTATTTACAGCGCAGGAGTGGCAGATGAATACTCAAATCCGCCGTTCCTGCTGTCACTGATATTAGCAGCAGCAGAGGTAGGCTGATGGGAGTAATAGACCCATCAGACCCCGCCTGCTATCGCTTTAATTACTTAAATATAGCTCTCATTATTCTCACCTGCTTGCGCCAATTGTCGGCAGAGCAGGGGAGAATGATGAGAGCCATGTTCAGCACCCGGCGCCAGGGAACAGCGCTTCCTGTGATGAGTGAGGATATCGTTAGTGAGATATCCACCCACTTTAATGGGCGGTAAAAGAGGCGAGGATATAACTTCTATCCGCGATGCTCCAAGTCCACATAAGGCTGTGTGCACACGTACTTTTTGGCCCTGCGGATTTTTCCGCGCAGAATGGAAGAAATCCGCAGGTCAAATGACCTGCATTTTTCCTGCGGATTTCTTCCATTTTTCATGCGGTTTTCATGCGTTTTTTGTGCGGTTTTCCATCGCGGTTTTCCCCCTGCGGATTTGGTGACAGGGGAGATGGAAAACCGCACAAAAGTAGTAACATGCTGCGGATTTTGTACCGCGGGAAAACCGCGCGGAAAAATCCGCAGCGTCTGCACAGCGTTTTTTTTTTTCCATTGATTTTAAGGCTACTGTACATCACAATGCAGAAATGCAACGTTTCTGCGCGGTAAAATCCGCTGCGGATCCGCAGCAAATCTGCATCGTGTGCACACAGCCTAAGCTTGCAGCTAGGGCATGCGCAATGCCATATGGTGCATTTTAATAAAACTTATCTCAGGAGAAATCTATGTTCACGAACCTACAATAAGGGAGTATGCCACATGAAGCCAGCACATATTTTTGGGGGAATAACAAGATTCTGTAAGAATGTTTTGTAAGTCTTTTTAACTATTCTAACTCCATAACAAGGCTGTGAGTGTGGGGCGCTTGAGACACTGTTTCTATGCTGCCTCTGTATGTACCAATACTCATTGATAGAGATATCGTCAGCTTGAACTCGACTGCAGGAGGAATGTATAAGCAGTCCAGAATTGAATTCTTGTAGCATGCACAATTACCGTACTAGTAGCTGTAACAGCTACAGCAGATAAAATACAGTATTCTAGATGGGGCGTGGTCTGGATCGCTTGTGGGGAGGACGTGTTTTGCTGTTGCTCCCGCTGCCAGTCACAAAGTGAGCCCTCTTCGGACCCCAACGAGGGTGTCTGCGTGCCCCCTGGAGAGAGTTGGGCTAGGAGAGAGTGGTGGAGGATGGCGTGGAGGGAACCGCGGCTCTCTGAGAGGAGAGCGGTCGCGGGGAACGGGCCTTGGCGCCAGAGGCGGTCAGGCGCCATCTTTGCTGCTTCTTCCTGAGCTGGGCAGGTCGGCAGCCTGCGGAGAACCGTTGGAGGTGGTGGAGGGCCGCGGCCTATGCTGGAGGAGAGACCGCTGACTATCAAAGAAAGGAAGGAGAAGGTCTGCTTTCCGGAGGAGAGGGAGGTGAGCTGGTCGCAAGTGCCTGGCTGGTGAACAGAGGGGGGCCGCAGTGCTGGGTGCTCCTGGTGAATTGCCCAGGGATTTTGAGACGGTCGCTCCTGCTGCATACAGTGACTGGGGGTTTGGGGGTACCGCTCCCCCTTTCCAGAGACGCTAAGACCGGTCTAATTCCATACCACAGCAGTGTGAAACCTTATATATTGTGCACCATATCAGGGTCTTATTCACTCAGCGCTCCACCTTTTAAGACGCATGAGGTCATCTTCATCTATGAATATGCATTAGTAGACTTTCCCTGAATGCACGAGGAGTGATTCAAATGCACGCTTTAATTCAGCATTATGGTTAAATCTAATAAAGAGCGTGCAAAACCGCTGGCTACTAGTGTACATCAGGACAGGCAAAGCGAAATGGAGAAATTTCTGAAAAATAAATCTGGGTCGGCTAGGCCCACACCAAAAAAGCTGCATACAAATGCTGAGGTGGAGGAACAGGTCGAGGACTCGGACTCAAGTGATGATGTCTCAGGCAGCGATATTACCCATTCAGACTCTGGGAAGTTCTCTAGATCAGTATTCAAAAAACTTCTGGCCCAAGCATTAAAGCCTTTGGTTACAGAGATATCTGGTATGAGAGCAGATTTGTCACACATTGGTAATAGAGTGGAGTCCCTTGAATCATCTCAGTCCTCTCTCATTAGCCACTCTAATGCCATGAGGGATCATTTGGACTACCACAGAACACAGCTTAATAACTCTCTTCTGGCCTTAGAAGATCAAGAGAATAGGAGTCGCAGAAAAAATATAAGGATTAAAGGATTGCCTGAAAGTGTCTCTGCAGAAATACTGGAAAAATCCACGAAAGAAATCTTTGCCCTCCTAATCCCGCAAGAAAAATGCGACCAAATTGTAATAGAGAGGGTCCATAGATCGCTCAGGCCCAAACCTAAGCCTTCTGAACCCCCGAGGGGTGTGATCTGTGGCTTGTTAAGCTATGTGGACACCAATATTATTTTGTCTGCCTCAAGGGACGTTAAAAATCTCACCTACGAAGGATCTGCTGTCCAACTTTACCAAGACATTGCGCCGTCGACTCTTGCAAAGAGAAGAATCCTAAGACCCTTATTGGAAATACTACGCTCGCGTAAAATTCTCTATAAATGGCTGTTTCCGTTTGGAATATCGGTAAATGGGGATGGCAAACAAATAACAGTGAGGAGCCCCGAAGATTTAAACAAAATATGGGACACTTTTGACATTGCTCCTATTGATATTCCTTCATGGTTACCTTTGGATATGGATCTTCGCACGCCTCCTCCTATCAATGCTTATACAGGAGGTCAGGGGGATTGGGCCTCTGTGAAGAGACGCATACCTCCTAAACGAGGGAAATCTGGGGCAAGAAAAGAGATGCCCCCCTGATTTCTGTTGTTTTCGGTCTAGTCGTATTTTCTTGCATATAGACCCGGAAATTTTTGTATAACCTTGCAATGTTTTAGATCACTTTGGTTTGCCTTGATTGGCACCTGCCTAGGTGTTGCTGCTTTCATTTAATTGCCTTATAAGCTAACATATACTACTCGTGTGTTGAGGATGTAATTCCCTGCTCTGTCATGGGGGGTATGTTTGACCCCCTACTCCTGCCGCAGGCAGGTAGTTGGTTATGGTTATCTATCAGTTACTGTTATTTTACCTTTTATTTTGTATTTTTTGTAGCCCGTCGGCATAGAGCACTTTATCATTTATTTTTTCTTTTGCTACATCTATTTTACTATGGGTGATAAGGAAAATTTTGCCACTATAGTAGTGGCTTCATACAATGTAAAGGGCACTGAGAAAATTACACCTTTCTTTCCAAGACTTACACTTGATAGATCCCTGGAGAACACTCTTTCCTTCGGGCAGAGACTACAATTTTTATTTCCATCCGTGTGGTAGCTATCATAGAATTGATTATATATTGACACAAACAACTAACCTCTCATTAGTCAAAAATGCGACTATAGACACTATCTCTCTATCGGACCATGCTCCTATTTTTCTTGACATAGGCATAGTAACCCTTCTGCGGCCAGCCAGGTCATGGTCACTTAATGAGACACTATTAGATTCAGATTCCCACATTACGAAACTGACGGGCACTCTCGAATTCTTTTTTCAGACAAATTTACACTCCGGCCCACCCATACCTGTGGTGTGGGAATCACATAAAGCGGTAATGAGGGAAGAATTTATAGCTTTGAGTTCCCATCTCAAAAAGGAAAGAACAAAAAAAGTTGTGTCTATTTTGCACCAAATTAATTCCTTGGAGAGATTACATAAGAGATCTCAGGTAAATAAGATACAAACTGAACTGACGGACCTAAGGAATTCGCTAAAAAATCTTTTAAATATCCAATCGGCCAAAACTTATATGAGATGCAAACAGAGGTTCTATCTCCACGGCAATAAAAGTAGTAAGCTTATGTCTTCATTGCTTAAAAAGCAACAAGACAGGACGTTTATTAGACAACTCAAAACTCTGGATGGCTCTTCAATTTTCGAGACCGCTGACATTGCCGAGGAGTTTAGATCCTTTTATGATAGCTTATATAATCTAAGCATACCAGATAGCATGCAAGACCCAATAATAGCTATAGAAAAAATTAAAGAGTTCCTGACTCCACTAAATCTACCTAAAATAACCCCGGAAGGCCAAACTTTATTAACTGCTCCGGTTACCCCTAAAGAAATTTTGGATACTCTCTCCACCATTCCAAATGGAAAGGCCCCAGGCCCGGATGGTCTTCCCATTATATACTGTAAAAAGTTCATAAAATCATTCTTACCCCACTTGGTGACCTTGTTTAATTCCTATTTGAAGGGCCAGCTTCCCCTAAGCAATCATTGGAGGCATATATCACGGTTCTCCCGAAGGAGGGTAAGGATCCCAACTTGTGCACCAGTTACAGACCAATCTCATTGCTTAATGCGGACATAAAACTGTGGGCTAAAATATTAGCGGGCAGAATAAGCAACTTTTTACCCAAATTAATTCATGTTGACCAGGCGGGCTTTGTGAGGGGTAGGGAAGGGAAAGATAACTCCACCAGGGCCATACAGTCTATAATGTTTGCCAAGACCCGGCAGGTCCCCTTGGTACTCTTGTCAACGGATGCCGAGAAGGCTTTTGACAGAGTGTGCTGGAGTTTCATGGAACAGGTGTTGATTAAATTTGGCTTCCCTCCTCAATATATAACAGCAGTTCTCTCTCTCTACTCTCAACCGACGGCCAGGGTCAGGATAAATGGCACCCTATCAAACAGTTTGGAGATTCACAACGGGACTAGGCAGGGATGCCCTCTGTCCCCATCCTTGTTCATTTTAGTCATAGAAACTTTGATACAAAGCATCAGGCAAGAACAACGCATAGAGGGGTTGTCGGTGGGTCCGGGGACACTTAAAACGCTAGCTTTCGCAGACGATTTGCTTTTCCTCATATCCAACCCGTCTTAGGCATTCCCGATCATTCTCCAAATTTTTCAACAGTTCGGCTCCCTTTCTAATTTTAAAATTAATCTAGCCAAATCTGAAGCATTAAATATCACTCTCCCTCATTCTCAACTTTCCACTATTCGTACACAGACTCCCTTCTCTTGGCTAATGGCTCTATTAAATATTTAGGAATATTCATAGCTAGGGACCCCACTAACCTATTTCAAAGTAATTTCATCCCCTTAATGAAAAAAGTTAACAACCTGATGCATAAATATAACCTACCCACTTTATCCTGGTTGGGTCGCATCAATGTGTTTAAGGCATATATAATGCCTATCATTTTGTATGCCATGAATATGGTACCGATTCAGATACCCCTGACCTTTTTCGGGTCATTGAAGTCACTAATAGGAAAATTTATCTGGAAATCTAAACCAGCTAGGTTGCCTTATAGGCTTCTTACTTATCCAGTCTCCTCTGGTGGCTTAGGAGTCCCAGACCCCCTTTTATATTATAAAGCAATCCACCTTAGCAGATGGTTAAAGGTGGTGTCTTGCACTGAAGGCGGGGAGGGAACTTGTGTCGATTTGGCTTTACTGGGCCCGAGTGGTTTACCTTATCTTTGGACTAGGGCTAAACCACCGGTCGTTCTTAGACTAGACGAGATAACTTCTACCACACTACGTATCAAAAGATTGATGTTGGGGGAACTACCGGAGGACACTTTTCCCTCGACGTTAACGCCGATTGGCTCAATACCGTATTTATTAGATTTTGATTTTCAAGATCCTTATAATCTATGGTCTACCCTCCCTAGAGATACATTGAATAGCTTTTACGGTAATAAAATATTACAGGGAGGAGTTTGGCCACCAAGTGCAATGATTCAACCAACTAATTTTCTTCAGAGCCAGCACATTCGACGTACGCTTATGCAATTTAAGAAGAAATTCCCGACCAAATCAAATTGGTCCTGGTTAGATATTATGATCAAACTTCCGCTTCCACGGCTAAAAATCTTGTCTCGTATCTACTCATATCTGATCTCTCCGGGAGTACACTTTAAACCCTCATTTATTTACTCCTGGGACATGGAACTTAACACTACGTTCACAGAGAAACAAGTATCTAGAATGCTGTCTAGTGCACGGGGATTCTCTAGGTGTGTTCTTTTGCAGGAAAATTCTTATAAAATATTGTCCAGGTGGCATTGGACTCCCGCGGAGCTCTTTCAGATGGGTCTTGCTGATAATGACGCTTGTTGGAGATGCCTCAACTCTGGAGGACATCACACACACATATTTTGGGATTGTCCCAAACTGAGACATTTTTGGGACGGTGTTGAGCTAGTTCTCAAGAAATTGCAACTAATAAAAACTAATCTCAGGGCTACGGAAATTCTCCTTTCGTGCCCGTCAAAGGATTTCTTACCAAAAAAGCATGGTCTACTCCCACTGATGCTAAGTGCTGCAAACTGATAGCTGTACATTGGAAAGATGTTGCCCCCCCCCCCACATTAGAGGAGTGGCATGTTAAGATAAATCAGATTTCTCGTCTGGAGGAGCTGTCTAGTTGGGAGATCTTTAATCATAAATCTTATGTGTCGACCTGGACCCCGTGGACTAGATATCTGGGGGATAATCCTCGGGGTGAGAAATCTGATAACACATGAAGTCCTACTTGGACCTGATGGCCTTTATATTGGGGTAGCTGGTTCCATGGCTACTTATAGAACAATCCACCTACTCTATTTTCATAAATACACTCATCAACTGCTAGTGTTCATGCCGACGACTATTTTTTGTTGATGTTATTGTAATTGTTTTATATTATGTACCCCTCTTTACCCTTCCCTCTTTCTTTTTCCTTTTTCCCACCCACATTTCCCCTCCCCCTTTTTCCCTCCCTTTCACCTTGGACAGACGTCTATGCAATAATTCGCCATTTGTATTTGTAAAATGGTGTTGTGTCTTATGGTGTGGTTTAATTCTGAAAATAAAGAATTAAAAAAAAAAAAAAATACAGTATTCTAAACCAGAGCTGAAGAAATGTGCCTCCTAAAATGGCTGACACAGAGCAAGGAAGAAAAAAAAGGGGTTTGCTGACATCAGACCTAGTGAGGCAGACAGGGTGAGAAGGAGGACAAACTTCTGAAAGGCAAACCTTTTTGCATAGCAACAAAACAGCAAAAATACAATATTGTATACTTCCCAAATCCTAAGACATGACAGTATGGAGATATGGAGAATATGTAATCAGATGAGAAACTTGAGCTACTGTCTTTCCTACTGAGAGTAGTGATATTTAAAGCAACAGAAGATTGATTCTTGTGTATTATGGAGCAGCAGGAGGAGCAGAAGACTAGAAGAAACTGTTTCAAAAGTAAAACCTGTCACAACCCTTGAGAATGTCTTCTGTGGGCTCTGTGTGTACATAATGAGAATGTGTATGTAGGGAAGGTGACCTGACGGACGGACAGACTGGTCAGAATAGAGAGAAAGGAAGGTTTGCACAGTTTAGACAGGTGTCAGTTACTACAGTGGGGAAACAGCTGAGAAAGTGTAGTGGACGTGCAGTACCTTGGGTCGACCATTAGAGGGCAGGGAGGAGTGTGAGTACAGGACTTGACATCAGCTTAGGGCTTAGGAAACTGTTGGTCATGGGGGCGGAGATACAGGGAACCAGGAATGATATAAATTTGACAGGAGGGTTCCAGAAAGTTCCAGTCCCCAGGGGGAGCTCAAGTGACAGGAGGACTACGACAGTTTGTGCACTGTGAGGAAAACCAAACCAGGGGGACTGAGGAGAGAGAAAGTCAGGAGGGTGGTCCTGACACAAGAGTACCGCAGTATAGACGAGGCACCGAGGTAAAGCATACCGTATAGAGAGAAAGACGACTAATCAGTAAAAGTACTGTTGGTTTACGGGCCTAAGGCGGCCACAGTGACGGATCTGACAGGAGCGTCGAAGAGTGAAGAGGGGATGGTGCGTATATGTACGCCCCCGGTGTAAAGTACGGTGTGCGTGAAGCGGCCCCGGAAACGGAGGGCCGAGAAGTGAAGTGAATTGGTGAATTGAAGTGCGTTGTACTTCTGAGGCCATCAGACGGACGGCATGAGAATAAACTTGGACCTGTTGTACCCAACACTTGCCTCTATCGTGTCTCTGTTATGTCTCTGCGCGGTACCCAGAGGGACCACCACCCAACCCGGCCCACCGACCCTACATGTACATAATGAGAAAGAGATAAGCAGGCATGTTTACCTCAAGTAGAATAACCTTTACAAGCAATCATTTCTACTTCATGTGGATTAGAATCCACCATGTGATTTTTTTACAGATTAATCCATTAGAAGTTGTATCCTCCTCCTTTTTATCTAGGCTGTATAATGTACAAATACATTTTGTTATGGCTGCAAATTTGCCCCAATTTTTCAGATTCTCAGAACATTAGAAGCTGTTGGCAAATTCATTTATCACATTTTTGCATCACTTTTGGTGAACCTACAAGAAAGATTCATGAATTGATTCCCCATTGTATTCTATAGAGCAGCGTCTCAACAAATGGTGAAACAGCATAAGAATTGTCACGGGGTTACGGCAATAGAGAGGAGTCAGAAGACTCCGGCATCTGATTGCTCCTACTCCTGTGCTGAAAAGAAGCACTTCACCTTCTTTTTAAATGGTGTAAATTTCTTTTGGCAGAAAAGGAGTTAATCGGCCACGTTGGGAGCTCTGGGAGTCTGAGCTCTCAGCTGAGTGCAGTTAGCTACTCCTATCCCCTGTATATTCTGGGTCCTGACTGGAACACATTGTCAGAGCTAGCTTATGCTGCATGGCTTGGAGGAGAGGTGTTTTGGTGGTTATATGAGGTGTTCAAAGGAGTTATCTGTGACTGTTGCATGGGTTTGGAAGTGTGATAATTGCCTTTCCTCCTCTTCCTTTGGATTTTCCCCGTCCTCCACTCCCCAGTGCATTCCTCTGTTATATATGAGTAAATGTTGTATGCCTGGTATTTTCAGTTACCCTTGTTTGTCTTACTCAGTTCATCTGGGTGGAGTACTGTGGTGCACGGCAGCTCCCCTCTTTTCTGAGTGGGAGAAGGGAACAGACGGAAGGCGAATTCAGGAGATAAGGCAAGGAAGGAGGCCCCAGTGGGTCACCCTCGCACACCCAGGGCAGCGGGGTACTCGGTACCGGGCCGGTGTCAAGGCGGGAATGTGTCACAGCAGCAGGGACCCGGTCCGTGGCCCTGGGTGCCCAATATCAATGGCGGTGATGTTAATGGTGTTAAAGTTTATAGGAATAGTTCGTGACGCCACCCGTGGTGTCTGGCAAGTAATATGTTGAGCCAACGCTGCATGCAGATCCGCTGGGACTGATGGTGTGGTGCAGCAAAGATGGTGTAACTCCCCACAGGCGGAGCTGTAGTCCCAGGGCAGTGTAGGTGCAATGGATGAGGAGAGACGCAGAATGGTATGGAGGCTGGTACCCCGGTGTAGTGGTGCGGGAATAACTGGAGGACACCAGAGTATGCGGTTCCAAAGCTTTACTCACTGTTTGCAGTTCACACCACTGCCTGCCTTCGTACTGTGTTCTCCAGGTCAGGGCTCCGGCCAACCTCCAGGCAGGATAGGATTCTCCCTTCCACACTCCGCCAATATGTACCTTACTGAACGACTCCTCCAATGCGCCTTTAGGTGCGAAGCACTCCAGTACTTAGTTACCCTGGAATGCCTCTCTCTAGGTGTTCCTAGTCTTTACTTGTATGACAGACAGCTGTAGCCTGCTTCGGGGACTCCACTCTGCGTCCCGGCTCTCTATTCAGTTGCTGTTGTGTCCCAAGTCTATGATGGGAGCAAGGCGTTAGTGGCTCACTACTCCTCCAGTGTCTGTTGCCGGACATAAAGATCCAATCAACCTCGGGGACCGGGCCCCGGCCTTTGCGCTCTCTGGTCTGGAAGGGTTCTCTATCTTTCTTCAACCAGCTTCCCACCATCCTTCTATTCTCCTTCGTTCCGATCTGTTCTATCTCTCTTATGGAAGGTTAGGTTAGCAATCTTATCAGTCTCTTTCTCTGGTCTTTCTCGTGCTAGCAGCCCAGATCACTGGGACCTGCTGCAGCACGTCCCTCAGACACCCATCTTCTCTCTTCTCTCTCCTCTAACCAACTAACTACTAACTCTCACTCTTCCCACTCTTTTGTATCATCTCACTCCACCCGCTTCCCAGCACATCTCGTGTTACGAAGCAGGGTTCCACGAGGGGTGCTCTGCTAACCCCCAGCCTGAAGCTGTTAGG
The DNA here is from genome assembly GCF_039654945.1 of Dendrobates tinctorius. Taxonomy (NCBI): domain Eukaryota; kingdom Metazoa; phylum Chordata; class Amphibia; order Anura; family Dendrobatidae; genus Dendrobates; species Dendrobates tinctorius. The sequence goes on along the minus strand of NW_027361858.1, from coordinate 11,583,413 downwards.
TGGCCCCACTGAACTATCCTGTGTGTGGAATGCAGGTGTGGAGAGTGGTCAGGAGTTCCCACCTTACCTGGATGGTGGGGAACTACACCTTAGGAGAAGGTGCAGTACCTCTGTGGCGACTGAAGCCTCAGGGGCGCCACATCAGCATCTTCACCTTCAGAAGTATCCTAGGGAATAGGGTGAGCTAGGGCACCCCCTAGTGATAGGGACAGGGAAGGAGCCCCTGGTCTCAGGTCACCTGACAGCTGATTCGTGACAACAATTGCATGATCTGATCACAAGAACACATTTAACAATCAGATGTGGTCCTCAGCCACTTGACCCCAGTTACTGCCTCCCCAAAGAATTGAATCTTGTTGCATTTTGTGCTTCCTCTGACTAAAGTAAAACTTTCTAATACAAATGGAAATCATTTGATTTCTCAATGAAGCATAATGAAGATGACTGTGGATGCAGCCACTTCAACTGGATTATGCTACAATGTAACCGCCGCACAGAGATCTTTGCCCACGCGTCATTGTGTAGCCCCAGCCTAAAGAATAATGAATATAATGCAAACATTTTATTTGGACACTCTTTCTGACACACTTTGACTCATTTGCCAATGTCAACTTTGCTGTGAGAGATGGCTAAAAGAGCCTGTTTAACCTTCTAATCATCAGTTTAAAGCATTTATTCTATACACCCGTACAACACAGCACAAACATAGTGGGAGATTTACCAACTAAAATAGCCCGAAATTCTGTCTAAGGCCCGGGTCACGTGATCGTATATATTCTCTATGCGAGAGAATCGGATTGATTATGTTAAAGACACTGCCCAGTCTCAGAGTTTCAGCAGGGTGTCACCTTAACGTGATCCGATTCGCTCACATAAGAAATCGAATCAGCATGGGAAAAGGAACATAGCTCTGTTTGCAGTGTCCGATAGTATAACATTGGGCTGAACGCTGTCCAATAAAACATCAGATATTACTCGTCCAATGCATATGCTCGTGTGAGCCCTGAAACGGAGCCAGAATCCTAGTGTACATGAGTACCACATTTATTAATGGTTTTTGACAATTTTTGCAGAGCTGTATCTATGCTTTCTTACACCTGGATAAAGAATTCAGTTTGGTACCTTCCCCCTCTGATCAATCCGTTTGAGTAATCGACATGTAACCACTTGTATGCCGAAGAGCTGCTTCTATTGATTCTCTCAATGTTCAATGAAATACTACAGCCCCTGCTACATTGAGATAAGCAGGAAGCTAAGATAGGTGTCACGTGGCTAAGTATGAAAATAGCATATGAGTAATCATGTGATGACTGCTGGAACCACCAAGCAGAGCTGAATCCTGACAGTGAGTGTATTACATGCTGTTAGGATTAGGCATGCTATAGTGTTTAATGTTAAATTTAAAAGCGCTTGTCCAGGTATGTGATGAAAGTCTGCAGTCACTGTAGTTGACTGCAGATTTCCAAATGCTCACAAACAGGCAACCCCCACATGTATTCAGGCTGTCAAATAGCTGCAAATCATGCTGCTGTGGCACCAGAAACAAAATCTCTGAGCACTTCCAAATACTCGGAGACGACCTGAGCAGGCTCGGGAAAACCCGAGCAACGAGCATACTCGCTCATCACTAATTATTACATGTGTACAGGTTAAGAAACACTAACAGAACAAAAATCCATCACTAGAACCACAAGTAGTACATGAATATATCACTAGAACCACCTGCAGAACAGAAACACATCACCAGAACCACCATCATCACATGAATGCATGACCAAGATTAGTACAGCAATCATTTGTAGCCAGGTCAGCCCCATGTAAAACTGTATCACATGAATCTGCAACTCCCAGTATGTCCTCAATAATAGTAAGGTACATGGAGTTGTTGATAACAACCATCAGACTGCAGACTATGCAGGAACCAAACTACTGATGAGACGCAGGCTGTTAGGGCTGGCGGAACGCACCAAATATTAAAAGATGGTAATGAGGTGCGCTCGCAACCCAGGGTCCACCGTGCATAAATGGTAGACTGCTGCTCGGTAATGGCGGATGGAAACTGGCGGTATAGCAAACACACACGGGTTAACTTCACCCGGTGAATAGGAGGTGGGCCCTGTTGCTTCACAGGGCCGCGATACCGCAGAGTGAACACTAGTGTTTTGGTCACAGGACCCTGCCTCAAGGACACGGGGTTAGAGTCCCTCTAGACCCACTAGCATTTGGTGCTGCAACCTCGACGCCAAGTAGAGACCCTTACTGAATGCTGTGCCCTGTTAACAGTCACAGGATGCAGCTGATAGATAAATACTGCACGAAGTACATACAGCGCAGCTCTGGCGGACGCCACTAACCAGCCTAAACTTTGGTCTGGAAAGCTCATTAATGGCGCACGGCGCCGCTCTGACTGTAGTTGCTGAACGTGCGGTACCATAGTGCCTAATGTAGCGTGGCGCACACTGGTGCTAACATGTGATAGGAGCTGGGAGCACTGCGGCGCTAGGCAGTGCCCCTACTCGGCGCTGACTTGAAACTCTAAACCCTACTAACATGTGCATCAGAGGGAAGGGGTTTCATAATGAGTCAGTCAGTGTTTCACAAGCATCCATCATCACACATATCACTACAAATTTCAGACTATACTAGCGCACGGCCGTGCGATCCTTTTATAGGAGCAGCCTTCCGGGACCTTCCTGATGGCCCAATCAGAGCTGCTTGAGGACCTGATCGTGTGACCCCCGACCTCCAATGAGAGGTCGTCCCACGGGCAAACTCAGAAGGCTGCAAAAAGGACTTAGCCTCTAGAGCTGCTCGTTGCTGGCTAGTGCAGATTGCCAAAGCTGACCCAGAGGTGGCAGCAGCAACCCACCTGTCAGCACTAGCCTGAGCAAGACGCTGGGACTGAATGGGAGACCGCAGAAGGCAAGGCTCGAGATTCCTCCTGTGCAGAGGCAGGAATCCGACGCCTAACACAGGCAGTATCGTACATCCAAATACATTATAGACAACATCCTCTCTGATTGGATCCATTCTTTTTGTTTTCTTCTTTATCTGGTTCAAATGCCATCATGACTTTTAACATTCACAGCTCATCTCTGCCGACTTCCATCTTCTCTGGTCTTCTGCAGCACATCCCGACACAGTACCCTTAAAAATAGCAGTGTGATTATAATGCTCCTGAAAAACAATATCTGCACTATGCTGTGCTCCTGAATAAATAATTGTCCCTCATTCTGTTCCATGCACAAAATATGACTCCACACTATCCCTCTTGACTTACTGTCCCCTGCATGCTGTGCCCTCACACTGCCCCCTCTTGTTGCCTCCCCTACAATACCAAGTCTCTATTCTATGCCCCCTCACAGCTTTCTCCCCTTATACTGTCCCCTCACACTATTCCCCTTAATAGTCCCTGTACACATTTCCCTATCCTTCACTCTGACTCCTCATACATTTCCCCACCAATCTCCAAACTGTTTCCTCACACATCCCCACTCCCCATACTATTACCGCACCCATTTCCCCCTGACTCTCATACTGATTCCTCACATATTCCACTCTCCCCATAGTATCTCCTTACAGATTCCCGCTCACTCCCCATACTGACATATTGTCTCATCACAGGTCTCCCTTCCTCTCTAAACTGATATTCTGTGTTCTCAAAGGTCCCCATACTTTCTCTACACATTTCCTGTGGGCAGTTAATTTAAGCATAGATGTACATGACAGGGTGTAGGCTGGGGCCTAGCTGCGGAGAACAGAGAAGGCCAGTGTGACGAGCACATTGTGTACCAAGTGAATCACATATCTAGGATTGCGGCCTAGTGGGAAATACCATTGAGGGCCAGCGTAATGATCACAGTTGCTAGAAGAGAATAAGACTGTGATGGGTCTAATACGGAGAGTGACCTCTGTTAAGTTGGAATACAAAAGCTAAGCATTATTCATCAACCGTTATTTAACTACTAGATGTGAACAGTGTATATAATAGAATGTTGCATAGATACCGTATTTAGTGTTATCACTGTATTCTGTCGCAGTATTCTGTATTGACCTTACTACTATATCCACAATATCTTGCTTAGTTGTTTACATATATATACACAGATAGATTTGTTTTTTGTGTTAGTCAAATAAATAGTATTGGTTGATACCACTGTATAACGGGAGTAGTGTAACCACTGTGCCATGGTCCGAAGAGAGCCTGGAGGGGCATAGGTAGGTGAACACCTGATATACAAGTGGACAAGACAGGTACAAGACAGGTACAGGCTGGTACTCGAAGATAAACTACGATGAGGGTCTTGAGCGCTAGCAAGCATGCAACTAACAAAGTGACCATGTAACTCAGGCACCTCCCATCAAGTGAAGGTGCCTTAAATAATAAGTGTCTTTCAGCCATTGGCTGGGAACACTTTAGGATGGCGCATGCTGTCCCTTTAAGAAGGAAGGAGTGTGCACTAGCCTTAAACACGGTGCGCTGGGATCTGCGAGCCGTGCGCAGATGCCGGGCAGCAGCAGGAGTAAGTGCACGATGGGGCCCACCCAGGCGAGTGAGTTGGTGCCCTTCTGGGGGAGATTGAAGCATGCAGGGATGCCGGTGCTACTCACTGTCTCCTCATTGTCTGCATTGTTGCACTCAAGAAACATGTTTACACCCACAATGAGTATTTAGTGAATTTTTGATGTAACAGGTTTTTTGCAGCATTTTTGCACCTACAGTTGTGCTCAAAAGTTTACGTACCACAGCAGGATTTTTGCTTTCTTGGCCTTTTTTCAGAGAATATGAATGATAACACCAAAACTTTTTCTCCACTTGTGGTGGTTAGTGGTTGGGTGGAGACATTTATTGTCAAACTACTGTGTTTTCTCTTTTTAAATCATGACCACCCAAACTATCCAAATGATCCTGATCAAAAGTTCACATACCCTGGTGATTTTGGCCTGATAACATGATCAGAAGTTGACACAAATAAGTTTGAATGGCTACTAAAGGTAACATCTTCACCTGTGACCTGTTTGCTTGTAATCAGTGTGTGTGCATAAAAGCTGAGTGAGATTCTGGGATCCATACAGACTCTTGCATCTTTCATCCAGCCACTGACGTTTCTGGATTGTGCCCAAAAAGACAAAAGTTTTCTAGAACCTATATTGACTAACAAGAAAAATTATTTCACTTCTAGAATACTTTTCGTTTTTGGCATAAAAATATTTACACAGATCTTTCTGGCTAGCATGGCACCACAATATAATTTTTTTTACTGTACATCTCAAAACTTTGTCATGTGTAGATTACATGCCTTTTTTATACACGTTTTCACATTACAAACACCATAAATGCATATACATTTTTTACCTGTGGATTTTTCACATCTAATGCAATTCTATAAGGGGAAAATTTGCACATAAAACTCAACGTGCCGACAACAGAAATTGACATGTAAATTTCAAAAACACACTGTGGGTCAGTTGAGAGAAAAAAAAACGTGAGCATGAGTTTTCTAGAAATTCTATCCACTTTGTTTGTTTTTCTCAGCGAAAATAAGCAGTGTCAAAAACTCATTGTGGGAACTTACCCTTATTAGATACTTGTAAAGAGTATACAGAAAAACATGTGTAGCCTATGGCCTATATGCCAAATTTACAAAAGTTGTGCTCCAATATTTGGGTTTAGAAAGTGAAGCCAACTAAAAGGTGGTACAAACTTGGACATCATAGTCTGAAGCTGCACCAATTTGTATTATCCAACATGATCTACAATCAGATGACTGTAGTAGATTCTCTCATCTAAGAAAATCAGATTGAATCTGCAAATGACACTCTGATGATTATTATTTATTTATATAGCGCCATTAATTCCATGGTGCTGTACATGAGAAGGGGGGTTACATACAAAGTTATAGATATCATTAACAGTAAGCTAATTTGCAATGACAGACTGGTACAGAGGGGAGAGAACCCTGTCTTTGCGGACTTACATTCTACGGGATAGTGGGGAAGAGACAGAAGGTCGGGGGTGCAGCAGCTCTGGTGGTGATGAGCAGGCAGCTCGGGCGGTGGTGAGGTGGCAGAATGGTTATTATTCTGTTTGATCAGAGTGAGTGGAGTGTGCTCTACTTCTCTTGATTGAGAGAATCGGAGCACACTGATGAGAAGATGAGCAAAATGTCTCCATCTTCTTCATTTTGTGAGTCCGCAGAAATCGGTCTGCATGCAGATGTCATCCAAGTGCATTCCAAAGTTTTCCATGCACCCATAGGCTTGAATGGGTGAGTATCCTTCGATTTAAAAAAAAAAATTGGTCCGAGTGCTATATGATAAAAAAAAATTGTAAATCACTGATGTGTACGCTGGTGTGAGCAAGCCCTAAATCGACACTTAGATGGCCATTGTAAAACTAGGGCAAGTCAAGTCTGTAACTCAATGTGCCCATCAGAAGAAAACCAGAAAAGATGTCTGCTATTTACATGCATTAATCTTGTCTGTAAATCAGACCAGTCAAGCTCATGCCAGGAGCTTTCTTTTTTTTTTTTTTAAACACTGATGTGTGAAAGTCTCTGGGTCAGCACTTGGATAGGACAATGGGATAGGGTACAATGGTATCCTGGCTGTATCCGAATGTTGCCTGTTTTTCACTGTTTGCTGGAAGAAACTTGAAAAATCTACATCAATGTTTTGTTTTTTTGCATACAAGAGAAATTGATGAAATTTTGGTCAGTGTCAGTTTTTACCATCAATCACCAAGGATGTTTCTAGGGCCTTCAAGGATCAGCGGTCAAGCCCCTAAGTGTATGTCTCATCATTTAATCCCCCCCACTCACTGCTATACCAGGACTAAATATTCTTCACATACTTTTAGAACACACTATAGAAAAAATATTACCAAAAACATCACTATACAAGGCCCAAATAATACCGCTTCACGATGACCATTACTTAGTGAATAAATACTGTACCTCCAACAGAACGGCTTAGGCCTCTTTCACACATCAGGTTTTCGCCGTCAGGCGCGATCCGGCGCTTTTGACAGAAACCGGATCCGGCGAAATGCAATGCCGGATCCGGTTTCCCCCCCATTGACTTGCATTTGCGCTGGATCGCGCCGGATGGGCATGCGTTTCATCCGGTTTTCGCCGGATCCGGCAATGTGTCGCGATCCGGCGTCTGGAAAAAACGGCTACTGTAACGTTTTTTGTCTCCGGCGAAAAAGCCGGACACGCCGGATCCGGCGCGTCCGTCTTTTTCACACAATGAAAGCCTATGAGCGCCGCAATGCGCCTGATCCGGTTTTTTTGGTCTGAGCATGCTCAGTAGCTCTGCCCACTACAACCTGTCAAAGAAGGGCTGTAGGAACATGCTATATATAGTTTTCCAGTAGCCAATCCCGTTCGGAAGGCCACAAGGGTCAATTTTAAAAACCAGATCCGGCGTAATCCGTCGAAAAACGGATAGAAAAACGGATGAACCGGATGAGACAGATCCGGTTTTGTCTGTCAAGAACAAGACGGATCCGGCAGAAAACCGGATCCGGCACATCAGGTTTTACAAAACATTTGCCGGATCCGGCATTCCGGCACAACGCCGGATCGCGCCTGACGCCGAAAACCTGATGTGTGAAAGTAGCCTTACAGTACGTACAAATACCAATATTACCACCATCCACTTACCACGACAAAATTGCACCCTCAAACTGTTAATAAAAATATACACACTACAACAAATTACATATTACCCAAATACAGTAACCAACTAGTGATAGAGACCAGTTCTATTAACCGTGTATGTTATTGCAGTAGAGTTCTATTTTGAATAGTGGTTTACAGGTGACCTACTTTCTGACCGGGTTTGTTTAAATTTCTAAACTTTTCCATCTGGCCCAGACCGACATTACAACTTCTTACAGCCACGACTTGGCTACAGAGATTGTAAGAAAAACACACTTGACTTCTTCAGTAATATCACTAACAATTCTTGATTTACACAAACTCTCCATCCCGCTGCCCACCTGCAGCACGGAACTGTGACCAAAATTGAAACCAATAGGAGGTGGATGTGTAGTACCTTGGTGTGTCCACTGTCAGAAGACTGAGCAGCTCCACCATCGAGCAGTTCCATCCAGCGGCCATTGACACTGTAAACAGCTGATAGTGGGGGTGAAGGATAATGGTCATTGTGAGGAAAAATATAAATATCACAGGAGGAATCTATTTTATGATGTTGGAATCATCAGGTTCCATCTTCTAGCCCTATCTTGTCTGTTTGTCTGTAAACATTTTAATATAATTAATAAAGTTGCTCTTATCTTTTTGACCTTATGAATGTGTTGTTTTGGTGTTTTTTGAGTGTTTACAAAAGGTATAAAAATATATTACAATATAAAACAATTGAAATATGTATAAACGATTACAAAATAACAGCCCTATGACTGTGTTGTTCTGGTGTTTTTTGATTGATTTATTGCAGTTGGTCATATATTGTCCCCATTTATGGTGGTTATATAGGATACTTTTATCCTGTGGATTTACATTAATTGATTCCACCTAATATGTTCATTGGACTTCTCTTTTGTAAACACTGCCTACTTTTTTGGAGTAAAATATAAAATTATATGTATATTTGCTGTGTTATGCACAGGCTGTCACTCTGATGAAATGGACTACCGAGCCAAAGAAAAGTATGGCTCAACCAATAGGACCAGACCTTCGGTACTAGTGGGGCTAGCACGCAATGTGCTGGTGACTCCAGGTGTGATGAGAATTATGGTGGAACAAGATTTTTTTGGAGAAATACATCTCGAATAAAATGATTCCCAAGGGCTTAAGGGTCCGTGTGATTCCAACCTTCCTTGTAGAGGATGATCAATTTGCTAAGAAGTGGGAGGAGGCCTGCAATAGTTGTTCAGTAACCCTTATGCAGCTTCTGATTAATCTCAACACTTCCAACATCAATGAGTTCTATAAACTCATTGATGATACACAAGCAGTTGTGAGGACTTATTGTTCTAAAGAGAAAATACAACAATTTAACAGTGATTTGGAGAAATCCCTGGATATCTTGGCTAAGAAAATCCAGGAGAATCAACATTCTAAAAATAACAGGGATTTGAAAGATTATCAGAACAACAAAGTTTATCTCTGGAGGAAAACTTACTCTAATCTACCTCGTACACCATCAAGTATTTCGCTTTCCTCCGTGAGTGGGCAGTCGGAAGTGTCTGTTTCCTCGGGTACCTCACGACTACGAGATCACTCCTACCATCCCTATAGGAGACAACATGCTTATCAATCTGGCTCTGGGAAAAAGGACAATAGGGTAATCAACCTAAGTCAATATACACTTTTCCCTTCCAATATATCACTTTTGTGTAGGGGTCTCTCATTTTCACCAACTTCCGAATTTGACACATTTGCCACTGTGAAAGATTTACATCTATTTGTCAGATCACTGCTGTGGAAATGGCATTTTTTTGATAATGACAGCAATGTGCTTTTTCCCACAGAGGAAGAACAAAATGCTTTGAGAACTTTGGAGGAGTTGGCAGTGGAGGATATCCATGAAGGAGGTACGATTTCTCCTTCAATACGTCCACGTTCCACGAAATTTCCCCCATGGCTGCGTGTTCTAATGTTGAACTTTTTGTCCTTTTGGTGACTCAGGAATTACTTCAGATCCTTAGATTCTCTAATAACGATAATCTAACTAAGGAAGAACGCACAAGATTGAAGTATTTTCAGAATCTTCCTGACGTGGTGCTGAAGCCGGCTGATAAGGGTGGTAATGTCGTCTTGTGGCCAACAAAATTATACGAAAAGGAAGCTTTTCGTCAATTGAACAACAATATATCATATAAGAAATTAACATATAACCCTTTGAGTGCCTACTCTAGTCAGTTGGAGACTATTACAAAAAGGGCAACACGAGACAACATTATCACCAAAGAGCTGGCTTCGGCACTACTTGTAAGTGAGCCCACTGTGGCTACATTTTACTTACTTCCTAAGATTCATAAGGATCTGGAGTTGCCACCTGGACGACCCATTGTGTCGGGGAGGGGAAACTTTTTGGAACATGTCAATCGGTAGATTGATTTCCACCTATAACCCCTTGTAACTGCTCTTCCCTCCTATTTGAAAGATACAGGAGAATTATTGCGCAACGTCGATGGTCTATGCCTTGGGGGTGAATCTCTACTAGTTTCAGCAGACATGGAGTCCCGTTATACCAATATCAAACACAAAGATTGTATTGCTACGGTTAAATTAATTCTTCAAGCATCTAATTTATCTATCGGTTTGAGAGGACTCCTGCTGTAACTACTAGAATTCACCCTCACCCACAACTTTTTTGTTTTCAAGGGGTCCTTTTTCCTACAGCTCCAGGGGACAGCCATGGGCGCGGCCTTTGAGCCGGCCTATGCTAATCTGTTCCTGGGGCTGTGGGAGAGGGACCTCTTTCTGTCAGGCCGGGTGTTGTCGATAGACCGCATCCCATTTTGGACGTGGTATATCGATGACATCCTGTTTGTCTGGCAGGGCACGGCCATTGACCTTGCGGAATTCATTAGATGCCTCAACAGTAGTGATCTGAATATTACCCTTTCTTGTGAACGGGATAGGACCAGTATTAATTTCCTTGATGTTTCCATCTTAAAGGATAACAGTGGCAATGTGTATACAGACATTTTCCGTAAGCGCACTTCCACAAATAAACTATTGCATACTTCCTTGTGCCATCCACACCATATGGTTGCCTCTATACCAGTGGGACAGTTCCTCCGCCTGCAGCATATATGTTCCACTGACATGGACTTTGAGAGGCGGGCGGAGGAACTGAAGACGCGGTTTCTAGAGCATGGATATAGTACGCGTATTATAAAGAAGGCCTACCATAGGGCAAAATATTCGGCACAAAATCACCTACTTTATAAACAATGGGGTGAAGAATTTGATACTATGAGCCAGTGTAGATTCATTACTACCTTTCACCCCATTCGGATCCTGCTAGATCTGCACTGGCCAAGGCGTGGCCTATCCTACAAGTAGATTCGGTCATTGGTAAATTCCTCCCAAAGCGTCCATTAATCACGTTTAGACGTGCAAAAAACTTACGTGATCTACTGACCAAGAGTCATCATGTAGGACTGCAATCCCAAACATTTTTGGATACTATCCTGGTTGGAGGTGGCTGTACTCCATGTGGTTGTTGTGTCGCGTGTCCCAACGTGGATAGATGCAGTGACTTTTACAACTCTGATGGTACAAGAAACTATAAAATAAAGAAACGGATCACTTGTACCACCAGGTATGTCATATACTTCGCAACATGCCCTCGTGGGCTGATCTACGTTGAGATGACAACGAGACAATTCAAGGTTCGTATCAGGGACCATGTCCTGGGGATCCAGGCAGCCAGCAACCTCGTGGAGCCAGCCACCCTTAAAATGATCCTCAAACATTTCATACTGTTCAATCAGTGTGATAGTACCCTTCTGAGAGTACGTGGGATCGATTTATTGGATATTAATATTAGGGGAGGTAATTTATCTAAACGCCTTGGCCAGTTAGAAACTCACTGGATTTGGACCCTAAATACTGTTCAGCCACTGGGATTAAATGAAAATCTCAGCTTCTCGCCATTCTTGTAGTCGCCAGTCTATTGTGTCATGATGTTTTTCCGCATCATTTGTTTTTACTTGGTTTTAAACCTTTTTTCTTTATTATAGGTAGGTTTTTCCTTCTCCATATGCGGTTACTGGTACCTGGACAATTGGAGGATACCCATCACTCGTCATTATAGCATAATAAAATGGACTACGTGTTCTATGCGTTGTCTATGTGCGTTATTTCTGTCTTACACAAAAATTTTTTGCCTTGTCTGCTTTTGTTGGGATAATTTTTGTAGTGATTAAGCACTAGCTGATCTATCTGTATGTATATATATATATTTTTTATATATATATATATATATTCTTGTATACTCTTTTTTTGTATATGTACGAATGTTAATGTGGCCATATTCTATGTGTGTCGTCGACATTTATGTGCCTCTAAAATGCTTTTTTGGCCTCTCATAGCCTTTCCCTTCATTTATACAGTATATGCAGTAATGTTTATTGATGGTATGATGAATTGTATTATCATTATTATTAATAATATTATGATCTTTATGATGATTTTTGTTACTGCATAGCTTTTTCCTATATGTGTATGTATCAGTATGTGATTTTTCATTCTGCACTCAAGTTGATTGATAACACAAGTTTATGTGGATATATGTGTATTTGACATTATGTGTAATGCTCATAGGTTTACATAGTACTATCCCGATCATTGCGGCGATTTATTGTGCTATTTATGCATTTTAGAAAGAGTGCCCACTTTTGCCAGTACTATATATGGCTCCTTCTGATTCTTAGTGTGGGACGCATGCTCCCTGGCGTTGCTGCGTCTGCTGGTCTGGAGCTCAGCGGTGCGCTGACTTCCGGGTTACGTGGGGCCCCACGTACTTCTGGTTCTCGGCTGCCTGCGGGTGTGCGATCTGGCAGACGTGACGTCAGTTGGGGCGTAATGCCGCCACACTGACTGCCAGGGTTTGGACTATTTAAGCCATGCGCTATATTCCGGCCATACGCCCCTTGAGAAAGGCACCACCAAAACACGCGTCGGGGTGGGTGGGTCCGTCCAGGAAGGTGTTCTATCATATACAAGGTATTTGTACATATCACTATGCTATTATGATACTTTGGCAATGGATGTAATTTACACCGCTTTGTCTCCATTACAATATTCGGGCTATTTTTTGCCGTGCTTTATATCACTATTATCCATGTATAAAGGGGACGTCTTCTGTATGTATTTTATCCCTAAGTATCAATATCTGGATTATTATTAGTTTTCTATGGACAATTTGTCTATGGACATACCGACCCTGGGCCTATTTTTATGATATTGGAATCATCAGGTTCCATCTTCTAGCCCTATCTTGTCTGTTTGTCTGTAAAAATTTTAATATATTTAATAAAGTTGCTCTTATCTTTTTGACCTTATGAATGTGTTTTGGTGTTTTTTGAGTGTTTACAAAAGGTATAAAAAGATATTACAATATAAGACAATTGAAATATGTACAAACGATTACAAAATAACAGGGATTAAAGGAAGAAAAGCACTTACAGTTGCTTAAGTCATCTCATAGCAGACCATGCGGTGGGGGGAGGGGTGATACATCACAGTGCATCACAGAGCCTCTCTGTATCAGGGTTCCAGGGCAAAGACACTTCCTACTTGTGCTTCTGAGTTTTTATACCTCTGCCCAAACTAAGGGTCTCCCCCTTGAATGACCTCATAGGTTGGACGGAGCTACTGAATATGCTCCCCTTTATACTAGAGTTGAAAACTTGCTAAAACCTTATTAATTCCATAACTCGGGTGGAAAACCTAACAGAACAACGGCGGAACCATCACCAATCTTGTTTTGGAATTAGCTTTCTATCAAATCTAAACATGAAGTGGTTATTTGACTCCGTTCAGGAGAAATCCATTTCTCGTATTCTGCTGGTGCCAGACCTTAGGAAAAGGCGCTGGTGTGTAGCTTGAACATTGCATTGAATATGTAATTTTTATATCTCTGTCACTGATTGGGACAGAGTTATCCCATCTTTAGTAACTCCCATATATAACAAAGGAAGCACATGGTAAGTGGTTTAAACAACATGTAAGTCAATACCTGGATAAGAATGAAGTGATCAAACAGAGTCAGCATGGGTTTGTAACTAATAAGTCATGTCAGACTAACTTAATTTCCTTCTATGACGGTATCACTGATTGAGTGGATCAAGGAAATGCTGTAGATATAGTATATCTTGACTTCAGCAAAGCATTTGACAAAATCTCTCATACAATCCTTATTGAAAAAATGACTAAGTATGGAATGGACAAGGCAACTGTTAGGTGAATTCATAGCTGGCTTAGTGATCGGACCCAAAGAGTGGTCGTAAATGGCTGCACATCCAGTTGGAAGAATGTCTCAAGTGGGGTACCACAGGGCTCTGTCCTGGGCCCTGTATTGTTCAACATCTTTATCAACGATTTAGATGAAGGAATTGAGGGTAAACTGATTAAATTTGCTGATGACACAAAGCTAGGAGGGATAGCTAATACTAGAGAAGAGAGAGAGAGGATTCAAAAAGATTTAAATAAACTGGAGAAGTGGGCAGTAACTAACAGAATGGTTTTTAACAGGGAGAAATGCAAAGTACTACATCTGGGCAATAAAAATGAAAAAAGCATATATAGAATGGGAGGAATAGGGCTAAGTGACAGCACATGTGAAAAAGACTTGGGTATACTAATAGATCACAGACTGAATATGAGTCAACAGTGTGATGCAGCAGCAAAAAAGGCAAATGCAGTTCTAGGATGTATTAACAGAAGCATACAGTCTAGATCACGTGAAGTCATTATTTCCCTCTACTCCTCTTTGGTCAGACCTCATCTGGAATATTGTGTCCAGTTTTGGGCACCACATTTTAAAAAAGACATCAACAAACTGGAGCAAGTTCAGAAAAGAGCGACCAGAATGGTGACCGGTCTGCAAACCCTGTCTTATGAGGAAAGGTTGCAGGATTTGGGAATGTTTAGTTTGCAAAAGAGAAGACTGAGAGGAGACTTAATTGCTGTCTACAAATATCTAAAGGGCTGTCACATTGTAGAAGGATCAACTTTATTCTCATTTGCACAAGGAAAGACTAGAAGCAATGGGATGAAACTGAATGGGAGGAGACACAGATTAGATATTAGAAAAAACTTTTTGACAGTTAGAGTGATCAATGAGTGGAACAGGCTGCCACGAGAAGTGGTGAGTTCTCCTTCAATGGAAGTCTTCAAACAGAGGCTGGACAGACATCTGACTGGGATGATTTAGCGAATCCTGCTTTGAGCAGGGGGTTGGACCAGATGGCCCAGGAGGTCCCTTCCAACTCTACGATTCTATGATTCTATGGTGGACACAATGAACTGGTTTCTGCTAATTAACACATTCCTGAGTGAGGGGTAGGAGGGGTTTAGTATTGCATGCAGGTGAAGTGAAGGGAGATAGAGAGAGAGAGAGAGAGAGCTCCCAGCCGTGACAGGGGGGAAGGGTGGCTTGTCTCACTAAGGTTGTGAGAAGAAACATTTTCGTGACAGTCATCAATCAAAAAGAAGCAGACAACCCTAACATAATTATTACCTAGCCACCCAAAATTGCTACAGTGTTCCAGATAGTGTCTATAAAAATAAGTTCCATAGAATGTAATAATGCCACTGCCATGCTACTTAAAGAGTAATAAGGTCCCTTTTTTGCTCCTGGACTGTAATTATGCTTTGTATGCTCCTTTTGAAAGTAATTTCCTAAAGTGCCCCCTTTAAGTAATGGGTCCTCAGTGTCCACTTAAAGTAACAATGCCCATTTAAAAAGTAATAATGTCCCAAAATCCCTTTAAAAAATTAATAATGCCCCATGAGTACCCCAATCAAAACTAATAATTAAGAGCTCCTGAGTAACACCTTCAGAACTAATATTGCCCCTGAGGAGGTGTTCCCCATAGGAAAAGTCCTAATTGATCCACCTGCATCTACAAAAAAAATCAATATTTAGTGGGATATGCACTTCTGTGCACCAGTACTTGAAAACATTGAGACGGACATGTATTGTTACCCTTACACGACAATTTTGTCAATATTAAAGCCTTTCATGGCCCTTATAGAATACTAGATGGAGGCCCGATGCTATCGCATCGGGAGGGCGGTAATGTCACTATGGGGGCAGGCTTTGCAGCATTGAGAATCTCTCCCCATGTGCTCACCCACCTATCCACTCTCTCTTTCCCCATGTGCTGACTTCTCCCGCTTGTGCTCTCTTCTTTGACCTGTCTACTCAGTGTGCTATCCCCCTTGTCTGCTGTTTCTCTCCTTCCTGTGCTGTGTTCTCCCCTCATGTGCTGTCCCATTTGAGCTATCTCCCCCCTGTGCTCTGTCTCTCTCAACCCTGTGTTTAAAAACAGTCAGTGAATTATTTTACCTCACAAAATGAATCCTCTGTTGTCCCCTGCTGTAATGTCAGCCCCCCGAGGAAGCCAAATAGGCGAAACATGCGTCGGGGCATGTTCCTGAAACCGAGACACTTACCCAGATGGGTAAGCACTAAGCGGCACTTTGATTTGCTCTGTCACTTTATGAGAGGATCTGACCAATTGGACTCACTATACTTTATTTTATTTTGGTGGACACTCTTTTGACATACAGATCTGTCCTGGGGACTCCCACTTTATGGAAGCCACACCATTTACAATCCATCCACAAACCTTCTACCCCTCAATAGACTTTTACTTGTGGTACATTTGGTATCTCATTAGATAAACTATCTGAACATATAGAAGTGGGTAGAGGATCTTTTTTGGAAACAGTATACCTAATGAGTGTGGCTTGCTCTGCAGTCCATTCACTCTACCTTGGATGGTTTCCTTTTGCATTTGGACGGTGTATTTTCTTGTGTCCATTTTTTGAGTGGTTCCGGGAGTAATTGTTTGTGTCCTTATACCAACCACTGCATCTGTTATTACTGCGATTATTGTGTTTTTATATGATGATCAATAAAATATATATTTTATAGTACAATTTTGCATTTTGGATTATGTACAGTCATGGCCAAAAGTATTGACACCCCTGCAATTCTGTCAGATAATACTCAGTTTCTTCCTGAAAATGATTGCAAACACAAATTCTTTGGTATTATTATCTTCATTTAATTTGTCTTAAATGAAAAAACACAAAAAGAATTGTCCTAAAGCCAAATTGGATATAATTCCACACCAAACATAACAAAGAGGGTGGACAAAAGTATTGGCACTGTTCGAAAAATCATGTGATGCTTCTCTAATTTGTGTAATTAACAGCACCTGTAACTTACCTGTGGCACCTAACAGGTGTTGGCAATAACTAAATCACACTTGCAGCCAGTTGACATGGATTAAAGTTGACTCAACCTCTGTCTTGTGTCCTTGTGTGTACCGCATTGAGCATGGAGAAATGAAAGAAGACCAAAGAACTGTCTGAGGACTTGAGAAACCAAATTGTGAGGAAGCATGAGCAATCTCAAGGCTACAAGTCCATCTCCAAAGACCTAAATGTTCCTGTGTCTACCGTGCGCAGTGTCATCAAGAAGTTTAAAGCCCATGGCACTGTGGCTAACCTCCCTAGATGTGGCCGGAAAAGAAAAATTGACAAGAGATTTCAACGCAAGATTGTGCGGATGTTGGATAAAGAACCTCCACTAACATCCAAACAAGTTCAAGCTGCCCTGCAGTCCGAGGGTACAACGGTGTCAACCTGTACTATCCGTCGGCATCTGAATGAAAAGGGACTGTATGGTAGGAGACCCAGGAAGACTCCACTTCTTACCCCGAGACATAAAAAAGCCAGGCTGGAGTTTGCCAAAACTTACCTGAAAAAGCCTAAAACATTTTGGAAGAATGTTCTTTGGTCAGATGAGACAAAAGTAGAGCTTTTAGGGCAAAAGCATCAACATAGAGTTTACAGGAGAAAAAAGAGGCATTCAAAGAAAAGTACATGGTCCCTACAGTCAAACATGGCGGAGGTTCCCTGATGTTTTGGGGTTGCTTTGCTGCCTCTGGCACTGGACTGCTTGACCGTGTGCATGGCATTATGAAGTCAGAAGACTACCAACAAATTTTGCAGCATAATTTAGGGCCCAGTGTGAGAAAGCTGGGTCTACCTCAGAGGTCATGGGTCTTCCAGCAGGACAATAACCCAAAACACACTTCAAAAAGCACTAGAAAATGGTTTGAGAGAAAGCACTGGAGACTTCTAAGGTGGCCAGCAATGAGTCCAGACCTGAATCCCATAGAACAGCTGTGGAGAGATATCAGGGACCTGGAGTAGTTTGCCAAAGAAGAATGGTCTAAAATTCCAGCAGAGCATTGTAAGAAACTCATTGATGGTTACCGGAAGCAGTCGGTCGCAGTTATTTTGGCTAAAGGTTGTGCAACCAAGTATTAGGCTGAGGGTGCCAATACTTTTGTCCGGCCCATTTTTGGAGTTTTGGGTGAAATGATCAATGTTTTGCTTTTTGCTTCATTCTCTTTTGCGTTTTTTTATTTAAGACAAATTAAATGAAGATAATAATACCAAAGAATTTGTGTTTGCAATCATTTTCAGGAAGAAACTGAATATTATCTGACAGAATTGCAGGGGTGTCAATACTTTTGGCCATGACTGTAGGTCTAGAAGCTCTATAACTGTGTAAGTTCTGTAATGTCAATATTGTCTTTTGCTTCCTCCCCTGCCCAGGAGATGTGGTATGCTCCGTACACGGTCAGACACAATTCTTAAAATGAACTATCGTTCGTGGGAAAACCCCTTTAATGTGACCGGCTTCCTCTGCCTGTAGACACGTCACGCATCTGCCACCGGGATCAGCAGAATGATTCACTGCACCTGCATGGAATTCGCGCAGGCACAGTGCAATGATGTTACGCTGGTGGTACCGCACAAGAGGCTGCATTAGTGTGTAAGTGTGAGTGTGTGTGAGTGTTTGTGTGAGAGTGTGTGAGAGTGAATGTGAGTGTGAGTCTGAGTGTGTGAGTGTGTGAGTCTGAGTGTGTGAGTCTGAGTGTGTGAGTCTGAGTATATTTCTGAGTGTGAGAGTGTGTGAGAGTGTGAGTGTGTGAGAGTATGAATATGAGAGTGTGCATGTGGGTGTCTGTGAGTGTGTGAGAGTGTCTGAGTGGTGTGTGTGAATGTGAGTGTATGAGCGTGAGTGTGAGATGCGCACTGCGTATAGAGTGTGTGTGTGGTGCGTACGACATAGAGTGTGTGTGGTGCGCGACGGTGTTCTGCTGGTGGTACTGTGCAATCAGTTGGTACCAGTAGCAGTGTAACGAATGGAAGCGGAGGCACAGGTGATGAAGTTCACATTTGTTTTTTATTTTTTGAGTGGAACCTCGGGACCTTGGTCCGGGGGGCACTGAAGGGGGCGTAACTAGTGAGCTCCAGGTATCAGTAGTAAGATCCCTCGAACAGGACCAGAGTGGAATACCTGAAGGCCACAGGAGCTACCTCAAGTTAGACCCTGGACACGTGGCAGCTGTCCCAGTGGGACAAATGGGTAAACAGATATTACAGATATAACTACTGTATGGGCACACGTCGGGGCTTGGAAGGGAAGTAGTAACGTTTTGGAATGCAGACTTTGATGGAATGGTGTGCGGGTGTAATGTCGCGTTTGGAGAGCCTCTGATGTGCCAAAACTGTTGAAACCCCCCACAAGTGACTGCATTTTGGAAACTAGACCTACAAAGGAGCTTAACTAGATGTGTGGTGAGCACTTTGAATCCCCAAGTGCTTCACAGAAGTTTATAACGTAGAGCCATACAAATAAAAAACAATATTTTTTTTCCACAAAAATGATATTTTTGCCCCCAATTTTTTATTTTCCCAATTTGTCCTGAGTAGGCTGATACCCCATATGTGGGGGTAAACCACTGTTTGGGCGCATGGCAGAGCTTGGAAGGGAAGGAGCACCGTTTGACTTTTTCAACGCAGCGTTGGCTGGAATTGAGATCAGATGCCATGTTGCGTTTGGAGAGCACCTGATGTGCCTAAACAGTGGAAATCCCCAATTCTAACTCCAACCCTAACCCCAACACACCCCTAGCCCTTATCTCAGCCCTAACCCTAGCCCTAACCTTAACCCTAGCCCTAACCCTGACCCTAGCCCTAACCCTAGCCCGAACCCTAATGAGAAAATGGAAATAAATACATTTTTTCTTAATTTTATTATTTTTCCCTAACTAAGAGGGTGATAAAGGGGGTTTGATTTACTATTTTAGCTGGTTTTTATGTTTGGCAGCTGTCATACGCTTTTTATTGTAAAAATAGTTTTTCATCACCACATTTTGAGAGCTATAATTTTTCCATATTTTGACCCACCGAGTAATGTGAGCTCTTATTTTTTGCAGGACGAGTTGACGTTTTTATTGGTACCATTTTCGGTCACGTGACATTTTTTGATCGCTCTTTATTCCACTTTTTGGGAAGCAGAATGAACAAAAACCAGCATTTCATGAATTTCTTTTGGGGTGCGCGTTTACATCGTTCCTCATGTGGTAAAATTGATAAAGTGGTTTTATTCTTCGGGTCAGTACAATTACAGCAGTACCTAATTTATGTCGTTTTTTATGTTTTGGCGCTTTTATGCAATGAAAACAATTTTATATAAAAAATAATTGTTTTTGCATTGCTTTATTCTGCGAGCTATAAATTTTTTATTTTTTCATTGATGATGCTGTATGGTGGCTCATTTTTTGCGGGAAAAGATGACGTTTTCAGTAGTATGATGGTTATTTATATCTGTCTTTTTGATCGCGCGTCATTGCACTTTTTGTTCGGCAGGTATGATGATAAAGCATTGTTTTTAGCTTTGCTTTTTATTTTGTATTTTTTAAGTGGTTCACTAAAGGGGTTAACTAATGGGACAGTTTTATAGGGTGAGTCATTACGGACGCGGCAATACTAAATATGTGTACTTTTATTGTTTTGTTTGTTTTTATTTCCAAATAATTAATTTATTAGGGAATATTTTTCTTATTTATTTAGGCCATCTTGGATCCGGGGCCTGCAGGGAAGGAGGCCCTCAGAGCAGCGCAGAACATCGCACTGCTCTGGGCGTCTCAGGGAAACACGTAGGGAGCCCCCTCCTTGCCGATGCTTCCCTAATCCCCCGGTACACTGCGATCATGTTTGATCGCAGTGTGCCAGGGGTTAACATGCCGGGGGCGGTCCGTGACCGCCCCTGACACATAGTGCCGGACGTCAGCTGTGATAATCAGCTAACACCCGGCCATGATCAGCGGCGCTCCCCCTCGGGGGCGCCACTGATCGCTGTGACGTAATGTCACGTGCCCCGTCCTGAGTGACACGGCCAGCAGGCCGGTAACTAATACAACAGGACGCGGCACGTGTAATTGTCCTATGTGACGCGGCCCGCAGGCCGGTAACTAATACAATAAGACAAAGGGAATAGGGAAAACCTGGGTAACCCTGTGATAGGGAACGGGGAAGTGGAGACCTTCTGCACTGCCCTGAGTCTGTGTCTCTACACTCCTAACATTCCCTAGGCCGGTTCCACACCGGGCGCTGATCAGGATACCTAATATCCCTAGCTCACCCTGCACCTAAACCCTCACTAGGGAATTGGTCAGTGTGGAAACTAATCCCACCACTGCACTAAACACACATAAGGAAATGTGACATAACATGGGAATGCCACTTAGCTTTGTTCTGGAGCTTACGCTCTCAGCAACAGAGCCCACCACCTGCGTGCATCTTTTCCTCCACAGTGTCCAACATCTGGGTGCACTGTCCAGAAAAGGATCTTCTCAGCACCATAGTGCAGCTTCGGAGCAAACAGAGTCCACACCTGCGTGCAGCTGTCCCGAAACAGAGTCCAGCAAATGAGTCCAGCTTTTCTGCCAAAGAGTCAAACATTTTGAGTCCAGCTTTCTGCAACCAAGTCCAGCGTTCTAAGTGCAGCTCTACACCATAGCTGCCACTCCACCAAGCAATGCCAGCCCTCCCTGCAGACACCATAGCTAACACTCCACCAATCCCTGCCTGCCCTCCTTGCAGACACCATAGCTGCTACTCCAGCACTCTGACTGGGCTGCCAGTGACTCTCCTTCAGCTCCATTCTTTACCCAGGCTTGCTCGCAAATGAGAAACTTATCACCAACAGTGATTAACACACCTGATACTCTTTTATAGAGCAATCACACCTGTTACATAATCACGTGCACAAACTAAGGTAACCAGAGTGCAATGACCCTAATGGCCACCGGGGGGAAAACCACCTTTGACACACAGCCAAAGGAAAAAAAAGGTTACTTTGTGCATTTAATCTGTCAGATCCAATCTGGATCGCGACACGTACTATCCCGTCCATGTGAATTAAGTCCCAGGTCACATGGACAGGATAGTACATCTGATGGCAGAAAGGGGTTAAGGATGGGTGGGCAATCATTTTTCACACAGGGACCTGTAGGTTTGGATTTCTTTTTCCCTTAATAATAAAGACCTTCATTTAAAAACTGTATTTTGTGTTTACTTGTGTTATTTTTGTTTAATTTTTAATTATTGGACAGAAAACTGCAGCTAAAGAATGTGTTCACCAAGAATGCTCAAATGCCAGCATAAAAAGGCAAACACAGAGACAATTTAAATTGAATTTAAGTTCCTTATACTTCAGTGTTGATGGAAGTGATGCCTGCTTGCAGAAGAGTGGCAGTGACAGCAGTCTCAGATGCTTTCTTAGCGGTGCTGCCAGGGCTGTGACTGTGGGTGTACTTAGCTTTGGAAAAAATACAAAAATACAAAATGTCCAGTTACCTGCTGCTGTAACTTGCCACTCTAGGCACTGAACCACCAGTGCTTAAAAGCAAATGAGAGGAAAGTAAAGTTCTATATTAATAAATGCAACCAGCGACTACTTTTCTTATACTGCTCTATTTATTTATATTCAAAAAAGGCAAGTCGGTGTGAGAATTTCTATATATAATATTTGCAAAGTCATTGGTCTTTCTCAGATTATTATGCTGTGCATATCTAGAAGTTATATCTCTGGCACACACTTGTAATACAAATATTAGCAAATAACCAAACAAAAATTGTTCAACCAACTGTGTAGAAACGTAATCAGGGATAGGTTTTGTTGGCAGGGTCATTTAGAGGGATGAATGCCACATTGTTAATCATGCGCTTTTATATTCACATACAGTATTAAAGATTTCTCAGTAAATACTGTTACAAGACTCATTGGATCTTTGACTCTCAGCCTTCACAGAATGGTGCTGTCTCGTTCCTGGACCCTCGTGAAACACTTTGAGGGAGCCCCAAAATTATCAGACTTCAAATTAAAGGAGACACAATTACCAAAGATAAAAAATGGAGGTAAGTAGGACCACAATAGAATTTAATGCTTTACTGTATTAGAACTGTCAAAGGTGTAGCTGGTATGGAAATTGCCATCATACCTTGTAACAGATACTGAATGCAAAGGCATCTCACAAATATTACAAATGTATGTGACCTTGGTTAGGAAACCCTAGCTTTCTTTCTTTTATACTGTTTTCTTGCCTTTTACTGTAGAGAAACCCCTGAAAAATGTTTCCCCTCCTGAGGAACCTCAAGTGCCATTCCTGCCTTTAGGAAGCTTAGTGTATGGGAGGGTAAAATTTTCTAAAATTTTTCTTGGCCAATGCTAGTACTTAACTCTTGTTTTCTGCTTTGCAAGACATTTTCATGCAAGCTGTAATCAGTTTGCCTTTTGCCCTTGTAAAAGTGACATGTCTTGTGGTTGTGTTTTGGGGGACCTCTGAGCAGGGCTCAAGCAAGTTCAGGGTTCATGTGAACACTGGTTGAGAAACCCAGGTATAAGCTAAATACATGGAAAGTATGGTTTACCCATTTCATGCTGTGGTCAAATTTAGTTTTTGCTCTTTTGTTTTTCGTCCCATTCTTAGCAGAACGTTTTATTTTCTGTGAACATCGCCATAGGAGGGCTTGATTTTTTTAAGATGAGTAGTTTTGGATGAGACCATTCATCGTACCATAAAATGTGCGGGAAAAAAAATAATAAATTTCATGCAATTCAGACATTGTTTGTTGGGTTTTATTTTTATGGCGTTCATTGTCAAAATAATCTCTGAACATAATTCTTTAGGTTAGTGCAGTTAAGGCAATCCCAAGCTTGTATTTTTTTTATTTTAGTTGTGAACAAAAATTCTGAAATTTATAAAGAAAAAAAAACTTATTTTTTTTTCCGTGGATGAAGCTCTGTGAGGACATGTTTTCCATTCCGAACTGTCATTTTTATTGATACCGATTTGAGGTAGAGCTGTGATTGCTTTTTTGCACTTTTTTTTTTTGAAAATGTGACACCTGGAAAAAAAATCTGGTGTTTCAAATTTTTTACTTTACGGTGTTTAAAATATGAGTTAAATAAAATAAGGTTTTGAAATAGGGCCTTTATGGATGCGTCCATAGCAAACATTATTTTTGAACCTGCAATTGTCTGATCGTTTGTTCTATATACTACATTACAGTGGTACTGAATGATGATATAAAGGTAAACTCATGGTCTCATATGAAGCCCATTCTATGCTCGAGCTTTACAGGAATACTGACATAGGAAGCCATTTGGGGCCTTCTGCAAGCTTCCAGCTGCCATGTCCACCTATCAGCACTACCATGATTATGTCATGGGGGGTCTGATTAGCACCCGGAACAGGGTGCACGCGGGACTGTGTACCTTAAAGGGGTTGTCCATTCAAAAACGGCAAGTTTACAGTCACTGTATGTGACTCCAGACTTATGAATCTTCACAGCGCATGCACTGTGCTCTTTAAGGATGTTTGGTGTCAGCTCCGGGAACGCCGGTCATGTAACAGCAAGCATATGCATACTCCCTGCCAGAATGTGACTAGACTGTTTTTGGCACCCTCAATGCAAGTATATTAGAGCTCATAGCAAGGAGGTGTTTGTACACATATGAAGAATTATTGGCAGTTTCAAGCAGGGCAGAGAAAATAATAATAAAATAAATAATGAATAAAAGAAGGAAATTCGAGCAGGACATAAGTTGTACTGATTTATAAGCTAATGAAGACAAAAGCAACCTGGATACATACAGATACATACAGAGCTTACATCCAGCCTACATTACTGAGAGAGACACTCCCACAAGACACTTGCATCAGGCTGCAAACTACATTCCTAAACATTGTAGTTGCAATACGAAGAAGAAAAAGTCATGTAATTTGAGAAATCACAGGATCATGACACGATGAAAAGATGGAAACAACATTTTCAAAACATCTTGATTTTTTCAGTTGGAGCTTCACACATAGAAATACAAGCACTTACACCATGGCAGCTGTCAATGAGGTTATTGATCATCTGAAGAATGTTCTCCAACATTGAATGTACTTGGGCCTGTGAATCATCAAGATACCCTGCTGGCAGGTCCCACCCTGCAATTGTCAAGCAATGATGACCCAGATGTGCTTGATAGGAGACACTTTAGAGAAATTGCTCTACCACTGGTTCCATGACACAATCAATGTAGTTGTCATGAAAACTGAAGGGATCTGTCTATTGTACATTAATCCTGCATGTATTGCAGGATATTAGGTATCCATGGTTATGACCACTAGCAACTAGCTAACTGTCACTATATCAGTGGCCGAAACCCCTAGTGGCCGTAATACCTAAGGTCCTGCAATGCCTGCACATGAGGAAAGAGACTTAGGCTATGTGCACACGTTGCGGATTGCACTGCGGATTTTGGGAAATCAGCAGGTAAATCCGCAGGACAAAAGTCCTGCTGTTTATCTGCGGATTAGCCTGTGGTTTTGCCCTGCGGTTTCACACCTCATAATGATAAGGTGTGAAACCGCTGCAGAATCCGCACAAACAATTGACATGCTGCGGATTGTAATCCGTGGCAAAACCGTGCGGAAAAATTCGCAGCATCTGCACAGCGGTTTTTGTTTTTCATAGGCTAACATGGTACTGTACACCGCTGCGGAAATCGCTGCGGGTCCGCAGGGCCAAATCCGCTGCAGATCCGCAGCAGAATCCGCAACGTGTGCACATAGCCTTTGCGAATCAGAAAAACTACAGTATACTATATATCTCAAGTATTTGCTAATATTAATATTATTACACCTACTTCATATTGGGATATGATCTTGGAGATGGGAATACCACTTTAAGTTATGAATATAAATTGGTTTATATTTTTGTCCATTAAATAAATCAAATTGAGCACTCTGCTCGTTACATTGACTACATTTCTACCCTTGGTAAATCCTACCTGGTCAGAATGAGCAATGGATGGAAGGACTGAAATCAGTGTATTTGCAATTAATTTAGCATAAAGCTTAGCATCACCATTAAGCAGTGAAATAGGTCTATTACTCGCTGGAGAAGTAGGATCTATGGTGACAATTACTGCTTGTAACATATCTGATGGAAGATATTTTTTAACCAAAAAGGCAGAACCTTGCAATGAACAGCAATAATTCAGTTTTGAATGTAATGTAATAAATAATCATTTGAGAATCCATCAGGTCCCAGAAATTTATTTAATTTGAGTTGTACAATAGCTTTGGACACTTTCTTTTCATTAAACCTGACATTCATAGCATTTAATGGCATTTCTGATAAATTAGGTAGGTTTAATTTATTCAGAATTTTATGGATCCCTGAATCAGAAGGTTGAGGAGTTGGAGAATCATTATTAAAATCATATAGGGAGGAAGAATAATTTGCAAAAGCATCTGCTATGTTTTTAGAATGTATGTTTGACCTTTTTTTTCCTAGTGTTGTCCTATTTTTGTGCTTTATTCCTTAATTAGCCATTCATTTTGAAGGCTTATTGAAATATACATAGTAGTTCTGATTAAGTGCATGCGTAAATTTATCATATTCATCTAATAAAATAGCTAGAGATGTCCTCAGGTCTAATAAAGCAGAACGATTTTGGGCTGAAGACATCTAGGGGTGCTTCTCACAAAATTAAAATATAATCAAAAAGTTAATGTATTTCAGTTCTTCAATACAAAAGTGAAACTCATATATTTTATATTCATGTTTTATATAGAGTCATTACAAACACAGTGACCTATTTCAAGTGTTTATTTTGTTAATGTTGATGATTATGGCTTACAGACAATGAAAACCCAAAACTCATTATCTCAGTAAATTAGAATAATTAACAAAAAACACCTGCAAAGGCTTCCTAAGTGTTTATAAAGGTCCCTTAATCTGTTTCAGTAGGCTCCACAATCATGGGGAAGACTGCTGACTTGACAGATGTCAGGAGGCAGTCATTGACACACTCCACAAGGAGGTTAAGCCACAAAAGTCATTGCTAAAGAAGCTGGCTGTTCAAAGAGTGCTATATCCAAGCATATTAATGGAAAGTTGAATGGAAGGAAAAAGTGTGGTAGAAAAAGGTGCACAAACAACCGGGGTAACCGCAGCCTTGAAAGGATTGTTATGAAATGGACATTCAAAAATTTGAGGGAGTTTATCAAGGAGTGGACTGCTGCTGAAGTCATTGCTTCATTGCCACCACACACAGACGTACCCAGGACATAGGCTACAAGTGTCGCATTCCTTGTGTCAAGAAACTCATGACCGATAGACAATGCCAGAAGTGTCTTACCTTGGCCAAGGAGAAAAATAACTGGACTGTTGCTCAGTGGTCCAAGGAGTTGATTTCAGTTGAAAGTAAATTTTGCATTTCAATCTTGAACAGCCAATCACAGAGTTTCTCAGTGTTTCAGGCACTCAGATTGCTTGAAACACTGATGTCCAGCCTAGGATTGGTGCTGTAAAAGCACTGATCATAGGCTGGAGCCTAGCAACCACGGCGTCACCAGGGCCAGCTCTGATTGGTGCAATGGACGATGAAATCGATAGTACCAATCAGAGTGCACAGATGCGCTGTGACCTGGTAGTGACAGAACTGTACTTCCTCATTCTAGCTTAGGATTTGTAGAGGGCAGTCACTCTGTCCCTTTGTGAACTGTGCTTGGCCTTGTGGTGCCACATAAACCTGTGACTTCATTGTGATTGCCGCTGCTGCTGCTCTTCCTGCTGAAGAAGAAAGAGTTCCTGATCCTTGACAGATCTAACCTAATTCCCCCTCACCACTTTCATGGGTTCATGGAAGTAATGGCAAAAGTGGATGAATTCCTAGATGAACATATAAAACTACATGCAAATAAAAGCACGGGGCATACATCTTACTTGTCTTCTACTGTGAGGGAGGAACTGATACAGATTTTAGGAACCAATGTCCTGTCACTTATTGTGCAGGAATTGAAGAAAGCTAAATTTTACTCACTCTCTGTGGATTCTACACCAGAAGTTTCAAACTGTGACCAACTAACATTTATAGCCCGTTATGTTTTGCCTTCTGGACCTGTTGAAAGATTTTTACAATTCATTCCTGTTATTGGTCACACTGGCAAACAAATAGCTGAGTTGATTGTTGGTATTCTTTCTAAAACCGATATCGATATTAAAGATTGCCGTGGCCAGTCTTATGATAATGCTGCCAATTTGAGTGGAAAATAGAATGGGATCCAAACACGTGTCAGGAATGTATGTCCCTATGCCACATTCAATCCCTGTGTGGCTCATTCCCTTAACCCAGTAGGGAAAAATTGTGCTGAAAGTATTCCAGAAATGTTCAGATTTCAGTGTTTGGTATATTTTGTGTACTGTATTATAGCTTGTCTCGTAAATAACTTGATATAGACAGAACAGCTTGTCATTGCATATATATCATTCAGGGTGATATATTTAAGGAGGGGATTAGAAGAGGATCAGGATAGGGGTCTATCCAGCAGGCCCAAATGTTATAGGCTGATTCCAGAATGTCAGTCTTTGTGGCTTCAATGCGCTACATCATTATCTAATTTTCTTTTGACTGAGATAAGAAATAAGCGAGTTTTACATTGTGCAGCATGATGGATTCTATTACATAGAAAAGGCGAGTTTTGCCTAATCTGGAGGTGTTTTCTATTTCTCTTGCATGTTGGCTCCAGGTTAGGATTGGCCTCTTGGAGTGTCGACCTTTCCCCGTGTTTGATGTTGACCAGTCTCTATTAACACCCCTTGGTTGAAGGTTAAATTAACATATAGCATTTAGTACTGATAAACCTGAAACTATAGGTGCTGTGCTTGAGTTTAGATATTTTGAGAAGATACTTTGATCTATAGTTTCTGGATCTGGCAGCTTTTGAAATGTGCGTGGATAAGTGATATTTAATATTTATATAAGTTATGCATTTGACACTTTTGTCAGTGATTGGACTGTTTGTATTGTAATGGAAATGTGATACTTTAAATGTTTTTTCAACTGTTTTGCGTTGCACTTTTGATGAGAAACTTGCGAAAATTGTCAACAGTCTTGTTTACAGATTAAAATTGGACTGTTCAATACTATGGCTTAAAGTGTTTGGGTTTTTTTCTTCCTAACTGAAGGGTAAATTGACTAGATCAATGGATGTTTGACAGGTTAGAGTTTCACTCAGCAACTACTTTTCTGGAATAATCTGTTTCAGATATATGATGACCCTGTTGCATGGCCCCGTCACATTACCGGGAGGCACACAGAGTCTAAACAGCCTGGGACCCTGGCTACCCTTAATCCACCCCTGATTGAGTTAGTGTCTGCGTGGAAAAAAAGAATCATCAGTGCCTTCTACAGTTGTTGAGCGTTTATTTTTTTTTCTGTTTGCTCATGAACTTGAATGGGCGAGTCTCATTTGATTTACAGAAGAAACTAAGTCACACTGAGTTTTGGCCAGTGAAAAAAATCGCTCATCTGCGCTGCCCCATTGAATTAAATTGGTCCGAGTGCGGCCCATGAAAAAAGAAGACAGCACTTTGACCAATGTTATTCAGTGGGAAAGTGCAGATGACCGAAAATATGGTCCCTGGGTGTCACTTTCATTTACAATGTAGAAAATAGTCATCTGAATAATGTTTGAATGCTACATGCAAATTAATATTGTGAATTTCTGCTCTATAGAGGTTTTGGTGGAAGCTGAGTGTTTCAGCGTGGATCCATACATGAGGTATAAATAATTCCATTTATTCACTATTACTAATAATGTGTTGTGAAGTTCATGCATTCATTACTGAACTAACTTTGTTAAATACAGTAGATAAGCACAAAAGCGCATAAAGAGGAACCAAAATCACACTTTTTCCAAATGTCCTATAATAAGGATTCATCTCATTTTTCGTACAGGGATTTCTTTGAGTGGTGTTCATAATCAATACGGAATAAATTGATATTTTTTTTTATTCTGCTTCTATTTTTTGTCATAATTTGCATATCATTATCATCTCATTTTTTATTGAGCCTGTGATTTTCATAGTTCCACAACTTTTACTTCTGTGTGTTGCAATTTCAATGTTTAGGAGTGGTTATGAATTCAATTCAAAGCAAACACTATGCTGATGAATATGGTGCAAGCTAGAAACATCAGTCAGAAAAGTATGGGAGAAAATAAGAAAATATCAGCAAATGAGTTGTTCTGATGCCATGCATACTTTTTTGACACCGTAGCTAAAGTGGCACACAGGTTTCATATGAGCTTTTTAATGGATAACATATACAAACACATTGACAAATTTGCCCCTTTGTGATTTTCAGCTGCATCTGTAAGGGTGTGTCAGGACCGTAGTCGTAGGCGAGGACACCTGAGCTTTAGTGTCCTGGCCTCCCCTCACAGAAAAGTAATGTCCACTGGTCAGCATACCTGTGTCTCCAGGTCCGGCTCCTTCAAGATCTTCCCTCCGTCGCGGGGGACCCTCTCCAGGCGGATTTGCATTAATTGAGACACAGTCCAAATCAACTTCAACAATAACATCGTTACTGGTTCCATTACACAGCAGATCGCTAGACTTCACATTCTTTACAATGGGCTTTCCAAAGCAATGTTCCTTTTCTTTCCCTGCGCTACTCTTGTGATCACAAAGCGCAGGCCTGGGTCGGACCATCCCTGAAGGGTCCTCAGCATTTTCTCTGCGCAGCTCTACTACAGTACGGTCTGTTTTGCCCCAGACTCAAGTTCATTAATCTCCAGCTTATATAGCCACTGGAAGAGAGCACTGCCATTCTGTTCTGCCTTCTACCTTTGCACCACATTCTTACTATTCACTTCACCCCAGTTCTAATGGTTTCTGCCCAGACAATGAGTTGCCACATACTGGATCTTCTAAGCTGTTCTAGCTTGCTGTTTTCCTGTACCATAACTGTGGATGGCTGAGGTTCCCTTTTCTTCTAGTTGCGTGACTGCTGTGATGTCCTGAGCCTATAGCCCATGTGGACGGTTCGGGCGTCCTTAGCCCTCTGCCCTGTACTATCACTATGCACTACCTTACCACACAGCAGCTCCTCCTACAATTAACCAAGTGCTTACTTGATGTTCTGTCTAGGAACTATGTACACTAAATCTTCCCCCCATCTAATGGCCAACAGGTGAACTACACTTTCCCTAAAACTTGTGCAAATAAAACTTTTTTACAAGAAACGATAATACACTAAGAGTGTAGCAGTACCGTTATAAGTAGACGGTAATACATGCAATCATGTAGCAATACCATTATACAATAACATATATATATATATACATCACAAAAGTACAGACATTAACAGTATTAAGAAGGAAAAGCAAAAAGGGAACATAATTCTTCATCCCCTTACACATCTTGTGAACAAAATGATAAGAAATCCATGTTTAATACAATGCAAATATTGGACACTGACATAACAACATACAAAAAAGGGATAAAATGTGTGATTGAATCATATTTACACTAAGGGCTCATACTCACTTGCGAGAGACTCGTACGATTCTTGTGCGAGTCTCTCGCATGAAAACCTGGCACTGCCGCCGGCACACGGACCTGAGCGTGCGGCTACATGTATTTCAATGCAGCCGCACGCTCCGGTCCCAGTGCCGGTGGCAGTGCCAGGTTTTCATGCGAGAGACTCACATGAGAATCGTGCGAGTCTCTTGCAAGTGAGTATGAGCCCTAAAGCCTAGGCCGTCCATCCATGTTGTTCTCTGCAAGGGAAGAACCTTCCTGCCCAATATACAAATTAAAAATGAATAGAGCAAGGGACTTGGAGGTTACACATAATGAACTAATGCTGAGTATAGGGATGGAGCAGTCGCTGCTGGGTCATAGGAGACCCTTGCACCGCCGCTATGCAGCCAGCAGGTTGCATTTACCTTGTAACTGGGGCTAACATACCAGTTACAAGGGAAAGAAGATTAAAAAATATGAAAGAAAATGAAAAAAAAATAATATTTCAATACTCAAATGCCCCCAACAGATCCTTTATGACTTTATAGGGTGGGGCAAAATGTAAAAAAAAAAATAACTGCAAAAATAAATAAATAATAAAAAGAAGCAACTGAAAATCCAAATGGCTGTTTCACTTCTCTCCCCAGCCCTGTAAAAAAAAAAAGTGTCAGATATATAATAATATTTGTTACAGAATGGGGAGCATTTTTTTTTATATATTTTAATGGTCATGGATGGTCATTTAAAAAAGAGGGAAAAATAGACATGTATTTCCCCTATTTTTCCACTGATATCACCACCTAAAAAAAAGGAGAACAATGATATATGACATAAAAATTAAGTCCCATGTATCGATGCAGAAGGTGCTTGCATAACCAAACGAGAACATTTGTTATAGCTCTTTAAACTGCATGTATGGGGAAATAAATGTGTCTGGTCAGGAATGGGAGTAAATAGCCTGGTCTTGAACCGGTTAAAATAAATTTTGAAGTTTGCTGAAATATATCATTTTTTCTTTGTTTCAAAAGGCCGTATAGTAAGAGAATGATGAAGGAGGGAGACGTTATGATCGGGACTCAGGTTGCAAGGTGAGTGATAGATTTGTTTATTTCTTCATTGCGGAGATTTCTCAGAAAACCTGTATGAACTAGAGACGTCTCTAAAGAAATCTTAATATTTTGTAAGGAAAAATATCTCCCCAAGGAACTATTGTCCCTCAACTCTTCAAATAATTATTCTTTTTAATCAGTGGTTTCTAAGGTTTTGATTTTTTGGTGGGTAATTTGTTCTGTTGATTCCAAAGTTAAAAAAGAGTTTTGAGAAATGTATATATACGTACTTCTATTAAAGGGAATCTCTCACCCTTTTTTTGACTATGAGCTGCCGGCATCGACATCAGGGGCTTATCTACAGCATTCTGTAATGCTGTAGATAAGCCCCTGATGTAACCTGAAAGATAAGAAAAAAGAGTTAGATTATACTCACTCCAGCGTTCGGTCCGGTCCGATGGGTGTTGCCGTCCGATCTGGCACCTCCCATCTTCTAATAGTGACGTCCTCTTCTTTGCTTCCTGTCATGGTTCCGTGCAGGTGCACTGCTCTGCCCTGTTCAGGGCAGGTCAGAGTCCTGGAGTGCGCAGGCTGCGGGAGAGGTCTGGCGCCTGCGCACTGCAGTATTCTGCTCTGCCCTCAACAGGGCAGAGCAGTGCACCTGCGCCGGAGCCACGACAGAAAGGGAAGAAGAGGACAGCATCGTATGAAGATGGGAGGAGCTGGACAGGATGACGACACCCATCGGACCGGACCGGACGCCGGGGTGAGTATAATTTAACTATTTTTTCTTATCTTCCAGGTCACATCTGGGGTTTATCTACAGCATTACAGAATGTATGTAAAGTGTAACTGGCAAATTGCTTTTTAAAGAGACCCCCTGTGCCATCGCTATACAAATAGCAACCATCATTTTCAACTGTTTCTGGATTATGAGGATGTGGAGACAGATAACAAAGGGATGAGCATTTGTTAGTATGTCTTTTCTAGCTCACCGCTGGTCTTCTGCTCCAGATACTGCCCACTGCACCAGGAACATCAGAACATATTGTATGGCAGTGCACACATCATTGCGCTGATTAGTCTCTTCGTTTTATGGTCTTATCTGGGAGTCTGTTCTAGAGTTTGAATTAGAGAAAGGAAAAGCGGGTGAGACAAGCGCACCTAGGGTGATATTGAACGGCAGAGATGAGAAGGAAGTTCTGAGGGGGTTGTGTTTGTCACAACTCCAGCAATTGCCCATGAATGTTGCAGCTGCTGCAGTCCCAAATGATGGTAAACCCTATTTTGCTAAACAATTCATAGAAAAAGATTTGTCATTTCAGAGTAGACCGCGCTGCTGTATGAAGGGAGCAGTTCGCGAGTGGAATAGCAATTTCATAGTTTTTATTTTTGCATGTTTCGTGCTCGCACCTAGCTCTTTTTCTAAAACAAACTACATAGCACAAGGGATAGTGGGTTTAAATACTGAGGAAGAAACACCAACACTTAAAAAATGGGAACTGGCCACCTTGGCATGAACAATTAGTAATTAACATTGTAAAAGACTATATTCAGTAGCAAAGAGGTAGCAAAGAGGTAAAATATAACTTTTAATCATTGATCCTAATAAAAAGGTTATCAGCCAACCTCATAAAAAGTGCTCAGCTGCAATAGAGTGCAAAAAATAACAATAATAAAATGGACACAACTTCCTTATCAATAGTGTGTGAGTTAATCACTTCAGGTGAGCCCATATAATTTATTTATTTTACTCATTTATATATTTATAATTGTAGCCCCCTGTAATGAATGCACCCAATGGCTTTGTCACTCTACACACACTTGATATTTACATACAGTATATGCCTGTTCCTGTAGGTTCCCCAGACAAGTTAACAAGATTATATGTTGATGCACAAACAGTTAGTGCTTAATGGCATCTGTGCATGTTCATCCACAATAAAGCAAAATGAAGAAACAACCGTATGTTCATGTGTTGCACTTCTCATATTATTAGAGAACCACAGTACAGTATGTTAAATACAGGAGTACTAACAAAATTTAGCCGAGTATTCCTTTCATTGACATATGATTGCAGCAATTTATGCAGTGCATTAGAATTATTGACCTATATACAATCACATGAAAAAACTTGCACTTACTGGAACCCTCTCACCGAACATTAGGGGGGAATTTTATCTCTCCACACTATTCCTTTTCATCATCCGTTGAGTGTCCTGGTTGTGGCCTCCCTCCCTGTGACCACAGGTCTGCTGGAGACCTTCTGTTGTAATGCCATGTGCTCGGAAAGGTGCAAGCTCAGTGCCGGAGGCTGCACCAGAGTGAGTCCGACATCGGCGTACTATTACACCCGATGTTGTAAAGGGGTTAACCGTACCCATTAATATTATATGAATTGTGAACTGCAAATAATGATACGGTAAGACTAATCAATGTTTCTGAGAAGAGAAAATAAAAAAAACAAACAAACAAAGTATATATTGTTGTAGATATACACATATGAACAATGCATAATATAGAAATTAAATAAACTAAAAATGACCAGATTTTACTGAAGTATGAGGATTTTGGGTTCATGATTGAATGTTTCCTTTTTTGTCCTTTTCTCAAGGCTGGCGTTAGTGCCTGATGCAGCCGGGCCCTGGACGAAACAGGGGGGCCCACTCACCGTCAGGGAAACCAGCACATTTCGGGGCCCTTGAGTCGGGGGAGTTAGGCCTCCCCATCAAATACTCACCTCTTCTCCTTCCCTGCTACTTTGGTTTCATCAGCATCTTCTGACTCTCTGTGACGTCTCAGGGCAGAGGACACAGAAACATCACTACAGCGCACCCTCTGCCAAACAGTGCAGAGAGCCAGAAGACGCGCAGGAGATCACCCATTATTCTGTAAGGAGCATTATATGGGGGCAATATACTGTATGGAGCATTATATAGGGCCCATTATTCTGTATTGAACACTATGTGGTGCCGATAATACTGTATGGAAGATTATGTGGGGCTCATTATACTATATAGAGCAATATATGGCGCCCATAATACTGTATAGAGGACTATGTGGTGCCCATAATACTATATGGAGGACTATGTGAATCCCTGAGAACACGCACTGTGTGATGTCAGAATTCGCCTGTTTCTGAAGTATTGTAGAATTTACAATAGATCTCACTCATGTAATGTGAAAAGTAAGTGAAATCTTTGGCATTGTACTATACTTATATTTGTTATCTATGCATCAGGAATTGTGGTATCTGTTAATGGGGCCCACTGACACTCTTTTGCCTGGGGCCCATGAAAACCTGGAGCTGGTCCTGCTTCTTCTGCAGCATGTTTTGGAAATTTTCTTTTTAAGGATTTAGTGGTGAAATAAAAAGTGATTGTATGGGAGGGATTCAGTGAAATGGGATTCAATTTCCCATTCGGTAGCAAAGGGACCAACACATTGGCTCTTGTTAGAGTATTGCCTACTAAAATGGTATCTTGTCTATGTGATGAGGATGTTATAGCAGAGGAAGTGTTTGGTGTAGACAGGTCTATTTCATGAACTGAAATGTTAAGTGTTTCAAGGGGTTCCTCTTGAGTTATATAGGGTGGTATATTAACTGGTGGGGGTGAGTGAAAGGAAAACTGTAAAAGGTCTAAAGGGGACCTGGGATATATATATTGTGCAGTATCATGTTGTTTCATTTCATTTTTAATTTTATTAATTTCTTCCCTGATCTCGCATACATGAGAATTGAGGTGAAATGGGTGTACGTGATTCAGGAATGGGTAATTGTGTGTCAAATGTTGGAATTTCCTTTGAGGCAGCCAGGGAATTAGGTTCAGGTGCAGTGTTACTGGAATTACCTTTTTTGATGATAGTGGCAGTATCCCTTTTTTAAGGGAATATTTAATGTTAATGAATAGTGATGAGCGAGTATACTCGTTGCTCGGGTTTTTGGCGTGCTCAGAGATTTAGTTTCCATCGTCTTATGTGTTTGATTTGTGACTTGTAGACAGGCTGAATACATGTGGGAATTCCCTAACAAACAGGCATTCCTCACATGTATTCAAGCTGTCTAGCAGTCACAAATCATGCAGATAAGACAACAGAAAACTAAATCTCCGAGTACGCCAAAATACTCGGAGGACACACAAGCATGCTCGAGCAACGAGTATACCTGCTCATCACTATTAATGCATAATTTGCCATTCCCGTGTTTCAAATCATAAAAATTTTTGGAAATAGTTTTGTTCCTATTCTTCTCAGTCTGATTAGAGATAACATGGGTGTTCATTGTCGTGAGGGTGTTATTATTTATATTTTTTAAATCATTCCTGTCCCTATTAAATGTTTTAGATTTTTTGGCAATAGTATTGTGTTCAATTTTTAGTATTCTAGAAGTGATGTTGATATTAATATTCTTGTAGTTATGATGGCATTCAAATGGCGATAGGTGTCAATTAAACCTAAAATTTTAGTGACTGCCTGATCAGCCATGTCCATGACAAATGATTCATTTTTTAGGCTAGGCGGACATACATTTTCAGTCAAATAAATGTGAAGGAACACATGTATAGTTTAGTCAAAAACAAACTAAGTAGCACAGTCAGTATAACAGTTAAAGGGGGTTTAAAGGGAATCTGTCACCCCATTTTTGCTCTATGAGCTGCGGCCACAGCCATCAGGGGCTTATCTACAGCATTCTGTAATGCTGTAGATAAGCCCCCAATGTAACCTGAAAGATAAGAAGAACAAATTAGATTATACTCTCCCAGGTGTCCGGTCCGGTCCGATGGGTGTCGCGGTCTGGTCCGTCACCTCCCATCTTCTAGCGATGACGTCCTCCTTCTTACTTCAGCCGCGGCTCTTGCGCAGGTGTACTTTATCTGACCTGTTGAGGGCAGAGTAAAGAACTGCAGTGCGCAGGCGCTGGACCTCTCTGACCCATCAAGAGTCACTCTCATTTCATCAGTCCATAAAACCTTAGAAAAATCAGTCTTAAGATATTTCTTGGCCCAGTCTTGACATTTTATCTTATGTTTCTTGTTCAAAGGTGGTCATTTTTCAACCTTCCTTACCTTGGCCATGTCCTTGAGTATGGCACACCTTGTGCTTTTTGATACTCCTGTAACGTTGCAGCTCTGAAATATGGCAAAGCTGGTTGCAAATGGCATCTTGGCAGCTTGACGCTTGATTTTCCTCAATTCATGGGCAGTTATTTTGCGCCTTTTTTTTTATCAACATGCTTCTTGCGACCTTGTTGACTATTTGCCATGAAACACTTGATTGTTCGGTGATCACGCTTCAAAAGTTTGGCAATTTCAAGACTGCTGCATCCCTCTGCAAGGCATCTCACAATTTTTGACTTTTCAGAGTCCGTTAAATCTCTCTTCTGACCCATTTTGCCAAAGGAAAGGAAGTTGCTTAATAATTAAGCACACCTTATATAGGGTGTTGGTGTCATTAGACCACACCCCTCATTACAGAGATGCAAATCACCTGATTTACATAATTGGCAGTTGGCTTTCAAGCCTATACAGCTTGCAGTAGGACAACATGTATAAAAAGGATGGCGTGATCAAAATACTCATTTGCCTAATAATTCTGCACACAGTGTATATAGCACATTCCCAATGTATCAGATGTGATGTGTACATCTGTGTATAAGTGTAGCATTTTATTTTACTTTTTCTGTATTAGTAATTATAATCTTTGGACTTACTTGACCACTTTAACCCCTTACCTACAATTGACGTAATATTCCGTCCATGTGTCCATGGACCTAATAACCATGGACGGAATATTACGTCATCGCGATCAGCGGCGCCCACGTGGTGAGCGCCGCTGATCGCGGCCGAGTGTCAGCTAATTATCATAGCTGACACCCGGCACAATGTGTCAGGGGCGGTCACGGACCGCCCCCGACACGTTAACCCCTTGCACACCGCGATCAAACGCGATCGCGGTGTACCGGGGGTTAAAGGGAAGCATCGGCAGGGAGGGGGCTCCCTCCGTGCTTCCCTGAGCCCCCCACGGCAGCGCAATGTGCAGCGCTGCTGCGGGGGGCTCTTTCCCTACAGGCCCCCGGATCCAAGATGGCGACGGGGGCCTGCAGGGAGCTGACTTCCTCACTGCCTGCAAAGCGCAGGCATGAGGAAGTCTGCAGCAGTGCCTGTGACAGATTGCTGATCTGTCACAGTGATCTGTGATGTGACAGATCAGCGATCTGTCACAGGACAGTGATGTCCCACCTGGGACAAGGTAATAAAGTAAAAAAAAAAAAAAGTGTTAAAAATAATAAAAAAAAAATCGCTAAATAAATCAGTAAAAAAAAAAAAAATATTCCCCAATAAATCCATTTTTTCAAAATAAAAAAAAACAAAAACAATAAAAGTACACATATTTGGTATCGCCGCGTCCGTAATGACCTGCCCTATAAAACTGTCCCATTAGTTAACCCCTTTAGCGAACCCCTTAAAAAATAAAAATAAAAAACGAAGCAAAAAATAATGATTTATTATCATACCACCGAACAAAAAGTGCAATAACGCGCGATCAAAAAGACGCATATAAATATGCATGGTACCGCTGAAAACGTCATCTTGTCCCACAAAAAACGATCCACCATACAGCATCATCCGCAAAAAAATAAAAAAGTTATAGCTCGCAGAATAAAGCGATACAAAAATAATTATTTTTTATATAAAATAGTTTTCATTGCAAAAAACCGACAAAACATAAAAAAACGACCTAAATGAGGTATCGCTGTAACCGTACTGACCCGAAGAATAAAACCGCTTTATCAATTTTACCGCACGCGGAACGGTGTAAACGCACCCCCCCAAAAGAAATTCATGAAACGCTGGTTTTTGTTCATTCTGCGTCCCAAAAATCGGAATAAAAAGCGATCAAAAAATGTCACGTGCCCGAAAATGGTACCAATAAAAACATCAACTCGTCCCGCAAAAAATAAGACCTCACATGACTCGGTGGGTCAAAATACGGAAAAATTATAGCTCACAATATGTGGTGATGCAAAAACTATTTTTACAATAAAAAGCGTCTTTTAGCGTGCGACAGCCGCCAAACATAAAAACCGCCATAAATCGTAAATCAAACCCCCCGTTATCACCCCCTTAGTTAGGGAAAAATAATAAAACTAAAAGAAAATCTATTTATTTCCATTTTCCCGATAGGGTTAGGGCTAGGGTTAGGGTTAGGGCTAGGGTTAGGGCTAGGGTTAGGGTTAGGGTTAGGGCTAGGGTTAGGGCTAGGGCTCAGATTAGGGTTAGGGGTGTGTTGAGGTTCGGGTTGGAGTTATAATTGGGGGTTTCCACTGTTTGGGCACATCAGGTGCTCTCCAAAGGCAACATGGCGTCTGATCTCAATTCCAGCCAATTCTGCGTTGAAAAAGTCAAATGGTGCTCCTTCCCTTCCAAGCTCTGCCATGTGCCCAAACAGTGTTTTACCCCCACATGTAGGGTATCAGCCTACTCAGGACAAATTACAAAACAACTTTTGGGGTCCAATTTCTCCTGTTACCCTTAGGAAAATAAAAAATTGGGGGCAAAAATATAATTTTGCGGAAAAAAATGTTTTTTTTATTTTCACGCCCAGGCGTTATGAACTTCTGTGAAGCACTTGGGGGTTCAAAGTGCTCTCCACACATCTAGATAAGCTCGGTGGGGGGTCTAGTTTCCAAAATGGGGTCACTTGTGGGGAGTTTCAATAGTTTAGGTACATTAGGGGCTCTCCAAACGCATATGACACCCGCATACCAATCCATCAAAGTCTGCATTCCAAAACGTCACTACTTCCCTTCCGAGCCCCGACGTGTGCCCATACAGTAGTTTTCTCCCACATATGAGGTATCAGCGTACTCAGGACAAATTGGACAACAACTTTTGGGGTCCAATTTCTCCTGTTACCCTTGGGAAAATAAAAAAATGGGGACTAAAAGATGATGTTTGTTGAAAAAATACGATATTTTTATTTTCACGCCCGGTCGTTATAAACTTCTGTGAAGCACTGGGGGGTTCAAAGTGCTCACCACACATCTAGATAAGTTCATTAGGGGGTCTAGTTTCCAAAATGGGGTCACTTGTGGGGGGTTTCCACTGTTTAGGTACATCAGGGGCTCTCCAAACGCAACATGACACCCGCAGACCATTCCATCAAAGTCTGCATTCCAAAACGTCACTACTTCCCTTCCGAGCCCCGACGTGTGCCCATACAGTAGTTTTCTCCCACATATGAGGTATCAGCGTACTCAAGACAAATTGGACAACAACTTTTGGGGTCCAATTTCTCCTGTTACCCTTGGGAAAATAAAAAATGGGGACTAAAAGATGATGTTTGTTGAAAAAATACGATTTTTTTATTTTCACGCCCGGTCGTTATAAACTTCTGTGAAGCACTGGGGGGTTCAAAGTGCTCACCACACATCTAGATAAGTTCATTAGGGGGTCTAGTTTCCAAAATGGGGTCACTTGTGGGGGGTTTCCACTATTTAGGTACATCAGGGGCTCTCCAAACGCAACATGACACCCGCAGACCATTCCATTAAAGTCTGCATTCCAAAACGTCACTACTTCCCTTCCGAGCCCCGACGTGTGCCCATACAGTAGTTTTCTCCCACATAAGAGGTATCAGCGTACTCAGGACAAATTGGACAACAACTTTTGGGGTCCAATTTCTCCTGTTACCCTTGGGAAAATAAAAAAATGGGGACTAAAAGATCATGTTTGTGGAAAAAATACGATTTTTTTATTTTCACGCCCGGACGTTATAAACTTCAGTGAAGCACTGGGGGGTTCAAAGTGCTCACCACACATCTAGATAAGTTCCTTGGGGGGTCTAGTTTCCAAAATGGTGTCATTTGTGGGGGGTTTCTACTGTTTTGGTACATCAGGGGCTTTCCTAACGCGACATGGTGTCCGATCTCAATTCCAGCCAAAAACGTCAAATGGCGCTGCTTCCCTTCCGAGCTCTGCCATACGCCCAAATAGTGGTTTACCCCCACATGTGGGGTATCAGCGTACTCAGGATAAATTGCACAATATCTTTTAGGGTCCTGTTACTTTTGGAAAAATAAGAATTGAGGGTGAAAAGATCATTTTTGTGGAAAAAATATGATTTTTTAATTGTACTGCTGTACGTTATAAACTTCTGTGAAGCCCTTGGGGGTTCAAAGTTCTCACCACACATCTAGATAAGTTCCTTGGGGGGTCTAGATTCCAAAATGGTGTCATTTGTGGGGGGTTTCCACTGTTTTGGTACATCAGGGGTTTTCCAATCGCGACATGGTGTCCGATCTCAATTCTAGCCAAAAACGTCAAATGGCGCTGCTTCCCTTCCGAGCTCTGCTATGCGCCCAAATAGTCATTTACACCCACATATGGGGTATCAGCGTACTCAGGACAAATTGCACAATAACTTTTAGGGTCCTGTTACCCTTGGAAAAATAAAAATTGGGGGTGAAAAGATCATTTTTGTGGAAAAAATATGATTTTTTAATTGTACCGCTGTACGTTATAAACTTCTGTGAAGCCCTTGTGGGTTCAAAGTTCTCACCACATATCTAGATAAGTTCCTTGGGGGGTCTAGTTTCCAAAATGGGGTCACTTGGGGGGGTTTCCACTGTTTAGGTACATCAGGGGCTCGCCAAACGTGACATGGCGTCCGATCTGAATTCCAGCCAATTTTGCATTGAAAAAGTCAAATGGCGCTCCTTCCATTCTGAGCTCTGCCATGCGCCGAAACAGTGGTTCCCCCCCACATATCAGGTATCAGCGTACTCAGGACAAATTGCACAATAAGTCTTGCAGTCCAATTTCTCCTGTTACCCTTGGTAAAATAAAGAAAATTGAACCTGAAGTATTTTTTTTGTGAAAAAAAGTTAAATGTTCATTTTTTTTTTAATATTCAAAAAATTCCTGTGACGCACCTAAAGGGTTAATAAACTTCTTGAATGTGGTTTTAAGCACCTTAAGGGGTGCAGTTTTTAGAATGGTGTCACTTTTGGGTATTTTCTATCATATAGACCCCTCAAAGTGGCTTCAAATGTGAAGTGGTCCCTAAAAATAAAATGGTGTTGCAAAAATGAGAAATCGCTGGTCAATTTTTAACCCTTATAACTTCCTAACAAAAAAAAATTTTGGTTCCAAAACTGTGCTGATGTAAAGTAAACATGTGGGAAATGTTATGTATTAAGTTTTTTGTGTGCCGTATCGCTGTGATTTAAGGGCATAAAAATTCAAAGTTGGAAAATTGCGAAATTTTCAAAATTTTCGCCAAATTTCCGTTTTTTTCACAAATAAACGCAAGTTATTTGAATGCAATTTTACCACTAACATGAAGTACAATATGTCACGAGAAAACAATGTCAGAATCACCGGGATCCATAGAAGCGTTCCAGAGTTATGACCTCATAAAGGTACAGTGGTCAGAATTGTAAAAATTGGCCCGGTAGTTAACGTGCAAACCACCCTTGGTAGTGAAGGGGTTAAAATAGTCTCCGAACTGGCTTCTGCATAATTAGGTTTACTATGTGATGACTTTTTGCTTATCTGTGGTGGCAGAAATCACAAAAATGATGCATGTTCCATTTTTTTGTTCATCAGCTTTCATTAGTGTTTGTGTATTAAATGTGTGGTCCAAGACAGCTGTTCTTTCGATGGAGATTTGAGACTCCAAAAGGTCGGAGAACCCTGCTACAGAGGGTAATGATTGGCTAAATATGTCTCTGCAGCAAACCCTGAGGTTTTCATCATGGTAATTTAATCTGATGGGAGAAAAAATAGGTATGAGATTGAGTACAATCAGAGAAGACCTGAGAGAGACTTAACTTTACAGTATTAACCTATATACTCGTAGTCTGTAATGTTGGACTGGTATCTACCGCTACATGGTCACTGTGTTTATATGTTGTTGTTTGGTCAGTTACA
Organism: Dendrobates tinctorius; assembly: GCF_039654945.1. NCBI lineage: Eukaryota > Metazoa > Chordata > Amphibia > Anura > Dendrobatidae > Dendrobates > Dendrobates tinctorius. Next base: position 11,539,979 of record NW_027361858.1, on the reverse strand, counting down.
TTATAGTATTATTGAGATACTCTATGGTGGCAATTCTAGGTCATGATGTGGTGATATTATTTAACTTTTGCATAGTAGTATTACATGGTAACTGTCTGTAATGTTTCATACTGTACACACGTGGTCAAAATTGTTGGTACCCCTCGTTTAATTACAGAAAAACCCACAATGGATAGAAATAACTTGAAACTGGCAAAAGTAATAATAAATCAAAAATCTATGAAAATTAATAAATGAAAGTCAGACATTGCTTTTCAACCATGCTTCCACAGAATTAAAAAAAAAAAATAAAACTCATGAAATAGGCCTGGACAGAAATGATGGTACCCTTAACTTAATATTTTGTTGCACAACCTTTTGAGGCAATCACTGCAATCAAATGATTCCTGTAACTGTCAATGAGAGTTCTGCACCTCTCGACAGGTATTTTGGCCCACTACTCAAGAGCAAACTGCTCCAGTTGTCTCGTGTTTGAAGGTTGCCTTTTCCAGATGGCATGTTTCAGCTCTTTCCAAAGATTCTCAATAGAATTTAGTTCAGGGTTCATAGAAGGCCACTTCAGAATAGTCCAATGTTTTCCTCTTAGCCATTCTTGGGTGTTTTTAGCTGTGTGTTTTTTGGTCATTATCCTGTTACAAGACCTATAACTTGCGAATGAGACAAAGCTTTCTGGGTAGCACATTTCTCTCTAAAATCCCTTGATAATCTTGAGATTTCATTGTACCCTGCACAGATTCTAGACACCCTGCGCCAGATGCAGCAAAGCAGCCCTAGGACATTACAGAGCCTCCTCTATGTTTTACAGTAGGGATTTGCTTCATTTTTCCATCTGTGAACATAGAGCTGATGTGCCTTGCCAAAAAGTTCAATTTTTGTTTCATCCATAGGACATACTCCCAGAAGCTTTGTGGCTTTTCATCATGTAGCTTGGCAATTCCAGTCTGGCTTTTTTATGATTTTTCTTCAACAATGCTGTCCTCCTTGGTCATCTCCCATGAAGTCCACTTTGGCTCATACAATGACGGATAGTGCGATCTGACACTGATGTTCCTTGAACTTGAAGTTCACCTTTAATCTATTTAGAAGTTTTTCTGGGCTCTTTTGTTATCATTTGTATTATCTGTCTCTGATTTGTCATCAATTTTCCTCCTGCAGCCACGTCCAAAGAGGTTGGCTACAGTCCCATGGAGTATAAATTTCTGAATAATATGTGCAACTTTAGTCACAGGAACATCAAGCTGCTTAGAGATGGTCTTATAACTTTTACCTTTAACATGTTTGACTATAATTTTCTTTGTAATCTCCTGAGACAGCTCTTTCCTTCGCTTCCTCTGGTCCATGATACACACCATGTCACCCAACAGCACAGTGAGCATCTGTAGCCCTCTATAGAGGCCCACTCACTGATTCCAAGATTGTAGACACCTGTGATGCTAATTAGTGGACACTTGTGATGAGCGAGTATACTTGTTGCTCGGGTTTTCTCGAGCATGCTCGGGTGTCCTTCGAGTATTTTAGCGTGCTAAGACATTTAGTTTTCATCATCTTATCTGCATGATTTGCGACTTGCAGACAGGCTGAATACATGTGTGGAATGCCTGTTTGTTAGGGAATTCCCACATGTATTCAACGAGCAATGAGTATACTCGCTCATCACTAGTGGACACACCTTGCTTTACCATGCCCCTTTTGTCATATTTTTTCAGGCGTACCATCATTTCTGTCCAGGCCTATTTCATCAGTTTTATTTTTTTTAAAATTCTGTGGAAGCATGGTTGAAAAGCAATGTCTGACTTTCATTTGTTCATTTTCATAGATTTTTGATTTATTATTACTTTTGCCAGATTCAAGTTAATTCTGTGACCATTGTGGGTTTTTCTGTCATTAAACTAGGGGTACCAACAAATTTGACCACGTGTCTTTATAGTACAATAGTGTATTTTTATAGAACAAATTATTTCCAGTGTACCCCAAACAAGCAGGGGTCAATATACCCCATCATTCCCCAGCTTCTCCCACTTTGTTGCAGTTAGACCAAAATAGCATGAGAATGCCAAAAGTCACTAATTTTTTGCATAGCTTCATGTCGTGCAAAAAATGTTTTGGCTTTTCACACCAGCTTTCTGGCAGAAAAGCTTGGACCAGTCTGAGCTATAATTGCCCAAAATATTGCTTAACATAATGAGGTATTTTTGTTAAAGTAAATTAGCTAAAATTCGGTTGTAATTTACATCAAAAAGCTATGTTAAATAACTTGCACCATATTTATTTTGTGTTTTATACACTTTCTGAGTTTTTTTTACAACAAGGAGGTGTGACCTTGCTGAAAAGGGTATGGTTAATTGTAAAAGAAGTGTAGCTTAAAATATGATAACACGCACCAAAGTCTTAGGGTATGAGCACACGTTGCGGATTTGCTCTTGTAAAAATCTGTGCGGATTCTTCCTCTCTTGGCAGAAAATACATTTGAAAATCTGCACGTTTTTGATGCGGGTTTCCATGAGGATTTGTATGCGTAAGCTAAATAAATATATATAATTTAACAAAAAAAAAGAATTGTGATGCAATTTCCTTGTCCAACCTCTTCTGTTACATTCTCTATTGAAGACCATAGTATCATTACATACCATGTTCAAATATAATGTTTACACACACATAACAAATATAAGTAAATAATATATGTATAAACAGCATACACTCACATTTATATATAATTATCTGGCTGACACATACATATGTATATATATATATATATACAGTATATATATAGATAGATAGATAGATAGATAGATAGATAGATAGATAGATAGATATGTACAGTTGTGGCCAAAAGTATTGACACCCCTGCAATTCTGTCAGATAATGCTCAGTTTCTTCCTGAAAATGATTGCAAACACAAATTCTTTGGTATTATTATCTTCATTTAATTTGTCTTAAATGAAAAAACACAAAAAGAATTGTCCTAAAGCCAAATTGGATATAATTCCACACCAAACATAAAAAAAGAGGGTGGACAAAAGTATTGGCACTGTTCGAAAAATCATGTGATGCTTCTCTAATTTGTGTAATTAACAGCACCTGTAACTTACCTGTGGCACCTAACAGGTGTTGGCAATAACTAAATCACACTTGCAGCCAGCTGACATGGATTAAAGTTGACTCAACCTCTGTCCTGTGTCCTTGTGTGTACCACATTGAGCATGGAGAAAAGAAAGAAGACCAAAGAACTGTCTGAGGACTTGAGAAACAAAATTATGCATGAGCAATCTTAAGGCTACAAGTCCATCTCCAAAGACCTGAATGTTCCTGTGTCTACCGTGCGCAGTGTCATCAAGAAGTTTAAAGCCCATGGCATTGTGGCTAACCTCCCTAGATGTGGACGGAAAAGAAAAATTGACAAGAGATTTCAACGCAAGATTGTGCGGATGTTGGATAAAGAACCTCGACTAACATCCAAACAAGTTCAAGCTGCCCTGCAGTCCGAGGGTACAACAATGTCAATCTGTACTATCCGTTGGCGTCTGAATGAAAAGGGACTGTATGGTAGGAGACCCAGAAGACCCCACTTCTTACCCCGAGACATAAAAAAGCCAGGCTGGAGTTTGCCAAAACTTACCTGAAAAAGCCTAAAACGTTTTGGAAGAATGTTCTCTGGTCAGATGAGACAAAAGTAGTGCTTTTTGGGCAAAGGCATCAACATAGAGTTTACAGGAGAAAAAAAGAGGCATTCAAAGAAAAGAACACGGTCCCTACAGTCAAACATGGCGGAGGTTCCCTGATGTTTTGGGGTTGCTTTGCTGCCTCTGGCACTGGACTGCTTGACCGTGTGCATGGCATTATGAAGTCAGAAGACAACCAACAAATTTTGCAGCATAATTTAGGGCCCAGTGTGAGAAAGCTGGGTCTCCCTCAGAGGTCATGGGTCTTCCAGCAGGACAATGACCCAAAACACACTTCAAAAAGCACTAGAAAATGGTTTGAGAGAAAGCACTGGAGACTTCTAAGGTGGCCAGCAATGAGTCCTGACCTGAATCCCATAGAACACCTGTGGAGAGATCTAAAAATGGCAGTTTGGAGAAGGCTCCCTTCAAATATCAGAGACCTGGAGCAGTTTGCCCAAGAAAAATGGTCTAAAATTCCAGCAGAGCATTGTAAGAAACTCAATGATGGTTACCAGAAGCGGTTGGTCGCAATTATTTTGGCTAAAGGTTGTGTAACCAAGTATTATGCTGAGGGTGCCAATACTTTTGTCTGGCCCATTTTTGGAGTTTTGTGTGAAATGATCAATGTTTTGCTTTTTGCTTCATTCTCTTTTGTGTTTTTTCATTTAAGACAAATTAAATGAAGATAATAATACCAAAGAATTTGTGTTTGCAATCATTTTCAGGAAGAAACTGAGTATTATCTGACAGAATTGCAGGGGTGTCAATACTTTTGGCCACAACTGTATGTGTCAGCCAGATAATTAATAGCCAGACCATTAATAAAATGCTACATAAAAAGTTAAATAAAAGACACACACACAAAATCTGCGTCAAACACAATAACTGTTTATTTTACAAAATAAAATCAAACCAGCAAAGGCTAGTTAGACAGCTGCTGGCTAATAATAACACCCTGGGAAAGGACTATGTATATTGGCACCCCCCAGGCTAAAAGCATCAGCTCTCAGCCGCCCAGAAAAGGCACATCTATTAGATGCGCCAATTCTGGCACTTAGCCTCCGCTCTTCCCACTTGCTCTGTAGCAGTGGCAAGTGGGGTAATATTTGTGGGGTTGATGTCACCTTTATATTGACATCAAGCCCACAGCTTAGTAATAAACAGGCATCTATAAGATACCTATCCATTACTAATCCTATAGTTATATGGTAAATAAACAGCCTGAATAAAGTCCTTTAATTGAAATAATTACACAGACCCCTTTATTAATCTTAATTAACCATTCTTACTGCATCACCTAATCCCCAAATGCCTCGATCTCCTGCAACAAAAATAAAATAATAAACCAACACAAATACTCCCTGCCCACCGCAGTCCTAAATAACGAGTGTCCCACGACAATCTCACGTGTAGAACAGACACATCAGGGGATGTGCATCACTGAGAGGACACCAGAGTTCATGCTCTCACTTACGGCAGTACCGCTATGTGAGAATTTTCTCATGCAGCGGGGCTGCAAGTGACAGCATGAAATCCGGTGACCTCTGATGGTAGCGCAGTGATACACTGCAGGAGGATACCTCCTGTCACTGTATCACCAGAGCCATGTAGAGCGATCACATCTCCCAGTGTGACAGTTCTACCCATGAGATTGTCGTGGGACACTCATTATTTAGGACTATGGCGGACAGGGAGTATTTGTGTTGGTTTATTATTTTATTTTAGTTGCAGGAGATCGAGGGCATCAGGGAATTAGGTGTTGGGTGAGTACGAATGTGTTTTTCTTGTTTTACAATTGAATACAGTCACCAGATGATGGGACTACTACTGTCCCATCATCAGCTCATGCTGTCACTGTTATATGTGACACCAGACAAAGCCGGATGGGAGTAGTAGTCCCATCAGACAATACCTGGCTACACACAGACACCCGCAGACAGACACACACACAGACACACACATACACCCGCAAACATATACAGACACCTGCAGACAGACACCAGCAGACAGACCCACAAATATTCTCCTCTCACACACTTCCTTCTTCCTTTCCGCAGCGTTTTTGGCACCCAAATCCGCAGCTAATCCACAGACCTTTTTACACCAGTGGTTTAGCTGTGGATTTGACTGACACAATGTAAGTCAATGGGAGCAGAAACGCTGCAGATTTGCAAAAAGGTTCGACATGCTGTGGAAAATAAAACGCTGAGAAGCAGTCCAGAATTTTCCGCAGCATGTGCACACCAATTCTGGATTCCCATAGATTAACATTGCTTGAGTACTCCTTTGAAAATTTGGTGCAAATCCGCGTGGAAAAAAAACGCTGCAGATCCGCAACAAAATTCCGCAATGTGTGCACATAGCCTTAGAGCAAATTTCTTGCACAAAGTAAGCCAACTAATAGCTTCTCTTCCTGCTTCTCTCAGTTTTTCAAAGGACATTGACAGAATTAGTAAGAGCAGCTCATCGGCACCTGACTAAGTGTGCAAATAGCATATGCTCTTGTGGGGGGGGGGGTCGCCAAACTGAATTCTTGCCAGAGAAACTAGATACACCTCTGGGGGGGAAAACAGTGATTGACAAGGGGTTGTCTGAATAGAGGAAAACCCTTAAAAGACTTTTTATTTATGGTTTGCTCTGTCTAATTACTCTTGAATATCTTTATAAGTAAACTGTTAAAAGACATTGAAATACCAAGATGCATATGCCAAAATATGATTTGAATGCATTTAATAAGCAGTTGAGATGATCACATTTCAGCTAGCCCCACTCACTTAGCTACAATAACAAAATAGTTTTTGGTCTACTATTTTTTCTAGAAATTTTTTTTAATCCTGGTTAACCCTCTTAAATACTGGTTGTACATAAAAACATGATTATAGATACATTTATTCAAATGAGTGGGATAGACAAGAAATACATTTATCATTATAATTTTGTCTCCATAGAGTTTTGGAAAGTAATAATACTGCTTTCCCGGTCGGCACCTATGTTCTTTCAAATGCTGGATGGACAACTCATTCAATCTCTGAAGGCAAAGATCTGACTCCATTATTAGCAAATTGGCCTGACCACATTCCCAAGTCTCTGGCTCTTGGAACAATTGGAATGCCAGGGTGAGTATCCATTAAAGGGACTGTCAGTACAGAATGACTGTTGAAACCATGATTGGCACCACTCAGTGCATCACTGCGATGCCAATCATTTATATATGCATGTTTTCTCTAAATCCCCCCCTCCTCTTGATTGACAGCTCTGGCTTCATAGAGCCAGAGAAGGCAGGAGATAGATGCAAACCAAGCAGGTGGGCAGGTGTATATAAATGGCTGACAGCTGTGATCCACCGATCACCAGTATTTGGATTGAACAGTCATTTCGTGCTGACACAATCCCTTTAATCTAATCCATTCACCTACAATATGGAGCCATTCATGAAATAGGCTAACATTTGCATTGTAGTTGTTTTGTTCTGAATTTGATGTTGAATGTACAACTGTTAATGAATCACCTACTGTATCTGAGTTTTGTCTCAATTCATACATTGTATTCAGGTACAAAAAGGTAAAGATCGAATGTTCTGTTGATTTGCTAAGCTTGATCTTCTTCTGTTCCTTATATAGTGTAGACAATGAATAAAGGAAATATGCGACAGGATAAATGCTAATATGCAAATTATGAATGCTAAAAATTGAATAATTATTCTGTTTTACAGTTTAACAGCATACTTTGGCTTAAATGAGATCTGCTGTGCAAAAAAAGGTGAAATTGTTTTGGTTAATGGAGCTGCTGGGGCTGTTGGATCATTAGTTGGGCAGATCGCAAAAATTATTGTGAGTACAGTCACCAGGAGGACAAAAAAATTGTTACTTTAAGATTTTTATTATTATACTATTTTATGAGGTTTGTATTATTTTTAACAGCTTGAGGTAAAGACTAGCGCTTCTTAGTAGGAGTATTGCAAGCCTTGATATCATCGCTATTTTTCTCTATCTATAGTTACCCTCTGTGCACGCCTAAGGGCCACACTTGCACACAAACCAGACCAGCCCATGAAAAATAGTGACCCCCCTCATTTCCCAGAAATATGTCTGTGTACAACTTCAGCTTTACAAGTTTTGTTTTAATTTGTAAAGCCCCTCATTTCATCACTAACAGAAATATATATGTACTGTATATTTACAATAAATCATAGTGAATGTGAAAAAAACTGGTGGTAAACTGACAGCAAGAAATTCTTTATAAAGGATGCAATTGTTGCATTCAAGTAACCAAGTATCTATAAAAGACTGGCCACACTCTATCTTCTGATGCTAATAGCCGTCAGGTCTCAGTGTGTCTGCCCATTACAACTGAAGAAGAGACCAGAAATGAGAATAGTATCATTCAGTAATATCTATGGGATATCGTAACAACCAAGTAAAGGGGTTTATTAACAGCGGTCCCCAAAAACTATTATGCATGTAAAATAACAATCACAGATAGCACAGGTGCTTCTCGCAAAATTAGAATATCATTAAAAAGTTAATTTATTTCAGTTCTTTAATACAAAAAGTGAAACTCATATATTATATAGAGTCATTACAAACAGAGTGATCTATTTCACGTGTTTATTTCTGTTAATGTTGATGATTATGGCTTACAGCCAATGAAAACCCAAAAGTCATTATCTCACTAAATTAGAATACTTTATAACACCAGCTTGAAAAATTATTTTAAATCCAAAATGTTGGCCTGCAGAAATGTATGTGTGAGAGGGCAATATAATTGGGGATACTTGTACACACACCTGAATAAAAATATTTCCAGAATCCGTCCTTTCCTCAACCCTCAATCTACTAAAATGCTTGTGCATGCCCTCATCATCTCCCGCTGCGACTACTGCAACATCCTTTTCTGTGGCCTCCCTGCTAACATCCTCACACCTCTCCTGTCTATCCTTAACTCTGCCACCCAACTAATTCATCTCTCTCCTCGCTACTCCTCTGCTTCTCCCCTCTGCAAATCTCTTCACTGGCTCCCATTCCCTCAGCGTATCCAGTTCAAATTACTAATTCTGACCAACAAGGCCATCTATAACCTGTCTCCCCCATATGTCTCTGAACTAATCTCCCTATATCTTCCCTCACGTAATCTCCGGTCCTCCCAAGACCTCATTCTCTCCTCTACACTTATTCGCTCCTCACCCAACCGCCTCCAAGACTTCTCCCGAATAGCCCCTATTCTCTGGAATTCTTTCCCCCAACAAGTCCGACTATCAACCACATTTGGATCCTTCAGACGGAACCTGAAAACCCACCTCTTCAAGAAAGCCTACAGCCTGCAATGACCCCGCTACCTACTTCTCTCTCACCACTACCGGTGATATCACCTCAACCAACACCGGAACTGCTGCAACCCACCAACCTACTGTCTCCTTCCCCACCATCCTGTAGCATGTAAGCCCGAAAGGGCAGGGTCCTCTCTCCACTCTGTATCAGTCTGTCATTGTTAGTTTGTTTACTGTAAGTGATATCTGTAATTTGTATGTAACCCCTTCTCATGTACAGCACCATGGAATCAATGGTGCAATATAAATAAATAATAATAATAATAATAATAATAATCCCTGTACTTGCTGCAAATACAGTATATTTGTTTCTACATAGTTAATTTTGTTAACTGGCCACAAGATGTCACTGTTGTTGAACATGGTTATGAGACTGTGTTATGCCTATAAGATGTTTTAGGAGAGATTTCTAAAATGAAACACAGGAAAAGGAAGCGCGGCCAACTTGTGCAGGGTCTGCAGGAATGAGGGCTGAGTGAGGCTGTGCTGGAGAGGGATCCGATTATATCCTCTTGTGACAGCACCCTCTGAGTTAGAAGCAGCAGATTGGAGCTGAGCTGGTCTGGCATCCAAACCTGTCCTGATGTTAGGGAATTCCTGCCGTACAAGCTGTTAAGGAACAGAAGGGACTGGGACTTGGAGAGAGGTGCTACGCCCCATGAAAGTCATACCACAAGCATCCTCACTATTGCTCACCAGCTGAAGGAACTCCGCATATGCCTGCGTGTGCTGATTATTTGGTTCTGAGCAGACCCGGCGGAAGGACACTAAAGCCCACTGCGACACTGCTGTAAGTAAACGTCCACGCATCACAATATGTTTTTGGCGCCAAGTGATAAAAGCCTATAGTTAGTTACGGACCACATTCTCTTGCGGTTCAGTGACAGAATAGTCTATGCTACTCTTTGGTGCTGACAAAGCACGCAGCGAACCCCAGACAAGACTTGTGTTTCCTTTTTGTCTTCTGGAAGGGGAGTCTCTGTGGAACAATATAAAACAGAGCAGTGGTTCAGCTCAAACAGACTTTGCGCACAGCACCTTTGCTGATATATATGTAAATATGGTTAATTTTGGAATATTCTTAATATAGTCGAGGACGGACTTTTCCTTTAGTTTTCTTGAGATTATACCAGAACGGGAGGGGAATACAGTCATATGTTAAAGTTTGGGCACCCCTATTAATGTTAACCTTTTTTCTTTATAACAATTTTGGTTTTTGCAACAGCTATTTCAGTTTCATATATCTAATAACTGATGGACTCAGTTATATTTCTGGATTCAAATTAGGTTTATTGTACTAACAGAAAATGTGCAATCTGCATTTAAACAAAATTTGACCGGTACAAAAGTATGGGCACCCTTATCATTTTCTTGATTTGATCACTTCTAACTACTTTTTACGGACTTCCTGAAGCACTAAATTTGTTTTGTAACCTCATTGAGATTTGATCTTCATAGCCAGGTGTATCAAATCATGAGAAAAGGTATTTAAGGTGGCCACTTGCAAGTAGTTCTCCTATTTGATTCTCCTATGAAGAGTGGCATCATGGGCTCCTCATAACAACTCTCAAATGATCTGAAAACAAAGATTATTCAACATAGCTTTTCAGGGGAAGGATACAAAAAGTTGTCTCAGAGATTTAACCTGTCAGTTTCCACTGTGAGGAACATAGTAAGGAAATGGAAGAACACAGGTACAGTTCTTGTTAAGCCCAGAAGTGGCAGGCCAAGAAAAATATCAGAAAGGCAGAGAAGAAGAATGGTGAGAACAGTCAAGGACAATCCACAGACCACCTCCAAAGACCTGCAGCATCATCTTGCTGCAGATGGTGTCACTGTGCATCGGTCCACAATACAGCGCACTTTGCACAAGGAGAAGCTGTATGGGAGAGTGATGCGAAAGAAGTAGTTTCTGCAAGCACGCCACAAACAGAGTCGCCTGAGGTATGCAAAAGCACATTTGGACAAGCCAGTTACATTTTGGAAGAAGGTCCTGTGGACTGATGAAACAAAGATTGAGTTGTTTGGTCATACAATAAGGCGTTATGCATGGAGGCTAAAAAACACAGCATTCCAAGAAAAACACTTGCTACCCACAGTAAAATTTGGTGGAGGTTCCATCATGCTTTGGGGCTGTGTGGCCAATGCTGGCACCGGGAATCTTGTTAAAGTTGAGGGTCGCATGGATTCAACTCAGTATCAGCAGATTCTTGACAATAATGTGCAAGAATCAGTGACGAAGTTGAAGTTACGCAGGGGATGGATATTTCAGCAAGACAATGATCCAAAACACCGCTCCAAATCTACTCAGGCATTCATGCAGAGGAACAATTACAATGTTCTGGAATGGCCATCCCAGTCCCCAGACCTGAATATCATTGAACATCTGTTGGATGATTTGAAGGATCCGCAAAATGAAGAATTTTAAAGGAATCGCAGCCTGGAAAAGGAGAGAGAGAGAGATAATTTTTTTTTTTGTCCGGCACCCAGAAAGAATTTCGGGTTAAATGAGTGTGTGGAGGATCCGCCAGAGAAAAAAACATTGCAAGCTCCGTTTAGAAATCTATGAGGATGGTGACGGACAGCAACTTTTGGCAGATCCTCAAAAAAAAGGATGCAACGGACGACAATCCGTCACAATCCGCCATTAATGGAAGTCAATGGGGGAAAAAACGGATCCTCAAAAGAAAATTGAGGATCCGTTTTTTTCAAAACCTGGCGGATTGTGACTGATTGTAAAAAAACTGAAGTGTGAAAGAGGCCTAAGAAAGAAGAAAAACAGCGACACTCACCGGTTTGAAAACAAATATTCAGTCCTTTATTACACCCTTCACGTTGTGTTCAAGGGACATGTGGACATGCAGGTGAGAAATGCAGGGGGAGGAAAAGTGGACAAGTTAACGATCTCAGATCTATATGAATTTTTCTTCTGCTGAAGCACCATCTATTGTTTGAATCCAGGCTATGATATTTCAGTTAATAAGGGGCTCCACATCTTTATCAGTGCTTGAAGCTATTGCTCTGGTGTGGTTCTGCTGTTTTCTCATGACTGTATATATTCTTAGGATTGTGAATCACTGTGCTAAACTGTAGGCTTTGCACTCATGTAATTAAACCAACTTCTGTTACGGTGTAATAAGGTAACGGCGGCCGGTTCAGATGGGCATGCCAACAGGTAAATTTATGTAGAGAATATAACAGAAAGTTCTTTTGGGTGCCGAACTGTTCACTACAGAGAATATAGCCTTCTGGAGAAATATTTGTTTGATGTGTACTCTTTGTGTGGTTATCAACACCAAGTAGGAATAATTTAATCTCTAAGTAAAATAGTTAGAGAAAGTGGACTGTGTGAAATTGCTTGTTTTCCTGTCCATGACTCAGCTATATCTGGAGCAATACCCTCAGTGCATGATTTACAACTTGGCGTAGTCGGCAGGATACAGCGATCGTTATGAATGGGAAAACGGCAGAAAACAGACCTTGAAGTCGTCTCATGTCTCCATTCCGGATTCCCCAACTCAGCAGGGTCAGCTCTACCCAGCACAGCTTAGTCAGTCAGCCTCTGTGCCACCAGTACGGCCTGATCCCGTGATGTCAGCCCAGGTAAGGTGCTGTACTTTCCATCAGGAACCCTGTTTCACCACATGGCCAAGTTCGATGGTAACAATATGGACCTTCAGGATTGGATAGCGAGGTTTCAAACTGCAGTCAAAGTGTGCAACCTGACCCTGGAGTTACAAGCGGAAATAGCTCTGAATGTGTTAGAAGGCGATGCCAGGTGGACATTGATGGTGTGCTCTGAATTTGAAAGGGACACTATAGAGTAGATATTTGATCTGTTGGAAAGGGTCCATGGCAACTGTGTGCAGGTGGTGCAGCTGAGGAGCAATTTTTTTAATCGACTGCATCGTTACTGATGCAGTACGTGAACGCCCTTCAGGAAGCAATACAGGAGATCCGGAGATGCGACCCAAGAGGCATGAGTGCCTTTCAAGAGCTGGATTGGCTCCTGCGAGACCAGTTCATTGATGGGATGGGTAATAAGTCCTTACATAAGAGGAGCCAAATCCTGTGATTAAGAAATCTGTGAGCAGTGTCCAAGTCAAAGAAGGTCAGAATGGGTCAGAGGAGGCAATGGCCCTGAGAGAGGCGGTCCAGACTCTGATGACAGCAATGCAAGAACAAATACGGGAGCTCCCCTTAGAGGTAGCTCAGATAAGGAGTCGGCCACCACCTGCACCGACAGCATTACTGCCGCCCCAAAACCAAATAACAAGACCAACTGGAATGCGAAATCCCGTGGGCAATGGCACATCGGGGGGCACGATCCCTCCGGGGGCCCCCAATGCTGGCACTGTCGACGATACGGACATATCGCTAGGGACTGCTATGAAGAAATGGAGATTGAGCCGGTGTTAAACTTACGGCCGCTGCAATAGTCAGGTGACCTGCAGTGGTCCACCTAAAGTCAAGTCCTGTGCAAAATGAATGTGATTTATATGCTGGCAATCCTGTTATGGAAGCCGAGTTAGGAGGTCAAAAGGTATGCTGTCTATTTGACACAGGGTCACAGTGTACTATCAAACCCCTGGAGTTCTTAGAAAGGCATTTTGGGAACATGCTGGAGCCAGGAAATGAAAGCGTCATCAGGCTGATGTCTGCCAATAACCGTGAAATGGACGTACAGGGAATAGTCTGGATGCGAGAACGGACATTGGCAAGAAGGGAATTATGCTCTTAGACCATCCCTCCCGGAGAGGATTAGATGTGACCCTGGGCATGAACGTGCTCAGGGATCTCGACCACCATCTCTATGCCAAAGAAGGGCCTAAATATTGTCAACGGGCCACCAGACACTGACCGACTCAGAAGATTCTGCGGCAGATGGTAAGGAGCTGCAGCCTGCAAAAGAGCCCCATGTGCGACTGGGCCGAAGGACAGGTGAGAGTGCCGCCTAAGACCTCAGTGAAAATCCCACCACATCAGGAATAGATATTGATGTTGCCGGTGGGAGCAGGATGCTGTCTGAGTTGACTGTAGGTCTTAATTGAGCCTGCCACTCAGGAGGGGATGATGAACAGACCACTAGTAGCCAGGGCCCTCATCACTGTGAAGGACGAGTGCATTCCCATACATTGTGTTAATGTTCTGGACAGCGAATTGACTGTTCCCGGAGGTACCCTGCAGGCTAAAGTCTATGTGTCCGATGAGAAAGTATTGTTTAGAAGAGGTTTCAGATAAGAGGTTGGCCTGCACTTTTGCCATAGATGTCCAGAAAAGACAAGCTCCAACCATGGAGTGGAATGGCCGGGTGATCATGGATCGAATGGGGGTGTTCCACTGAACCTTGACCCCAGGACAACAAGAGCTTCTCGAATAAACTTTGTGGGAATTTCAGGAGGCGCTATCAAAGCATGACAAGGAATTCAGGTGTGCTACCGCTATGAAACATGAAATCCCTACCGACAATGCTGCACCAATCCAAGAGAGATACCGGCAAATCCCGCTGAAGATGTACCAAGAGGTGAAAGACATGGTGTCCAACATGTTGGAGAATCAGGTGATTCAAGATTCAGAGTTCTTGGGCTGTTCTAGTGGTCTTGGTGCTGAAGAAGTATAGGTCTCTCCGGTTCTGTGTGGATTACCTGAATGCCCAGACCATTCACAATGCCTATCCTCTTCCATGAATAGAAGAGTCATTATCTGCTCTGAGTCATGCGAAATTCTTCTCAACTCTTGATCTAGCCAGCAGATATTGGCAGGTAACAGTGGCTGAGAAAGACAAGGTGAAGACTGCTTTCATCCTACCCATGGGACTCTACGAGTTCAAAAGGATGGCGTTCGGATAGTTCAATGCCCCAGGAACATTTCAGAGGTTGAAGGAGCATTGTTTGGGTGATCTCAACTTCAATTAGGTGTTGATATACCTGGACAATGTGGTGGCATTTGGAGCCTCCTTTGAAGATCACTTGCAGAAGCTGAGAGAAGTCCTGAGGCGGTTACAATATCATGGGCTCAAGATCAAACCCAGGAAGTGTCAACTGTTTCAACAGCAGATAGAATACCTGAAACATGTGATTACTCCAGAGGGGGTGCAGCCGGCTACCAGCAAGGTCGACGCCATCTGAAACTGGCCTCGGCTGAATACCCTCCGAGAAGTGTGTGCTTTTCTAGGTCTGGCTGGATATTATCAGAGGTTTATACCCAAATTCGCCCATTTGGGTGGCCCACTAAATGAGCTACTGAGGGGCATGAAAGGGAAGCCCAAGAATCGACTCATCAAGTGGGGACCACTGCGGCAGGAAGCCTTTGACGCGTTGAAAAAGATCAGTGCTCCGATCTTGGCGTATGCTCGTTTCGATGCCCCATTCTTATTGTACACATATGGAAGCTTACATGGACTGGGCGCTGTGCTATCTCAAGTTCAAGATGGATGTGAGAGAGTGATTGCTTATGGCAGCCGGTCTTTAGAGAGAGTCAAAGTGCAACCCCAACAACTATAGCTGCTTTAAATTGGAACTTTTGGTACTAGTGTGCGCCATATACGAAAAGTTTGTGAAATATCTGACGGCTGCTGAAGTGACTGTAATGACAAACAATAACCAACTAGCCCACCTAGGGGCTCTTGAACAGAGGTGGATGACTTGCCTTTCCAAGTACCAATATTGCATCCAATTCCAATTGGGAAGTGAGAATGGTAATGTTAATGCACTTTCTCGGGTTCTGGTAGGGTCACCAATTCAGGATGTTGATGAGGAGCTGGAGGACACTGAAACCCCAAATCTCAGTTGATTACTCGCATTTCAAAACATGGCTCATTCAATTGGAGTGGCCTCTGGAATGCCGATAGTGTTGGGTAAGACCTTGGCTGACTGGGGAAAAATTTAGGATGATTGTCTTGCTCTACGGAGAGTGAAAGAGTGGGTTCGGAGTAATGTCTGACCAAGGGTAGAGGAACAGGACCGTCTGACTCCAGAGAGTCAGAAGCTATTGAGACAGTGGGATAAGCTGAGAGCTACTCTAGGGCTGCTGTCGAGCTGTTTACTTACCATTAGAATTGCAATTTGGTGGCTGCTCGGGAAGCCCATCAGATTTTCCATTTTGGAAGCAACAAGATGTACAAATGGCTACAGCGGCTGGTGTAGTGCCCTGCCTTGAAAGACATGGTGACTGAGGCATGTTTCAAGTGTCAGCCTTTTGGTCTGAGTAAGAATCCTGAACAACAGGCTTCAGTTCAGACCATTCGAACGTGTGCACCCCTAGAGATCCTGATGATTGACTATGTACAGATCGGGTACTCTGTCTCAGGACACTCGTACTGTTGGGTCATGACCAACCATTTCACAAAATATGCAGTGGCCATACCCGCCAGGGATCAGATAGCAGAGTCAGCTGCTAAGGCAGTGTGCAAACACTTTATACAAGTTTTCGGTTATCCGCAGAAAATTTACTCAGATCAGGGAGCATGTTTACAAGGCACCCTGATGAATGAGCTGCATCAGCTTAATTGAACATTCCCGAACTACCCCATACCACCCCCAAAGAAACGGGACATGTGAACAGTTTAACTGCACTTTCCTCCAGATGCTGAGAACTCTGGAGGACAGTCAAAAGGACCGCTGGCTGGAATACTTACCCGAGTTAATGTGGGTCTATAACAACAGGGTACACAGCACCACCAGCTATTCCTTGCATATGCTCATGTTTGGAAGGGCAGTTCAGGAAATCAAGAATCTTCATATGCCTGATCCAATGAACCCACTGCCTCGAAATACCACCACATGGGCCCAAGATCATCGCCGGCGACTGACGGCTGTGCACAAGGTTGTGGGGGAGCGTCTGAGACAAGTGGTACACCCTAACTCGAGATCCGTGTGGAATGACGAATGTGTTACAGGCGATCAGGTGATTGTTAAGGCTAGGAGGCCATCTGGAAAGTTGGAAAGGCGGTGGGAAGCAATCCCGTATGTGGTGAAAAATGGGAAGACCCGAACATACCAGTCTATGAGGTAGAGCCAGCGGTGACTGGGGTCCCTCGTGAAACCTTCACTGTAACATGCTGAGGCGCTGTTCCTTCGAAGAGACTTTGGCCATGAGGGAGACACCTACTCCTACCTCGAGAGTATAAGAACCACCTGTGGATTATGGATGGTGGGTGGTTCCAGAATAGCCTCAGGCGTTGCTGGACTATTTCCCAAAGAGGAAGTTGTGCATCCGGCAGCTCCTTCTTCTTAACCTACCATGTCTTATCCTACGACTCTGTGTAGAACAACTAGATCTAATGCTAGTGTACCTCCACAGTGTTATGCCCAAATCGATTTTGTATGGGTGTAATGACCAGAGGTCCAAATAAGATCCAGTGGGTCACAAACCGAGGTAGAAATAACAATACTGTCTTTAGTAAAATGACAGTTGGCGTGAGGTTTAGTATCGAGGGAAACAGACTGAAATTCCCTTTCAATTACACTCATTCAGCCAGAGCTGAAATCAATGTGCCAATCCCAAAGTTCCCACTTTGAGTGTGTTACACTGAGGTTTAGAATAAATTTACCTGTCCAAAAGGTCAAACCAGGTACTAAGAAAACAGGTGTAAATCGGATGAGGTGGTATTATGGGACCCCCTGGGATGGCACACCGAGTATAAACCATTCAAAACCTACAATAACAATACATATAAATATATCAAAAGTTCTTAAACACTTAATCTGGGGATACCTGGGTATCTATTACTGCAGTACCGTACCTGAGGTGAGTATCTACTCAGGCATATAATTTGCATCAGCTGCAGCCAGTCCCAAAATCTTCAGCACCAAAACAACCACAGGAACTCAAGATTCTGCGTCTTGTCGGCCGAAGCCGAGCCCACATGCCGGGGACTTACAGTTCTGAAGCCTCAGGATACGGTCCGGGATAGCACTTCAACCGAGCTTGTCGGGATCCCTCTCAGTACAAATGGTACAGGATACCGTCTCTCCTCCAGCAGTCACTCACCAATTCTCCTGAGAGCAAACCGCCTGAATCTGCACAGGATAAATGTTTTCTGTTGCTTTTCAGCTCAGCACAGCAGGGACTCAACAGAGATCCAAAGTCACACACAGCTCTCATAAATGAACTGTAATTGTTCCACAACAGAACCACAGGTTCACCAGAGGAAGGTGTTAACACCCTCACTAACACGCTGGCATCAAAAGTCTTTTTAGAGTCCAAACTCCTCACTTCACATCAGCTTCTAGCAGCATAATCCTTCAGTGTCCTAAACAGCAGACACTAGACCCCATCCCCAGGCACACAGTTTCCCGGGCTTTGTTCTCAGCACAGACATGCAAAAGCAGCAGGGTCCTAAAACTCTTCTGATGCCATTAAAGTTCACACTCTTACATTCATCCACCTCTAGTGGGGTGGCATGTGAGATGTGTGTCGGTCCACCAGGGCAGTATAATTGAGGATACTTGTACGCACGCCTGAATAATCCCTGTACATGCTGTAAATATATTTGTTTCTTTATAGTTAATTTTGTTAACTGGCCACAAGATGTCACTGCTGTTGAACAGGGTTAAAAGACTGTGTTATGACTGCTACGCCCCGTTAAAGAGTAACACTACAAGCATCCTTGGTATTGCTCACCAGCTGGGGGAGCTCCACATGCGCCTGCTTGTGCTGATTATTTTGTTTGGAGCAGACCTGGCAAAAGGACACTAAAGCCCACTGCGATGCCGCAGTAAGTAAAAGTGTACGCATCACAATATATTTCTGGCGCCAAGAGATATGAAGCCTATAGTTAGTTAATTAGGTATATTGACTTTTGCGGTTCATTGACTAAATATTCTATGCTACTCTCTGGTGCTGACACAGCATGCAGTGAACCCCAGACAAGACTTGTGCTTCCTATTTGTTTGCTGGAAGAGGAGTCTCTGAGGAACAATATAAAACTGGAAAACAGAGCAGTGGTTAGGCTCCAACAGACTTTGTCCATGGCACCTTTGCTGATATGTATGTAAATATGGTTGATTTTGGAATATTCTTAATATCGTCGAGGACGGACTCTTCCTCTAGTTTTCTTGAGATTTCACCGGAACGGAAGGGGAATATGTGGTTGGGAAATAGGAATACAAGTCTATATTCTTAGGATTGTGAATCACTGTGATAAACCACAGGCGAGCCCGTGCTTTGCACTCATTTAATTAAGCCAGCTTCTCTTAGGGTGTAATAAGGTAGCGGTGGACGGTTCAGATGGACATGACAACAGGTAAATTTACATAGAGAATATAAGGCTATGTGCACACGTTCCGGAAGTTACTGCGAGAATTCCGGAATTCCATTCCGCGGGAAAATCGAATTTTAAATTCCTGTGATTTTCCCATGGAAAAACTATCGATTTGCAAGCGTAATTAGCTTGCAGAATGCTACCGTTTTCCAAGCGATCTGTAGCATCTCTTGGAGAACTGATTGACATGTTGGTCACACTCGTCTAACATAGTGTTTGGCGAGTGTGACCTACTTTTTACTATTGAGGCTGCCTATGCGGCATCAGTAGCAAAAGATAGGATGCAAAAATAATAAAAAAAATAAAAAAGATTGTTATTCTCACCTTCCGACGGCCGCCGATCTTTTTCGCGCCTCTCTCCACGCTCCCGGCATCTTCCAGTCCCAGTAATCCTTAGCACGAATGACTGCGATGACGTCGCGTCTCGCGAGACCACGACGACGTCGCATCTCGTGAGGTCATCGTGGTCATTCGTGCTAAGGATTACTGGGACCGGAAGATGCCGGGAGCGTGGAGAGAGGCGCGAAGAAGATCAGCGGCCGTCGGAAGGTGAATATAACCCGATTCTTTATTTTAATTCTTTTTTTTACAGGGATATGGTACCCAGAGCCCGGAGGAGAATCTACTCTCCTCCGGACCGTGGGTACCATCCGCAAATGTTCTGCTTACTTTTCGCATGGTGGGCACAGCCACATGCGGAACGTAAGCAGAACAATGCATTCCTATGTGGGCGGAATTGCAAAGTTAATGAGCATGCTTCGTATTTTTCCACGATGCAATTCCGTCGGGAAAATCCGCAGCATTAGCACAGCATTGCGGAATCCCATAGGAATGCATGGGGTGCTGGTTTTTTTTTGCGTTTTCGCAGCAAAATTGCACGTTAAAAACCGCTGCGAAAATGCGAAAAAAACCGCGACATGTGAACGCAGCCTGACAGAAACAATTCTCTTGGATTCCGAGCTGTTCAGCACAGATGATATAGCCTTCTGACAAAATATTTATTTTATATGTTCTTTTTGTGATTTTATCAAAACCGAGTAGGAATAATTTCATATCTAAGTAAAATAGTTACAGAAAGTGGACTGTGTGAAATTGCTTCTTTTCCCGTCCGTGACTCTGCTGTATCTGGAGCAATACCCTCGGTGCATGATTTACATATGTTCAGTAAATACACTCAATACTTGGTCGGGGCTTCATTTGCATCAATTACTGCATCAATGTAGCATGGCATGGAGGCGATCAGCCTGTGGCACTGCTGAGGTGTTATGGAAGCCCAGGTTGCTTTGATAGCAGCCTTCATCTCATTTGCATTGTAGGCTCTGGTGTTCTCATCTTCCTCTTGACAATACCCCATAGATTCTCTATGGGGTTAAGGTCAGGCAAGTTTGCTGGCCAATCAAGCATAAAGATACTGCTGTTTTTAAACCAGATATTGGTACTTTTGCCAGTGTGGACAGGTGCTAAGTCCTGCTAGAGAATTAAATTTCCATCTCCAAAAAGCTTGTTGGCAGAAGGAAGCAAGAAGTGCTCTAAAATTTTCAGGTAGATGGCTGCTCTGACTTTGGTCTTGATAAAATACAAGTGGACCTACACTAGCTGATGACATGGCTCCCCAAATCATCACTGATTGTGAAAACTTCACACTTCCTCCAGACTCTGGGACCTTGATTTCCAAATTAAATGCAAAATTTTCTTTCATATGAAAACATGATAACAACACCTTGAACCACTGAGCAACAGTCCAGTTCTTTTTCTCCTTGGTGCAGGTAAGATAATTCTTGCATTGTCTAATGGTAATGAGTGGCTTGACACAAGGAATGCGACACTTGCAACCCATGTCCTGGATAGGTCTGTGTGTGGTGGCTCTTCGTGAAGCAATGACTCCAGCAGCAGTCCATTCCTTGTGAACTTCCCCTAAATTTTTGAATGGCCTTTTCTTAACAATCCTTTCAAAGCTGCAGTTATCCCGGTTACTTGTGCACCTTTTTCTACCACTCTTTTTTCTTCCACTCAACTTTCCATTAATATGCTTGGATACAGCACTCTGAGCAGCCAGCTTCTTTAGCAGTGACCTTTTGTGGCTTACCCTCCTTGTAGATTGTGTCAATGACTGCCTTCTAGACATATGTCAAGTCAGCAGTCTTCCCCATGATTGTGGAGCCTACTGAAACAGACTAAGGGAACTTTTTTAACACTTAGAAAGCCTTTGCAGGTGTTTTTGTTAATTATTCTAATTAACTGAGATAATGGCTTTTGGGTTTCCGTTGGCTGTACGCCATAATCATCAACATAAACAGAAAAAATCTCTTGAAATAGATCACTCTGTTTGTAATGACTCTACATATTAGTTTCACTTTTTGCATTGAAGAAATGAAATAAATTAACTTTTTGTTGATATTCTAATTTTGTGAGAAGCACTTGTATGTCCTGTGTGTTAGAGCTACATATGATATATATCCAGTGTGTGAGTCCTGCATATGATATATGTCCAGGGTATGAGTGCTACATATAATATATGTCCAGCATATGAGTGCTGCATATGATGTATGTCCAGTGTGTGTGTTACATAAGATATATATATCCAGTCTGCGAGTGCTACATATAATATATGTCCAATGTGTGAGTGTTGCTTATGATATATATCCATTGGGTGAGTGTTGCATATCATGGTGCTGGTATAGGTCCACTGTGTTTAATAAAGACCAAAGTCAGCGCTGCCGTCTACTAGGAAATTTTAGAGCACTTCTTGCTTACTGCTACAGACAAGCTTTTAGGAGATGTAAATTTCAGTCTCTAGCAAGACTTGACACCTGTCCACACTGCCCAAAGTACCAATGTCTGGTTTAAAAATAACAGCATCACTGTGTTTGATTGGCCAGCAAACTTGCCTGACCTTAACCCCTTAGAGAATCTATGCGGTATTATCAAGAGGAAGATGAGAGACCCCAGACCCAACAATGCAGATGAGCTGAAGGCTGCTATCAAAGCATCCTGGGCTTCCATAACACCTTAGCAGTGCCACAGGCTGATCACCTCCATGCCACATCACATTGATGCAGTTATTAATGCAAAAGGAGCCACGACCAAGTATTGAGTGCATTTACAGAACATACATTTCAGTAGGCCAACATTTCGGATTTTAAATTCATTTTTCAAGCTGGTGCTATAAAGCATTCTAATTTATTGAGATGATGACTTTTGGGTTTTCATTGGGTGTAAGCCATAATCATCATCAATATTAACAGAAATAAACACTTGAAATAGATCACTCTGTTTGTAATGACTCTATATATGAGTTTCACTTATTGTATTGAATAACTGAAATAAATTAACTTTTTGATGATATTCTAATTTAGTGAGAAGCACCTGTATATCAAACCTTCTACATATATCGTATACAACACTCATACACAGGAAATAGAACACTTATGGCACACAAAGTGACCTGACCCTCTTGCCTTTATACCTTCTCAACCCCTAAGAACAAATTTCTGTGCCCCACCTCTTAGTACCACTTTTATCTTTAGTCTTTGCGGTAGTACATTTCTTCAAAATAAAGGGATCACTTAAACAACACAATGTAATTTCATGTCAATCACACTTCTGTGAAATCAACCTGTCCAGTTATGAAGCAACACCAATTGTGAATAATTTTCTCCTGCTGCTGTGCAAATAGAACAGACACCAGGTGAAATGATAGGCATTTAGCAAGACAATCACTATAAAGGAGTGGTTCTGCAGGAGGTGACCACAGACCATTTCTCTGTTCTTATCTTTTTTGGCTGCTGTTTTGCCCTCTTTTGCATTTTGTCATTGCTCTGACCCCTAGATGTACAGTGTCATGAGGCAAAAGTTGCTCAGGTAGTGCAGCTCATCCAGGATGGCACATCAAGCTGAGCTATGGCAAAAAGGTACCTGTGTCTGTCAGCTCAGTTTAATAAGCATGGAGCAGATACCAGGAGACAGGCCAGTACACCAGGAGATGTGGAGGGAGCCGCAGGAGGGCATCAACCGAGCAACATGACCACTTCCTCCTTTGTGCAAGGAGAAACAGGAGGAGCAGTGACAGAGTCCTGCAAAATGACCTCCAGCAGGCCACAAATATCCATGTGTCTGTTCAAACTGTCAGAAAAAGAAAAAGACTACATGGGGTACTATGACGGCCCGATGTCCACAAGTGGATGTTGAGGATACTGCCCATCACCATGTAGGATGATTGGAATTTGTCAGGGAACACCAAGATTGTCAGATTCGACATTGGTGCCCTGTTCTCTTTACCGATGAGAGAACATGTGACAGACGTGACAGAGTCTGGAGAACCTGTGGAGACATCCTGCAGCATCACCGGTTTGGCAGTGGGTCAGTAATGGTATGGGGAGGCATTTCTTTAGAGAGCTGCACAGCCCTCCATGTTCTAGCCAGAGGTACTCTGACTGATACTAGGTACTAGGATGAGATCCTCAGACCCATTGTGAGACCATATTCAGGTGTTCTGGGTCTTGGGTACTTCTGATGCCTGACAATGCTAGGCCTCATGTGGATGAAGTGTGTCAGCAGTTCCTGCATGATGAAGGCATTGATGCTATTGACTGGCCTGCCAATTCTCCCGGCCTGAATCCAATCGAGCACATCTGGGACATCATGTCTCGTTCCACCCACCAACTCCACTTTCACTACAGACTGTCCAGGAGTTGGATGCTTTAATCCAGGTCTTGGAGGAGATCCGTCAGGACAACATCTGCCGCCTCATCAGGAGCATACCCAGGCATTGGTGGGAGGTCATACAGGCACGTTCACGTGGAGGCCATACACACATGCTTTATTGTACTCAACGCATTCTACTATGTAATGAATAAAGATTTGCGAAAGGAATATTTTATTCAGTGATATCTAGGATGCGGTATTTTTGTGTTCCCTTTATTTTTTTGAGCAGTGTATATGCCCAGTATATTATCTAATTTAGAAAGCCCTTTCTTATATACCCTATTATTCTAAGTTATCAAGGAGGTCCTCACAGCTAATGCAATGTGAAAAGAACTGTGAAACATTTAGGTAATCAAGTAATATCCTCATCTCTTTAGTATATATTTTTAAGATATCAGTAGAAAACAGGAAGTTTGTGGAAATTTCACACAAAAAGTAATAAACTACACAACAGTACCACTTTAATAAGTTATAGTTATATATTATAAAATATCTGGACAGATTTAAGAATACGTTGTTGCTTTTTAAATCCTTGTTTTAGATTTTTTTGGGGGGGATTTTGTCATTGATTGGAATAACACAACTATGTCTAAACATCTTCTACCACGCTTCTGAGCTTTGGTAGGGTAGAGCAATTTGAGCTCGGCTCCTACCATCTCAGTGGTCCCTCAGTAAATGACTCAATGACTATATTCACTTTATCAAATGCTGTAATTGGTTAATACTGTTACCAGCTGACATATGCCATTTATCTCAGGGCTGCAAGGTGGTTGGTTCAGCTGGCTCAGATGACAAAGTTCAATATCTGAAAGATATCGGGTTTGATGAAGCCTTCAACTACAAGACAGTGGGCTCACTGGAGGAGGCGTTAAAGAAGGCATCCCCTGAGGGCTATGACTGCTTCTTTGAGAATGTAAGAATGTTATTATCATTATTATTACTAGTGGAATAACTTAGAAACACAGCGATGATTTTCCAAATGTAGGACAGCCCAACTAAAACCTTCATAACATCCTAATGCACATTCTCATAAAATACAAGTAACTATAAAATATTATATATTTTTAAAAGATAATCTGCCAGCTGCTTTTTTGCTATGGAATCTGAAAGCAGCATGGTGTAGGGGCAGGGACCCTGATTCCAGTGATGTATCACTTACTGAGCTGCTTACTGTAATTTTAATTTTCTCTGCTGTAGATGTAGCTGTACTCAATGGTATGGACGGAGTTATGTAGATTAGCCTGACTGGCTTATATGCAACCTAGTCTTGCAGTGATAATCCCCTGCTGATATAACACTGACTACTGAAACTACAGCAAACTACTGGAATCAGGCTCTCTGCCCCTACATTATGCTGCTCTCAAGTCTCCTAACAACACTATTGAAAACAGTAAAAAGTGGGGAAAAAAAGTTTTAAAAAAATATGAAAAATATGAAAAAACACAAGCTCAAATAACCCCCTTTTTGCCCCATTGAAAATAAATATGCATAAAGAGGTGATCAAAATATTCTATCTATGCAAAAGTGGTGTTAATAGAAATGTCAGCTCAGGGCACAAAAAATAAGCCATCACCCAGCCCCAGATCCAGAAAAATGAAAACATTATGGGTTTTGGGAAATAGTGACAACTACAAAAACTTTTTTGATATAAATTTCTGGTTTTTTTCACCACTTAAATAAAAAAAAAAACTGTACATATTTGGTATCTGCGTACTCCTCGTACTGACCTGGGAAATAATAATCTATAAAAACCAAAAGAATAATTGTGGAATCACATTTTTTTGCAATTTTGCAGCACTTAAATTTTTTTTACCCGCTTTCCAGTACACTATGAATTAAATTAATGATGTCATTCAAAAGTACATCTCGTCCTGCAGAAAACAAGCACTCATGCGCCTATGTGGATGGAAAAATTAAAAAGTTATGGCTCTTGGAAGAAGGTGAAGGAAGAGCAAAAACGGAAAATGGCCCGGGGTGAAGGGGAAAAGCTAGTTTTTGTGGAATGTATTGCACTATAAATATACTGTAACTTTGTATTTACTTTACATCAGTGTAGGCAAATTTCAGTATATTTTCTAGTCGTTAAAGAATGATTTACTAAGGCTGGTTTCACACTAGCGTTTTTTAGCGCAGCGCATCGTGCGCGTCCATGCGCATGAGTCCTGCGCCCCTATGTTTAATATAGGAGCGCATGGTCTAGCGTTTGCACGCGTTTTTGTGCACATGCGGTTTTTTGTAGTGTGCGCCTAGGCGTGCTGGACGCACCCTGTTGCATTTTTTGTGCATCCAGCCTGTGTCAAGAAAACACATGCGCACAAATGCGCACAGAATGCGCAAAAAATCACATTACAGTCTATGGGAACGCTGGCGTGCGCGTGGGCATGTGCACGCCTGCGTTTAAAATTGTATGCGTTTTAAGAGTTAACATGGCTACAAACTGGTTAAAACGCATGTGCAAAAAAAAGCAAACGCATGCAAAACGCATGATGCGTTCTTTGCATGCGTTTCTACTGCGCACGAAGCGCGGCGCTAAAAAACGCTAATGTGAAAGTTGCCTTAGTCTGTTATACAACAGACTAATGAAAAATTTTCAGAAAGGTAGTGTGAATAGATGAGCCTTCCTGACAGTGGCGTAACTAGAGTCTGATGGTCCCAAGTGCAAGATTTACACCGGGGCCCCCCATCCTGATATATACATATACAGAATATACACCCTCCATCCAGCCATAAAAGTACTTCATCCTCGCTCCATCCTGGTATATAGTTGTGTGAAAAAGTGTTTTTCCCTTCCTTATTTCCTATTCTTTCACATGTTTGTCACACTTAAATGTTTCAGTTCACCAAACAAATTTAAATATTAGACAAACATAACACAAGTAAACACAAAATGCAGTTTATAAATGAAGGTCTTTATTATTAAGGGAAAAAGAAAATCCAAACCTACAAGGCCCTGTGTGAAAAAGTGATTGCCCCCTAAACCTAATAACTGGTTGTGCTACCCTTAGCAGCAACATCTGCAATGAAGCGGTTGCAATAACTGGCAATGAGTGTTTTACATCACTCTGGAGGAACTTTGGCCCACTCATCTTTGCAGAATTATTGTAATTCAGCCACATTGGAGAGGTTTCTGAGCATGAACTGCCTTTTTAAAGTCATACCACTTCAAGGTTAAGGTCAGAACTTTGACTGAGCCACTCCAAAGTTTAAATTTGTTTTTCTTAAGCCAATCAGATGTGGACTTGCTAGTATTTCTTAGATAATTGTTCTGCTACATAAACCATGCGCCCTTCAGCTTGAGGTCACCAACAGATGGCCAGACATTCTCCTTCAGATTTTTTGGTAGACAGCAGAATTGATGGTTCCATTTACCATGGCAAGTTTTTCAGGTTCTGAAGCAGCAAAACAGCTCCATATCATCAAACTACCACCACCATATTTTACTGGTGGTATGATGTTTCCTGAAATGCTGTGTTACTTCTACACCAGATGTAATGGGACATACACCTTCCAAAAAGTTCATCTTTTGTCTTGTCATTCCACAGAGTATTCTCCCAAAAGTCTTGGGGATCATCAAGATGTTTTCTGGCAAAACTGAGACGAGACTTTATGTTCTTATTGCTCAGCAGTGGTTTTTATCTTGGAACTCTGCATGCAGGCTCTTTTTGTCCAGTCTCTTTCTTATTGTGGAGTCATGAACATTGACCTTAACTGAATCAATTGAGACCTGCTGTTCTTTGGATGTTGTTGTGGGGTATTTTTTGACCTCCAGTATGAGTTGTTGCTGCATATTTGGGGGTTATTTTGGTTGTCCAGCAACTCCTGGAAAGGTTCACCACTGTTCCATGTTTTCACAATTTGTCGATAATGACTATCACTGTAGTTCGCTGGAGTCCCAAAGCTTTAGAAATGGCTTTATAACCTTTTCCTGACTGATAGATCTCAATTACTTTATTTCGAACTTTTTCCAGATTTTTTTTGGATTGTGGCATGATGTCTAGCTTTTGAGGGTCCTTTGATATACTTCACTTTGTCAGGCAGGTCCTATTTAAGTGATTTCTTGATAGAGAACAGGTGTGGCCGTAATCAGGCCTGGGTGTGGCTAAGCAATTTGAACTCAGCTTCCCAAAGATGTGATAAACAACAGTTAATTTATGTTGTAAGGGGGAATATCTTTTTCACACAGGGCCCTGTAGGTTTGCATTTCTTTTTCCTTTAATAATAAAGACCGTCATTTAAAAACTGCATTTTGTGTTATCTTTGTCAAATATTGAAATTTGCTTGGTGATCTGAAACATTTAAGTGTGTCAAACACGCAAAAGAATAGGAAATTAGGAGGGGTGCAATCACTTTTTCACACAGCTATATATCATGCTATTGAAGAACTTGTATGTCTGTCTTTTATCTGCTTTAGGTTGGAGGATATTTTGCAGATGTGGCCTTACTTCAGATGAGAAAATATGGAAGAATCGCTGTTTGTGGAGCTATTGCCTTGTACAATGATACAACACCTAAAAAAGGTATTTATAATATTTATAAGCAAATTTCTATCACCTGACATCATTATTTTAACAATTTTTGCCTAGGGGACATTAAGTCTATCTACAGATAGGGAAGTAGGAAGATCTTTATACAATAATTTAGAATTAACATACATATCGCCTCTATATGGTCCCTGTTATTCCACCCAAATAGTAAAGTAAAAGCATGGATTGTCTACCATCATACCCCACAAATTAAAACTGATTTTGGTGTACATAGCAATCCTCTAATGTCCATGAAATGTCACCATTTTGCCATTCACTATAATTTAAATGGACACTTACTCATGATTAGTGTTCTCAGTTCCTTTCCCTCATTACCCAGAATGCAAGGTGCCACTTATTGTCCAATGGCTTTCCTGCCCCAAACTGCCCCCCTCCCTCTCTCTATTATACCTGTATGCAGTTTGGCAGACATAAGAGAAGGAGCAGAAAGACAAAGAGCCGCTCTTGTTTCTTGTAATCCCTCTCAGCACCTCTACTGATTGAATCTGCCATAAAAGATGCGGGCTCGGTGTGTGAGCCTGCATGAAAGTCAGGGGGCTGGCGTGTGACATACCAGTATGTCTTATTTTGGCTACGGGGTTTAAATACCACTTGGAATATACAGAAAAAGTGACATGTTTCGAACAGTATCCGGTATTCTATCTTAAAGCATTGCGACTACTGTAGAAGAGCTTGGTCTTGATCAATTCACATGTATTGAGCGAGCCAAGCACGTCTAGTTAGAATGTGGCCAGAAGCATCTAAATTACACTCTTGCGGCACATAACCACCCACTCTCGCCAGCAACACTGGAGAATCCTTACAGAGTGGGGTTCGCATGCTGTAGAGATTCAGAAGTCTGCAGGCACATACAGTAACTGCAGATTTTTATCAGAAGAACAGGATACACGTTTAGAAGTTTTTACGGCTTCTGCAGAGTATCATTCTGATGTTCTGTGCCTTTTTAACAAGATTCTGTGTGAAATAATAAGATTCAGGATACTTCTAGAATGTTCTTAGTCACAATATTTACAAGGTACAATTTTAACACCTTCCCAACATATGACGTACATGTCAGGAAGCTATTGCTGACATATGATATATAGTGACCAGGCAAGCACAGGAGATTGGCATAAGCTAAACTACATAGCACAGCCAATGCTGGAGCTACCACCAACTATTTAACCCCCTAGATGCCATGGTCAATGGCAACATATGCTTCTAGGTCATTACAGGATGGGGCGCCCTCTGTCAACTCATTGGCTGCTCGCAGCCTGATGCCTATGGCTGTTATGGCAGGCAGCAGCCATGGTCTTTGGCTCTGCCAGCTGCACTCTCCATTAGTCAGGGTCTAATAGGCAGGGTGACAGTGCAAGGGCTAGAAGTCTTTCAAGTCCCATAGCAAATAAAATCTGAAATAAAATATGCAATAAAAAAAACTAATCACTGAACATGTCAAATTATCCTGCAAACAATAAGTCTTCAAAGAGCTTTGTCACAAGAAAACAGATAATGTATGCCTCTCAGAATATATATATATATACACTGTATGTATATATATATATATGTATATATATATATATATGTTTTTAGTCTGCAAGAAAGCAAAACGTAAAAAAAACTATATAAATGTAGTACAGCTGTAAATGTCTTGACCCAGAGACTAAAGTTGTCATGTCACTAATGCTGCACGGTGAACAGCAATGAGGCACCTGAACACTATTTCAGAAAAATCTGGACTTCAAAAACCATGAGGACTGCAAAAAAATATGTTTTGGAAAATGCCTTGAATAATTACTGCTAAACTTCTAAGCCTTCTAAATTCCCAAAAAAATAAAAGGATGGTAGGAATATGATAAATGTTTTGTGTAGTAAGATTATTTTAAGGGCATAAAATTACATTTTTTAATATTGTCTTACATTTACTACTAACATATAGAATGCCACAAAAATGCATTCTTAGAATCACCAGGTAGAGAAGCATTCTAAAATTATTACCACATAAAGTAACAAAGGTCAGATTTGGAAAAATGGCGCTCTATCCGGAATGTCAAAACTGCCTGCAGCGGGAATGGCTAAAAAGAATTGGTCTACAACAGCTTGACATTTATAAACATGGAATAGTGCTGATGCATTGTCAGTTCCCAATGACTTCAATGGAGAGACTGCACAACTATGCAATATAATAAGCACAGGGACATTTACATTACAAAATCAAGGGCTGAAACATTTCTTAGATTTACACTAATATGATCCTTTGACATGTCTGAGTTGAAATCTAATTTAAATGTTAAATAAAGTGGTTGTCCTCTCTAAAATTAAAAGTCTGCAGTCACTCTGTGTGACTGTAAGGTGCCCGAGCGGGGTAGTCGATGACGAGATGTGGTTTCTGCATGCTCTGGCACCCTATAAGAAAATCGTGTCCCGCTCCCAGTCTGCCGTTAGGTGTGGGCTGCATCACACTCACATGTGGGCCATAGGCCTCCGTGGACTCCAGGCTTCCTTATTCAGGAGCCACAGCACACAATCCATGGGACACCAATTGATTTTCAACAGCCAAACTTTCACTGAACAGTTCGCAGTCATTACAGTGGAGCATGTTGGATAAGGCACAACAGGTTACAGTCTTTCCCTTAGGTACCAAACATGACTTCAGCCCTAGCCATCATTCCCGGTAGAGCATTCCTTTTCCCACTGTCTCCACTACCTCTAGGGATCCCTTTCCACCAATGGCAGTGCACCCACATTCCATCATCCTCTTCCTGTGAGGATCTGTGTCCATCTTCTCCTGCAGGCCTGCAGGTGCGTTGTGCCTGATGACCCCGGCAAATAGATTTGCATGGAGGAGTTGTATGGCAATCCACTACCCCAAGTGATAGGCCCATGTTGGCCCTAGCAGCCCACTCCACTTGAACTCCACAAAGAACTTGCTTAAACCTTCCACTACTAACCATAACCAAGGAGTACCTCTTCTTTTATTAACACTATTACCCTCACACCTGTGGGTCTGTACCTAACATTAATTATTCCATATCTATTTCCTAGCTCTACAGTATATCTACTGTGTATATATATATATATATATATATATATATATATCTAATTGAATGTGTGTGTGTATCACAAACCAATCACGAAGCATCTTTCATTTCACCAGAGCTGTTTAAAAGAAGCTGAGTTGTGATTGGTTGCTATGAGCAACAGTTTTCCTTGCAACTAACCACTAATTATGTTTCATTTACCATAGCTGTTTAAAAGATGAGCTGTGATTGGTTGCTATGAGCAACAGTTTTTCCACTCGACAACACCTCTGCAGACACTGACATGGTGGGAGAAATCTAGCATCCCCGGAAACATAAGCTCCCAGCCATTGTCTGCCCCCCAGAAAGGAGCAGAGAGCATATGACAGAAATGAATCACCTCCTCCCGTGCCCATATACACATCACACATCCTCCATTCCATAGGCACATCTTCCCTCCTAAAGCGATCATTGGTATGGAAGTCAGGGCAAATCCATCCAGCGCTTTGGTTTTAACCCCAGGGTCTCTTAAAGGGATCGTTGGTATAGAAGTTAGGGCAATTCCACTAAGCGCTCTAGTTCTGACCCCAGGCCCCTCTTAAAGGGATCCCCGGTATGGAAGTGAGAGCAAATCCACTCTGCGCTTTGGTACTGACTCCAGGCCTCTCTTAAAGGGATCTCCGGTATGGAAGTTAGGGAAAATCTCTCAGCGGGATGATGTGGGATATTAGGGGGAGTAGTCCGGTCGCTCTGGCTGACGGGATGATGTGGGATAGTAGGGGTAGTAGTCCGGCGGCTGTGACGGGATGATGTGGGATATTAATGGTAGTTGTCCAGTGGCTATAGCTGACGGGATGATGTGGGATATTAGGGGTAGTAGTCCGGTAGCTTTGACGGGATGATGTGGGATATTAGTAGTCTGGTGGCTCTGGCTGACGGGGTGATGTGGGATATTATAGTGAATGTGGCTATGTGGAGTGGGTGGGGATATACACTCAGCTTTATATATAAAGGTACATAGATATAATCATTATAATTTGTTATAACTAACCGTAGTTAGTCACTATGCTCTTCAGCTAGGTACTAATAATCCTTGCTTCCTTTTATTAAACACTTACATTTTTACACTATCATGGGGTTTCCGCATTTGCCCCTCTATTCTACGCATTACCATAACTCATTACATAGGGATTATACAAATACACAATACATGCATAAAACACATAACACTGTCCACATTACACATATGCATACGGCGGTTGTCTTCAGGGTACAGATGGGGTAAGACAGTCCATATCCTCACATGACTGCAGAATTATGAATCCTCTCAGCACATGCATTGTGTGTTGCGATGATTCGTCGGTTTCTGAGCTGGGAACATCAGTGGTGTATGCGATATGCATACTTTCGGCCACAGCCCATCTAGTGGACATGGCCGGAGTGGAAGTCTAGTGGGCATGGCCGTCTAGAAGGTGAGGCCGCACTCACGGGAGTATGCATATCTGCCCGGGAGTATGCATATCGTATACATCGCCACAATTCACAGCTCAGAAGACGGCAATTCCTGTGTGCGCTGAGGGGATTCAAAAGTCTACAGTCAAACAGAGTGACGGCAGACTTTTTATTTTAGACCTGACAACCCCTTTAAGAATATTATCAAATACGAGAAACAACATTTCATTCTTCTGATATGCTCTTATTTTTTTTTATTCAACTTTATGGCAAAGTGTGTTAAAGGGCTCATTCACACGTCAGGGATTTTTCTCGTATGCAAAGCAACGGTCCAAGTTTAATCAGTGTTTTTGATCAGAGTTTGGTTAGTGTGTCAGTTTTTACCATCAGGCTGTGTTCACACACAGCGTTTTTTTCGCGTTTTTCCCGTGGATTTGCCAAGAAATCCGCTCAAAAAAACGCTTAAAAGAAGCTTCCCATTCATTTTAATGCATTTTGCACTTTTTGTGCATATTGATGCGTTTTTACCGCGAAAAAACGCTTCACGGTAAAAAAAAAAAGCCTGCATGCTCATTAATTTGGCGGTAAATTCCGTATTTCTGGCTATTTTCTATGTGTCTGGGGACGCACGGAAAAAAATCACGACAAAATAGGGAAAAAATTGCAGGAAAAAAACGCGCATTTTCTGAGAAGGAGTCCTGTTTTAAGGCAGAAATTTTCTGCATACGTGTGCACATAGCCTCAGAGTTTCATCAGTTTTTTTCATGATCGAGGTTTCCTAATCTTCTCCTGTCAAACATTCTGTGAAAAACAAGACAGCACACGGATGGCATCCTAGTGCGGTATAATTTTTTCACAGACTGGTAGTGGTGAGTTTTGTCCGAACTTCAACATGTCTGTGTATTTTTGTGGAGTGAATGGTCCGCCCAAAATTACGCAGACATCTGAACAGCCTCATAGACTCTGGGATGAGCTCGTACAATAAAAACTGATGCCCTAAGACATAAATTTAGGAATGATATGAACTAATGTCCTTGATTTGCTGCAGGAGAATATGTCCATCTTCCCTTAATCTTCCAAGAACTGCGGATGGAAGGCTTCACCGTGCAACGCTGGCTGAACAGATATAATGAGGGTTTGGAGAAACTGATGCAATGGGTTGTTGAGGTAACTTTTCCACCCTAATGCTTTGGGTACGGAGACACATTAAATCTCTGCAGCTTTGTATTACAGAGCTATGCATAGTCCATGTGCTATCTGGTTCATACATACAGATTCCATAGTA
This sequence comes from Dendrobates tinctorius, assembly GCF_039654945.1. NCBI lineage: Eukaryota > Metazoa > Chordata > Amphibia > Anura > Dendrobatidae > Dendrobates > Dendrobates tinctorius. The sequence continues at coordinate 11,505,743 of NW_027361858.1, read as the reverse complement.
CAGGTTGGATGCTTATGTATGAAGAATGAGCAATATCGCTAAAACGTCACCGATTTTGTGACGTTTTAGCGATATTGCTAGCGATATCGCTATGTGTGATACTTACCTCTGACCGGCTCCCCCGCTGGCTATCGCTGATCGCGCGAGATCGGGCGGCTCCATTTCTCGTCGGCTGCTTCCTGCTGGCGCCGACGAGCGACGTGTGGACGCGGGCGGGAGGACGTAATCATCGCCGTGTCTGAAAGGTAAGTAACGACAGCTGCTGCGTCGCTACGTCGCTGTGAGATCTGCCTGTTTGGCAGCTCACTAGCGACCATTTAGCGATGCACCAGCGATCCTGACAGGGTCGTATCGTTGTCGAGATCGCTGGTGCATTGCTAAATGTAAAGGGGGCTTAAGTCTGATGAATCGCACCAATATTTGTTTTTTTGTTGGATTTATTTAGGATCTGATAGATAAGAACTCTCTATGCCTCAGTATGAAAGCTGAAATATACAAAGGTTTAGTAGAGGTCTCATCCACCTCTATGGAAGCCATATCACGGCTTTGGAAAAACAGAACTGTAATATAACAGTGTGCATGAGCCCTTAGTATGTAAATGGCCAGGGCCGTATTTAGCATTCATATTTCCTTAGGCACTGTAAGTGACCTCGTCCCCACCGATAAGTCGGAATAAGGGCAGGTACACACTACCATATAATCTCTCATCTGAGAGAATCGGACCAATTATGCAAATGATACTATGAACAAACTCTGATCGTGGTGTGATCACAGTGTGATCTGCTTTGCTCGGATGAGGGGAAGACGGAGAAGAAAAAATTTCTTCATCTTCTCCATTCAGTCAGACCATAGAAAACTGGACTGCACTCAGATGTTTTCCACGGACTCATTGACTTGCATTGGCAGGTGGAATCTGAAACTCAGACATGCAGCAATTTTTTTTCTTTGAACAGTCTCTATCAAAGGAAAAATGTGCACAGCCCCATAAAATAATATTGGTCCGAGTGTGATCTGATGGTTTGTTGGATTGCACTCAGGCCAAAATATGGTCGTTTCCACCTGCCCTAAAAGTATGTGCACACAACATCTATTTCAGGCAGATCTGCTGTGTAACTTGCCTGAAAAAGCCTTAAATAAGAATGAACTTCTGCAGTTGCTGTTCATATATTTAGTCTTTTGAGCTTCCTTTACCTGCTTCAGGTAAAACAAAAAGAGGTTAAAAGAAATGACCAGGCTAGTATTTAATATAATTTAAATAAAAAATGGTGGCCAAAAGATGTCAGAAAAGAAGTGAAATTTAAAAAAAAAGTACAATTTCCCAGTTGTCCTTTTGGTTTTTTTTATTTGTCATGTTCACTATATAGTAAAACTTACCTGCCAACATGATTCTCCTCGTCAGTACGACTGCGCAAGTACCAAACATGTATAGTTTTTTTTTGTATTTAATTAGTGAAAAATAATTCAGAAATTTGCATGAAAAATAAAATCTGTTTTTGTCACGGTGGTGGACCATCCAATTATTTTTTAGTTTAGTGTAGGGGTGAGAGGGCCGGACTAGGGGGGTGATCCCTCGTTATACCGCGCAGAGACGTACAGAGACAATTGGAGGCAGATTCTGGGTGCAACAGGTCCAAGTTTATTTCTTCACTTGCCGTCCGACTGACGGCACACCTCGCGGCCCTCCGTTTCCAGAGCCGCTTCTCACACCGTACACTGGAGACGTGTCTGCACACACCGTCCCCTCCTTTACTGTCGACGCTCCTGACAGTTCCGTCACTGTGACCGCCTTAGGCCCATTAACCAACAGCGCTTCTACTGCTCAGTCGTCGTGTCACATACTGTGTCTTACACCCAGTACCTCGTCTCAACTGCGGTCCTTTCCTGTCAGGACCACCCCCCTGACGTTCTCTCTCCTCAGTCCCCCTAGTCTGGATTCTCCTCAGAGTGCACAGACTGTCGTAGTCCTCCTGTCACTTGAGCTCCCCCTGGGGACTGGAACTTTCTGGAACCCTCCCTCAGTATTTATAACTCTCCCGGTTCCTTGAAACTGTCACTCTAACTGTCACCACGCCCCCCATGACCAACGGTTTCTAAAGCCCTAAGCTGCTGTAAAGTCCTTTGCTCACACTCCTCCCTGCCATCTACTGTCCTCCCAAGGTACTGCACGTCCACTACACTTTCCTAGCTGTTTTCCCACTGTCATTACTAACACCTGTCTACACTGTGCATCCCTTTCCTTCTTCTTCAGACTAGTCCGTCCGTCTGTCAGGTCACCTTCCCTACACTCTCCCTTCCTTTGTCCATTGTCGTCCTCGACAATCGTCATCCCTGCCTTCGTCGTTCTGAATCTACACCTACATTCTGTTGTCGGACCAGCTGTTGAGCCAAACTCATTATCTGCGGGGGCCGAACCATACTGGGAGCACTATGCTCTGAGCAGCCTACTGCTACTCACCAGCGCGCCCGCCACATGACAACGTCTTTCAAACTGGGCAAGGTACACCCGTATTCTCTCTACGGCGTGTATCTTTCCCCTACTCTCCCCTTCTGTTACCTTTCACTATCCGGTACGCCATGATCGAGGCCACACACCTACCAGATCATTGCCGGCGCCCGCCTTTCCTTCTTCAGGGGTGTCCGTGGTGTTGGGGACCTGACCTAGGACGGCTGTCACTTTCACATCTTCCAACTCATTTTTCCTTCTTTCAATTACATGTCATGGTCGGCGTCCCGGCCTCCCAGACCTCAACTCTTAGATCCCTACCGGATCTCACACTCTCCTTTGGTCCCGCAGACCTTCCCTTACCCGGACCTGTTGCATTTTACTTTGGCATATCATACATTACACAACTTTATAATAGCACAAGTACCCATTTTTTATAATTTTTTTTTTCATTTTCTTTTGCTTTAAAACTCAACGTTCAACAATAAACATCGCCAGTACTCCTTTTCCCTCCCCCTTCCTTGGACATGAACACTCCCTCTTGTCTTCGTATCCCCGTTCTGTCAAGTTTCCAAATCAGTAAAATAACATCCTGTAAGAGGAACATTCAAAAAAAAACAGCTTAATCACATAAAACATTTTTTCTTTAAAACTAGACTCTGACAGTCCAGGCCATCTCTTGATGGCCGGTAGCAAGGGGCCCACAGCCGTGGAACTCCTGGGGTGAAGGGAGTGTCCAATACAGTCCTCTTTACGGGGGTTCGCGTTCCTCAGGTACCGCCAGTACTGCCACCGCAAAATACCCGCGGGGGCAGTATTCTTTATAATAAGAGACAAAGTCCCCTATTTCCAGGGCACGGCCGTGGTGTATGGAGGCTACGTTCACGTATACCTTCTGGCCAGTCTGATCACGTATGAAACCATACCCCCGGTCCACATTGGTGTACACCAGCCGCCCCCGGGATCTTTCCACCGCCATGCCAGCCTCCCCTTTTGAATGAAGCAGGCTCCATACCTCCTGCTCTCGAACCTTCTTTTGTTTTACCACCTCCGCAACCCAAACGGAGGGTACCGCGCCAGTCCCAGAGTCCGGTGGGTGGGACCTTGCCGAGAAAGGGCGCGGGGCAGAGGCGGCCGATGATATCTGTGGCCCAGCAGCCGCTGGGGCCGGGTAGCGGATGGGAGCAGCCGTGATTCCGGAGGGCTGGTCCACAGGGCCCGTTAAACAGACCCCAGCCGGTTCCAATACTGGCATTACCGCGGCCGCAGGGTAGGCCGCATCCACAACTTCCAGCAAAGCCGGAGTAACGGCCCGTTCGGGTGATGAGTCTGACACCGGCCGAGGGAGCGCAACCGCGCCTTCTGTAAATAAGCTCCGCCCTGGTGACTCCGGGCGGGAAGGCTCGGGGACGGGAGCGAGGGCCTTGCTCAATTCCGCGTATAGCTTAGGGCCCTCCGCAGCCGGGCCTTCCGATACACTGGAGGCTGCGTATTGTGGCAAAATGATAGGGGCCGCTTGTGAAGCTGCCGGCAGGGCCAGGGGAACTCTCACCTTCCCCGGCGCCGCGGCCTCTGTCACACCACCGCACGGCTCATCCCGCAGCCTCCGCTCTCCAACTTGCTGCTCAGCGGGCCTAGCTTCCAGACTCAGGGGCTCCGCGGGGAGACTCTCCGCCGGTATCAATGGCGGCCGCTCCTTCTGGCTCCGCACGGGCTCCGCACAGACTCCTCTTCTTGCCCATGGACCCGAAGATGACGTCTTCTGTCTCAGCTCATTCTCCTGCCGCCACTGCCATTCTAGGCGGCCAATGCCCCGACACCCGCAGCGTCTCATACCGTCCGGTGGGCAGCAATCGAATAGCGCCAAACAGCCGCTCCCAGGCTTTTCTTCGGTGTCACTCCCTCTGTGGGGTGGGGCGCTGGCAGGCCTCTCCACCCACCTGTCAGGGTCCAATATATGGAAACGTCGGCCTCCGGGCACATACTGCTGTCCACGGGGGTACGTTGGAGGGGGTCCCAGTCCATTCAACACGACTGCAAACACCCGGACCTCTCCCCTGCGCTGTAGTAATGCCGCCATCTTGCGCAGCTCCTGATACCGCCCCGGATCTTCGGTCAGCACCCCAGAGTCACCACAGTGCTCCCAATTTGTAATCCACAGGTAAGCCAATTGTAATCCACAGGTATTAACAATCCAAGCAGCACAGTCCAAGTCCTTTTCCATTCTTTAAGGCAGGTCTGCCGCAGAAGATGATGTATTAGCGGCGGCGATCCTGCCGACTACGCCAAATGTAGGGGTGAGAGGGCCGGACTAGGGGGGTGATCCCTCATTATACCGCGCAGAGACGTACAGAGACAATTGGAGGCAGATTCTGGGTGCAACAGGTCCAAGTTTATTTCTTCACTTGCCGTCCGACTGACGGCACACCTCGCGGCCCTCCGTTTCCAGAGCCGCTTCTCACACCGTACACTGGAGACGTGTCTGCACACACCGTCCCCTCCTTTACTGTCGACGCTCCTGACAGTTCCGTCACTGTGGCCGCCTTAGGCCCATTAACCAACAGCGCTTCTACTGCTCAGTCGTCGTGTCACATACGGTGTCTTACACCCAGTACCTCGTCTCAACTGCGGTCCTTTCCTGTCAGGACCACCCCCCTGACGTCCTCTCTCCTCAGTCCCCCTGGTCTGGATTCTCCTCAGAGTGCACAGACTGTCGTAGTCCTCCTGTCACTTGAGCTCCCCCTGGGGACTGGAACCTTCTGGAACCCTCCCTCAGTATTTATAACTTCCCCGGTTCCTTGAAACTGTCACTCTAACTGTCACCACGCCCCCCATGACCAACGGTTTCTAAAGCCCTAAGCTGCTGTAAAGTCCTTTGCTCACACTCCTCCCTGCCATCTACTGTCCTCCCAAGGTACTGCACGTCCACTACACTTTCCTAGCTGTTTTCCCACTGTCATTACTAACACCTGTCTACACTGTGCATCCCTTTCCTTCTTCTTCAGACTAGTCCGTCCGTCCGTCAGGTCACCTTCCCTACATTAGCCTTCATTCTCTAGCTGCAATGTAGGATAGCGACTAGTTTGGCACTTATATAAATACCTTTATGTTTCTCTATGGGGGTATTTTTAATTATAAATAATAAAAGCTGTTTTTAGGAGAATTTATGAAAGTCGGTCATTTTTCGAGACCCGCAGCATTTTCATTTTACTGCATATAGGACTGTGTGAGAGCTTACTTCTTGCACCCTTAGCTGACGTTTTTACTGATACTATTTTGGAGAAGATACAATGTTTTTATTGTCTCTTATTGCATTTTATTGCAATGTGGCAGCTGCCAAAAAAACTTAATTCTGGCATTTCATTTTCTTCTCGTTGTGCCATTTACTGAGCGGATTAATTTATTTTATATTGTGATAGATTGGACATTTCTGATTGTAGCGATACCAAATATGTATTTTTTTGGCTTTATTTTTGATGCAGCAAAAGGGGGGGTGATTTGAACTTTTGTGGGTTTTTTTTGTATATTTTAAAAACTTTTTTTTAACTTTATTTAGTAGTCCCCTTAGGAGACTTGAAACTGCGATCGTCCTGTCGCCTTTGCTATACATAGCAGGGCTCCAGCATCTCCTATGAACGCCGGCCACAAGTCAGCATTCACAGGATCATCGTAATGACAAGCACGGGGGTCATCAGCAGACATTACAGATTAACATAACTGAACAGATACCAAAAAGAGTGAGGTTCCTGCTCGTAAGTTTACAATATATGAGGGGGGACATGAAAGGTAAATGGTAAAAAGTGCTAATATTGTATAGTCCAGCCATCAATATAATAAATAGATAATTCGCATAATATTGCATGAACCGGCGCCGGGCCTCCAGAGCCTAAGGGAAAATGTGGGCCTGTAAATGACATAGGATTACTAGTTGATGTTCTATATATAATGTGTTGCTTCCTATTCTTTCAGATTTATTCATGCTTTGTATTATATAATAAATATGTCCCTTTTGCTTTTAATAACCTTAATGCTATTGTTGTAATATTCAATCATTTATTCATTTTTCCACAGGGGAAATTAAAGCACCATGAGCACATTACTAGGGGATTTGACAACATGCCCTCTGCTTTTATTGGAATGCTTAAAGGGGAGAACACTGGAAAAGCCATCATAACTGCCAAATAATTTAAGATGCCTTGATTTCTACTGAAAGTCAAAATAAAAGAGCTGAACTGTTCTTTATAATAATCTTTCTTTTTATATAGCGCTAACATATTCCGCAGCGCTATACAGTTTGCACACATTATCATCACTGTCCTCGATGGGGCTCACAATCTAAATTCCCTATCAGTATGTCTTTGTTTTACTAATAATTTGAGCATCTAAAAAATAGCTTGGACAAAAAGTATAGCAGATTTTCATAGCAACCCAGTTGGATTACAGTTTTCCCTTTTCTATTACACTGCTTAAAAATAAAAAAATGATCTTGTTGTTTTTAGCTTTTTGTTCTTTAAAGGTGTTGTCCTCTGGTCAGATAGCCCTTTCTGAATCCCTATGTTTCCCCCTTGTACAATAATAACACTTATACCCATCTCTGGTGCCGGTTGCTGTTCCAGCGGTGTTGACACTAGCTCTCCCTGGTATGATATTGTTATATCAAGCAATCCCTATGGCAAATCAGTGCTGGCTTAACTATCCCTACTTTTGAAGAAATCACATACATCTGGAGGAAATAATGTCACGTGATCCCCGGGAGAGCTAATGCCAGCACTGCTGGAACAGCACCGGCTACCGAGGTGAGCAGAAGCGTTAGGCCGGGGTCACACTAGAGTGAAATACAAACGAGTGAGAGGCATTAAAGTCACTCATTACACATGGACAAATGATTCTCTATGGCGCAGCTCCCATCAGCCGTATATTTCTCGTCCGTATTCTACGCTCCGTGCCACTCGCAGCATGCTGCGATTGTCAGCGTAATACTCCCGTAGTACACCAATGCAAGTCTATGGGTGCGCTAAAAATACACATTACACACGGAGCAGATGTGTGACTTGCGAGAAATACGCACCAGGTGTCTTTTAGCAAAGCCGGCAATTCAGTGCGCGATACAGTAAAATCACAGTGACAGGTTTAATAAAGAAACAAAAGAATAGATTTATACACATAGAATACATATACAGTCATATGCTAAAGTTTGGGCACCCCTATTAATGTTAACCTTTTTTCTTTATAACAATTTTAGTTTTTGCAACAGCTATTTCAGTTTCATATATCTAATAACTGATGGATTCAGTTATATTTCTGGATTCAAATGAGGTTTATTGTACTAACAGAAAATGTGCAATCTGCATTTAAACAAAATTTGACCGGTGCAAAAGTATGGGCACCTCAACATAAAAGTGACATTAATATTTCGTAGATCCTCCTTTTGCAAAAATAACAGCCTCTAGTCACTTCCTTTATTAATGAGTTCTTGGATCCTAGATGAAGGTATGTGTGACCATTCCTGTTTAAAAAACAATTCCAGTTCAGTTTGATGGTCGCCGAACATGGACAGCCTTCTTCAAATCATCCCACAGATGTTCAATGATATTCAGGTCTGGGGACTGGGATGGCCATTCCAGAACATTGTAATTGTTCCTCTGCATGAATGCCTGAGTAGATTTGGAGCGGTGTTTTGGATCATTGTCTTGCTGAAATATCCATCCCCTGCGTAACTTCAACTTCGTCACTGATTCTTGCACATTATTGTCAAGAATCTGCTGATACTGAGTTGAATCCATGCGACCCTCAACTTTAACAAGATTCCCGGTGTCGGCATTGGCCACACAGCCCCAAAGCATGATTGAACCTTCACCAAATTTTACTGTGGGTTCAAGTGTTTTTCTTGGAATGCTGTGTTTTTTAGCCTCCATGCATAACGCCTTTTTGTATGACCAAACAACTCAATCTTTGTTTCATCAGTCCACAGGACCTTCTTCCAAAATGTGACTGGCTTGTCCAAATGTGCTTTTGCATACCTCAGGCGACTCTGTTTGTGGCGTGCTTGCAGAAACGGCTTCTTTCGCATCACTCTCCCATACAGCTTCTCCTTGTGCAAAGTGCGCTGTATTGTGGACCGATGCACAGTGACACCATCTGCAGCAAGATGATGCTGCAGGTCTTTGGAGGTGGTCTTTGGATTGTCCTTGACGGTTCTCACCATTCTTCTTCTCTGCTTTTCTGATATTTTTCTTGGCCTGCCACTTCTGGGCTTAACAAGAACTGTACCTGTGTTCTTCCATTTCCTTACTATGTTCCTCACAGTGGAAACTGACAGGTTAAATCTCTGAGACAACTTTTTGTATCCTTCCCCTGAAAAGCTATGTTGAATAATCTTTGTTTTCAGATCATTTGAGAGTTGTTTTGAGGAGCCCATGATGCCACTCTTCATAGGAGAATCAAATAGGAGAACTACTTGCAAGTGGCCACCTTAAATACCTTTTCTCATGATTTGATACATTGAGACACACACACATATATATATTTATAATTCATAAAGTTCTTCATAGCAGAATAGCCGCTAATTCAATTGCCGGCTTTTGTGAAATCATTCCCCAACCCGACATGAAATGACACATGGTTTACATACAGTAAACCATTTCATTTCATGTTTTTTTTTATATGTCTTTCATTAGTAATTAGATGAGGGTTGATGTGTAAAATTTGGGAGGTGTAGGTGTTAATTTAGGGGGTTAATTCGTTGTAAAAAAATGCGTGGGCTCCCGCGTTAATTTGTCAACCAGAGAGGTAAAGCAGGTGAGTGAGGGCAGATTTTAATAGCCATGAGAGGGGCCATTTTTGTAGCCAGTGGGGGGGCCAAAAACAATGGTCCCTCTCATAGCTATTAAAATCTACCCTCACTCACCTGCTTTACCTCTCTGGTTGACAAATTACCGCGGGAGCCCACGCATATATATATGCATTCTATGTGTCTATATCTATTCTTTCGTTTGTGTTATAAAACCTGTCACAGGGATCCATTATATGTCCATTTTGCAAGCCTGCGAGAAAATCTCGGCATACGGATGCCATACGGATTACATACGGATGCTTACATGCGCAAAATACGCGACCACACCTTGATTACGGATGAGATACGGAGCACTATTTAGGGGACATTTCTCCGTATTATGCATGTAAAATACGGACCGTATTTTGCGTCGGTTAGTGTGACCCCAGCCTTATTGTTTTAAAAGAGGGAAATATAGGGATTGAGAAGTGGTTGTCTGAGTAGTGGACAACCCCTTTAAGTATTTTACATAATTTGTTTTTTATTCTTTATCTATATTAAAGGATAGTTATTTCATACATTTTAATTTCACCAATAAAGCACTGAAACATATAATAATGGTCATTTTTGTGTATTTTTTTAAATAATCATATTACAGTTACCCTCATTTCTCCATGTTTGCATTGACAATCCAACACAATGGACAGCAATTTGAACACATTTTATAAGTTGTCATAAACTTGTAAATAACTCATGAAAGAATAAAGTTACGTGGGATCTGGCAGCGTGGCCTAGACACCTAGCAGAGCAGACGTGCTTTCTGGTAGCTCCTGCTCCTAGGCTGCTAAATCAACTAAAACTTAAAGTTGCAGAGGCTTCCTGCGACTTGGAGTATATTCTTCTTGTAGAGGGACTCCCCCAGCCCTAATACTGTACTGCCAGGAGTGAAGACCTGAACACTCCACGAGATATTGGAGTCTGTGTCCTGGTCCTGAAGATGCCATTGCTGCACAAAGCAGGAAGCTGGAGCTGTCCCCTCCATAGTGAACAACCGGAGTCTCAGGCTGTTTTAAGACCCGGCGGTGAGGCAGAGCAGCGCGAGAGGACCTGACAGGCATCACTAACGGTGCGGTAAGAGAGAGGGACTGTGAGACTGAGAGCGCTATAGACGGGGATCAGTGAAGCGGACGTGAGAGGGGACTCTGTCCACTTCCTGGCACCGACCGCGCAACGCGGTCTATATAATCCATACCTGCCCTGCTGGTCCTGAGCTGACAGATTAACAGCTAAGACCTGGTACAGACGCAGGTGCTGCAGGGGGAGAGTGAGGGAAAGCTGGATGGAGGGAGGCCTGTGATTATAGAAGCCCCCACCGCTGTGCCCCATATCAGATTACTTTTCCCGCCATAGAAAACCGCCTCCATCTTGGGGAAAAAACACCTAAAGAGGAGACATATCTTCACTGATCTTAACCCCTTATTCTGATGTATAAGAATCCTATGGGCTTGTGGATTGCAGTTCTCTGCTGCCACCAGGTGCTTTATTCTGCAAATTGCTCATGCTCCACATAAGCATACAGCAGCACAAGCAAATAGAGATATGACTTTGTAGCCCATCTGCTACTAAATTTCGAACCACTACAATCATTCTGTGAAATATATTTTTTGACCAACTCTAAGATTTGTTATCAGCCTGCATATATATATTGGGAAAGAATTATGAGTCCCGGTAAATCACAGTCTGCAGCTGACAAATTGAGATCCTATGCCTGGGGGAATAACTCAATACCAATTCAGAAATCTGCAAATAAAACAAACCAAGAAGAATTGTCAATGTTACAAGGGTCGAGGGACATGGATCTGGAACCCACTCTGAAACAGGTATCCGAACAACTGCTGGTTGCCATTCAAAGCAGTACTGCCTCTCCAACTGGGAAAATTGAGGAGGTAAAGACTGACTTGGGTCTCCTCCGTAATGATATGTTAAATTTGGGAGAGAAAGTCCGACAGGCGGAGGACAGAATCTCGAACCCGGAGGACCAAACTGTGCCCTTGTCAGAACGTATCAGAGTAATGGAACAATAATTGGAAATATATGTGTCCAGAAACATGATGATTTGGAAAATAGATTGAGGAGAAACAACATCTGTATAACTGGATTACCAGAAAGAGCTGAAGGAAATAATCCTAGTGAGTTTGTGGAAAAATGGATGCGCAATTTATTCCCGGAGGCCACCTTCTCTGCGGCATATGCGGTGGAGAGAGCACACCGCGTACCTGGGAAGCCGAATCCTCCGGGGGCCCCCCTAGACCCCTACTGGCCAGATTTCTTAACTGGAAAGACAGAGACAATATCCTGCAACTCGCAAGAAAGGCCCAAGTAATTAAATATGAAAATACCACTGTAATGTTGTTCCAAGATTTTTCAGCGGACTTACAGAAATGGAGAGCCTCTTTTACTTCAATTAAGAGACGTCTGAAGAGTTCCAATGTGATTTACTCAGTGGCATACCCACCCAGGCTAAGAGTAGTAGATGGAGAAAGAGTAAATTTCTTTCAGAGTCGGCGGAGGAGGAACAGTGGATCTCCAGGAGAGAAAGGCGCTAGAAGTAGCAGTGATAATACAAGTTAATATGGTTAAATTTACTGTATGGACGCTAAAATCTGTACCCTGGATAGAGATTATTGATTTAAATTTTTGTAAACTTTTTCTAGATATTTTGTAGTACTTGGAGTCATAAGAGGAAGATGGCAGAAGTAACAGCAGTAGTGTATAATACTATGGCCAAACACTAATGTCGTCTTGTACTACTTCTGCTCATACCTGAACTGAGTGCTGCAATGTAACTAGCTGTTGTGTAGAGTGATCTGTTAAACCTGATATGTTGGCTGCTTTGTTGCTGTTGTACCCTTCCCCCCCTTTTTTTATCGTTCCTTTCCAGATATGCTATTCTATTGGGCTGTGGTGATGTGCTGGACATGTGGCCACTTAAGCTACTGTCCATGGGGGGTTGACAGAGAGACTGGTAGTGGAGAAGTGGCAGGGCATTCATCTCCGGGACGCTGGTGTTGCTCTTCCTGGTCTGGGAACTCGGTTACCCTCAGGGTCAAGTAAAAACCGGGTGACTGGACCAATACTTTTGTGTTTGCTTTACTGGGAGGGGAATTGGGGATCTTATTGTCAAGTATGTGATAGACCCAATGTGTTTATTCTTGGTGGTTCGGATTGGTGGATGAAAGTATGAAAATTCTAGTCATGCCTAGGCTTCAGTTGGAAGAAGTCAATGGGCATCCCTTGTTAATTTTTCATGACAATTACTGGTTAGTGTGTTTTCCTTTAGTCAGAAATTTAGTTGGAAACAAACGTTGCATCTATACTTTATTATCCAGGAAAAATGTGTAGGTGTTGGAGCCGATGACAAAAGAAGTGAATATTATTTTGGGTAAAAATTTGATGTGGAGCCCCCATGGCATTACTTAAACTCCTTTCATGGAACATAAGGGGACTGGGGACTGCTAGGAAGCGGAATATAATATTTTCTCAGATACGTAAGACACAGGATTTTTCTTCATTTATGCATTCATAGATATTGTGCCTTTTGTGCTGCTTAAAATTTATAATTCACCACCAGCTAAAATGGATATACTCCAGCAGACCGTGATTTTTGTTGCACAGTATCCTGAGGCTAAAATATTATGCACAGGTGACTTTAATATGATTCTTAACACCCATTTAGATAGACTGAGTACTACAAGTTCTAGATCTGATAACCAAGGCACTACTATGTTGGAGGCTTTTATAGCGGAGATGGGGTGGGTGGATTTGTGGAGGCAACAACATCCCTTTAAGAAAGAATTTTCCTGTTTCACGCCAGCTGCCTGCTGTTTATCCAGAATTGATCACGCATTTAGAAATGCTGCTTTACTATCAGATTTAAGTAACATTGAGTACCTCGCTAGGGCAATATCTAATCATGGTCCACTGGTGATGTGCGTCTGTTTAGGTGGCCTTGATAGACCGAAGAGATTCCGCATACACCCATTTTGGCTTTCCCTCATAGGAGAACAAGATAGAGTAACAGACCAGTTGGAGGTATTTATAACGGACCATAGTGACTACCCTGATCGACAAGTGTTATGGGATACACTCAAAGCATATTTGAGGGGGGTGTGTTAGATCCACGATTTCATATATTAAAATAGAATCCTGTATGAGGGAGTAGAGACTTGCTGATGAGTGTAAATTCTTGGAGAGTGAATATATCAGTAACCCCTCTGATGACTCCTTACATAGATAGCTTGGGAAGGGGAGGGAATATCTACTGCATTTGCAGGAAAAGGTTCAGAGAAAACTCTTTTTCTCTAAACAAACGTACTTTGAATTGGGTAACCAGTCGAGTAAATTCTTATGGCCCCTTCACACATAGCGACGCACCAGCGATAACGATAACGATCCGACCTGGCAAAGATCGCTGGTGAGTCGTTACATGATCGCTAGATAGCTTTCAAACAGTCCAATCTCATCAACGACGCAAGACAGATCAGCGATCTGCATAACGACCTCGTTGGTTGTTCAGTACCTTTCACACAACTTAATTGTAACCGATTCAGACCTGTATCGCTGAGCTCTGCGTCGCTAACGACGTCGCTCGTCGTTTTTAAGCTTCAAACACAGCGATGAGTGCTGGCCAGCGGGACGCCAACGATGGAAAAATGGACCTGCTCATTCTAGCTCGATCAGCAATAGCCAGCGGGGGGTCCGGTCGCCGCTACATTTCACACTTAGCGAGATCGCTAGCAATATCGCTGTTGCGTCACAATATCGGTGACGCTCAAGAGATATCGCTCGCGATCTCGCTATGTGTGAAACCCCCTTTAGCATATATAGTCCAGCAAAGCCAATTGCCTCCACCTGTACTAGCCATTAATACTAAAGAGGGAACCCCATTGCTTAAATCTGATCAAATTGCAAATAGATTTGAAGAATACTTTAAAGATCTATATGAATCGCAACTAAATCATACTATAGAAGAAATTGATGAATATTTGGACCATATAGTATTCCCTACACTGTCGGATGATTGGATGTTTTTGGACACAGATATCACGCTGGAGGAGATGCAGGAAGCCACTATGTCTCTCTCTAATGAGAAGACCCCGGGCCCTGACGGCATGCCCATAGAACTCTATAAAAGATATATTGATCATATGGGTCCAGTTTTATTGCAGACCTTTTCCGAGGCGTTGGCTGGACACTAAATCCCCCAATCTTTTTATGATGCCACCATAGTAGTAATGCCAAAACCAGAAAAACCCGCTGAGGAATGTGGCTCCTACCGTCCTATATCTTTACTTAATACCAACTATAAAATACTCACCAAACTTATTGCCAGTAGGCTTAAAGCAGTAATTCTTAACATAATACATGCTTTATGCCAGGAAGATCCACCTCCTCCAATAGCAGAAGGGTACAGGTCTTAATGCAAATAGGACACAAATATAGGAAACCTTGGGCAATAGCCTCTTTAGACACTGCAAAGACTTTTGATTCAATGGAGTGAGATTTCCTGCAGCAGGTGCTTAGATTTTGTTTTTCGGATAAATTCTGTAAGTGGATTAAATTACTCTATCATAGACCCAGAGCTAATATCCTTGTTAATGGTTTATTATCGGATTATTTTGAGTTAGGCTGGGGAACTAGACAGGGCTGTCCACTATCCCCTATGCTCTTTGCTCTTGCGATTGAGCCGTTTGCACTAAGGATTAGACAGAATACCAGGGTGGAGGGAATCAATATAAACTCCAGGATGGATAAAGTGGGATTATATCCTGATGATGTAATACTTTTTCTGGATAAAATAGATCAATCCTTGCAAAGGGCAATTGACCTCATTAACCAATTTGGAGAACTATCAGGTCTTAAAATCAACTGGGGCAAATCTGTGATCATGCCATTAGTGGATAGCATAACTGTGCCTATGTTATGTGGAGGATTTTTTCCTCTTTTTGAGGTTTTCATGTTAGAGTAGGACTGGCAAGTGTAAGGAACTTTGACGCAGTTTGTCAGCTTCCGTATTAAGGCCTTAATATCAACCAATACCTTACATATATTGATATGTTTTTTGTGCACTTTTTATATTTCTTTCAGGGTGCAGTTCTGCCCAAATGGTTCTGCAAACTTGTGGCCTCTGTTCACACGGGCTGCATTCTAGTTGGCACTGGACAGCCCCCCTATATGGTGTTACTAAGAGGTTTTGAACCAGAAGCCCTGCATTCCCTGTGTGAACACTGCCACGTGCGGATTATTTCTTCTGCACTGGTGTACCACACGGCCAATCCCTGATTGTAGGCTGGCTGTTTCATTTGGTATTTATGCACCTGTGCAGCTGCCATTTTACTTGGGTCCGCTGCACCCTGTATTAGTGCAGATGCATTTAGGTCTGTCTGGTTTGTATCTGAATTTTTTGGAGGATTTTTTCCTCTTTTTGAGGTTTCCATGTTATGTGGCCTACAGGTAGTACAAAAATTTAAATACTTAGGTATCATAAGACATCAAAACCCGATCTATGATCTTAAAGATAATATATATGCCCTGGAAGACATGATGAGGAAAAAATTTGAGATATGGTCCTGGCTTCCATTGTCTGTTGCGGGTAGAATTGGATTGATAAAAATGATAATCCTCCCCAAAAGTTTATATATGCTAGAGCACGTATCAATAAGGGTTCTCAAGAGTTTCTTTAAAAAAATACATAGCATGATAGTAACATTTGTATGGGGAACATCTAGATATAGATTGAGTATTGAATCCCTGCAGAGACCCAAAAACCAGGGTGGCTATGCTCTCCCTGACTTGTATTTGTATTATTTAGCTGGTCAGTTGCATCATTTAAAACAATGGTTAATTGGACATAGGCCCAGTAATGCAGAGGCACATCTCATGCACTTTTTGGATGGGCATACACCGTGGGCAATATTGGAAGGTTCATATAGACCACCTCAGGGATTATTATTTGCACATAAATTAGCGATACAAATTTGGCAAGAAAGTAAACATATTGTAAAATTTACTGATCAGATTGGAGATGTTCAGATATGGGATAATCCTGAATACCCACACCTTCAGGATTTACAAGATCCACGTTTTTGGAAACAGAATGGAATAATAACACTTAGTCAGATTTTTGAAAATTAAATTTTATTATCGTTTGATCAAATACATGTGAGATTTGGAGTTTCTCATAGAGAATTCTATAGATATCTGCAGCTGAGACACGCCGTAATGTACCAATTCCCGCTTCCTAGAATGAAAATATCTAAATATCCATTGATAGGAATATTTTTCACCCAGGGACCTACAGGGGGTGATTTCTTCTCTTTATACCTTTCTATTGAATTCTAAAATCATATCCACTCAGCTCACTGTAGAAAGTAAGTGGCGCCATTTGATACCGTCTATCACTGATGAACAATGGAATGACGCCCTGGAGGCACACACGATGGTATCACCAGCTGCAAACAACAAGTTAATCCAATTGAATATTCTTCACCAGTCTTATTTGACCCCATACAGACTTCATAAATTTGGTAGAAGGGCAACGGATGAATGCCATAGATGTGGGGAATCGAGGGCAGACTTTTGGCACCTTATCTGGAGCTGTGGCAGTATACGAGGGTATTGGAGTGATGTCATATATACATTGGAACGAATATTGGGAATACCGATTGAATGCACTCCTGAGCTGTGTCTCCTGGGTGTTGTGGATGAAGAGATGTGGGTTCATTAAGATAGAATATTTTTTCGAGAGGTTTTATTTATGGCTAGGAAGGCAGTGGTGTTGAGATGGATGGGAGGGAAATCCCCTTCAATTAATCAATGGAAGCAATTGGTAAATGATATAATACCTTACGAGAACATACTGTATAAAAACAGAAAATGTCCCCAGAAGTTCCATAAGATTTGGGAAAGGTGGTGTGATTCCCCTTTGACATACTTGGCTCCTAATGCTATGGTTTCTTTGATTTCAATAAGATAAAGAGTACATGGGCGCTACCTATCTAGAAGCTAGAACTCAGATGCAGCTGGTAAGGAGACAGGACTGTGTCGGTTCCTGTTTTAACTGCGAAAATGAGGATGAGTGACCTCATGGAGATCAACATCCAACACTGCGGAGACACCATCACATGTTTCTCAACGCAGTGATTCTAGAGCAATGCCCCCATCCCTTATGGGAAATATGCAAAAACATGTAAATCAACAGCCGCGGAGACACCATCACATGTTTCTCAACGCAAGCAATGACTAGCCAGGTCTTTCACCGGGAAGGAACAACCACGGGAAGGGCAGTCTCCAATGAAGAAAACCACCTATGCCAAAACATGGTATCCATCCACAGACAACTGTTTCGGGGTATTGCCCCTCATCAGTGTGGAGTAGGAAACTGGCTAGTAGGAGCAATGCCTAGTAAAAAGACTTTAGGTTCCTGTTTTAAAACTGAAAAAATATGTAAGTGTATAGCTACCGCGCTTTACTGAGCGGATGTGTAGAAAAAGGGGAGAGGTCTTTAGTTGTGGGTGGATAAAAGGATTATTAATTCAGTTGTTAGTACTTACTTCAAATGAAGGAGTTGTAGAATATTCTATGTAGTTTGAGGTGGTTATCTAGCGAATACCTCGCCAATGGTTTTGTGATGATGCTTTCTTGTAGTAGTCAGTGATGCTGATAAAGTAATAAAGGTAAAATTAAAATAACAGTAGTGTTAATATCCCACACTGAACCTTTTATATTCACTGTACTCACTAGTGATTTCTAAGCATTTCTTATTCCATTTGGAGTTATACAGTGGTACTTGCTGATGGTCCGATATCACAGTGCAGTACGGGAAAAGGGTTGGATTTAACTAGTACCAGTGACCGTAAGCTGGACACTAAGTCACAGTTACAGGGACACGTCTGCACTTACTTGCACTTGTTTTATGTTGAAAAAAAAGTAAGCAGGAACAATATCCACTAATATGAGCATTGTAGTGAGGCTTTGACTATAAAAAAGATTATATTCACTATATGGATGATAGAGGCCACCGAGAGGGCAGTGAGTTCTGATAGAATGCTTATGGTGATTCATGCTGGCTGAACCGGAGCAGGAGCGATATTCGCTGTTGTGCTGGATATGGCAAGGCACTAGATAGAAAAATCATCCACTTGGTACAGTATCATTATAGCGATCAGTCAGTCCTAATAGGACTCGTGTGGACTTACTTGTACCGCTTGTTGTATACCGCAATTTATCCAGGCGGTAGCTGCTAGCAAGGAGGATGCGGCTGTGCAGCGCATGGCGGGGAAGCGGGTGGACGCCAGCACCTCGTGTACTCCGGCCGGAAGTATTCTATCAGAACTCACTGCCCTCTCGGTGGCCTCTATCATCCATATAGTGAATTTAATCTTTTTTATAGTCAAAGCCTCACTACAATGCTCATATTAGTGGATATTGTTCCTGCTTACTTTTTTTTCAACACAAAACAAGTGCAAGTAAGTGCAGACGTGTCCCTGTAACTGTGACTTAGTGTCCAGCTTACGGTCACTGGTACTAATTAAATCCAACCCTTTTCCCGTACAGCACTGTGATATCGGGCCATCAGCAAGTACCACTGTACCACTCCAAATGGAATAAGAAACGCTTAGAAATCACTAGTGAGTACAGTGAATATAAAAGGTTCAGTGTGGGATATTAACACTACTGTTATTTTAATTTTACCTTTATTACTTTATCAGCATCACCGACTACTACAAAAAAAATCATCACAAAACCATTGGCGAGGTATTCGCTAGATAACCACCTCAAACTACATAGAATATTCTACAACTCCTTCATTTGAAGTAAGTACTAACAACTGAATTAATAATCCTTTTATCCACCCACAACTAAAGACCTCTCCCCTTTTCTACACATCCGCTCAGTATAGCGCGGTAAGCTATACACTTACATATTTTTTCTTTGATTTCAAGATATAATCCTTGATGTATATCACTTCTAGACCATGCAAGCTTTGATCTGTGTGAATTTTGGAATGTGTATTTTTTATACTCTGACCTGATACGAGCTCATGGATCCTTAAATTGACCCTGTAAACTAGAAGATGCAACGAATGGTATAATGTATTGTGTAGAATACTATGTTATGTTTGTTTTGTTTGTTTCTTATTACTGGAAATGTGATATCCTGGTTATGTTACTATGAATAACTCTGACTTTATATTGTAATGTTCAATGTTTGATATACTGTATTGTGGAATCCTTTAATAAAAGAGGTTAAAAAAAAGAATAAAGTTAAATTAAAACCAAGCGCACCATTGTTTTTCTTGTGAAATTCTCAATAAGTTTGATGTGTCACATGACCCTCTTCCCATTGGAAAAAATAAAGTTGGATCCAAAATGGCCGACTTCAAAATGGCCACCATGGTCACCACCCATTTTGAAAAGTTTCCCCCCTCCCATATACTAATGTGCCACAAACAGGAAGCTGATATCACCAACCATTCCTATTTTATTTAGGTGTATCCATATAAATGGCCCACCCGGTATATCTTGAATAATCGTCATTAAATTTGAAAAAATGTCTCTTCTTTCCAGGAGTTTGAATATTCATTGGACCATAAACATCTTTGTGTATTAAGTCCAGAAGTTGTTCTAATTTTGTCGTACTATTCTTAGGGAAGGATTTTCTTGACATTTTCTCTTTAAGACAACTAGTGCATTTCATTGTCTGATTACACAGGTCGACTGTAAGGCTATGTGCACATGATATGTTTTTGATGCGTTTTTGCGGCGTGTAAATGGTCCAAAAACGCAATGGAATACTTATGCAAGGTAATTCAATGACAATCCTGAAGTGTTGTGCACATGATCAGCAAATTTCCGTCCGTATTTGCAGCGTTTTGCTTTCTGCAGCATGTCAATTCTTTTTGCGTTTTTGACTCCTTGACTTCAATTGAGTCAGTCAAATCTACAGAAAAAATGCAGGTGTAGAAAGGTTTGTGTATTTGCTGAAGATTTGCTGCCAAAAACACTGCAAATTGTCAAAGGAAATGATGTCAGAAGGAGGAAGAGTGTGTTGGCATAGAATATGTGTCTGTCTGTGTCTGTCTATGTCCGTGTACCCATGCAGCGGACAGCCCATAGTGATTGTACTTAGACGTCGTCTGATGGTACTACTACTCCCATCCGGCTATGTCTTTTGTCACATATAACAGAGACAGCATGAGCCAGTAATGAGAGAATAGTCTCATCATCCGGTGCCTGTGTTCAATTGTAAAAAAATCAAAATACTTACATAATTACATACATATTCACATACAAAATACAAACTCACCAAATGCCTAATCCCTGATGCTCGTGTCTCCTGCAAGCAATCAAAAATAATAAACCAACGTATACTCACCTTTCCACTGAAGTTCTTTTAATACTGAGTGTCCCACATCGATGTCACCTGGCCACTGGCGATACACTGATCGTAGGTAATTGCTCCCGCAGTGTATCACTGAGCTGTCGTGAGAGTTCACTGGAGTTCATCAGATGATCAGCTCCGGTGCTTTCACTTACAGCACCGCTGTGTGCGAAAGTTCTCACACAGCGGTAGTGCCGTAAGTGAGAGCACTGGAGCTGATGAACTCCGGTGAACTCTCACAGCAGCACAGTGAAACACTGTCGGAGCGATTACATCTTGTCAGTGCATCATGGGAGGCTGGGTAAAGCGGTCAAATCTCCCGATGTGACTGTTCTACATGTGAGATTGCCGTGGGACACTCAGTATTGAGTGGATTATGTCAAACTGGATAGCATTATATGTTGGTTTATTATTTTTTTGATTGTTTGCAGGAGACAAGGTTGTCAGGAATTAGGTGTTAAGTAAGTATGGTAAATTTAGATTCAATAAAGGAGTCTGTATGATTATTTCAAATAAAGGACTTTATTCTGGGTGTGTGTTTTTATACAATATCACTATGGGGTTAGTAATAGATAGGTGTCTTATTGACGGCTCTCCATTACTAACTTGTGGGCTTGAAGTCACTTGACAATACAAAGGTGGCATCAACTCCACAAATATGAACCCCACTTGCAACCAGATGCGCTATTTCTGGGACAGCTGAGAGCTGTTGTTTTTAACCTGGGGGGTGCCAATATCCATTGCCCCTTCCCAGGATATTAATATCAGCCAGCGACTGTCTGCCTGGGAATCAGCAGCATTTTTACCTTGAATTTTCAGGATTGGTAGTTCTGGTTAGTCAGATTTGACAGTATGAACTTCACAGAGTTGCTGCTGGTGGCCATCTTTGCCTCTTAGTACACTGTTGTTATCTCTTCTAGGCTGTTCTCTGGGTCATTGAGTTTTAGGGTCTCTGGGCCCATACCCTGTTGGCAGCGGAGTAATTTCTGTAGTGTCCAGTCATTTAACAGTGATTATATGTTTACTCAGGAACAAAGGTAGCACAGCTAACAACTGGTATTTTTTTACAGTGTTTTACTGGCAATATAACACTATTGCTGGGACATAAACTCATACACTATTAAACAGTAGCAAATAGTAGTTGTTGCAATATATACAATAATAAGTATTATTCCAACACTCTGAAATGTCAAAAATTGTTACCAGTCTTGCAGAGGGATGCAGCACTTCTGAAATTGCTAAGATATTGAAGAGTGATCACAAAACCATCAAACATTTTTATTTCAAATAGTTGCAAAAAACACGTTGAGAAAAGAAAGAACATTTTCTGCCAAAGATTTTTGAAGAATGAAATGTGAAGCGACCAAGAACCAAATTATCACCAGGGCCCAGGTAGAGGGGGTCTGCTGACACCAGCGACTATTCTAGTTGGATGTACATCGGTGACCCACGATCATGTGACCGGGTCACCGATGGGCGGGATTTACGATGCGCTTCCAGTAAGCGTGAGTTAAATACTGATATCAGAAATTGACTGGCATTTAACTAGTTAACAGGTGAATCGCAATTTCACCTGTTGCTGTTGCGGGCACATATCAGCTGTATAAATCAGCTGGCATGTGCCTGAAAAGGTGCGGGCTCAGCGCCAGAGCCGTCCATGTGTACGAGTGTGCCATCCATGTGTCATCCTTGAGACCATCCGTGTAACATCTTTGTGACATCCGTGTCACACGTGCCAAAATAGAATGCAGAACAGAAATTACAGATTTTTAGGTGTGCAAATAACATACTGTATAATAATAATGTGTGCAAAGATGTAGATAGATGGCTAGATATACTGTATACACAGATATCCATGAACTATATAATTAGTACCTGGTGTTTGTAGCTTACTGTACATGTAGTAACCTAATAAATAAAAGAAAAAAATTATATTACCCATTTTTCTTAACCAGAAAAGGTAAAGCAGACAGCCATGAACTGATATTATTAGGCTGTGAAGGTTTCTGGTTATTGGGCCCTTCCCAGCCTAAAAATACCAGCCCTAAGCCACCCCAGAAATGGAGCATTACATAAGAAGCTCAAATTCTGGCGCTTCACCTTCACTCTTCCAGATTGCCCTGATGCGTTGGCAATTAAGATAATGGGATTGAGGTTTATGTCAGCTGTGAATTGCATATAAACACAGCCCTGGTTTAAGGAATAGAGAGGTGTCTATCTGTCACCCCCATTACTAACCCAGTAATAAATAGTAATAAAAAAAAGACAGGTACATGTGACAGATGCCACATGTCCTGGAAACACATCATGATGAGTGAATGGGGACTAAGAAAGACAAAACCTCACTTTAACTATCATAAATATTGGATTGACTGACAACACCGTAGTTGTTCAATAATAAAATGAATCATGAAAAATACAAATTGTCTAATAATTGCGCACACCGTGTATGAGAATACACAGAGCATGATAGGAGTGGAGAGCAATGTTATTTAATTTTGGAAAAGATATGGGACCACAAATGCTTTTTCCAGACAAATAATGAAACATTACAAATTGGTTCCTGCTCAGTAGACGTGCGCCTTTTTATTAAATGCAAGCACACAAAAAAACAACATATTTGTCATATACAAAAATGCTGATTCTTTGATATTCAAAATGTCTTTATTTATTTGTAACAGCATAACAGCAATAGATTACATTCTAGAACCTTAGGTCATGAACTGTTTTGCGTAGGAAGTCAACATTACCGCCTTGGAATTTATACACCTAAAGAGGAACAACATATCGTTAAAATGAAATTGTATTTGCACATATTAGTAATTGTAGATTAGGGGTTACATGTAACAAGGGTCATGCATGGCTAATAACATTCTATATATCTAGTTGTTCATTGTATTTTGGATCCCTAACACATACATTTAAATACAGTTAGCATGCAATACCTCCATGTGCATTTCATTTTAAACTAATACACACAGAAGATCTTTTGTATTAGGTGAGGCTGAGGTTAAGGCCACATTGACACCTTCAGTATTTGGTCAGTATTTTACATCAGTATTTTTCCGTCAAATCCCGGAGTGGAACAATCAGAGGAAAAGTATAATAGAAACTCGTCACCACTTCTGGATATATCACCCACTCCTGGTTTTGGCTTACAAATACTGATGTCAAATACTGACCAAATACTGAGCATGTGAATGTGGCCTAGCAGTTACATTTCTGGCTCATGGCTACACTCTCAATTCATTTTTCTGAGAGCAGTAAAGTAAGAGAGCAACACATGTGCGCTCACCTCTCAATTCACAGCATTGAAAAACAGGGCCCCATTCACAAGTTAGTTGCGGGTCATAGAGATCAAACATTTATAGCTTATCCTGTGGATATGTCTTAAAGGGAACCTGTCATATGAAAAAACGCTATTAACCTGTTGATGTGGGGCAAATCTGCACTTTAATAGCGTTTTAAAGCTAGCTAGCTGCAGTACTGAAAGCCCGGCTACAGGGAGGAAATGAACTTTATTCCTCCCAGCAACTTCTGGCTTTGATAGTGAGCAGAGGCTGTAAGAACGCCTGGCATTGCCGAACAGTCGGCTCTGTACTGAAACACTGCTGAGCCAGACAGCAGTCAGTGCTGGGGTGTGGTTAGAGGTAAAACTACAAGATGGAAATACCCCTTTTAGGATCTGTATTTCAGCCCCTTAAAGGCGTTGTCACAGAAAAGGACCTGACTACATATTTAATATCTATATGGCTGATGGAAACAGCCTCTCCATGTTACAACTGCTATGCTAAACTCCTTCTCCCTATATTACTGTAGTTCTAGTGATTGGCATGGGTCCCAGCGGCTGAACCTCCATCAATTAGGTATCAAACTCATATCTTTTGAATAGATAATATATATCAATTGGAATTAAAAAGGAGCAAATTGATTTGCATCATCTTGTGAGTCCTGTGAGCTGCCTCCTACCTGTCGGCATCTCCGGCGTCTCTTCGGATTAATAAGCCCGGCAATCTACATGTAGATGTCACACTGCAACAATGACATTGTACATGATCTACAAATCAGGAGAGACACTGGGAATTCGAGAAGCCAGGAGTTGGATCATAATGCTTTTGTCTGGTGGCCAAGGAATACTTATGGAACTAGTAGACCAGTGTCCTTTGAATTGATTTGGTCCTCTCTAATTGGAATGCCAGAGAACACAATTTTTTACAATTTACTATACAGCTATTCACAAGCCATAACAACAGAAAAGATCCCTGCTTTGTGAATTGGAACTTAAATGGATCTTCCAGGCTTGGGATGAAAGTCTGCAGTCACTCTATGTGACTGCAGACTTCTGAATCCTGACCACGTGTGGCGTGGATTGTTATGCCTGTTAGAGCAGGCAGTTACGTTAAAGGGAATCTGTCACCTCATTTTTGGCCTATGAGCTGCGGCCACCGCCATCAGGGGCTTGTCTACAGCATTCTGTAATGCTGTAGATAAGCCCCCGATGTAACCTGAAAGATAAGAAAAATGAGTTAGATTATACTCACCCTGGGGTCCGGTCCGATGGTATCGGGGCCTGGTCTGGCGCCTCCCATCTTCTAGCGATGACATCTCCCCCGTTACTTCTGCCGTGGCTCCTGCGCAGGTGTACTATATCTGCCCTATTGAGGGCAAAGTAAAGTACTGTAGTGCGTAGGCGCCGGACCACTCTGACCTTTCTCGGCGCCTGCATATGAGCCGTGGCAGAAGTAAAGAGGAGGACGTCATCACTAGAAGATGGCGGGTCACCGGACCGTGACACCCATCAGACCGGACCCCCAGGTGAGTATAATCTAACTTGTATTTCATCTCTTTCAGGTTACATCGGGGACTTATCTACAGCATTACAGAATGCTGTAGATAAGCCCCTAATGGCAGTGGCCGCAGCTCATAGGCCAAAAATGAGGTGACAGATTCCCTTTAAGTGGACTGAGAGAGGATGAGCACCTAGTGGGAATGTAACTGGAAGTACGCAAATAGCATACTTGCAGTCACGTAATGGCCCACTCTCATGGACAATACTGGAAAATCCTGACTGCAAGTGACTTCAAAGTTTAATCCCAAGACAGTTTTTCACTTAGAGCATAGTACAAAGTTATTGTAACATACCTGTTGCATATTTCTGAAGAAACAAAAAGCTGGTACTCCAGAAATCTCATATCGCTCTACAAATTCCTACAAGAAAGATATACATCATATTATAAAAAATGTTATTGTAACCTTCATAAAAATTAATTCGATCTACTGTAGTTTGATTAGATTTATCTTTGCCACTTACGTCTGATTTACGAACATCAATTTTAACAAAAACTATGTCCTGCATGTCACTGCTCATCGACTGTAAAAAGAAAAAGGGAACTATTAGTAATATTAAAAATAATAACTGAATCATCAAAGAATCAAATAAAAAATATCTTGTGGGAGTGGTTTCAAACGTAAACAAGATGTAGCAATTGAGAGCTACAAGTGTAAGGAGATTGCCTATGTTCCCCTTGAAAAAACAAGTGTTGTTATGTTACGTAATGAGAACTGTGATGTGCGATAATGATGTTGATAATGTAAGTTGCTTGAGAGTAGGGATAGCAAGATTTAATGTTTGGGACTATCTCAGAGTGGGAGGGGATAATCTGAAGGGAGAGTGACAGTTTCCTGTTGAGATGTCAGATAGGGCCTGGAGCCTGTAGACAAGAGACATAAGGTCTGATGGGAGCAATGCTACATTTATTGGGTGCCCCAGGACATAAGAGGAGACTTAGAGAAAGAGATAGCGTGATCTGGAGCGGAAACAAGGAAGAGTGACAGAGAGGTAGAGTAATTTATTGGTGAATGACTCAGGCTGGAGTTCCAGAGCGTCAGAAGAGAAGATAAGTACAGGCCATATTAGCACTATGGTTCCCAGAGGGGAAAGAAAACGTGGAACCGTGGACTGAGAATAGGACTCTTGTTAGTTGAACTATGCTGCCAAACTGGGCTGTGGTGAAGTAGTAAGGAACAGTGGATACAGAGAACAACTAGAGAGCGAAAAGAGAAAGGAATTGAATTTGTGTGAGAAAAATGTTACGCATTGTCAATGAAACATTTGAGAAGATATGTACTCGCTATCTACTGTATATAACCCTCACCAAGGTAATGTTCAGTAAAAGGTTTATTTTAAACTGGTGGTCTCCCTCCTTGAACTGTCAAATATCTGGTCCTGGCCAACCAGCAACATTGGTTGCATTCAGCCTGCATGGGCGTAGCGCCCTCATAGCACAATTTCACACACTCAGCCAGGACCTCCACCGTTATGTAATGTGCCAGGGTGTAAAGTCACCTTCTCATATAGCGAGATCGCTAGCAAGATCGCTAAAGCGTGACCGATTTTTTGACGCAACAGCGATCTCGCCTTGCTACATGTGACACGAGCAGCGACCGGCTCCCCCGCTGGATATCGCTGATCATGCTCGAATGTCCTGGGCCATTTTTTCGTCGTCGGTGTCCCGCTGGCCAGCATGCATCGCTGTGTTTGACACCGACGAGCGACCTCATTGGCGACGCAGAACTCAGGATGCATTCGTGAGTTGTCTGAAAAGCTACTGTGCGACAATTTACCAACGACTGCTGAGGATCGCCGGATTGTTGCTGCGTTGCTGAAGCAATCTGCCTGTTTGGCAGCTTACTAGCGACCATTTAGCGACGCACCAGCGATCCTTACCAGGTCGCATCGTTGTCGGGATCACTGGTGCGTCGCTAAGTGAAACGGGACCCTAAGAGATGAGTACCTCACCAACAGCTATCACCCCTCGCCACGTTACACAAGTAAGGTCATGTCAATAAACGCAATCTACCTGTACTTACAGGCAAAAAGTTTAAATTAAATAATTTTTGCCTTATTGGAAGCACAGCTACAGGGAAAAAGTGAATTTATATAATCCATGAAGCCAATTGTTTCATTCATAGTGGTGTGCACGTAGCGTTGACAGTCACTGCTCACTATACTGTGAGCGGCAATAGTAACCACTCCCCTCAGGATGCAGACAGGAGTGAATACATTGGTGGAGGACGGGGCCACCTGCTCTTCCACCAATCAGCATTTGAGCCACCACTAATCAGCGCTTGAGCCAGCAGATGCAATGATATCACTTAATGTCACGCTCGCGCCTTGGCTGAATGGCGCGAGTCGGGGGTTGTGGCCCCACTGTGCCACAGACCAGACTACCCAGGAAGGGGCGTGACGGCGACAGCTACCTTGGTCTTCACTGGAGCCTCTGATGGTGAGGTCAGGCTTGTGCGGCAGGTAGCTGCCGGGTGCCACTCCAGGGTGGTGTCTGGCTGTGGCTGCTGATCCCACTCGGGAACAGGACACCTGGACAGGTGCGAGTGACAAGCAGGCTGAGACACTGGGCAAGCAGGCACGGCTTGGTACACTGGCAGGCAGGCACGGCTTGGAGACATGGCTTGGAGACACTGGGCAAGCGGGCACGGCTTGGAGACACTGGGCAAGCGGGCACGGCTTGGAGACACTGGGCATGCGGACACGGCTTGGAGACACTGGACACGGCTTGGAGACACTGGGCAAGCGGACACGGCTTGGAGACACAGGGCAAGCAGGAGTGGTATATGAGAGAACAGGTTTGGACCTGTTCACACAGGAGATGCAGGTATGGATATAGGCAGGAAGGTGTGGTATATGAGAGAACAGGTTTGGACCTGTTCACACAGGAGATGCAGGTATGGATATAGGCAGGAAGGTGTGGTATATGAGAGAACAGGTTTGGACCTGTTCACACAGGAGATGCAGGTATGGATATAGGCAGGAAGGAGTGGTATATGAGAGAACAGGTTTGGACCTGTTCACACAGGAGATGTAGGTAGGCAGAGCCGCAGGAATGCGGAGCAGGCAGAGCCGCAGCAGTGCGGAGCAGGCAGAGCCGCAGGAGTGCGGAGCAGGCAGAGCCACAGGCGTGCGGAACAGGCAGAGCCGCAGGCGTGCGGAACAGGCAGAGCCGCAGGCGTGCGGAACAGGCAGAGCCGCAGGAGTGCGGAACAGGCAGAGCCGCAGGAGTGCGGAACAGGCAGAGCCGCAGGAGTGCGGAGCAGGCAGAGCCGCAGGAGTGCGGAGCAGGCAGAGCCGCAGGAGTGCGGAACACAGATAAAGCTGCGAGGGTGCAGATGCACACACAGGGAGGACACAAGGAAAGACACGGCAGAGAAGGAACCACAAACAAGGAGACTGACAGACAGAGGTAAGACTGAGTTCAGACAGAGACACAGGGGCAAAGACACAAGGACCAGGATATTCTGAGACAGAGCACGGACAAGGTACAGGGAACAAGACTCAAGGGCCAGGATATTCTGCCTCCTGGCAGGCAGACAACGGACAAAGCGAGACAGAGTATTCCTACAGAGAAGGAGATACACAGAACAGGGCCTGGCTAGTTCAGCAGCAAGGAGCTAACTGAGTTTAGACATTGCACAGGCCATGTTTCAGTGGGAGTGGTGAAACTAAATAGTCAAGGGCTCCAGGTGATTGGTCAGGGACAGATTACACAGGTGCACCCAGACTGCATAAGAACCAGAGAGTTCAGGCGCCGCCCCCCTATACACACAGTCAGGAAACATGGAGAGCAAGCAGGAAAACAAGAGGCATAGCACATGGAGCTCAGGGCTGGCAACAGACAGATTTCACAGCATGGCTTGAAGCAGAAAGTAAATTGGTGTGCGGGGGATGGGAGGCCATGCAGTGACGCCAGCAAGGTTGTTACAGTACCCCCCCTTACGGCCCCTCTTCCTTAAGTCTGCCAGAATGGCCTGAAGAAGGAGTGTGGGACCACACACAGTCCAGATTGACACGACATCCTTTAGGTAGGGTGGAGTATGTGTGCCATCAGGAATCCCAGATTGCCCGGTTTCTTGGTGCCCAAGGGAGTCAGTTTCCAACACAGAGAGTACAAAGACTTCTTCCTCCTGATTGGCAGAAGGCAGGGACCTGGAAGCTTCAGACTTGACCCCTACATCAGCCGGCCAGCTAGAAACAGAAGACACCATCACTGAGTCCGACTTCCGCCCGATGTGCCAGAAAAATTGGACCTCCTCCTCCCGGTTGGTGAGAAATGGAGATAGGTAGGTCACTGCTCCAAAATCTTCACCCACTTGCCAAATGGAAGCTGGAGGCATACATACAGGGAGCCACTTCAGCCTGTTACCTTGAAAAAACTGGACCACATCTTCCTGGTTAGATAATGGGTAAAGCTCTGTCTTGGGACCTTCGCCCCTGGGCCACAGGGGAGCTGAAGGCATACACTCAGGATCCATCTTCAGCCCTTTATCCTGGGGAAGACAATCAAGAGGCAGGGGTGCTCTTGGGAGCAGGACACTGGTATAGTCAATGGGGACGTGTGAAGAGACTGAGACCGCCTCCCCCTCTTCAGAGGCATCCTGACACCTTGACTCGGCGACTAGCAAACCAGGCAAAGAAGACGACTTTGCTGACTGAATGCGACACAAGGGAACCAGACACCTCTTGTCACTTGGTTGTTTCAAGTGTGGTGTCTTGCTGGGTCTCCAAACATAAATGGGCATCAGGATCTCTGGTTCAGATTGACTAATGGGCATACCAGACAGCAAATGGAAGACAAACTTCTTCATATACAAAGCTCCGACCTGGAGCTGTCGTTGTCCTTGCAGGACTAGACTGTTCTCCAATAGGGCTCGGCCACCTCGAGACAACGCCCACGCCGGCTTCGGGAGCTGTATGACAGAGACCACACACTGACTCTGTAAGACTGGCGACTTAAATACACCAAAGCTCCCTGAAGGCAGAGAAACAGTTAAAGAGTTTAATGGAGAGGGAGTACTCTCGCCAGGGACAGCCTCTTCTACTGGCCCAGGGTTCTGGAGTACAGGCTTCACAGGACAGAGGCCAGATTCCGGCTGCAACTTGGCCCGCTTCTTTTTAGACCTCTTGGATCTTGCACGGGAGGCCGCAACGGCAGACTGTGGAACAGGTGATGGCTGGACTGGTGGTTTAGACGATTCATCCACAGGTTCCTCTTGTCTCTGGAAGCTTGGAGGGGAAGACTTTTCAAGAACAGCTGGACGAGGCATGTCGAACACTTTACGGAAGGCCCCCAGGCTCATGACGACAGGGTCCCCTGCTTCCCAAAGGGGACAGTTCCATATCAAGGCATCACCAGCTAGGTAGGACATGATATATGCCACCTTGACCCGGTCAGAGGGGAAACAAACTGCATTCTGCAGGATGTAGTGCAGGCACTTTTTCAGGAACCCTTGGCATTCTTTGGGGTCCCCATAGAACCTAGGCGGATCTGCTGGGTCGTGCTCTTCGTAGGCCAGGAGCTGCTCATAGATGGCCTTGGAGACTATGAGTGGTTCAGAAGTCTCCACAATTGGAACCACACAAGGCGGAACAAACTCTTCCGGTGGCTCACACTGGCAGGGAGAGAGTTCATGACGCTCTGCGAGCGGAAGGACATGGGACTCAGCGGGGACCATGGCCTGTGCAAACTGTCACGCTCGCGCCTTGGCTGAATGGCGCGAGCCGGGGGTTGTGGCCCCACTGTGCCACAGACCAGACTACCCTGGAAGGGGCGTGACTGCGACAGCTACCTTGGTCTTCACTGGAGCCTCTGATGGTGAGGTCAGGCTTGTGCTGCAGGTAGCTGCCGGGTGCCACTCCAGGGTGGTGTCTGGCTGTGGCTGCTGATCCCACTCGGGAACAGGACACCTGGACAGGTGCGAGTGACAAGCAGGCTGAGACATTGGGCAAGCAGGCACGGCTTGGTACACTGGCAGGCAGGCACGGCTTGGAGACATGGCTTGGAGACACTGGGCAAGCGGGCACGGCTTGTAGACACTGGGCAAGCGGGCACGGCTTGGAGACACTGGACACGGCTTGGAGACACTGGGCAAGCGGACATGGCTTGGAGACACTGGGCAAGCGGACACGGCTTGGAGACACTGGACACGGCTTGGAGACACTGGGCAAGCGGACATGGCTTGGAGACACAGGGCAAGCAGGAGTGGTATATGAGAGAACAGGTTTGGACCTGTTCACACAGGAGATGCAGGTATGGATATAGGCAGGAAGGTGTGGTATATGAGAGAACAGGTTTGGACCTGTTCACACAGGAGATGCAGGTATGAATATAGGCAGGAAGGAGTGGTATATGAGAGAACCTGTTCACACAGGAGATGCAGGTATGAATATAGGCAGGAAGGAGTGGTATATGAGAGAACAGGTTTGGACCTGTTCACACAGGAGATGCAGGTATGGATATAGGCAGGAAGATGTGGTATATGAGAGAACAGGTTTGGACCTGTTCACACAGGAGATGCAGGTATGGATATAGGCAGGAAGGAGTGGTATATGAGAGAAGAGGTTTGGACCTGTTCACACAGGAGATGTAGGTAGGCAGAGCCGCAGGAGTGCGGAGCAGGCAGAGCCACAGGCGTGCGGAGCAGGCAGAGCCGCAGGCGTGCGGAGCAGGCAGAGCCGCAGGAGTGCGGAACAGGCAGAGCCGCAGGAGTGCGGAGCAGGCAGAGCCGCAGGAGTGCGGAGCAGGCAGAGCCGCAGGAGTGCGGAACACAGATAAAGCTGCGAGGGTGCAGATGCACACACAGGGAGGACACAAGGAAAGACACGGCAGAGAAGGAACCACAAACAAGGAGACTGACAGACAGAGGTAAGACTGAGTTCAGACAGAGACACAGGGGCAAAGACACAAGGACCAGGATATTCTGAGACAGAGCACGACAAGGTACATGGAACAAGACTCAAGGGCCAGGATATTCTGCCTCCTGGCAGGCGGACAAGGGACAAAGCGAGACAGAGTATTCCTACAGAGAAGGAGATACACAGAACAGGGCCTGGCTAGTTCAGCAGCAAGGAGCTAACTGAGTTTAGACATTGCACAGGCCATGTTTCAGTGGGAGTGGTGAAACTAAATAGTCAAGGGCTCCAGGTGATTGGTCAGGGACAGATTACACAGGTGCACCCAGACTGCATAAGAACCAGAGAGTTCAGGCGCCGCCCCCCTATACACACAGTCAGGAAACATGGAGAGCAAGCAGGAAAACAAGAGGCATAGCACATGGAGCTCAGGGCTGGCAACAGACAGATTTCACATGGCTTGAAGCAGAAAGTAAGTTGGTGTGCGGGGGATGGGAGGCCATGCAGTGACGCCAGCAAGGTTGTTACACTTAATTGCACTGCTGCTGAGAACAGGAGTGAGATGAGTATGTATGTAGTATAGCATGTATATAGTAAGCTATGTGGGGGCTCATACTGCATATAGGGGGCTATCTGGAGGTTCATACTGAATATAAGGGCTGTATGGAGGCTTATGCTGTATATAGAAGGCTATGTGAGGGCTCATGCTGTATATTGGAGGCTATTTGAGAGCTCACACTGTATATAGGATGCTATTTGGTGTTCATACTGTACAGTATATAGAGGCTGTGTGGGGGCTCATACTGAATATGGGGGCTGTGTGGTGGCTCATGCTGTATATTGCAGGCTATGTGGGGCTCATATTGAATTTAGGGGGCTATATGTGGGCTCATGGTGTATATTGGAGGCTATGTGGTGGCTCATCCTGTATATTGCAGGCTATGCGGGGCTCATATTGAATTTAAGGGGCTATGTGGGGGCTCATGGTGTATATTGGAGGCTATGATGTGGCGCATGCTGTATATAGGGGGCTATGTGGGTACTCATACTGTATATAGCATGATTTGGGGGCACATACTGTATATAGGAGGCTATGTGGGGACTCAACCAATATATATAGGGGGCTAAGTGGGATCCCATACTGTATATAGGGTAATATGTGGGCTTCTCATACTGTATATAGAAGGCTATGTGGGGGATCATATAGGAGGCTATGGGTATCAGCACTGTAAGTAGCTCATGTACAATGGAAATGAATGGGAATGGCGCAGGACATGTAGGAAGTCAAATGAATCTTTGTTATAAACTCTACAGGCAAGTTGTGGCTAGAGAAGTTGCCATAGCGGTCAGGCACAGAAGGAAAAGTGAACAACTCAATCATATAGAATATCCTCTGTTAGCCACTATGTATTCCTGTACTGTAATCACTTAATATGTTTTGCAGACCTGGAATCTTTTCTAGTCCAAAAAAAAAAAGCTTTGAGTACTGGACAAGATCACAGTTTTTTCACATCTTCAATTATCCGTTCAACTAGGATTCAGTGTCTGTGCACATCTTGAGAGTTCAAAGCTTTTTCATCAGGTGAATTGTTAGATGCACATTCTATTGAAATGTATCACTGTGCAGACACCAGCTCTCTGCGCCACAATACTAATAGGAG
Source organism: Dendrobates tinctorius (assembly GCF_039654945.1). Taxonomy (NCBI): domain Eukaryota; kingdom Metazoa; phylum Chordata; class Amphibia; order Anura; family Dendrobatidae; genus Dendrobates; species Dendrobates tinctorius. The sequence continues at coordinate 11,471,721 of NW_027361858.1, read as the reverse complement.
CCACCAGCCAATCAGAGGTGACAGCTGACATTGCCAGCTCGGTGCAGGCAGCGTGTGATGTCACTGTCATGCGCCGCTCAGGCTGCAGAGGAGAATGGGATGCTGTTTACCAAAGGGAGCAGAGGTCAGGTGAGAAAGACGTTTTTTTTTTTTTTATGTGAAGCGTGGCATAATTGGGGAAATTACTACATGATGGGGAACAGGATGGGCTCATTACTATAAGATAAAGACATTAGTACAAGATGTTGACCAGGATGGAGACATTACTATAAAATGGGAACATTGCTACTAGATGAGGACCAGGATGGAGGAAATTACTAAATGATAGGAACCATGATGGGGATATGACTACAAGATCGGGAAACTACTACAAGATACTAGTCAGAATTACTATATGGTTCTAATTGTTAGCCAAAATTAGAATACAATAAAAAAAAAACAAGCCAAAAAATTTTTTAAAAAAATGATCAAATGTATAGAAAAAATAATATATAACTAAAAATGACATCTCTTCCTTTAAAGAATGCGGCCCTTCAAATTCACATTTTTCTCTAGCTTCTAGTTTGAGACCGTTACTTTAGACCCTTGTAACATTAACATACAGTGCACGTGTGTACACTGTATCCACACTTATAAATATCGGAACTGCAGATGAGAGTTTTTCGACAATCAAAATACAAACTAGCAAAATGATGCATATTTGAGTGATAGTATTGTTTATGCTGGAACAAAAATCATTACTCTTGGCAGCACATTGCCTGTGTGAGTAGATGTGCTGCCTATAACATGATATGTATGGGGAGAGAAAGATCTACGAGTATTAATGATCGTTCTAACCCCATTATTCTTCATCAGCCTGTGTTAATAAATTGGTAAATAAATGTTGAAGGCCTTGAATATAGCAGATTGGCGCTTGTTTAATGGTCTAAATTCAGTTTGTGTAAAGTTTTCACTTGCCTCCAAACATGGTGTTGTTAATCTGCACGGTCCACAATTTCCAGAGGAAAAGGCAACAACTACAAGCTTCCTCCCAGATCTTCTCAAAATTTCTTGAAGCTCACCCTATTTAAAAGGAGAACAAAATGAATAAAACACATGGACCTTGAGGGTTAGTTTGTCTCTGAAATATAAAATACATAATTTGTATCGAGCAACTGTTATATCTCTTTCACGATGAGGCCATTTTGAGTGATGCATTATAATTTAGCACACCCCCAGAAGAAGCTGTGCGAAACGTGCGCGTTGGAGCAAGAGGCTGAAAGTCCTGACAGCAGCACTACGTACACTACAGCGGCACTAAGGTATTTTTTTTTACACTTTATGTGTTCATTTATGCTGTATCTCTTGAACCACACTCCATGATTCCTTTTTCTATCACATCTGCCAACACTTAATAGGCATCTTGATATAGCATTCTGGTAATATAATGCTACTTCTAATTGCAGTGTGACAGGGTCTATATAAACACTTAATCTTATACCAATTGTGCTAGCCTTTCTTAGTGCTTGCTCTTGGCAATAAAGGAAAATATTTGATTCTATGAGGAATTATTTGCAATGACACAAGACGTGGCGTTCATGTGAATATTCCATTTTGATGCAACAGTACAATCTGGTGGTCATTTAAAGAAATAGCACTTTAAAGGGAATCTGTCACCCCTTTTTTGAGATATCATATAATGATATCATTCAATTGTGTGTCACATAAGGATTCTCTTAGTACTTTTGCTTCCCCCTGACCCCGCACCTTTCATGCATAAATACCTTTTTTATATCGTTTCAGATGTATGTAAACTGCCACGGTCCGGTCCGATGGGCAGGGCTTATTCAACTGCTCCCCCCCTCCCTGTCTTACTCTACACAAGAAGAAATGCGTAGAGCAAGACAGGAAGGGGGGGAGCAGTCCGAAAAGGACTATTGTACCGTAAAATAACATCACAAACAACCTCAATGTCGGCTTGGCAGGTGGTTATGCCAGGAGCCCAACTTCACGTACTGGCTCGGGAGGCTCACGAGAAAGGGGCCCACTTCGGAACAAAAAAGACCTTGCAATGGCAGCAACAGAAAGCTTACCACCCGAGCTTGCCTGCTGTTGTGGACGAAATTTGCCGGACCTGCCGCTTATGTGAATTGGCCAAACCACCCGCTCAGCGAGCCACAACACAGACTATTGTGACCTCAGCGCCCCTTGAACTCCTGACAGTGGATTACCTGACCATTGGGCCTGCATTTCAGGGATACGAACACTGCCTCGTTATGGTAGATCATTTCACCAAGTTCGCTGTGGTCACCCCCACTCTGGATCAGACCGCAGAGTCAGCTGCCTCCGCAATTTGTAGAAGCTTTATACAAGTATACGGCTGTCCTCAACGGATACATTCTGATCAGGGAGCATGTTTTTTGGGAAAAGTTATGGAAGAACTACATCACCTCTATGGAATTGACAAATCCCGGACCACACTGTATCACCCGCAAGGAAATGGGGCTTGTGAACGATTTAATCAGACATTGATTCAGATGTTGCGTACTCTGGAGAGTGACAAGAATGCCCGTTGGCCCGAATATGTTTCTGAATTAATATTGGTCTATAACAATCAGGTACTGGCTATACCCCCTACTCCCTGTTGTTTGGACGAGAGGGTAAAGGGATCACGGAGGTGGAGTTGGACCCCGAAGAACCTCAGCCCTGGACCGGAGTGTCGTCTTGGGTCCGAAATCATCGCCATCGGCTGCAGACTCTTCACCGAATTGTACACACCAAGCTCCGAGACTGGGAGCACCCAGGGAAAAAAGCAATCCCACCTCCAAAGCAGGGACCGTGTGTTTGTACTAGATCAAAGCCCCCAGAACAAGCTAGAGTCGCATTGGGAAGAGAGTCCTTATCGGGTCTTACGCCGTATCCACCTGGAAGGACCTGTGTACGAAATAGAACCCGAGGAGGATGAAACACTGTCCACTCGTATTGTGCATCGTAATATGTTACGCCCGTGTACTTCCACCGACCCGAAGCAACTGGAGCCTGCCCCGTCGACATCTGAACGATCATCTATATGTTGGGACCCTGACGACGACGAAGATTTTCCCCCAGAACCCAGAGGCCCTCCACTCAGTAATGAACCGGCTGACACAATTAGCCCGCCTGCACCAATCAGCCCACCAATCTCCAACACCCCAGAAGACTCCACCCCAGTTGAACTGAGACGCTCTGAGCTGTCAACAGCCGGCAAACCCCCTGAACGATATGAACAAGATAAGTTCATATGGCAACGAACATTGAAACCCCTACAGACCGATCTCAATAGACTAAGGTCCTCACCCGAGGACTGGCGAGCTTACAGGGTGGAGGAATGTGGGGAGGAGGACTCCCAGACAGTGATTGGGCCGGAACCCAGGGGACCGCCATCAGGGTTCCTGAAAGAACAACACTGGGGGGACAACAAAGGGAGACACACGACTGAAGGCGTCAGGGCAACAGGGTGTGGGGCGAGGACAAAGGGAGGAGGGGGCACGCTCAGGTGGCAGTTGGCAGAGTGTGACAGGAGGAGAGAAGCCGAGTGACTTAGAGAGAGATGGGGTGACGAACGGTGTGTGTAAGGGACACCGTCAGGAGTCTGTGAGGAGAAAGCTACGCACTCACCGACAAGAGAAACATGACAGACTTTTACCGGAGGCAGCTCCCCGCCCACGGTCGCACACAGTCACGCCAGCGGTCCCCCGCCCTTCTGAGACAGGTCTGGTACCTCAAGTCGCCGCTGCGACGACACGAAAAACGGCTGCAGCGGCCTGGACACTGCCCCCCTGTCTCCTTCCACAGGCGCGGCCCTGCCATCACCGGCCCCAGTGGATGCCACCTCGCCATAGGCGGAAATAGAGGCCCACGTCCCATCTACAAGGGGACCCTGAACAGAGGCCGGCCGAACGTCATTTGGGGAACTGCGTCATCACTGCACTGTGAGACGAGAGCCGGTAAAAGATGCCCTGAAAGCCCCACCAGCAAAGAGTCTTCAGGGCCTGTTGTGCCCCACCAGCACAGATTCTTCAGGGCCTGTTGTGCCCCACCAGCACAGATTCTTCAGGGCCTGTTGTGCCCCACCAGCACAGATTCTTCAGGGCCTGTTGTGCCCCACCAGCAAAGAGTCTTCAGGGCCTGTTGTGCCCCATCAGCACAGATCATTCAGGGCCTGTTGTGCCCTACCAGCACAGAGTCTTCAGGGCCTGTTGTGCCTCAACAGCACAGATCCTTCAGGGTCTGTTGTGCCCCGTCAGCACAGTTTCTTCAAAGGCCTGTCAAGCTCAAATCATCCCGGGACAATGAGGTGTCAAGGCAGCCGCATTCAGCGACCTCTAAGCGGCCGCACCTGTGAACCTGAGCGACGTCTGGAAGGATAAGTGAACTATAGGAAATAAGGACCCGTAGCTTGTGCCATACGTGGCCTTAGACACCCGGACTAGCCGGGTTAGTCACATTGAATATAAGAAAAGTATTGTTTATTTTGTTGAGTCCTTGCGAGGACAGATTGTTGCTACCCCTGTTACTTGTTCAGCATAGCCCCAGCGGCTCCAAGTTATAAAAGTTGATTTCACAAGTCATACCTTGTCTCATGTCTCGTCACTGCATCCTGAGAACCTGCTCAACCCTACAAACCATTCAGGTGCTTTTTATTTTGTCAAGGGTATCAGGAGAAAACAAACCAGAATATTTGTTGTGCAATTCATAGAATCATAGAATCGTAGAGTTGGAAGGGACCTCCTGGGCCATCTGGTCCAACCCCCTGCTCAAAGCAGGATTCGCTAAATCATCCCAGTCAGATGTCTGTCCAGCCTCTGTTTGAAGACTTCCATTGAAGGAGAACTCACCACTTCTCGTGGCAGCCTGTTCCACTCATTGATCACTCTAACTGTCAAAAAGTTTTTTCTAATATCTAATCTGTGTCTCCTCCCATTCAGTTTCATCCCATTGCTTCTAGTCTTTCCTTGTGCAAATGAGAATAAAGTTGATCCTTCTACAATGTGACAGCCCTTTAGATATTTGTAGACAGCTATTAAGTCTCCTCTCAGTCTTCTCTTTTGCAAACTAAACATTCCCAAATCCTGCAACCTTTCCTCATAAGACAGGGTTTGCAGACCGGTCACCATTCTGGTCGCTCTTTTCTGAACTTGCTCCAGTTTGTTGATGTCTTTTTTAAAATGTGGTGCCCAAAACTGGACACAATATTCCAGATGAGGTCTGACCAAAGAGGAGTAGAGGGAAATAATGACTTCACGTGATCTAGACTGTATGCTTCTGTTAATACATCCTAGAATTGCATTTGCCTTTTTTGCTGCTGCATCACACTGTTGACTCATATTCAGTCTGTGATCTATTAGTATACCCAAGTCTTTTTCACATGTGCTGTCACTTAGCCCTATTCCTCCCATTCTATATATGCTTTTTCCATTTTTATTGCCCAGATGTAGTACTTTGCATTTCTCCCTGTTAAAAACCATTCTGTTAGTTGCTGCCCACTTCTCCAGTTTATTTAAATCTTTTTGAATCCTCTCTCTCTCTTCTCTAGTATTAGCTATCCCTCCTAGCTTTGTGTCATCAGCAAATTTAATCAGTTTACCCTCAAATCCTTCATCTAAATCGTTGATAAAGATGTTGAACAATACAGGGCCCAGGACAGAGCCCTGTGGTACCCCACTTGAGACATTCTTCCAACTGGATGTGCAGCCATTTACGACCACTCTTTGGGTCCGATCACTAAGCCAGTTATGAATCCACCTAACAGTTGCCTTGTCCATTCCATACTTAATCATTTTTTCAATAAGGATTGTATGAGAGACTTTGTCAAATGCTTTGCTGAAGTCAAGATATACTATATCTACAGCATTTCCTTGATCCACCCAATCAGTGATACCGTCATAGAAGGAAATTAAGTTAGTCTGACATGACTTATTAGTTACAAACCCATGCTGACTCTGTTTAATCACTTCATTCTTATCCAGGTATTGACATACATGTTGTTTAATAATTTGTTCAAAGATCTTTCCTGGTATAGAAGTCAGACTCACCGGCCTATAGTTACCTGGGTCCACCTTCTTCCCCTTTTTGAAGATAGGAACAACATTTGCTCTTCTCCAGTCTTCTGGCACTTCTCCTGTTCTCCAAGAATTTTCAAAGATTATAGAGAGGGGTTCAAAAATTTCTTCTGCTATCTCCTTCAGTACTCTGGGGTGTAATTCATCTGGACCTGGAGACTTGAATTCATTTAGGCTAGCTAAGTGTTTCCTCACTATCTTTCTGTTTATAGATATCCTGGATTCTTCTATTCCCTTAATAGGACAGTGAATAACAGTTGATGTTACATTTCCTTTCTGAGAGAAAACAGATGCAAAATAGGAATTTAAAAGTTCAGCCTTCTCAACATCCTGTCTTACCATTTCATCATTTTCATCCTGTAAAAATCCTATAGCATCTTTGACTTTTCTTTTACTTTTGACATATCCCCAAAATCCTTTATTATTGCTTTTGACATCTCTTGCAAGCCTCAATTCATTTTCAGCTTTAGCTAATCTGATTTGTGCCCTGCAGGTTCTGCAGACAGCATTATATTCTTCTTTAGATATGCCTCCCTCTTTCCATTTTATAAACATTTTTTTCTTCCTTTTTAGCATGTGCTTAAGTTCTGTGTTCATCCATCCTGGTTTCCTTAACTGCTTCCTATTCTTCCCTCTTTTCGGAATTGTTAACAACTGTGCTTTGAGAATTTCATTTTTCAAGATTTCCCATCCTTCCTGGACATTTTTGTCTTTAAGGATATCCAGCCATTGGATCCCTCCAATTCTCTTTCTGAATCCCTTAAAATCTGCCTTTCTGAAATCTAACCTTGACGTCTGAGTCTTCACAGGTCTTCTGCCTCTAGTTATCCAAAATTCTAAAATAGCATGGTCGCTACCTCCTAGGGTCCCAGCCACTTTTACCTCCTCAACCATTTCCTCCCTGTTTATAAGGATTAGATCCAAGGTAGCAGTTCCCCTTGTTTTCTCCCTTACCTTTTGGAAGATAAAGTTGTCAGCAAGAGAGGATAAGAATTTCCTTGACCTGTTAGTTTTGCCTGAGAGAGATTCCCAACAAATGTCTGGATAGTTGAAATCTCCCATGACAACTATGTCATATTTTTTGGAGAACTTGGCCATTTGATGCATAAAGAGTTCATCCATAGCTTCAGCTTGCACAGGCGGCCTGTAGTAAATGCCTACAATGGTGTCCTTTCCATTGTTCTGTCCTTGTATTCTTACCCAAACAGTTTCCACAGAACTCCCAGTCTCTGAAGCTTCAATCTCTGTGCAGATATACGCGTTTCTAACATACAATGCGACACCCCCTCCTCGTTTATCAAGTCTGTTTCTTGCAAATAAGTTGTATCCTTCTAGTCTTGTATTCCAATCATGTGTATTGTCCCACCAAGTTTCAGTGATTCCAATGACATCATATTTCTTTTCCTGTGTTAGTAGTTCCAATTCTCCTTGTTTGTTGCCCATGCTTTGTGCATTAGTATAGAAACATTTTAGTTTGTGATTGGTTTCTCTTTCTCCAATATTTTTATTAATTAGATTCTTTCGTCTTTGTTCTTCCTTTCCACTTCTAATAGCAGAGTTCTCAATAGCATTTGTCAGGTGTATGGCTTTTTCTGGTCTTTTGCTTCCCTTCCCATGTTGTTCTAGTTTAAAGCTCTCCTTACAAGTGTAGCAAGGCGACTTCCAAATACATGCTTAACAGTCTTCGTAAGGTGCACCCCATCTCTAGCAAGTAGTCCATCGTATAAGTAGTTCACTCCGTGATCCAGAAATCCAAATCGTTGCTGACGGCACCATCGACGTAGCCAGTTGTTCACCTGCAGAATCTTATTCCACCTCCTTGTTCCATGGCCATCCACTGGGAGGATGGAAGAGAAGACCACCTGCGCTCCCAGTTCTTTCACTTTCTTGCCTAAGTCTTCAAAGTCTCTGCAGATGGTTTCCAGGTCGTTTCTTGCAGTGTCATTTGTCCCCACATGTAGTAGCAGGAATGGGTAGTCATCTGTAGGTCTGAAGAGTCCTGATATCCTGTCAGACACATCTTTAATTTTTGCACCTGGAAGACAACACATTTCTCTTGAAGTTATATCCGGTCTGCAGATAGCGGCCTCAGTTCCTCTCAACAGGGAATCCCCCATGACCACCACTTTCCGTTTCTTCTTCACAACATTTTTCTTTCTCCATCCAGGAGGACTCTGAAGGCGTACAAGGTTGCTGCTTGTTGGCAAAGTCTTATCCTGATGTATTTCTTCATTGTTTTCCTGCGTGAGAGCCTGGTACTGGTTCCTGAGCAGTATGGGTGCTGACTGCCTCCTGATCCTCCTGCTTCTCTGGGTCACATGTCTCCATTCCTCTGTTTCTTCAGGTGCACTTCGAATTTCTTCTCTTTCTGTAACATGAAGAGATAATTCTGCTCTGTCCAAGAACTCTTCCCCTTCCTTAATGATCTTCAACGTAGCTAACCTCTCTTCGAGATTTTGCAACTTTTCCTCCAACAGGGACACAAGCTTGCATTTGTGGCATGTGAAGTTTGGCTTTTCCACTGGTAAGTCTGTGAACATGTAGCAAGAAATGCAGCTCACCAAATGGCTCCTGGCCTCTTCCATCTTGAGATTTCTTAAAAACGATGAAAGATGAGCCCAAATTCGCGCGCCGATAGGCGTGCGGTTTTTCCGATTTCCTCTTTTCAGCTGCAACGGCCAAAACCCAGTGATCGTTGAGCTCGCGGAGACTCTTCACTTATCCCAGAAGGCACTGGGAATATGCAAATGATCTCCTCAAGACTCTTCCCCTGGTTTTCCGATTTCCTCTTTTCAGCTGCAACGGCCAAAACCCAGTGATCGTTGAGCTCGCGGAGACTCTTCACTTATCCCAGAAGGCACTGGGAATATGCAAATGATCTCCTCAAGACTCTTCCCCTGGTTTTCCGATTTCCTCTTTTCAGCTGCAACGGCCAAAACCCAGTGATCGTTGAGCTCGCGGAGACTCTTCACTTATCCCAGAAGGCACTGGGAATATGCAAATGATCTCCTCAAGACTCTTCCCCTGGTTTTTCCGATTTCCTCTTTTCAGCTGCAAAGGCCAAAACCCAGTGATCGTTGAGCTCGCGGAGACTCTTCACTTATCCCAGAAGGCACTGGGAATATGCAAATGATCTCCTCAAGACTCTTCCCCTGGTTTTTGGTTTTCATCTGAGTACACCGATACCCCATGTGTGGAGGAAGACCACTCTTTAGGCGCACAGCAGGGCTTGGAAGGGAAGGAGCACCATTTGAGGTTGTTCTGTCTCTGACATAATTCATGATCTTTGACTGTCTACTTGTTTATATGGTTCACATACAATGATTTTCTGTATGGATAGAATGTACAGGTTTCTATTTAGTTTACTGTTTTCTGTATCTTTGGCTCCATCTACTGACCAAAGTCATAACTGCATGATTATTATGCATTGTACTTCCTGAATTTTCTTTCCCTCTCTTCACAATGCATTTTGGGAAGGTTTGCAAAGAACCCTGTTAAGTTGCAAAGCATCATGGTTAAGTCCAGCCCCCATTTTTCCCTCCAGTTCTTCCATTTTCTCTCAAGCCTGCATTTTGTGAACATCTCATCTCTCTACTCCTCTTGCGTCAGCATCGCTGGTATGTAACATGCTCCCTGTATATAATCCCTATCTCATATTAGCCAGCTTAGTTAGCTCCCTTGGTCAGCTAGCAGTTCAGATATGTATGTTATGTATCATGTATTCCTATGAACCCAGTACTGATGGTATATATATATATATATATGTTTCTGTTTCTAGTTTCACATCTATATACCCTACGTTCAATAAAGCACAGATTCAACTACAGTCTCCCTTAGTGGACCCCGGTATAGCGGTTTAGCTGCTTGCTAAGCTACATGAATCCCGATTCATTTAGTGAGGACATGACAGAGGTTTTGAATGTAAAATTGGATGGAACTGAGATCGGACGCCATGTCGCGTTTGGAGAGCCCCTGATATACCTAAACAGTGGAAACCCTCATAAGTGACCCTATTTTGGAAACTAGACCCCCCAAGGAACTTATCTATATGTGTGGTTAGCACTTTGAATCCCCATGTGTTTCACAGAAGTTTGTAACGTAGAGCCGTGAAAATAAAAAATCATATTTTTTTCACAAAAATTATCTTTTTGCTCCCAACTTTATATTTTCCCAAGTGTAACAGAAATTGAACCCCAAAAGTTGTTGTGCAATTTGTCCTGAGTACGCTGATACCACCCATATCTGGGAGTAAACCACTGTGGTCGCCCTACTGTGATCTTTGGGAGACAGAATGAACATAAATATACAAAAGGTGAAGAATTGGTTTTATTTTTTACACCGTTTCTCGTGCGGTATTATTGATTAGGCAACTTTATTCTTCGGGTCAGATTTTTATCCTTTTTTTATGTTTAGCTTCTGTCTGTTAGGAGTGGTGGAAGGCACTAAATTAAAAAATAAATTAAGTGCCTTCGCCACTCGGGGTCCACCATGCGGTGGATGAAAAAACCGCTGCTAAGAGATGCAGACCACAGTGGCGGTAATGTGCACAGGCTTCTACTGCACCCAATGCACTAAAGCAAGCTCTGTTATGGTCACAGAGCTGCAAGCTTAAAGCATACAAAACCGCTGAGTCTGTTCTAGGTCACAGACTTCAGCGAAGCAGACACGGTATTAACAGACACGGTATTAATAGTCACAGGACTTTAGACGTCAGGACTACTCTGTCTAGACCTACCGAGAAATAAGTAGCGAGGCGTCGCAACTGCGAATGCCCGGCAGAGCTGCTACCGCAGCGCGGTGAAAACTAAGCCGCAAGGAAGGCACCGCTAAGTCGCAAGCGCGATGCAGGACGCTAGCTGCTGAGACAGATGAAGCTTGAGTGCGCTGGCGCTGCTACTGACTGAATCCCACACACTCACACAGACGTATTATCAGAGGGAAGGGGTTTCATAATAAGTCAGTCACCAGTCCAAGCATCCATCACCATACATACAGCAGCAGTATGAAAATACTAGCACACGGCAGAACGGCTATGTGCACTTTTTATAGCGTACAGGACCTGCCGGAAATCTCCAGAGCCCTGAGCTGAACCAATGAAATCAGGAGCAGGACCTGAGCACCTGACTCCTGAAATCCAATGGGAGCTCGTCCCGTGGGCATGCTCAGAAGCTGGAACAAAAGACTTAGCCTCTGGAGATAAATGTGAGAATCTGGATTCCTGCATAGGCAAAGTAGAAACCAGAGTCCTAACATTACCCCCCCTCCTAAGGCCCCCTCCCCCCTGAACCCTCCGATCCACCAACCTGTGCCTGACAGTGGCACAGGCCTCAGACTCGTCAAAAGGCGAGCCTGTTGCCCCGGTAGGTGAGACCGAAAACCAGGACACACGGACGGTATCAGTGGGGGCCAGGTCACCAGTTCGCAGGAGGGACACCCGGGAGATAATGGGAGCGGGAGTTTTAGGCGAACGCCGCCGTGTATTGACGGACGTCGCTACACTCCATTCAGGAAGGCTATCCAGAGCACATAGGGTGCATGCCCGAGTGAATTTTTTCACTTCCCGAGCCCTGCGCGGCCACCAATACGATCCAGCCAGAGACTTCGTGGTCTGCATGTAGCCACGTTGGCCGTCCGCATTGGACGAGAATTTTAGGTCGCTGGCGAGGAGGAACAAAGGTCTCGCCTACCGACTCACAGTCAGACCATTGCGGGGCGCTGTCTTACTGGGAAGCAGCGGGTAGATGGTGACAACCGCAAATGGACTCTTGAGCTGGACCTGTCTCAGCAATGGTGCGAGACAACTCCATGGGCTCGGGAGGTAGAACCTCTGGCTCGGGCAGGTCCAGAGGCTCAAAAAATTTGGGAGCCGAAGTACCTCTCCGTTTGGAGTGAGCACGCTCCATACCACGCTCTGAAAAACGGAGGTCAATCCGCGAGGAGATAGATATTAACTCCTCCAGGCTGGTGGGAATCTCTCTCGTAGAGAGTGCATCCTTGACATGCTCCGCTAATCCCCTCCAGAATACAGGGATAAGAGCTTTGTCAGACCACTCCAACTCGGACGCCAATGTCTGAAAACGGACGGCATATTGGCTAACCGAGAGAGATCCCTGGGACAGAGCGAGCAGCTGTAGAGAGGTGTCGTGTGTAACTCGTGAGCCGAGAAACACCTGCCTGATAGCTGTTAGCAGATTGACTGCGGTCCAAATATCCAGATCACCACGCTCCCTTAGCGGTGTAGCCCATTCCAGAGCCTTGCCCGACAGTAGGGATATGATAAAGGCCACCTTAGCCCATTCTGTAGGGAATTGCGCAGCCAGCAGCTCCAGGTGGATTGAGCACTGGCTGATAAAGCCCCTGCAGGAGTCGCCATCCCCAGAATATTTATGGGGATGGCAACGGGAGGCGGGTAGCTGTCGGCGCAAGGGAGGACATGGCCTTCTGCCCTACCGCATCTGTGAGTGCCTGGACAGCAGCATCCGTGGCCTGCGCAGCTGCGAGAGCTCTCTCAAGGGTCGCCAAGCGAGCCTCGAGCTGCCGCACACACTGCAACACTGCATGAGTTGCTGCTGATCTGTCATCTCTAGCCAGACCCTGGCGCTAGTATTATGTTAGGAGTGGCGGAAGGCGCTAAATAAAAAAATAAAGTGCCTTCGCCACTCGGGGTCCACAGTGCGGTGGATGAAAACACCGCTGCTAAGAGATGCAGAGCACAGTGGCGGTAATGTGCACAGGATTCTACTGCACCAAATGCACTAAAGCGAGCTCTGTTATGGTCACAGAGCTGCAAGCTTAAAGCATACAAAACCGCTGAGTCTGTTCTAGGTCACAGACTTCAGTGAAGCAGACACGGTATTAATAGTCACAGGAGTAGCCTTAGACGTCAGGACTACTCCGTCTAGACCTACCGAGAAATAAGTAGTGAGGCGTCGCAACTGCGAATGCCCGGCAGAGCTGCTACCGCAGCGCGGCGAAAACTAAGCTGCAAGGAAGGTACTGCTAAGTCGCAAGTGCAATGCAGGACGCTAGCTGCTGAGACAGATGAAGCTTGAGTGCGCTGGCGCTGGCGCTGCTACTGACTGAATCCCACACACTCACACAGACGTATTATCAGAGGGAAGGGGTTTCTTAATAAGTCAGTCACCAGTCCAAGCATCCATCACCATACATACAGCAGCAGTATGAAAATACTAGTGCATGGCGGAACGGCCATGCGCACTTTTTATAGCTTACGGGACCTGCTGAAAATCTCCAGAGCCCTGAGCTGAACCAAAGAAATCAGGAGCAGGACTTGAGCACCTGACTCCTGAACTCCAATGGGAGCTCGTCCCGTGGGCATCCTCAGAAGCTGGAACAAAGGACTTAGCCCCTGGAGATAAATGTGAGAATCTGGATTCCTGCATAGGCAAAGTAGAAACCAGATTCCTAACACTGTCACACACTAAAAGACTCTTTTTTGTGAGAAGTTTTTGCATCGCCATATTTTGAAAGCTATAATTTTTCCTTTTTTTGGCCCACAGAGTCATGTGAGGGGCTTGTTTTCAGTGGGACAAGCTGACTTTTTTATTGGTACCATTTTCGGGCACATGACATTTTTTGGTCACTTTCTATTCCGATTTTTGTGGAGGCAGAAAAAACAAAAAACAGCTATTCAGGAATTTTTTTTTGTTTTTTTTCTATTCTGCGTGTGGTAAAATTAGTATGGCAGCTTTATTCTTCGGGTCAGTACGATTACAGCGATACCTCATTTATATCGTTTTTATATGTTTAGGTGTTTTTACACAATAAAAACTTTTAGACAAAAAATAATTATTTTAACATTGCTTTATTCTGAGAGCTATAACTTTTTCATTTTTCCGCTGATGGAGCTGTATGGTGGCTTGTTTCTTGCAGGACAAGATGGAGTTTTCATTTATACTATTTTTATTTACATTCATCTTTTTTATCGCGTTTTATTCCACTTTTTCCAAAGCATAATTTGCTACTTTTTTGTATTTTTATGGCGTTCACTGAAGGGGTTAACTAGCATGATAGTATTTTAGATCGGATTTTAACGGATGCCGCGATACCAAACATGTGTACTTTTTTTATTTTTTCAATTTTTTTGCATAAAAATGTGCATTTATTAGTGGATTTTTCATTATTATTTTTTTTTTTTTACATGTTTTTTAAAGATTTATTTTTTACCTAGTATCTTTATGGGATTTCACTTTTTACACTTTATTTGCAGGTATAATACATTGCAATGCACTAGCATTGCAGTGCATTATACCAACAGTGAATGCTTCTGACACCATGCTGTGATAATGGTCTCAAATGCTTTCCATACTTGATGACCCGGGGGTCATCATGACGACCCCGGGTCACCACGGCAATGATCGGGCCCCAGTTGGATTTCAATGTGCTCCATCTTTTTGTAATCAAGAGACATAATGTGCTGCCAGGAGTGTTTGGCTTTAGCATATTTCCCACGTTTTTCCATTTAGAACACCTCCATGATCGTCAAGCATAGGAATAGGAGTTGGAAGAAATAGCAGTTGACCAAATTAATTGTCAGTCTTATCTGGTCATACAGTGACATGTAAAAGTTTGAGCATCCCTGGTCAAAATTACTGTTGTTGTGAACAGTTAAGCAAGTTGAAGATGATTCTATTCTTTTGCATGTTTGTCACACTTAAATATTTCAGATCAACAAACAAATTTAAATATTAGACAATGATAACACAAATAAATAAAAAAATGCAGTTTTTAAATGAAGGTCTTTATTATTTACGGAAAAAGAACTCCAAACCTACAGGACCCTGTGTGAAAAAGTGATTAAAACATAAATTAACTGTGGTTTATCACATCTTTGGAAACCTGAGTTCAAATTCCCTGGCCACATCCAGGCCTGATAACTGCCACAAATGTTCTCAATCAAGAAATCACTTAAATTGGACCTGCCTGACAAAGTGAAGTAGACCTCAAAAGCTAGAAATTATGCTGCGATCCAAAGAAATTCTGGAAATATAAGAAATACGGTAATTGTGATCTATCAGTCTGGAAAATGTTATAAAGACATTTCTAAAGCTTTGAGACTCCAACAAACTACAGTGAGAGCCATTTTCCACAATTGGCAAAAACATGATAAACCTTCCCACAAGTGGCCGGCCAACCAAAATTACTCTAAGAGCGCAGCAACGACTCATCCAAGTGGTCATAAAAGACCCCACAACAGCATCCAAAGAACTGCAGGCCTCAATTGACTCATTTAGGGTCAGTGTTCATGACTCCACCATAAGAAAGAGACTTGGCAAAAATGGCCTGCATGGCAGAGTTCCAAGATGAAAACCACTACAGAGCAATAAGTACATAAAGGCTCATCTCACTCTTGCCAGAAAATATCTTAATGATCCCCAAGACTTTGGGAAGAATACTATGCGGACTGATGAGACAAAAGTTTAACTTTTTGAAATGTTTATGTCTCATTAAATTTGGCGTAGGTGTAACAAAGCATTTCAGAAAAGGAACATCATGTCAACAGTGAAATATGGTGGTGGTAGTGTAATGATCTGAGGCTCTTTTGCTGCTTCAGGAGCTGGAAGACTTGCTATGGTAAATGGAACCATCAATTCTGCTGTCTACCAAAATATCCTGTAGTAGAATGTTGGGCCATGCTCATGACCTCAAGCTGAAGTGCACTTGCGTAATGCAGAAGGACAATGATCCAAAACCTACCAGCAAACCCACCTCTGAATGGCTTAAGAAAAACAAAATTAAGACTTTGAATGGCCTAGTCAAAGTCCTGACCTTAATTCGATTGGGATGCTGTGGCATGACCTTAAAAACACGGTTTGTGCTAGGAAACCCTCCAATGTGGCTGATTTACAACAATTCTGCAAGGAGTGAGTGGGCCAAAATTTCTACAGAGCATTGTAAGAGACTCATTGCCAGTTATCACGAATGCTTGATTGCAATTGTTGCTGCTAAGGGTGGCTAAATCCGTTATTAGATTTAGGGGGCAATCACTTTTCCACACAGGGCCCTGTAGGCTTGGATTTCTTTTTCTCTTAATAATAAAGACCATCATTTAAAAACTGCATTTTATGTTTATTTGTGTTATCTTTGTCTTATATTTAACCCCTTAGTGACAGCCATTTTGCAGCTTAATGACCAGGCCAATTTTTACAATTCTGACCACTGTCACTTTATGAGGTTATAACTCTGGAACACTTTAAAAGATCCTGCTGATTCTGAGACTGCTTTTTCGTGACATATTGTACTTCATGTTAGTGGTAAAATTTCTTCAATATGACTTGTGTTTATTTATGAAAAAATGAAAATATGGTGAAAATTTTCAAAATTTAAATTTTTATGCCATTATCTCAGAGAGATATGTCACACAAATTTCTTAATAAATAACATTTCCCACATGTCTACTTTACATCAGCACAATTTTGGAAACAAAATTTTTTTTTGTTAGGAAGTTATAAGGGTTAAAAGTTGACCAGCGATTTCTCATTTTTACAACAAAATTTACAAAACCATTTTTGTAGGATCACCTCACATTTAAAGTCATTTTGAGGGGTGTACATGACAGAAAATACCCAAAAGTGACACCATTCTAAAAATTAGACCATTCGAGGTGCTCAAAACTACATTCAAGAAGTTCATTAACCCTTTACGTGCTTCACAGGAACTGAAGCAATATGGAAGGAAAAAATTAACATTTAACTTTTTTTTGCAAAAAATTTACTTCAGAACCAATTTTTTTATTTTCACAAGTGTTAAAAGGAAATTGAACCACAAAATTTGTTGTGCAATTTCTCCTGAACACGCTGGTACCCGATATGTGGGGGTTAACCACTTTTTGGGTGCACGTCAGAGCTCGCAAGGGAAGGAGCGCCGTTTGACTTTTTCAACGCAGAATTGGCTGGAATTGAGATCGGATGCCATGTTGCGTTCGGAGAGCCCATGATGTGCCTAGACAGTGGAAACCCCCAACAAGTCACCCCATTTTGGAAACTAGACCCCTTAAGAAACTTATCTAGATGTGTGGTGAGCACTTTGAACCTCCAAGTGCTTCACAGACATTTATAACGTAGAGCAGTGAAAATAAAAAATCTTTTTTTCCACAAAAATGATCTTTTCGCCCCCAAATTTTTATTTTTACAAGGGTAACAGGAGAAATTATACCACCAAAGTTGTTGTGCAATTTGTCCTGAACACGCTGATACCTGATATGTGGGGGTAAACCACTGTTTGGGCACACGGCAGAGCTCAGAAGGGAAGGTGCACCATTTGACTTTTTCAACGCAGAATTGGCTGGAATTGAGATCGGACACCATGTTGTGTTCGGAGAGCCCCTGATGTGCCTAAACAGTGGAAACCCCCCACAAGTGATCCCATTTTGGAAACTAGACCCCCGAATGAGCTCATCTAGATGTGTGGTGATCACTTTAAACCCCAAAGTGCTTCACAGAAGTTTATAAGCGCAGAGCCGTGAAAACAAAAAATCTTTTTTTTTCTTCAAAAGTGATTTTTTGTAGCCCGCTATTTTTTATTTTCCCAAGGGTAACAGGAGAAATTGGAACACAAATGTTGTTATGCAATTTGTCCTGAGTACGCTGATACTCCATTTGTGGGGGGAACCACTGTTTGGGCGCATGGGAGAGCTCAGAAGGGAAGGAGCGCCATTTTGGAATGCAGACTTTGATGGAATGTTCTGCGGGCGTCATGTTGCATTTGCAGAGCCCCTGATGTGGCTAAGTAGAATAAACACCCACACAATTGACCCCATTTTGGAAACGAGACCCCCCAAGGAGCTTATCTAGATGTGTGGTGAGCACTTTGTTCCCCCAAGTGCTTCACAGAAGTATATAACGCAGAGCTGTGAAAATAAAAAATCCTTTTTATCCACAAAAATGATTTTTTTTAGCCCCCAATTTTTTTATTTTCCCAAGGGTAACAGGAGAAATTAGTCCCATAAAGTTGGTAAATAGTGGAAACCCCTCAATTCTTGCTCCAACCCTTTCCCCAACACACCCCTATCCCTAATCCCAACCCTAACACTAATCCCAACCATAATCCCAACCCTAATTCCAACCCTATCCCTAATTCCAACCCTATCCCTAATTCTAGCCCTAACCCTAATTCTAACCCTAACCCTAATTCTAACCCTAACCCTATCCTTAACCCTAGTTCTAACCCTAACTCTAACCTTAACCCTAACCCTGGCCCTAAACCTAGTCCGAAACCTAGCCCTAACCCTAACCCTAACCCTAGCCCTAACCCTAATGGAAAAATTAAAATAAATATATTTTCTTTATTTCTTTATATTTCCCTAACTAAGGGGATGATAATCAGGGTGGTTATTTACTATTTTTTATTTTGATCACTGTGATAGTTTATCACAGTGATCAAAATGAATGAATGGAATCTGCACATGCGCCCACCATTTTCTTCCAGATTCAAGATGGCAACGTCCACCAGAGGAGACAGAAGGGACCCAGGACCACCCGGAGGGGACTCAGGACCACTGGGAGGTACTGGGGGGATCGGGGACCCTATTTCTCTCTCCTCTGATGTGCGATCACATCAGAGGAGAGAGAAATTAAATGTAAAATCACAGCTTTTTTTGTGATCGCCATTATAGGGTTAATAATGGCGATCAAAAAAGCGGCGTCAGTAAAAACAAACCCAAATCATGTTCTCTGGGTTCTCGGCTACCCCCGCAGCTGAGACCCCGGAGAAAATCCGACGCTGGGGGGCACTATATACTTTCTCCACAGTGCCGTGAATTAAGGGCGCTGTGGTTCTAGTACCCTTAACTACCGCCGTTAAAAGGCGTATCAGCGGTCGTTAAGGGGTTAAATTTGTTTGGTTAGCTGAAACATTTAAGTATGCCAAATCATGCAACAAAATAGGATATCAGAAAGTAGCAAACACTTATTACTTACCTGTATATAGTATAATATATAGATAGATATAAATATACAGTTGAAACTAAAAGTTTACATCTAATATATAAAGCTCAAAGTGTGTATGTATGTATGTATGTGTGTGTGTATGTCCGGGATAGGCATCCACACCGTTGCAGCTACAGCCACAATATTTGGCACAGTCGCACATCTGGACCCCGAGAGCGTCCTAAGCTATGTTATGAGGCAAAATTTTAACCCCTTCGCATTCCAATTCACCAAACAAATTTGCCCCCATCTACATACTGGGGAAAAAGTGTGTGTGTGTCAAGCCCCGCCCCTCATTATGATGTCATAATGCCCCTATTTGCATACTGGGGAAACAGTGTGTGTGTATCAAGCCCCGCCCCTCATTATGATGTCACAATGGATGCCATGGCGACGCTGATGTCATCATAGGTTGCAAGCCCTGCCACCGCTCATTATGATGTCATAATGGTTGACTATGGGATGGAGGATGTGTGATGGGTATATGGGCACTGGACCATGGAATGGAGGATATGTTTGACGGGTATATGGGCATGGGACTATGGGATGGCGGATATGTATATGGGCATGGGACTATGGGATGGAGGATGTGTGATGGGTATATGGGCACTGGACTATGGGATGGAGGATATGTATGACGGGTATATGGGCACGGGACTATGAGATGGCGGATATGTATGATGGGTATATGGGCACGGGACTATGGGATGGAGGATATGTATGATGGGTATATGGGCATGGGACTATGAGATGAAGGATGTGTGATGGGTATATGGGCACTCGACTATGGGATGGCGAATATGTATGATGGGTATATGGGCATGGGACTATGGGATGGAGAATATGTATGATGGGTATATGGGCATGGGACTATGGGATGGAGAATATGTATGATGGGTATGTGGGCATGGGACTATGGGATGGAGGATGTATGATGGGTATATGGGCATGGGACTATGGGATGGAGGATATGTATGATGGGTATATGGGCACGGGCCTATGGGTGCGTGGATATGTATGATGGGTATATGGGCACGGGACTATGGGATGGAGGATAATTATAATTTGCTATAACTAACCACAGTTAGTTACTATGCCAGGGCAGCGCCGGGCTCTTCAGCTAGTACACTAAATAAAAAAACACATATGCATGTTTTTCTCCATATCTGACATGAAATTAGAACAAACCTTTCCCGTTTTAGGTCAGTTAGGATTACCATATTTATTAATATTTGCCAAATGCCAGAATAATGAGAATGTTTTAAGGCATTTGTATTACTTAATGCAAATTCAAAAGTTTACATACACTAAGATTACTATGACTGTAAACTATTTTGGACTGCCCATATGATGATGTCATATATTTGGAAGCATAGGTTTTTTGGCAACATCTGAGTTATAGACCCATCTGTGGATGTATTTTAATGCACACTTGAAAGACACTGCTTCTTTGTGTAGCATCGTGGGAAAGTCTAAAGAAATCAGCCAAGATATCAGGAAGCGAATTATGGACCTGCACAAGTCTGGCTCATCCTTGGGTACAATTTCAAGATACCTGAATGTGCCTCGATCATCTGTACAAACAAATACACACAAGTACAAACAAGGTGGAAATGTCCAGCCATCATACCACTCAGGAAGGAAACGTGTTCTACAGTGTGTCCCAGAGATAAATGTGCTTTGGTCCACCATGTGCATATCAACCCAAGAACAAAAGCAAAAGACCTTGTGAAGATGATGGCGGAAGCTGGTAAGATTGTGTCAATATTCACAGTGAAACAAGTACTGTATCAACATTGGCTGAAAGGTCACTCTGACAGGAAAAAGCCATTACTCCAAAAGAAGCATACAAAAGCCAGATTAATGTTTGCAAATGTATACAGGAACAAAGACCTTAATTTTTGGAGACATGTAATGTGGTCTGATGAAACTAAAATTGAACTTTTTGGGCACAATGACCATCGTTACGTTTGGAGGTAAAAAGGGAAAAGCTTGGAAGCCTAAAAACACCATCCCAACTGTAAAACACAAGGGTGGCAGCATCATTTTGTGGGGTTGTTTTGCTGAAGGAGGGACTGGGGCACTTCACAAAATAGTTGGCATCATGTGAAAAGAAGATTATGTGGCAATACTGAAGAAACATCTCAAGACATCAGCCAGGAAGTTAAAGCTGGGTCAGAAATGGGTCTTCCCAATGGACAAGGACCCGAAGCATACTGCCAAAATGGTAACAAAGTGGCTTAAGGATAGCAAAGTAATTTTTTGGTGTGGCCATTACAGAGTCCTAATCTCAATCCATTTGAAAATTTATGAGCAAAGCTGACTGAAAAGGCAGGTGTGAGCAAGGCGACCTACAAACCTGAATCAATTACACCAGTTTTGTCAGGAGGAATGGGCCCAATTTCAGACCAACTATTGTGAGAAGCTTGTGGAAGGATATCCCAAATGTTTGATCCATGTCACTAAGTTTAAGGACAAAGGTACCAAATACTAATGAAACGTATGCAAACTTTTGACTTTGCAGTAAGTAATAAAAATGCCTTAAAACATTCTCTCTCATTCTGGCATTTGGCAAATATTAATAACTAGTAAAATACCCGCGGCTTCGCTCGCGGAAAATATGTTAAATTGTTGGTTATGGTAGCTAAAGTAAAATTTTCAGTGTCACCCTGAAATTTTCAGAGTGTTACAGTAAAATTTTTTTCCACTTTAAATTTGTATTATTTTGGCATTTTACTAATTTGTCGCAACATTGATGTGAACAACAACTTTTTTTTTTCTTTCAACATTTTTATTGAAATTACATATTCAATACATATTATGTAGTATAAACTATTGCAACTATTTTTTGAACTATTTTTTTTTATCAAAAATGAAAATGTATGCACCTTACACAAATATATAAAACATTTACACCCAATTAACAACATAGTGCAACCCTTCCCCCCTCCCTCCAGTAAAATCTATAAGTAGCTCACGGAGAAACTAGTAAATTGGTTTACAGTTAAACTACTATCTATTGTAGTGCTTTTTGGTACACAATGTTTCTGGTTTTACCTTCATGTGCATATATGAAGAGATTTTTGAGGTTACCCACTTTAGAGCAAGCAATGTACAACTGTTCATGTAAAAAACAAAATTAATGCCGGCTACTTTTAGTGATTGACCTTGTGCTTTGTTTATAGTCATAGCAAATGCAAGTCGGATTGGGAACTGCAGAAGCTTAAAATTGAATGTCGCTTGGTAGCAAAAGAATATGCGGAATGAAAACATTTGCTCCCTTAGAGTTTACCATAATAATAGTGGCTTCAATAACATTGGGCGTGAGACTATTACTGCACAATCTAGTCCTGTTACACATTTTTGTTGGGTCAAGGTTCCGAAGCAAAATTATTGTGGCTCCTATTTTTAAAGTGAACTTATGCGGTTGCATTCCAGGAGGCTCCAAAGAATTCAGGAACTCCAATGGATACATTACGGCTTGTTCACTCTCCATGACTGAATCAATGGACATGTATGTGGTCGCTAGACCAGGCAACCTTCTCTGAATTATTAGATTTATGGAGCTGACACTATCATTTTTAGGCGTTAGGATTGCACGTTCACAAAGCCACTGATGGTTGTTTAAATTGTTACAAATATCAGGGAAAACTTGGTCAATAAGTTCCATTACTGAAGATGTCATTTCACAAAAATCTTCCGGAAAGGAAATGAGACCAGTAGTGGAATCAGTAGGGATCCTGACATTTCCAAGGCATAGGAGCTGGTGTGTAAATTTGTCTGCAGTTGTATTTCCCATCAAATGAACCCGCATATTAGTAGTAAGAGTTTGCTTCTGAACATGTATCCACAGATAAGAAGATTATAGACAGGCATTCAGCTCATCCACTGGTGTTGCTCCCTTAAGAACAGGTAATGTCTGGCAGAAGTCACCTGCATAAATTACAACAATTCCCCCCATTAAACGATCAGTTCCCCACAGATCTTTCAAGGCGCATTCAAGGGCCTAGACTGCTTTCTTGTGGGCCATGGTACATTCATCCCAAACAATTACTTTGCAAGTTTCAGCCTGCCTTATCCGATCTTGTGAAGATGACATTGTCATTGCTCTGATGTCTCAGCTGCCTTACATTTAGCCTTTCTTTTTAAGCCGCGAGTCACGTTGTTCACTTGTCTCAGCTCTTTGACACAATTTTGCTTTCTTAGCTTTCAGATGAACTTGGCTGACATTGATAAGAGATGTAATAGGATGAATAGGAAATACAGAGCAGCCCTCACACAGTATTACTATGACCTGAAGGAGCCCACATCTCAGTAATGAAAACTGCCTCACAGGCAGACTTTTCTAGTTGCCCATAGCAACCAATAAGAGCTCAGCTTTCTCTTTACCTCAGCAGCTTCAGTGATGAAAGCTCCCTGTATAGGAAGCAATAATGACAGTTTTATTTTGAGGCAATTTTCGCCTGACCAATATTGCTGCTCAGTAATGTTCGTCCGTGTGCGTAGTGTACATCCATCTGAGTGTGTTTGAATGCGTGTGTGGTCCTTGCGTGTGTATGTGTGTGTGGTGTACATGTGGTATTTGTGGGGTGGTGTTTGAGTTGTGTGTGTCTAGAGTGGTCTGGTGTTTGTGTGGTGTGTTGTGGCATTTGTGTGGTGTTGTGCTTGTGGGTTGGTGTATGTGTGCTGTCTGTGTGATGTTTGTATGGTGTTTGAGAAATGTTTGTGTGTGGTGGTGTGGCCCCTTTAGCAGCGACTCTTTGACACCGTCACTATAATCCGTCACTGTCAGTCACAACTGTTGTTTTCCCCTCAGCACTTTTACTTTCACCTTTACATTTCTCCATTATATGTATAGGGCCTAACTTCGGGAGCCCCAACCTCATGACGGGGGGATGCTAGCGAGATTTAACGTGCGCAGTATTCTGCTCCTGTGGGTGGAGAGGGGGGGCGTGCTAAATTTCACCCAAATCGGGCGAGAACTGTGGATTTGTATAGAGCGGGCTACTACAGATATTGAGTTTTAGATATATATATAGATTATGGTAATCCTAACTGACCTAAAACAGGAAAGGTTTATTCTAATTTCATGGCAGATATTGAGAAAAGCATGCATATGTCTTTTTATATAGTATATGTAAAATTCTAGTTTCAACTGTAGTATGAAGGCACCCTTAGCCAATATGTCTTTGTATTCCCATATGTGATGTTAGACAATTATTAAGAAAGAAATGTATGATTTTTATATCAGCAGTATGTGCCTCTTAATTTAAGGCCCCATAATCAGAATTTGGTGAGGTTTTTAATATGGCAGATTTTCTTTAGCATTTCTGCACCCATTAGCTAAACAAGACTGCTTGCATTTTTTTCACTGCATTTTTTAGTTTTTTTACATTTTTTATTGTGGTTTTGATCTTGTGTTTTTGTCTCTTTTTCTTATGCCATATTTTAAATAAAGCTGCTTTTTTATACTTCCTGGTATTTGGCTTTGACAAAAATGTATTCCTATAGCCATGTGTAGATTAAATGCGCTTTTTAGCCTGCAAATTTTCTACATCTAATGCAATTCTAAGGCCGGGGTGACACTTACGAGTGCAATGAGAGAAACTCGCACGAGTCTCTATCCTCAAGACCTGGCACTCAGGACCGACGTGTGCGGCTGCATGTCTTTCTATGCAGCTGAACGCTACGGTGCTGCCGGGTATTGAGGCAAGAGACTCGCATGAGTTTCTCGCATTGTAGTTGCAAATGTGACCCCGGCCTAAGGGAAAAATTTGTACATCAGGATCAGCGTTCCCCTGGAAAGAAATTGACATGTTGCATAATTCAAAAATGCACCAAAGATTAGTTTACTTGGGGAGTTAGAAAAAAGCACAGTGTAAATCCCATCCAAGTTGCTGGAACTGTAAGACGCTGCATTTTTGCTCAGCAAAAATATCAAAACCTCACCAAAAACTCATGGTGGGAACTTCTCAGGGTAGGTGCACACAGTCTGTAAATACTGTGGGTTACAGATGTTACAACATAGTGGATGGGATTTCAAGAAATCTCATGTCCATTATGCTTCCAGAGATGCCCACAGCTTACTCGCGGAGACAGACTTGTGGTGCGTCTTTCCAGACTGCAGCATGTCTATTTATGTATCTTACGGAGACGCGAGTCTCCACGAGATAAGCGTCACCCATATAATGTAAGCAACGCAGTGATCCTGCACAGTTCAATGAACACATGCATAACCACCTGCGTTCAAAAGTCGGCAGCGCTTTAGACACAGCACACATGTGCTGCGTCCAAAGCGTTGCCAATTACTGATTGTGTGCACCTACCCTCATTGTCTTTTAGACTTCTGATTGTAATGGACTATTTCAATAACATTAAACACCACAAGTGCCAAACTGTCCGGTCAGTGCAAAATAAGTATGACATTCACCAGTGCCTTTATTTTTCTTTCGGAACTGTACTTACAGTAGATAAAGATGTAATAATATGTGATTATTTCCTGCGTTTCGTCTAATGGTGGCTGTGGTGGCAATTTACGCTTCTAATCTATGTCTGTGCTAGAGACTTTGGAGTCTATTGACTTACAAAGGACATAAGTTGCAGTACCTGGCAGTAGCTGCTAAACATAGGACAGAGTTGCTCTTTTCTGCCCCGTACTTTGCTTATCTTTGGCAATTGCCGGAACAGATATTTAGTGATCGATGGGGTTATCGGGTGTCAGACCAACACTGATTTCATATTAATGGCTAATCATGGGTAATTGCCCTTTAATCCTTTCAGTGGTGATTACGCTATTTTAAATATGCCATTTTATAAAGTTACACTGATTTCATGGACAAGATGAAACATGAGTATACGTTTATTGGTTAGACTATTGGTTTGTTCATGTAGCTACTAAGACATACCTAGATTCTTTTCTCATGATGTAGGCAATGTCATTTCATAAGGTTTTACGTGCCTCACTCCTATAATCCATCCAGAAGAAGTTTGTGCTGGCACAGTTCTACCTACCCCACCTAGATCGCACCCTTTCTTGTTGGACATATTATTTAATAATTACAAGGATTATTTTTATCTTTGCTTCTTTGAGAATATGGCCCTACAGAGAATCTGCTTTGCTGTAAATTCAGTGACAGTGTAAATGAATGGGAAATGACACTTCAAACTCAGTGTAAACCTTTAGGATAGCTGATGTAATAATGCTAGCTATCAGGGGAGGACACACATAGTAAGGCTTGATTCATCAGACAATGGAAGATAATACAGTGTAGTGTAAATAGTGAAATGAGTCAATGACTAAAGATCAATTCACACAGGCAATTTATCTCCCAGAAAGCAATGTCTATTGATAATGTAGCAAGTGATCTGTGCTCATGTAGGTGAATGTATCGCCTGACAACTGTGGGAAGTGCTGCTTGACAACTAATGATGTTAGTGTAGACATCAATGATGAGAATGACAGCATTCTGTCAAATGGTCACTGAACATGTTTACTCATGACAATTATCGCAATTGAATGTTCATATAGAAATAGTCCTTCAGGTGATTATCGCTTTTAGGCCGGGGTCACACTAACCGACGCAAAATACGTTCCGTAGTTTACAGGCGTAATACGGAAGAATGACCCCTAAATAGTGCTCCGTATGTCATCCATAAGCAAAGTGTGGTTCCGTATTTTGCGCATGTCTGCATCTGTATGTAATCCGTATGGCATCTGTATGCAATCCGTATGGCGAGATTTTCTCGCCGCCTTGCAAAATGGACATATAATGGAGCCCTATGACAGGGTTTCTAACAGAAACGAAATAATAGATATAGACACATAGAATGCATATATATATATATATATATATACATACATACATGTCATTGTGACAAACATATATATATCTATATTTCACAGAGTTCTTCATAGCAGAATAGCCGCTAATTAAATTGCCAGCTTCTATTAAATAATTCCCCAACCCGACATGAAATGACACATGCTTTACATTCAGTAAAGCATTTCATTTCATGTTTTTTATATGTCCCTGACTAATAATTCGATGTGGGTTTGTGTGCAAAATTTGGGAGTTGTAGTTGTTGTTTTAAGGGGTTAATTCTTTGTTTAAAAATGCGTGGCCTTCCCATTGCCCTATAGTGGTGGCGAATGGGTTAATCTAACAAAGGGTTAATGTCACCTTACAATCGAATGGTGACACTAACCCTTTGTTAGATTAACATATAAAAAACATGAAATGAAATGCTTTACTGAATGTAAAGCATGTGTCATTTCATGTCGGGTTGGGGAATTATTTGATAGAAGCCGGCAATTTAATTAGCGGCTATTCTGCTATGAAGAACTCTGTGAAATATAGATATATATATATGTTTGTCACAATGACATGTATGTATATACACTCACTGGCCACTTTATTAGGTACACCATGCTAGTAACGGGTTGGACCCCCTTTTGCCTTCAGAACTGCCTCAATTCTTCGTGGCAGAGATTCAACAAGGTGCTGGAAGCATTCCTCAGAGATGTTGGACCATATTGACATGATGGCATCACACAGTTGGCGCAGATTTGTCAGCTGCACATCCCTGATGCGAATCTCCCGTTCCACCACATCCCAAAGATGCTCTATTGGATTGAGATCTGGTGACTGAGGAGGCCATTTGAGTACAGTGAACTCATTGTCATGTTCAAGAAACCAATCTGAGATGATTCGAGCTTTATGACATGGCGCATTATCCTGCTGAAAGTAGCCATCAGATGTTGGGTACATTGTGGTCATAAAGGGATGGACATGGTCAGCAACAATACTCAGGTAGGCTGTGGCGTTGCAACGATGCTCAATTGGTACCAAGGGGCCCAAAGAGTGCCAAGAAAAAATTCCCCACACCATGACACCACCACCACCAGCCTGAACCGTTGATACAAGGCAGGATGGATCCATGCTTTCATGTTGTTTACGCCAAATTCTGACCCTACCATCCGAATGTCGCAGCAGAAATCGAGACTCATCAGACCAGGCAACGTTTTTCCAATCTTCTACTGTCCAATTTCGATGAGCTTGTGCAAATTGTAGCCTCAGTTTCCTGTTCTTAGCTGAGAGGAGTGGTACCCGGTGTGGTCTTCTGCTGCTGTAGCCCATCTGCCTCAAAGTTCGACGCACTGTGCGTTCAGAGATGCTCTTCTGCCTACCTTGGTTGTAACGGGTGGCAATTTGAGTCACTGTTGCCTTTCTATCAGCTCGAACCAGTCTGCCCATTCTCCTCTGACCTCTGGCATCAACAAGGCATTTCCGGCCACAGAACTGCCGCTCACTGGATTTTTTTTCTTTTTCGGACCATTCTCTGTAAACCCTAGAGATGGTTGTGCGTGAAAATCCCAGTAGATCAGCAGTTTCTGAAATACTCAGACCAGCCCTTCTGGCACCAACAATCATGCCACGTTCAAAGGCACTCAAATCACCTTTCTTCCCCATACTGATGCTCGGTTTGAACTGCAGGAGATTGTCTTGACCATGTCTACATGCCTAAATGCACTGAGTTGCCGCCATGTGATTGGCAGATTAGAAATTAAGTCTTAACACACAGTTGGACAGGTGTACCTAATAAAGTGGCCAGTGAGTGTATATATTTATATATATATGTGTGTATTCTATGTGTATATATCTATTCTTTCGTTTCTTTATTAAACCTGTCAATGTGAGTTTACTGTATGGCGCACTGAATTGCCGACTTTTCTAAAAGACACCGGGTGCGTATTTCTCACAAGTCACATATGTGGTCCGTGTGTAATCCGTATTTTTTGCGCACCCATAGACTTGCATTGGCGTACTACGGGCGACGTAGTACGCTGACAATCGCAGCATGCTGCGATTGGCACGGACCGTAGAATACGCCCGAGAAATATACGGCTGTTGGGAGCAAACCCATAGAGAATAATTTGTCCGTGTGTAATGCGTGCTTTTAACGCCTCTCACTCGTCCGTATTCCTCGCCAGTGTGACCCCGGCCTTATAAAGAATACTGCATCCTCTATCTGATATATTGTAGGCTACACCAAGAATTTATGTGATAAGGATTTATCTATTACTATTTGATGTCCTTGACCCATATATAACTAGTGACATTTATCAGAGATATCACACATCAGTAGCTACAGTGGGGAAAAAAAGTATTTAGTCAGTCAGCAATAGTGCAAGTTCCACCACTTAAAAAGATGAGAGGCGTCTGTAATTTACATCATAGGTAGACCTCAACTATGGGAGACAAACTGAGAAAAAAAAATCCAGAAAATCACATTGTCTGTTTTTTTTTCATTTTATTTGCATATTATGGTGGAAAATAAGTATTTGGTCAAACAAAATTTCATCTCAATACTTTGTGATATATCCTTTGTTGGCAAGGACAGAGGTCAAACGTTTTCTGTAAGTCTTCACAAGGTTGCCACACACTGTTGTTGGTATGTTGGCCCATTCCTCCATGCAGATCTCCTCTAGAGCAGTGATGTTTTTGGCTTTTCGCTTGGCAACGCGGACTTTCAACTCCCTCCAAAGGTTTTCTATAGGGTTGAGATCTGGAGACTGGCTAGGCCACTCCAGGACCTTGAAATGCTTCTTACGAAGCCACTCCTTCGTTGCCCTGGCGGTGTGCTTTGGATCATTGTCATGTTGAAAGACCCAGCCACGTTTCATCTTCAATGCCCTTGCTGATGGAAGGAGGTTTGCACTCAAAATCTCACGATACATGGCCCCATTCATTCTTTCATGTACCCGGATCTGTCGTCCTGGCCCCTTTGCAGAGAAACAGCCTCAAAGCATGATGTTTCCACCACCATGCTTTACAGTAGGTATGGTGTTTGATGGATGCAACTCAGTATTCTTTTTCCTCCAAACACGACAAGTTGTGTTTCTACCAAACAGTTCCAGTTTGGTTTCATCAGACCATAGGACATTCTCCCAAAACTCCTCTGGATCATCCAAATGCTCTCTAGCAAACTTCAGACGGGCCCGGACATGTACAGGCTTAAGCAGTGGGACACGTCTGGCACTGCAGGATCTGAGTCCCTGGTGGCGTAGTGTGTTACTTATGGTAGGTCCTTGTTACATTGGTCCCAGCTCTCTGCAGTTCATTCACTAGGTCCCCCCGCGTGGTTCTGGGATTTTTGCTCACCGTTCTTGTGATCATTCTGACTCCACGGGGTGGGATTTTGCATGGAGCACCAGATCGAGGGAGATTATCAGTGGTCTTGTATGTCTTCCATTTTCTAATTATTGCTCCCACAGTTGATTTCTTCACTCCAAGCTGGTTGGCTATTGCAGATTTGCAGATTCAGTCTTCCCAGCCTGGTGCAGGGCTACAATTTTGTTTCTGGTGTCCTTTGACAGCTCTTTGGTCTTCACCATAGTGGAGTATGGAGTCAGACTGTTTGAGGGTGTGCACAGGTGTCTTTTTATACTGATAACAAGTTTAAACAGGTGCCATTACTACAGGTAATGAGTGGAGGAAAGAGGAGACTCTTAAAGAAGAAGTTACAGGTCTGTGAGAGCCAAAAATCTTGATTGCTTGTTTCTGACCAAATACTTATTTTCCACCATAATATGCAAATAAAATGAAAAAAAAACAGACAATGTGATTTTCTGGATTTTTTTTTTCTCAGTTTGT
The DNA here is from genome assembly GCF_039654945.1 of Dendrobates tinctorius. Taxonomy (NCBI): domain Eukaryota; kingdom Metazoa; phylum Chordata; class Amphibia; order Anura; family Dendrobatidae; genus Dendrobates; species Dendrobates tinctorius. The sequence continues at coordinate 11,441,040 of NW_027361858.1, read as the reverse complement.
CTCCCATAGTTGAGGTCTACCTATGATGTAAATTACAGACGCCTCTCATCTTTTTAAGTGGTGGAACTTGCACTATTGCTGACTGACTAAATACTTTTTTGCCCCACTGTAGGTGTGCTCATTGTTGGTTATACAGAGACACTTGATCCATTACGTGGTCTCAGTACATCTGTTCTTTGTTTCTGTGTGTCTATATATAAGTATAGATATAGGTATTGACAGGGATTGATGGGACAGCTGTCGTTGAGCGGGGGCGCCACATCGCAAAACTAGGGTGCCAATCTCCGCTGCCAGGTAGGCCATCAGATCCTAGGGCCTACTCGGGGGAGTTATAGATTTAGTAAAATCATCACTGATAGATCGCTGCCCTGATTTCCTAGTTGATATCCTCACTTTGGTGCTTTTTGTACTGTATATTTATATTCATTTTTATTATATCATTACTAATATACCGTAATATATTTTTTGGGGACATGCTCCAGCTACAGCATCTCCAATGTGATGTATGTGCTCCAATCACAGTCTCTTCTATGTGATGTATATACAGCAGACCCGGAACCATCTATGTGACGTATATGCTCTGGTGTCTTACATGTAATTTATATGCTTCAGCCCAAGCGTCTCCTATGTGATGTATATACATCAGCTGCAGCGTCTATCCTATGTGATGTATATGAATCAGCCCCAGTCTCTCCTTTGTGATGGTAATGCACCAGCCCCAGCATTACCTATATGATGAATATGGGTCAGTGTCTCCAATGTAATTTATATCAGCCCCAGCGTCCCCTATGTGATGTATAAACATCAGTTCCAGCGTGTCTCCGATGTGATGCATATGCTTCTGTCCTAATCTCCCCTATTTGCTGTATATGGCCCAGCATCTTTTATGTGATGTATAAGCCCCAGCATCTCCCGTGTGATTTATATGCTCCAGCCCCTGCATCTCCTGTGATGTACTGTATATACTCCAGCACCTCCTATGTGATGTCTATTCCTCAGTCCTAGTGTTTCCAATGTGATGTGTGTGCTCCAGGATTTTCTAAGAGTTGAATATGCTCCAGCCCCAGTGTCAACTATGTGATCTATATGCCTCAGCCATGGTGTCTTCAATGATGAATAACAGCATTTTTAGTGTCTCTTACGTGAGTTATTTACAGCAATATCAGTGTATCCTATGTGATGTATATAGAGCAATCTCGGTGTATCTCATGTCATGCAACAGCAGTCTCAGTGTTTCCTATGTGATGTATATACTGCAGATTTGGCTTCTCCTATGTGATGTTTACAACAGTTTATGTGTCTACATCATGTATTCAGCAGTCTCAGTGTCTTCTATGTGATGTATATACATCAGTCTCGGTGTGTCCTGTGATACATATGCACAAGCCAAGGTGTCTACTTTGATGTATATTCAGCAGTTTCTGTGTCTGCTAAGTGATGTATACAGCAGTCTCAGACTCCTATGTGATGTATATACTCTTGTCCTACAATCTCCTATGTGATGTATGTTCTCCAATGTAATGTATATGTAACAGCCCCAATATCTTGTATGTGAGGTATATACTCCAGCCCAAGCATCTCCCTTGTCATGTATATGCTCCAACGTCAGGCTCTCTTATGTGATGCATATGCATCAGCCCCGCCATCTTCTATGTGATGCATAGGTTCCATACCCAGTCTCTCCTATGTTCCAACCAACCCCAGTGTCACCTAGGTGATGTATAGTATATGCAATAGCACCACCATCTCATTTGTGATATACACTACCATTCAAAAGTTTAGGGTCACTTAGAAATTTCCTTATTTTTGAAAGAAAAGCACAGTTTTTTCCAATGAAGCTAACATTAAATGATTTAGAAATACACTCTATACATTGTTAATGTGGTAAATGACTATTCTAGCTGCAAACATCTGGTTTGTAATGCAATATCCTCTTAGGTGTATAGAGACCTATTTCCAACAACCATCATTCCAGTGTTCTTATGGTACTTTGTGTTTGCTAACTGTGTAAGAAGGCTAATGGATGGTTAGAATACCCTTGAAAACTCTTGTGCAAGTATGTTAGCACAGCTGAAAACAGTTTGGCTGATTAGAGAAGCTATTAACCTGACCTTCCTTTGAGCTAGTTGAGAATCTGGAACATTACATTTGTTGGTTCCATTAAACTCTCAAAATGGTCAGAAAAAAAGAACTTTTATGTGAATCTTGACAGTCTATTCTTGTTCTCAGAAATGAAGGCTATTCCATGCAAGAAATTGCCAAGTAACTGAAGATTTCCTACAACGGTGTGTACTACTCCCTTCAGATGAGAGCACTAACAGGCTCTAACCAGAGTAGAAAGAGAAGTGGGAGGCCCCGCTGCACAACTGAGCATCAAGACAAGAACATTAGAGTCTGTAGTTTGAGAAATCGACACCTCGCAGGTCCTTAACTGGCAGCTTTATTAAATAGTACACGCAAAACGCCAGTGTCAACGTCTACAGTGAAGAGGCGACACCGGGATGTTGGCCTTCAGGGCAGAGTGGCAAAGAAAAAGTCATATCTGAGACTGGCTAATAAAAGGAAAAGATTAATATGGGCAAAAGAACACAGACATTGGACAGAGGAAGATTGGAACAAAGTGTTATGGACAGATGAATCCAAGTTTGAGGTGTTTGGATCACACAGAAGAACATTTGTGAGACACAGAACAACTGAAAAGATGCTGGAAGAATGCCTGACGCCATCTGTCAAGCATGGTGGAGGTAATGTGATGGTTTGGGGTTGTTTTGGTGCTGGTAAAGTGGGAAATTTGTACAAGGTAAAGGGATTTTGAATAAGGATGGCTATCACTCCATTTTGCAACGCCATACCCTGTGGACATCTCTTGACTTGAGCCAATTTCATCCTACAACAAGACAATGACCCAAAGCACACCTCCAAATTATGCAAAAACTATTTAGGGAAGAAGCAGGCAGCAGGTATTCTATCTGTAATGGAGTGGCCAGCGCAGTCACCAGATCTCAACTCCATTAAGCTGTTGTGGGAGCAGCTTGAGCGTATGGTACGCAAAAAGTGCCCATCAAGCCAAACCAACTTGTGAGAGGGGCTTCTTGAAGCATGGGGTGAAATTTCTCCAGACTACCTCAGCAAATTAACTGCTAGAGTGCCTAAGGTCTGCAATGCTGTAATTGCTGCAAAGGGAGCTTTCTTTGACGAAAGCAAAGTCTGAAGGAGAAAATTATTATTACAAATAAAAATCTTTTTTTCTAACCTTGTCAATGTCTGGACTAGATTTTAAATTCATTTGGCAACTCATTTGATTAACAAAAGTATGAGTTTTCATGGAAAACACAAAATTGTCTGGGTGACCCCAAACTTTTGAACGGTAGTGTATAAGCTCCAGCCACAGTGTTTCCTATGTGATGCATATACTGCAGATTTGTTGTCTCCTATGTGATGTTTTCAACAGTTTCTGTGTCTATATCATGTATTCAGCAGTCTCAGTGACTTCTATGTGATGTATATACATCAGTCTTGGTGTGTCCGTTAATACATATGCACAAGCCATGGTGTCTCCTTTGATGTATATTCAGCAGTTTCTGTGTCTCCTATGTGATGCATACTGCAGTCTCGGTGTCTTCTATGAGATGTATACATAGCAGCCTCAAAGACTCCTATGTGATGTATATACTCTTGTCCTACCATCTCCTATTGTTCTCCAACCCCAATGTCTCCAATGTAATGTATATGTACCAACCCCGATGTCTCATATGTGAGGTATATACAGTATTCCAGCCCCAGCATCTCCCTTGTCATGTCTAGGCTCCAACTTCAGGCTCTCTTATGTGATGCATATGCACCAGCCCCACCATCTTCTATGTGATGCATATGTTACATCCCCAGTCTCTCCAATGTAATGTATATGTTCCATCCAACCCCAGTGTCACCTAGGTGATGTATATGCAATAGCACCACCACCTCATTTGTGAGGTACACTACCGTTCAAAAGTTGATGCAACAAGTTTTTCACACCTGTATTTGGGGATCCTCTGCCATTCTTCCTTGTAGATCCTCTCCAGTTCCGTCAGGTTGGATGGTGAACATTAGTGGACAGCCATTTTCAGGTCTCTCCAGAGATGTTCAATTGGATTTAGGTCATGGCTAGTTTTGAGCGATACTTTCCGATATTGAGAAATATCGGATCGGATTGGATCGGATCGATACCCAAAAAGTATTGGGTATCGCCGATTCCGATACCGGAAACCCCATTCAAGTCAATGGGACAGAAATATCGGAATTAAAAAAAAACCTTTCTTTACTTGCACATCCAGTTCGGGAGGGGGGAAGAGTGTGGGCGGTGCGTGGGCGGACACTGTGCGTGTCTGTGTGTGGGCGGGGACTGTACGGGCCTCTCGGGGGTCTGTGCGGGCCTGCCGGGGGTCAGTGCGGGCCTGCCGGGGGTCTGTGTTGGCCTGCTGGGGGTCTGTGCGGGCTGCCGGGGGTCTGTATGGGCCTGCCGGGGGTCTGTACGGGACTGTCGGGGGTCTGTGTGGGCCTGTCGGGGGTCTGTGTGGGCCTGCCGGGGGTCTGTGTGGGCCTGCCGGGGGTCTGTGCGGGCTGCCGGGGTCTGTACGGGCCTGCCGGGGGTCTGTGCGAGCCTGCCGGGGGTCTGCGCGGGCTGCCGGGGGTCTGTGCGGGCCTGCCAGGGGTCTGTGCAGGCTGCCAGGGGTCTGTATGGGCCTGCCAGGGGTCTGTGCGGGCTGCCGGGGGTCTGTGTGGGCCTGCCGGGGGTTGTGTGTGTGTGTGCAGGCATCGTCCGATGGGACTACAAGTCCCATCTGGCTATGCCTGCTACAATGACAGTGATTGACACATTAGCCAATGATGGGACAGTAGTAGCCCTATCATCCGGCTAATGTGTTGAATGTAAAAAATAAAAAAAAAAACAAACATACATACTACATACATACATACTTCATATATACTACATTCATACTACATACATACATACTACATACATATTTCATATATACAACATGTATACATACTACATACTTCATATATACTACATTCATACAACATACATACATACTACATTCATACAACATACATACATACTACATACATACTTAATATATACTACATTCATACAACATACATACATACTACATACATACTTCATATATACTACATTCATACAACATACATACATACTACATACATACTACATATATACTACATTCATATAGCATACATACATACTTCATATATACTACATTCAAACAACATACATGCATACTACATACTACATACATACTTCATATATACTACATTCATACAACATACATACAACATACATACAACATACATACTACATACCTACTACATATATACTACATTCATACAACATACATACATACTACATGCTACATACATACTACATATATACTACATTAATACAACATACATACAACATACATACTACATATATACTACATTCATGCAACATACATACATAGTACATACTACATACATACTACATACATGCAACATACATAAAACATGCTACACACATACAACATACATACTACATACATACTATATACAATACATTCATACATTCATACAATACATACAAATGGACATACAGTACATATAACATAGAGTACATACTCACCATCACTTGTCACTTTGATCCCCGAAGCCAGTGTCATCTTTAAAAAATATTAAAATAACAAACAACCGATATACTCCCTGATCCGCAGAAATCCACGAGTGTCCCATGACGATCTCCCGTGGAGAACAGCATCATCAGCTGATGCCACCGCTCTCTAGGGGCCCCAGGAATACAATGACGGGAGGTAGGTATCCTTCCACACTGTATTCCTCCGCCACTGTAAAAAAATAGTCCCTAGTCTCACTTTTGTAATTGCTGTGTGAGAAAGTTCCCACACAGCTTTTGCCATAAAGTGAGACCAGTGAACTATAGTAACCTCTGAGTGATGCACTGCAGGAGATCATTGTGGGACACTCGTGGATTTCTGCGGATCAGGGAGTATATTGCTTGTTTGTTGTTTTAATATTTTTTACAGTGAGATGACGCTGGCTCCGGGGATCAAAGTGACAAGTGATGGTGAGTATGTACTCTATGTTATATGTACTGTATGTCTATATGCATGTATTGTATGAATGTATGAATGTATTGTATGTAGTATGTATGTAGTATCTATGTATGTATGTATGTATGTTGTATGAATGTAGTATATATGTAGTAAGTATGTAGTATGTATGCATGTATTTTGTATGAATGTAGTATATATGTAGTATGTATGTATGAATGTAGTATATATGTAGTATGTATGTTGTATGAATGTAGTATATATGTAGTATGTATGTAGTATGTATGTATGTATGAATGTAGTATGTATGTATGTTGTATGAATGTAGTATATATGTAGTATGTATGTAGTATGTGCTATGTATGTATGTTGTATGAATGCAGTATATATGTAGTATGTATGATGTAGTATGTATGTAGCATGTAATATGTAGTATGTATGTATGTATGTTGTATGAATGTAGTATATATGTAGTATGTAGTATGTATGTATGTTGTATGAATGTAGTATATATGTAGTATGTATGTAGTATGTGCTATGTATGTATGTTGTATGAATGCAGTATATATGTAGTATGTATGTAGTATGTATGTAGCATGTAATATGTAGTATGTACGTATGTATGTATGTTGTATGAATGTAGTATATATGTAGTATGTAGTATGTATGTATGTTGTATGAATGTAGTATATATGTAGTATGTATGTATGTTGTATGAATGTAGCATATATGTAGTATGTATGTAGTATGTGCTATGTATGTATGTTGTATGAATGCAGTATATATGTAGTATGTATGTATGTTGTATGAATGTAGTATATATGTAGTATGTATGTATGTATGTATATGTAGTATGTATGTTGTATGTATGTTGTATGAATGTAGTATATATGTAGTATGGATGTAGTATGTATGTTGTATGAATGTAATATATATGTAGTATGTATGTATGTATGTATGTTGTATGAATGTAGTATATATGTACAGTCATGGCCAAAAGTTTAGAGAATGACACAAATATTATTTTTTACAAAGTCTACTGCTTCATTTTTTCTAATGGCAATTTGCATATACTCCAGAATGTTATAAAGAGTGATCAGCTTAACAGCAATTACTTGCAAAGTCAATATTTGCCTAGAAAACTAACTTTATCCCCAAAACACATTTCAACATCATTGCAGGCCTGCCTTAAAAGGACCAGCTAACATCTTTTCAGTGATTGCTCCATTAACACAGGTGTGGGTGTTGATGAGGACAGGGCTGGAGATCAATCTGTCATGATTAAGTAAGAATGACACCACTGGACACTTTAAAAGGAGGCTGGTGCTTGGCATCATTGTTTCTCTTCTGTTAACCATGGTTATCTCTAAAGAAACACGTGCAGTCATCATTGCACTGCACAAAAATGACCTAACAGGGAAGAGTACCGCAGCTAGAAAGATTGCACCTCAGTCAACAATCTATCGCATCATCAAGAACTTCAAGGAGAGAGGTTCCCTTGTTGCCAAAAAGGCTCCAGGGCACCCAAGAAAGACCAGCAAGCGCCAGGACCGTCTCTTAAAAGTGTTTCAGCTGTGGGATCGGGCTACCAGCAGTGCAGAGCTTGCTCAGGAATGGCAGCAGGCAGGTGTGAGTGCATCTGCACGCACTGTGAGGCGGAGACTCTTGGAGCAAGGCCTGGTCTCAAGGAGGGCAGCAAAGAAGCCACTTCTCTCCAGAAAAAACATCATGGACAGACTGATATTCTGTAAGAGGTACAGGGAGTGGACTGCTGAGGACTAGGGTAAAGTCATTTTCTCTGATGAATTCCCTTTTCGATTGTTTGGGACATCTGGAAAATGGTTTATTCGGAGAAGACCAGGTGAGCGCTACCACCACTCTTGTCTCATGCCAACTGTCAAGCATCCTGAAACCATTCATGTGTGGGGTTGCTTCTCAGCCAAGGGAATGGGTTCTCTCTCAGTCTTGCCTAAAAACACAGCCATGAATAAAGAATGGTTCCAGAATGTCCTCCAAGAGCAACTTCTCCCAACCGTCCAAGAGCAGTTTGGCGATCAACAATGCCTTTTTCAACATGATGGAGCACCTTGCCATAAAGCAAAGGTGATAACTAAATGGCTCAGGGAACAAAACATAGAGATTTTGGGACCATGGGCTGGAAACTCCCCAGATCTTAATCCCATTGTGAACTTGTGGTCAATCATCAAGAGACGGGTGGACAAACAAAAACCTTCAAAATCAGACAAAATAAAAGCATTGATTTTGCAAGAATGGACTGCTATCTGTCAGGATTTGATCCAGAAGTTGATTTAGAGCATGCCAGGGAGAATTGCTGAGGTCCTGAAGAAGAAGGGTCAACACTGCAAATATTGACTTGCTGCATTAACTCATTCTAACTGTCAATATAACCTTTTGTAACTCATAATATGATTGCAATTATATTTCTGTATGTGATAAAAAAAATCTGACAAACACATAAAAACCAGAGGGCAGCAGATCATGTGAAAATATAATATTTGTGTCATTCTCTAAACTTTGGGCCATGACTGTAGTATGTATGTATGTTGTATGAATGTAGTATATATGTAGTATATATGTAGTATGCATGTATGTTGTATAAATGTTGTATATATGTAGTATGTAGTATGCATGTAGTATGCATGTAGTATGTATGATTTTTTTTTTTTTTTACATTCAACACATTAGCCGGATGATGGGACTACTACTGTCCCATCATTGGCTAATGTGTCAATCACTGTCATTGCAGCAGGCATAGCCCGATGGGACCTTTAGTCCCATCGGACGATGCCTGCACACACACACAACCCCCGGGAGGCCCGTACAGACCCCCGGCAGCCCGCACAGACCCCTGGCTGGCCCGTACAGACCCCCAGCAGCCCGCAGAGACCCCCAGCAGCCCGCAGAGACCCCCGGCAGGCCCGCACAGACCCCCGGCAGGCCCGCACAGACCCCCGGCAGGCCCGCACAGACCGCACATCATGATGCGCACAGACCGCGCATCATGATGACATCATTTCAGCAGCCAATCACAGCCACAACACTGGCTCATTGCATTATGGGAACTTCCGATTCCGGTGTTCGATATTATAAAAATATCAGTACTCGGTATCGGAATTCTGATACAGCGAATATCGACTGATACCCGATATTTGCAGTATCGGAATGCTCAACACTAGTCATGGCTCTGGCTGGGCCAGTCAAGAATGGTCACAGAGTTGTTCTGAAGCCATTCCTTTGTTATTTTATCTGTATGCTTAGGGTCATTGTCCTGTTGGAAGGTGAACGTTCTGCCAAGTCTGAGGTCCAGAGCACTCTGGAAGAGGTTTTCATCCAGGATATCTCTGTACTTGGCCACATTCATATTTCCTTCAATTGCAACCAGTCGTCCTGTCCCTGCAGCTGAAAAACGGAAAAACACCCCTATAGTATGATGCTGCCACCACCATGTTTCACTGTTGGGATTGTATTGGGCAGGTGATGAGCAGTGCCTGGTTTTCTCCACACATAGCGCTTAGAATTATCACAAAAAAGTTCTATCTTTATCTCATCAGACCATAGAATCTTATTTCTCACCAAGGCTCTTCAACAATTGCTCAGTTTGGCTGGACGGCCAGGTCTAGGAAGGTCCCAAACTTCTTCCATTTAAGGATTATGGAGGCCACTGTGCTCTTAGGAACCTTGAGTACTGCAGAAATTCTTTCGTAACCTTGGCCAGATCTGTGCCTTGCCACAATTCTGTTTCTGAGCTCCTTGGCCAGTTCCTTTGACCTCATGATTATAATTTAGTATGACATGCCTTGTGTCTGTGAGGTCTTACATAGACAGGTGTGTGCCTTTACAAATCAAGTTGCATGAGTTTAATTAAACACAGCTGGACTCCAATGAAGGAGTAGAACCATCTCAAGGAGGAGCACAAGGAAATGGACAGCATGTGACTTAAATATGAGTGTCTGAGCAAAGGGTCTGAATACTTATGACCATGTGGTATTTCAGTTTTTCTTTTTTAATAAATTTGCAAAAATTTCTACATTTCTGTTTTTTTCAGTCAAGATAGGTTGCAAAGTGTACATTAATGAGAAAAAAAATGAACTTTTTTGAATTAACCAAATGGCTGCAATGAAACAAAGAGTGAAAAATTTAAAGGGGTCTGAATACTTTTCCAACCCACTGTATGTACATGATCCAGACCCAGCATCTTTCTTGTGATGCATATGCTTCAGCCCCAGTCTCTCCTATGTGATTTATAAATATCATCCCCAGCATCTCCTTTGTGATGCACATGCTCCAGCCCTAGTGTCTCCTATGTGATGTACAGTATATGCTCCAGCACCAGCATCTCCTATGAGGTGAATATGCTCCAGCCTCATGGTTTCCTATGTGATGTATATACTCCAGCCCCAGTGTTTCCTGCGTGATGTATATGCTCCAGTACCCGCAATGTATACTATGTTGTCATGATCCCAGTGCAGATTTTGACCTGCACGTCAGGGGTTAATGTCTGGAGCCCAGTGCAGGCTTTGACCTGCACTCCTGGGGTTAATTATTGTGGCCTCTCTTTGGTTCGGAGAGAGCTTCTTATGCCCCTGAGAAACTCCAATCCCCGTCAGTTATACTTTTGCCTTTGGCCGAGTGTGTTGACCCCTGTGTGCCTGTGCCTGTTCGGTGTTTTATAGCTTGCTCATGTGGCTCTGACCCAGTTCTGTTCCCCGTTGTGAGTTTGCCTGTTGATTCTGTACTGCGCTACCCTCACTGTGTATGACTCATTGCCTGTGACCTGACTATTCTCTGCTCGCCCCTCTTGTACTTTGCAGCTATCTCCGTGTATGACTCATTGGCTACGTCCTGACTATCTTTCCTGTCTAATCCTCTGGTTTTGTCGTGCTATCTTATGCTTTGACTCCGGCCTGATCTGTTTTCGTCCCTGTCTATGCCCCTTGGTAACTTTGTCCCGTAGTTACCCTGCTAGGAGTTTTCCTGCAGCTCCTAGCTCTCTGAGGTTTAGGCCATGCCCCCAGCAGTCACGTGCTTCAGGTCCTGCTGTACTGAAGTATGCACCTTCTCTGCTGCTGCCCGCTCCATAGATATGTCATGTCGGACGCTGTTCACACCACAGCATCCGGCAGGCAGAGGTAGTTCCACCTCCAGCCACTATAGCCTCAGTGGCGCCGGCCTGATCTTCAGGCTCTCGGGGGTTAATCCTGCTGGAGACCAGGTTGGATGGTTAGTCACGCCCACGGTCTTTAAATAGTCATGCTGGCCTATGGGCGTCGCCGATTATAGCTTGTGTTTCATACCAAGTGGTTCCGGTCTGGAGTGGAGGTGTTCAAGAGAGAGAGATTCTTATCTGGTGTCGTATGATCCGTCGTTATCCTTTCTCCTTCCCATATTTGTGTTTAGTTGTGCCCTGTTCACATTACTGTTTATTCCTGTGTGTGTGCGGCGCAGTGCAGTTTAAGTTCTCCCTGTCTGTCATTATTTGTGTGGGAGCTTTGGTGGTGACTTCTCACTGGGTGGAGGGTGGAGGGTTAAGTGCAGGGCTGAGCAGGAGATAAGGAAAGGTCGGAGGCTCAGGCATTTGCACCTTCAGCAAAAACCCTGGGTTGAGGGTCAGACAGGGTTTCCCCTAGTAAAGGGACACCACAGGGGCCCCGGGTATTTCAGCCTTAGTTGAACTAAGCCCCCGTGACATTATAATCGGCCTACATTTTTTCAGGAGTCCATGGATCCATTAGATTCCATAACCCGCCAGTTGGCGGCGCTGTCCATACAGGTCTCCGAGTTGAATGGGGCAGTTCAGCAGCAGGGCCTGGTAGTAGCAAAGGTGCAAACGGCATCTGCAGGTATCGGTGCAGAGCCGAAGTTTCCGCTGCCAGAACGATTTTCAGGCGATCGCAGCAAATTTGTCGTATTTCGGGAGGCCTGCAAATTATACTTCCGCATGCGGCCAATATCCTCAGGTAATGAGGCCCAGCGAGTAGGGCTGGTGTTGTCATTACTGAGTGGTGACCCCCAAGCATGGGCATTTTCCTTACCACCTGACTCTGCTACATTTCATTCGGTCGATAATGTTTTTTCTGCCCTCGGGCTCATTTACGATGACCCTGACCGACTGGCTCTAGCGGAATCTAAAATCCGCGCCCTCCGCCAGGGGGAGCGCTTGGCAGAAGACTATTGTTCGGAATTTCGCCGCTGGGCTGTAGACACACAGTGGAATGACCCAGCACTGCGGAGCCAGTTTATTCATGGGGTATCAGGGAGGGTGAAACAAGCCCTCCTGATGTATGAGACTCCGGCATCATTGGAGTCTGCCATGAGTTTGGTGATACGTATTGATCGCCGTTTTCGTCAGGGGGCACAGGAGACGCTACCTCTGGGAGAAAGCAGAGGTGCAGGTGTGGTTGAAGTAGATGAGTCCCCTGAACCTATGCAGATTGCTGGCGTGGCACAGGTTCAGCCTCGCGCTCCGGGAGTCCGGAAGTCCGGAGCATGTTTCTACTGTGGTAAAGGAGGTCATTATGTTAACGTTTGCCCGGTACTACCTAAGAGGGTCACACCGGCGGAAAACTGTTAAGCTCAGAGGGTATGGAGGAGACCCAACTGAGCGTATGCATATCCTCCATGATGGTATCTCAATGTATGCTCCCTGCCAAGGTTATTGTCGCCGGCAGAGAGCTACCTATATCAGTGTTTGTGGATAGCGGTTCCGCCACCAATCTCATAGATGAGGAGTTTGCACACACCGCCGGGTTTAAGATTGAAAAACTTCCTCACCCCATACAGGTGGTGACCATTAATGCTGTTCCCCTCCCTCAAGGGGAGATTACTGAGTTTGTGGCAGAGGTGAAACTCCACATTGGGGTCCTACATTCTGAGTCGGTTACATGTAGGGTCCTCCGTAATCTCCCAGCTCAAATGGTCCTGGGTTTTCCATGGCTGTCCAGGCACAACCCGGTAATTGATTGGAAAACTCAGGACATAGTACAATGGAGTGGTTTCTGCCAAGACAATTGCTTGGCCACATGTGTGTCCGCCGTGACGCCCAGCCTGCCGGAGGCTTTGCAGGATTTCGCGGATGTTTTCTCTGAGAAGGGTTGCTCAGAACTGCCTCCACATAGAGCCTATGACTGTGCTATTAGGTTAAAACCCGGGGCCAAATTACCTAAGGCCAGGATGTTTAATATTTCTGGTCCTGAGAGACAAGCTCTGAAAGACTACATCGCGGAGAGTCTGAGCAAAGGTCACATCCGGCCTTCGTCCTCGCCTGTAGCCGCGGGGTTTTTCTTCATTAAGAAGAAAGATGGGGGGTTACGCCCGTGTCTGGATTTCAGAGAGTTAAACCAGATTACTATCCGTGATCCCTACCCAATGCCGTTGATCCCGGATTTGTTCAACCAGGTAGCGGGGGCAAAATGGTTTTCCAAGCTGGACCTCAGGGGGGCGTATAACCTCATAAGGGTCCGTCAGGGGGATGAGTGGAAGACGGCGTTTAACACTCCTGAGGGTCATTTTGAGAGTCTGGTTATGCCGTTTGGGTTGACCACCGCGCCTGCCGTTTTCCAACATTTTATTAATGATGTCTTTGCTCATGTCCTGGGGAGATTTGTGATTGTATACCTGGATGATATCCTCATTTATTCTAGCGATCGGGACACTCATTTGCAGCATGTTAGGCAGGTGTTACAGTTGCTCCGGGAGAACCAGCTCTATGCTAAGCTGGAAAAATGTTTATTTTTTGTCCAGGAGTTGCCCTTTTTGGGATATATTGTGTCCGCAGCTGGTTTTAAAATGGACACCGCTAAGGTGCAAGCGGTGTTGCAATGGGAGAGGCCGGAGAGTCTGAAAGCACTCCAGCGGTTCCTTGGGTTTGCGAATTATTATAGGAAATTTATAAAACACTTTTCGACTGTCGCCAAACCGCTCACGGACATGACAAAAAAGGGTGCCGATCTGACGAACTGGCCTGAGGTGGCTATACGTGCATTTGAGCGTCTGAAGAATAGTTTTGCTTCAGCCCCCATTCTGGTGCAACCAGACGTGTCTAAACCTTTTGTGGTAGAGGTTGATGCGTCGGAGGTGGGAGTGGGGGCAGTACTGTCTCAAGGCTCGTCCTTGAGCGAGATGCATCCATGCGCCTACTTCTCCAAGAAGTTGTCGCCAGCCGAACGGAATTATGATATCGGCAACAGGGAGTTGTTGGCCATCAAACTGGCTTTTGAGGAATGGCGACACTTCTTGGAGGGGGCGGCTCACCAGGTCACAGTTATCACCGACCATAAGAATCTGCTCTACCTGGAGTCGGCCAAGCGTCTGTCTCCTAGGCAGGCTCGCTGGGCATTGTTTTTTACTCGTTTCAATTTTCTTGTGACGTACCGTCCCGGGGCTAAAAACACCAAGGCGGATGCTTTGTCTAGGTGTTTTCCGGGGGGAGAACCTCGGGAAGAGCCGGTACCCATCCTCCAGAAAGGGGTAGTGGTCTCGGCTCTCACGACTGAGGTAGAGGCGGAGATTGCCGAGGCCCAAGAGGAGGTACCACCAGGACTTCCCGCCAACAAATCATTTGTACCCCTGCATCTTCGGCCTAAGGTGTTGAAGGAACACCACGATTCGGTACTGGCTGGTCACCCAGGGGTGAAGGGCACCTTAGAGCTGGTATCGCGTCGTTTCTGGTGGCCCAAAATCCGGCAGGACGTTTTCTCGTACGTGGCAGCTTGCATCACGTGCGCTAGGGCTAAGTCACCCCGAACCCGTCCTGCTGGCACGCTACAGCCTCTGGGGGTACCCAATAGGCCATGGACAGAAATCTCCATGGATTTTATCACTGACTTGCCAGCCTCGGCAGGGAACACGGTCATCCTGGTGGTGGTTGACCGTTTTTCAAAGATGGCGCATTTTGTGGCGTTGTCCTCTTTGCCCAATGCTAAGACGTTGGCTCAGGTATTTGTGAAGGAGGTGGTCAGACTCCACGGAGTACCGTCTGACATAGTATCTGATAGGGGTACGCAATTTGTGGCGAGGTTTTGGAAAGCTTTTTGCTCAAGGTTGGGGATCAAGTTGTCACATTCATCGGCGTTTCATCCACAGTCTAATGGACAAACTGAGCGCATGAACCAAAATCTAGAACAGTATTTACGATGCTTTGTGTCCGACAACCAGGAGGAGTGGTCTACTTTCCTTCCTCTGGCCGAATTCGCATTAAATAATCACCGCCAAGAGTCATCAGGAGAGTCTCCATTCTTTTGTGTGTACGGTCAACATCCTCAGTTTTGTACCTTACGTCAGGGTGACTCCGGGGGTGTCCCGGAGGAGGATCAGCTAGGAGCCCAATTGTCATCAGTCTGGAGGCGGGTGAAACAGCGTTTGTTGAGCATGAGTGCCAGGTACAAACGGGTGGCTGACAGTAGACGCGTGCCAGGTCCGGACCTGTGTGTGGGTGAATGGGTGTGGTTAGCTACGAAGAACATAAAACTCAAAATCCCTTCTTTAAAACTGGGTCCAAGGTTTATTGGGCCTTTTAGGATTTCTGCCATCATTAACCCAGTAGCTTATCGGTTGGAACTTCCCGCGGTGTACAAGATACACAACGTGTTTCACAGGGCTTTATTGAAAAAGGTGGTAGGCTTGGTGGACACGACGCCGATGCCACCTCCAGTCATGGTGGATGGCGAGTTAGAGTTCGAGGTCGCCAAGGTAGTGGACTCTCGAGTAGTACGCCGTACTCTTCAGTATTTGGTGCACTGGCGGGGGTATGGTCCAGAGGAGAGGTCTTGGGTTCCAGCCTCAGACATACATGCGGATCGGCTGGTCAGTTCTTTTCACCGTCGTCATCCGGACAAGCCGGGTCCTATGAGTCTTGAGGGCCCTGGGGTCCCTCGTAGAAGACGGGGTACTGTCATGTCGGACGCTGTTCACACCACAGCATCCGGCAGGCAGAGGTAGTTCCACCTCCAGCCACTATAGCCTCAGTGGCGCCGGCCTGATCTTCAGGCTCTCGGGGGTTAATCCTGCTGGAGACCAGGTTGGATGGTTAGTCACGCCCACGGTCTTTAAATAGTCATGCTGGCCTATGGGCGTCGCCGATTATAGCTTGTGTTTCATACCAAGTGGTTCCGGTCTGGAGTGGAGGTGTTCAAGAGAGAGAGATTCTTATCTGGTGTCGTATGATCCGTCGTTATCCTTTCTCCTTCCCATATTTGTGTTTAGTTGTGCCCTGTTCACATTACTGTTTATTCCTGTGTGTGTGCGGCGCAGTGCAGTTTAAGTTCTCCCTGTCTGTCATTATTTGTGTGGGAGCTTTGGTGGTGACTTCTCACTGGGTGGAGGGTGGAGGGTTAAGTGCAGGGCTGAGCAGGAGATAAGGAAAGGTCGGAGGCTCAGGCATTTGCACCTTCAGCAAAAACCCTGGGTTGAGGGTCAGACAGGGTTTCCCCTAGTAAAGGGACACCACAGGGGCCCCGGGTATTTCAGCCTTAGTTGAACTAAGCCCCCGTGACAAGATATCTCTGAGCACAGTTTGTTTTACTCAGGACACGCACACTGGCTCAGTGGGCAAGTTCAGTGCGGTGTTCCTGACATATGTGATGTATATTCCTCAGTCCCGATGTCTTTAATGATGCATATACAGCAGTTTTTTCTCCTATGTGATGTATTTACAGAAGTATTGGTGTATCCTATGTGATGTGATGTGTATACAGCAATGTCGGTGTATCTCATGTCATGTATACAGCAGTCTCATTGTTTCCTATGTGATGTATATACTGCAGTCTCTGTGGATATAACGATATAATGATGAACCTTTTCATAGGGAAACAAACTTAAAGGAGTTGTCCCACCCACAAAGAGTACATTTGAATTAATAGTTCACAGAATATTGGAATAATACAATATGTTATTTAAGAGCAGTAAAAAGCATACGGCCCATGATCATGACTAAGACATAATGTCAAAATGCATCGATCCATTCAGTTTCTGAGCCAGTGTGTACTAAGTGCTGGATTGTCATTGTACCATATTTTAATGTATGACAAATTAAAAGTTAATTTTTACCTTCATTTACCGCTGGACACTATTTGTACTTATCAATAAACATACTGTCAGATTGGAACCAGATTGGATGGC
The DNA here is from genome assembly GCF_039654945.1 of Dendrobates tinctorius. Classification (NCBI taxonomy): domain Eukaryota; kingdom Metazoa; phylum Chordata; class Amphibia; order Anura; family Dendrobatidae; genus Dendrobates; species Dendrobates tinctorius. The sequence continues at coordinate 11,423,803 of NW_027361858.1, read as the reverse complement.
CATGCTGTCAAAGTATTGACAGCTTCAGCATACCCCTGTACCAGATTGGACAGCTAAGCTGTCCATCAAAGTACAGACAGCTTCAGCACGCCCGTGTACTGGATTGGACGGCCGAGCTGTCAGTAACTGCATCCCAGACACCCTGAGGGGTGGAACCATGACAGTACCTCCTCTTCTAGGGGGGCCACTGGACCCCCAGGCTTCCCAGGAAATTTTAGATGGAAGGCCCTGACTAACCGATTGGCCTTCACATCTCGAGCAGGGACCCAGGATCTCTCCTCTGGTCCGTATCCCCTCCAGTGCATGAGGTACTGAAGGGAATTACAGAGCCCCCGAGAATCCACAACCCTCTGAACCTCAAATTCCAGGCTACCGTCTATTGAAATCGGAGGAGGTGGTGATGAGGCAGAAAATGCAGAAGGGACATACTCCTTTAATAGGGATTTATGGAATACATTAAGGATGCAAAGGGATGAAGGAAGCTTTAACCTAATTGCCACAGGATTGACCACCTCTAGGATCTCATATGGACCAATAAACTTTGGATCCAACTTCGCTGACGGCACTTTAAGTTTACTGTTCCTAGACGGCAACCAAACCTTATCTCCAATCTTAAAAGCAGGACCCACCATCTGTCTTCTATTGACCTTTCGTTTTTGGTGAATCTGAGCAGTCCAATATTCTTTTGAACCTCTCCCAGACATCCCCAATTCTCTGCACGGTGACCTCCACCCCAGGGCATTCAGAACTAATCCTAGAAAATTCGCACAAATTGGGATGAAAACCATAATTACAGAAGATTGGTGCATTTCCGGTAGATTGATTCACTCAACTGTTAAAAGCAAACTCGACAAGAGGTTAAAACGAAGACCAGTCCTCCTGTCACACCGTCACAAAGTACCTTAAAATCTGTTCCAAAGATTAATTTGTCCTCTCAGTCTGACCATTGGTTTCAGGGTGATAAGCAGATAAAAATGACAAGTCAATCCCTAGTTTATTGCAAAAAGCTCTCCAAAATTTAGACACAAATTGTACTCCCCTATTAGACACAATGTTCAGAGGGATCCCATGTAACCTTACAATATAAGAGATGAGCAACCTGGAGAGTGTCTGTGCATTTGGTAATCCTGACAAAGGAACAAAATGAGTTTGTTTGCTGAATCAATCAACTACCACCCAAATAGCAGTCTTCCCATCAGACAGAGGCAAATCAGTAATGAAATCCAGTGACAAATGAGTCCATGGTCTTTCTCGAATAAGCAATGGAGCCAATTCTCCAGTAGGCTGGCTATGACTGACTTTGGTGCATGCACAAAATTTACAAGCAGATACAAAATCCTTAATATCCTTGTGCATGGATGGCCACCAAAAAAGTCTAGCACTGGCCTTCCTTGTGGTAGTAACCCCAGAATGACCACTTAAAACAGAATCATGAAATTCCTGTAGCACCTGCAATCTTAGGTACACAGGCACAAATAATTTGGACCCTGGGGAAGTAGAAGGAGCTAACGACTGGGCTTTACAAATCTCCTTCCAGCTCCAAGGTTACCATAGACACCACAATACATTATGGAATAATGGAGGATGGAGGTTCTGGAGGAGAAATGAAATCTAGACTATGAGATAAAGCATTAGCTTTCACATTCTTAGACCCTGGCCTGAATGTAATAGAAAAATTAAATTGAGAGAAAAACAAGGACCATCTGGCCTGTCTAGGAGTTAACCTTTTACCCGATTCAATGTAAGCTAAATTCTTGTGATCCGTGATCACCGTAAATGTATGAACCGCCCCCTCCAAAAAATGCCTCCATTCCTCAAAGGCCAATTTGACAGCAAGTAACTCCCGATTCCCAACATCATAATTTCTCTCCACCAGTGAAAATTTTTTAGAAAGAAAAGCAGATGGACGCAGGTTAGTCGTAGTTTTGGGCCCCTACGATAAGACTGCCCCCACTCCCATCTCCAAAGTATCCACCTCCACAATGAATTTGATGCTAGGAATAAGGTCAATAGCACAATCATAGGAACAATGGGGAGGTAGTATCTCCGCTTCTTTTTCCGAGAACACATCTCCGAAGTCCTTCAGGTACCCCAGAAGACCTTCCAGACTAGAGGAGCATATTTGTACATTTTTTAGGCATTTCTTGGAATAGTTGGGATTCCATTTCACAATCTCCTTCAGACACCAATCAATAACTAGATTGTGAGTCTGCAACCATGGAAACCCCAGTACCAATCCACTAAGTAAATTATCCAATACAAAACAGGAGATGGAATCAGAGTGGAGTGCTCCCACTTGGAGAGTGAAATCCACCATTTCTCTCTTGACCAAATTGTGAGCCAATGGTGTCTTGTTAAGGGCGATGATTTGAATGGGTATTTCTAAACTAACTGTCTTATTTTCAGAACCAGGTTCTCAAAGGAAATCATGGTATTTATCAGTATAATATCAGAGGAAGAAAGAGGTACCTGGGAGCCTGGGTGACCTCCTCGGTCGTCACCCAGACTCAGACGTTCTCCCGATGGTTTGGTGGCTTGAGGATGAGTTGGGCAATTTTTAAGAAAATGTCCAGATAGACCACAGTATAGACAGAGCCCGAGATCTTGTCTGTCTTCTCTCCACAACACGAAGACTGGCAACGGGGAAGTATAACACATGGTCTGCTGGTCAGCATGTCTCTCACGGATTCTGTGGTCCATTTGTATGGCCTGAGTCATGGCCTCCATCAGAGAACAAGGGGCATCATGGAGGACCAGAGCATCCTTGAGTGTCTCAGAAAGGCTTTTTTGGAACTGGCACCTGAGAGCAGCATTGTTCCATAGAACTTCAGTGGACCACTGCCGGAACTCAGTACAGTAGTCCTCAGCTGTGTGACCCCCCTGTGCCAGTTTCATGATCTTAGCCTCTGCGACCTGAATTCTGTCGGGTTCATCATATATCAGACCTAAACTGTCAAAAAAGTCATCAACGGAAAAATGTTCTGGGGCTTGTGAGGACAAAGAAAATGCCCAGGTCGGAGGACCCCCTCGCAGTAGGGACATGATTATTCCCACCCGCTGGAACTCCTCCCCTGATAACCGTGGGCGCAGGGTAAAAAATAACTCACGGCTCTCCTTGAACACCCTAAACTGGTCTTTCTCTCCTGAAAATTTATGAGGGACTGATATGACAGGTTCGGGAGAGACAAACTGTACATCAGAGGGTACTGACGTCACAGCCACTTTCGGCAGTGAGGCGCTATGGAAGGTCTTCATCTAGTTACTTATCTGACCCTGCAACTGATATTGCGATGATTCCAGACTCTGGCAATCCTTCGCCAGATCCTGAGTCATCTGCATCAAATTTGCCACCTGGTCATAAAGCATGTGAACAGGATCCATAGTGGTGAAAAAGAAAAATGTAGCAGCCAGATGTAATGTGACGCTGGTCACTTCTCATGGCCAAGCCTTGAGTAAGGGTCCCGTTTCACTTAGCGACGCACCAGTGATCCCGACAACGATACAACCTGGTAGGGATCGCTGGTGCGTCGCTAAATGGTCGCTAGTAAGCTGCCAAACAGGCAGATCTCTTCAGCGACGCAGCAATGATCCAGCGATCAAACACAGCGATAGATGCTGGCCATCGGGATGCTGACGACCAAAAAATGGCCCAGGACATTCCTGCACGATCAGCGATATCCAGCAGGGGGGCCGGTCGCTGCTGCGTGTCACATGTAGCGAGATTGCAGGCGAGATCACTGTTGCGTCACAAAATCGGTGACACATTAGCAATCTCGCTTGCGATCTCGCTATGTGAGATGGGGCCTTAAGAGTGGTCAAGGGGTCCAAGGTCAAAAGCAAGGAGGGTACATCATAAACAGGAGGACGAGACAAAAGCGTAGTCAGGTAACATTCCGAGGTCAGCGTACCAGGAGGATAACAGATCAGAGCTGAAGGGGTTAAACAGGCGGATAGTCAGAGCAAAGTCCAAAGTCGGGCAACAGATCAAGCATATAGAACTCAAGGCACAGGAAGCACAAAGCACAAACCTTACAAGATGAATGTACGTCTGGCAGTAATGTGGGAGAAGCGGCTCAGTTAAGTAAGCATGGCATTTACCCGGAATAGTGAATACCTGGAGACTACGATGCCTCCCAGTCACGAATTGACTAGTCGAGCCATCAATAAATACACTGGAAGCTCAGCATGCCCCTGAACCAGATTGGATGGCCATGCTTTCAAAGTACTGACAGCTTCAGCACGCCCCTGTACCGGAATGGATGGCTGAGCTGTCTATCAAAGTACCGACAGCTTCAGCACGCTCCTGTACCGGATTGGATGGCCGAGCTGTCAGTAACTGCATCCCAGACACCCTGAGGGGTGGATCTGTGACACATACATTAGGCGGTGTGGAGAGTCAAAACTAATGCCTTTGACAACCTTAAATAACAAATGAATTTATTGTTTCGCTGGCACAGAAAATGCTCCACACTCCTGCTGAAAGAAACCAGTTTCTAGATAATGACGTGTTAATATATGGCTGTTGTGCTAATAAAATGGCTTTATACATAGATCATTGATCACCTGAGTTAAATGCAGGGTTTAAATAACACATACAGTGGGGAAAAAAGTATTTAGTAAGCCACCAATTGTGCAAGTTCTCCCAATTAAAAAGATGAGAAAGGCCAGTAATTGACATCATAGGTAGACCACAACTATGAGAGTCAAAATGAGAACAAATCCAGAAAATCACCTTGTCTGATTTGGAAAGATTTATTTTGCAAATTATGGTGGAAAATAAGTATTTGGTCACCTAAAAACTGTCACGGTCCTGACAGTGCCGGCGTGCAACCACCGCTGAGCAGGGACTCACCCACACTGCAGAGGGGCCCGGGGTCAGATATGGCCGGGCAGCTCAGGCAAACAGGACCTGGAGACGCTGCAGTTAGCAAGCAGCGAAGGACCTACGGTCATGTGACTGCAAGGGGCAGGGCTTAGCGTCCTGCTGCCAGAGATCGGCAGAACACTATACAGGAATACTCAAGTCAGACAAACGGGGTCATACACAGAGATAGCAGTAAAGTACCAGGGATGAGACAGAACGGATAGTCGGGGCCAAGCAGTGGTCAAAGCCAAACAGACATAGAAGGTACCAAGCAGAATCCAACAAGCAGTATCCAGAGAACATACCGAGTCGTAACCAAAGTATCAGGCAAACAAGAACACAGCACAAACACACTCGGGGTCAACACATTCTGCCAAGGGCGAAAGTATAACTGATGGGGATTGGAGCTTCCTGAGGCTATAAAAAGCTTTCCCAGAACCAAGGAGAGGCCACAATAATAAGCCCCAGGTGTGCAGGTAAGAGCCTGCACTGGGATCATAACATTTAACCCCAGAAGTGCAGGTCATCAGCACTGGTTCCAGACATTAACCCCAAGCGTGCAGGTCCAACCCGCACTGAGATCATGACAAAAACATGCAAGATTTCTGGCTCTCACAGACCTGTAATTTCTTCTTTAAGAGGCTCCTCTGTCCTCCACTCATTACCTGTAGTAATGGCACCTGTTGGAACTTGTTATCAGTATAAAAGACACCTATCCACAACCTCAAACAGTCACACTCCAAACTCCATTACGGTGAATACCAAAGAGCTGTCGAAAGACTCCAGAAACAAAATTGTAGCCTTGCACCAGGCTGGGAAGACTGAATCTGTAATAGGCAATAAAAAAAATAAATAAATAAACAAGAGTAGGGACTGTCCCACAAGGGTTGCCGTGAAGTGGCGGGATGGCTTGTTCATTATTTTGATCAAAATTATGTTTACTAAATACCTTTATTATTATTACTACCTTTATGCATTATTTGCAGTATATTTTTTACTTTTTAGTTCAGAATATTTGTGTTTTTTGCTTTGTTTTCTCTGGTTAATGGTCATGTGTTAATATGCACTTACATTGTGCATACACATTAACTTACTTTCTCAGTTCAGATTTGTTTTTTATTCATTTCATTGTGCATTCAGTGCATATATGGGTGTGACCGCCCTTTTTCTGAGCTGGGAAAGCCATCCAGTCTGGCCTAAGCTGTTACTAGTGGTTCAGCCGCTCGATCCTTATTCACATTTACGTCACTTGGCAAGTGAAAAGGTTTTAAATGCTAGAGTAGGGACTGTCCCACAAGGGTTGCCGTGACGTGGCGGGATGGCTTGTTAATTTTGATCAAAATAATGATGTTTACTAAATACCCTTATTATTATTATTACTACCTTTATGCATTATTTGCAGTATATTTTTTACTTTTTAGTTCAGGATATTTGTGTTTTTTGCTTTGTTTTATCTGTAATAGGCAAGCAGCTTGGTGTGATGAAATCAACTGTGGGAGCAATAATAAGAAAATGGAAGACATACAAGACCACTGATAATCTCCCTCAATCTGGGGCTCTATGCAAGATCTCACCCCGTGGGGTCAAAATGATCACAGGAACGGTGAGCAAAAATCCCAGAGCCACATGGGGGGATCTAGTGAATGACCTGCATAGAGCTTGGACCAACGTAACAAAGCCTACCATCACTAACACACTACACTACCAGGGACTCAGATCCTGCAGCGCCAGACATGTCCCCCTGATTAAGCCAGTACATGTCTGGGCCTGTTTGAAGTTTGCTAGAGAGCATTTGGATTATCCAGAAGAATATTGGGAAAATGTCATATGGTCTGATGAAACCAAAGTAGAACTGCTTGGTAGAAACAAAACACATCTTGTTTGGAGGAGACAGAATGCTGAGTTGCATCCAAAGAACACCATACCTACTGTGAAGCATGGGGGTAGCAACATCATGCTTTGAGGGTGTTTCTCTGCAAAAAGACCAGGATGACTGATCCGAGTACATGAAAGAATGAATGGGGCCATGTATCATGAGATTCTAAGTGCAAACCTCATTCCATCAGCAAGGGCATTGAAGATGAAACGTTAATGGGTCTTTCAGCTTGACAATTATCTCAAGCACACCACCTGGGCAATGAAGGAGTGGCTTCGTAAGAAGCATATGAAGGTCCTGGAGTGGCCTAGCTAGTCTAAAGATGTCAACCCCTAAGAAAACCTTTGGTGGGATTTGAAAGTCCATGTTGCCTAGCAACAAGCCCAAAACATCACTGCTCTACAGGAGATCTGGATGGAGGAATGGGCCAACATACCACTAACAGTGTGTGGCAACCTTGTGAAGACTTACAGAAAACATATGACCTCTGTCATTACCAACAAAGGATATATAACAAAATAATTTGATGAACTTTTTTTAATGACCAAATACTTATTTTCCACCATAATTTGCAAAATAAATCTTGCCAAATCAGACAAGATGATTTACCTGGATTTGTTTTCTCATTTTGACTCTCATAGTTGTGGTTTACCTATGATGTCAATTACAGACTTCTCTCATCTTTTTAAGTGGGAGAACTTGCACAATTGGTGGCTGACTAAATACTCACTAAGCCGCCTATACATTGGTTGTGTAATCTTACGCAGAGGGAAACATTTACAATCACGCATAACTGCATATACCACAAACTGTCCTATATGTTACAAACTGATTTACGGTATATGAAACATTTCTATGAAATAGCGTTTGTGCGTAGTGTGGGTCAGGGAAGTCAGGAGACTGCAACAGTCCTCTCAGTCTGACATAGGAGGCAGGCAGGGAATAGAGAGGAATGGCAGGAGAGCTTTAAGTACATTTGTCCACCACAAAGCACCTGCGGCTCATTTTCATTCAGTTTCAAAGCTGGATTTCTCAGAAACTGTACATAGATGTGTGTCATTAGTTTAAAGTATAAAATCCTCATGCCGTTAGTTACCATGTCTTAATAAAAGTTCACAGAAAGCAGAAACAAAAAGAAGCAAACGACGAGCCTAAATAAGGTCCTCTGTACATGATATTTAGAAACCTTCTATTTTTTAAATCTAATAGAATGTGGTGGAAGGAAACATTATTTGAAGAAATACTGGGGAATGTATTCTTTATTCCTCATGTTGTGATTAAATTCTTTTTTTGAATAAAAATAGGTGTATGCGACAGTGGATCTCTCACACATGATATGCATTTATTTTGTACCCTTTGTCTCTACTACACATATTGCTGAAATACAATACTTATATACCCTACATTGGGAGGGGATAGATAGATATGAGATAGATAGAAAAAAAGAAAGCACAGGAGCACTATGCATAAGTTTAGGTCATGTTTGGCCGGGTTGACAGCCCGAGAGAAGGCATTTATAGTAGAACAGGGACCCATCAGATGGAGGTCACCTTGCCGTGGTTGATGGGCATACATGAATTGGCCAATTTATGCGCTAAGAACCTTCATTTTTCATTTATCACTGTAAGTACATTTTTTGAGAAAAAAATCTAGAGTCAATGTTTTTTAGTGTTTTCACATGGCCTAAACTTATGCATAGTGCTGCTGTGCTTTCTTTTTTCTATATAATGCAGTCTTGCAGCTTGCACATGTTCACACTTAGGAGGTGCTTGTCAGGTTTTTCTATATACTAAGATAGATAGATAGATAGATAGATACTGGTCAGATGAACAGAACAAAAATTGCCATCTACTTCTTTACTGCTAATGTATTAACATAACACTGTAGACTAAAATAAATGCAAAACAAGATTTACCTCCTCTTGTACTTCTAACACAGGCATGATTTCCTTTTTTTCCAGACTCGGTGTATAACTCTTCTTAAGTCCTAATATGAAGATGCCTTAGCATGCTCTGGATGATTCTTGCTCTTTCCTGGTATTTGTGAAATCTCCAGTCACCCTCAGGGAAACAGCCCAGCCCATTATTACAAAGCACAATAAGATCAGTACTGAGCTCATCAATATTTGGGAGCGGCACAGATTAGTATGGGTGTTAAGATTGGAAGGTATATGCCACTGGCACTTATGAGCAAGACATTTCCTGTCTAGAATAAGCAAAATTACAAAACTTGATGTACACTATTTGCAGAGTGAGAACCAGATTTTGACTGTAGATCACCACTTTAGTAGGAAATTAGGAATACAAATGACCAACCTAACAATCATAATTAGATATTGCAGATGTCGAGTTGATCTAAAAACAGTTGCCAGCACAGCCAAATAATTTTTTTTGCACCTTTGTTACCCTTTCTTCCTCCAAGAGTCCTAAACTTGTTTATTTTTCTGTCGGCTTAGGCTACTTTCACATTTGCGCCGTTTTGCACAGCATTTCGTGCGCACATGAAACGCAAGCAAAAAACGCTTGCAAACGCATGTAAACGTAGCGATTTTTTGACGCATCAGCGTGCACATGATGACAAAAAAATGCAGCGTTTGTATGCGTTTTTCAATGCTTTTTTACATGCGTTTGCCATTTTTAGGCACATGCGTTCTCTAAGTGTCACATTTCACAAGAGGAAAATCCTTGAAAAATTCTTGAAACAGACTCCACCAATGGGACACCAGTGGGTGTGTGTCATGGGAATTCTTTACATATACCCTGTTTACAGCTGAATTCTTCAGATTTTGTTGCTTTTTCCTTTGTCAACATGGATATGTGCTGGAACAGTTTTCGCTTCAACTTGAATCTGGACATCGCGCTGGCTCAGGCTTTTGCATTTGCTTGCCAGCCACAAAGGGAGAGAGAGACAGCGAAGACGACAGCGGCGGCGTTTGTGGATACATCCGATTTATTGAACTCTGTGAAAGCTGTGGAGCTTACCACACCCTCTACAGTGAGCTCCAGGGAAACCCGGCGAAATTTAGTGACTATACCTGGATGTCTCAAGAAAGCTTCATGGATTTGCTTGCTCATGTTCAAGAATCCATTCGGAGACAGGACACACAGCTCTGTTGTGCAATTCCTCCTGAGGAATGGCTCCTGGTCACATTACGGTACGTAATATTTAGAAACCAATGCCTGCATAATTTTTTTTGTTTTGCCATGTACTATTCCAAAGCATGCAGAATTATTGTTCTGCCATGTACTAATATTTTTTTATTTTAGTGTTTTAAAAAACCCTAGACATAAATATTAATTTTTGTTCTCTCTCTGTTTCACAGATTCCTGGCTACTGGACAGACCCTATCTTCACTCCACTTCCAGTACCGGCTTGGAATATCAAGCTTGTCGGGAATAGTTGCCGACACCTGCCGGGCTTTGTGGGACGTTTTCTGTCCAGAATTTATGACCCTGCCCACCGCGGAAAAGTGAATTGATATTGCTGAAAAATTCTGGACAGTCTGCAATTTCCCCAACTGTTTGGGAGCGGTGGATGGGAAACACATCCGGATAATCAAACCCAAAAGAAGTGGATCGGAGTACTATAACTACAAAAAGTACTTTTCTACAGTACTCATGGCCATTGCGGATGCAGACTGTCTGCTTGTTGCAGTGGACATTGGGGCATTTGACCGGGACAATGACTCCCAGGCTTTTAAGAACTCGGACATGAGCCGTCGGTTGTATGGCAACCATTTTAGTTTCTCCATGCCACGGCCTCTTCCCCACACCAAAGGTCCACCACAGCCATTTGTAATGGTTGGGGATGAGGCATTCCAAATGTGCCAAAACCTGCTGAAACCCTACTCCAGCCGGGAATTGGACCACACGAAAAAAATATTTAATTACAGACTGACCAGGGCCCGAAGAACTGTTGAGTGTGCTTTTGGGATTCTTGTCTCCAGATGGCGCATTCTCGCCACAGCCATTGGAAACAGTGGATGAGGTGGTGAAGGCGTGTGTGGTTCTACACAATTTCGTGATGGCTAAAGAGCACCCTAGCTTTGAACTCGATGAACCAGATGCAAACCCATTGCCTGAATTCACTCAGCACCCTCTCAGGTCATCAGTTGAAGTTGGCCAAATGAGGGACCAATATGCGGCCTACTTTATGTCTGATGTAGGACGTGTGGAATGGCAAGATCAAATGGTGTAAAAATTGTTTTCTTGATGTTCTTCTTTAATAAAAAAAACTGTTTTTATACCTATACTGAGTGCACTCTGTTTTTATACACTTCAATACAATAATCACCTGCCCAGGTGTGCCAGTTAATTCAGGATGTGGTGTTTTGTGCATCATGAATTTACTACTACTCCTGACCAGGTGAGTATACATACACACAAGTTGTATGACCTTTATCATCTCTCCAGTTTTTGTTCAATTTGCAGCGACAGTGGAGATAATACAACTAATATTTTATCACCTGGCCTGATGTTACAAATAGTGATTTTGGGATGCAATAGTATCCTTCACTCTTTATGACACCTGACCATGTGAGTATAAATATTAGTTGTATGATATCCACTGTTGCTTCAGTATGAACGCATACTGGAGAGATGATAAAGTTTAAACATCTTCTACAATCCCCAGGCCTGGTGTCATGCTGAAGTGAGGATGCCCAATAAAATGCATCCTGACTTCAGAATGTTATCACACCTGGGCAGGTGAATACACATATGAGTTAACTTCCAGCATCTCTCCAGTCTGCGTGCAATAGATAATGCAGACTGAAGCGACGCTGCCGGTTAACTCATATGCATATTCTCCTGGCCAGGTGTTATAAATAGTTATGATACGAGGCCAGGGTATTGTAGATATGATGTGTATTTTCTCCATCATCTCTTCAGTTTATTCACCACACACTGAATAGAGAATGTGGTAAATTACAAGGTATATCTAGAATCCCCTGGCCTTGTGTCACAAAGAGTGAAATGATGATGGTAAAAAACACCATCCTCAATTCACTCTTTATGATACCTGTCAAGGTAACAATAGATATGCCTTGCACTCAACACCATCTTCTATTCAGTCTGTGCAATATTAGCATACTGAAGAGACTGGTGGTGAAAATACAAGTCATATATTTGTTTTTGACTACACATATCTCCAGGACTGACACAAAAAACATGTGTCAGTAATGGAGCTATGTGGTGGCAAAAACAAAGTGTATGGCGCAGTGTGTGTACAGCGCAGTGTGTGTAGGCAGCAAAAAACGCATTAATCAAACATTATTATGGAAACCAGAAATTAACATTTATTTAAAAAAAAAAAGTTTTTATTAGGAAAGACGTTTGGGGGAAGATGTTGGCAAGTTGGAGGTGTGGAGAGACGAGGAAAGGCTTAAAGGGGAGGAAGGGGTTCTAGGGGAACAAAGGTAGGGGGAAGGGAGCTCAGAGATGGAACTGGAGGCAGGGGGAGACACAGTGTGAGGAGAGGGGGGAGGGACAGACAGAATTTTTGATTTTTTTTGTTTCCGGTGTCCCGGTGTGTCCTGCCTGGACCTTCTGGCACTGTGTGACCACCTTGGATTGCTTGACCACCTGGAGCTCGTGGACCTTGGGTGTGTTTCCACAAAAATGGAATGAGGGTCACCCCTCTGCTGCTGCTGCTCGGTGGTGGCAGTGCTGGTCCATGCAGGAGGAGCGGTGGCGGTGGTGGTGCTCCATGCAGGAGTAGCAGTGGCGGTGCTCCATGCAGGAGTAGCAGCGGCGGTGCTCCATGATGGTGGTACGGTGGTGGTGCTCCGAGCAGAAGTGGTGGCGGCGGCGGTGCTTCAAGCAGGAGGAGTGGTGGCGGCATTGGTGCTCCAAGCAGGAGGAGCGGTGGCGGTGCTCCAAGCAGGCATGGTGGTGATTGTCCAGACAGGAGCAGCGCTTACAATGGTGGTGTCCAGCAGCACTCGGCCTTGGGGTGGTGTAGTGGTGTCTGGCTTGGCTTGGAATGCAGGTGGCTGTGCAGTGGTATACAGCAGAAGTCGGTAGTGAGGTGAAGCGAGTCAGTGGTGGCGCAGTTGGAAATGACACCACTGACTGCTGCACGTAATGACTCTGCTGCATAGCCTACAAGAAATCAGTGTTGTAAGCCTGCATCACAGTCAGCTGGAGATCTGGACTAAGGTGTTCTGCCATGGCCCATTCAATTTGGTGGAAAAATTGGTGCGCTGGTCTGTTGAGATCGGCTTCCAGATGGTCAAGGTGACTGTCAACAACTTGGAAGTGGTGTTCTATGAGGGTAAAACTGCTTTCCACTCTGTCTGACAGCACCTTGAGGCCATTCTGAAAGACCGAGCTCAAGTGAAGGAACACAGGCATGACATTCCTGTCCAAGGTCCTCTGCCACTGGTGGGAAGTGCCCGCAAAACCAGTGGCAGAGACCTGGGACAGGGGAAGACCTGACATACCAGCTTCCTGGTCTCCAGCTGTCTGTGTTGCCGACCCACAAGCTGCTTCCTGGCTGTCGGATGGCTGGGATGGGTCCGAGGTCGTTCGATGAAGGACCGCTCCAGGGACAGTGTTATGCCCACAGGGCATGAAGATATATAGTGGACTCACTAGACCACTGATGGTGCAGTGGTAGCTGTATAACCGATACACAAGAGACAGGAGAATGAGCTTCAAAAACCAAGGATGTTTATTACCGGAAGCAAACAAAAGGAAAAGGTGCCTGAGGGAAGAACCCTCTGGACCACGACACAGAATCACATAGTGGAGCACCGGGCAGGGTGTACCCCTATACAGGGGCTCCCCTGTCACAACACCAGGTGACCTTAACGCCGCGATACCCGGACCAGAGGGACGACCCATACAGACCGTATTGAGGAAGTGGCGAGAATCCCAGAAGTAATCTCAGAGAGGCTGATCTAGCTGACAATGGTATCTGGATGGTTCCGAGAGGAGAGCCTTGGTCAGTTTGGGGTAGAAACCAGAGTGTCCAGAAGGATCCAGGATAGGAACCGCCAGCAGAGGATTCTGAGGAGACATAGGTATTTAGAATAAGTCTAACAATGGCCTTCAGAACACAGAGCACAGCAGAGTGTTCTCCCATATGCAGCTCTCAAGTCCAGCTCACCCTAGCAGACACTCTGAGTAGGACAAGAAAGTACTCATCCTCTCATCCTCGTACACTGGCTTTGAACGCCTACATTGCCAAACTGATCTCATTAGAGATGATGCCCTTCCGCTTGGTTGAAAGTGAAGCTTTCCGAGAGCTCATGGCCTACGCTGTCCCACGCTATGACCTACTCAGTCGGCACTTTTCTCGAAAAGCCATCCCTGCCCTCCACCTGCATGTGAAAGACCACATTGTCCATGCACTCAAACAATCAGTGAGTGGAAAGGTGCACCTCACAACAGATGCATGGTCCAGTAGGCATGGCCAGGGTTGTTACGTGTCCATCACTGCGCACTGGGTTAAGGTGGTGGATGCAGGCTCAACAGGGGACAGCGGCGGTGGAACAGTGCTGCCTAGCCCACGGTATAGGAAACAGTTGGCTGTAGGCGTTCGACCCTCCTCCATCTCCTCCTCCAGAAGCAAAAGCTCGTCGACAGAGCGCAGTCGCACAAGCACTCCATCCGCAGCTGCCAGTGTTGCACATGAGGTGTCCCACTATCGAACAGCTAGTGGTAAGCGGCAGCAGGCTGTTCTAAAGATGATGTCTTTTGGCGACAACAGACACACCGCGGAGGTACTGGCCGACTACTTGCAGCGACAAACTGAGTCATGGCTGGGCAGTCTACATCTTGAGCCAGGCAAGGTAGTCAGTGATAACGGCCGGAATTTTGTGGCAGCCATAGCCCTTACAAAACTCACACACATACAGTACCTTGCCTGGCTCACACTTTGAACCTGGTGGTGCAGTGCTTCCTAAATAATTATCCAGAATTAACAGCCCTGCTCCAAAAGGTGCGAAGACTGTGCTCGCACATCTGTCGCTCGCCCGTACACTCCAGTCGTATGCAGAAGCTGCAGCGATTGCTCCACCTACCCAAGCACCGCCTAATCATAGATGTTGCAACAAGCTGGAACTCCACCCTGCACATGGTTGAGAGGCTGTGCGAACAGAGGCAGGCTGTAATTCATTTGTGAGAGGATACACATGCAGACAGTTTGAGGGCAGACATGGAGTTGTCGGGTGTGCAATGGTCAAAGCTGAAAGACCTCTGTAAAGTCCTTCAGTGTTTTGAGGAATGCACACAGCTGGTAAGCGCAGACGAATCCATCATAAGCATGAACATCCCACTTATGCATCTGCTCAAGCAAAGTTTGACGCACATTAAGGATCAGGCGTCTGCAGCGGAAGAGGAACAGGAGGAGGAGGAGGGAAGCCTTGATGACAGTCAGCCATTGTCTGGTCAGGGAACTGTCCTGGATGAGGTGGAGGAAGAAGAGGAAGAGGAGGAGGAGGATGAGGGGGATGATTATTTTGGGGAGGAAGATGCTTCTCTGGGGGCAAGAGAAAATGTTGGCGTGGCAAGGTCAGGTACAGGGTTTGTGCGTGATAGGAGGGATGTTGATTTGCCAGAAAGTGCTCCTCCACCTGCCACTGCCAGTGCATCATTGACACCTGGAACATTGGCCCACATGTGTGATTATGCCTTGCGGATCCTAAAAAGGGACCCCCGCATTGCCAAAATGATGAAGGATGATGACTACTGGTTGGCCAGCATCTTCGATCCACGCTATAAAGGCAAATTACACAACATCATGCTACAGGAGAACCTAGAGATAATATTGGCTAACAAACAAGCAACTCTGGTAAACCTTTTGTTTGAGGCATTCCCAGCACACAGCAGCGGTGTTGGTTCTCCCACGAGCCGAAGTGGGCAATATGGAAGAGGTGTTCGTGGTGCACACAGCCGAAGTTGAGTTGGAGACAGGGGTTTCATGACCATGTTGTGGACTGATTTCCCAAGTACCGCTCACACGACTGGTAATACTGCATCGATTGCAAGTGACAGGAGACAGCAGTTGTCAACTTTGGTTACAAACTACTTCTCCTCACATATCGATGTTCTCCCTCACAGGTCATTCCCCTTTGACTATTGGGCTTGTGAACTGGACACCTGGCCTGAATTGGCACAATATGCCTTACAGGAGCTCGCTTGCTCTGCTGCTAGTGTGCTGAGTCTTCAGTGCTGCTGGATCAATCCTGACAGAAAAAAGGACCCGTCTGTCGACCCAAAATGTTGACCATCTAACCTTCATTAAAATGAACCATGCATGGGTTTCAAAGTATTTTGTCCCACCTTCCCCTGATGACACATACATAGGTTGCCAGAAATTTGGCTCGCTTTTGTCCTCATCTTTCTCGGACTTGTCAAATTCCTCCATTTACAGCTGCTGAATGTACAGCCTACACATCAACATATGCCATTTTTTAAACATCCCTAACTGTGCTGCCCCCCCAAGGGCTGGGGTCACCACCTGGCGCTCCCGGGCATGTGCCATTGCTCTGAACAGGTGGGTGGGCACACTCTTGGCAGACGGCACTGGCACAGGGCCCCTCATAGTACAATACAGTGTCTCTGACGGTGGGTGGGCCCACTCGCCATCAGACACACTGGCGTACTATGAGGGGCCCTGTGCCAGTACCGTCGCCCTCGAGTGGGCCCCCCCTGCTTGCTCATGGCCACAGCACTTGTAAGTTGCAATACTTACCTCTCCCTGCTCCACCGCTGTGTAGTCTGGGCAGTTAAATCCTTCACAGGGACGGCCACTACAAATTTGGTGAACTGATCGATGATGGTTAAGATGTAGCTATGGCCTGTCCTGCTGGTCTCAACCTTCAGATGATCAATGGCTACCATTTGTATTGGACGTCAACTCACAATCGGATGCAGTGGTGCTTTATGATCAGCTTTCACAGTTTTCCCAGTCACAGATATGTGACATTCCTGCCACCATTTTTCAATGTTTCCTCTCATGCCAATCCAATAGAATCGCCTACGGCCTGTGGCTTCTGTCTTTTGCACTCCAAAGTGACCAGAAAGATCATGATAGGCAGTGAGGACCATGTCTACATCTCTCCCTGTGATAACAATTTGATGGAGACGAGTAACGGTGATGGGATCCATGCTACTGCGATACAGCAATCCTTTCTTCACAAATAACCGTTTTCGCTGTCTCCACAGACAAAGTAATTGAGGGTCAGCATCGCCTCTGCGAAATCTAATGGGATGTTTTCCCGTGATTAGTAATTCCCAAATTTCTGCAAACACTCGACTTTCTGTCTGTACTTGTATCCATCTAGTTTCCAGTAGCAGAGTCTGGACTGGCTTACTGAGACTGAAAAATATACGAAGATTTAAAAGTACCCCAACAATGTATACTGGTGAATGCTTCAAATACATTTCCCTTTTTCTACTGTTTATATTCTGGTGTAATCCATACTGAGCCTGTGAGTGTCTGTGTCTGACTCCGGAAATATAGACGGAAATTTACAATTACCCCTAGACTGGATACACCTGGTATCTGCTGATACAGTACCATTGTTCTAAATTTTTTATTACGGTATAATCCATACTGAGTGAGCATGTGTGGTTTCCTCCTTCTAAATATACGGAGATAAAAATTTTACCCTATACTATATACAGCTTCTATCTTGTTATACAGTACCTTTGTTCGACATTTAGTATTACGGTCAAATCCATACTGACTGAGCGTCTGAGGGTGACTACGGGAATATCTATATGGAGATTTAAATTGCACCCTATAATATATATACTTGCTATCTTGTGATCCAGTACCTTTTTTTCAACATTTTGTATTATGGTGAAATCCAGACTGAGTGAGGGTCTGAGGGTGACTCCGGAAATATACCGAGATTTCAAATTTGCCCACACTGTATACAGCTCTACGCTTCTGATTTTTGCTATTTTGATTCTGGTGTAATCCACAATGAGCCTGTGAACGTCTGTCTGTTACTCCGGAAATATATTTGGAGATTTAAGATTACACCAACACTGTATACAGCTGTACGCTTGTGATACATTACACATTTACTGCTTTTTATATTGGTGTCTAATCCATACTGGGCCTGAGAGCGTTTGTGTCTGCCTCCTGAAATATATATGGAGATTCAGAATGTTTAAACTATACTATACAGTGGGGAAAAAAAGTATTTAGTCAGTCAGCAATAGTGCAAATTCCACCACTTAAAAAGATGAGAGGCGTCTGTAATTTACATCATCGGTAGACCTCAACTATGGGAGACAAACTGAGAAAAAAAAATCCAGAAAATCACATTGTCTGTTTTTTTTTTTTTCATTTTATTTGCATATTATGGTGGAAAATAAGTATTTGGTCAGAAACAAAATTTCATCTCAATACTTTGTGATATATCCTTTGTTGGCAATGACAGAGGTCAAACGTTTTCTGTAAGTCTTCACAAGGTTGCCACACACTGTTGTTGGTATGTTGGCCCATTCCTCCATGCAGATCTCCTCTAGAGCAGTGATGTTTTTGGCTTTTCGCTTGGCAACACGGACTTTCAACTCCCTCCAAAGTTTTTCTATAGGGTTGAGATCTGGAGACTGGCTAGGCCACTCCAGGACTTTGAAATGCTTCTTACGAAGCCACTCCTTCGTTGCCCTGGCGGTGTGCTTTGGATCATTGTCATGTTGAAAGACCCAGCCACGTTTCATCTTCAATGCCCTTGCTGATGTCACGTCGCCGTCAGACTCGGGGCCCGCTGTTCTGCCCTCAGCCACTAGGAGGCGACGGACTGTCACGCCGCCCTCGGGCTCGGGGCCTGCTGTCCAGGCCTCGGCCACCAGGAGACGCCGGACTGACATGTCGTCGTCGATCTCGGGGCCTGCTGTTCCGCCCTCAACCACTAGGAGGCGCCGTGGCTCGTGCCCGAGTGAGGGCGGCAACAATGAAAGGGCTTCTGCGCAGGCGTCTACTGGACGCAGACTCCGCTCTTCTGTCAGTCATGAAGGGGCTGGTGCATCATCATCAGGTCTGGTCCTGGGGGCGGTCCTGATGAAATCACCAGCCCGGGAGCCTGTGAGGGACAACCTGATCCCTCAAATACCTTGGGACTGGGCTTGCAAGCCGCCGGATATATTCTTGGTTCCCCTACGTGTTACTTGTGATTGCCTATCGTTAACTCCGACCTCAGCCTGAACTTCTGACTACTCTGTTGCCTGCCGTTTTTGTACCTCGCATTTCTCCTGATTACTGACGCTGACCTTGGCCTGGATTCCTGACCCCCTCTACTGCCTGATGATTTTGTACCTCCACTACTCTCCCGGTTTTTGACCTCTGCCTAGACTCTCGACTCTGCCTCTGCCTGCCGTTTCTGTACCTCCACTGCTCGCCTGGTTTCCGACTCCATTTTTGGCTCCCTTCCTGCTGTTCTATTGCGACCGTTCTGCTCTGGCACTCTGCTCCTGTTCAGACAGCGCTTCCTGGGCTCTGCAGTAAATCCAGATCCCTGTATAGGGGTAAAGGGTGTCGGTGCTACTCGGGGCGCTGTCTGTCTGCAGCCCAGACTAGCAGACGGACGCGACAGCTGATGGAAGGAGGTTTGCACTCAAAATCTCACGATACATGGCCCCATTCATTCTTTCATGTACCCGGATCAGTCGTCCTGGCCCCTTTGCAGAGAAACAGCCCCAAAGCATGATGTTTCCACCACCATGCTTTACAGTAGGTATGGTGTTTGATGGATGCAACTCAGTATTCTTTTTCCTCCAAACACGACAAGTTGTGTTTCTACCAAACAGTTCCAGTTTGGTTTCATCAGACCATAGGACATTCTCCCAAAACTCCTCTGGATCATCCAAATGCTCTCTAGCAAACTTCAGACGGGCCCGGACATGTACAGGCTTAAGCAGTGGGACACGTCTGGCACTGCAGGATCTGAGTCCATGGTGGCGTAGTGTGTTACTTATGGTAGGCCTTGTTACATTGGTCCCAGCTCTCTGCAGTTCATTCACTAGGTCCCCCCGCGTGGTTCTGGGATTTTTGCTCACCGTTCTTGTGATCATTCTGACCCCACGGGGTGGGATTTTGCGTGGAGCACCAGATCGAGGGAGATTATCAGTGGTCTTGTATGTCTTCCATTTTCTAATTATTGCTCCCACAGTTGATTTCTTCACTCCAAGCTGGTTGGCTATTGCAGATTCAGTCATCCCAGCCTGGTGCAGGGCTACAATTTTGTTTCTGGTGTCCTTTGACAGCTCTTTGGTCTTCACCATAGTGGAGTTTGGAGTCAGACTGTTTGAGGGTGTGCACAGGTGTCTTTTTATACTGATAACAAGTTTAAACAGGTGCCATTACTACAGGTAATGAGTGGAGGAAAGAGGAGACTCTTAAAGAAGAAGTTACAGGTCTGTGAGAGCCAGAAATCTTGATTGCTTGTTTCTGACCAAATACTTATTTTCCACCATAATATGCAAATACAATGAAAAAAAAACAGACAATGTGATTTTCTGGATTTTTTTTTCTCAGTTTGTCTCCCATAGTTGAGGTCTACCTATGATGTAAATTACAGACGCCTCTCATCTTTTTAAGTGGTGGAACTTGCACTATTGCTTACTGACTAAATACTTTTTCTCCCCACTGTATATACCTTGTATCTGGTGATACTGTACCCTTTTTCAACTTTTTATATTATTGTGTAATCCATACTGAGCCTATGAGCATCTGTGTATGACTCATGAAATATATACGGAGATTTACAATTATCCCTAGACTGTATAAAGCTGTACGCTTCTGATACAGTACCATATATCTGCTGGTATTTTGGGTGCATTTTCAAAAAAATTAGTAAGTATGGTGGAAGAGGCCATGGACGTGGGCGTGGGGGGTCAGCTGGTACTGATGGTGGTGGTGGTGCATCTGCTGGTAGTGCCAAAAGCACAATAGCAGCTAAGGCAGGAGGCGTTGAGCCTGCATCATGGTCTGGCTCCAGAAGGCCTGTAAGGCTCCCTTTTTCTGGGAGTAGGTAAACTGCTTTTAAAGCCGGAGCATCAGGAACTGGTTTTGCCTTACATTGCTGAAACAGTTCTAGCCTCCTATCTGAAGTTTCAAAAAATGCAAGCACTGAGTCGTCAGTGCAGGCGCCTGGTCAGAAGCAACCCCTTTCCTTGGGTCCTTCATCCACACCAAAAGTGAAGGATGCGGCAGCCCACACTTCAGATTACTCCATGGAGCTCTTTTCACATACCATGCCTGGGTTCATTCTAAATTGGGCCCATTATATATGGAGCATTATTTGGGCCCATAACACAATGGAGCATCATCCATGGGGCCTATCATATACTGTAGCATTCTAAATTGGGCAGATTATATATGGAGCATTATTTGGGACCATCATATACTGGAGCATTCCAAATGGGGGACATCAGACATTGGAGCAGCATTTACAGGGCCCATTATACACTGGAGCATTAGAAATGGGGCCCATTATATACGGAGCATTATTTGGGCCCATAACACACTGGAGCATCATCCATGGAGACCATCATATACTGTAGCATTATGTGGAGCTCATCATATACTGTATGGAACATTATATGGGACCAATTATTCTGTATGGAGAAATATATGGAGCACATTATTCTGTAAGGTGCACCATGTGGTGGCCATAATACTGTATGGAGTAATATACTGTCCGTTTTTTGAGCTAGTGTAGAATTTAAAATAGATATCAGTAGAGTTGAGCGACTTTTGGTTTTTTAGGGTCGCGTTTCGTTTCGTGAAACCCGACTTTTCCAAAAGTCGGGTCGAGCAAGATCGTCCGATTATAGGGAAAAGTCGGGGTCGTCCCGAAACACGAAACCCAATGTAAGTCAATGGGGAATAAAAGTCGGCAGTGAGAGGAGGACAGGAAACACACCTACAGTGCCCATTTGAATGCCAAAAGCATCAATTCTTCTTACTTAAGCTTGTCAACCTTAATTAACTTCATAATACAAGTTACGCACTGAAAAATGGGGGTTATTTGGCTAAAGTTGTGGGGGGGTAGGGATGGCTCCAGGTTTTCATGTGCCCTGGGCGAAAGAGCGCCCCTTTAACACATACCACAACTCATGATGCTCCGATACGGCAGAGAAATAGCGGTATAGTACAATGAAAAATACTTCACTTTTCACATCTCATGACGAGGCCCATCTATTTCTCCATACAGAATCATTGGTCCCATATAATGTTTGAAACACTATATGATGAGCTCCACATAATGCTACAGTATATGTTGGTCCCCATGGATGAAGCTCCACTGTCTTATGGGCCCAAATAATGCTCCAAACATAATGGGCCCCATTTCTACTGCTCTAGTGTATAATGGGCCCTGTAAATGCTGCTCCAGTGTCTGATGTCCACCTTTGGAATGTTCCAGTGTATGGTGGGCACC
Source organism: Dendrobates tinctorius (assembly GCF_039654945.1). Lineage (NCBI taxonomy): Eukaryota > Metazoa > Chordata > Amphibia > Anura > Dendrobatidae > Dendrobates > Dendrobates tinctorius. The sequence goes on along the minus strand of NW_027361858.1, from coordinate 11,401,660 downwards.
ATCTATCATTCTCCAGAGTATAGTGCTCCCCAAAAATTGCTGTCCCAACATTGAAAACAATCAAATAAGTCTCCTCGCTAGGGAATCCCTGTACTTGTCTGGACTCCTCGTCGTCCCCATCTTCCATCTCACTGCACAGTATTTCAACTTTGCAAGTGCTGTGATCCTGAGCAAGCAGGGGGGGGCCCACTCGTTGGCGACGGCACTGGCACAGGGCCCCTGATAGTACGGTGGTGTGTCTGATGGCGGGTGGGACGAACCTGCACTTTCATCTGCAGCTTCCTCTTTGTCACCGTGTAACATGGAACTGTATATGGGAAGGGTAACCTGAGTTTCATCAGGGTCAGATTCAGGCCGAGTAGCGTGCGAGGGGAATGTAGTGGTCTGGGTCAATGTACCAGCAGATTCATCGAGCAGTGGCTGGGCATCAGTGCACTTGTGTCGCCCCCAGGAGTACGGTCGCCACAGTGGCATTACCTTCTTCCTAGGGAGTGTGATGTCATGCTTGGGAGCAACGAACGATCTCTCTAGCAGGTTAACTGATTGGGCGGCGTTATTCCCACGAGTCATGACCCTCCAAACAGCGTTCATGAAGGCAAAGTGTTTGTTTTACGTGGGCAGTATGGTTGCAAAGCTGAACCTTAAAGGAATGTCCAGAAGGGCACCACCAGGAGTGGAGCCTATGGTTAAATTCGACTCCACCTGGGAAACCTCAACCATGCCAGCTACAGAACAGATGCACACATTGCAAGCTTAATTCCGTTAACGAACGAGACTCCGTCATGCCCCGCGGTCCGAGTCCGGCTTACTAGAGGGACACGTGAGGCTCTGGCACATGAGATTGGCCAATAACTGGTGTTTCATGCCATTACATGTCCGTGGCTGCATGTGCGCTACACTGAAAAGGCCAGCGTTTGTCGCTTACAGGTGCAGATAACCCGCTGAACAAGGTTAGTGATGGGGATCACTGATGACAATTATTACCCGTGAACAATGATTTCCCAGTAAGTGCAGGTCAACCGCAGTTCCGGAATTAGGCCTAACCGTCATTCCTGAAAAAATGAAAAGCTTATGTGTGCAAACCACAGGTGCTGTAGCTTGCTTAACAGCTCGCCAGCCGTTCTCACGCCCAGTATGGATTGCACGTGATTGCACAAAGGTTAGAAAGGGTACCGTATCCCCGGATAACATGTATGGATAGCGTACACATTCAAAATATATGTCTGTACATCAGGAGGCAGGCTCAGACGGTGTTAGGCCCAGTATGGATTGCACGTGATTGCACAAAGGTTAGAAAGGGTACCGTATCCCCGGATAACATGTATGGATAGCGTACACATTCAAAATATATGTCTATACATCAGGAGGCAGGCTCAGACGGTGTAAGGCCCAGTATGGATTGCACGTGATTGCACAAAGGTTAGAAAGGGTACCCTATCCCCAGATAACATGTATGGATAGCGTACACATTCAAAATATGTCTATACATCAGGAGGCAGGCTCAGACGGTGTTAGGCCCAGTATGGATTGCACGTGATTGCACAAAGGTTAGAAAGGGTACCGTATCCCTGGATAACATGTATGGATAGCGTACACATTAAAAATATATGTCTGTACATCAGGAGGCAGGCTCAGACGGTGTTAGGCCCAGTATGGATTGCACGTGATTGCACAAAGGTTAGAAAGGGTACCGTATCCCCGGATAACATGTATGGATAGCGTACACATTCAAAATATATGTCTGTACTTCAGGAGGCAGGCTCAGACGGTGTTAGGCCCAGTATGGATTGCACGTGATTGCACAAAGGTTAGAAAGGGTACCGTATCCCCGGATAACATGTATGGATAGCGTACACATTCAAAATATATGTCTATACATCAGAAGGCAGGCTCAGACGGTGTTAGGCCCAGTATGGATTGCACGTGATTGCACAAAGGTTAGAAAGGGTACCGTATCCCCGGATAACATGTATGGATAGCGTACACATTCAAAATATATGTCTGTACATCAGGAGGCAGGCTCAGACGGTGTCAGGCACAGTATGGATTTGACGGCCCAGATTACACAGCGGAGGGGCAGGGAGAGGTAAAGATTGCAAATGCTGGGGCCCTGCCCAAGCAAGGGGGGCCCACTCGTGGGCGTCGGTACTGGCACTGGGCCCCTCATAGTACGGCGGTGTGTCTGACGGCGGGTGTGCACCACCATCGTCAGAGACACTTGATTGCACTATGAGGGACCCTGTGCCAGTGCCAGCACCCAAGAGTCGGCCTACCCACCTGTCCAGGGCAACGGCACTCGCACGGTGTCGTGCGCTAGGTGGTGACCCCGGCCATGGGGGGGGAGGCAGCACAGTTAGGGAGTTTTAGAAAGTGGCATATGTTGATGTTGGACGTTCAGCTGATGCAAAAGGCGAAATAGGTGAAGTCCCAGGAAGAGGTGGACCAAAGCAAGCCATTTTTCTGTCACCCTATGTGTCATCAGGGGAAGGTGGGACAAAATCCTTGGAAACCCATGCATGGTTCATTTTAATGAAGGTTAGATCATCCACATTTTGGGTTGACAGACGGGTCCTTTTTTCTGTCAGGATTGATCCAGCTGCACTGAAGACTCTTTCCGATAGCACACTTGCAGCTGGGCAAGCGAGCTCCTGTAAGGCATATTGGGCCAATTCAGGCCAGGTGTCCAGTTTAGCGGCCCAATAGTCAAAGGGGAATGACCTGTGTGGGAGAACATCGATATGGGAGGAAAAGTAGTTTGTAACCATAGTTGACAACTGCTGTCTCCTGTCACTTTCCATCGATGCAGTATTACCAGTTGTGTGAGTGGTATTTGAAAAATCAGTCCACAACATTGTCATGAAACCCCTGTCTCCAACGCCACTTCTGCTGTGTGCACCACGAACACCTCTGCCAAGCTGCCCCCGGCCCGTACGGCTCGTGTGAGAACCATCACCGCTGCTGTGTGCTGGGAATGCCTCAAGCAACCGATTTACCAGAGTTGCTTGTTTATTAGCCAATATTAGGTTAAGGTTCTCCTGTGGCATGATGTTTTGTAATTTGCCTTTATAGCGTGGATCCAGGATGCTGGCCAACCATTAGTCGTCATCGTTCATGAATTTGGCAATGCGTGGGTCGCTTTTTAGGATCTGCAAGGCTTAATCTGACATGTGGGCCAATGTTCCCGGTGTCAATTATGCACTGCAAGTGCTGGGTGGAGGAGCACTTTCTGGCAAATCCACATCCCTCCAGTCACGCACAAACCCTGTACCAGACCTTGCCACGCCAACATTTTCACTTGCCCCACGAGATGCATCCTCCTCCCCTAAGTAATCATCCCCATCATCCTCCTCCTCCTCCTCTTTTACCTCCACCTCATCCAGGAGAGGTCCCTGAGCAGACAATGGCTGAATGTCATCAAGGATTCCCTCCTCCTCTTCCTCCTCATCAACATTGGCTGCAGACGCCTGCTCCTTAAGGTGCGTCAAAGTTTGCATGAGCAGACGCAAAAGTGGGATGCTCATGCTTAGGATGGCGTCGTCTGCGCTTACCAGCCGTGTGCATTCCTCAAAACACTGAAGGACTTTACAGAGGTCTTTCAGCTTCGACCACTGCACACCTGTCAACTCCATGTCTGCTCTCAAAGTGCCTGGCCGTGTATCCTCCCACAAATGCATTATGGCCTGCCTCTGCTCGCACAGCCGCTCCACCATGTGCAGGGTGGAGTTCCACCTTGTTGCAATGTCGATAATGAGGCGGTGGTTGGGAAGGTGGAGCAATCGCTGCAGCTTCTGCATATGAACGGAGTGTACAGGCGACCGGCGGATGTGCGCGCACAGTCTTCGCACCTTCTGGAGCAGGGCTGTTAACTCCGGATAATTTTTGAGGAAGCACTGCACCACCAGGTTCAAGATGTGAGCCAAGCAAGGTATATGGCTGAGTTTTGAAAGGGCTATGGCTGCCACAAAATTACGGCCGTTATCACTAACTACCTTGCCTGCCTCAAGATGTACACTGCCCAGCCATGACTCAGTTTGTCGCTTCAAGTACTCGGCCAGCACCTCGGCGGTGTGTCTGTTGCCCAAACACATCATCTGCAACACAGCCTGCTGACGCTTTCCACTAGCTGCTCGATAGGGGGACACATCGTGTGCAACAGTGGCAGCTGCAGATGGAGTGCTCGTACGACTGCGCTCTGTGGACGAGCTTTCGCTTCTGGAGGAGGAGGAGGAGGGTCGAACGTCTACAGCCAACTGTTTCCTATACCATGGGCTAGGCAGCACTGTCCCACCACCGCTGTCCCCTGTGGACCCTGCATCCACCACATTAACCCAGTGCGCAGTGATGGACACGTAACGGCCCTGGCCATGCCGACTGGACCATGCATCAGTTGTGAGGTGCACCTTTCCGCTCACTGACTGCTTGAGTGCATGGACAATGCGGTCTTTCACATGATGGTGGAGGGCTGGGATGGCTTTGCGAGAGAAGAAGTGGCGACTGGGTAGGTCATAGCGTGGTACTGCATAGGCCATGAGTTCGCGGAAAGCTGTGCTTTCCACCAACCGAAAGGGCATCATCTCAAACGAGATTAGTTTGGCAATGTGGGCGTTCAAACCCAGTGTACGCGGATGAGAGACTGAGTACTTTCTTGACCTACTCATAGTGTCTGGGAGGGTGAGCTGGACTTGAGAGCTGCATATGGTGGAAGTAGCGGTGGACAGGGCGGACTGAGAGAGGGTTGATGATGGTGATGGAGTTGGTGTTCTTTCTGATGGCCTCTAATCAGTCTTTCGTTGATATAACAGTGGGATTCCCTGACTGCTGTGGCCTTGCAACGACACCTCAACATTTGCTGCTGTGCTAACCGGTGGGCTTACAGTGGGGGAAACAATGTAGCGTTGCTGACTACCTTCGTTGTGATCAGTTGCACATGTGGCACTTGAGGTTTGGTGTTGTGTCCACGCTTGCAAGTGCATGCTGGTTAAATGTCTAAGCATGCAACTGGTATTCAAATTTTTCAGATTTTTCCCTCGGCTAAAGGTCTTTGCGCACTTCTTACAGATAACCTTGGCCTGATCATGAGGATTTTGGTCAAAAAAGTGCCACACTGCACTCTTCCTACTTTGGCAGACATTTTGCGGCCTAGCACGCTGTGATCTTTTGACCCTCTGGACAAGCTGTCCAGCAACTCTTTTGATGTTTGGAACCTGTCTTTGGAGTGCTCCGGGCCTGCCAGATAACAGCTGTTGCGATGTCGATGTCTGCTGTGGATGCTCCTCATCTGAGCTATTGGAAGCAGCACCCTCTTCCCCCAATGGATGCCAATCTGGGTCAACAACTGGGTCATCCATCACCTCCTCTTCTATGTCATGTGCACCTTCCTCTGTGTCACCGTGTATGGTGGTATAGTGTGCGGGAAGGGGCACCTGAGTCTCATCAGGGTCAGAATCTGGCTCTGTACACTGCGAGGACAATGTAGTGCTCTGAGTGAATGTACCAGCAGAATCATCCATCAGCGGCTGTGCATCAGTGCACTCCATGTCAGATTCATCTTGGCCTGGGTAATTCACCATTTGACTTGATAATCCAGGCATGGTATGTGAAAACAGCTCCATGGAGTAATCAGTAGTATGGCCTGCGTCATCCTTCAATCTTGGTTGGGGTGAAGGACACAAGGAAAGGTGTGGTTCATGAACATGAGCCTCCAATGACGACTCAGTGCTTTTACTTTTTACAACTGAAGAAGAGGAGGCGATAGAGCTGGAGGCTGAGTCAGCAATGTAAGACAAAACTTTTTCCTGATGCTCTGGCTTTAAAAGCAGTTTGCCAACTCCTAGAAAACTAAGCGTTCGAGGCCTTATGTAGCCAGACGATGACGCAGGCTCAACACCTCCTGCATTCGGTCCTATTTTGCTCTTGCCAGTACCATCAGATCCACCACCAACACCATCATTACCAGCTGCCAACCCCCGCCCAATTCCACGGCCTCTTCCACCAGCCTTCCTCATTTTTGGTAGAAATGTAGACAAAATCCAACAAACTATATAGTAATGTAAAACAAGGTACAAGGTGTCTATAGGACAGGGGAGATTTTGAATTTCTGCAGACACTTGTGGACACTGGACACTTTTGGATTGTGTGAGGCCCACTGATATCTGAGCGCTATGTCACAGGCTCGATGGCACAGCTGTGACAAAAGTGACGAGAGGATAAGGGAGATTTTGAATTTCTGCACACACTTGTGGACACTGGACACTTTTGGATTGTGTGAGGCCCACTGATATCTGAGCGCTATGTGACAGGCTCGATGGCACAGCTGTGACAAAAGTGACGAGAGGATAAGGGAGATTTTGAATTTCTGCAGACACTTGTGGACACTGGACACTTTTGGATTGTGTGAGGCCCACTGATATCTGAGCGCTATGTCACAGGCTCGATGGCACAGCTGTGACAAAAGTGACGAGAGGATAAGGGAGATTTTGAATTTCTGCACACACTTGTGGACACTGGACACTTTGGCATTGTGTGAGGCCCACTGATATCTGAGCGCTATGTGACAGGCTCGATGGCACAGCTGTGACAAAAGTGACTAGAGGATAAGGGAGATTTTGAATTTCTGCATACACTTGTGGACACTGGACACTTTTGGATTGTGTGAGGCCCAATGAATATCTGAGCGCTATGTGACAGGCTCGATGGCACAGCTGTGACCAAAGTGACGAGAGGATAAGGGAGATTTTGAATTTCTGCACACACTTGTGGACACTGGACACTTTTGGATTGTGTGAGGCCCACTGATATCTGAGCGCTATGTGACAGGCTCGATGGCACAGCTGTGACAAAAGTGACGAGAGGATAAGGGAGATTTTGAATTTCTGCACACACTTGTGGACACTGGACACTTTTGGATTGTGTGAGGCCCAATGAATATCTGAGCGCTATGTGACAGGCTCGATGGCACAGCTGTGACCAAAGTGACTAGAGGATAAGGGAGATTTTGAATTTCTGCACACACTTGTGGACACTGGACACTTTTGGATTGTGTGAGGCCCACTGATATCTGAGCGCTATGTCACAGGCTCGATGGCACAGCTGTGACAAAAGTGACGAGAGGATAAGGGAGATTTTGAATTTCTGCACACACTTGTGGACACTGGACACTTTTGGATTGTGTGAGGCCCAATGAATATCTGAGCGCTATGTGACAGGCTCGATGGCACAGCTGTGACAAAAGTGACTAGAGGATAAGGGAGATTGGATTGCTTTTAAAAAAGCAGTTTGCAGAGCAGTGGGTAAACAGCAATGCCAGCCTGTCAGGAAGCCTTAAAAGGCAGCCCAACAACCAACACCACTGATACACCACAATATAGCCTCCCCTTGCACTGCACACACAGTGACTGGTGTGTTGTACAGGCCAAATCGCTAGCAGCAGAAGCAGTTTTTTTTTCTTCTCAGCAGGACAAAAAAAAAAAATTAGGATTGCTTTTAAAAAAGCAGTTTGCGGAGCAGTGGGTAAACAGCAATGCAGGAATGTCAGGAAGCCTTAGAAGGCAGCCCAACAACCAACACCACTGATACACCACTATATAGCCTCCCCTTGCACTGCACACACAGTGACTGGTGTGTTGTGCAGGCCAAATCGCTAGCAGCAGAAGCAGTTTTTTTGTCTTCTTCCCTGCCTAATGCTCTCCCTACAGAATCAGCAGCAACCTCTCCCTATACTGAGATCGGCAGAAGTAAGATGGCGGTCGGCGTGCACGCCCTTTTATACCCCCTGTGACGCCCACCAAAGCAAGCCAATCACTTGCATGCCCTTCTGAAAGATGGTGGTGACCCCTGCCTATGTCATCACGTTGCCCACAGTGTCCGTGGATCCTGATTGGCTGAAAAAGAGCGCAAAACAAACTTTTGAAACGTGACTTTGGCGCGTAAGTCGCCGACCTCGTGGCCGACCTCATCCTAGGGTCGGGTTTCGTTTCATGAAACCCGACTTTGCCAAAAGTCGGCGACTTTTGAAATTTTTCGACCCGTTTCGCTCAACTCTAGATATCAGTCATGTCATGTAAGAAGTGAAGTATTTTTCATTCTACTGTACCTTTATTTCTGTGCCGTATCGGACCATCATGATTTGTGGTATGTGTTAAAGGGCGCACTGACACTCTTTGGCCCGGAGCACACGAAAACCTAGAGCCAGCCCTACCCCCCCACAACTTTAGCCAAATAACCCCCAGTTTTCAATGCGTAACCATTATTGTAAAGTAAATTAAGGTTGAAAAGCTTAAGTAATAAGATTTGATGTTGCTGGCATTGAAATGGGCACTGTAACACAGTAACATAGTTATTAAGGTTGAAGGAAGACTTTAAGTCCATCTAGTTCAACCCATATCCTATCCTAACTTGCCCTAACATGTTGATCCAGAGGAAGGCAAAAAAACCCCATGTGGCAAACAGTAAGCTTCATATTGGGGAAAAAAAGTCCTTCCCGACTCCACATACGGCAATCAGACTAGCTCCCTGGATCAACGCAATATTAAGGAAACTAGTGTATATACCCTGTAATATTATACTTTTCAAGAAAGACATCCAGACCCTTCTTAAATTTTATTAGGGAATCACTCATTACAACATCATATGGCAGAGAGTTCCATAGTCTCACTGCTCTTACAGTAAAGAATCTGCGTCTGTAATTATGCTTAAACCTTCTTTCCTCCAGACGTAGAGGGTGCCCCCTTGTCCCCGTCACAGGTCTAAGAGTAAGAAGATCATTAGAAAGATCTTTGTATTGTCCACGCATATATTTATACATTGTAATAAGATCACCACTAAGCCTTCGATTTTCCAAACTAAATAACCCCAAGTCTAATTACAACATCATATGGCAGAGAGTTCCATAGTCTCACTGCTCTTACAGTAAAGAATCTGTGAGTATGCTTAAACCTTCTTTCCTCCAGACGTAGAGGATGCCCCTTGTCCCCGTTACAGGTCTAAGAGTAAAAAGATCATTAGAAAGGTCTTGGTATTGTCCCCGCATATATTTATACATTGTAATAAGATCACCCCTAAGCCTTCGATTCTCCAAACTAAATAACCCCAAGTGTAATAACCTGTCTTGGTATTGCAGACCCCCTAGTTCTCTAATAACCTTGGTCGCTCTTCTCTGCACCCGCTCCAGTTCAGCTATGTCTTTCTTATACACCAGAACTGTACACAGTATTCTAAGTGTGGTCACACTAGTGACTTATATAGAGGTAAAATTATGTTCTCCTCATGAGCATCTATGCCTCTTTTAATGCATCCCATTATTTTATTTGCCTTTGCAGCAGCTGCCTGACACTGGCCACTAAATGTGAGTTTGTCGTCAACCCATACACCCAGGTCTTTTTCAGTGACAGTTTTGCCCAGTGTTTTACAATTAAGCACATAATTATACCTCTTGTTCGTTCTACCCAAGTGCATGACCTTACATTTATCCCCATTAAAGCTCATTTGCCATTTATCAGCCCAAGCTTCTAGTTTACATAAATCATCCTGTAATATAAAATTGTCCTCCTCTGTATTAATTACCCTGCAGAGTTTAGTGTCATCTGCAAATATTGAAATTCTACTCTCTATGCCCCCTACAAGGTCATTAATAAATATGTTAAAAAGAAGCGGGCCCAAAACTGACCCCTGTGGTACGCCACTGCTAACTGTGACCCAGTCCGAGTGTGCTCCATTAATAAACACCCTTTGTTTCCTATCCCTGAGCCAGCTCTTAACCCACCTACACATATTTTCCCCTATCCCCATTGTTCTCATTTTATGTATCAACCTTTTGTGTGGCACCGTATCAAAAGCTTTTGAAAAGTCCATGTACACCACATCCACTGCATTCCCTTGGTCCAGTCCTGAATTTAGCTCTTCATAAAAGCTTATCAGATTAGTCTGACAGGAACGGTCCCTTGTAAACCCATGTTGATATTGGGTCATGAGGTTATTCTTCTCCAGATACTCCAGTATAGTATCTCTTAGATGTCCTCCACCCCCTGCCGACTTTGCTTCCCCATTGACTTGCATTGGGTTTCGTGTTTCAGTTGGACCCCAACTTTTCCCTATAGTCGGCCGATTTCGTTCGACTCGACTTTTGAGAAAGTCAGGTTTCATGAAACCCGACTCGACCCTAAAAAAGGCAAAGTCACTCATCTCTACTCAGTATATCTAAGGTTGGTAAGAACAAGCTGACCAAGCCGTACTGAGCATGTCCATGGTTGGTAAGGGGTAAAATCTTCTACTGGTTTATTATATACATGCAGCATAAATCAATGCAAAATAAAAATGAACCCAGCCCTTCAGGTAAAACCAGAAAACAAAATGGTATACAGTCTGTGTACCTGCAGGGATGCGCCCACTCAGGATACCAAACACACGGTTCAGTTAACTACCATCATGAGCACCACTCTGCAGATAGCCTGTCCAGACATACTGAACAACTAATGACTGAGAAGACTATTTACCTTCTATAACCCAAAATGGGGTGGTGAAGTATGTGAACAAAAGGTATGGTGAACAACCTTCCACCAGCTTTTTAGTTGTTCACATAAAACCCAGAAATTAAAATGACCAATTAACCCCTCTCAGCACTTAGTGTGATGGACCAAATTTCTAGGTTTCAAATCACTGAAGCTAATACCCTCAGTAAAACATTTCTCCCATCCAGTACTTTGTCAGCAACTTTGTCACATATCCTCCTTTCTGCCCAAAGCCTTGGGTTTAGGCACCTTCAGCCACCAAACAAGGAAGTTCAGACAGGGCATCTGCATTACCGCGTAGCTTCCTGAGCCTCTGCTTTACTTCTCCCTGGCTGGGAGTATTTTTTGACCACCTCATATGGTCCCTGCCACTTGGCCATAAATTTACTTTTGACCATGGGTACCAACAGCAGGGCTAAACTGTTTCGGACCCTGGCCTGGGCTTCTTGTACTTGATATTCCTTTGCAATACCCAGAAGTCCCCAAGGATGCCATCCATGTAGCAGCTGGAATGGTAAGAACCCCATACAGGTTTGTGGGACTTCCCTAATAGAGAACAGCAGGTATGGCAGTAGGCAATAGCAGTCTCTGCCATTCTTCTCAACGACCTTCTTATATACACATTACATACGCAATCAAGCTGCAGCAAAGGCGCCACCAACAGTGCCTGCCTGCAGAATGGAATTTTTTTGTCAAGATATAAAGATATAACAAATTTTATGTAAATTAGGGGGCAGGTCACTGATGAATCAGTGACATGTCAAAAGCCATACACATGAATACCTAATCAGAGCACCACATTAAGCTCCCCCACAGGCCACCCTAGAGTACGAGCATATCATTAACTAAAATTGAAAATACAGATTAAACAACAATTACAAGACAAATTTCATCAACCAAGGTATCATTTTAATCAGTATAACGGTGCCGACCTGACAGTGTCTGTATGTTACTGAGCACTATCCTGCTGTCAGGTTCCCTTTAAAAAGTGTGCTCCTGCCTAGGAGATCAGCCACTGCTGATATATAGCGGTAGCTGGTAACCTAGAAATTTTGAAATGAGATATGATGGCATAGTGGGGGCTACTGCAGGCAATTAAATGATAATAATGGTGTTTATAGCTAAGCTGTAGAATTTGCCATTATGCAATAGTTATAAATGAAAAACTTGCCTCCTTGTGTATAAACCCATTATCCTAAGTCATCGTGGTTGTACAGCATCCTTCTCAGAGTCACCTTCAAAAACATGCCTATACTTTTTTGATTGATTGCTTCAGAATCTGGTGATAACAGTGCAAACGTCTTTGCGATGCACCTCCTGTCTTTTATGGCCCTGGCCCTGAACACCTTTGTCATACCCACCAGCATCATGTGTTTAAATGCCGCTGTCATAGATTGACAGTGGCAATTAAGGAGTTAACAGCAGAGGCTGGAACACAGGTCAATTTTCTGTTATTAGAAGCAGATGATGTCTGTGTAACGCAGCCATCATTTGCCAGAAATTATGCAAACTCAGGTCCTGATCCTGCATCAAGAATGGGGATCCACAATATGATGTAATAGTTTGCCAGATTTTGGGAAGGGTTTAAGAAAGATAGATTAAGACCAAGATTTGTTAATAACGCATACAACATATACAGTCTTAATGAACACATCTACAGATACAGTGGCATACAATGCATTAAACTTCTAATATAGGTCTAACTAATAAAATTCTTTGACATTTGGCATTAGTAGGCATTAATAATATCCCTTTGTAAATTGACAATACAATCTAACAGGAGCAGTCCATATCTCCGACTATAAGGAGGATCCATGGACACAGCAGTGAAAAAGAGAAACTGTCACTGCTTCTGTCTTTTTGTTTGTCAACTAAATAGTCCTCTATGAATGCGATATGCTGTATAAAAGAATTGACATTGCCTGGTATAGTAGAGCTGCTGGGTCCTATCAGACCAAACAACTCTGCAAATAACTTCAGTCACAGTAGTAGGTTGTTTTCCTATGTATCAGGGGATCCAATGGATGCCCCATTTACAGTGGAACAATGCAGAATAAATGAACAAATAAATAAATAGAAAGTCTCTTGGGGAAAAGATTCTGTAAAAATATACGGTAATCAAAACATCAGAGAAAAAAGGAGAAATACATACAAAAGTCCCCTTCCCTGGCAAGAAAGCCCACTATTTTTCATACATGTACTTTCACGGAGTTGACACGACAGAGAGGAGCCTGAAGACAGCGCTGTCTGTTTTCTCCTACTCCTGAACTAATAAATATGAATAATAATATTAAATTTTATTTCTATAGCGCCGACATATTCTGCAGCACTTTACATTTCAGAGGGGACTTGTACAGACAATAGACATTACAGCATAACAATAATCACATAGATCATAACAGACACCAAGAGGAATGATGGCCCTGCTCGCAAGTTTCCAATCTATGAGGAAAAAAAAGGTAGACTCAAAAGGTGGGTGGTAACAATTGCCCTGATTGCTTGGACCAGCCAAAATGTTAAGTGTGTAACAGTACAGACACAGAGGGCTAATAAATGCATAAAGCATGTGGGAACATGATGCTGGGAACCTGGTTATGGTAAAACTTTTGACTGTGCCACACTGGGATAGATTAGGTTAATGTGTTGAGGCAGTAGGCCAGTCTGAATAAATGTGTTTTCAGGGCACGCTTAAAATTGTAAGGATTGGGGACTAATCGTATTGACCTGGGAAGTGCATTCCAAAGAATTGGCGCAGCACGTGTATAGTCTTGGAGACGGGAGTGGGAGGTTCTGATTATTGAGGATGATAACCTCAGGTCATCAGCAGAATGGAGGGCACGGGTAGGGTGGTAGACTGAAAGAGGGAGGAGATGTAGGGTGGTGCTGATCCATGGAGAGCTTTGTGGGTGAGGGTAATAAGTTTGTACTGGATTCTGGAGTGGATGGGTAGCCAGTGTAACTGGCACAATGTAGGGGCATCAGTGTAACGATGAAGGTGAAGTACTTCTAAACAGTGCATGTTTCTTCTAGCAGTGCAGGGGTTAATCTACTCAGTTGAGAGGTCCTGGAAGCTTACCTGCCTTAGGCTCTCAGCTATTCATTGTTTGCCACTTCCTTCTCCTATATAACCTGGACTTTGGAAACATTGCCAAAGTTAGCTTTATTGCTGCATGGTTCAGAGGTGGTAGTGTGTCGTTTGAGAAGGCGTTTGGTGGATTTATCCAAGACTGTTGCTAGGTTTAGGTTGTGTGCAAATCCTTTCCTTCCCTTACTTTGGATTTTCCCATCCTTCACTCCCCGATGTCTCCCTCTGTTGTTTGTGTGTGCATTTTTGTATGATTGATATTTTCCTTTATCCCTGTTCGTATTACCTTGTAGCCTGGCTAGTGTATGGCCTAACACTACTACTTCCCCTGAGTCGGGGGAGGGAACAGATTTAGGGAGAGTTCAGGAGCCTGACTCTGGCATCTTCACCATTAGAAGGAATCCAGGGAACTAGCACTAGGGGCAGGGAAGGAGACCCTAGCCCCGGGATACCCAACAACAGAGTCATGACATGTACATTTAAGAATATATATATATATATATATATATATATATATATATATATACCGTATATGTATGTGTATATATATATATATATATATATATATATATATATTAAAAAACAAAAAACAGTTCACAAATTACATTAGTGTAACATCCTAAACGACATGATCTTTTTAGAGATATTTAGTGTAAAAAGTGAACAGAAAAAAAGCAAAACAGTTTTTTCCTATATTTGTGTTGCATAAATAATTTTATAAAATATTAATCATTCGTCTGTACCCCAAAGCAGTGCCGAAAAATAATGCAATTTTTCAGTCATTAAACAAAGCCTCATTTTTAGATCTTGTTGTTAAAAGGTTAATACAGTGTGACTAGAAAATAAAACTGACTTAATGAAATATGCAAATAAAACTACCTCAAGGAAGCATGGTGTAGAATACAAATCTATTAGACTGATGTTTATGGTTACACCCTTAACTAGAAGAACAAGTTATTTGAAATATCATCCACACTGAAAGGTAAAACGCAAAATTATTAGAGAATCTAATTATTTAGTATTTATTGTTAGTATTCCTAGTTCATCCACTCATATTGTAACTTTCAGGATAAGCCATAAGTATGTGATATGTACGGGCCCACACAGGGAGTAAAATGAAAAAATGTCACAGGGTCTCAGAGGTATACCTAGGTTTTACGGCACCCGGGGCAAGAATTCACTTTGACGTTCCAGCAAAGCATACATGCGATTTGCGCACTGAGGCCATGTGCACACGATGCAGATATCCAGTGGATCTGCAGCAGATTTTACCGCGCAGAAATGTTGCATATCCGCATTGTGATGTACAGTAGCATGTTAATCAAAAGAAAAAAAAAACGCTGTGCAGACGCTGCGGATTTTTCCGCGCGGTTTTCTTGTGGTTCAAAATATGCAGCATGTCACTTCTTTTGTGCGGTTTTCCACCTGCTCCATTCTCCAAATCCGCAGGTAAAAACTGCACAAAAAACGCAAGAAAACCGTAAGAAAAAAGGAAGAAATCCGCAGGAAAAATGCAGGCCATTTGACCTGCGGATTTCTTCAATTCTGCGTGGAAAAATCCGCAGGGCAAAAAAGTACGTCTGCACTTAGCCTTAGTCACTCGCTGACTAGATGCTCTAACGAATTCTCTCAATGTTCAGTGGAAAACTGAGAGGAGCAGGAAGAGAAGCTGGTTGTCATGTGATCTCATGATTGAACATTTCTTATGAGTAATGTGGCCATGTGATGACTGATGGAACTAGCAAGCAGAGCTGAATCCTGACAGTGAGTACCTTATTTTTCGGATTATAAGACGCTCCGGATTATAAGACGCACCCCAAATTTTGAGGAGAAAAATAGGAAAAAAACTTTTTTTTTAATAAAATGGTGGTGCTTCTTATAATCCATGGGTCTTATTGCTTACCGGGGGGTGTTGGCTGAAGTGAAGCAGGGTCCCAGGGTCGCTGCTGGAGGAAGCAAGAGTGGAGCGTTGCCTCAGGCTGCAGGCTGGGATGAGGGGGTGTTACGATGTGCTGTATGCTGCTGCAGGTGTCTGGTGCCGCTGCTGCACTGTGTTCTGGTGGCGGTGCTGCAGGGGGCTCTGCTGACATTATGTGAAAGGCCAGAGCCCCCAGCAGTTCCATGATTTTCTGTGCGGTGTACTCCGGGAAAATGGCCGCCGGGGGGTGGTGCATGCGCAGATGGAGATCTCAGCACCAAGATCTCGGGAGATGAGATCTCAGCACCGGGACACAGCGCAACACCGCCACCGGGACACAGTGAAACACCACCACCGGACACCCTCAGCAGCGTGCTGATAAGATATATCCGCATTATAAGATGCACTCCCATTTTCCTCCCAAATTTTGGGGAAAAAAAGTGCATCTTATAATCCGAAAAATACGATATATTACATGCTGCTAGGACTGGAACACTACAAGGCTTAATTTTATAATTAAAGGGCTCGTTCAGGTTTGAGATGAAAGTCTGCAGTCACTCTAGGTGGCTGCAGGCTTCTAATGTGTTGCAGCGCATTCACTGCACACTTTTAGGACTCTCCCTTGCTGGTGGCAAGAGTAAACGGTCATGTCAGCACAAGTATGAGATGTGCATATTTCTGACCACATTCCAACTAGACAGAATGTGACTGTGTAGATGCAAATCACCAGAATCATAGAATCCTGACAGCGTGCAATGCACACTGTGAGAATTCAGAAGTCTGCAGTCACACAGAATAATTGCAGACTCAACACAAACTTGTACAACCCCATTAATGCTCCTAACATAAATACAAATTTTAGAATTAGTCAATATCACAAAAAAAAACATTTCCATCCAGGTACCTGATAGATGACGTCTTTGATTGGACTTGTTCTCTTTCTTTTCTTCTTCATCCTGTCCAGATGCCGTGATGACGTTTTTCATCCACAGCTTGTGTCTGCAGACTTCCGTCTTCTCTAGTCTTCTGCAGCACATCCACACATGATGCCCTTAACAATTGCAGTGTCATTATAATGCTCCTGAATAAAAATATTTGCCCTATGCTGAGCACTTAAATAAATTGCCGAACATTGTATTCCCTGCACAAAATATAAAAAAGGGGGAGACAGAAGCGCACAATAGGGCCTTATCCAATGATATAAATGTTTCACAGATATGGATCCACTCACCTGGTTCAGTTGTGTGGAACACAACAACCATAAGCACAAATGGGTAGGATCCGATGAACTGCAGCAATCAGCCGGTCACTAGAATTGCATATATAGGAAGGAGAGAAGTCCGGCTTTCAGGATCGCGCTGTTCCAGTCCAAAGTTCACAAGGAGTTAATCCAAGGACCAAGCAGTGATTATAACTTTCTTTTTATTCCATAAACTCTACGCGTTTCATGTACACTTCCTCCTGCCCCAAAAAAAACTAGGGCTGCGAGCATGTCATTTTCACAGGAGACGAACCCGGAGCAATGCTGGAGACCAATGAAGACAGCGGAAGGTGAGTATGAGACAGGGGGCTGTGGACTTACATTTAAAGCACCACTCCAGTGGTGCAATAAAAAAAATTCTGGAGTGGTGCTTTAAAGGAACCACATGTGAATGGTGCCGCAGTGCACAGGATCGCCCACAGCTCTATTTACATGGTGCTCTTCAGAGCTACAGTTCTCGGGATGATTATGGGGGTTCCAGCAATCGGCAAGTTATCCCATATCCCGACGAGAGGGGATAACATGGGGTAACCCATTTAAAGAGGTTTTCAAAGATTTATTTTTGTTTGGCCTTATGAATATAAAAAACAAACCAATAATAACAATCCAGAAGTGCAATGCACCCTGTCTGATAACAAGACAGGACAAGTGGCAGTGTATATACTGTATTTCAGCGCTTACTGAATCTTTTGGGGGACACTCGCTTGGCAACAGGATGAAGGCACACAGGAATGCTTTCTCACTTAAACAGTTTATTTAGACTCAGCATAAACCATTGTAGGCCATGTTACACATTACAGACCTAACACATTGTCCATACCACTTCCCTGTACATGGCTATAAGTCACAGTCACTAAACATGCCAAACTTCTCTTTGTCCAGTTACCGTGAGCGACTGCACAGTTCACACAGTCCCCCATACTCTGGGTTACCTTCCAGGAACTCCGTTCCACACGCTGTCAGTCCAAGGTTTCCGGGGAAGCTGCCTAACTGGGTTCACTGTCCCGGATGATGACTTGTTCCACAGGCCAAACCCGACAGTCCAGACCCTCGGGTCTCCCTCTGGTGGCTACTGTGGGTGTCACGCCGCTAGTCCCTGCTCCTACTTACCTTGCTGCGTGCTCGGTCCGGCGCGCTCCTGCTCTTCAGCGCGCCCCCGCACCTGGCCTCCGGCTCCCTCGGCGACGGGTACCAGGAGACAGCGCGCGGCCTCCTGAATCATGTGATGCGCTAGCTCCGCCCCTAAGATGACGGCGCCCACCGCTACATATGCCCAGCGCCAGCTCAGGTAAGACGCCTGATTATCATATGCGCTGACACTGTCTGCTGCGGTGCTCACTGTCTCAGGCCCCCTCGTTCTCTGTCTGTGTATGTTATTGCTGTTCGCTGCCTGCCTTCCCGGTCTTCCTTTGCAGTGCTCTGCCCTCCCAGTCTCCCTGAGGCTTTCTTCCCTCTGTCCTGCTCCCTGCGTTCTCCTTCCCGTTTCGGTTACCTGCCGTCCTTCTCATCTGTGCTCCTTACCTTTCAGCCTCCGGTCCTGTGCTCCCCTGGCTCTCCAGTCTTGTACCCCACTGGGTCCCTGCCTTGCCCGGTGCCTCGCTTGTTGTCCACGTCAGTACCTTCCTTCTATTTGCCTCAGTCGTCCCTTTGGTTCCGGCTGTTGCGGCTCTATCCCCTGGTGGCCTGTCCCTAACACTCCCTGTATAGGGGGTGGTCCTCACCTGGGCACTCGCCCCCGGGGGCTCTGGAGCCGTGACCCAGAGGGTCCACTTTCAGGTACATCTTTATTTTTCCTCTAACCGTAAGAGCATAATCAGGCCATGGACCCCGCTGGAGCCACGGCCGCTCAGAAGGAGTTAGTCTTCCTTAGGGAGAATCAGATGCGCATGATGTCCTTCATGAAGACTATGGACTCGCGTCTGTCCGCCCTCCAGTCCTCTGACCCCGGCAACGCCGCCCAGTTGGCTGGCTTGCAACAGGAATTGGCGCAGCAGCGAGACACCCAGTCGCATATCCTCAGCTACATGGCTTTGGTGGACGGTCGGTTGCTCGCTTTGCACTCGGCCGCATCTGCTCCCCCAGCCAGGGGTTCCCATCCTCCTCCGCGTTTGGCCAAATCACCTCGATATAGCGTAGACGCCAAGTTATGCCGGGGGTTTTTAAATCAGTGCCGTCTCCATTTTGAATTACTGCCCCAGCAGTATCCCACCGAACGAGCCAAAGTGGCCTTCATCATCTCTCATCTGGAGGGGGACGCTTTGGCTTGGGTCAATCCTCTCTGGGAACGTGATGATCCAGTAGTTACGCAGCTTTCCATTTTTCTGGATACGTTTCGTCGTGTTTTTGACGAACCGGGCCGTTTAGCCTCCACCACTGAGGCTCTATTTAACCTATGTCAAGGTTCTCTAACTGTAGGCCAGTATGCGATCCAGTTTAGGACTCTTTCTTCAGACTTAGGTTGGAATAATGAGGCCCTGGTGGGTGCTTTCTGGCGAGGCCTCTCTAGTCGTATAAAGGACGAGCTCGCAGGTCGTGACACCCCAACAGCTCTGGAGGATTTGATCTCCTTATCTACGCGAATTGACCTCCACTTTCAAGAACGCGCTAGGGAGAGAAGGGTTTCTCGTCCTTTTTCTTCTGCCCGCAGGCCACCCAGTCCTCGACCCAGGAGTCTCCCTTCACCCCCGACACCCGAACCGATGCAGGTGGATCGCCTGAAGCTCTCAGACCAGCGTCGTAGGGAGAGGAGCCTCGACGGTCAGTGTTTCTACTGTGGTAGCGGTTCCCATCTCATCCGAACTTGTCCAGAACGTCCGGAAAACTTCTCCGCCTAGGCCAGGTAAGAGAGGCCTCCCTAGGTGTAGATGATACCTCTCTTCCCCTCACTCTGTCTGTCCTCTTGCATGTTGGTGGGAAGCGGGTTTCTCTGGTGGCCTATGTGGACTCGGGTGCCGCCGGTAATTTTATTAGACTAGAGGAGGTTAATAAGCTTTCTGTCCCCGTGAGGGCCTTGGAAATACCGCAGTTCTCGCCTCCGTAGACGGTCGGCCCCTGCTGGAGACGGTAACGCTAGTTACTCATGAAGTAGAGTTGCAGGTAGGGGCGCTGCACAAAGAGAGGATTACGTTTTACGTTCTAGCAGGTATTTCTCACCCTATTCTGCTTGGTCTTCCTTGGCTGCGGCTCCATGAGCCCACCTTAGATTGGCATCATGGCAACGTTCTGCGCTGGGGGGAGTCTTGTCGGGCTCGGTGTCTGCTGTCGGTGCGTCCCATTGGTGATCCCCGTCCTTCCCTTGTTCCCCATGGATTGCCGCCGGTGTACCATGATTTTTTGGATGTTTTTGACAAGAAAGAGGCTGAGTCTCTTCCTCCACACCGTCTCTATGACTGCCCCGTCGAGCTCGTTCCTGGTACCATTCCACCTCGTGGCAGGATTTACCCTCTCTCTCCGGCAGAGACCCAAGCCATGTCTGAATACATCCAGGACAACTTGGCTAGAGGCATCATTCGGAAGTCTTCATCCCCTGCAGGAGCAGGCTTCTTTTTTGTAAAGAAGAAAGATGGGTCCCTGCGTCCGTGCATCGATTATCGTGGCTTGAATCAGATCACGGTGAAGAATAAGTATCCATTGCCACTTATCTCTGAACTTTTTGATCGCTTGAAGGGGGCACGTGTATTCACCAAGCTTGATCTTCGAGGGGCCTATAACTTGGTTCGCATACGTTCCGGGGACGAGTGGAAGACTGCATTTAACACGCGTGATGGACACTACGAGTATTTGGTTATGCCCTTTGGGCTTTGCAACGCACCAGCCGTATTCCAAGAGCTCGTCAATGATGTCTTTAGGGATCTCCTCTACTCCTGTGTCGTAGTCTACCTAGACGACATCCTGGTGTTCTCTCCTGATCTGGCCTCACATCGCTGAGATGTTTGCCAAGTCCTTCTACGGCTCAGAGAGAACCATCTCTTTGCCAAATTGGAGAAATGTCTCTTTGAGCAAACGTCATTACCTTTTTTCGGTTTCATCGTTTCGAACTCGGGACTAGAGATGGATCCGGAGAAAGTCTCGGCAGTCCTCAATTGGCCACGTCCCTCCGGAGTCAAGGCAATCCAGCGGTTTTTGGGCTTTGCCAATTATTATAGGCAATTTATCCCTTATTTCTCGTCTTTGTCGAAACCTATCTCAGCTCTAGTCCGAAAAGGGGCCGACCCCAATCGTTGGCCCTCTGAAGCAGAGGCTGCTTTCGCTGCCCTGAAACAAGAATTCGCTAAGTCTCCAGTACTTCATCGCCCGGATGCCAGCAGGCCATTTATCCTCGAGGTGGACGCATCCTCGGTGGGAGCTGGAGCAGTTCTCCTGCAAAAGTCCTCCTCGGGCCGCACTCTTACCTGTGGATTCTTTTCTAAGGCGTTCTCCGCTCCCGAACATAACTATGCTGTGGGAGATAGGGAACTCTTGGCCATAAAGATGGCCCTTGAAGAATGGCGCCATCTTCTCGAGGGTGCTCTCCATCCGTTCATCATTTTTACGGATCACAAAAATTTGGCCTATCTTCAGTCCGCCCAGAGGCTCAACCCTCGACAGGCCAGATGGTCACTGTTTTTTGAAAGATTTGACTTTGAACTCCACTTCCGACCCGGGGAGAAGAACGTCAAGGCGGACGCCCTTTCACGGTCCCTCATGTCTGTGGACAAGGAGGAGGGTCCAAATCATCTCATTGACTCTGCCAAGATCCTTACCGTGGCTCCACTAGGCCTGGCTTCCCCACCAGCTGGTAAGACTTTGGTTCGGAGTGAGGATAGATTAAAGGTTCTGCGTTGGAGTCACTCTTCAAGATTCTCTGGACATGCCGGAATTAACAAGACTCTCTCGCTTGTCTCCCGCCATTACTGGTGGCCTTCGCTTCGCAAGGATGTTCAAGACTTCATTGCTTCCTGTCCTTCTTGCGCCCGGAACAAGGTTCCCCGGCATGCTCCTGCGGGCCTCTTGCATCCGTTACCAGTACCTGCAAACCCATGGACTCATATTGCCATGGAT
Organism: Dendrobates tinctorius; assembly: GCF_039654945.1. NCBI lineage: Eukaryota > Metazoa > Chordata > Amphibia > Anura > Dendrobatidae > Dendrobates > Dendrobates tinctorius. The sequence goes on along the minus strand of NW_027361858.1, from coordinate 11,379,851 downwards.
TTCGTCACTGACTTGCCTCCTTCGTCTAGATGTACGGTGATATTGGTGGTCGTGGATCGTTTTTCCAAAATGGCCCACTTCATCGCCCTGCCTGGTCTACCTACTGCTCCCGAGTTGGCAAAGATCTTTTTGCTTCACATTTTTCGCCTTCATGGTTTTCCTCAACATATTGTCTCGGATCGAGGAGTCCAGTTTACTTCCCGTTTTTGGCAAGCTCTCTGTGGATTGCTGAAGATAACATTGGATTTCTCCTCAGCCTATCACCCTCAGTCGAATGGTCAAGTGGAGCGAGTCAATCAAGCCTTAACATCTTACCGTCAACATTTTTCCAATGCTCATCAGGACGACTGGGTCTCTCTCCTTCCTTGGGCGGAATTCGCCTACAACAATCATCCTAGTGAAGCCTCCTCCAAATCTCCCTTTTTTGTGGTTTTTGGTCAACACCCCGGCATTCCTCTTCCTGTGTCCCCCACCTCGGGTGTGCCAGCAGCAGATTCCTTGTCCTTAGACTTCTCTCAGATTTGGAGGGAGACCAAAGTGGCTCTTGAAAGTGCCAGCCTCAGAAGGAAACGGTATGCCGACAAGAGACGGCAAGACGTTTCCCCGTATCGCCCTGGCGATAAGGTTTGGTTAGCTTCCCGATATATCAGGTTGAAGATCCCTTCCTACAAGTTGGGTCCACGTTTCATTGGTCCCTTTGAGGTCTTAAGTCGGGTCAACAATGTGGCTAACAAGTTGAGGTTACCCGCCTCGTTAAAGATTCCCAACACCTTCCATGTGTCTCTCCTTAAACCAGCCGTATTTAACCACTTTCATTCTGCACCTTCTCAAACTTCCCAACCATGTAGTTCGGATAACACCTTTGAGGTGCGAGATATTCTGGCTAGGAAGACTGTGAGAGGAAAGACTTTGTTTTTGGTTGATTGGAAGGGCTTCGGTCCCGAGGAGAGATCATGGGAACCTCAAGAGAATATTGATGCTCCCCGCATCATGAAACGGTTCCTCTCCAACATTAGGAGGAGGGGGCATAAAGAGGGGGGTACTGTCACGCCGCTAGTCCCTGCTCCTACTTACCTTGCTGCACGCTCGGTCCGGCGCGCTCCTGCTCTTCAGCGCGCCCCCGCGCCTGGCCTCCAGCTCCCTCGGCGACGGGTACCAGCACACAGTGCGCGGCCTCCTGAATCATGTGACGCGCTAGCTCCGCCCCCAAGATGACAGCGCCCACCGCTACATATGCCCAGCGCAAGCTCAGGTAAGACGCCTGATTATCATATGCGGTGACACTGTCTGCTGCGGTGCTCACTGTCTCAGGCCCCCTCTTTCTCTGTCTGTGTATGTTATTGCTGTTCGCTGCCTGCCTTCCCGGTCTTCCTTTGCAGTGCTCTGCCCTCCCAGTCTCCCTGAGGCTTTCTTCCCTCTGTCCTGCTCCCTGCGTTCTCCTTCCCGTTTCGGTTACCTGCCGTCCTTCTCATCTGTGCTCCTTACCTTTCAGCCTCCGGTCCTGTGCTCCCCTGGCTCTCCAGTCTTGTACCCCACTGGGTCCCTGCCTTGCCCGGTGCCTCGCTTGTTGTCCACGTCAGTACCTTCCTTCCATTTGCCTCAGTCGTCCTTTGGTTCCAGCTGTTGCAGCTCTATCCCCTGGTGGCCTGTCCCTAACACTCCCTGTATAGGGGTGGTCCTCACCTGGGCACTCGCCCCCAGGGGCTCTGGAGCCGTGACCCAGAGGGTCCACTTTCAGGTACATCTTTATTTTTCCTCTAATCGTAACAGTGGGTAGTGGAGCTGGCCAGATTGACAGAAGTCTGCCACCTGACGACGATGATTGGAAATCTGGGGTTACTGACTGGGAGTATTTAAGTGAGCAGGCTTCCCTCAGTTGCTGCTGGTGATTGCTTCTTCCTGTGCATTTTGAGGTCTGCTGTCTCCTGCCTGATCCTGCATTTTTCAACTAAGTTGTTCATTTGCTAATCCTTTGCATCTGATCTGGTTTTGCTTCTTCTTTGCTGTGAGGGTTCAGCATGCTCTCTGCTGGGGCTGTGCTGGACCCCGCTCCATATGTTATGGAGCGCCCCACGCAGGGCCGTGGGGTACTCGGTACCGGGCCCGTTGACTTCAATGGGGACGTCACGGCAGCGGTGACCAGGTCCGTGGCCCTGGGGCGTCCAGTAAATAAAATAGGGGAAAGATGTGTGATGTTGAAGTGTGGTAAAAATTAAGCTAAAGTTTAGAGATGAATACGTGACGCCACCTGTGGTATTCTGGTCAGGGGCAACCAGCGCTGTGGTGTTGTTCCCCTGAGACTGCTGATGTGTCGCAGCTGAGGTGAAAATAGCTCTCCACAGGTAGAGCAGTAGTCCCAGGGCAAATATATTTGTTTAATAGTTAAGATGGTGGTGGATGTTGGGGTGCAGCGAAATGAGAGAAGGACACAGAGAGGTGCAGTTTCTTTACCTTTTACTGACAATTAGTTGCAATCCGGAGTACCACATACAGGTGATGGATTGAGTTTGGCTCGCCTGGAGGCATTCAGGGGATCCACCATGCCAGGTGGGGGTTTGGGACCTTCTTTCTGCGCTTTGTGTGTGGGTCTCTGCTGTTTGTAACTAAGCTGTGACCCTCTATTTCTAGATGGTTTCTCTAACCTGTATGGCTGACAGCGTGAGCCTATTCCACGGATACCATCCTTTTCATCCCCGTGCTCCTTATCTGCTGCCGTGCCCTCAGGTGTTCAATCTCGCACAGGAACTTACAGTCCCCTGTACTTTCAGATTCGGTGATCAGGACATTCAGCTCCTGACGACCAAGGACTCTGGCATCCCTTTTCTCTCTATTAGCGCTTCGCTCTGGGGTCTGCTATACGCAGTTTTTAGCTTCCCCGGAGCCTCTCTGTTTCTGCTCTTGTCCCTTTCCCTCTTCACAGATCAGCTCCCTGTCTGCAACTCCTCACAGATCAGCTCCCCGTCCTGAACTGACTGGATATTCCAGAAAGATCTTTCTACCTCAGGTTTAACTATCTTGTAATTTGCTAACAGCTGCTCTCGCTTCCATGACAACTCCCTCAGCTGACTTCTAGCTGACTCACTAACCCCATCTGCAGGCCAGTATTTATAAGGCTGCAGCCTTTTCTGACCTGCAGCAGAAAGTGGGATTTAATCTATGTTACCTGGCATGGAGGCCCCACTTCTGCCTCCAAGCATGACTTTACCCAATAGAGGGAGGTAATGTCACTGTGACAACCGGACTCTGGAGTGTCACAGTTACAGCTTGATCAGTTTGTTCAGTCCCCTGTTATATTAGTCTCTTTTCCTTTGCTGCCAGTTTACACCAGAATGCTGATATAGTGGGGGAGAGGTCCTGAGACCTCAGTGTTTTTTGTACATCAGACGTGATGGATTTTTTAGGGTTTTTGAGTGATTGCAGACAGTGTCTTTCCTTTCCTGTCCTGTCTAGACAGTTTGGGCCCCATCATTTGCTCAGTCTATTTTCTACCTGTGTTTGTGCCTCATCTTGTCTCACCGACAATATATGTTTGGGGGCTATCTATTTCTTTGGGGTTCTACACCGGGGCAGTTTAGATTTCACCTTTCTTGCTTTAGGCTTAGTTAGCTCTCCGGCTGTGCCGAGGCATCTAGGGCATCGTAGGTACGCCCCACGGCTACTGCTAGTTGTGTTGTTAGGATTAGGGGTCTGCATCCGCTAAGTTACCAACCTTCCTGGTGGCCTAGCCTATTCCTGCCATCCTCCCTGGTGACCAATTCATAACAGAATCCCCAACCCAAACTGTAGACTCTAGGGTACTCTAAAGAATTGTAAAAAAAAAAAAAAAAAAAAAGTGTCAGAATTTTTTTATATATTTTTTCCTCTTTTTTTCTCTGGGGCCATAGGAGGATTTTTTCTTTAAGGGAGACTAAGCAATTGTCCGATCATGTTGAGCAGTTCACTGCTGAAGTGAAGGGAATTTCTGCCTATCTAGCTCAATCATCTGCTGTAGAACCAAAGATCCCTACTCCTGATGTGTTTTCTGGGGATCGGTCAAAATTTTTGAATTTTAAGAATAATTGTAAACTATTTCTTGCTTTGAAACCTAACTCATCAGGGAGCTCGGTGCAGCAGGTTAAAATTGTCATCTTCCTGCTGCGCGGCGATCCCCAGGACTGGGCTTTTTCTCTGACACCTGGAGATCCTATACTGACTAATGTGGATGCATTTTTTCAAGCCCTGGGGTTGTTGTATGATGAACTTAATGCTATTGATCAAGCTGAGAAAACCTTATTGGCATTGAACCAGGGTCAGGATGCTGCAGAGTTATATTGTCAAAAATTCTGAAAGTGGGTGGTCCTTACTAAATGGAATGATGATGCTCTAGCAGCTCTCTTTTGGAAAGGTCTGGCAGAAACCGTAAAAGATGTTATGGTGGGATTTCCTGTCCCCTTTGGTCTTAACGACTCTATGTCATTAGCCATTTAAATTGATCGACGTTTACGTGAACATAAAACTACACGAGAGGCGGTGCTGCCTTTCGAACAAACTTCTGAACCCATGCAATGTGATAGGATTTTGTCTAGGGCACAACGTCAAGAGTTTAGAAGGTGTAATAAGTTGTGCTTCTTTTGTGGGGATGCCTCTCATACTATTTCTGTCTGCCCTAAACGAGAAAAACATTTTGCTCACTCATTTGCGGTGGTCAGTGTCCAACCTAAGTTTCTTTTGGCAGTTACCTTGATCTGCTCCTTGTCTACATTTTCTGCTAAGGCTTTTGTTGACTCAGGAGCAGCTTTAAATCTGATGGATTTTGACTTTGCCAAACGTTGTGGTTTTCCCATGGTGCCCCTGCGGACCCCTATTCCTTTGAGGGGTATTGATGCTACCCCTTTGGCGGAGAATAAACCCCAGTTTTGGACCCAGGCGATAATGCGGATCGCCCCGGACCACCAAGAGAATTGTACATTTTTGGTGTTGCACAATTTACATTATATTACTGTACTGGGTTTTCCTTGGTTGCAAACCCTGTTATGAGTGAGTCACCGAAGGAGGTAAAAAAAAAATAATAGCTAAGTCCAGAGAAGTTGGCAGCTATCGGATTGCAGACCCCTGAACCTATCCACAACAACTAGCAGTAGCCGTGGGGGGTTCCTACGGTGCCCTAGACCCCTCGATCACAGCCGGAGAACTAAATAGCCTAAAGACAGAAAGGGGAAATCTAAACTGCCCCAGAGCAGACCCCAAAGCAATAGGCAGCCCCCAACATATAATGACTGTGAAGCAAGATGAAAACACTAACACAGATAGAAAGATAGGTTGAGCAAATGATGGGGCCCAAGCTAACTAAATAGGACTGGACAGAAAAGCCGCTGTCTGCAATCCGCAAAAACCCTATCCAAAAAAGTACCAACAGACTGATAGGAAAAACAGGCCCTGAAGTCGCTAGGCTTCAAAAAAGACTATATCAGCACTAAGGTATATTCTGGAGACAGAGCCAGGGATCAACTGATCAGAGACAAAAATGAAATTCAGCTCACCCCCGGCCGGGGATGGCTAAACTCCAAAAAACAAGGCAAACAAAACCAAAACTAAAGTGTACAAAGAGCAGAGCAAAAAACTTAGCTTTGAGAAGCAGGAATCAGACTGGTCTCCTAGAATCCAGCAGGGAAATCACCAGCAAGGCAGGAGGGCGTCAGCTGCCTTATATCCAGTCATCAGTTCCTGTGACCCAGTCATCATCTACCTGCTCAGCTGTTTGGTAATCAGCCTCACTACCTTCCTTCGCCAGAAGAGGGAGTTCATCAGACCTCACTGGTGAAGGGAAAAAGGAACTCACAACAAAACCCATAATCCTGTTTTGGATTGGAAATCTGTGTCTGTGGTGAGTTGGGGTTGTCAATGTGTTCTTAGTGACACTCCTGTTTTCTCCACCTCTTCCCAGTCTCATGATGTTCCTATTTGGCTGATTTTTCTGATGTATTTTAGTGAGAGTAAGTCCGCGTCTTTGCCTCCTCATAGGAGTTATGACTGCGCAATTGAGTTAATGCCCAGTTGTAAATTTCCCAATGGTCAGCTTTTCAACTTATTGGTACCTGAACATGATGCTATGCGATCTTATATCAAGGAGTCATTGGAGATGGGTCATATCAGACCATCCACTTCACCTTTAGGTGCTGGGTTTTTTTTTTTGTGGCCAAGAAAGATGGCTCATTAAGGTCATGTATTGACTATCGTTCCCTTCACAAAATCACTGTTAAATATCAGTACCTGTTACCCCTGATTTCTGATTTATTTTCCAGAGTTAAAAGTGTTTGTTGGTTTACCAAACTTGACCTCAGGGGGGCGTATAATCTTATTCGCATTAAGCACGGGGATGAATGGAGGATGGCGTTTAATACTCCGGAGGGACATTTTGAGTACCTGGTGATGCCTTTTGGGCTCACTAATGCCCCTTCCGTCTTCCAATCTTTTATGAACAATATTTTCCGGGACTTTGTGGATAAGTTTTTGATCATTTATCTTGATGATATTTTCCAGTGATTGGGATTCTCATGTGGAACATGTCCGGACTGTGTTCCGGATTTTTAGGGAAAATACTCTGTATGTTAAAGGATCGAAATGTCTCTTTGGTGTACAGAGGATTTAGTTTTTGGGATTCATTTTATCCCCGTCTGCTATTGAAATGGACCCGGTCAAGGTTCAGGCCATTTATGATTGAGTTCAGCCCACTTCTCTGAAGGCTCTCCAGAAGTTTTTGGGTTTTGCTAATTTCTACCGTAAATTTACAAGTAATTTTTCTGGTATTGTTAAACCACTGACGGATTTGACCAAAAAGGGTGCTGATGTGGTGAATTGGTCTCCAGAGGTAGTCTCCGCATTTCAGGAGCTTAAGCGGAGATTCACTTCTGCTCCGGTTCTACGGCAACCTGATGTTTCACTCCCATTTCAGGTGGAGATATGTTTCTGAGATTGGTGCAGGAGCCATTTTGTCCCAAAATTCCGGTAACCTCTAAGATGAATCCCTGTGCCTTCTTTTCTCGAAAATTTTCCCCATCTGAACGTAACTATGATGTGGGGAATTGGGAATTGTTGGCCATGAAGTGGGCATTTGAAGAGTGGAGACAAAGATTGGAGGGAGCTAGACATCATGTTGTGATCCTCACCGAGCACAAGATTTATCTTGAATCAGCCAAGCGCTTCAATCCTAGACAGGCTAAGTGGGCCTTGTTTTTCATGCATTTTAATTTTGTGGTCTCCTTTCTTCCTGGCACTAAAAATGTTAAGGCGGACGCCCTTTCTAGGAGTTTCTTTGCGGATTCTCTTGATGTGACCGAGCCTACTACCATTCTAAATGAGGGTGTAGTTATTTCTGCCATCTCACCCATTTTGAGACGTGCTCTGGAGGAATTTCAGGAAGACAAACCTGAACAATGCCCTATGGGAAAATTGTATGTCCCTGACCAGTGGAGGAGAAGAGTAATGTCTGAAATTCATTGCTCCGCGTTAGCTGGTCATCCAGGTATTTTTGGTACTAGAGATTTGGTGAGTCGGTCTTTTTGGTGGCTTGCCTTATCTCATGATGTCAGGAATTTTGTGCAGTCCTGTGGGACTTGTTCTCGGCCCAAGCCCTGTTCTCGTTCTAGTGGTTTGTTGATGCCCCTGCCGGTGCCCAGGAGGCCATGGACCCATATCTCAATGGATTTTATTTCTGATCTCCCTGTCTCTCAGAGAATGACTGTTATCTGGGTGATCTGTGATAGATTTTCTAAGATGGTCCATCTTGTACCACTCCCAAAGTTGCCTTCTTCTTCTGAGTTGGTGCCCTTGTTTTAACAAGTGGTTCGTTTGCACGGGATTCCTGAGAACATTGTGTTGGACAGAGGAATCCAGTTTGTTTCCAGATTTTGGAGAGCTTTTGATCCAAACTGGGAATTCAGTTATCTTTCTCCTCTGCATTTCATCCGCAGACCAATGGGCAGATTTAGAGAACAAACCAGACTTTGGAATCCTATTTGAGATGTTTCATATCTGCTGATCAAGATGACTGGGTCTCATTTTTGCCCTTGGCCGAATTCGCGCTAAACAATAGGGCTAGTTCTGCCACTTTGATGTCTCCTTTTTTCTGTAACTTTGGGTTTCATCCTCGATTTTCTTCGGGGCAGGTAGAAGCTTCAGCCTGCCCAAGTGTGGATTCTGTGGTAGAGAGAATGCAGCAGATTTGGGACCAAGTCGCGGATAAGTTATCCCACTCTCAGGAAAAGGCCCAACGGTTTTCCAACCAGCATAGGACCATTGGTCCCCGGTTTAAAGTGGGTGATATGGTTTGGTTGTCCTCAAAAAATATTCCTATGAAGATTGCGTCTCTTGTGTCTCCAAAATTCAAGCCAAGGTTCATTGGACCTTATAAGATTTTGGAGATCCTTAACCCCGTTTCTTTCCGTTTGGCTCTTCCAGTTACGTTTAAGATTCATAATGTTTTTCATAAATCTTTGTTGAAAAGGTTTGTGGAGCCAGTAGTTCCCATGGCAGCACCCCCTGACCCTGTATTGGTTAAGGGTAATTTGGAGTAAGAGGTAGAGAAGATATTGGATTCTCGTCTGGCTAGACGGAGACTCCAGTACTTGGTCAAATGGAAAGGTTATGGCCAGGAGGATAATTCTTGGGTCTCTGCTTCTGACATTCATGCCGAGAGATTGGTTCATGCTTTTCACCGGGCCCATCCTGACCAGCCTGGTGGCATGGATGAGGGTTCGGTGACCCCTTCTCAATGGGGGGACCATTGTAAATTCTCTTACTTCTGAGTCGGGGCTCCCTCTGGTGGTTACTGTGGGTGGTGGAGTTGGCCGGATTGACAGAAGTCTGCCACCTGACGAGGATGATTGGAAATCTGGGGTTACTGACTGGGAGTATTTAAGTGAGCAGGCTTCCCTCAGTTGCTGCTGGTGATTGTTTCGTCCTGCGCATTTTGAGGTCTGCTGTCTCCTGCCTGATCCTGCATTTTTCAACTAAGTTGTTCATTTGCTAATCCTTTGCATCTGATCTGGTTTTGCTTCTTTCTGCTTTGCTGTGAGGGTTCAGTGTGCTCCCTGCTGGGTTTGTGCTGGACCCCACTCCATATGTTACAGCTTGTGTCAGTTTGTTCAGTCCCCTGTTATATTAGTCTCTTTTGCTTTGCTGCCAGTTTACACCAGAATGCTGATATAGTGGTGGAGAGGTCGTGAGACCTCAGTGTTTTTTGTACATCAGACGTGTTGGATTTTTTAGGGTTTTTGCATGATTGCAGACAGTGTCTTTCCTTTCCTGTCCTGTCTAGACAGTTTGGGCCCCATCATTTGCTCAGTCTATTTTCTACCTGTATTTGTGCCTCATCTTGTCTCACCGACAATATACGTTTGGGGGCTCTCTATTCCTTTGGGGTTCTACCCCAGGGCAGTTTAGATTTCACCTTTCTTGCTTTAGGCTTAGTTAGCTCTCCGGCTGTGCCGAGGCATCTAGGGCATCGTAGGTACGCCCCACGGCTACTGCTAGTTGTGTTGTTAGGATTAGGTATCTGCAATCTGCTAAGTTACCAACCTTCCTGGTTTCCTGGTGGCCTAGCCTATTCCTGCCATCCTCCTCGGTGACCAGTTCATAACACGTGTATGTACGAGGTGTATGGAGCGGAGCCGTGTGTGTACGAGGTGTACGGAATGGAGCCCTGTGTGTACAAAGTGTATGGAGCTGAGCCGTGTGTTTACGGAGCTGAGCAGAGCCATGTGTGTACGAGGGGTACGGAGCGGAGCTGTGTGTGCATGAGGTGTATGAAACGGAGATGTGTGTGTACGAGATGTACGGAACGGAGCCCTGTATATACGAGGTGTATGGAACAGAACCCTGTGTGTACAAAGTGTACGGAGCTGAGCCGCGTGTGTATGGAGCAGAGCCACGTGTGCGCGAGGTGTACGAAACAGAGCCCTGTGTGTACGGAGTGTACGGAGCTGAGCCGTGTGTGTACGGAGCAGAACCATGGGTGCACAGAGGCATACAAAGCGGAACCGTGTATGAGGTGTGCAGAGCCATGAGTGTACAAGGTGTATGGTGGGGAGCATTCATACCTCCCAACTGTTCCGGAGGTATGACAGTCCCAATTTTGAGACTGCCCCGGCCGGGAGGTTACTTTTCCCGGGGACACAGGAGTACATGGCAGAACCCCGAGGAGCACTTTAAAATTCGCATGTGATGTTCCACCGGAAGTGACGTGCTGGAAGCTGACCGGAAATGAGGTAATGTCGGGAGGAGATTGTGACGGAACTATGGAGGCACTTCAGGGAATGCTTCAGATCCATCACCGTGTCCTCCTCCGACAGCGCGGACAGCGGGATTGCCTTCGACTCGGGGATGCCGGCCATGTGAGCGGATCATGATATGTCCTGCATCAGGAGGCTCAGGTGGGCACTACAATGGGAGCCAGACTGCTATAGTATCTTTATAGAATCTATTTCTTTCGCTCTCTGTTTCTTTCTCTCTCTCTTCTTTATTTCTTTCCCCTCTTCCTTTCTCTCTCTCTGTTCTTTCTTTCACTCTGTTTTTTCTTTCTTCCCCTCTTTCTTTCTCTCTCTAATCTTTCTTTCTCTCTCTGTTCTTCCTTTCTCGCTCTCTCTGGTCTTTCTTTCTTTCCTTCCTCTCTCTCTGTTCTCTCTCTGTCTCTGTCCTTTCTTTTTCTCTCTCTCTGTTCTTTCTTTCTTTCCCCTCTTTCTTTCTCTCTCTGTTCTTTCTTTCTTTCCTCCCTCTCTCTCTGTTCTTTCTCTCTCTCTGTTTGTTCTTTGCTTCCCCACTTTCTTTCTTTCTCTCTGTTCTTTCTTTCCCCTCTTTCTTTCTCTCTCCCTCTCTGTTCTTTCTTTCCCCTATTTCTTTTTTTCTCTTTGTTCTTTTTCTTCTTTCTTTCTCTGTTCTTTCTTTACCCTCTTTCTTTCTCTCTCTTTCCCCTCTTTCTTTCTTTCTTTCTTTTTCTCTCTTTCTTTCTCTTTCTTTCTCTCTGTTATTTCTTTCTTTCCCCTCTTTATTTCTCTCTCTGCTATTTCTTTCTTTCCCCTCTTTCTTTCTCTCTCTCTCTCTGTTATTTCTTTCCCCTCTTTCTTTCTTTCTCTTTCTTTCTCTCTTTCTTCTTTCTTTCCCCTCTTTATTTCTCTCTCCATTTCTGTTCTTTCTATCTTTCTTTCCCCTCTTTCTTTTTTTCTTTCTCTCTGTTCTTTTTTCAGTCCCTTCTTTCTTTCTTGCTTTCTCTCTGTTTCTTTCTTTCCCCTCTTTCTTTTTTTTTCTTTATTTCTCTCTCTGTTCTTTCCACTTTTTCGTTCTTTCTTTCTCTTTGTTCTTTCTTTCTCTCTCTCTGATCTCTTTCTGTTCTTCCTTTCTCTCTCTGTTCTCTTTCTTTCCCCTCTTTATTTCTCTCTGTTCTTTCTCGCTCTGTTCTTTTTTTCTGTCCCCTTTCTTTATCTCTGTTCTTTCTTTCTTTCTCTCTGTTTCTTTCTCTCTGTTCTTTCTTTCTCTATTTCTTTCTCTCTGTTCTTTCTTTCCCCTCTTTCTTTATCTTTCTCTGTTCTCTTTCTTTCCCCTCTTTCTTTCTTTCTCTCTCTGTTCTTTCTTTCCCCTCTTTCTTTCCCTCTCCATTCTCTTTCTTTCTCTCTGTTTTCTTTTTTTCTCTCTGTTTTCTTTTTTCTCTCTCTGTTCTTTCTTTTCCTCAGTACCAGTCAGTGTGCCAACAGTACCAGCCACTGTGCCCATAATGCCAGCCACTGTGCCCTCAGTACCAGTCAGTGTGATCAGCAGTGCTAAATGGGTGCGGTTGGGGCATGGACATGGGTGTGACTAGTTCTGAAATGGGTGTGGTCGGGCATGGCCTAAAATTTGCCGCGGTGTGCTACGCGCACAGCAGCCTTTGTTCCTCTTTCCCTTCTTCCAAAGTTGGGAGGTATGGTGTACTGTTACCAATACGTGGACTATATTGTACTAAGTATTGTGGAGCTGTGATATAGTTATTTAGTGGGCACTGCACCTGTGTATATAACTTATAGTGGGGCATCCATATCATATACAGAGCTCCACACTATGAACTGAGTTATAAAGCACGGTATGGAGCTGTGTGTATATTATATACTGTAGAGATGTGCCTGTGTATATAATATAGGGTCCACACTATCTAATATACATACAGCACCATATTATATACACATATCTACACTATTAATATACACAGCACCTTACTATATGCTATTTACACAAGTCCTCGCTATATACTTAGAGGGAACCTGTCTGCAAGATTTTGCACAGTAACCTACAGACAGTGTCAGGTCGGTGCCGTTATACTGATTACAATGATACCTGGTGATGAAACCCATCTTGTGGTTGTTGTTAAATCTTTATTTTCAGTTTTGAGTTATGCTTGTGCTCCGGGGCAGCCTGTGTGTGGGGTCTTCATGTGGTGCTCTGATTATGTATTCATAATGCACACTGCTGACAGGTCAGACCTGGCCCCAGTTTACATAATGAATATTACATATATCTTGGAAAAAAATCCCCTTCTGTAGGCAGTCGCTGGCGCTGCAGCATAATCACATATTTAATGTATATATAATTCATGGCATGAGTATGCTCTAAAAGGTGTTCTGTCAGTGTAACACTGACAACTATGATGCATTGCAGTGCTTGTGTATTGCAATGCATTATATCAGTGATCAGAGTAATAAAATTAAAAGTCCCATGGAGAGACTAGAAACTTTTTAACTAGAAAGTGATCAAAAAATGTATTGTGACAGAAAATACAGGTAAAAACGTCAACTTGTCCTGCAAAAAACAATCTCTAACATGACTTTATTGGCAGATATATAGGGAAAATTATAGCTCTCAAGATATGGTGATGATGAGCAATAAAAAGTGTTGCGTATCAAAAAGTATGTATGTTAAAAGGGGGTGGTATCGCTGTAATCACATAATCCCGAAGACTAAAGTTGTCTAAAGTTTTACCACACCAGGAATTGCGTAAAAAATTAATTCTTGACCTGCGTTTGATTTGTTCACTCTGCCTCACAAAGCTCGCAGGACCGCCAATGGACCAAAAATCCCAGAAAGAGCACAAGATTAAATGACTGCAACTCAGGTTATTCTGAATATTTTCTCACAAAATTAAATATGAATCCACTCATCTCCTCCTGTTCTATAAACATGATGCATCCAGACTGGACCAAATTTTAATGCAGGTAAGGCCTCTTTCACACTTCAGTTTTTTGCATCAGTTCAAATCCGCCAAAAAGGCAGACAAGCGGATCCGTTCTGAACTGATGTGAACGGATGGCACAGGATCCGTTTTCAGACGGATCCTGAAAATGAGGAAATTTAAAGGGGGGGGGAGAGAGAGAGAGAGAGAGAGAGAGAGAGAGAGAGAGAGAATTTTTTTTGTCCGGCACCCAGAAAGAATTTCGGGTTAAATGAGTGTCTGGAGGATCCGCCAGAAAAAAAAAACGTTGCAAGCTCCGTTTTGAAATCTTTGAGGATGGTGACAGACAGCAACTTTTGGCGGATCCGCAAAAAAACGGATGCAACGGACGGCAATCCGCCAGTAATGGAAGTCAGTGGGGAAAAAAACGGATCCTCAAAAGAAAATTGAGGATCCGTTTTTTTCAAAACCTGGCGGATTGTGACTGATTGTAAAAAACTGAAGTGTGAAAGAGGCCTAACGAGTTGATCAGGAGCGTCTAACTAGTCTGTAGGAGCCAGAACGCTTAATGGTTGGTAGGGGATCAAATCCTTATTTCTCACAGCAAAATGCAAATAAATTTATATAATTTATACAATGTGATTTTCTGGATTTTATTTTTGATATTCTATCTCTCAATGTTAAAATTAATAAACCCTAAAAATTATAGATTGTGCATGTCTTTGTTAGTAGGCAAACTTACAAAATCAACAAGGGATCAAATACTTATTTCCTTCACTGTAAAGTCAATGGGTAACCATATCATGTAAGCGCAATACACCTCACCAATAGGTGCCTCCATTAGAACCCTCTTCCTTATCTCCTGGCCCATCATAATCTGTACCCACCTATCCCAGCAGCGCTAGTCCAGGAAGAATCCATGGTTCACAATTCACCCATACACCTTCCTCCCTACGTCTTTCCGGGATATGACAATGTGCCTGCAGAGCCCCTAGATAAATCTGTCCGCCACCAATCCACGTAGTTCCCAGAGCACATAATTCTCCATAGCTCCAATCTCTCATAATACTTCCAGGTCTCATTGCTGACATGTGCGTGTGGCGCCCTCAGGGGTATGGCCGCCACAGTGGCTTTGCCTTCCTCCAGGGGAGGGTAATGCCAGGCTTGGATGCAATGATGGGCCTCTCTCGCACTCAATCTATGCATGCAACACAGTTCCACTCCAGGCCAGCAGGGGGAACTCTGAATCGGGATTAAGGGAAGGAGTGCTCTCTGAGGGCCAAGAGAAGGGGGTGGTTAGTTAGTTAGTCTGCGGAGGGTGAAGTGTGCAGGCGTTTGGAAGGAGCGCTGAGATAGAGCGGAGAGGACGAGCTTATCTCTGGAGAGAGCGCATGAACTGGAGCCTGATCTCCACGGTTGTACGGATACTAACGTCCTGCAACAGACACCAGAGGAGTAGGAGGCTGTAAATGCCCTACTCCCATCTAAGACTTGAGGGCACAACAGCAGCTTGGATAGTGAGCCGGAAATCAGGAGAGAGGAGTCCCCGAGATAGGCGACAGCTGTCTGCCGTGCAAGTGAGGTTCTTGAGAACATCTGTCTGGAGGAACTCCAGTGTAACTCAGTACTGGGAGTACTTCATTCGAATAAGAACTAGTAAGGAGACTGTACAACCCATCTGCTGAGAGAGAATCCCTGATTTGCTTCCAGGCTAGCCTGCTCCAATACCATCTGTAATCAGGATCCTGGATTGCAGTTACCAAGTAAAGGTACAGAAATTGCACCCCGCTGTGTCTTGTCTGCTTCCTACCTTCCCGGCACCACTACATCCCGGTGCCGACCACATCTACACTGCCCTGGGACTACAGCTTCACCTGTGGGGAGCTTTTACATCTTTGCTGCACCATACCATCAGTCCCAGTGGACTTAACACCTCCCTTGCCGAGCACCACAGGTGGCGTCACGAACTATTCATCTAACTACATTCCACCATTCACATCTTCCTATTACTTGGGGACCCAGGGCCACGGCCCGGGTCACCGCTGCTGTGACACATCCCACTGATACCGGCCCGGTACCGAGTACCCAACAGCCCTGGGAGTGCGTCCCAAGTTGGCGTCACGATCAGGATTACGAAGCCCGGTACCCCCTGGGTCTTGTGTGCCATAGACTGTGTTTTTGTAAAAGACTGTGTGTGAAATTGGCACCAATTGCCGCCATTACCGCGCTGCTTGGCGCCCGCGGGAAGAAAAAGGGGCAGGCTTTCGTGGACAGAGCCTGCCATAGAGCGCGAAGAAGTGAAGTGCCGCACGGGAAGAGAGGACAGCGCACGAGAAGAGAAGGAGCTGAGGCCTACAGCCCGGAGAGTCGGGCCTGCAAAGCGGTCGCCGGTGAGCTCACACAACCCCCGGCCCTGGCTAACGTTAACTAGGGGGGAGGAAGAGAATGTCCGTGCCACACGGCAATGCAGCAGCGGACGCCGCCGCCAACCCTGCAGCGCCGCAAGGAGGAGCGCCCGCCGCAGCGGTCTCCATAATGCCGCTGTCTATGCCCTACATACCGGGAGCGGCCTGGCTACCGCAGTACTCAGGTGAGTCACATACCCTGAGTGAATTTAAAGAGAGACTGCAGTTTGTTTAAAGTCTACCCTCTGTCTGAGAGCCAGAAAGTGAATATCCTGATTGGACAGCTAATGGGTGCAGCGCAGAGAGAAGTGAAAGCCTGGAAGGACACTGATAAAGAGACTGTTGCAAAGATCCTGGCCAAGCTGAGAATCACTTTTGACACCCGCACTGCAGCTGAAATCAAGATGAGGTTCTTTGGCTGTAAACAGAAGGCGCAGGACAGTATAAGGGACTATGCTCTCAACCTGCAGGAGGCGCTGCGAGCAGTTAAGCAAGTTGATCCTGACAATATGAAGGAGGAGGATAAGCTGTTAAAGGAGCAGTTCATTGAAGGACTCCTATCCAGTACCCACAGAGGACAGTTGCGTATCATAACCCTGGAAAACCCTGATCTGGACTTTGCTGATTTTAAGGACAGGGCTATTCGGGTACTGGAGGAATCAACTGACAGCTGCCCAGCGCCCTCTAGGCACCCAGCAATCACTTACCACCAGGAAGCAACATCTTTCACTTCCATCCCTGTAGAGGCTGATGCACAGACTCTGGATAAAGATCCAACTGAGGAGCTGCGTCTTCAGGTCCAGGAGTTGACCAAAGGATGGCTGCACTTACCAAAACCGTGCAGTCCCTGCAGGTGGCCTCCAAGGAATAGATCCAGCTTGCTTCCAGTCCAGAGGATGTCCCGTGGCTCCGGAGGAGGAGAACCCCACCACTTCGAGGGAGGAACAACGATCGCTATGACTAGGACGGACGTCCCAACTGTCGTCGCTGCTACAAGGCCGGCCATCTTGCAAGATTTTGTCCTTTAAATGAGCAACCTCTGGGGGAGAGGGCCAACCCCCAGGAGTAGGACCACGAGGCCCAAGGAACTGGCGAGCCAAGTATGTGGGAGGGAGACCGATCCTTCCTGTGGTGATTGACAGCATCCCCATGAACGCTTTGCTGGACACTGGCTCCCAGGTGACCACTATGCCGAACATTTTTTACAAGAGGTATTGGGCTGATTCAGAACTTACCCGTGGCCCAACTGATGAACTGACAGTAGTTGCCAGTAATGATCAGTCTTTGCCGCAGATAGGATGTAAAGAAATTACTGTTAAAGTGGGTAGGGTAGAGCTCAAGTCTCAAGGTCTTATATTTGTTGATATTGACCGATGTGAATGTAATCCCATGATGACTCTTGGTACAAATGTAATTGAAAACTGTCTGTCTGAGGTTATTGTCTTGTTGCAACAGGTGGCTGAGACTGCTGGTTCCAGTGAACAACGAGTCCTGCAGAAGGAGATCAGAGCCCTGATGCAAAGACAACAGGTAGAACTCTCTGGCGGAGAAATTGGCAGTGTCAGAGTGAGTGATCCCTTCCCCATTGCAATACCCCCCAGATGTGAAATGTTGGTTTGGTGTCGGGCAGCTATAGGTCTTAGAGGGAGAGATTACCAGGCATTGGTAGAACCAGTACTTTATTCTCCGATAGCAGGCCCACTGTCCTGACAGCCAGAGGGGTGGTTGATGTACGAAAGGGGAGAGTACCTGTATGCCTTTTGAATTGTGGGGAGGAGGAGGCCACGATACCTCGGTACGCCACAGTTGCTAAGCTGCTCACTGTCAATAACAACTTTTTTCAGGCAGCAGAGCCCTTGGTCTTATCCGATCAGGTGGAGGACAATGGCTCTGTGAAGCAGATGGAGGAGTGGTGCCAGCAACTGCAGGTGGGAACTGACTCTACGCCCTCCTACCAGAAAAATGGGGTATACAGAGTGATTCAAGAGTATGAGCGGGTATTCAGTAAACACCCACTAGATTTTGGGCAGGCAAAAGGGGTTCAACTTCATAACCCCACTGGAGACCATCCACCCATAAAGGAGAGGTACCGACCTATACCCCCAAAACAATACCAATGTGCTAAGAGTATGTTGAGGGAGATGAAGGAAGCAGGCATTATCAGAGACAGTTGTAGCCCATGGGCAGCTCCCACAGTTTTTGTAAAGAAAAAAGATGGTACCATGAGAATGTGTGTTGATTACAGGAAAATTAACAGCATTACACATAAAGACGCCTACCCACTACCTAGAATTGAGGAATCATTGGCTGCACTTAAATCTGCTAACTACTTTTCCACCTTAGATCTTACTAGTGGGTATTGGCAGGTTCCTGTGGCAGAGGTAGACAAGGAGAAAACAGCATTTACCACTCCAATGGGTCTCTGTGAGTTCAATTATATGCCATTCGGGCTCTGCACCGCCCCAGGAACATTTCAACGGCTGATGGAGTTCTGCCTAGGACACATGAACTTTGAGACGGGCCTGTTGTACCTGGATGATCTCATTGTTTTCTCCAAAACCTATGAAGATCATCTGGAACACCTGGCTGAAGTGTTTGAAGCTTTGTCCAATTTTGGCCTGAAGGTGAAGCCCTCCAAGTGCCACCTCATGAAGCCCAAGGTGCAGTACCTCGGTCTTGTCGTCAGTGCAGAAGGTGTGGCACCAGATCCTGATAAGGTCGCAGTCATCCGGGACTGGCCGAAGCCCAGCAACCTTCATGAAGTACGCCAATTCCTTGGACTGGTAGGCTACTACCGAAGATTCATCAAAGGCTTTACTGAAATAGCCACCCCTATGCAAAATCTTCTGGTGGGGCAGTCCAAGAAGACCAAACAGGAAAATTCCACCTTTGAATGGACTGAAGAGTTGGAAAGGTCCTTCACCAGATTGAAGATGACTCTCACAGGGGATGAAGTTCTGGCCTACCCAGATTATGACAAACCCTTTGTGCACTGTACACTGATGCCAGCAACGTGGGACTAGGAGCAGTACTGTCACAGGTACAGAATGGGAAAGAAAGTGTGATCTCCTACGCCAGCAGGAAGCTGCGCCCCACTGAAAGGAACCCTGACAACTACAGTTCTTTCAAGCTGGAGTTCCTTGCCATAGTCTGGGCTGTAACCGAAAGGTTCAAACATTACCTAGCCTTTGCCAAGTTCACTATCTTCATGGACAACAACCCGTTGACGCATTTGGACACTGCAAAACTAGGTGCACTGGAACAGCGATGGAATGGTTGGCTATCTAACTATGAGTTTACCATCAAGTACCGGGCAGGGCACAAGAATGCCAATGCTGATGCGCTGTCCAGAATGCCTAACCTACCAGATGCAGGAGAAGACCCTGAGGCTCTTGAAGAAATAGAGTTACCTCCCTTCCACCGGCCACTTGTGGCCCAGTGTGCTCAAGGAGTGAGAAACAGACGGTCTGGCTTGAAGGAGGTCACCCTGAATCCATTGCCCCATCATGACTGGGCAGAAACGCAAGATAGTGACCCTGCAGTCCACCTGAAGGAGCTACTGTCACAAGCTGACTCACGCCCAGAGTCGGATGCTCCTGAAGAAACCCAGCAGTTGTGGAAGGAGAGAGGCCGGCTGTTCATCTATGAAGGAAAACTGTGTCGGAGAAGTATCAATGCCCGTACTCATGAGCTGGTCTGGCAGGTGGTAGTCCCAAAGAGAGAGGCATCAATGGTCCTAGAGGCATACCACAATGGATCTGGACACTTTGGATGGAAGAAGTTGGAAGCATTGCTCCGGGAGAGGTTCTACTGGGCTGGTATGAGGAAAGTCATTGAGAGGTGGTGCTGGGAGTGTGGACAATGTAACCTGCGCAGAAAGGATTGAAACAGCCAGAGAGCTCCTTTACAGCCAATCATCACCAAACAGCCCCTTGAGTTGGTAGCCCTGGACCATGTGAAGCTGGTTCCAAGCCGGTCGGGCTACATCTATGCTCTTACCATTGTGGACCACTACTCAAGATTCCTGGTAGTTGTGCCTGTCAAAGATCAGACAGCCAGGACAGCAGACAGAGAATTCCAACAGCACTTCTATAGACCACATGGATATCCTGAAAGAGTGCTTACAGATCAAGGTCCAGCTTTCGAGGCAGAAGTGTTCCAGGAATTCTGTAACTTGTATGGTTGTAAGAAGATCCGGACAACACCGTACCACCCACAGACCAATGGCATGTGTGGGAAGATGAACCAGGTAATGAATGACCTACTGAAGACTTTGCCCTTGGAGGAGAGGAATCTGTGGCCAGAGAAGTTGCCAGATCTGGTGGACCTCTACAACCATATTCCAGTGAATTCCACCTGGTAAACTACCTATTGATTTGGACATGGGAGTCCTTACGCCCGAAGTAATGTCACCAGATGCTGACTGGGATACAGAAAGACAACAACAGTACAGAAGAGTTCAGGAATGCGTGGAAACGAGTCTAGCCCAGGCAAGCCAAAAGCAGGAAAAGCTTTACAATCAAAATGCACCTGTCGTTCCTTTGTTGCCGGGAGAACAAGTCTTAAAAAGGAATAGGAGATTGCATAAATTGGATGATCAATGGGAAGCTGAACCTTATACCATTCTTCCTTCAAACTTTGACAATACCAAGGTATGCCTTATTAGCAAAGATGGAGGAGAAACCTCAGCAGCAGTATCAAGAGATCACCTGAAACTATGTCCTGACCTGCTGAAGGAAAGAGTGGAAGAGCCGGATAACATCCAACCCATAGAGGAAGAAGAGATGGTCAGCACAATACTTGGGGAATTCCCTGCGAATTGGACTAAAGTAAATGATGCTATAGTGGTGCCGGTGTTGACATTTCCCCAATTGGTAGCACAGGAAGACATGACACAAGGAAATCCTGAGGATCAGGAAAATCAGGCAGCAGATGCCACACCAGTAGTGGAGCCAGAGAACCCTCGCCCTGCCAGTGGTGAACCTGTTATGCCCCTGGTGAGTCTAAGAGTTCACAGACAATCTAGGATCCCTGTGCCATGCAGAACCTCCAGTAGTGTATCCAGTACATTACCCACTACACCACTATTACGCAGGTCTACCCACATTACACAAGGGATATCACCCATCAGATATCATATATAGATAAATGTAAATGTTGAAATTATATGTGTATATATGTAACAGTTTTTCAAGTTTTGTGCCTACAGGTAACCTGTAAGAGTTTCCTTTAGATTTGCCAGTTTTGCTTTATGGACACTGTACCACAGGACTTGTGTGGTCACCAATCTGTATATATTTCACCATTTGCCCAGGAATGGACCATGGACATTGATGCTGGACTTATCATCATAGGACCATTTTTGAAGTACTTGGCATTTGTAACTTTTTCATTTTTAACTCTTGTACAATTATTATTCAGGATACAAATCCAGCTCACCAGATACGGCATTCCAACATCGGAGCACGAGACCGCTGTGTCAAAGCGCACAATCCAAGGCAATGAGAAAAAACTTTGTCCAGCTCCACGATGTAGTGAAAAATATTCTTTATTCACTCAATAGAAATGAGGTTTAAAAGCCAGCATGAGTTACAAGGCATGCGATCGATCTACGCGTTTCGAGTGGCTAGGCACTCTTAATCATGATAGGCAATTATTATTGTTTAACTGTTTATATGTTTCATGTTTTTGTTCAGCCCAGGAGTGCTGACTTGCACTAGGGGGCAGTGTGGCGCCCCCAGGGGTATGGTCGCCACAGTGGCTTTGCCTTCCTCCAGGGGAGGGTAATGCCAGGCTTGGAGGCAATGATGGGTCTCTCTCGCAGTCAATCTATGCATGCAACACAGTTCCACTCCAGGCCAGCAGGGGGAACTCTGAACCGGGATTAAGGGGAGGAGTGCTCTCTGAGGGCCAAATGAATGGGGTGGTTAGTTAGTTAGTCTGCGGAGGGTGAAGTGTGCAGACGTGTGGAAGGAGCGCTGAGATAGAGCGGAGAGGATGAGCTCATCTCTGGAGAGAGCGCATGAACTGGAGCCTGGTCTCCACGGTTGTACTAACAGTCCTGCAACAGACACTAGAGGAGTAGGAGGCTGTAAATGCCCTACTCCCATCTAAGACTTGAGGGCACAACAGCAGCTTGGATAGTGAGCCGGGAATCAGGAGAGAGGAGTCCCCAAGATAGGCTACAGCTGTCTGCCGTGCAAGTGAGGTTCTTGAGAACATCTGTCCGGAGGAACTCCAGTGTAACTCAGTACTGGGAGTACTTCATTCGAATAAGCGCTAATAAGGAGACAGCAAAACCCATCTGCTGAGAGAGAATCCCTGAATTGCTTCCAGGCTAGCCTGCTCCAATACCATCTGTAATCAGGATCCTGGATTGCAGTTACCAAGTAAAGGTACAGAAATTGCACCCCACTGTGTCTTGTCTGCTTCCTACCTTCCCAGCACCGCTACATCCCCGTGCCGACCACATCTACACTGCCCTGGGACTACAGCTTCACCTGTGGGGAGCTTTTACATCTTTGCTGCACCATACCATCAGTCCCAGCGGATCTGCATGCAGCGTCGGCTTAACACCTCCCTTGCCGAGCACCACAGGTGGCGTCACAAACTATTCATCTACAGTAACTACATTCCACCATTCACATCTTCCTATTACTTGGGCGTCCAGGGCCACGGTCCGGGTCACCGCTGCTGTGACACATCCCACTGATACCGGCCCGGTACCGAGTACCCCACAGCCCTGGGAGGGCGACCCATGCGCGCCTGTACATTACCGCATTTTCTAATGGGAAAAAGCGCATGTGAGAAATCAACTTCTCAAGTCTGCGCAGAAGGGGAGAGGAGATATATAAGGCTACCGTCAAACCATACATACCCTCGCCCCAGCCCAGCTAATTAAAAGGATAAGATATTTGCCCAGGAAGGGTGATAAATCCAGAAGTGGTGACGTGTTTCTATGAGACTTTTCCTCTGACTGCTCCACTCCTGGTTTTGGCTACATATACTGCAAAGCTCCCAACCCTCACGGATTTGGCGGGACAATCCCATTTTTGATTGCATGTCCCGCTGTCCCAGGCGGTAGCTTATTTTTCCCGCATTTTACTGAGCTGCCACGCCCCCCCAGACAGACCCACCTGCCACCGCAGCCCCACAGAGATGAATCCCAGCAATGACATCGCCGATCGCTGGGTTCTTCAGTGCGCACAGGACCTGTGATGAGGTCACAGGAGGGGAGGAGTCAGGGGTCACATGATCAGGGGCGTCCGAGGCCCCTGATCATGTGAGCGCTGACTCCTCCCCTCCTGTGACCTCATCACAGGTCCTGTGCACACATCCCTGACCCCTGAGTGTCTGCAGGATTCTGCTGTGCTGGTTGTCATGGTGCTGGATGAGGTGAAGTTTATGTGTGGGGCCAGGAGGAGTTTTCAGTGTGGATGTAGCAGAGCTGGGGGTGTACAAGGTGTACGGAGCAGATACACATGTGTACGAGGTCTACGGAGCAGAGTCGCATGTGTACGAGGTGTACAAAGCAGAGCCGCATGTGTACGGGGTGTACGGAGCAGAGTCACTTGTGTACGAGGTGTACGGAGCGGAGCTGCATGTGTTCGAGGTGTGCGGAGCAGAGTCGCACGTGTACGAGGTGTACGGAGCAGAGCCGCGTGTGTACGGAGCAGAGTCACGTGTATACGTGGTGTACGGAGCAGAGTCACGTGTATACGTGGTGTACGGAGCAGAGCCGCGCGTGTACGAGGTGTACGCAGCGAAGCCGCGCGTGTACGAGGTGTACGGAGCAGAGCCGCACGTGTACGAGGTGTACGGAGCAGAGCCGCACGTGTACGAGGTGTACGGAGCAGAGCCGCACGTGTACGAGGTGTGCGGTGCTGAGCCGCGTGTGTACGGACCAGAGCCGCATGTATTCGAGGTGTACGGAGGGGAGCCGCATGTGTAGGAGGTGTATGGAGCGGAGCCGTGTTTGTACGAGGTGTACGGAACGGAGCCCTGTGTATACAAAGTGTACAGATCTGAGCCGTGTGTTTATGGAGCAGAACCACGTGTGTACGAAGTGTATGGAGCAAAGCCGCATGTGTACAAGGTTTACGGCGTGAAGCCATGTGTGTACAAGGTTTACAGAGCATGGCCGTGTGTGAACAAGGTGTACGGAGCAGAGCCGCATATGTACGAGGTTTACGGAGTGGAGCTGTGTGTGCAAGTTGTACTAAGCGGAACCATGTGTATACGAGACATACAAAGCGGAACCGTGTGTGTATGAGGTGTCCTGTAGCCAGCGGGACAGTCCCGATTTTGATAGTCTACCCCGGCCGGGAGCTTACTTTTCCCACAGACACAGGAGTACACGGCGGAGCCCCAAAGAGCAGTTTAAAATTCACACGTGACGTTCCACCGGAAGTGACATGCTAGAAGCTGACCGGAAATTAGATAATTTCGGGAGGAGATTGTGACGGAAACATGGAGGCACTTCAGGGAATGCTTCAGATCCATCACCATGTCCTCCTCCGATAGCATGGACAGCGGGATCGCCTTGGACTCGGGGATGCCGGCCATGTGAGTGGATCATGATATGTCCTGCACCGGGAGGCTCAGGTGGGCATTACAATGGGAGCTGGGCTGCTATAGTATCTTTATAGAATCTTTCTTTCTCTCTCTGTTTCTTTCTTTCTTTCTCTCTCTAATCTTTCTTTCCTCTCTTTCTTTCTCTCTGTTCTTTCTTTCCTCTCTTCCTTTCTCTCTCTCTGTTCTTTCCCCTCTTTCTTTCTCTCTCTAATCTTTCTCTCTGTTCTTTCTTTCCTCTTTTTCTCTCTTCTTTCTTTCTTTCTTTCTTTCTCTCTGTTCTTTATTTCTTTCCTCTCTTCCTTTCTCTCTCTCTGTTCTTTCTTTTGCTATGTTCTTTCTTTCCCCTCTTTCTTTCTTTCTCTGTTCTTTCTTTCTCGCTCTAATCTTTCTTTCACTCTGTTCTTCCTTTCTCTCTGTTCTTTTCTCTCTTTGTCTGTTCTTTCTTTCCCTCTGTTCTTTCTTTATTTTTCTTTATCTCTCTCTGTTCTTTCTGTACCATCATTCTTTCTTTCCCATCTCTCTCTGTTCTTTCTTTCTTTCCCCTCTTTCTTTCTCTCTGTTCTTTCCTTTCTCACTCTGTTCTTTATTTCTTTCCTCTCTCTCTCCGTTTTCTTTTTTCTCTGTTTTTTCTTTTCCTCAGTACCAGTCAGTGTGCCCACAGTACCAGTCAGTGTGATCAGCAGTGCTAAATAGGTGTGTTCGGGGCATGGACATGGGTGAGACTAGTTGTGAACTGGGTGTGGTTGGGGGCATGGCTTAAAATTTGCCGCTGCGCGTGCCGCAGCCTTTGTCCCTCTTTCCCTTCTTCAAAAGTTGGGAGGTATGATACTGGGGTAAAAACGGACCACATACCGTACGTGTGAATGTGGCTTAAGAATCTGCTGGAAAGCATGAAGTCCAAATGATTTTTCCGCAAAGTCGTATCCAGTAAAAGGAAAGGTTGAGAGCTTGAGCTATTGTGTAGGATTAGGCATACATCTGAGGATGTATGTGTGGCGCCCCTGAGGCTTCAGTCGCCACAGAGGTACTGCACCTTCTCTTAAGGTGTAGTGCCCCACCATCCAGGTAAGGTGGGAACTCCTGAACACGCTCCACACCTGCATTCCACACACAGGATAGTTCAGTGGGGCCACCTAACAGCTTCAGGCTGGGGGTTAGCAGAGCACCCCTCGTGGAACCCTGCTTCATAACACGAGATGTGCTGGGAGGCGGGTGGAGTGAGATGATATAAAAGAGTGGGAAGAGTGAGAGTTAGGGGTTAGTTGGTTGGTTAGTTGGAGAGAGAAGAGAGATGGGTGTCTGAAGGACGTGCTGCAGCAGGTCCGAGTGATCTGGGCTGCTGGCACGAGAAAGACCAGAGAAAGAGACTGATAAGATTGATAACCTAACCTTCCATAAGAGAGATAGAACAGATCGGAACGAAGGAGAATAGAAGGACGGTGGGAAGCTGGTTGAAGAAAGATAGAGAACCCTTCCAGTCCAGAGAGCGCAAAGGCCGGGGCCCGGTCCCCGAGGTTGATTGGATCTTTATGTCCGGCAACAGACACCGGAGGAGTAGTGAGCCGCTAACGCCTTGCTCCCATCATAGACTTGGGACGCAACAGCAACTGAATAGAGAGCCGGGACGCAGTGAGGAGTCCCCGAAGCAGGCTACAGATGTCTGTCATACAAGTAAAGACTAGAAAAAGGGGAGACAGGGCGCTTCCAATGCGTAGGTCTGTATGGAAAGTAGATGAGTGCACAGCAAGTGTTAGGCTCACCTGATAGGGCTGTGAGAGTCACAACACCTATAATCGCATAAAACAGCTGCAGCAGTCTGCACGAGGTCCAAGGACTTGGTACAAAAAGAAGGCTGGTAGTGCAATAAGAGACTGCGCTGCTGTGGTAGAATTCAAGATATCTTTATTGCCAACGCGTTTCCTGAGCCAGTCCCAGCTCACTTCATCAGGGCATGTTACAGAAGATCATTGCAGGGGTATATATACATAAAAAAAATAAAAAAAGGGGGAGGCGCCAAGAATAGTGGGGTGACACGTCAGCATGGATACATATACATGAATCATACAAAACAATAAAACTTTATTACAACCATATTAAAAACGATGTTTAAAATGCCATAAAAAGAGTGTAGGTATAAAAAACATGATTAAAAAATAAAAAAACACGGGGGGAATCACGAGGTAAAGGATTAAAAAATGGCTCTCAAGTCCTGGGGTGGATTAGAACTTGCCTCAGAGGATATAACTCATGGTATTAGTCCACTATGCTACATGTGAAACTGGAAAGTAAGGAGAAAATGGTTAAAATCATGTGTAAATAGCTAAAACTAGTCTCAAATATCTTTTTTCTAGGTGGAGAAAAGAGAAGAACAACAAGAAGAAACTCTCTGGAATAGGTGATATAAAATGGTTAAAAATTGAGTGTTAAGACTTAATAAAAAAAATAAATAAATTTTTTTTTAACAAAATTAAAAAAAAAAAAAAAATTCTGGGTGAAAAAAAAATGCATAAAAAATTTTTTCTTTAAAAAACGAAGATGATGATATAAAGGAATTGAAAGGATAAGATTTTAAAACACGGTCAAAATAAAATCAATAAAAAACATCATTGATGATATTAAGACCATTGGGCTCAATAGATTTCAGTTTGTAGATCCAAAAAACTTCCTTTCTGCATAGTGATTGAAACCTATTGGGGATGTGGTCTGGTATGTGATCAATGGGATAAATGGTGGCTTTACTGAAATCTCTGGAATGTGTGGTGTCAAAGTGTCGTGAAAGTCTATGTTTTTGGAAGCCTATTTTGATATTGTGACGGTGTGAATTCATGCAACAATGTAGTGCTTGTGTAGTGCGACCTACATACAATCTGGGACAAGGACAGGAAATGACATATATAACATAAGAGGAATGACAAGTGAGGTGGAATTTGAGGGGAAATTTTTCAAGTGTAATGGGGTGGACAAACACAGACGTGCAGTGTGAAATGGTATGACAGCAAACACACCAGGGATTTATAAGTGTCACCATCCTAATTGTGTTTGCTGTCATTTCCCCTCAAATTCCACCTCACTTGTCATTCCTCTCATGTTATATATGTCATTTCCTGTCCTTGTCCCAGATTGTATGTAGGTCGCACTACACAAGCACTACATTGTCGCATGAATTCACACCGTCACAATATCAAAATAGGCTTCCAAAAACATGGACTTTCACACCACACATTCCAGAGATTTCAGTAAAGCCACCATTTATCCCATTGATCACATACCAGACCACATCCCCAATAGGTTTCAATCACTATGCAGAAAGGAAGTTTTTTGGATCTACAAACTGAAATCTATTGAGCCCAATGGTCTTAATATCATCAATGATGTTTTTTATTGATTTTATTTTGACCGTGTTTTAATATCTTATCCTTTCAATTCCTGTATATCATCATCTTCGTTTTTTAAAGAAAAAAATTTTTATGCATTTTTTTTTCACCCAGAATTTTTTTTTTTTTACATTTTGTTAAAAAATTTTTTTTTTTTTATTAAGTCTTAACACTCAATTTTTAACCATTTTATATCACCTATTCCAGAGAGTTTCTTCTTGTTGTTCTTCTCTTTTCTCCACCTAGAAAAAAGATATTTGAGACTAGTTTTAGCTATTTACACATGATTTTAACCATTTTCTCCTTACTTTCCAGTTTCACATGTAGCATAGTGGACTAATACCATGAGTTATATTCTCTGAGGCAAGTTCTAATCCACCCCAGGATTCGAGAGGCATTTTTTAATCCTTTACCTCGTGATTCCCCCCGTGTCTTTTTATTTTTTAATCATGTTTTTTATACCAACACTCTTTTTATGGCATTTTAAGCATCGTTTTTAATATGGTTGTAATAAAGTTTTATTGTTTTGTATGATTCATGTATATGTATCCATGCTGACGTGTCACCAAACTATTCTTGGCGCCTCTCCCTTTTTTTTTTTTTTTTTAATGTATATATACCCCTGCAATGATCTTCTGTAACATGCCCTGATGAAGTGAGCTGGGACTGGCTCAGGAAACGCGTTGGCAATAAAGATATCTTGAATTCTACCACAGCAGCGCAGTCTCTTATTGCACAAGTAAAGACTAGGAACACCTAGAGAGAGGCATTCCAGGGTAACTAAGTACTGGAGTGCTTCGCACCTAAAGGCGCATTGGAGGAGTCGTTCAGTAAGGTACATGTTGGCGGAGTGTGGAAGGGAGAGTCCTATCCTGCCTGGAGGTTGGCTGGAGCACTGACCTGGAGAACACGGTACGGAGGCAGGCAGTGGAGTGAATTGCAAACAGTGAGTAAAGCTTTGGAACCGCATACTCGGGTGTCCTCCAGTTATTCCCGCACCACTACACCTGGGTACCAGCATCTATACCATTCTGCGCCTCTCCTCATCCATTGCACCTACACTGCCCTGGGACTACAGCTCCACCTGTGGGGAGCTACACCATCCTTGCTGCACCACACCATCAGTCCCAGCGGATCTGCATGCAGCGTTGGCTCAACATCTTACTTGCCAAACACCACGGGTGGCGTCACGAACTATTCTAATAAACTTTAACACCATTAACATCACCGCCATTGATATTGGGCGCCCAGGGCCACGGACCGGGTCACCGCTGCTGTGACACATTCCCACCTTGACACCGGCCCGGTACCGAGTACCCCGCTGCCCTGGGTGTGCGAGGGCGACCCAATTTTGGCATCACGAACAGGATGACGAGACCCGATGCCATCGGGTTCTGTGTGCCTTGGATTTACAACTTTTGAAAATGTGCAGAAGACCAAATTTAATAGACTGTAAAATGGACATTAGAAATGGCCGCTGGAGCGGAGAAGGGCGTGAAGAGATGGGAGGTCCTAAGAAAAGACTGCGAAGAGTCTTGGGCCGTCCCTGTGTGAATTACTATGTGACCGATGCATGGCCCACCCCCCGAGGGGTTGGTATACTGGCTTGGTATCGAGGCGCTGGAAGAAGATGCCGCCCCCGGAAGGAGGGGCAGAGGAAGCCAGTGGCAAGCAGAAGGGTGGAGCAAGAGGAAGAACGCCAGAACGCCATCTTGGAGAGCAAGGGAAGGAGGCCTGCGGAGCGCGGGGAATTGAATCTCCCCAGCGCCATGGCTGACGGCTCCAACCCTGATTCCGGAATGAACTGCCGGCAATTAGCCGAGGAAATTATGGAACTGACCACCCGTCTGCAGCAGAAGAAAGAAGCTTTGGAGAAGCTGAGACGGCAGCGCGCCCCGGCGGGGCCTACACCGGCGGAACCACCCTCTCCATCGGTACCCGCCGCTCTGGCACCGGACCTTTTCTGGGCAGACCTTGCGGAGCTTGGAGCCGCTGCCATGCCATCAGCAGCGTACTCTGTCCCTTCTTTGCCGCTAATACGGAGGAGTTGCACATAGCCCAGGGAGCTGATGCGGAGGGAGAGAAACTCCTGCTCGGACCTGGCGCGGCTGCGCAGGTCCCGCCAGCGACCCCCGCGGACCCGGAGCTGCTGCTGCTGGCCCCACCGCCGTCCCCGGTGTCTCGCCGGGCAGCACCCGTTGCCATCACGCCTGCACCGGAACAGAGACTGCATCGCCGGGAACTCCCAGGTATATACCCTGACCTTCCTAATGGGTTGATGGGGAGAAGGGGAAGGACCCTGCTGCTGGGGGTACGGTTGGAGCCGGTGCGCCCGATCCGACATCTACAGGTCAGGGGGGGATCTGGATCATTGTGGGACGGTGATCTTGGGATCCCTTCACTGCCAAATCCCCAGGCAGTTGCTCATCAGCACTAAGAATTACACTTTACTTTTTACTAAATCTTGTTACCTATGAGGGTTTGTTGCACCAGTTGTGCCTTTGCCTTTTTGTTCACCATGTTGCCCAGTTTTTGATTGGCAGCGTTGTTTTTGAAATGGAACTGTGGACATCATAGACGCAGATTGATCCAAAAACTTTTATTGTAGATAGTTGCACCTCTTTAGGTGCCCTTTCTTGGTTTTACATATAAAGACACTTTGCGAAAATAATGTTTTTGCATGGACACTTTTCGAAGAATGATGTCTACATCAAGGGACACTGCAAGAAAGCCCAGCTGGGAGCAGTGTTCAGCACTTTGCAAGAATCTTTGAATGTTTTATGATAATGTATTTGATAATGTTGTGTCTTGTGAAAAGTAAATGTCTTTTATAGAATATTTGATACAGGGAATTAGAAAAGTTTTGAGATAGAATGTGAGAATTGAATAAAGACTGAAGAATTGAAAGTGACAGGTGACAGGCCAAGTACAGATGGTCAGTGTCTTGCGTCCAGTAGAAAGAGAGAGAAAGAATAATTTCACTTTGAACTAGGAATTGCACTTAAGTAAATTTTTGATACTAAGATAGGAAGTTAACCTGTGTGTAACGTTTAAGAAATGTGCCTCCTACATTAGGAAGTTTAGATAAGTATTGTTGAACAGCGTGTAAAATGTTTGTGTGTTCCTGTATTGTACCTTTTGTTGTCCAACAGCCCGCGGATGTGCTGTGTTTAACGGGGGGGTATGTGGCGCCCCTGAGGCTTCAGTCGCCACAGAGGTACTGCACCTTCTCCTAAGGTGTAGTGCCCCACCATCCAGGTAAGGTGGGAACTCCTGACCACACTCCACACCTGCATTCCACACACAGGATAGTTCAGTGGGGCCACCTAACAGCTTCAGGCTGGGGGTTAGCAGAGCACCCATCGTGGAACCCTGCTTCATAACACGAGATGTGCTGGGAGGCGGGTGGAGTGAGATGATATAAAAGAGTGGGAAGAGTGAGAGTTAGGGGTTAGTTGGTTGGTTAGTTGGAGAGAGAAGAGAGAAGATGGGTGTCTGAAGGACGTGCTGCAGCAGGTCCGAGTGATCTGGGCTGCTGGCACGAGAAAGACCAGAGAAAATGACTGATAAGATTAATAACCTAACCTTCCATAAGAGAGATAGAACAGATCGGAACGAAGGAGAATAGGACGGTGGGAAGCTGGTTGAAGAAAGATAGAGAATCCTTCCAGTCCACAGAGCGCAAAGGCCGGGGCCTGGTCCCCGAGGTTGATTGGATCTTTATGTCCGGCAACAGACACCGGAGGAGTAGTGAGCCGCTAACGCCTTGCTCCCATCGTAGACTTGGGACACAACAGCAACTGAATAGAGAGCCGGGACGCAGTGAGGAGTCCCCGAAGCAGGCTACAGCTGTCTGTCATACAAGTAAAGACTAGGAACACCTAGAGAGAGGCATTCCAGGGTAACTAAGTACTGGAGTCAGGGCCTGATTATAGGAGGGGCAGGCGGGGCTTCAGCCCCGGGGCCCCCACCACAAGAGCTTCTAAGGGGGCCCCACCACTGGGCAGCGACCGCCAACGCAGCGCGAGGATAAATATTAGACGCCGTCAGTGAATAGCAGGAACGGAGCGGCCGGCAAGGGTCCGTCCTGCTTCCTGCCCGGAGGCCGCGCTTCCTGTTTTCACACGTCATCATTCAGCGGCCGCTGCTGTGTGAGGGAGGAAGCGCTGGCGATGCTGCGGAGGACAGGTGAGAGGAGAGAGGTGGTGTCTTGTGTGTGTATGTATCGTATGTGTGTATCAGTGTATGTATGTATGTATGTATGTCTGTGTCTGTGTGTGTGTGTATATCTGTGTGTATGATGGAGCAGGCAGAGGCAGTGATGGGACATGGGAGTGATGGTCTAGAAGGCAGTGATGGGGTGAAGGAGCAGGCAATGATGGGGGTGATGGAGCAGGCAGTGATGGGGGTGATGGAGCAGGCAGTGATGGGGTGATGGAGCAGGCAGTGATGGGGTGATGGAGCAGACAATGATGGGGGTGATGGAGAAGGCAGTGATGGGGTGATGGAGCAGGCAATGATGGGGGTGATGGAGCAGGCAGTGATGGGGTGATGGAGCAGACAATGATGGGGGTGATGGAGAAGGCAGTGATGGGGTGATGGAGCAGGCAATGAGGGGAGTGATGGGGGTGATGGAGCAGGCAATGATGGGGTGATGGAGCAGACAATTATGGGAGTGATGGAGCAGGCAGTGATGGGGTGATGGAGCAGACAATGATGGGAGTTATGGGGTGATGGAGCAGGCAATGATGGGGGTGATGGAGCAGGCAGTGATGGGGGTGATGGAGCAGGCAGTGATGGGGTGATGGAGCAGGCAGTGATGGGGTGATGGAGCAGACAATGATGGGGGTGATGGAGAAGGCAGTGATGGGGTGATGGAGCAGGCAATGATGGGAGTGATGGGGGAAGGCAGTGATGGGGTGATGGAGAACGCAGTGATGGGGTGATGGAGAAGGCAATGATGGGAGTGATGGGGTGATGGAGCAGGCAATTATGGGGTGATGGAGCAGACAATGATGGGGTGATGGAGCAGACAATGATGGGGGTGATGGAGCAGGCAATGATGGGGTGATGGAGCAGGCAATGATGGGAGTGATGGAGCAGGCAATGATGGGAGTGATGGGGGAAGGCAGTGATGGGGTGATGGAGAACGCAGTGATGGGGTGATGGAGAAGGCAATGATGGGAGTGATGGCGTGATGGAGCAGGCAATGATGGGGGTGATGGAGCAGACAATGATGGGAGTGATGGGGTGATGGAGCAGGCAATGATGGGAGTGATGGGGAGAAAGCAGTGATGGGGTGATGGAGAAGGCAATGATGGGGAGAAGACAATGATGGGGTGATGGTCGAGAGGGCAATGATGGGGTGGTGGGTGAGAATGCAATGATGGTGGTGGTGGAAAGGGCAATAAATGGGGGTGGTGGAGGAGGAGGAAATGATGGAGGTGGTGGAATGGGCAATGATGGGAGTGGTGGGGGAGAAAGCAAAGATAGTGGTGGAGAAGAAAATGATGGAGGTGGGGGAGAGGACAATAATGGGATGCGAGGGGAGGAGGACAATGAGGGGTGTGGGGGATTGGGATGGGAGGAAGGGGGACTTATAATGGCCTTAGGAACAGGGGGAGGTGGAGGAAGACATCGCTTATTATGTCTAACACAGTCCCTTAGTATATAGTGTACTCACTAATTCTGTATAACACCATCCTTAGTTACATAGTTTCCTCTTTTATTATGTATAACACCATCCCTTATTACGTACCATCCTCTCTAGTTATATATGATGCCGTCCCTTATTATATAGCTTCCTCTGCTGTTATGTATAGTGCTGTCTCTTACATAGTGTATTCTTGTTAATTTTGTTATTTACAGTGCCCTCTTTTATTACATATGACTGCTGATCGAAGAGCCGGTGACCAAACTACCAGTCCATCAGCTCCTCCATTAGAAAGGAAGCTTTCCCATGCTCCATCAGCCATCATTGCATGATACAGCCAACAAGACAGGACGGTATGTAATAAATAACAGGGCTCTATATAATCCAATATGTAAGGGACGGAACTGTACATAACAAGAGAAGGCACTGTGTAAGGGACAGCAATATACATAATAAAAGAGACTATGTAATATATACCTGTATGTGTGTGTGTGGCTATATAACATCAATAATCTATCTATATATATATATGTATATATACACACACGTAGCTTTGATGCCATAAAAGGTGGGGGGCCCGGACACATTTCTTGCACAGGGACCCCAAGCTGTCAGTGTCCGCCAAAATAATTTGCACTTTCTGTTTTTTTTTCTGTCACATTATTAAAAATTATTATTAAAAAAAGCCATTAGGTCTTCATCCAGCATCATCAAGCTAATACATACATATAGAGAACTGCAAGAAGTTGAAAGTCTAGAAATTTAGAAATAATAGCAGAGTTAGTAGCAGACTAAAAATTAGATCTTTGAGTGTAGTGTGGGCTCTTCGGATGCTTCCGAATTATCAACGACCAAAGGGGCGGCAAATTTTTCGACCGCCCCGGGCGCCACAAACAGTTGCTACGCCACTGCGCTGGGATGAACTAGGCATAGATACCGGTACCGCCTCATCCTCTCCTGTCACGCCTCCTCTCCTGTCACGCCTCCTGTCCTGTGGATCTGCTCTGCCTGCTCGCCGCGTTCACGAGCATCGTGCGCCCGCCGCCTGCTGTGTACGGTCCCGCCAATCAACTCTGCAGCGCCACGGTGATTAACCCCCTTGCCTCCAAGCTCCAGCTAGCTATATATTTATATATAGCTCCTGTCTGTGCCGGCCGCGGCTGTGTGTGGAGACTAGTGGTGCGCACAGAGATGACGTCATCGCTGTGCTCACGTGTCCAGACACAGCCGCGGCCGGCACAGACAGGAGGACGAGCGATGCTGCAGGGATCGTGGCCGGCTCCACACAGGTCAGCGGCGCTGCTGCCGGCATGCTGCTGGAGTGAGGAAAGGTGAGTATAAACGTTTATTTTTGTGTGCCACAGCCCATATAGCAGGATGGGGGTATATAGCAAAATTATATAGGTGTATTTATATAGCAGGATGCATGGGGTATATAAGAGTATGGGGGAGGGGGTATATAGCAGGATGGGGGACGGTATATAGCAGGATGCGACCATACACCAGGATGGGGTATATTATGAGCAGGATGAGGGGCCTGAGGGCATATATAGCAGGATGTGTTAAATAGCAGGATGCGGCCATATGCCAGGAAGGGGTATATAGCAGGATGGGAGCACATAGATATGAGTGAGTATGCTCAGACACAACTGCTGGAATTCACTCGTGAGATCTATGGTTTGTATGTCATATTTTTTTTCTGTAAAGGTACAGCATGGCTGAGCGAAGAATTGATAGGCATAAAACACCAAGATCATATAGTAGTGGTGCTCAGAAGAGGAACAAAGCTATAGAAAAGAAAAGAAGAAGAGATGGTTTTCTTGAAAAGACTCAGAAGCTGAGCAACTATTTTTGCCAAATTTTGCCAGATGATTTGCGTGAGCTACAGGGACAATCCAGTAGAGGTAGGTGAAAGCAAATGCATACCTACGAACATTTATTTTTTTAATTTAAAAAAAAAACAAAAACAAAAAACATTTATTTTGTCTTGCAGCAGAGGTTCACAATATTTGTTACATAGCTGATGAGGAAAATGAATTAACCCAAGCTGCTAGTAAAGAAGACAATAAAGAAAAATATGATGAACGTGTTGTTGGTAATGTGCATCCAAGAAAATCTGGAGAAGAGGACTTCACAGCTAATGTAGCGGAAGATGACTACCATCTTACAGCAGATGAAAGGGAAGAACATGATGTAATGGATATAGGTGAAGCAGATGACCAAGCAGATGATAAAAAGCAAGAAGACCTAGTGTACACGGCTGTTAGAGGACAGCAAATCTACCATTCAAGTATTGTAGGTCATTCAAGTCCTGCTTATGGTGATGAAGAAGCTCATCTATCATCTGAAGCAGTAGATTGTGCCTGTGATTCTATAAATGCTGGAGTATGTAATGACATCGGTCTTTGGCCTCAAACTTTTAGCTCAGAATTTATAGATTTTTGGGCCACTGAAGGATCAAAAAAGCTTCAGAACTGCACATCAACGCTATTAGAAAAGTCAGTCTCGCAACTGTGTAAAACAGGAAAAGAAATATTTGAGAGAAAATGTAGCAAAAATATTTTCAGTCGAAGAAATAAGAATGGTGAATCAGTCAATCGATCTTGGCTCTGCTTCTCACCAAGCACAGGCAAAGTCTATTGTTATGTCTGTAAACTTATTACACCACAAAAGGAGAACCTTTCTGGGGAAGGTTTTGGAGACTGGAAGCATGTGCATGTACGTATTGCTGAACATGAGGTATCAAAGTCCCATCTTACCGCTGTCACAACACTGGCAAACCGGGGAGAAAGGAAAGGATCCATTAGTGCTCATTTGCTTCAAATGTCAGATGAAATACATGGATACTGGCAGCAAGTCCTTATGCGTGTAGTAAGTACTATAAAATTCCTGGCTGAACGAGGACTTGCTTTTAGAGGTGAAAATGAGCTCCTGAAATCAACAAGAAATGGTAACTTTTTAGGTATAATGGAGCTCATTGCAAAGTTTGATCTGTTTCTTGCCTCTCACATTAAAGAACATGGTGGAACAGGAAGAGGGAAAACAAATTATCTGTCTTCAACAATTGTTGAAGAGCTAATTCAACTAATGGGACAGCGTGCTCAGCAAGAAATCATTGCTAGAATAAAATTATCAAAATATTACTCGGTGTCAGTTGATTCTACCCCAGATGAAGCACACATAGACCAGCTAACAATTGTTATAAGATATCTTGAAGGATCTTCACCAAAGGAAAGATTCCTAACATTTCTTCCAAATTGTGGTCACACAGGATATGCTATAGCTAATGCATTGCTGCAGTTTTTACAGCAACATAAAATTGATATACGTGACTGTCGGGGACAAGCTTATGACAATGCCGCAAACATGTGTGGAAAATATAAAGGGATGCAGACATATGTTAAAGAGAAGAACAAATTTGCAGAGCTGATACCATGCTGTGGGCACTCCTTAAACTTGGTTGGTAAAGCAGCTGCTAATGCATGTCCTAAGGCTGTAAATTTCTTCCAATTTGTACAACAAATTTATGTTTTCTTCACTGCATCCACTCATCGCTATAAAATTTTGGCTAATTATCTAAGTCAATCTGGATCAAAGTATCTTGTTCCCAAAAATCTAAGTGACACTCGATGGGCATGCCGGGCAGATGCCACAAAAGCTTTAGTTCAAGGCTATGCAAAAATTAAAGAAGCTCTTGTGAAAATTGGATCTGACCAGGATGAAAAAGATATTGTAAAAAATGAAGCGAATGGTCTTTCAAGACAGATGTCATCACTGGAAATATCATTATTAGCTGTTTTTTGGAAGGACATTTTAAACAGATTTGATGCCACGAATAAGGCCCTACAACATCCAAAATTATTACTTCAGTCCGCAGTGGATATGCTGAAGTCTTTGAAGAATTTTGTGGAGTCGAAAAGAGACCATTTTTTACTATATGAGCAAGAAGCAAAACATTTGAGTGACACAGAAGAGTACTGTGAGGAGCACTCAAGACGTCATAAGAGAAATGTCCGATTAAATCCCCTGGACTATGCAAAGGAACCTGGAAGCCAGTTTTCTCCTAGTGAGAAGTTTAAGGTTGAAAGCTTTTTACCTGTTATAGATCGTATTTCTACATCTCTTTCGGATAGAATATCTTCCTATGAAGTAATTGCTGAAAGGTTTGGCATTCTTGGCAATCTTGCAGTAGCCACTCCACAACAAATCTCTTCTGCAGCCCGTAACTTAGCGAATATATATGTTGAAGATCTAGATGCAGCTTCACTTGAAAATGAATTACAACAGTTTGCATCTATTGTTAAAAATGCTACACTAGCTGAACATGAAGATTTCCCTAGAGAGCTCGGCATGTATAAAATGGTGCTAAAGGACCCTTTCAAGAGTACATTCCCAAATATTGAAATTCTTTTGAGAATGTATTTGGTCTTGATGGTAACCAATTGCAGTGGAGAGAGATCATTCTCCAAAATGAAGCTAATTAAAAACAGACTTCACAGTACAATGGGCTAGGAACGTCTATCCCACCTTTGCTTGTTAAGTATTGAACATGACATTCTTGAAGA
The DNA here is from genome assembly GCF_039654945.1 of Dendrobates tinctorius. NCBI lineage: Eukaryota > Metazoa > Chordata > Amphibia > Anura > Dendrobatidae > Dendrobates > Dendrobates tinctorius. The sequence continues at coordinate 11,342,109 of NW_027361858.1, read as the reverse complement.
GCTAGACTTTTCAGATCTGATTCAAGAATTTGCTATGAAAAAATCAAGAAAAGTTCACCTCTAAGTTTCCAGTACTTTGGCCTTCCTAAATGTTCCAAAAGGTTTGTAAAACTATGCTCACATTGTGATCAAATATGATATGTACATCCTTAAAAGCTCAGATATGGTATGCAGTAGAGCAGTCAGAAGCAGGGGAGACAGCACAACCCCTTTAATCACTTTAACATAAGTAAAAACATGCGTTTAACCCCTTCTTTTTTTTTTCAGTTCCGTTTATGTTTAATACATTATGGGTGTTCTGTTCGTGGCATCAAATCTGTTATCATACATCTTGGATTACCTGGATATATACATCTTAAATTATACATGGAGAATAACTGTTAGGTAAGCAAAGCTGCAAAGTTCTAGTCTGCTCATATATCCATTCCATTCTAATGATGATTATTTTAACTTTTTATAATTTTCATTTCCTTATAGCATACAAGTTGTGTTTTGAGGTTACTACAAGAATCATTGGATGTTTGATGGATAGAGTTCATATGATCCTTCTCAACGTACTCTATTTCATTATATGATGGGTAAGTGAAATTTTTAAGGCACATATAAAAATTTTTGCATTTAATGCTGGTACTAATGTTGACATTTTACTTATTCTTTGTGTTAATTTTCCCCTGGAGCTCTGCAATCTGATGACAGACATGTGTTGGATACAGAGATTTGACAGGGGGGTGGTAAAACTTAGTTGTCAATTTATTCACGACTTTCTAAGAGGTATTACAGAAAAAGTACAATTCAGAGTTATGGGAAAAGATGCTTTGAAATTGTTATATTATGTGGAAAGCAAGAGAGCCAGACAAAATCATACATCATTGTGGGAAAAAATACAGTAAAGCTTGTAATGTATACATTTATTTAAGCTTTTATCTGTACACACTTTTATATAAAGCATGTTTTCGATCGCTAACACCTCCCCCTTGTACTTGGAGATGCTCACAGGCACATTAAGACAGGTGATATATCCTCCTTCAGCCAACAGACCTGTATTCAAAGAATGCTTCTTTTTCTTCTCTTACTATAGTAGAGCAAGCCACTACTCCGGAGATAATACAATAGAGAGCATATTGTTATACAGTAGTTAGCAACAATTGCTGCCGGTGAAAACTTTCCCTTTCTGCATTTTTATTATTCCTTGGCTGTCTTAACATTGGGTTCAATAAAAAAAAATGTGAGTAACTCTTTCTGTCTATAATTGGACTGCTTTGAGTTATCCTGGACTGTATCTCTATTGTAGTACTGTAAATCTGAATGTGGCAGAACAAGAGGATAAGATTAGATTGTACATCTAAGTGCTACAGTTCGCGCTCTACTGTTATGGCTAAAATGTTAATGATATGGGGGCCCCCACCAGATTTTCTGCCCAGGGGCCCCCACCAACCTTAATCCGGCCCTGACTGGAGTGCTTCGCACCTAAAGGCGCATTGGAGGAGTCGTTCAGTAAGGTACATGTTGGCGGAGTGTGCAAGGGAGAGTCCTATCCTGCCTGGAGGTTGGCTGGAGCCCTGACCTGGAGAAAACGGTACGGAGGCAGGCAGTGGTGTGCACTGCAAACAGTGAGTAAAGCTTTGGAACCGCATACTCGGGTGTCCTCCAGTTATTCCCGCACCACTACACCTGGGTACCAGCATCTATACCATTCTGCGCCTCTCCTCATCCATTGCACCTACACTGCCCTGGGACTACAGCTCCACCTGTGGGGAGCTACACCATCTTTGCTGCACCACACCATCAGTCCCAGCAGATCTGTATGCAGCGTTGGCTCAACATCTTACTTGCCAAACACAACGGGTGGCGTCACGAACTATTCTAATAAACTTTAACACCATTAACATCACCGCCATTGATATTGGGCGCCCAGGGCCACGGACCGGGTCACCGCTGCTGTGACACATTTCCACCTTGACACCGGCCCGGTACCGAGTACCCCGCTGCCCTGGGTGTGCGAGGGCGACCCATATGAGTAAGGTCGGGATCACACATGCGAGAAACACGGACTAGTCTCGCATGTTAATACGGGGCACTGCCGCCGTCACGCGGGAGCGGAGCGGCTATCCCAGCCTAACACGTAGTGTGACACATAGGCTTATCGAATGCCAGAGATCCCTCTTTTTGATAACTGTATGTCACCTTGTCAAGCAAAAAGCCAAATCTGGTGCAAAGCATGAGGACATTTTCTGTCAGCAGCAGAAGAGTACATGTCACTTCTACTAGGAGGGAGACAGCCTACAAATATAAACTCCTACTTGTGGCTGCAGGGAAGTTTCCTGTCATGGCTTCTGACTCACCACAAGCTCTGGCTTGCTGAGCACAGGGTGTGTTCCTGGCAGCACAAGCTAAGGAATGGCGCAGTTTATCTCTAATGTCGTATGTTTGTACACAGTGCTATTCATGGAAACACATGATGAAGCTGAGCTGAGAGCAGCTGCCAGAATCTCCACACCCACAGGAGCTGAGGAGAGTGACGTGTAATGGCTGCAGCTCTCACAGGCACCAGGGCTGTCCTAGTATTCCCGCCCACACACTGTACACTGTCAGACAGCCATTCAGCGAGGAGGGAAGAGGTCGCCTGCCATCATGGTGTCGTATGTGGAATCCCTGGTAGGTATGGTGAGGGCCTGGGCACTGACATATTTAACCCCTTTCTTGCTGGGGGAGAATACCTCAGGTGGCCTCTTCTGTGAGGCTCCTGTGTGAGTAATGCCGGCACACATTGGCACAGTGTCTGGCTTCTACCTCACAGCCTTGGTGCAGTGTTCCCCTGCAGTTGTGCTTGGACCGATGACAAAACCCTGACACTGGCTTAGTTTCCCAATTGGGATCCAGACCTGTCATCATATTGTTCCTTAGAGATGGGTCATATTCACTCATTCAGTATTTACCATGCGCAAGTCACTTTCTAATTCGGCAGTTTGCTAATTGGCAAAAAAACATTTCTGTTAAAACTTTCACAAAAATGGGCCCCGAAGTGCTGGTGGAAATAGTTAAATGACTTTGGGCCACAATGCAGACACCCAGATAATGATGCCCCACGTCAAATTCAGGTCACTCCAGCCTGGCCCCCGAATGGGTTCTGGTCTTCAGAATTGGCATCAAAGTGGGTGATTAGCCAATTTTCACAGATTTGAATAATTGGTGTTTTTAAGGGGTTACATGACTTTGGGCCAACTGATCTCACACCACCATTACATACATAGTGATGGCCTGCATTAAACTCTGGTCAATCCAACCTTGCCCAAATGGGTTCTGGGCATCAGAACTGGCAGAAATAGCCTATGGTGGTGGGAAATCAGTGGTCCAAAGTCATTTAACCCCTTAAAAGCACCAGTTACTCATTCAAACTGTTAAAATTGAATGTCTGCCCGCTATGATGCCAGTTCTGATGCTCAGAACCCATTTGGGCCAGGCTAGAGTGACCCGAATTAGATGTGGGGCACCGCTTTGTGTCTCCATTGTGAGATCAATGTCCCAAAGTCATTTAACCCTTTCAATAACACCCTTCGGTGCTCAATTTTATGCCCATTTTTGGGCCAGTTTTGTTTTTGTAGCTGCTTTTACGTGTGTTCAAATCAGAGCACCTCCTGCATTGTATCTTATTATTGTGATTTTTGTAGTAAGGCCGGGTCACACTTGCAACTGCAATGCGAGAAACTCATGCATCAATACCCGGCACTGCCGCCGGCACTCGGGACCGGAGTGTGCAGCTGCATAGAAATACGGTACATGCAGCCGGGTATTGATGTGCGAGTTTCTCGCATTGCAGTTGCAAGTGTGACCCCAGCCTTAAACTTGTATTAAACAGAAAAAAAAATCACTGAATAAGAAAACCAAGTTCAGCATTGTTTAGTATGTGGTCAGCCAACATCAGAAGTGGAACAATCAGAAGAAAAGTATCATAGAAACCCGTCACCACTTCTATATTTATCACCCACTCTTGCTTTTGACTTACAGATACTGAGGTAAAGTACTGAGCTTGTGAACGTGGCCTGACACTGAATATACTGATATGTACCCCAATATTGTCCTAGATCAATGTTTCCCCAACTCAAGGCCCGAACAGATCATAATTGCAGGAGCACACATCTGATGGAATTAATATTTAGGCTGCTTTTACACTTGCCGTGCTTTTTGCGGCCCGTTTTTGCGGGCCGTATTGCCGTGATTTTCACGGTATTCCACAAAAACGGGCCGCAAAAAACCTCGGATCACCATTTTTCCCTGTTATAACAAATGGCAGAGAAAAAAAAACGTCGATCCGCAAATACGGTGTACCGCAAAAACAACTTAACGTTGTTTTTGCTGTACCATTGAAATGCATTGCAGCCATGTCTGTAAGCCTTGAAAAATATTGCTCGATATTTTTTCATGGCCGCAAATACGGCCATACGGAGCACAGCCATCCTACTAATTTTTGCAGGCCGTTTTTGCAGCACCATAGAAATGCACTGGGGCTGCAAAAACACAGCAAGTGTAAAAGAAGCCTAAAGGTACTGCACCAGCGATCCCAACAATGATATGACCCGGTCAGGATCGCTGGTGCATCGCTAAGTGGTCGCTAGTGAGCTGCCACACAGGCGGATCTCACCAGCGACATCGCAGGGGACGGGGGTCGTTACTTACCTGTCAGACCAGGCGATTAAGACGTCCTCCCGCCCGCGTCCACGCGTCGCTCGTCGCCATAGCAGGAAGCTGACAACGAGAAACGGCCCAGGCCATTCTCGCGCGATCAGCGATAACCAGCGGGGGAGCCGGTCGGAGGTAAGTATCACACATAGCGATATCGCTAGCAATATCGCTGCTGCATCACAAAAACCAGTGACGTTATAGCGATATTGCTAGCGATATCGCTTAGGCCTGTTTCACACTTCAGTTTTCTGTGTCAGTTAAAATCCGCCAAAAAGGCGGAAAAGCGGATCCGTTCCTAACTGATGTGAACGGATGCCACCGGATCCGTTTTTTTGACGGATCCACCGAATGAAGAATTTTAAAGGAACCCCTGCCCGGGAAGGAGAGAGAGAGAGAATTTCTTTTTCTCTGTCCGCCAGAAATGATTTCAGGGTTAAATTTCCTCCTGACTTCATTCCTCAGGGCATGCGCTGTATAAAAATGCGGATCCTGCAGTACAAAAAACGTTACATGGTCCGTCCAGGCATCTCGGCGGACGCAAAAAAATTGACGGATCCGCAAAAAAACGGATCCAAGGGAAGGCCATCCGTCAAGATCCGCCGGTAATGCAAGTCAATGGGGAAAAAACGGATCCGCCAAAAAAAATGGCGGATCCGTTTTTTTGCAAAAAAGGCGGATTTTGACTGATGGTCAAAAACGGAAGTGTGAAACAGGCCTTAGTGTGGACGTGCCCTTAAGGCATCAGAAACTGCTACAGGTTCTCTCACCTATGCAATACTAAGGAAATCGTGATTGATGTGTTGGGGGCCGTGGGTATGGGCTTTGGGAAACACTGCCCTAGACCATTAGGGAAAGTAGCCTTTATAAAACTTTCTCTACTACTGGTGCATAGAACAAGGTTAGGGAAAGCCTTGTTCACACATCTGTTATTCATGGATGTCTTCTGTTCCCTATTATAGTCTAAGGGGCTGTTGTGGACTGCAAACAATGAATACCTCTCCATTCTTTATCAGAGTCCATAAAAAAAATGGAGCGCTCAGATGCCATCCTCGTGATTTCACTGTTTTTACTTTTAATTCAATTGGAGAAGCTTGAAATGGATTTTTCTTGCATATAACTAAAAAATGTGTGCCTCCCTGATGATTAAAACAGACCAAAATAGATGAAAACTGGATCCAGAATAGTGATTCATTACACTTATTAAAGGGGTTGTGTGTAGGGCTGCCACTAGGAATTTCGGGGCCCCCTACTGGCAAAATTTCGGGGCCCCCTTGAGACTCTGCCCAGGCTCGACCCCTCAAACTGTCCAGTCCCACCTCTCTCTCTTGGAGAAACTCCACTTCTCACCTATCACACATTAACAGTTCCCATCCCCAGATCACACATATAGCAAGCAGCTTTTGTTTTGGACAAAAGATTTTTTTAAGCCGCCACCATAACAGGGTAGACACTTTTGGCCGGGCTCTACTCTATTGTAACCTATTAAATATTTGTTAAAATATGCAATACGGTATATTTTTATTTATTTTTCAATTTTTAAAATGACCAATAATATCACATACAAGGAACAAGTACCGCTACACCATGTCCAGACCACATATTACTACCATAGTGACCGAATAATATCACATACAAGGAACAAATACCACCGCACCATGACCAGACCACATATTACCACCACAAAGTGACCAAATAATAGCACACACAAGGGACAAATACCACCGCACCATGCCCAGACCACATATTACCACCACATGGTGACTGTATACTACAATACTGATCATTAATAAAAAAAAGCATAATACTATCACCATAAGTGCCATTATACACAGGAGATCTGTACTTAGTATGCAGTGTCTGTGTACAGGTAATATATGTAGTGATCAATGACATTATACACAGGAGCTCTGTATATAATGTACAGGTAACACAGTGATCACTGGTGACATTATACACAGGACCTCTGTATATATAGTATACAATGTATAGTGGCAGTGTACAGGTAACACACTAACTCACCAGTGATGTCTCTACGTGAAGTCCTTCATCCTTGCTTTTCATTTATCCAGCACAGATCGCCATCACGTCTTCCAGCCAGGACTCGTCTCTGCAGGAAATAACACAGTTATCTAGAGCTTCGCTTGCAGAACACATTACTTATTTTTTCCCAACTTCTACATTACACCACATGAAGAAAAAAATGCGACATAGTGTCGCTCTGCACAGTAACAGGACCGCACCCCCATTTATAACAGTATCCTCAAAAAATTTAATACATCACTGCCGTAATAATATCCCTTAATTAGCCCCTATGGTAATAATATCCCCCATCCTGACCCCCGTGTGTCTCATTCCTGGCTTTAGACGCCGGCGAGCTGTTAACTATTGACGTGCGGGCCACCAGGCCCGCATGTCAATAGCGTTTAGCTGCCGCCCGCAGCGCCGCTAACCAGGGCCCGGTTTACCTGCCGATAGGGGCCCGGTGAGCAGAGGAGACCGGGCCCGATGCAGGCCCCCTCTGCCCACCAGGCCCCATACGCCAGGGGCGGGTTGCGCGGCCAGTTGATCATCACAGCTGAAACCCGGCACCAAATGCTAGAAGCGGTCACGGACCGCTCCTGGCACTTTAACCACCAAAATACTGCGATCGAACACAATCTGCATGCTATAGAAGCGATTAGCCTGCAAAAAATGATTGTCTCATAGTGGGACAGTGTAAATGTCAGGAACACCGCACTGCACTTGCTCACTAAGCCAGTGCGCGTGTCCTGAGTAAGACAAACTGTGCTTAATGATACCTGAGGAGCGGGCAGCAGCAGTGAAGATGCATGCTTCAGACCAACAGGACCTGAAGCACGTGACTGCTGGGGGTGTGGCCTAAACTCCAGAGAGCTAGGAGCTGCAGGAAAACTCCTAGAATGGTAACTACGGGACAAAGTTACCAAGGGGCATAGACAGGGACGTAAACAGATCAGGCCGGGGTCATAGCACGAGATAGCACGACAATACCAAAGGATTAGAGAGAAAAGATAGGACGTAGCCAAGAAGTCTGAAACCAGAGAATCATAGAATCGTAGAGTTGGAAGGGACCTCCTGGGCCATCTGGTCCAACCCCCTGCTCAAAGCAGGATTCGCTAAATCATCCCAGTCAGATGTCTGTCCAGCCTCTGTTTGAAGACTTCCATTGAAGGAGAACTCACCACTTCTCGTGGCAGCCTGTTCCACTCATTGATCACTCTAACTGTCAAAAAGTTTTTTCTAATATCTAATCTGTGTCTCCTCCCATTCAGTTTCATCCCATTGCTTCTAGTCTTTCCTTGTGCAAATGAGAATAAAGTTGATCCTTCTACAATGTGACAGCCCTTTAGATATTTGTAGACAGCTATTAAGTCTCCTCTCAGTCTTCTGTTTTGCAAACGAAACATTCCCAAATCCTGCAACCTTTCCTCATAAGACAGGGTTTGCAGACCGGTCACCATTCTGGTCGCTCTTTTCTGAACTTGCTCCAGTTTGTTGATGTCTTTTTTAAAATGTGGTGCCCAAAACTGGACACAATATTCCAGATGAGGTCTGACCAAAGAGGAGTAGAGGGAAATAATGACTTCACGTGATCTAGACTGTATGCTTCTGTTAATACATCCTAGAATTGCATTTGCCTTCTTTGCTGCTGCATCACACTGTTGACTCATATTCAGTCTGTGATCTATTAGTATACCCAAGTCTTTTTCACATGTGCTGTCACTTAGCCCTATTCCTCCCATTCTGTATATGCTTTTTTCATTTTTATTGCCCAGATGTAGTACTTTGCATTTCTCCCTGTTAAAAACCATTCTGTTAGTTGCTGCCCATTTCTCCAGTTTATTTATATCTTTTTGAATACTCTCTATTCTCTAGTATTAGCTATCCCTCCTAGCTAACGGATATACAGTACAGAATCACCAGGCAAACTCACAACAGGGGACAGAACCGGGTCAGAACCATAAAAGCAAGCTAGAAGACAACGAACAGGCACAGGCGCACAGGAGTCACCAAAGGCAAAAGTATAACTGACAGAGATTGGAGTTTCCCAGGGCTATAAGAAGCTAACCCTGAACCAAAGAGAGGCCACAATACTTAACCCCAGGCGTGCAGGTCAAAGCCTGCACTTGGCTCAAGACATAAACCCCTGACGTGCAGGTGAAAACCTGCACTGGGATCATGACAGTAACAATTCGAATGAAGTAAAAAAAAATTAAAATAATTGTAAAAATATTTTAAAAAAGTAGAATAAATACTGATTTTTTTTCAAATATTTCTTTCACTAAATATTTGAATGAAAAAAAAATCTAAACAATAAAAGTACACATATTTGGTATCCCCACATCCGTAATGACCCGACCTATAAACTGTCCCACTAGTTAACCCCCTTTAGTGAACACCATAAAAAAAGCGAAAAACAAAGCTTTATCATCATACCACTAAATAAAAAGTGAAATAAAGCGCGATCAAAAAGACGGATAAATAAACATGGTACCGCTGAAAACGTCATCTTGTCCCGCAAAAAACGAGCCCCCATACAGCGTCATCAGCGAAAAAAAAAAGTTATACCTCGCAGAATAAAGCGATGCAAAAATAATTATTTTTTTCTATAAAATAGTTTTTATTATATAAAAGCGCCAAAACATAAAAAAAGTTATATGAATGAGGTATCGCTGTCATCGTACTGGTCCAAAGAATAAAACTGCCTTATCAATTTTACCACATGCGGAACGGTGTAAACGCCTCTACAAAAGAAATTCATGAGTTGCTGATTTTTGCTCATTCTGTCTCCCAAAAATCGGAATAGAAAGTGATCAAAAAATTGTCATGTGACCGAAAATTACACTATCGTTCCAAATTGTGGGGTCACCCAGACAATTTTGTGTTTTCCATGAAAACTCATACTTTTATTAATCAAATGAGTTGCCAAATAAATTTAAAATCTAGTCCAGACATTGACATGGTTCGAAAAAAAGATTTTTATTTGAAATAATAATTTTCTCCTTCAAACTTTGCTTTTGTCAAAGAATGCTCCCTTTGCAGCAATTACAGCATTGCAGACCTTTGGCATTCTAGCAGTTATTTTGCTGAGGTAATCTGGAGAAATTTCACCTCATGCTTCCAGAAGCCCCTTCCACATGATGGTTTGGCTTGATGGGCAATTTTTGCATACCATACGGTCAGGCTGCTCCCACAACAGCACAGTGGGGTTAAGATCTGGTGACTGCACTGGCCACTCCATTACAGATAGAATACCAGTTGTCTGCTTCTTCCCTAAATAGTTCTTGCATAATTTGGAGGTGTGCTTTGGGTCATTGTCTTGTTGTAGGATGAAATTGGCTCCAATGAAGCGCCGTCCACACTGTATGGCATGGCGTTGCAAAATGGAGTGATAGCCTTCCTTATTCAAAATCCCTTTTACTTTGTACAAATCTCCCACTTTACCAGCACCAAAGCAACCCCAGACCATCACATTACCTCCACCATGCTTGACAGATGATGTCAGGCACTCTGCCAGCATCTTTTCAGTTGTTCTTCGTCTCACAAATGTTCTTCTGTGTGATCCAAACACCTCAAACTTGGATTCGTCTGTCCATAACACTTTTTTCCAATCTTCCTCTGTCCAATGTCTGTGTTCTTTTGCCCATATTAATCTTTTCCTTTTATTAGCCAGTCTCAGATATGGCGTTTTCTTTTCAACTCTGCCCTGAAGGCCAGCATCCAGAGTCGCCTCTTCACTGTAGACGTTGACACTGGCGTTTTGCGTGTACTATTTAATGAAGCTGCCAGTTGAGGACCTGTGAGGCGTCGATTTCTCAAACTACAGACTCTAATGTACTTGTCTTATTGGTCAGTTGTGCAGCGTGGCCTCCCACTTCTCTTTCTACTTTGGTTAGAGCCTGTTTGTGCTATCCTCTGAAGTGGGTAGTACACACCGTTGTAGGAAATCTTCAGTTTCTTGGCTATTTCTCGCATGGAATAGCCTTCATTTCTAAGAACAGGAATAGACTGTCAAGTTTCACATGAAAGTTCTTTTTTTTCTGGCCATTTTGAGAGTTTAATGGAACCAACAAATGTAATGCTTCAGACTCTCAACTAGCTCAAAGGAAGGTCAGGTTTATAGCTTCTCTAATCAGCCAAACTGTTTTCAGCTGTGCTAACATACTTGCACAAGAGATTTTACCTATGAGGATATTGCATTACAAACCAGATGTTTGCAGCTAGAATAGTCATTTACCATATTAACAATGTATAGAGTGTATTTCTGAATCATATAATGTTAGCTTCATTGGAAAAAAACTGGTTTTTTTTTAAAAAAAAAGGAAATTTCTAAGTGACCCTAAACTTTTACACGGTAGTGTATACCAATAAAAATGTCAGCTCGTCCCTCAAAAAACAAGGCCTCACATGACTCTGTGGGCTAAAATATGGAAAAATTATAGCTCTCAAAATGTGGTGATGCAAAAACTATTTTTTTGCAATAAAAAACGTCTTTTAACATTTGACAGCTGCTAAACATAACAACCTGCTATAAGGCCTCTTTCATACGTCCTGATATTTATGGTACCGGAGATGTCAGTGTCCGTGTGTGTAATCCTTGCGGCACACGTGGCATGTGTGTGTGCCGCATCAGTACCACACAGACGGGCGCCAGGGAAGAAGCGTTGCAGTAAGCGCTGTTCCCCGGCGCCGGGAGCTGAACACGACTCTCATTATTCTCCCCTGCTCTGCCGGCGTGAGCAGGGGAGAATGATGAGTTACATTTAACAGCAATCTCTCATACAATTATAGAAAGGGTCAAATGTAATCTCATATATATATATATATATATATATATATATATATATATATATATATATACACTCACTGGCCACTTTATTAGGTACACCATGCTAGTAACGGGTTGGACCCCCTTTTGCCTTCAGAACTGCCTCAATTCTTCGTGGCAGAGATTTAACAAGGTGCTGGAAGCATTCCTCAGAGATTTTGGACCATATTGACATGATGGCATCACACAGTTGGGGCAGATTTGTCGGCTGCACATCCCTGATGCGAATCTCCCGTTCCACCACATCCCAAAGATGCTCTATTGGATTGAGATCTGGTGACTGAGGAGGCCATTTGAGTACAGTGAACTCATTGTCATGTTCAAGAAACCAATCTGAAATGATTCGAGCTTTATGACATGGCGCATTATCCTGCTGAAAGTAGCCATCAGATGTTGGGTACATTGTGGTCATAAAGGGATGGACATGGTCAGCAACAATACTCAGGTAGGCTGTGGCGTTGCAACGATGCTCAATTGGTACCAAGGGGCCCAAAGAGTGCCAAGAAAAAATTCCCCACACCATGACACCACCACCACCAGCCTGAACCGTTGATACAAGGATGGATGGATCCATGCTTTCATGTTGTTTACGCCAAATTCTGACCCTACCATCCGAATGTCGCAGCAGAAATCGAGACTCATCAGACCAGGCAACGTTTTTCCAATCTTCTACTGTCCAATTTCGATGAGCTTGTGCAAATTGTAGCCTCAGTTTCCTGTTCTTAGCTGAGAGGAGTGGTACCCAGTGTGGTCTTCTGCTGCTGTAGCCCATCTGCCTCAAAGTTCGACGCACTGTGCGTTCAGAGATGCTCTTCTGCCTACCTTGGTTGTAACGGGTGGCAATTTGAGTCACTGTTGCCTTTCTATCAGCTCGAACCAGTATGCCCATTCTCCTCTGACCTCTGGCATCAACAAGGCATTTCCGGCCACAGAACTGCCGCTCACTGGATTTTTTTTCTTTTTCGGACCATTCTCTGTAAACCCTAGAGATGGTTGTGCGTGAAAATCCCAGTAGATCAGCAGTTTCTGAAATACTCAGACCAGCCCTTCTGGCACCAACAATCATGCCACGTTCAAAGGCACTCAAATCACCTTTCTTCCCCATACTGATGCTCGGTTTTAACTGCAGGAGATTGTCTTGACCATGTCTACATGCCTAAATGCACTGAGTTGCCGCCATGTGATTGGCTGATTAGAAATTAAGTCTTAACACACAGTTGGACAGGTGTACCTAATAAAGTGGCCAGTGAGTGTATATATATATATATATATATATATATATATATCCCCTAAAAATGATACTTTATTAGTTAAAAACCACAAATGTGGTAAACACACCAAAGAAAAAAGTGACAAGAAATAAACATAAATTGAAAAAGGTGTTCAAACAGAGACCACTCTAAGGTGACACCTAGGAATCCCTGATGTGATCCTGAGCTTGCGTCTGCCTGTCCGCGGAGGTTGGCACCCTAGGGGGGAACGTTGTGGCGCCCCCGCTCAACGATGACTATCCCTAGGGGCCCTAGTATACCCTACAGCCACTAGTGGTCACCTCTACCCGATAATAAAGGGAACCTCTATTACTAGACAGAGACCAATCTGCTCTAAAGAGGGCCCTGTGTCCCAAAGAAAGAGGTTAAAAATAGAACACACATGGCATCAGGTGGTATAATTAGATACTCATTTGCATTATGATGCCCCACATACGATATCAACAGTGAGGCACCATGTACAGATTAATGGGAGTCAAAAGCCAGACACTTTAAATAGATTCCATGTTGCCACGATCTCACAGGTATAAAATCTCTTCATATAGAGAAAAAAATATATCCAAAGCTGGCAATTTAACCAGTGTAGCACAGGATAGAGGATAGTGTCCCATTATTAAATCCATTAACATCCCATTAGCAAAGTAAACACAGAGCTGCCACAGCGATACTCATCTGTGTTTATCGCCACCAGCCATCAAATGGTTAACGCCTCAACGCGTTTCGCCTGAGTAGGCTCATCAGGAGGCCCGATAGTGCAATATCTTGTGTCCCATAACGGTGCATAAGCCAACCGATACTCATCCCAGTTCCTCTTTTTAAACCCGCCGCTAAGACCGCGTATGCTCCGCCCACTCACCTGACATGGCATATCCACAACGCTAGGCGCCTATTGCGGTGTCCCTACTAAATTACCAAACAGCACTACCCAGACCCGGGTGCTCCGATTGGCTGTCAGGACTAGCATACAACGTCACTATTGGGTAACCAATCGGGTATCTTCAAACATCACAGCACTCACCAATCACTGGAGCTGAGACAAATTACCAGGTCTGACGTGTATGCAGCGTCACTCCTGGAACATAAACAGGCAGTCTCACAGCTCTCTCCAATCGCTGCGGCTGAGACAAACTGCCAAGTCTGACGTGCAGCGCCCGCACATGCGATCCATAGAGAATATTCCACTCCCCCATCTTGAAAACATGCGCCACAAATGATACAGCATCAGGTGTACAGTTCACCATTATGTACATGTTATATTCAGTGGCCAAATTGCACACTTCAGTAACATAGCAGTAGCGTCTTAGCACACAATGTATACACACTGTGCACTAATAATTCAGATATACCTACGAATAAACCGCAACTGACGCTGAATAGTGTGAACAAGCGTCAGAATGCGTCTTCATTGTCAAATACATATAATTAGAAGACGCTGTATATATCGACTGATATTATAAATTAACTGAGGTTGCTCAAAGTCCAATGGGGAGTGGGTTAGCGTAGGGCAGTAAAAAGGGAACATTTATATATATAATGGTCCATGACAATACATGGGAATCCCAAATAGACGGGAAACAAAAGACAAAATCTAGAAGACCAATATCCTCAAAAAAGGGGGTCACATTATTCAATTATGGCTCATAAGAAACAGGCAAACGACAATTGGTCATTCAGCCCCCTCGGCTCCAGGGACTCCATCCTGAATATCCATTCACATTCTCTCTTGAGAATATTCTTATCCACATTCCCTCCTCTGGGGTTCACATTCACAACTTCTATAATACAGAATTTGATTTCACCGGGGTCACCTTTTGTGACACATCCACATGTGTTTAGCAAGTGGGGTCTCTCTTTGATTTCTAATATCCCCCATGTGTTCCCCTACTCTCCTTCTGAATTCTCTCCTAGTCTTCCCTATATAATTTTTAGGGCACGAGCAAGTGGCCATATAAATAACCCCTGTGGTCTTGCAGTTCGAGAAGTCTCGTTGATAAAACGTCTTGCCAGTGCTTGCACTACAGAAGGACTTCCCCGGTCTCATATATTTACAGAAACTGCAATCCCCACACTTAAAGAAACCACAAGGTCTCCTATCCAGCCACGTGCCACCAACCGCTGGCCTCCTGTATTGACTATGGACCAACATGTCTCTGATGGATTTACCCTTTCTGAACGTAATGTTGGGGCGCTCACCAATCACATCCTTCAAATCCGGATCCAATCTGAGAACGTCCCAATGTATAGACAGGACCTTTCTGACCTCCTGATGTTTGACATCAAAGGTCCCAATGACCCTTATTTGTTCCATCGAGTCCCCAACCTCACGTTTCTGCAACAGTTTTTGCCTGTCTGCTTTACTTGCAAAGTCATATGCTGTGTCTAGAATGTGTTTAGGGTAACCCTTATCCTTGAAGCGGCAAAACATGTCCCCAGCTTGTTTCTGGAAGAGATCATTCCTAGAGCAATTCCTCCTGAGTCGGAGGAATTGTCCCTTCGGAATTCCTCTCTTGAGAGGGATTGGATGGTGGCTCTGCCAATGTAACAAACTGTTTGTGCTCGTCGGTTTACGGAATATGCTTGTGGAGACACCTCCCATCAGATCTTTTTTAATTCTAATATCCAAAAATGGTATTTCAGTTTTGTGAATTTCTGAGGTAAACCTCAGATTCACATCATTTTGGTTCAATTCTCTTACGAATTCTTCAAATTGATTCTTTTCCCCTGTCCATATTACAAAGACATCGTCTATGAACCTATACCACATGGAAATCAGACCGTGCCACCACTTTTCTTCCCCTCCAAACACAATGGTCTCCTCCCACCAGCCCAGGAACAGATTTGCATACGACGGGGCACAGGGGCACCCCATCGCAGTGCCCCTGAGCTGGTGGTAGAATTTGCCATCAAAGTAGAATGCATTGTGGGTCAGTATGAACCGTAGGAGAGATGTCAGAAAGATATTATGCCCCCTACATGCTATTGACCTCTGATTTAGGAAGTGTCCCACACCCTGAATACCTGCTTCATGTGGTATATTGCTATAGAGAGCTTCTATATCAATGGAAGCCAACCAGGCATTTCCTTCCAGATGTACGCCCTCTAACTTTAGCAGTAGATCTGATGTATCCCTTAGGTATGATGGAATAGAGACCACAAAGGGGCGTAATAACTGATCAATATAGAGACCACTTTTTTGTGTCAATGAGTCCACACCTGATACAATCGGCCTCCCCTTTAGAGGGTTCAGGCCTTTATGTATCTTTGGTAATGTGTAAAACGTGGCTATTAATGGAAACTTAGGGAGAATAAAATCAAATTCTGCCTTCGAGATCAAACCATCCCCCAAGGCCGTGTCAAGAAGGATTGTCAATTCTTCCTTGTAAGTGGTCATAGGATTAACCTTTAGCACCTCATAAGTGGAATTATCTTGCAAAATAGCATAAGACATTTTACGATACTCATTATGATTCAAAATAATCAAATTTCCCCCTTTGTCGGAGGGTTTCACAACTATTTGCTCATTTTTCTTGAGGGCCTCAAGTGCTGATCGCTCACTCGCCATTAGATTATCATTGTTTTCCCAATCTGGTGCTGTTAATCTCTTAAGGTCCCTCTCCACCAACCGGGCGAATATATCAATATTCCCCATGTCACCCTGAGGTGGCATCTTTTCACTTTTACCCAATAGTGACGTTGTATGCTAGTCCTGACAGCCAATCGGAGCACCCGGGTCTGGGTAGTGCTGTTTGGTAATTTAGTAGGGACACCGCAATAGGCGCCTAGCGTTGTGGATATGCCATGTCAGGTGAGTGGGCGGAGCATACGCGGTCTTAGCGGCGGGTTTAAAAAGAGGAACTGGGATGAGTATCGGTTGGCTTATGCACCGTTATGGGACACAAGATATTGCACTATCGGGCCTCCTGATGAGCCTACTCAGGCGAAACGCGTTGAGGCGTTAACCATTTGATGGCTGGTGGCGATAAACACAGATGAGTATCGCTGTGGCAGCTCTGTGTTTACTTTGCTAATGGGATGTTAATGGATTTAATAATGGGACACTATCCTCTATCCTGTGCTACACTGGTTAAATTGCCAGCTTTGGATATATTTTTTTCTCTATATGAAGAGATTTTATACCTGTGAGATCGTGGCAACATGGAATCTATTTAAAGTGTCTGGCTTTTGACTCCCATTAATCTGTACATGGTGCCTCACTGTTGATATCGGATGTGGGGCATCATAATGCAAATGAGTATCTAATTATACCACCTGATGCCATGTGTGTTCTATTTTTAACCTCTTTCTTTGGGACACAGGGCCCTCTTTAGAGCAGATTGGTCTCTGTCTAGTAATAGAGGTTCCCTTTATTATCGGGTAGAGGTGACCACTAGTGGCTGTAGTGTATACTAGGGCCCCTAGGGATAGTCATCGTTGAGCGGGGGCGCCACAACGTTCCCCCCTAGGGTGCCAACCTCCGCGGACAGGCAGACTCAAGCTCAGGATCACATCAGGGATTCCTAGGTGTCACCTTAGAGTGGTCTCTGTTTGAACACCTTTTTCAATTTATGTTTATTTCTTGTCACTTTTTTCTTTGGTGTGTTTACCACACTTGTGGTTTTTAACTAATAAAGTATCATTTTTAGGGGATATATATATATGAGATTGAGTTACATTTAACCCCTTAACAGTCACCGATACGCCATGTAACGGCAACAGTTAAGGATACTTAAACCACAGCTCCGCTTTTTAACGGTGCTGAGGTTATAGCGCCCCCCAGCATTGGAATTTCTCCAGGGTCTCGGCTGCCAGGGGTAGCCGAGTCCCCAGAGAACATGATTCGGGTCTGTTTTTATCGACCTTGGTGTCGCAATCGACGTTATTAACGGTATAACGACGACCGCAAATTTTTTTTTTTTTTTTCCCCCCATTTAATTTCTCTCTCCTCTGATGTCATCACAATTCCCCCCCCCCCCCCCCCGATACCTCCGTTGACCCTGCAGGCCCTCCTTATGTCCCCCGGGCTGCTGGCTTCTTTCGGGAGAAAATGGGCACATGCAAAGTGCGCCCGCCGAGATCTGCTGGTTGGCAACAATAGGTTTTTTTCCTATTGGTTCATTTTGATCACTGCGATAGGTTCTATCACAGTGATCAAAATAAAAAATAGTAAATCAAACCCCCCTTATCACCCCCTTAGTTAGGCTAAGTGCACACGTACCGGAACTCTCGCGGAAATTACCGTGAGAATTCCGGAATTCCAGTCCGCGGGAAAATCGCATTTTAAATTCCCGTGATTTTCCCGCGGAAAAACTAGCATTTTGCAAGCGTAATTGGCTTGCAAAATGCTAGCGTTCTCCAAGCGATCTGGAGCATCGCTTGGGGAACTGATTGACAGGTTGGTCACACTCGTCAAACATAGTGTTTGACGAGTGTGACCAACTTTTTACTACTGAGGCCGCCTATGCAGCATCAGTAGTAAAAGATAAAATGTAAAAAAAAATACTGTTATTCTCGCAGCCGTTCCCAGTAGTCCTTTGCGAAAATGCCCGCGATTACGTCAGTTCTCGCGGGATCGCGACGTCTCACGGTAATTCGCGATGACGTCGCGCGAATGACCGCGAGACTTCGCGATCCCGCGAGAAGGGACGTCATCGCGAGCATTTTCGCAAAGGACTACTGGGAACGAGAGCGTGGAGAGAGGCGGGAAGGCTGCGCGGGACGTCGGAAGGTAAGAATAACAATATTTTTTATTTTAAATTCTATTTTTTACAGGGATATGGTACCCAAAGCCCGGAGGACAGTCTCCTCTCCTCCGGACCGTGGGTACCATCCGCAATTGTTCTGCTTACTTTCCGCATGGTGTGCACAGCCACATGCGGAAAGTAAGCGGAACAATGCATTCCTATGGGTGCGGGATCGCCGCGATTCCGCAAATTAATGAGCATGCTGCGGTTTTTACCGCGAAGCGATTCCGCCGCGGTAAAAACCGCAGCATTAGCACAGCATTGCGGAATCCCATAGGAATGCATGGGATGCTTATTTTTCGCGTTTTCGCGGTTAAAACCGCCACGGAAACGCGAAAAAAACGCCACGTGTGAACTCAGCCTTAGGGAAAAATAATAAAAAAGTATTTATTTCCATTTTCCCATTAGAGTTGGGCTAAGTCAGGGTTAAGGTTGGGGCTAAAGTTAGGGTTTGGATTACGGTTAAGATTAGGGTTAGGGGTGTGTTGGGGTTAGGGTTGGAGTTAGAATTGGGGGGTTTCCACTGTTTAAGCACATCAGGGGCTCTCCAAACGTGACATGGCATCCAATCTAAATTCTATCCAATTCTCCTGTTACCCTTGTGAAAATAAAAAATTGGGGGCGAAAAGATCCTTTTTGTGAAAAAAATATGATTTTTTATTTTTACGGCTCTACGTTATTATAAACGTTTGTGAAGCACTTGAGGGTTCAAAGTGCTCACCACACATCTAGTTAAGTTCCTTAGGGGGACTAGTTTCCAAAATGATGTCAATTATGGGGGGTTTCCACTGTTTAGGCACATCAGGGTCTCTCCAAATTTGACACCGTGCGCCCAAACAGTGGTTTACCTGCATATATGGGGTATCAGCGTACTCAGGACAAATTGTACAACAACTTTTGGAGTCCAATTTCTCCTGTTACCCTTAGCAAAATAATAAAAATTGGATCTGAAGTAAACTTTTTGTGAAAAAAAGTTAAATGCTCATTTTTTTAAACATTCCAAAAATTCCTGTGAAGCATTTGAAGGGTTAATAAACTTCTTGAATGTGGTTTTGAGCACCTTCAGGGGTGCAGTTTTTAGAGTGGTGTCACTTTTGGGTCTTTTTTATCATATAGACCCCTCAAAGTGACTTCAAATGTGATGTGGTCCCTAAAAAAGAAAAAAATCGTGTTGTAAAAATGACAAATCGCTGTTTAACTTTTAACCCTTATAACTTCCTAACAAAAAAAAATGTTGGTTCCAAAATTGTGCTGATGTAAAGTAGACATGTGGGAAATGTTACTTATTAAGTATTTAGTGTGACATATCTCTGTGATATAAGGGCATGAGAATTCAAAGTTGGAAAATTGTGAAATTTTCTAAATTTTTGCCAAATTTCTATTTTCTTGGCAAATTAACTCAAGTCATATCAAAGTAATTTTACCGCTAACATGAAGTACAATATGTCACGAGAAAACGGTGTCAGAATTAATGGGATGCATGGAAGCGTTCCTCATAAAAGGACAGTGGTTAGAATTGTAAAAATTGGCCTGGTCATTAACATTCAAACCACCCTTGGGGGTAAAGGGGTTAAAGGGACTCGGTCAGTACAGAATGTCTGCTCAACCTTAGTCCCACCACTCAGTTCTTCATGACGTGACCAGTCATTTGTTTACACCTTTCCACCTGGTTGTTTTACCTCAGTCTCCAATCCCCTTCTCTTTTTATTGACCACTCTTACTTCATAGAATCAGAAAAGGGCGGAGATTGATGGAAACCAAACAGGTGGGAAGGTGTATATACCAGATTGACCTCGGCATGAAGCACCAAGTGCCAGTACTTTGTTTCAACAGTCGTTTTGTGCTGACACACCACTGGTCATGCTGGAGGATGTTGCAGACAGCAGAACGTTCTTCCCGGTGTCTCTAGACTCTGTCACGTGCTCAGTGTGAACCTGCTCTCATCTGTGAAGAGCACAGGGCGCCAATGTTGAATCTGCTAATCTTTGTGTTCTCTAGCAAATGCCAATCGCCCTGCATGGTGTTGGACTGTAAGCTCAACACCCACTTGTGGACATCAGGCTCTCATATCACCTTCAAGGGGTCTGTTTGTGACAGTTTGAGCAGACACACATATGTTAGTGGCCTGCTTGAAGTCATTTTGAAGGGCTCTGGCACTCCTCCTCCTGTTCCTCCTTGCACAAAGGAGGAAGCAGTCCTGCTGCTGGGTTGTTGCCCTCCTACAGCCCCCTCCATGTCTCCTGGTATCTGCTCCATGCCCTGGACACTGTGCTGACAAGCACAGCCACCCTTTTTGCCACAACTCACGTTGATGTACCATTCTGAATGAGTTTCACTACCTGAGCAACTTCTGTGGGTTGTAGACACCGCCTCATGCTACTGTACCTCTAAGCGTGAGTGCAATGTCAAAATGCTAAAGTGACTAATACAGCCGAAAAGAATGAGAACAGAAAAATGGTCTGTGGTCACCCCCTGCAGAACCACTCCTTTTTAAGGATTGTTTTGGTAGTTGATGATCATTTCTACCTGTTGTGTGTGTTCCATTTGCACAACAGCAGGAGAAACTGATTTACAATCAAGTTGCTTCATAACTGGACAGGTTGATTTCACAGAAGTGTGATTGACTTGGAGTTACATTGTGTTGTTTAACTGTTTCCTTTATTTTTTTGAGCAGTGTACGCACATGCCCTCTAATTTCCTTGTCTGGCCTTACCTTTAGTGATTTTGTTTTCCAAAGTCTGGGAAAAAAACAGACTGGAATTTGATTCCTTATCTGTTACTTTGTGGGTACCTGTCAAACTAGGATTTATGTCTTTTCTGTCTATTTCCAAAATAACTATTCTCATTTGGCTTAAAGGGAACCTGTCACCCCCCCAGGCGTTTTTAAGTAAAATAGCCACCTTGTGCAGCACTAATGCTGCATTCTGTCAAGGTGGCTCTTTTATTTAGCGTCCCTTCCACCGCAGAAATAATTGTTTTTAAAATTGTTCAAAACTGTGCCGCTAACTATAGACCTGTCTCTAATCTTCCCTTCGTCTCTAAACTCCTGGAACGCCTCGTCCTCTCCCGTCTTATCCGCTATCTCTCTGATAACTCTCTTCTCGACCCTCTCCAATCCGGTTTCCGCTCCTTACACTCTACTGAAACTGTCCTCACTAAAGTCTCTAATGATCTACTAACAGCTAAATCAAATGGTCGTTACTCCAAGCTAATTCTCTTGGATCTCTCTGAAGCATTCAACACTGTGGATCATCAGCTCCTCCTCACTATGCTCCTTTCCATTGGCCTCAAGGACACCGTTCTCCTCCTATCTCTCTGACCGCTCCTTTACTGTATCTTTTGCTGGCTCCTCCTCCTCTCACCTTCCCCTTACTGTTGGGGTTCCTCAAGGATCAGTCCTAGGCCCCCTCCTCTTCTCCTTGTACACTGCCCCTATTGATCAAACAATCAGTAGATTTGGTTTCCAGTACCATCTCTATGCTGATGACACCCAATTATATGCTTCTTCTCCTGACATCACGCCAGCCTTTCTAGAAAACACCGGCGATTGTCTAAACGCTGTGTCTAACATCATGTCCTCACTATATCTGATACTGAACCTGTCAAAGACTGAACTCCTTGTGTTTCCTCCTTCTACTAATGTACCTATACCCGACATTGCCATTTCTGTGTGTGGCTCCACTATTACTCCCCAGCAACATGCCCGCTGTCTTGGGGTCATACTTGATTCCGAGCTTTCCTTTGCCCCCCACATTCGATTACTGGCTCGCTCTTGTCATCTGCACCTCAAAAACATTTCTAGAATTCGACCTTTTCTTACTTTTGAGTCTGCAAAATCTCTTACTGTTTCTCTTATTCATTCTCGTCTCAACTATTGTAACTCTCTTCTAATCGGTCTCCCTCTTACCAAACTCTCCCCTCTCCAATCTGTCTTGAATGCTGCAGCCAGGATCATATTCCACACCAATCGTTACAACGATGCCTCTACCTTGTGCCAGTCATTTTACTGGCTACCCATCCACTCCAGAATCCAGTACAAACTTATTACCCTCACCCACAAAGCCCTCCATTGCTCAGCACCACCCTACATCTCCTCCCTTGTTTCAGTATACCACCCTACCCGCGCCCTCCGTTCTGCTGATGACCTGAGGTTAGCATCCTCAATAGTCAGAACCTCCCACTCCCGTTCTCCAAGACTTTACACGTGCTGTGCCAATTCTTTGGAATGCACTTCCCAGGTCAATACGATTAATCCCCAATCCCTACAATTTTAAGCGTGCCCTGAAAACGCATTTATTCAGACTGGCCTATCGCCTCAACGCATTAACCTAATCTATCCCTGTGTGGCACAGCCAAAAGTTTTACCATAACCAGGATCCCCGCATCATGTTCCCACATGCTTTATGCATCCATTAGCCCTCTGTTTCTGTACTGTCACACACTTAACATTATGGCTGGTCCATACAATCAGGGCAACTGTTACCACCCACCTTTCATGTCTACCTCTTTCCTCATAGACTGTAAGCTTGCGAGCAGGGCCATCATTCCTCTTGGTATTTGTTATAATCTATGTGATTATTGTTATGCTGTAATGTCTATCGTCTGTACAAGCCCCCTCTGAAATGTAAAGTGCTGCGGAATATGTCGGCGCTATAGAAATAAAATTTATTGTTATTTATTATTATTATTATTATTGTTAAAAATACCTGAATTTTGACAAGGGGGCAGGTCTTTCCCCCTCTGACAGACGCCTCGCATCCATCAGTCATTTCTTCAGTATTTGGCGCCGCCTCCTCAGTGTTCTTTTGAAATGCTGGCGCCTGCGCTGTACTATAGTTTTGTGGGCATGCGCAGTTAGCACTGCCCGACGTGCCCGTGCTCTCAGATCACATCCCGGCCTTCATATCGCGCGGCCAGAGATCCAGCCCCGCAGTCGCTTATGATTTATTCACACTGCGCAGCGCAGGCGCCAGCATTTCAAAGGAACACTGAGGAGGTGGCGCCAAATACTGAAGAAAGAAATGACTGATGGATATGAGGCGTCTGTCAGAGGGGGAAAGACCTGTCCCTTGTCAAAATTCAGGTATTTTTGAACAATTTTAAAAAGGATTATTTCTGCGGTGGAAGGGATGCTAAGTAACAGAGCCACCTTGACAGAATGCAGCATTAGTGCTGCACAAGGTGGCTCTTTTACTTAAAAACGCCTGGGGGGGGGTGACAGGTTCCCTTTAAAATGGATCCATGCTTCAAAAGCTGGTGTGTATAATTTTACTTTTTTGAAGGCGTTTTGATAAAGACTTGAATACAGAAGTTTATATTTTTAGCAACAAGTTTATCATGAAAAGTATGCTTTTAGTAATATGTCACTACCTGACTATTGATTTCTTTTGACAGGAAGAATTTAATGCAATTATTATAAGTGGTGGAAATAAACTAATAGTTGTGGATTTCACCGCTGCGTGGTGCGGACCATGCCAAAAAATAGCTCCTTTTTATGAGGTAAGTTAAAACTTCAGATTGTTTTTATTTTTTTTTCTTCAGGTGGTTGTCTAGCTGTGTGAGCAGATGCCAGTGATCGAAGTGAACAAAATAAGAAACCTAACCTTATTATGCCGGTTACCCCCTAGAGGGAATCTTTCACCACTTTTGAGCTATGTAAACTATTAATATGGGTATATAGGCTATAGACAGCTGAAAACAGTCCTGCCTGTGTATCTCATATCAGATGTGTAGTTGCTGAGAAATCATCTTTCATCACTTTATATAACTGACCTCTTCCAGGCTCTGGGGAGGATGGTGTCGGGAAGATAATGAAGTACAGAGGCAGAGTTATCATGTGAATCGCGTCACTGTGTGCCTGTGTCTTCAGGTTTTCGGTCTTTAGGCTACTTTTACACTTACCGCATTTTTTGCGGTCCGTTATTGTGGCCCGTTTTTTGCGGTCCGTATAGCCTCATTTGTTGTGGTCTGCCACAATAACGGACCGCAAAAAAGTTTGCGGATTGCCGTTTTTTTTTTTTTTTTTTTCCAATACTTTGGAAAAAAACAGCGTACCGCAAAAACAAACTTCCATTTGTTTTTACGGCCCCATTGATTTTTGCGGGCCGATTTTGCGACCCATAGAAATATATTGGGGCTGCAAAATCGGCCTTCAAAAACACTGTAAGCGTGAAAGCAGCCTTAATCTCACTACTGCTCTGTCCCAGTGCCGTTGTTCCTCTTCAGTGTTGTGCCCTTCTCTGGGCATTGGCTTCACAATCCTATGCAGGCGAGTCACTGGTACGTCCGCTTCCAGTGTTTCTGTGCGTCGGAGAATGCCGGGAGCGGAAGTACCAGTAACTCATTGGCACCTGTGCTACTGCTTGAAAAATAGATGTTTTTGACTGCCAGAAAATGACGCAGCATGAATATAACATGAGGGTATGTGCACACATTCAATATTTGCAGCAGAAAAATCTGCTGCAGATACTGATGTGTTGGCACGCAAAATGCTGAATAAAGTACACTTTGTTTTCACTCATTTTTTCATTTATTTTTTAATGCTTGTTTCTCATTCGTTACAATGGTTGAAATCTGCAGCAAACATGCTGAAAAGAATTAACATGATTCTGCTTCAAGTCACAAATAAGCAACATGTGCATGAGACTTCAGGATTCTCATTTAGTTTCCTGGTATCAGGAAACCCTTCAGGTTTTGTGATAAGTTTGTCCAAAAACACAATGTGGGCATACAGCCTTAAAATAAATAAACCTGTGGCTAACGTCAGTAATTTGAGTTTTATTTTAAATTTGATCTTTGTTTAACCATTTGTGTTTGTTCTACAGTCCCTCGCCTCTAAATACCCTGCTATTCTCTTATACAAGGTTGATGTGGATAGTGCAGTGGTAAGATGTGTTGCTTTATTTTAATGCACTTGTCATAGATCTTTCAATGCCTTAAAGTCAATTTTAGTTTCATCTCTGTGACCGCCTCACAAGCATGATGGTGCCTTTTCCAATTCAGCCTCATAGATTGCTTGTTCCTTACTTACAGGTTCTACAGTGGTGTAGATTTTAGATTAGAACAGGAGACCTCATTTCTATATTTTAGAAGTGTTTATCGGTGTACCTGTTTATTACACAAATCACATGGAAATGGTGAAGATTCGATACATCCAATGGGGTCTCAAAAGATTGAAATTGCATGAGATCCTATTGTTAATTTGGAGGTATTCATTAAACACCTTCACCCACGAGCTATATATATTCTATTATGTTCAATTTTTGGGATATTGGGCTACGTGATGGCTTATTTTGTGCTCTGATCTACCATTTTTATTGATACCATCTTTGAGGTAGATACAATGTTTTGATCTCCTCACTAAATGTTATTGCAGTGTTGCGGTGCCCAAAAAAATGTAATTCTTTTGTCTTGATTTTTTATTTCTCACGCCGTTTGCTGATTAATTTGCTACATATTTTGAAAAAAAGGACTTCAACAAATGCAGCAATACCAAATATGTGTATTTCTCCCTGACTGCGGCAATTTACAGGTGGAGCTGCAGGCAAAGCTTTGCTCCACCTGTGATATTAAAAGAACATGATGGCTGATTAAGCAATCATCTGAATATTGTAGCTCTGCGTGCGAGCCTGTATCAAGGTCAGGGGCACAACACATGACGTAAATGTACATCATATGTCGTGAAGGGATTAATGACAGTCTTTTGACATTACCAATCCTATTTTAAAATCTCAGACACACAATGGAATTCTGTGAGCAGTGACTGCTGACGTCATGCTGATTGACAGCCAGTTCCCCGCTGCCTAACTGCGGGGAGCCAACTGTCAATCAGTATGACATTAGCAATCACGTCCTGTCATCAGAGCAGCCCAGAAGGAGAGCTGCTTTGTTGACCTGGAGCAATTGAATTGCTAGTGGAACAGACACTTGCCTCGGTTAGCAACTACCTGCATGTTAGTTTTTAGACCCATAGTGAAAAAAAAAACAGTCCTGGACAACCTCTTTTAATCTCTTCATGACTAGATCATTAATCTATTAATTAATAGACTTTAAAGGAAAGCAATAAGCAATGATTATGTCCTAATTAACATTTAATGGAATGAGATTCTGAAATTGCTGTTTATAGCACATATTTGTGTATTAGTGTAGCTACATCAGAGGTGACACTATGCTGTGACGTTCTGAAAACCCCTCAAAGTCTGAATGTCTGTATATCACATTGTCATTCAGCAGTACACTCTGATCTCTAGGGACGAGCTTTAGTTTTTCTTCACATACATGGTTTGTGTTTTTCAGGATATAGCAACTGAAAGTGGCATAAGAGCCATGCCTACGTTTCATTTTTACAAGGATGGAGAAAAGGTAAGGTCTCCATGTTCCATAATTATAGTGTTTGAGACATCCTTATAATAGTGTAATATTGCTATTTGCATGAGGGTATGTGTTCATGATCCGGAGTTCCTACGGGTTCAGCGTCAAACCCGCAGCAGCCAGATGTTACAGCATAGTGGATGGTATTTCAAGGAATCCCATATCCACTGTGCATCCACAGACATCTTCGAATCACCCGTGAAGACTGACATGCGGCACGTCTTTCCAGACCGCAGCATGTCAATTTCTCTGGCAGAAACAGTAGTCTCCGCAAGAGAAATTTCACCAATAGAATGTATTGGACGTGATGAATTTGCATGGTTCAGTGATCACAGAGGATTCACCTGTGTTCAATATACTGCAGCTCTTTGGCCGCAGCGAACATGTTCTGCGTCCAGAGTGCTGCTACATCTGGATTCTGGGCACCTGGTCTTATTGTATTGAGAGAAGGGGACTAGAAACCGGTCTGCATGCGACCACAAGCTCATGTATGAATGGTCACATGACGCACACTAAAACTGCATGGCATCCTAATAGTGTGTTTATTAAACGCTGTTAAGATACCACATATTGCTACTTTATTTTACACTTGGCTTGGAAAACCAGGATTTTTTGGCACAAAATCCTTAACCCCTTCATGACCCAGCCTATTTTGACCTTAATGACCAGGCCATTTTTTGCAATTCTGACCAGTGTCCCTTTATGAGGTAATAATTCAGGAACGCTTTAACGCATCCTAGCGATTCTGAGAATGTTTTTTCGTGACATATTGGGCTTCATGTTAGTGGTAAATTTAGGTCGATAATTTTTGCGTTTATTTGTGAAAAAAATGGAAATTTGGCGAAAATTTTGAAAATTTCCCAATTTTCAAATTTTGAATTTTTATTTTGTTAAACCAGAGAGTTATGTGACACAAAATAGTTAATAAATAACATTTCCCACATGTCTACTTTACATCAGCACAATTTTGGAAACAAAATTTTTTTTGTTAGGAAGTTATAAGGCTATGTGCACACGTTGCGGATTCCGCTGCGGTTTTTTCCGCGCGGAAACGCAGGTAAAACCGCAGGTAAAGTGACCTGCTGTTTTCCTGCGATTTGGTCAGCGGTTTTGCCCTGCGGTTTCACACATCTATGGTAGAGGTATGAAACCGCATTTGAAACCGCACAAACAATTGACATGCTGCGGTTTGCAAACCGCAGAAAAAACCGCACCGTCAGCACAGCATTTTTGAAACCCCATAGGGTTTCATTGTACTGTACTTGGTCAGCGGAACTGCTGCGTTTCCGCAGCGGCAAAACCGCTGCGGAAACCGCACCGTGTGCACACAGCCTAAGGGTTAAAAGTTGACCCGCAATTTCTCATTTTTACAATAAAATTTACAAAACCATTTTTTTAGGGACCATCTGACATTTGAAGTCACTTTGAGGGGTCTGTATGACAGAAAATACCCAAAAGTGACAACATTCTAAAAACTGCACCCCTCAAGCTACTCAAAACTACATTCAAGAAGATTATTAACCCTTCATGTGTTTCATATGAACTAAAGCAACGTGGAAGGAAAAAATGGACATTTTAATTTTTCCAACAAAAATTCAATTTTTTCATTTTCACATGGGTAACGGGATAAAACGGATCCTAAAATTTGTTGGGCAATTTTCCTGAGTACACCGAAAGTACATTGAGTACATTGAAATGAGAACTGGTCGTTTCCTCCTCACTAGAGTTTCACTTTCCATAGATCACTGTTCAGCGTGTGTCTGGGGGAGAAGCAGCTGGGTGTTTCTGCTCTCTGCACTGAGGCTGCTAGAGGGGGAGGATTTGTTACTGTGTGAGGTAGGATAGGCTTGTTCATGTGGACGGGGAGGGCCTGTTGCTATGGAGGGTGGGGTTGTTGCTATAGAGGGCAGGTTTTTAGTAGAGTAGGAGGAAACTACCAGTTCTCATTTCAATGCCAGAACACACCCCCCTTGGACGTTCTGCTCAGAATGAATATACTGATATCTAGAAAACCCTGCAAACTGGTGACAGAAGGTAAATTACTTATTGCCAACATTCTGCAGCCCAGATAAGCACTGAGATTATGTGAAAGGCCCTGACAACCCCTTTAATTGTGCCTACCTTCACAAAGTGAAGATAGCACAGGAGTGAGTGGAAAGGCTACAAGAACGGAATATGACATGATAGTTTGTGTGTTCTTTTTTTAACTGGCATGTTTAAATGAATTACAGGGCTTTACTTCATTTATTTTTTTTTTCATTGACAAGTAAATATGTCTCTCTAACCCTTCAGGTTGATGAACTCTCTGGTGCTGATCCTGATAAGCTTGAATCTTTAATTAAGAAGTGGACACAAGTTCAATGAAGATATTATCCAAAATCGCATGCAGATACTGTAATTTGCCTTAAGAAGTTGAACAACTGCATCTTTATCCACTACCTGTTTTACTGCCATCCTGTCCATTTCCTAGGACCCAGAGAAATTGCATAGTAGGACAACTCACTACCTCCACTTAAAAGGATTGTGGTCATTGGTAGAATTAATGAAGATTGGCTTTTCTGAAATGCTGCCTAACTATGGTCTCTGTAGAGCAGGCTTCATCTTCATCATAAAATTAGTTATCCCTAGACTCCCATATGTGCACGTACATAGAAGTGCTTGCTCAGACTGATACACAAGCACTTCAATGTATAATGTAAGCAAAAACTTTAGCTGCAAGTTGCCCACTATTTATTGGAAGCTGGCAAACCACTTTAATTTTCTGACCTATATTGTTTGGGTGTTTTGTTTTGTTTGTTTTTTTTATGACTGTCTACATTTCAAAATTGTTTGACTAGATGTAGGCTAGTTTTTTCGTTTTAACTGCTTTTTTTTGGTATGATCTTAATTTACAGAATAAAGTAGTTAACATGTACTATGAAGAATTTAAGTAAAAAAAAAATAGATACCTTATTTTTCTGACTATAAGACACACTTTTTTTCCTCCCAAATTGTGGAGGAAATGGGGGTCGTCTTATTGTCAGGATGGCCGAGGTGGGAGAGTGGTTTTGGCAGAGCAGCAGGTCATAGAGGCAAGAGCCGGCAGCTCCTGCTAACTCCTGTACCTGTTGCTAAAGAGAAATCAATACTCACTGCATTCCATGCCCATGGGTGGGGTGGGCAATGAATATTCATTTCTTTTTGGCATCCTGGTATGGTTGGTCCCATGCTTATTCTGGTATTATTGGCCCCATCCAGGTCCTGGTATGCATGGCCCATCAGAATAGATTAAAAAAAAACCAAGCCATTACACTTACTTTCCTCCGCTCCCTCGCAGTGTCCTGCTCCATTGCCTGCATCTGCCGGAATACTCACCGGCACTGTTCATCGCAGAGAGCAGTGAGCATGCATCGCTCTTCAGTAGTGCGCAGTGTCAGCCACCGGCTTCCTGCTGCTGCCGGCGGTCATGTGTACCGATACTTAAGAGACATGAGTATTCAGAATATTGATTTCTCTTAAGTATCAGCACACGTGGCCGCCGGCAGCAGCAAGAAGACTCCAGCTGACACTGCGCGCTACTGAAGAGCAATGAATACTCACTGCTATCTGCGATGATCAGTCCCGGTGAGTATTCTGGACGCTGTGCTCTGCTTGTGAGCAGCGCATGACATCCCTGCCATGCACTGCTTACAAGCGTTAAGCAGCTGCTGGCGACAGAGCAGGACACTGAGAGGGAGCGTCGGGTAGGTAAGTAATGTTTTTTTTTTTTGTTTTTTTTTTTTAAATCTTTTCTGATGGGACCATGCATACCAGGATAGGGGTGGGGCCAGTCATACCAGGATAAGGATGGGACCATGCATACCGGGAAGGGGCCAGTCATACTAGGTTAAGGATGGAGCCCTGCATACTTGGACGAGATGGAGACCCTGCATACCAGTATAGGGATGAAGAGCGATCATTCCTGCCAGGATAAGGGGGACAATTTCTACCAGGGTAGGGATGAGGGGGACGTGCATACCAGGCTAGGGATGAGGAGGCATGCATACCAGGATGGGGATGAGGGAGCCATGCATACCAGGATAGGGATGAGGGAGCCATGCATACCAGGATAGGGATGAAGGGCCTTGTGTATCAGGATGGGGATGAGGGGGACCATATTTACCTGTATAGGGGACATTAAGTACAGAATTGGTCACATTTTTTGCTTGTTTTTTTTTTCTAATTTCCTCCTCTAAAACCTAAGTGTGTCTTATAGTCCAAAACATATGGTAATATTTCTATTTAAGAAACCATAAGTACAACTATTTATGAAATCATGCGTACAGTTAGGACTACTTTACTGAAGATGTTTGACCTTCTTTTTAGTTCAGAACTCTGTTCTTCAGAATTCTAGGATTTCCCAAATTGCAATAACATTTTCCTCCCATATGTTTTCATTAAAATTCTCCAAGAAACTAAACTATGTTTTGCAGAATTGTTATTTCCAAGAACAATCTTAATGGATAAAATAAATACCCTTTGATTCACTGTATTCATGACGTGTAACATATGCCATTTACAAATAGTTATAAAATAAGATATTTTTGCCTAGTGGAGAACTGGGCAAAGTGCGACCTGAGTGGCACATGCGACCCTTTAGCTGTTATGTGGTGGACTTGGATAGCCAAAGGGCTAAATACTGTATAGTGGCTTCCTGCACCATACGGCTACCCCCTGCCTGGCATCTCGCTTACATCTGTGTTCTCAGGACTCGCATACGTTTTTCCAGGATAACCTTGTATGCGGCTTGATTCATTCATCCTTCACAAAGACTAGCCTGCTCAATTCCAGCCTTGCTGAAGCATCCCCAGATCATCACCGATCCTCCACCAAATTTCACAGTGGGTGCAAGACACTGTGGCTTGTACGCCACTCCAGGTCTCTGTCTAACCATTAGGGTAAGTGCACACGTAGTTTTTTGGTGGTGCGGATTTTGTAGTAAAATCCGCAGATAAGTCCTGTGGTTTATCTGCGGATTAGCCTGCGGTTTTGCCCTGTAGTTTCACAACTCATAATGGATAAGGTGTGAAACCGCAGCGGTTCTGCACAAAAGAATTGACATGCTGCGGATTGTAAACCGCAGAAAAATCCGCAGCATGTGCACAGCGTTTTTCAGTTTACCATTGAAAACAATGGTACTGTACAACGCACCTAAATCTGCTGCGGACCCGCAGGGCCAAAACCGCTGCAGATCCGCAGCAGAATCCGCACCGTGTGCACATACCCTTAGATGACCAGGTGTTAGGCAAAGCTGAAAATTAGACTCATCAGAGAAGATTACCTTACATCAGTCCTCTATGGTCCAATCCTTTGACATACTTCAGCCTGGCTCTCCTTTGCTTCTCATTGATGATAGGCTTTTTTTCTACCTTTACATGACTTGAGCCCTGCCTCCAGGAGTCTGTTACGAACTGTTCTTGCCGTGCACGTCACCCCAGCTGCCATTTGCCATTCCTTTTGTAGGTCACTTGATGTCATTCTGCAGTTGCTGAGTGACATTCAGATAAGATAATGCCGTTCAGTGGATAGTCGTTTTCACCCTCTGTTGGTCTGTAGCTTTGTTGTCTCCAATGTCTGCTGCTTGACCTTGTTGTAATGGACTGCCGTCTTATAAATTTTAAGGATGGAGGCAACATGACGCTCACTGTATTCTTCTGCTAGTAAAGCCAGAATTGAGCCCTTCTTTTCCTCACTCAAGACTTTTCAACTCCTTTGGCATGGTTAAAAGTTAATTTTTCATTCTTATTACTTTTGGGATATTACTAGCCCTTGTTTTGCCATCCAGCTTTATCTATTGCAAGAGGATTGTGAACACCACAGCAGGGTTTTTTCTTTATCGCCTTATTGGGGGACACAGATTACCATGGGTGTATGCTGCTGCTGCTAGGAGGCTGACACTATGCAAAACAATAAAAATTATCTCCTCCCCGGCAGTATACACCCACCGACAGGCACCAAGCACCTCAGTTTGTGCTTAGTGTCTGTAGGAGGCGGACCGGGATCTCCCCAGATCCGCAGTTATTAATCCATTTTTTCCTTTAGGGTTTAGATCGAACCTTTTAATCTTTTCTCTTTTATCTTTCAGGTTTTTTCCGTCGGGAAACAGGGTATAGTTATCACCCTGATTTCCCATATCGTGCGGCTGAGCAAGCAGTGTGGTGTCACCCACATCGCAACTCTCAGTACCGCAGGCAGGACTTTTTCCCTATCACCTTCCGGTGATAAGGGTTGTGGACAGGTGGCTGGTCCTTGCCGAATCCCGCTCCTCACCCCTTTCTCGGGACAGGGCTGAGAGGAAGACGGCGATCGCAGGAGGTTCAGGCTGTCTTCTGCAGGATGCGGGTACAGAGGACCCCCCCCAGCGGCCTGCCGTTTCTCCGTGGGCCCCTGTGGTCATCCTCTTCAGGGACGTCAGGTAAGTGCCTGTACGTTCCCTCCGGCCCCGCATAAGCTCCGTGAATGGGAGAAGTTGGACCTTGGTGATTACAGGTCCACAATTATTTGAATTTCCCGCCCTCTCTGCCAGCCGCGCGCTCACGCCGCTTGCTTCTCACTCCCAGGGAGACACTGGGGATTCGTCCACTCACCACACAGCGTCACAAGCAGGGGAGGCAGACTTCCCAGGGCCACTGTCAGATAGGCTCCGTTATGTCGGCGTAGGCATGGGGCTGCGGCGTCTTCCTTTCACTTTCCCTCAGCGTTCTCTCTCCTCCCTTCCTGAGCGCGCTCTTTTCAGCGTGCCTTTTCTAGCCCATCACAGGTCTCCTTTTCTTTTGATATGCCAGCCTCCTCCTTCGGCCATGCCCTCTCCTTCGCTGTTAGCCAGTCACGGCGCAGCCGCTAAGCTCCGCCCCCAGCCTCCAGCACAAGGATTTCCTGGATTTTCACTCCTTCCTGCGCTGCTTGGGGGACACTTCAGCGTTTTCTGCTGCTCGCCAGAATCTCGGTAGGCTCTGCTCTGAGGCAAAGATTAGCTCTCCTCGGCAGTTATTCCCTAAATTCCTGCGGCCATTTAGTGCAGTTTACTTATGCCCAACCCGTCAGGGGATCTCTGCTTCAGGCCCACCGCTATCTATTACGCCTGTGCGCGCTGTAAAAAGAAGTGGGCATCGGGTCAGTCGTCTCCATTCTGCCCCCCCTGCAGTCCTTCAAATATGTCAGCATCTCAGGAGCGCACAGAGTCCCGGGCTGAGGGCACTCTCCCCTCCTCCCTCCCCCCGGAGTGGGCCGTTGTAATGTCTCAGTCTGTATCTGACTTGACAAAAGTATCATAGTCGCTGGTCCAGGTGTTAGAACGATTACCTCAGCTATCTACAGCCACCTGTGCCCCGACCGCCTCTCAGGGTGAGTCGTCCACACCTGACCGCGACCTTCAGAGAGACAGACAGGGCAGGAGTTCTAGGAAGCGGGCTCTGTCTACTTCGTCCTCTAGCTCGCAGGGCACTTCTGCTTCCCCCAGACCTTCCTCGGATGACGACCTGCAGTCGGGCGATGACTCTCAATCAGAAGCTAGTTCGGAAGGGAACAGTGTTTCTAAAACACGGGACATGGTCGATAGCCTTATTTCAGCTATCTTCCAAACGCTAAAGATTAAGCAGGATAAGACTCCACCTCAGGAATGCTCTGTTCTCCTTAAACGAGCAAGACCTCCATCTCGAACCTTTCCCAATCACAAAGATTTCGATACTACCTTATCCAAACACTGGGAGCACCCTGAGCAACGTTTCTCGGGCCGCAAGTACTTAGACGTACTGTACCCCTTTGACGCAGACCTGCTCACAAAGTGGTCCAAGGCTCACGAGGTGGATCCTCCAGTTTCCCGGATAGCCTCAAAAACGGTGCTCTCTCTGCCAGATGGGGCATCGCTTAAAGATCCTACTGACAGGCAGATTGAATCTCTGGCTAAGTCTATCTTTGAGGCATCTGGCGCCTCTCTCTGTCCTATCTTCGCATCCGCCTGGGTGGCGAAAGTCATTTCCGCTTGGGCTAAAATTCTTCGCAGGGGCATCTTAGCATCAGCTCCTCAAGATGAGTTGGCGGATCTTGCAGATCAGGTTAACCATGCGGGAAAATACCTTTTGGCCGCCTCCTTGGACGCGGCCGGCTGCGTAGCAAGGGCTAACAGCAACATAGTAGCTGTACGCCGAGTCCTCTGGCTAAAGTCATGGAATGCGGACACTACTTCAAAAAAGTCGCTTACCAATCTGCCATTCCATGGCTCTAGACTCTTTGGTGCAAAGCTGGATCAGATAATTTCCGATGCCACTGGTGGTAAAAGCACTTCGCTTCCCCAGTCTCGACCAAAACGTTTTTTCAACAGAAAAGGTTTTCGTCCATTCAGGCCCTTTCGTCCCTTCTCTGCCACGGAGAGATCTGCTCAACAAGATCGGCCGCCCTCCACCAGGGAGCGGGATCAGAGGAAACCTTCCTACAAACCCGCTCCTCGCTGGAGATCTAGAGGACAATATTCCAGATCTTCAGGCGCCAATTCCGGCAGATTTTCCTCTAAGTGACGGGTCACCCCCACCTGGAATTTCTTCCAGGGTGGGAGGCAGACTTTCCTTTTTCGTGGATGCTTGGCTGTCCGTTGTCGACGACGCTTGGGTCAGAGAAATTGTCGCATCCGGATACAAGATCGAATTTGCTTCACCCCCGAACAGACGTTTTTTCCGGTCTCGGCCTCCGCGACAGCGGTCCCAGACTCCGGGTTTTCTGCAGGCCATTTCCTCCCTTCTTTCCGCCGGAGTCATTGTTCCCATTCCCTCAAACGAAGGTTTTCCGGGTTCTACTCCAATCTCTTTGTAGTCTCGAAGAAAGACGGCTCTCTTCGTCCAATTCTGGACCTCAAATTGCTCAATCGCCACGTGAAGATTCTTCATTTCAAAATGGAATCTCTTCGGTCGGTGATTGCTTCCATGGAACCCGGGGAATTCCTCTGCTCGGTGTACATTCGGATGCCTATCTGCACATTCCAGTTTGTGTGCAGCATCAGAAGTATCTTCGATTTGCGATTCAGGGAGACCACTTTCAGTTCACGGCCCTTCCTTTCGGCCTAGCTTCAGCGCCCCGTGTTTTCACGAAGGTGATGGCGACCGTCATGGCCATCCTTCGCTCCAGAGGGATCCTCATCATCCCTTATCTGGACGATCTTTTGATCAAGGGTTCGTCTCGCCAGGGCTGTCTCCAGAGTCTGCAGATAACCCTGGACACTCTCGGCCGCCTCGGTTGGCTAGTCAACAAGGAGAAGTCCATTCTGACCCCCACCCAGCGTCTGACCTTTCTGGGCATGGAATTCGACATGAATCTAGCCCGTGTTTTTCTTCCAAGGGAAAAATTTGCGACTCTTTCCAAGGGCATCAGGACTCTCAAGAGGCCTACTCCCATTCCCATTCGGTCCTGCATGAAGGTCCTGGGGATGATGGTGGCTTCCATGGAAGCAGTACCCTTTGCGCAGTTTCATCTTCGCCCCCTCCAGCTGTCTCTGCTTTCAGCCTGGGACAAGACCACGTTGTCCTTGGACCATCCTATTCGGCTCCCTCTCAGAGTGAGGCAATCTCTCACTTGGTGGCTACGGCCAGCGTCAGTTCTCCAAGGGAGGTCCTTCCTTCCGCCTCAGTGGCAAGTCGTCACCACCGATGCGAGCCTTCTAGGATGGGGAGCAGTGTTCCATCAGAAAGCGGCCCAAGGACGCTGGAATCCACAGGAGTCTCTCCTCCCAATCAATCTTCTGGAAATCAGAGCAATCTTCCTGGCCCTTCTTCATTGGCAGCCTCTCCTCTCCGGCAAGCCGGTCCGTATTCAGTCGGACAACGCCACGGCCGTGGCGTACATAAACCATCAGGTGGGCACGCGCAGCAAGCAAGTAATGTCAGAAGTGGCCAAGATATTCCGCTGGGCAGAACGTTACGTTCCGGCAATCTCCGCCGTCCATATTCCAGGGGTGGAAAATTGGGCAGCCGACTTTCTGCGTCGCCAGGGCCTAGGGTCCGGCGAATGGTCCCTGCACCCCACAGTCTTCAATCAGATATGCCACCGTTGGGGCACCCCGGATGTCGACCTCATGGCATCTCAGATGAACCACAAGGTGCCGCAGTTCGTAGCCAGGTCCAGGGACCCTCTAGCCGTCGCATGCGACGCGCTGGTGACTCCGTGGTCCCAGTTTCAACTTCCTTATCTGTTCCCGCCTCTGGCCTTGATTCCACGAGTGGTCAAAAAGATAAAATCGGAAGGCGTACCAGTGATTCTAGTCGCTCCAGATTGGCCAAGATGGCCTTGGTACGCGGAACTAGTCAACATGCTCGCGGACATCCCCTGGAGGCTTCCAGACCGTCCAGACCTTCTCTCGCAAGGCCCCCTTTACCACGAGAATTCTCAGTCTCTGAGTTTGACGGCATGGCTGTTGAGACCGCAGTCTTGAAGGAAGCAGGTCTGTCCAGTCAGGTTATTCAAACTATGATCAGAGCCAGGAAACCAGCCTCTTCCCGCATTTACCATAGATACTGGAAGGCTTTTTTCCGTTGGTGCGATGATAAAAAAGTCTTCCCAATGTCCTTTTCTATCCCATCTATCCTTGGGTTTCTTCAGTCCGGATTAGAAGCGGGTCTGTCCCTCAGTACGCTCAAGGGCCAGGTTTCTGCTCTCTCTATCCTCTTCCAAAGAGAGCTGGCTTCTCTACAGCAGGTAAAAAACTTTCTCAAAGGGGTTTCCCATGTGGCTCCTCCTCATCATTCGCCAATAGACCCGTGGGATCTCAACCTCGTTCTTAGCGCTCTCCAGAAGGCACCGTTCGAGCCTCTCCAGGACATTCCTTTGTCTCTTCTCTCGTGGAAGGTCACCTTTTTGATCGCCATTTCATCCATCAGAAGAGTTTCTGAATTGGCGGCCTTGTCATGTCGTTCCCCTTACCTGATTCTCCATCAGGACAAAGCCGTCCTCAGGCCCGTTCCTTCCTTTCTTCCAAAGGTGGTTTCCTCTTTCCATATCAATGAGGATATCGTTCTTCCTTTTTTTTGTCCGGCTCCCTCTCATCCGCTTGAGAAGTCTCTCCACAAACTGGACGTAGTTAGAGCCCTGCGTGTCTATCTCGCCAGGACTTCTTCCTTTCGTCTGTCCGATTCCTTGCTGGTCATCTCTGAAGGTCACCAGAAGGGCCTTCCGGCTTCCAAATCCACGATCGCTCGCTGGATTCGGTCTACCATTCTGGAAGCGTATCGTCTTCAGGAAAAACGACCCCCTCCGGGAGTAAGAGCTCATTCCACCCGGGCTGTGGCGGCTTCGTGGGCTGTTCGTCACCAGGCTTCGGCCATGCAAATTTGCAAGGCCGCAACCTGGTCGTCTTTGCATACCTTTACGAGGTTTTACAGGGTTCATACCCAGGCCTCGTCTGATGCTGTTGTTGGTAGGAAGGTTCTGCAGGCGGCGGTGGCTCACCGGCCGACTTAAGCCCTTCCGTTACTTTTGTTCCTTATTGCTGTTCCCACCCTTGGGACTGCTTTGGAACGTCCCATGGTAATCTGTGTCCCCCAATAAGGCGATAAAGAAAGATGGATTTTTGGTTCTTACCGTAAAATCTCTTTCTTGGAGCCTTCATTGGGGGACACAGCACCCTCCCTGTTTAATTTGTACCGTGTTGGGTCTTAGAGTCCCTTGTTGGGTTGGTACATATGTTTAGAGTTTTCTCTTTGCTTCTCCTACTGCTTTTTCACCAACTGAGGTGCTTGGTGCCTGTCGGTGGGTGTATACTGCCGGGGAGGAGCTAATTTTTATTGTTTTGCATAGTGTCAGCCTCCTAGCAGCAGCAGCATACACCCATGGTAATCTGTGTCCCCCAATGAAGGCTCCAAGAAAGATTTTACGGTAAGAACCAAAAATCCATCTTTTTATACTTTCCTTCGTTAAATAAGATTTGGTTCAGGTCATCCCCTAATCAGAAGCACATTAAGTAGAATGAGGTGTACTCTGGTTGGAATTCAACTGACACTGGAATGGAATGGCTGTCAGACATGTAGAGAAGCTGATTTTTATAAAACTGTGCATCGTCTCCATATTTTTGCCAGAGCCGTATATATGTGTGCTGTGTTCTTATCCTGCAGTCACTAACAGGCGGGTGGTGGAGGTTTGGTTGGGAGTGTCTTGCTGTTTATGAAATTTAGCCGTCTGATGTCTGTACCTGTTTGTACTGTTATGCCTGTGCCCTTTGCCTGCTTCTTCACAGCTTGTATGTGTCATTTACAGCTTCCCTCCATGCTGAGACTTGTCACATACAAGCTGTAAAGAAGCAGGTATTGGGCACAGGTATAATTGTACAAACAATAGGTTTGACCAGGGTATATGTTGCATACCAGGAAAGATGAAAGTTCCACGCCCCCCTTCCGATCTGTGACTGCAGGGATGAACGCATAATCGAGGAGATGGCTTGCATAACAAGCCACTTACCCTGATATGTACAGTAATATTCTAAAAGAGAGGAGCAGCACTCGGAAGCCTAAAGAGTACAT
Organism: Dendrobates tinctorius; assembly: GCF_039654945.1. Taxonomy (NCBI): domain Eukaryota; kingdom Metazoa; phylum Chordata; class Amphibia; order Anura; family Dendrobatidae; genus Dendrobates; species Dendrobates tinctorius. The sequence goes on along the minus strand of NW_027361858.1, from coordinate 11,302,685 downwards.
AGAATGGCAATTGAAAACCGTAATGTGAATGAGCTTTTATTATTTTGACGTTATTTTGACATGAATACATTAAAATCTCCCTCGAGTTTCTCTGTATACTACATGATGGGAGTACCTCTGTATACTACTTGACTGATATATCCGTCCTGGAGCTGGTTGGAATAGGTAGAGAGAACTCTTGAGTCTTCTCTACAAGTGTCAGATATCGGCTAAATTAAAGAGGTACTCCAAGGAGATTGCAGTAATGATCTCGGGACTAAGATCTCGAGAGATGAGATCTCAGAGCTGAAATGTCATCTCTCGACATCGTAGTCCCGAGATCACCATGTGCGCATGCGCCGCCCCCGGCGGCGGCCATATTGCCGGAGTCCATCACACAGACGGAACTGTGAAAGTGCCCGGGGCTCTGGCCTGTCGCAAAATGTCGGCAGAACCCCGGGCAGTGTCGGAGTCACCGTTGGGCACCAGAGACACTCACAGCACCGCCGGGCACCCGAAGACACCCGGCAGCAGCACAACCCCTCCTGGCCGCAGCACAAGACCCCCGCAGCAGCGCGCTGTACATCGGAGCACCCTCTCATCCCTGCCTGTGGCCTACAGCATCACCCCACTCCTGCCTCCTCCAGCAACGACCCTGGGACCCTGCTTCACCGCAGCCACCACCCCCGGTAAGCAATAAGACGCATGGATTATAAGAGGCACCACCATTTTATTAAAAAATATTTTTTTCTTATTTTTCTCCTCATAATTTGTGGTGCGTCTTATAATCCGGAGCGTCTTACAAATCGAAAAATACGGACGGTATACATATTTGGAATCGTCGTGTCCGTAACGACCCACTTTGTAAAACTTGTAAAACTTTCCCACTAGTTAACCCTTTCAGTGCACTGTTAAAAAAAAATAAATAAATAAAAAAAGCAAAAAACAATGCTTTATGATCATATCGCTGAACCAAAAGTGCAATAAAACGCAATCAAAAAGACATGTACCGTATTTTTCGGACTATAAGACTCACCGGACCATAAGACGCACCCCAATTTTCAGAAGGAAAATAGGGAAAAAAATAATGTGTCAAATGGGGGTCCGTCTTACAGTCCGAATTCAGCTTACCTGGGAAGGGATCCGGCACAGGTGGAGGAGTGGTCACAGGGGTCATTCAGTGGTCCAGGCTCGTGCAGTGGTGGCTCTGTGCTGGGGCAGGTTGGTCTGGAGCAGCTGGGCTGTGCTGGGGCAGGTGGGCTGTACTGGGGCAGCTGGGCTGCGCTGTGCTGGGGCAGGTGGGCTGGGGAAGCTATGCTATGCTGGGGCTGGAGCATCTGTGCTGAGGCAGGTGGGCTCTGTGGGATGAGGGTGGCGGCTCTCTGAGCTCCGGTACAGGGGCGGCGGCTCCGCCGGCATTTCCTACAAGCCCGGAGGCCCCCGCACATCCCTTGCTGGCCGCCGCCATGTTCCCGGAGGCCACCGCAACATGGCCGCCGGGAAGATGGCCGCCGGGGACGGCGCATGCGCAGGTTCAGATCTCGTCCTGAGATCTCACTGCTGAGATTTGAATCTCGTCCCCCGAGATCTCGGGACGACATCTGAACCTGCGCATGCGCCGTCCCCGGACCGCGACATGGGGGCTTCTGGGCTTGGAGGAAATGCCGGCGGAGCTGCCGCCCCTGCAGCGGCGCACAGAGAGCCGCTACCCCTGCACCGGAGCACAGCCCGCTGCCACCACTGCACTACAGAGCCCCGCGGCACCCGCACCAGCCTCGGAGGTAGGAACATTGAGACCATAAGACGCACCCGACACTTTCCCCCAAAATTTTTGGGGAAAAAAGTGCGTCTTATGGTCCGAAAAATGCGGTAAATAAAAATGGTACAGATGAAAACATCGCCTTGTCCCGCAAAAAACAAGCTGCCAAACAGCTCCATCAGCAGAAAAATAAAAAAGTTATAGCTCTCAGAATAAAGCAATGCAAATATAATTATTTTTTCTATAAAATAGTTTGTGTAAATGCGCCAAAACATAAAAAAAATATAAAAGCGGTATCACTGTAATCGTACTGACCCGAAGAATAAAGCGGTCTTACCAATTTTACCATACACGGAACAATATAAAAAAACAAAAGCAATTGCTGATTTTTGTTCATTTTCTCTCCCAAAAATCAGAATAGAAAGAGATCAAAAAATGTCATGTGCCCGAAAATGGTACCAAAAAAAATCGTTAGCTCTTCCAGCAAAAAAAACTACCCCTCAGATGACATTGTTGGCGGAATTATCAAAAAATCATAGCTCTCAAAATATGGTGATGCAAAAACTAGTTTTCACAATAAAAAGTGTCTTTTAGTGTGTGACAGCAGCCAAACCCGATATAAATCTGGTATAGCTGTAATCGCACCGACCCGAAGAATAAAATCACCTAATCACTTATGCGTTTGCGGTTGCAGATCATTGGCAAGTGCTATTTTCCCGGCGAATTTTTGAATGTACACAAGCCACGCCCAATGGGCATGTTTATGTATATTCTTGTGTATGCACACGCAAAGCGTACGCATGTGCTTGTGTTCGTCTGCGTTACAATAGACTGTATTGCGTTTTTTCGACGCATTCCTTCTGCAATAGGCCGCATGCAGAAGGCAGCGGCAAATTGCCGCCTCCAAAATTGCAACATCTTGCGTTTACCGCATCCAGCCAGCAGACGACGAAATGACGCATGCGTCGTAAAACGCGGCAAAAAGCATACAAACGCATGTACCTGCGTCCCCAATGTTAAAGACGGGGAAACACGACGCATGCAGAAGTATGTGGCATAAACGCGGACACAACCGCAAAAGTGAAACCAGCCTTATTCCTTGTGTCAAGCCACTGATCACCAATAGAATATGCCAGAAGAGTTTTGGGCCAAGGAGAAAAAGAACTGGACTGTTGCTCAGTGGTTCAATGTGTTGTGTTCAGATTAATGTAAACTGCATTTCATTTGGAAATCAAAGTCCCAGAGTCTGGAGGAAGTTTGGAGAGACACACAATCCAAGCTGCTTGAGGTCTAGTGTGAAGTTTCCACAATCAGTGATGGTTTGGGGAGCCATGCCATCTGCTGGTGTAGGTCCACTGATTTTTATCAAGACCAAAGTCAGAGCAGCAATCTACCAAAATGGGGGATATACATACAGTTGGGAAAATAAGTATTGGATATACTACTGATTTTGCAAATTTTCCCACATACAAAGAAAGGCGAGGTCTATAATTTTTTTGTAGGTACACTTCAACAGTGAGAGCCGGAATCTTAAAAAAAAAAAAAAAATTCCAGAAATTCACATTGCAGGATTTTTACATAATTAATTTGCGTTAAATTGCATGAAAAAAGTATTTTATACAATAGAAAAACAGAACAGAATATTTGGTACAGAAATCTTTTAATTACAAAGGTCAGACGTTTCTTGTAGTTCTTGACCAAGTTTGCACACACTGCAGCAGGGATTTTGGGGCACTCCTCCATATATGTTTTCTCCAGATCTTTCAGGTTTCAATGGGAAACATTGAGTTTCAGCTCCCTCCAAAGATTTTTCATTGGGTTCAGGTCTGGAACTTGGCTAGGCCACGTCAGGACCTTAAAATGTTTCTTATAAAGCCACTCAGTTTCTCTGGCTGTGTGTTTCGGGTCATTGTCATGCTGGAAGAGTCAGCCACGACCCATCTTCAGTGCTCTTACTGAAGGAAGGAGGTTGACCAAAATCTCGCGATACGTGACCTCATCCAGCTTACTTTAAATATGGTAAAGTTGTCTTGTCACCTTTGCAGAAAAGCACCCCTAAAGTATGATGTTTCCCCACCATGCTTCATGTCCGGCGCCATCTTGGAGACAAATTTTGTATTTTTCCGCTAGCAAAATGGCGGTGGCGCCTGTGCGGTATCATTTATCGTGTTACGAAATATTGTACTGTGCCATTTTGAGGAAGAAAATTTATTTTCTCAAATTTATATCACTAAATAAAATGAATATATGGATATTATAGATCAGATCATGCTTCAGCACCGGCTCTGCATGATGAATGTAATTTTTTTTTTTCCTCCAAACAATTAGATATACAGTATAAATAGGGAACAGGTCACTGAGGGATCAGTGACCTGTCATAAGCCAAATAGATGAATATGTAAGCAGAGCACCACATAAAGTCCCCCTCCCAGGTCCACCCTGAAGTACGAGAATCTCATTAACTGAAAACTACAAATAAAAATTAAACAACCACAAGATGGATTTCATCAACCAAGGTATCATTTTAATAAGTATAATGGCGCCAACCTGACAGTATATATAGGTTACTCAGTTCAATTCTGCTTACAGGTTCACTTTAACCCCTTAACGACTGCCGATACGACTTTTAATGGCGGCAGTTAAGGGTACTTATTCCTCAGCGCCACTTTTTAACAGCGCTGAGAAAAAAGTGTATAGCGCCCTCTTGTTGGATATTCTGGTGGGTCTCTGCTACGGACGGTAGCCGAAACCCTGGAGAACATGATTCGGGTCAGTTTTTACCAACTCCATTGTTGCGATCACTGTTATTCACGGAATAATGGTGACTGCAAAAAAAAAGTCTGATTTCCCATTTAATTTCTCTCTCCTCTGATGTGATCTAGCACATGAGAGGAGAGAAATGGGGTATGCCGGTACCTACGGTGTCTCTGGACCCTCCTGCACTCCCCGGTGATGTCCCCAGCCATCAGCATCTTCTTCCAGTAAGAAAATGATGGGCGCATGAGCAGTGCGCCCGTCAAGATCTGCCAGCCGGCACCTGGCAACAATAGGAAATGTTTTCTAGTGGTTCATTTTGATCACTGTGGTAGACCTTATGACAGTGATCAATATAAAAAAAAATAGTAAATCAACCCTTCCTGTATCACCCCCTTTGTTAGGTAAAAATAATAAAATAAAAAAATGTATATTTCAATTTTTCGGCTAAGGTTGGGGTTAGGGTTGTGTTGGGCTTATGGTTTTGGCTAGGTTTATGGTTAGGGGTGTGTTGGGATTAGGGCTGTGTTAGGGTTGGAGTTAGAATTGGGGGGTTTCCACTATTGATGTTTCCACATCAAGGGGTCTTCAAATGCGATATGGAGCCCACCATTGATTTCTGCTAATTTTGCTTTCAAAAAGTCAAACGGTGCTCCCTCTCTTCTAAGCTCTGCTAAGCGCCCAAATAGTGGCTTTCCCCCACATACGGAGTATCGGCATACTCATGAGAAATTGCACAGCAAACTATGTGGTCTATTTTCTCCTGATACCCTTGTGAAAATAAAGTTTGGTTCTAAAGTAATTTTTTGGGGGAAAAAAGTAAAATGTTCATTTTTTTCCTTCCACATTGCTTTAGTTCTCGTTAAGCACCTGAATTGTTAATAAACTTCTTGAATGTGGTTTTGCGCACCTTGTGGGATGCAGTTTTTAGAATGGTTTCACTTTTGGGTATTTTCTGTCATTTTGACCCCCCTCCCAAACTCACTTCAAATGTGAGGTGGTCCTTAAAAAAAAAATGGTTTTGTAAATTTTGTTGGAAAAATGAGAAATCGCTGGTCAACTTTTAACCCTTATAACATCCTAACAAAAAAATTATGTTTCCAAAATTGTGGTGATGTAAAGTAGACATGTTGGAAATGTTATTAACTACAGTGTGTCCGTAAAGTCATAGTGTACTTTTGACCAGTCACTGGAAAGCAACAAAAAATGATAGAAATGTGAAATCTGCTCCAAATAAAAGAAAAACTCTCCCAGTTTCATACCTATTCAGAGCAGTTCTATGTGGGCTCCATTTGTTGCCCTACACACATCCAAACGATAGTGAAGTTCTTTCTCACGTGTAAGGATGTCTGGTGTAACAGAGTGAATAACGTCTGTGATTCTTTGTTTTAAGTGATTAACGTCGTTGATACGTTCAATGTACAAATGTTGCTTCACATAGCCCCAAAAGTAAAAGTCTAAGGGTGCCAGATCCAGGGATTGTTGTATACTTTTCAGTACACCATGACTTTACAGACACGCTGTATTTTGTGTGACACAAAACTCTGATTTAATGGCACAAAAATTAAGTTTTAAAATTGCAAAATTTTCAAAATTTGCAAAACTTCTAATTTTTTAATAAACACAAGTCATATCGAAGAAATTTTACCATTAACATGAAGTTCAAAATGCAAAAAAACCCTGTTTGGGAGAGAAGAAACAGACAGGGCACCGCGATTTAAGTGCTTAAACACAATATTGTAGTCTTTAAAGGGTACACAATTTTATGCACTCACCTGATAGAAGACTAATATGGCTTTAGATTGTGTATCCTCAAAGATCCTTCCTTCTGGGATACTTTTTCAATAGACAGGGCTTGCAGCTTTCCTCGGGTAGATCCAAGTGAAAGAGCCAGATTCAGGCTCACTCAGGAGGAGTAAATCAAGAAAGGCACATCAAGCCCATGAATGGCAGCGCTTCCCAGGACTCACATGCAAAGATGATATTTCATATTTTTTTTTATTTGATACAACGTGTTTCGGATACAGTGTATATCCTTCATCAGGTAAAATAAAAACACAGTACAAATCCTAATAATGTAAAATTCAGTTACAATTATATATAGTAGCAACCTTTTACCACAGTGTCAGAAACTTGATTTAGGGTGTGGACCAAGTTCATGAACACACCCACTGATTGATCCAACCTGTTTTTATGAAACCTGATGAAGGATATACACTGTATCCGAAACGTGTTGTATCTCCCCTTTTTTAACCTATCAAATAAAAAAAAAATGAAATATCATCTTTGGATGTGAGTCTTGGGAAGCGCTGCCATTCGTGGGCTGGATGTGCCTTTCATGAAGTACAAAATGTCACGAAAAAACAATCTCGGAATCAGTGGAATCCGTTGAAGTGTTCCAGAACTATAACTTCATAAAGTGACAGTGGTCAGAATTGTAAAAATTTGCTTGGTCATTAAGTACCAAATTGGCTCTGTCACTAAGGGGTTAATGTGACCCTCTCTAAACTTTTGAATACACATGTCCCACTATTCAATGTTTTAGTACTTTTTTCACAACTTGCTTTTGTCTAACAAAGAGCTGAATGGCAAAATTCACTACAGGTGTTTGATCAATGAATCACCCAATACATTTTGGGGGTTCAATTAGAATTGGCATTTAAACAGTCCTCATCATGATCACATTTTGACATCATGAGACCAGGACAACAGCTAACAATTGATCAACAAAATCTCGTCATTGCGAGGTTTCAAGAAGGATGTTCTCAGACGTAAGTGCCCACTGAGCTTAGATTGTCACAATGTCATCAGCGTGTTGCAATAGAGATACGTAGAAGTCAACGTTCTTTGACTACATCCCACACTGATACCGCTTTATAGTGAACAATGCCCGTTCGCAATCGGAGGATGAATGCCCCACAACTCCAGGTACATTTAAAGGAGGTGATAGGCACCCAAGTGTCACGTCAGTCCATTACAAACTTACCACACCACCATCATCTTGCATGGGCCAGGGAGCATCTGTGCTTGATGAGGGACCAGTTGGCATCATTGATGTTCACTGACGAAAGTCGATACACACTGTGAAGAAATGAGGGTTGGAGGTGTTAAGGAAAGTGCTATGCATTAGTCACTGTTGTCATCAGATGAGCTTTTGGTGGAGGTACGTACAGTGTGGGCATGTGTGTCTAGTCAATACAGAACTGCCCTACACTTTGTGAATGGAACAATGACAATCCCCTACTACTTGAATAACATCATTAATCCTACCATTGTGTCTGCATGAACAACACATGCCTAATTTTATCTTCATAGTTGACAATGCTTCAGCTTATTGAGGTCGCAACCTCAGATTTAGTGGCCTGCACTTTCTCCAGACATGAATCCCATAGAAAACCTATGAGATCATCTGAGTCACCGTGTAGAGGCTTGTAAATCTGTACCCCAGAACTTCAATGACCTGATGGCTGCCCTTCAAGAAGAATGGGATGCCATGCCTCATCAGACAAGAACTTTACTTATGAACAGCATGAGACGTCGTCAAATTGTAATTGATGCTCAAGGCCACATGACAAGTTATTCAGACATTGACTTTTTTTCGGGGGTATACCCACCACTGTTAGCTTTAGTTTCAATAAATTGTTTGAGATTAGGAACTCATCATTGCATGCTTCTGCTTAAATGCCTTTCTTTCATGATAAAATATCATTGTAGTGTCAACTTTTAACATTTTCCATAAATTTCACTCCAAAACCAAATATCCCTAACTTTTTGTAAGTAGTATACTGTATATACCAGGATGTGGGACATATATACTAGGATAGTCAAAGGATGAGCGACATATATATGAGGATGGGACCTTGGATGGGAGACATACCAGGTTGGAAGACATATATGCCAGGTCGGGTGACATCTATACAGTACCAGGAAGGGGTCTAGTATGAGGGACATACAGTGACAAGCAACAGGGTTGCAAAAGTTTTGAAATTTTGACTTTCGGGCTCCATATTTCACCATCTACTACTGCTTTGAACGCGAGTCTACCATAAATTTATAAACAATCATCTTCACTATCTCATACATTAATTTAACTTGCAACTATTCAGCATATGATTAGTTATGTTGATTCTTGTCATGTCACCGCATTGTTACTGTTTTTCTCCTGGTGGTTGAAAAATATTTTTCATCCTGTATACTGCAAAATACAACATGTTCTCACATTCCCTAATAGCTCAGTGTGTTGTTAGGCTAATTCCCAAGCGAAAGGTCATTGGTTCGAATTGAGAAACAGTCATGAAGAACATTTCCCAAGAAAAAAGAAACCGCATCATCCAGCTTATCAATAGCGATCTCTCGGTTAAGAAAATTGCATCATGTGCGTGCCATGAGTTGGAAAAATACAAAATGAAGTCTGTTCATCAATTCAAGGCCAAGAGGTGGACATCCAGGCAAAATATCGGCGTGAATGTGTCGGATCATCACAAAGTCTATTAGTTCTGGCATGACAAACACGCTAGTAGAGGTGGTTTGTATGCTTCATAATAGTGAAGTCACAGACATCAACGCAAGCACCGTGCGATGTACATTACACAAGTCTGGAGTGGTGGCTCCAAAAAAGGTGAAGAAGCCTTGATTTTAGTATCGTCATAAGCGTCGGGTCGAGTTTACAAAAAAAGTATGAAAGTGGACAACAGAAGATTGGAAATGGACAATTTGGAGCAATGAGTCGGAAGTCAATAGACTAAGCTCTGATGCGTGCAAATGGGTCTTGAAGAAACTGGGGCTAACAGATTGAGAAATTGAAGGAACTGTTAAGTTTGGAGTAGGAAGCCTGATGATATTGGGCGGTTTCACATCCAAAGGAATTGGATACTTCACCAGGATCGATGGTTGTCTCAATGCTGAGCTATAAATGAGTGTCTTACAAGATGAGTTACTTTGTACACTCCAGGACTATGGGTATGAAAAGGGCGACATAGTGTTCCACTAGGACAACGACCCAAAGCATTTATCGAGATTGGAGAAGAAATGGTTCATTGACAATGAAGTAAAGGTCCTGGATTGGCCCCCACAGTCCCCAGACCTAAATCCATTTGAACACTTGGGTAGAGTTGAAGAAAAAAAAACTGTATATATACCAGTATGCATCAGCTTTAGGAACATATAGAAGAGACCTGGTCGGGACGTGTTTGAATCTGACTGAAATCATGCCCAGAAGGACTCATCAGGGAATCCGTGCATTCTGAAACGCATTGGAATTGGTCCATATCTCGCTCCATACATCGTCACATGCACAGTCACGTGATCGCTGATGTCACGCAAGTTCTTGCTGGTCTACTACACTCCGTAGGTCCTAATCGCGAGTACCGGTAACTCGCGTACCGTGAGGAGAAGCTACCCAGGGGCGTCTGCTCCAGCTATCACCACCGTTTTTAATAGAGAGGATACCTCTCCATTGGGGACCACTGGAAGCAGACTCCCGGACAGCTGCTCCATTTGTGACCCATGTGGTAACTTACACCTAAATGACTGATGCTTTACCACTAACGCAGCTTCATGCTTTCTAACCACTTTTACTGTCTATTAACTATTGGTTCAATCATTTATTTAACCCTTAACTGAATCTGCATGGTTATATCCCAATAGGACATTTAAATAGAAATGATCATAACCAGTTCAGGAACAGGATACACCTATTAGGGCAAATAATGTGTTTTCCATATTATTCTATCTGGACAACTGGGTGGTGTTATATTATTTGCAGCTGGTATCCTTTCCACGCAAGCGCCCCTAAATTTTATATTTTTTATTTAACGCTAATTTGTTCATACAGGATGTATTGGTACTGTAAGGCCGGTGTAAGAAGCCATATTATAACCCAAGTCCAGACTATACCCAGGGTTAAAGCAGCCTATGCTTGATTATACCCTGGGTATATTATGGCCTAGGCCATTTTATAACCCTTGATGCCAGATTATACCCCCTTGATATCAGCAGCTTTGAGTCATATACACAAGAATTGCTTACATTTTCAAAATTTTACTGGGGGTAATTCTGCAAGTCATCTTTCATCTTTGTGGAGCTCTAAAGCCCCCGTCACACATAGCGATCTCGCTAGCGAGATCGCTGCTGAGTCACAAGTTTTGTGACGCAACAGCGATCTCACCAGCGAGATTGCTGTGTGTGACACCAGCAACCGGCCCCCCTGCCGGGTATCGCTGATCGTCCTGGAATGGCCAGGACATTTTTTTGATCGCTGGTCTCCCGCTGGCCAGCACGCATCGCTGCGTGTGACAGGCGGGAGACTAGCGAGCTGGCGCTGGTAACTAAGATAAACACAGGGTTTCTAAGTGGCGCGCAGCGCTTAGAAACCCGATGTGTACCTTAGTTACCAGCGCGCTGGTGCAAGGAGCTGGTAACCAAGGTAAACATCGGGTTTCTAAGTGCCACGCGCCGCTTAGAAACCCGATGTGTACCTTGGTTACCAGCTCCCTGCACCAGCGCGCGCTGGTAACTAAGGTACACAGTGGGTAACTAAGCGACGTGCGTCGCTTGTTACCCCCGTGTCGCTGGTGCTGGTCGCTGGTGAAGCTGCCTGTTTGGCAGCTCACCAGCGATCATGTAGCGACACACCAGCGATCCTGACAAGGTCATATCGTTGTCGGGATCGCTGGTGATCTGAGTCATTACAACAAACATGACACATACCAGATGTTGGACTTCCCAGTCACGTTGTATTGTAAGATCAGACTTTGGGGGACGTGGCCTGGCTGAGCTTGGGACAAGACGTGTTTACCAGGTGCTCCTGCTGAAGCTAAAGGATTATAAAGAGGGAAATGACCCCTTGGCCATAAATTGTACACCAATAATGTCCGGAACCCATCCTGCTCCTCCAGAAGCTTAAAATTGTACAAGAGGGAAAAGCGGCTACCCAGATTTGAGAGCTGGCCAAGTCCCAGGTGCCAGTGAAAAGAGGACAGACTCCATCTTCATACAGTGAGCTGCTGTGGAGGAAAGACATCCAGCGTCACAGAGGTACCCTTTAAGGAGACTGTTGGACACTTTCCCTCCCCTCCCCATCCCTGTTGAGTGGCCACATTTCCCCCTCACTAGTTGTATGAGAGGCCTGGGCACCAGAGACTCTGCAGCCTGACTGTCTCCTCGCACCCCTCCCCCACCTCACGTGCTGACAGCCGCTGGCCAGCACTCATTACATACCCCTGCTTGGGAGCGTGGTGAATTCCTCTTCTGCTCCTGACTTCCCTGGCTGCAGGCCTGCCTGTCACCGGGATCTGAAGCTACCCGAGCGAGACCCGGGGACGTTGGTGACATTCTGGATTTTTTTTCCTGCCCCTGGCCGGCGCCATATTGCAGGGAGAGGCAACGCTGGGGGCTGAAGCTGGGAGCACAGCACAAACTGTCTCTGTGAGATAAAATTGCACCCGGAGTTGTGGCTGGGGGGGGGGAGACGGGAGGGAGGGGAAGGAGGGAGAGATATTATACAATAAAAACATAATCCACTGAAGACATCAAAAAACAGGGTCTGGGTCTGAAGGAGGGGAGCGGAAGAGAAGAAGGAGAGAGAGGAGGGGAGAGAAACAGCCATAAAGGCGAAGGAGACTGGGGAAGAAAGGGGACATTATATGTCCTGAAGAGTTAACCCTTGGGGGTTTTTTTTCCCTCTGAGTGTTTTTTTTTTTTTTTTCTCAGACTAGAGGTCCCAGAATAGCAGAAATAAAGATTCAGGACACTCTCTTTAGAATCAGACTCATTGCTGAGATAATATTGACACCAAGTGGTCACTTTGAAGATCAGCATCCATCCATCTCAAAATAAAGGACGAACCTAACTACTTGCGCATCCCTTAAAAATGTTACTACCTTCATGAAAATTTATACGGGGGGAATGTGAATGATGCTAAAATAGCTACCCGATATCGCTGAATTTCAACGTCTAAAGATGGTCAAGATTGGTAGATCCACATCAGTTACTTCTGGATCTAAAGTTTCTCTAACTCAAGTAGATATGAATAAATTCCTTAATAAAAAACAAGCTAAATCCACCACGACTAAATCCAAGCCTCTAGTGCCCATGGATCAGCACTCTCAAGGCGACTCTGGATCAGATATAGTAAGCGATATGGAGGACAATGGTAGCATGGGAGACCAACCTGTCTCTAGATCCTTCATAAAAAGGATTCTTATTAAATCTCTTGAACTGTTGGTCAAAGACTAATCCGTCATTAAGCAAGAAATTTCACAAATAGGCCACAGGGTGGATACGCTCGAGGCATCCAATTCTACCATAATCCAGCAAACCAATGAGGCTATAGCTTGCTCACAGAGCCAAGGAGAACATATCAACCAAATATATTCTATCCTTGAGGATCATGAGAATAGAGAAAGAAGGAATAACTTGTGGATAAAGGGCATCCCTGAATCAGTAGCGGCTGAAGCTCTGTTCGCAACCTTGATTGAAATATTTTCTAAACTTGTGTCTCAAGACGACCCCTCACAATTTGAGATAGTAAGGGCACATTGGTCATTAAAACCAAGACCCAAAATGGGAGACCCTCCCCGGGATGTCATTTGCCGTTTTTTGGATTATCGTACTAAGGATTTAATAATAAGACGTTCAAGGGAAGCAGAAAATATAACATTTGAGGATTCCCCAATCTTGATCTTTCAGGACCTTGCAGCATCGACATTAAATAAGAGACGTCTTCTAAAACCCTTTACTGAGGCTTTGCGCCATAACCAATACCAATACCGCTGGTTGTTCCCATTTGGCATTGCAATAACTTCCAAGGACAAACGCATCCAGGCCAGGAACTCTGCGGAAATCCAAGAGGCGTGCAAAGAGCTGGGGATAGTTCTGGAAAAGTATCCGGATATAGAGGTATACCATCCAGTACCTTCACTGCATCCTCTATCCCGGCCCAAGCCTTGGAATCTGGTCCAATCAGCAAAGTCCACTTGAAACTGGCGTAAAGCCGCAAAGCCAAAATCTATGCGGATGAAGAAAACTGACGAGCTGATGGCCTAAAACAAGGACATGTCCATGACATGGGAACTGCCTGTTGGATATGGCCGATCAGCAACGATAGAGTCATCTGGAGGCTGCTTAGTTTGATTTTATTGTATACCTGTGCTTTCTTTTTGTGTTCTAATTTTCGTTTCAGGTAGAAGGGTCAAACTGCGGCATCAATTGATATCTAAGGCGGATTTCATGGACCTCATGTGTGAGTAGAGCACTACTCAGAGCAGTTTATTGTTGCTTCCTTTCTCGGGGGGGCCTGCTCGATCCACTTTGATATATCTTGACTGTGAGTGAGGGGACAGGCATTGCTCCAAGTGATGGGAAATAGATGTTTATACATGAGGCCTGTGACACTGGCGTCATCATAATCACTCCCCCCCTTTTGAAATGTTAATTGTCTCAAATCAACATGGTTTATGTTACTGTTATTTGCACTGGCATTGACCAAATCAATTCCGCTCCTTCTTAGAGGGCATACCACTTCTTGGAGGGGACCTTAATATACGTCTAGACCCAATCTTGGACTCGTCCACAAAAAAATGTCAGTTTTCATACCAAAATATTATCAGGATAAAGAAATCCCTGCATAGTCTTTCATTAATAGATGTGTGTCGACATATGCACCCTAATGACCTTGACTACACTTTTTTATTCCCATCCCCATAATTCCTACCACAGAATCGATTATATTTTCCTACCAAGATCTTTGTTGCCGAACCTATTTAAAGCAGAAATTCTTCCCTCGGTACACTCTGACCAATCGATAGTTGTAGTATGGTTTTCAACTTCAAAACCCCATTCCGGGTATCGCTCATGGAGGCTAAATGATTCAATTATAACCTCAGACACTAACAAACAACGAATCAGAAACATTCTAACAGACTATTTTAAGAATAATGTTTCTCCAGAGGTGAGCTTTCCAATGATATGGGAGGCTCACAAAGCAGTGGTCAGAGGGGAACTAATTTCTATAGCTTCTCACCTCAACAAACAGCACAAAAAGGCAATACAAGATCTTTATGAAGCGATAGTTAATTTAGAAAAACGACATAAAAGAACCTTACTGCATCAGAATCTGGAGGCACTGACAGCCAAGTGCTTACAACTAAAGGATCTGCTAAATAAGCAGTCCGCAAAGCAGTACATTAGTTGGAGAAATCGTATGTATGTACATGGAGATAAGGCCTCCAGACTTATGATGTCATTAATCAAAGTTAGACAAGCTAAGACTTTTATTCACTCCCTGAAAACCTCCAGTGGCAGTAAGACATCTGACATTGGCCAAATTTCACAGGAATTTTTAAAATATTCAAGCCTTTACAATTTGAAACCTGATGAATCTGACGCGGACAGGTTACGAAAACAAGCAGAAATCCAGTCCTTTTTAGCTAGCCTTAATATCCCCAAACTTACATCAGAAAAACAAAAATTCCTCACTAGGCCCTTCACCCAGGGGGAGGTCCGATCCACTCTTTCGAACAGTCCATCAGGGAAGGCCCCCGGCCCCGATGGATTTCCTGCTATCTATTATAAAACCTTTTCTGAGGCCCTAGAACCTCACTTACTTAATCTTTGTAATGAAATACTCCAAGGTAACTCCTTCCCTCCCCAATCCCTGGAATCTCATATTTCTCTAATCTACAAGGAAGGCAAGGACCCAGAACTTTGTAGTAACTACAGACCCATTTCCTTACTGAATGTGGATCTAAAAATCTATGCTAGTATGCTCGCAAGGCGCATTGCGGAGTATTTACCTAAACTGATCACCCCAGATCAGACCGGCTTCATTAGGGGTAGAGAGGGCAAGGAAAATGCATAGAGAGTTCTACATTTGATGCAATATTTTGATTTCCATAAGATACCCTTGGTGCTACTAGGAACAGGCGCGGAAAAAGCATTCGACTGAGTGGATTTGACCTTCTTGCAAGAAACCCTCCTTAGCTTTAATTTTGCCCCTCTGCTGGTAGCAGCAATATTGCAAATGTATTCTCACCCCACAGCCAGAATTAAACTTAATAACTCCCTTAGGCTAGTTTCACACTTGCTTTTTTTTGCAGCGCGTTTTTCCCGCAAAAAAACGCATTGAAAAAACGCATACATAAGCATACAACTGCTGCGTTTTTTTCAAGCATTTTTATGAGCATGCATGAAAAAAACGCAGCGTTTTTATGCGTTTGTATGCGTTTTTAGCGCGTTTTTACCGCGTTTGCGTTTTTTTCCAACATTTTTAGGTGGCCCCTCACACTACCCAAACCATGACTTTACTAACCCTAACCCTGACCCTAACCCTAACCCTGACCCTAACCCTAACCCTGACCCTAACCCTTAACCAAATCATACTTAACCCTAACCCAAACCCTAAACCCTAACTAACCCTAACCCTAACCCTGACCCTAACCCTAACCCTGACCCTAACCCTGACCCTAACCCTGACCCTAACCCTGACCCTAACCCTAACCCTAACCCTGACCCTAACCCTTAACAAAACCATACTTAACCCTAACCCTGACCCTAACCCTAACCCTAATCCTGACCCTAACCCTGACCCTAACCCTGACCCTAACCCTTAACAAAACCATACTTAACCCTAATCCTGACCCTAACCCTGACCCTAATCCTTAACAAAACCATACTTAACCCTAACCCTAACCCTGACCCTAACCCTAACCCTGACCCTAACCCTTAACAAAACCATACTTAACCCTAATCCTGACCCTAACCCTGACCCTAATCCTTAACAAAGCCATACTTAACCCTAACCCTGACCCTAACCCTAACCCTAACCCTGACCCTAACCCTAACCCTAACCCTGACCCTAACCCTTAACAAAACCATACTTAACCCTAATCCTGACCCTAACCCTGACCCTAACCCTTAACCAAACCATACTAAACCCTAACCCTGACCCAAAACCCAACCCTAACCCTGACCCTGACCCTAACCCTAACCCTAAACCCCCTTAACTAACCCTAACTCTAACTCAAACCCCTAAATTCCATGGTTAAAAAAAAAAAACGCATATGCAAAAAAACGCTTACATGAGCATGCCAGTGCGCACATATGCGCATCCATAGGCTATAATGGCCATTTTTAGCGCAAAACGTGCGCATATGTGCGCATGCGCTTTTTTGCAGGGCCAAAAAATGCAACATGATGCGTCTGGAAAATCCAATCGCACACCCCAAAAAAACGCAGCGCATGAAAATCGCATACATGCGCTTACAAGCGCGCAGGTATGCGCACCCATGTTAAATATAGGGGAAAAAACGCATGCGCAGGTTAGCGTTTTTTTCCAGCGCTAAAAAACGCAAATGTGAAACCAGCCTTACCAACTCATTTGAGATTCATAATAGAACAAGGCAGGGATGCCCTCTCTCGCCGTTATTATTCATAATGGTGATGGATCCGCTTATCAAAGATATAAATTTGTGCAAAGACATAGAGGGGGTGTCCATACGGGGTTTAACGCATAAAACCATGGCCTTTGCTGACGATTTATTAGTCACTATGACTTGTCCCCACAGAGGCATACCAGCCCTTATGCCGATTCTGGAGAGATACGGCTCTCTGTCTAATTTCAAAATTAACCCATCTAAATCCGAAGCACTGGGCATACATATATCTGCTAGCACTATAAATGATTTTAAGTCACAATTCCCCTTCCAATGGCCGGGCAATTATATAAAGTTGACATGGAAATTTGATTGATATAGATATATATCTCTGTGAGTGCTGCGGCCTGTCCTAATTAGACAGAGTATTATTGAGCGCTTAAGGAAAGAAAGAGGCCAAGCCTAGATAGCAGCAAACCTTTCCAGCAGAGTCAGTTCGTACAAAGGAGTGGTTACTCATTAACATAAAGGCTGAACTTCTTATCTAATTGGTCAGTTTATATACATGAACATATATGGGTGTCCGACCTGAGGTGACTTAAGAATCAGATGATTTACTGCCCCTTGTCTTACAATGTCAGCAAGACTCCAATATCGGCTTGGACCATCTGGCCTAACTTCCTTCTGTATGTCTGGACAAATGTCACAAGACAATGCTATCATGAGGTAACATCAGCCTCTCAGGCTGGTTCATGGGGTTAGGTCATCTCCAGCAACTATCACACAAAGTTCAGGACAGCTGTGATTATATCTCTAAGTGCGCATATAGGAATATATAGAGTGTATATGAGTATATGGAGTATATATGAGTATATAGCATATAGCCTATAGCAGGCAAGTGAAATCTAGATGAAATACATATACATATATATTTCCATAACAATCACCCCTTAGATATCACTTGCCCTAAAATCCTGCTCCTGGCCCAAAGCGCTGCAGCTCTTTTATGCTGCCAGTGGTCTGACATACGCCTAGCGCATACATCCTCCTCTGTACAGACTTTTCGCAAATGGGCGGTCAAGACGTCTGTCCCTAATGGGGGTTTGGTGCAATGTAATCAAAGTCTCTTAGCAGTCTATGCAGTCAGTGCATGTGTATTCTCTATCAGGTAGGTAATTTATTCAGTCAGGTAGGTCATCCATAGCATCATTCCAGCTCAGGTGTATCTTCTGGTATGAAGGCCTTTTCCTGCAATGCGGTGCGTGGATTCAGGTGGAGGTTTTCCTTCCAGGTTGGTGGCATCAGCACTTGGAGAAGGGCCATCAAATCTGGGATTGAGTGCTTCTTACGGACTTTTTCCACCAACACTCAGTCTCCTGACTTCAGGGCGTGCACACCAGGCACCAAATCTGGACCTGGCAATGAAGGAGAAAAACTCGAGAATGGACATTAGCAAGATTCTTGATAAATTCAATTACACATGCAGACAAAGTATCATTTTGCATAGTTAACTGCTAAGTAAAGAATACCTGTTCTGAATGGGTCACGAGGAGGAAAAAACAAAACAAGCTAAGTCACAGAAAACCAGAGTGGTTGGTAACTATGCAAATTGCAGATCCCTGATCCTAACAACACAACTAGCAGCAGCCGTGGAGCGTTCCTACGATGAACCTAGACGCTTCGTCACAGCCAGAGGACTAAATAAGCCTAAAGCAAGAAAAGGGGGAAAGCTAACTGCCCCAGAGCAGACCCCAAAGGAAAGACAGCCCCCAAACATGTATTGACGGTGAAACAAGATGAAAACACAAACTCAGGCAGGAAAATAGGCTGAGCAAACGATGGGGCCCAAACTAACTAGAAAGGACAGGAAAGGAAAGACACTGTCTGCAATCTGCCAAAAACCCTACAAAAATAAAGTCCAACACTTCTGATAAAATTAACCCTGAAGTCACTAGACTTCTCCCACTATATCAGCACTCTGAAATATTCTGAGACAGAGCAAAAAGAGGCCAATCTAATAAGGGACAAAAGCAAATTGGCAAATACAGATAAATAAGAGTGGAAATTCAGCACAGCCCCAGCCGGGGCTGGCTGACCACACAAAAACTGAATAGACCAACAAAATCAAGTGTGAACATTAGCAGAAAAACTTAGCTTGAGCTGACTGGAACAGAGCTGAGAACCAAGACCTGACAAGCCAGAAGGAATCACCAGCACCAGAATAGGGCGTCGGCTGTCTTAAATCCAGTCTGAGATTCCTGAGGTCCAATCGTCATCCTCATCAGGTGGCAGGTCTCCACTGATTAAATCAGCCTCACTACCTCCTGTTACCACCAGAGGGAGCCTGGAAGGAGATCTCACAACTGGTAGACCAGTAAATGAACTCACAACAAATACCCCTAACCAGGGGGTTAGATCCAAATAAAGTTTCATATTGGTGACAGCTTTTTCTTAGCCTATGGGAGTGTCTAATGCCAGGGTTTGTCTGTCTCTTGGCAATATTTTTTTAGCATGCTGCTCTTAAGTGTCCCACTTAGTCTATGGTGCGGGATGGTGGGAAGTGTGTGTAGGCCTAAGTCTGACCCTACTGCTGATCAGGTCTCTTGTGTCAGGCTTGCTGTGTATGTGGGTCCCCGATCACTTGCTATTGCTTCTGGAACCCCCATATCTGCACACTATTTTTGAAGTCTTCAGGCCGGATGGTGTGGGGGAATTTTTCCCTCTTGTCCGATGTTGAATTTGTCGGAGACCAGACAGCTGCTGTGAATTTGGCTGTTAAGGTGGGAGTTGAGTCCAATCAGGTCATTCGTCTGTGTCTTCAATTCTGTGCGGGGGCCATGTGCCCATTGAACCACCGTAGGGTACACACTTTGAGATAGACTGGGTCTGTCTTGAGGTAGACGTTTGAGGTAGACAGGTTTCTTGGAGCCCAGTGCTTTGCCTTTTAGCATCCAGCTTTCCTTTTCCTCCTTCCGAGTTTGATCCTGCTACTTCTTGTACAGGTTTCAGGAAGTCATTTTGTCAGGTTTAGTGACTGGGTTGTGGTAATTGACATTCTCTGAGCTGATTGTGGGATTTTAGCTGAAGCTTCGTCTATGTCCGTGCCGCGGCGTCTCCCCTCCCTCTGTATGGAGACTCGGGTTAGACTGTGTCAGAGGAGGACTTGGGACTCTTTGCATTGTCACAGATCCAGC
This sequence comes from Dendrobates tinctorius, assembly GCF_039654945.1. Lineage (NCBI taxonomy): Eukaryota > Metazoa > Chordata > Amphibia > Anura > Dendrobatidae > Dendrobates > Dendrobates tinctorius. The sequence continues at coordinate 11,282,628 of NW_027361858.1, read as the reverse complement.
CTGCATTCTCCGTGGATGAGGGGGAAGGTCAAACTGTTGTAGCCTTGGGACACCTTCGGACTCATGCAGCTCGTCTCGGGGAGATGGGGTAAGTGTTGCCGTGGACTGTTGACCGTAGGACTGTGCTGGAGAAGAAGCTTCCCCACGAGAGGGTGGTGGAGGACAATCTTCTGGAATGTTCTCCATCAAATACGTCCTTTCTGGTAAAGGTGGGCACCATTCTTCTGCCTCAGAATTCATATCCACGTCAGAGTCTTCATCCTGGAAGTGATTCAGCTCGTTGGCTGGTGGAGGAGGAGGCAGCACCTCTGTCCAGTTCAGAGATGGCGTCTTCACCGGTTTTCCCATTGACTTCTGTTTGCTTCAGTCGTATGTAGTAGCCGTCCGGCTCTACGACCTCTCCCATTTTCCATATTGTCTTCCTCTGGCTGTTTCTTTGGCTGCCACATCTGCCATGTTGATGCCCCGTGTCTCTACTGTGTTCAGTTTTCCGTGTGCCTTGACCTTCAACACTGCCACCACTTTTAGTAGTTGAAGAGCGTCCAGCAGGTCTCTGATGGCTCCATGATGCTTCACGGTTGACCCGCTTGCTGTGATGAAGTCTCTTGCAGCCCAGATGGGTCCGAAGTCGTGTGCTATGCCATGCGAGTACCTGGAAGTTTTGTTCTTCGCAATCTGGCAGGCCTTTCGTCAGCTCTATCAGTTCCGCTTTTTGGGCTCTTGGCTGACAAACTTCTGGACCATAGGATTTCTTGATTGCTGGTCACTGCACAGCCTGTGTGGAACCTTCCTTCATCATCTGCAAAACTGGAGCCATCTACGGTATCTTGCAGATTTTTCATCTGAGGGTCCGTATCCGCATCCCCCTTGGGAGTGGGAGTAGAGACAGGTAACGGCTGAGGGCATTGAAGAGTGGTGGAGAGCAGCCTTGTCAGGAGGCGTGAGCTGCAGATATTGTTTTCATGCAGGAGGGCCCCCCTTGCAACTGGATCCAGGCCAGCTGAGAGGTATTCTGGAGACCTCTGGTTTTCTTCCGTGGGTCTGTTTCAAGACACCAGTAGCATGACCTTCTCCATCCTTGTCCTTCCTTTTCCGTTCGGCCAAGACGGGATAGCTTCTCGTAGTCAGGGAGGCCTAGAGCTGGCGCAGAGACCATGTAGTCTTTCAGTTTCCTGTACGAGATGAAGGCTGCAATGCATTGATGCAATTGTACAGAGGCTGCATTAAGCCTGGAGCACCAGGGATCCAAGTCCTGCAGTACGAGCCAGAACAAGGAAGGTCTGCATCTTCGGAGTTGTTGAGGGAGCCATCTTCTCCGTGGTCTTCCGTTCATCTGCTAAGTGTTTCGTCTAGTGGGCGATACGGTGTCTTCAGGAACTTGCTTTTGACACCACTGGACTCTGTTTTTGCAGAACTTACGTTGCTGCTCCACCAGGCAGAGTAGAGGAGACATGGAAAGCGCTGTGCAGGTAGCGATGTCGATGATTTCTGCATGCTCCCCAATCCAGTTGACGGGGATGGAGGACAATGCTCTGGTGAGCTGTGAAAGGCTGTTCTGGGCCCTCTTGGGCATCACTGTCCATTTGCTCTGCACCCCCCTTGTGCGTTTTCAGGAACGGGCCGTCAGGGTGAGGGGGAACATTGAGAGGAGCTTCGGGCAGATCCATTGCCGTGAGCACCGTTGCTGTGGCTGGCATGTTTGTCAGCAGAGTGTGCAGATCTGGCACAACTGGGGTTTCAAACACGGTTGCTTCGCTCTCAGCCCTCAGGTTATGCACCATTCAATCCAGTCTGATTCTCATTTCACAGTCTTCCTCTTGATCGAGAAAAGCTGGGACTGCATGATGATTCCCGTGGGTGAGGCGGCTCAATCTGGCCTTGCTCTTCACAGTGCCGTGAGTGACTCCCATCTTCTGGCACAGGGCCGGCAGGAAAGGAAACCGTTATACTGGGGTCCTCTTCATCAGAGATGACGTCCAGCTGAGCTTTCTTGCTCTCACAGGGGGTCTTTTTGCTGGGGCGTCTTCTTTACCAGCCAGCAGCCGTTCCTTTCACCCAGCTTGATCTCAGGTCTGCATTTGTTAACCAGTTTGAGGGGCTGAGTGGCTGTCTTCTGGTCCAGGGCCTGGATTAACTTCAGGGAGCACCTTCAGAATCTTGTCCAAGATGATCCTCTGGCGGTGGAGCCGGAAGCAGTGCAGCCATTTCACGAAGCGGGTATGATCCCTCTGGGATGAAAGTTTTCCTGGCCCATGCCAAAGTTCTTAGGCCATTTCTTGAACCGCAGATCCACTTAGACCTCCAGTTGGTCAGAGGCAGTTTAGCTCTGGGTGATGAGCAGTGGATGCTGGGCTTTCTGAGCGTCCGGGGTTCCAGACTTGAGTGACACCCGCACTGGCGCAACTTGAAGTCTCCCTTGGACCATAGGCTTCCAGGTGCTATGTCCAGCACCTCCTTGGCTAGGCTTGCTCCGGCTGTTCGAGTGAGGCTCTTGTAGGGCCACCAGCATGGGCGTGATTGATTCTTCCTGGGCCTGGGGTGGTGAAGAGGTCAAGGTCACATTTTCATGGGACACTTTGGTCACCTTCAGTTCCTGCAGTAGGTCTGCACTCAGGTGGGGTAGGCAGGTCTCCACCATAAACTGGAACAGGATGGAGTGTCCTGACAGTGTCCACATGCTCAGGGGCTTGCAAGCTGGGGAACGTCTGTCTTGACCTTTAATCCCCATACAAGACACAGAGTGTTCTGATAGACTGGTGGGGTCGGGGAAGTTCACTTCTGACTGCACCAGTGTCTACAAGGAAAGATATGGCAGCCCCCAGTGATTTGAGGCATTGGGTCCGCTGATGGGGTTTCACATGTCAGGGGCGTGACGTCTGGCGGACCTGGTTTGCCTCTGTCCTATGGACAGGGTTCTTCATTGTCTTCTGTGTTTCTTTCTTGGCCTATTCCTCTGCGGGATGACCTGGGTTGCCGGGGTGCTGTGCACTGGTTCCAGAAATGGCCAAGGTTGCCACAGTTGAAACACCTGACAGGTCTCCTGTCCCTGCAGGGTGGTTGCTCCTCCACATCAGTGGCCACCATAGGAGGGACTGTCCTCTGCACTCCTGGGATGGACTCAATTCTTCTGGCTACTGCGAGCAGGACATCTACTGCTATTGTCCTGTACTCAGGCCTGTCCACTATCAGTAGTTGTTTCTCTTAGTCCATGCACAAAGGCCTGTGTGAACATTTGTCCGTGTACCTGATCATGAATAGTGAAGCCTAAAACTTGGAATACTTGCCTCACTCTGCCATGAAACTCGTCTACAGACTCTGTCTCGGCTTGGCTCATAATATGCAAGCTGAGTGCTTGTCTGGCTTTGGCCCACTCTCTGAGCTGTTCAATTAGCTTTGATCCTCACTCCCAGGAATGCACATCTAATTCTGATGGAAGCTTGAAGTGTTCCTTCATGATTGGCCAGAGTGTTTCACCTGCTTTTATCTCCATTATGGACCAGCGATCACTCCATGTTGCAGCATATGTCTGTTGGTTCTGCTGCATTCTTCGGTAAAATGGCATGGGGTCCATATCTGGGTCTGGCAGAGTTCTTAGAATACTGAACACCTGACTAGGGGTGAAGGGCCCATAGTGTAAGAGTTCTGGCTCTATCTGCCCCTGCCTTCTTGGTGTCTGTGAGTTTCTCCAAGTACTATGCAGCATAATCTCCTCTTCATATTCATCAGAGGAGGAAATGTGCAATTGTGTTTGTGGGCAGCACTCCCCCCCTCTGAGACTGTAGCTCCGTGTGGCACATAGGCTCCTCAGTCTCAGACTTAGCAGGTGCAGTATCTGATGGCACACACCTCCCTTCTGCTAGCTGTTGTATCGGGAGGGCACCTGTGTTGTTATGTGTGGGGAGTGATTCACTTTCTTCTCCCAGTGTCATAGCTGTCTCTTTAGAGAGGGTGCCCTGTGGAAATAGGGACACCTCATTGTCTGGATCTGGCACTGGGCCAGCTGGTGATGATGAATGGAAAGGTGGGTGGGGTAGAGAGAGAGGAGCAGGGGAGGGTGGAGGAGGGATTTGGAATAGGAGGAGACAAAAGAGGGGGAGAAAGTGAAGACAGGGAGGAGGAGGAGAGGGATGAGAGGTGGACGTTGTTGATGAAGATGGAGAGGGAGGAGATATGAGAGAGATAGAAGGCGGAGAGATAGGCGGAGATTAAGAAGATAGAGAGATGGTGAGGGAGGATGGGGTATAGGAGGAGAAATAGATGAGAGAGGGGAGGTGGGAGTGAGAATAGCGGAGATAGAGGGAGGAGAGAAGTGAGAGAGGTGGGAGGAGGGAAGAGTGGGGAGAGAGGATATGGGGGGAGCGGACTGCTTCCCTTTTTCTGTCGTCACAAAAGGCATGCTTAGATCTGTAGTCCCTCTCAGACGGCACAGATTACAATACCGCTGAAAACACTTTTTGTACACGTAAAAAATAATCCTTTTCCTTTCACACTAACTTTCAGCACCTTCTACGCTGTCAAATTCACTGTCACTTTAAGAAATGCAGACGGCAATTCAGCTTCACTAGCTACTTCCCTTTTTTCCTTTCAATATATTATGCCATGCTACAGTTTAAAGAAAAACTGTTCTTGCAAAAACCACATACTATGTCTGTTTTAAAAACTGAAAAAGTGATCAAAACGTTAAAAACTTTGCAACTTCTTTTAACTTAAAAGGGAAGGAAAAACAAAACCAAATATTTAGTAAAAACTTCAAAAGTAGTGGAAACAAAAATGGAAAATCAAAATTGACAAGAGAACACAGGAATAACCAAAAGCAGGTAAAAATTCTCTTTTTAACAAAAAACTGAAAGAAAGAAGTGAAAACTAAAAACTAAAAAACTGATAAAATGTCACAAAAAGTGAAAGAAAACTAAGAGATAAAAAGGGAAAATGATTTTAAAAAGATTTTACAAGGATAAAAACCAAAAAGTTGATAAAATCAAAAAGTATATAAACTTTAAAAAAAGAACCACTCATAAAAATCAAAAACCAATAAACTCAGGGAAATCGGGGGGGGGGAGAAAGAAAAACAAAAGGAACAATCAAGAAGTTGGTAAACCTTGGAAAAAAAAACACTCCAAAAAGGAAATAAAATGTTAGTGCAGAATGCAGAGCCCGCACCCACTTCCTCTTTCTATGCCTGCGTCTCTCAGTAAAATTCTCTGAGAACAATGGAAGCCAAAAAGCAGACTGAGACTACAGTGATATGCTCAAAAACCCAACTTTCCCGAAAATTCTCACACTACAGTAACAAGAATAAAAATCTCCACCAAAAATGCAAGATAAAACATAAAATAGGGAAAAGCAGAGTACAAATATGACAATATGAAAAAGATATATATCAGGGGCACACCCTGTAGGCAAAAAGAGGAAGTATACAAGAAGGAAGAGAAAAAAACAACAACTTTTTCTGCTTCAGATCTTTGTGGAAATCAGCAGTGAAAAAAACAGATTGATGCACATATAGACGTCCGGGGAGAGATCGAAGCCCTTGTTTTGTGACACGTATGTCAAACAGCTGCTGGTAACCGATAACTGCCAACCACACTGGGTGCACTGCGCTCGATGACCCGGGAATGTTTACCACGCTGTATCGGATGTCCTGCCTGGCTCGTCCGTAACAGGAATGTGATAAATCCCACTAAATTGCCACCACCTGATACCTGGGCCGGCTTCTCCTGTCCTTCCCTGTCATCAGGTGTGTTGGTGGCAAACTGTCTAGTGGTTTGGCTTGCAATATCTTCCCCAAGCTAACACCACCACGTGCCTGGCGTGGGCGCTCCTGTCCCGTCCTATGCACGGCTGTGTTGTTGTGATAGCTTGATGGGAGATTCGCCTTGTGATAACTCTGTAAGACCCCACCACCTGTCCCTGGGCAAGGCTTCTCCTGTCCTTCCCCTGTGTCCAGGTGTATTTGTGAGGACCTATCTGAGCGAGTCAAACTCCCATGCTATCGTTCCCCAGCAACCACAAGCACAAATCAGTCACCGTGTTTCCACCAGCTCTCTCCCGGATCTAGACACACAGGACCACAGCAGACACTTTGCTCATCCCAGGGTTTGGATAAGAGCGTGGACTTTTTTACACTACCTGTGGGTTTGGTGACCACACTGACTGGCTAGAGTTGCTGACCCGGACTGGGCACAGGGAACATTCAGGTAAGATAACTAGATTTTCTTACCTTACTTATGGAGTTGCACAAATCTCCGTTCCCATGAGCCAAGGCCTTGGCCGGCACCTCTGTCCTCTCCGGTCAGCAGGATCCCTGTGTGTTTTCGTCCACAGCCCCACGTTGGGCGCCAATTTGACATGGAAATTTGATTGATATAGATATGTATCTCTGTGTGTGCTGCGGCCTGTCCTAATTAGACAGAGTCTTATTGAGCGCTCAAGGAAAGAAGACACCAAGCCTAGTTAGCAGCAATCCTTTCCAGCAGAGCTCTTGAAGTTTATTGAATATACTTGTGCTATGAATGGGTCACCGAGGAGGAAAAAACAAAACAAGCTAAGTCACAGAAAATCAGAGAGGTTGCTAACTATGCAGATTGCAGATCCCTGATCCTAACCACAACAACTAGCAGCAGCCGTGGAGCGTTCCTACGCTGAACCTAGACACTTCTTCACAGCTGGAGGATTAAATAAGCCTTGGGAGACGCAATCCTCTAGGCAGGCAGTGCCCGGTATCGCCCGTCATGGTTCTACGGTCATTCTAAAGGGTATTGGAAGGAATGGATTCCTCATTTTTTGGGTGAGATATGACAATTTTAAAGCCGCAGTAATATGTGATAAATGCGGCATTGCTGTGTTCGAACTTTCATGGTCACCTTGAATGCTCACTGATTCAGTGAGGTATTATGGTTCTTTTAGTGTGACCAGTTTCAAACTCTCTTCCTTCATCCCTGCCTTTATATTTTATGCTGCATATATATTGGCCTCATGTCATTTATGGAATGTCTATGGTATATTTTGTGGAATTGTGACTATATGCAATTATATGCCCATGTGTTACGGATATTGGTATAAAGGGGACTTTTGTTCATTGCTTTATATAAAACATGGATAAGTTTCCTATTCTATTTCCTTATTTGCAGTGGCTAATAATTGTGATGATGGAAATGTGATTATTTGACCACAGTGCAAATACATTATATTGAATACTGTGGTTCCTCTAGACAACTACACTAAGAATATTCACTAATGACTAGAGGCCTCATACTCATTTGTAGGCAGATAAATATCTACAAGGATTTTTATCTGTGTCTTCTTGTCTTTTGTGGTTTTTTGTTTTGAGTTTTTTTCACAAGGGTGTTGTTTGTCACATTTTAATTAGACCCTGATTAAAAGTTAAATTTTATCCATTGCTATTCACAATCAGTTTTTTGGATATACAATACTGCTAATATTATGAGATGACAATTTTAACCTGCTGCACAGAGCTCCCCGATGAGTTAGGCTTCAAGGCAAGAAATAATTTACAATTATTCTTAAAATTCAGAAATTTAGACCGATCCCCAGAAAACACATCAGGAGTAGGGATCTTAGGTTCAGCAGCATGAGACTGAATGAGGTAGGTGGAAGTTCCCTGCACTTCAGCAGCAAGTTGCTCCACACGATCAGACAATTGCTTAATCTCCATTAGGAAAAAAAAATCCTCCTACGGCCCCAGAAAAAAAAAGAGGAAAAAATACATAAAAAAAAAAATCTGACACCTTTTTTTTTTTTTATTTAACAACTTTCTCCTGCTTTTGAGTACCCTAGAATCTGCGGTAAGGCTGGTGATTCTGTTATGAATGGGTCACCGAGGAGGAAAAAGCAAAACAAGCTAAGTCACAGAAAATCAGAGAGGTTGGTAACTATGCAGATTGCAGATCCCTGATCCTAACCACAACAACTTGCAGCAGCCGCAGAGTGTTCCTATGATGAACCTAGACGCTTCATCACAGCCGGAGGACTAAATAAGCCTAAAGCAAGAAAAGGGGAAAACTAACTGCCCCAGAGCAGACCCCAAAGGAAATACAGCCCCCACACATGTATTGATGGTGAAACAAGATGAAAACACAAACTCAGGCAGGAAAATAGGCTGAGCAAGCGATGGGGCCAAAACTAACAAGAAAGGAAAGACACTGTCTGAAATCTGCCAAAAACCCTACAAAAATAATGTCCAACACTTCTGATTAACAAAATTAACCCTGAAGTCACTAGACTTCTCCCACTATATCAGCACTCTGAAATATTCTGAGACAGAGCAAAAAGAGGCCAATCTAATAAGGGACAAAAGCAAATTGGCAAATACAGATAAATAAGAGTGGAAATTCAGCACAGCCCCAGCCGGGGCTGGCTGACCACACAAAAAACTGAATAGACCAACAAAATCAAGTGTGAACATTAGCAGAAAAACTTAGCTTGAGCTGACTGGAACAGAGCTTAGAACCAAGACCTGACAAGCCAGAAGGAATCACCAGCACCAGAATAGGGCGTCGGCTGTCTTAAATCCAGTCTGAGATTCCTGAGGTCCAATCATCATCCTCCTTATCAGGTGGCAGATCTCTTCTGGTTAAATCAGCCTCACTACCTCCTGTTACCACCAGAGGGAGCCTGGAAGGAGAACTCACAACTAGTAGACCAGAAAATGTACTCACAACATACTTGGTTTTATCATTTCCTACAACGGCATTTATACTCATTAACATAAAGGCTGAACTTCTTATCTAATTGGTCAGTTTATATACATGAACATATATGGGTGTCCGACCTGACTTAAGAATCAGATGATTTACTGCCCCTTGTCTTACAATGTCAGCAAGACTCCAAAATAGGCTTGGACCATCTGGCCTAACTTCCTCTTCTGTATGTCTGGGACAAATGTCACAAGACAATGCAATCATGAGGTAGCATCAGCCTCTCAGACTGGTTCATGGGGTTAGGTTATCTCCAGCAACTATCACACAAAGTTCAGGACCGCTGTGATTATATCTCTAAGTGCGCATATAGGAATATATAGAGTGTATATGAGTATATGGAGTACATGGAGTATATATGAGTATATAGCCTATAGCAGGCAAGTGAGATCTAGACGAAATACATATACATATATATTTCCATAACAAAGTATCTAGGTATTAAAATTAGTCCATCCTTTAAAGACTTATTCAATTTAAATTATAAACTGCTTCTTAGTTTAGTTGCAGACCAGACTAAAAGATGGAGGGCCCCGTACTTATCTTGGATGGGCAGAAAAAACCTGATCAAGAGCATCCTCATGCCTAAATTAATCTATCTATTTCAGATGCTGCCTGTAGATTTGCCCAGGTCGTTCCTAGCCCAGATCAATTGTTCTATCTTTAAGTATATTTGGAATAAACATAGGCCGATATTTAACTCACTTGCACTCTCATTGCCCAGAGAGAAAGGTGGCATGGGAGCCCCTAATATCCGCACTTACTATTTGGTTGCTGTCCTATCAAGGACTGTCGAATGGGTCAAGAAGACTGGAGAGAAACCCTGGCTCAATATTGAAGAGCAGATGGCTCCGACTCAATTGCGCTCTGTTTTCCTGTCTCCTGCAGCGACACCTAAAGTTACCTTCCTGAATCTCCTTACTAGGGCGGCGATTAAATGCTGGAAGTCAGTGGCATTTTATTTAGCGCCGACCCCCTCGCCACTTGCTAAGGTTTTGGATGTCATGGCAGCAGGATTGGTGAAACCTACATCAACAGATAAATCACCTCTATTGGATCAGTTATATAAAGAGGGGACTATTCTACCCTTTCAAGATTTGAAAGCACTACCCACAATGTCTAATTATACCTTCTTACATTATGAATCTCTAAGGAAGTCGCTACGCCAAGCCATGATAAATGGTGACATTACACAACCTTTAACCACTTTTGAAACACTGTGCTCCCAAACAAAAACCCCGAAAAAAGTGCTCTCTGCCCTCTATAATATGTTGCTTGTACAGCAAGTTTCTCAAAAAAGAGCCTTTGTGCGGAGATGGGAAAGAGAGTTAGGTCACTCGTTTTCTGACTCCCAAACTAACCTAATATATAATTTTCATATGGCCCTTCACACTGTGTGACAGCTCAAGAAAATAGCTATAAAATATTGACTCACTGGTATACAACATCCCTCATGTTGCACAAATGGCTTCCCACCTTGTCGGACTGTGTTGGAGATGCGAGAAGGACGGAGGGTCATATTTACATATCTGGTGGTCCTGTCACACCATACAAAAATTTTGGAACATGGTATCCCAGGTTTTGAATGAGGTAGTACGTACCCATATAAAATTCACACCGGAACATGTTTTCCTCAATCTTCCAATTGTTCCAAATAATAAAGCCATATCTAAACTGGCCTCCTTCATACTTTCAGCCGGCAAGCTCCTCCTACCTACATTTTGGCATACGTCTAATATTCCAAGCTTGAGCCAGTTATTAGCTAAAATTGACCAACTGTATCATTCTGAAGGATTGGTAGCAGTTTCTACACATAGCTTTTCTGCCTTCTCGCATGTCTGGACTCCTTGGGTGTCGTACAGGAAATCAGAAAAATTCATTTCTATGATTATGCCTGACTCTACATCTTGAATCTTAGACTTGAGCAGCGTGTCTACGGACCTCCCACCAACCTCCCCCGCACCTCGGCTCCCTACCCTCCCCCCCATCTGTACTATTGGTACACTCCTGTGGTTTTTTTTTAACCCCTTTCTTTAGGCCCTGATTTGGTTCCTACTAAGTAAATTGTTTCATCAGAGGGTTTATTATTGAACATCGGGGCACCTGTTCTGTTCCAAGTGTATGTTTATGTGTTAATAGCAAGTAAGAATTGATTGTTCTTCATGGTAACGATGTTCTGACGGCGAAGTGGGTGTTTACATCCCTGTAGATTGGGTCAATCTTCAGCTTTTTCATTACCATTCTTGAGACCGGCACGGTCCTCTAAACACTGTATTGTTTACTTGTGCTGTATTACACCTGCATTGTTGGATTTACTGCATTGCTGTCATGTTACCAATAATTTTCAATAAATAAAACATAGAAAACAAAGTAAGATCAGACTTCATCATGTGATTAACAACACAAATACCTTCCCACTACGTGTAAGTCAGTTTTAAATTATTAAAAAATGGCAACTAAAATCTATTCTCATTTTCAAGGGCTCATAATATAGAGGGGTATATTGTAGCCTGGAAGGGTATAGTTTGGCCTAGGTTATTTTATACCCCTATTTTATACCCACAGGTATAATTTGGCATAGAACAGTTTATCCCCCAGGGTATACTCAGATCTAGGCCAAATGTTACCCAGGTTGATCTGGCCTGTGTGACAAAGTCACTGGTAAAGTGCTGGAGGGAAGATATGTTTCACTGTGCTTAATGGCGTTAGTGATGTAAAACCCAGAGATTTTCCTTCAGCACATTAAGTGCAGTAATGGGTTAACAGATAATTTACATAATGGGCTGGGTTTTTGTGGACAACCATAGAGCAAGTGAGAGGTTGTCCACCTTATCTCTATCTCCACCCCAGGGTATGGTCTGGGGCGTAAATAGCTGGCCTCCAGAGGAAGTCTGAGGTCAGTAGGACTGGAGAGAGGATCTCCGGTCGTTTGTGTCATGAGGAGGAAAGACTGAACCTGTACTATTCTTGGGTTGCTCCAGAGCGGTCTGCTCCCCCAAATATATGGACTGTGTTACTGCATTTTCTTTTCTTGGTTTAAAGCTGTGCCCAGAGGGCTGTGTTTATATTTCCATTCATGTTGGTTTATGCCATTTGTCTAATAAACCAACAGAAGATTTAAAGAGACAGTGTTCCTATTTTCTTCCTCCATGTACTGCTGAGTGAGCTGAACTACCACACCTGTTACACCGGAGTCACATCAGTGTATAATATCGATGTGATAGCATCGGATGCGATATGCTAATGACTGTATTGTAATGGATTCCAAGGATTGTAATGAATAAGAAAATGCTCACATAAGAATTGAGTAAACTAAATTGGATTTACGTACCGTATTTTTCGCTTTATAAGACGCTCTGGATTATAAGACGCACCACAAATTTTGAGAAGAAAAATGGGGAACAAAATTTTTTTTAATAAAATGGTGGTGCTTCTTATAATCCAGGCGTCTTATTGCTTACCGCTGTATCCCACGGTGCTGATGCCCGCTCTGTCCCCTGGCGCTGCCGCCCGCTCTGTCCCCTGGTGCTGTTGCCCGCTCTGTCCCCCGGTGCTGCCGCCGTGCTCTGTACCTGGTGCTGCCGCCCCCTCTATCCCCCGATGCTGTCGGGTGTTGGTGCTGCCACCACCGCGCTGTGTCCCCCTGTGCTTGCCGCCGCTGCGCTCTGTCCTGTGCTGCGTGGGGGGCTCTGCCGTTCCATCCCTGCTTGCAATGCCCTGTGCAGTGGACTGCTTCCGGGAAAGTGGCCGCCGCGCAAGCGCAGATGGAGATCTCGGCACTGAAATCTTGTATTTGTATTGCATGCTAATACTGTATACAGTATACAAAGCTATACCAAGAATAAAAGACGGACATTTAACAAAGAAACATTCACTGAAATCATTTCTTTAACTTATACGTTCTTCAAAGCCCAATTCATCATATATCAGCCAGCGCATAAATCATAGTATGCTCACGGGAATATTTCTCTTCTTAAAAAACTCTAGAACGAAAATAAACATCATTAGACATCAAAAAATAGCAAAACTGTTCAAACAACAATTTTCAGGGATTTTCCACAACTTTTATCTAAAATCTGAATTAAAATTAGTTCATGAGGGAATCATGGCAGGGGGAGTAGTATGCCATGGTATTGGAGGAGTGTAAGGGGCAGTTACAGTAGGGGCTTTGTATGCCTCCATCAGGTGCCCCACCTCTATCTTTCCAAGCCCCTATCTCATTTGTTGCCCCCCTCCTGGGCCTGGCAATTTGCAGCTTACTTCTCAGATCTTGCCATCTTCTCAACAGGTGACTTGTAGAGATCCCATCTATCTCCTGGACTGGAACTTCACTAGTTATCAGGTCACAAAACAACTCCATCCTGCTCTTTCGAATTTGGGTATCATCTTCTTTTCTCCTTACTTGATCTATTTGCTCCACTGTACTATTTTTTTGACACTTTTGTTCTCTTTTGCTTACAGTAGTAGAATTTCCCATAAGTGCACTGAAAGGTAGTGAACAGTGGGGCTTTGTAAGCAGCTGGGACACCATCTATGAACTTATTCATCATTACTGTCAATATTGCAGCATCTGGTTCCTTCCAATCCTCAACAACAGCAAAGTGATCATTCAGATCTGGCAAAGGATTGCGAGTTATACCACTTTGCATGCGATTTCTCTCAATCTCTGAACTCCGTCTGCAAGAGACTCCCATCATGTTTGTGGTATTAATTCAATAGGAGAGTCATACACTTGTGCCACAGAATCCCTCACCAAATGTAGCAAAGAGACATTCTCTGCAGTGTCCCTTGCACGTCTCCTTTTTAGACGTACAATAGGATCAAATACTACAAAGTCCTACGGCCTCAAGACGGTTCAAAATTATCGTATCGGCCCACTGATCCCATAATCTTGAGAATCCATGTTAACAAATGTTCTCCTGCTTGCTGCCTATACCTGGTAGCTAATTCTGTTAATTCTCCAGATGTATAATTCCTAATTTCCTCTGTAATGGCAGCTTGTGCTCCAATAGCTGCATTTCCTGCATCCATCCTATCTCCATTTCGCTGTGTGACTTCTCTCTTGGTCTTTCTTCATACAACTGGTCTCGCCTGCCTTTTTACCTCATCTGCCTCACTGTCAGAGCCATCCCATTCTAGCAAATCTGACCATTTCTCATGTACAATAATGATCCTAATCTGTGCAGTACGAATATCTGACACTGGCTGCTGTCTCCTCCTGTGCCTATTCTTATTAACATTTTTCATTACATAAGCTTCAAAATTCCTTTGCATATCGTCATGTTGTTTCATTTGGTCTCTCAAGACTGATTGCAAGCTAATCCTTTGCTTTACAGCTGTATGCAGCTCTAAACGCAAGTTATCAATCTCATCCTGCAAGCTTTGAAATGCTTGCACACAGACCCATCCAACGGCTGCTGATGATTTCTGTTCTGTTGCATCATACCTTGAGAGATCAAATTTGGCAGCTACGTCCTGGGGATTTGATAAGCGCTGTCCTTCCATATACTTGTTACATTCCTGTGCCAATGGGGTCCACTTTCCTGATAACACCCATTCTAGCAAGGGTCTGACACTGCTGTTCTCAACTGCTTTCCTATTCTTAACAAACTTATTTAATTTTGCAAAGATTTTTATTCAAAGCAATCCTACTTCTGACACCAATTTGTATTGTAACAGATTCCAAGGATTGTAATGAATAAGAAAATGCTCACACAAGAATTGAATAAACTAAATTGGATTTACTTAATACTTAAGATTAAATAATAAACAATATCTATAATAATAAATGCCCTAAGCAGCTTCCGGTTGTAACAACTTCCGTCCAGTTGTAATCGGTGACGTCACCGCACACCTCTTTCCATGTTAACCCTCAACACACACACTCCTCTCACCTTTCACCATCTCCACTCACTCTTTCACTCCACATACGACCCTTTCTCTCACTCCGTCTCTCATACTCACGCCATCATCGCCGCTGATCCACGATCCCCGACATCTTCCGCCGGCGCCATCCTGGATCCAGACGTCCTCCACGCCGGCGACATGTTCTTGCAGCGACGCCATTTTGGATCGGCAAAATCCCGCGATAGTCAAGATGGCGTCGCCACAAGAACATGTCGCCGGCGTGGAGGACGTCGGGATCCAAAATGGCGTCAGCGAAATCTCGCGAGATTTCGCCGACGCCATTTTGGATCCCGACGGCATCCATGCCGGCGACATGTTCCTGCGGCGACGCTATTTTGGATCGGCGAAATCCCGCGATACTCAAGATGGCGTCGTCGCAAGAACATATCGCCGGTGAGGACGACGTCGGGATCCAAAATGGCGTCGGCGAAAACTCGCGAGATTTCGCCGACGCCATTTTGGATCCCGATGTCGTCCACGCCGGCGACATGTTCTTCCGGCGACGCCATCTTGAGTATCGCGGGATTTCGCCGATCCAAAATAGCGTCGCCGCCGGAACATGTCGCCGGCATGGATGCCGTCGGGATCCAAGATGTCGGGGATCGTGGAGCAGCGGTGATGACGGCGTGAGTATGAGAGACGGAGTGAGAGAAGGGGTCGTATGTGGAGTGAAAGGTGAGAGGAGTGTGTGTGTTGAGGGTTAACATGGCAAGAGGTGTGATGCTATCGCATCCTCCCGATGCGATAGCATCGGGCCATAATCTAGTAAACAATAAATAACAAGCATTACATACATTACATTATTAAAGTAGAAAGTCCATCCATCTGTGTCTCTGTGGGTCACATCTCCAATCTCTGTGTGTGTTTCCTGTATGTCCCTGTGTGCTCTTTTTATATCCTAAAGCATCCAATGTATCTCAGTAAAAAGCTTGATCTTCATTGGGAAGCCAGGGAGAAACCTCCTTAAACTGGTCAGTTACTTAGTTACCAACAACAAATGCATTTACTAATAACATGTAACTGGTCAGCTACTAAACAACAAATGCATTTACTAACAACAAATCACTGGTCAGTTACATTCCTTTGTTAGGTGGGTCATCTGTTTGGACATTTAAACTTCAACGACCTTTTGCGAACTCCATGGAAGTAATGATATATATAAATGTATAACTGATCAATAATTAGTATTATAATTAATTGGAATGTTGAAACCATTAAAAATAACTCTTACTACAATGACTCTCATCTCAAACTCTGCTGCGCGATGGAGTCAAGTGTCAGTGCTCTGTGCTCTGAACCTCTCGCCTGCGAGAATCAGATCACAGGTGAGGAGGAGAGATTAATCTCTCCATCTTCTCCATTGCCTGTTTCAGCCTATATTGGATTATGCTGAGATATGTTGCCAATTGTATCATGTTATAATTTTTTTTCTCATTTCAAATTGGAATGAGAAAAAAATCTCAGATCTGCTCTGCCTCACTAAATAACAGTGGTCGGTGTTCAATGCAAGGTTTTTGCATTGCATTCTTCTATATTAAACACTGGTGTGAGGGTATCCTAAGTCAAATTGTGTGCAGTTACTAAAGTTAGGTAGCAGGTAAGGTAAAAATGTACACTAATAGCTTGTCCTGGAGTGCTCAATCTGTGGACAATCTCGCCTGATGCTCCAACAATAGTCAGCCATCATATGTGTATTCTATCTACCCTACTACTGTCACTCCATGACCTTCAAATCTTGGTTTCATTCATCTTGCTCATCACTGACTGTGTAAAAGGATAGAGAAATGTCCTTGTTACACTGTTTGTCTTTTATCTTATATTAGTGCATATGCTTTTGCTACTGCTACACAATTACCATTATCTATGCTGCCTTCGTACTGCTACATCATCAGATGTATTACCTTTACTGTTTTGATGTGTAATGTGTATATATAATGTTATATCAGGGAAAGTGTAGTTTATAGTTTGAGCCACTAGATGGAGGGCATCCTAGTTCTCACGGTTTATAGTAGTGTATAGAGTTAGCATAGGGTTAATTACGTAGGAGGGGCTGCTGCATAGTAACAGAGTGCACAGTGTTAGGTTTAGTCACAGGGCTAGGGACACCCAAACCGTCCACATGGGCTATATAGGCCCAGGACACCTCAGCGGTCACATAACTAGAAGCGAAGTGTACCTCAGCCATCCGCAGTTACAGAAAAGGAAAATCAGCTGGCTAGAACAGTTTGAAAATACTCAGGAGGTGACACCTCATTGTTTGGACAGAAACCCTGGGAGCCGGGATGAAATGGTCCAGGGACCCCACGGAAACAGAGCATACAGTAAAGACATGGTGCAAAGTCAGAAGGCAGTCTCTTTCAGTGGTTTTATACTCCGGAGAGTAATGATCTTGTGTCAGGGGTGAAACAGACCGAGGGAAGCTTACCCATGGTAAAGCTGCACAGAAAATATGTTGAGGAACCGTCAGGAACGGTCCAAGAAAAGGAACATTGTTTGGTGAAGCCTCATAAAGAATGTGAAGGCTTTGGATGCGCTGTGTAAAGAAACCAGTAAAGATGTTATTGTTGAAGTTAAATTGGACCGTGTCTCAGTTTCTTCTTACAAATTTGGAGAGGGTCTATTACAGCAGAAAAGGGGATCCGAAGGAGCTGGACCTGAAGGCACAGGTATGCTGACATATGGTGAATATGTTTCCGTGAGGGGAGGCCAGGACACTAAAGTCCAGGTGTCCTCGGCCATGACTACGGTCCTGGCCGAACCTTACATTTGGCGTACTCGAAACCTACAAAAGGCAAAATGAGAAAAACCCTGCTGCAAATAAATAAATAAAAAGCAAAAGTGCATTTAAGTAATACAGAGTTCTTAGTAATACTGCATTTGATCAAATATAGCATAAACGCTGTCCCACCATCGACAAGGTGACTCTGTGGTCGGGGCGGTCATACACTGTCTAATATTAAAAACCTTATCCTGTGTCAAAGTTGACGTCAGTTTGTGAGTAAGAGCAGACAAAAGAACCAGGTCCCAACCAGTGGACACCAGTCGGGAAGCATTTAAATAAAATTTCCAGCTCAGGAGAGGGAGGCCACACCCCTGCTTTTGTCTGCAGCTTCCAAGGTATGCTGACTTTCTAGAGTCCTCTCTGATACCTGTGGTATTCATGATGTCTTCCTGGTTGTGTGCAGCTTCCATGGTGTAAGACTTTCTTATTACTCCAAAATTGT
The DNA here is from genome assembly GCF_039654945.1 of Dendrobates tinctorius. Lineage (NCBI taxonomy): Eukaryota > Metazoa > Chordata > Amphibia > Anura > Dendrobatidae > Dendrobates > Dendrobates tinctorius. Next base: position 11,264,780 of record NW_027361858.1, on the reverse strand, counting down.
GTCTGCTACCTGTTTGCATCTCTGTGATTGTCTCCTGTCTGCCTACTGTCTTCAGTAACTGCAATCTGTCTGAGGTCTTCAGTAATGTTTCAATCGGTTTGGGATCTCCTGGATATCCCGCCTGCCAGCAGTTTCCAGCATCCCACCTGCTTGCCTGTGGTCTCCTTGATGTCTTCCACCTGCGAGCGCTTTCCAGAATCCTGCCTGTTTGCCTGTGGTTACCTGGAGGTCTCTTTCATGCCTGTAGTTTCCAGCATCCCGTCTGCTTGTTTGTAGTTTCCCTGATTTTATTCAGACTTTTACTTTGCCTTCTTTGTGCTGCCTGTGACTTTCAGGATATCTCATGTTTGTGATTTCCTGGACTACATTAAAACTTTTAGTTTACATTCTACGTGTATGTGTTCTGCGTACTCCATCTGGCTGATGCACCGATGCCCGTTGCCCTTGTGCCCACCCGGACATTGGGTTTAGAGGATTCACCTCACTGTGTGAGACTGCTGTATGCAAAATGGCTCATGTAGAATGTTTGGACCACCAGGTTTCAATTTGAATTCAGATCTTGGAGGCCAATTATTGTCCACCCAATGCTTCTGCTCTGCTGTCCCACATGCAAAGAAAACAAATATCAACATTGCTGACCAAGAAGTATACCATTTTAAGGTCAAAACAGATGATTCAATTGTGTCTGTGATATTGTAACAACTCAATGAGTTTTATGACTGTATTCTTGACAAAGAGAAACTGAATAGGCAATTGGGACTGCACCAAATAAATTACCATTGTGTAGAAGGACACAATATAAGCTCCACTTTGAGCTATCGATTAACATAGTAATATAATTATTAAGGTTGAAGGAAGACTTTAAGTCCATCTAGTTCAACCCATATCCTATCCTAACCTGCCCTAACATGTTGATCCAGAGGAAGGCAAAAAAAATCCCATGTGGCAAAAGGTAAGCTTCACATTGGGGAAAAAAATTCCCTTCTGACTCCACATACGGCAGACTAGCTCGCTGGATCAACGCAATATCAAGGAAACTAGTGTATATACCCTGTAATATTATACTTTTCAAGAAAGGCATCCAGACCCTTCTTAAATTTTAGTAGGGAATCACTCATTACAACATCATATGGCAGAGAGTTCCATAGTCTCACTGCTCTTACAGTAAAGAATCCGCGTTTGTGATTATGCTTAAGCCTTCTTTCCTCCAGACGTAGAGGATGCCCCCTTGTCCCAGTCACAGGTCTAAGCGTAAAAAAGATCATTAGAAAGGTCTTTGTACTGTCCCCGCATATATTTATACATTGTAATAAGGTCACCTCTAAGCCTTCGTTTTTCCAAACCAAATACCCCCAAGTGTAATAACCTGTCTTGGTATTGCAGACCCCCCAGTTCCCTAATAACCTTGGTCGCTTTCTCTGCACAGTTGCAATTCTTTGAGAGATTCTTTGTCAATTGGAATTCTCAATTTCTCAATGAAACCATGTACTTTATGGCAATACACAATGCCACTGTCACTTGTAAAAGTATTGCAGAAATGCACTTTTTTTAATTGAAAAGTAGGATACCTTTTTTAAGCAAGTTTTTCTCATGCAATCTTGATGCTAGGAGTTTTGAAGCTTTTTTTTGATAGTCCCAAATCGTTCAACTGATGTTGGTCAAATCCTTAGGAACTGAAATATCTTCAATTTCAGAATCTTCATTATTGTTGTTGTTTTTTCTTCAGCATAATGCTGTTCTTGAAAAGAAGGTAGTTCAAGGAAAACTGGCACTGGGATTTCAGCTGAAAGATACACTGGGCATATACTGCAGATGATGGTAGAATAGGATACTGTATTTTATATTTATTTTTCTTGTTAAATCCTGAAGTTTTCACTTTACAAAAGTAAAAGTCACTAGAATTGTGTTTTGGCTCTTGCCAAACCATAGATATACCAAATGGCATATTATCACATGTTCCCTTGGTCCACATCCATAAACTCTAGACACACAGCTTGCACACCTGAGAGGCCCAAGACTTATCTTGATTACCAAGTTTTACTTCGAAGCATGAAAATATGCATGCTTGACAAATGTTCTGATGTTTATCCTTTGACTGGGAATGGTGAAATTACCACAGATATAACAAAAGGAAACAGGGCTGTTTCAGCATTTACTATGAGAAATAGCAGAGACAGACATAATCTGAACAAAAGGAAGTAAGTCTAAATAAAAAAAAAAAAAAAAATTCTACAAAGACCTTGTATACAGAATTTTAGATTATGTTTAACCATATGGAGCAGCACACAATCTCTTGCCACACTTTACCATTTGTAACTGAATAGCCTAGACAAATAACCTGTTGCCGGTCACCAAAGTTGTCCTTCACCCCTCTCCACTTAAGAGCGGTTCGCTCTTGGTCAATAGTCGAGCACTAGTGCTACCCTCGATCCAGCCTAGAGTAATCACATTAAGATAAGCTGTAAACAAAAAAAACCTGATGTGAGTAGAAAAATCATAGTCAACAAAAATGATGTTCAAAATAGTTCGTCAGTGTTATCTATGTTGATTCCGTTATCCCTTATAATAATTTACGCTTGCTTTTTGGCATATAGGTTCAACTAATGCGACCAGCGTCCTAGAGAACGGAGAGTGGTATAGCATTTAGACTAAGGCTCATTGCTCAACAGTAGAGCTTAAAGGGGTTGCCCAGGCGTGGGGATCGAATCTGAAGTCACTCTATGTCAGTATTCTCCATTCCCGGGATTACAAGCATGCAGTTTACATTTGTGAGCAAAATACACTCTGTTCTATGCCTTCTGAACTCCAAATAGTAAAATATGCTTTCGAGATCTCGAGGAAATCAATACAGCTCAATCATGTATGGTGTACTAGATAATACTTCTGCTTTATTAACACAAGTGGCACTTTAAATAGGGTCACAGACAAAGGAATAGTTCCCTCTGGCCTGTGAATAAATAGTAACCTTAGGGTATGAATAGATATGTGAAACTCTCCCACCCATCAGTGTTACCTGATCACCATTACATAGGATACCTAGAACAAGATGGAGGCCATATACTCAAAATTCATATCACAGAGAACAAAATGGTTTCTGTTCTCACACATTATTTCAGTCAAATTCCAATTAGACATAGATGTCTTTACTCGATTCACTTGTATGGTACTGGGCTGTGCACATCTAGTTGGAAATCGCATACTTGAGGTCACGTGCCCGCCTTCTCTCGGCATAGGAGAATCCTGGCAGCACACAGTGTGCCTGCAGTGAGGATTCACAAATCTGCAGTCACATAGAGTAGCTGTAGACTGGAACCCCAGCCTAGACAACCCCTTTAATTTTAATAGCATCTTTTCAATGCTGATACAGATTAGCATACGTTTCAACCGTCTCGGATCCAGTGGGAAAGTCCCCAATTGGGGGAATGTCCTGCTGTCTCAGGAAATCGGGTCTATGTCTGTGCAGGTCCAGTCACTGCTGTGATACAGCCAAGGCAACAAAGGAGTGGTTCAAAAACAAGCACATTAAGGTCATGGAGTGGCCTATCCAGTCTTCAGACCTTAATCCCATAGAAAACGTATGGAGTCAGTTGAAACTCTGAATTGCCAAGCAACAGCCTCAAAATCTTAATGATTTAGAGATGATCTGCAAAGAGGAGTGGACCAAAATTCCTCCTGACATGTATGTAAACCTCATCTTCAACTACAAAAAACTTCTGACTTCTGTACTTGCCAACAAGGGTCTTGCCACCAAGTATTAGGTCTTGTTTGTCAGAGAAATCAAATACTTATTTTCCACCTCAAAATACAAATCCATTTATATAATTTATACAATGTGATTTTCTGGATTTTATTTTTGATATTCTATCTTTCAATGTTAAAATTAACCTACCCTTAAAAGTAAAGACAGTTTATGCCTTTGTCAGTGGGCAAACTTACAAAATAAGCAAGGGAACAAATAATTATTTCCCCCACTGTATATGTGTGTGTGTCCTCCATCCTGGCATGTATGTCCATCATCCAAGTCCCATCCTTGTGTACGTATATATATATATAGATTTATGTATATATATATATATACACTAGCTGAAGAGCCCGGCGCTGCCCGGGCATAGTAACTAACTGTGGTTAGTTATAGCAAATTATAATTATCCTCCATCCCATAGTCCTGTGCCCATATACCCATCATACATATCCACCATCCCATAGGCCCATGCCCATATACCCATCATGCATATCTTCCATCCCATAGTCGAGGCCTTTATACCCATCACACATCCTCCATCCCATAGTCCCATGCCCATATACCCATCATACATATTCTCTACCCCATAGTCGAGTGCCCATATACCCATCACACATCCTTCATCTCATAGTCCCATGCCCATATACCCATCATACATATCCTCCATCCCATAGTCCCTTGCCCATATACCCATCATACATATCCACCATCCCATAGGCCCATGCCCATATACCCATCATACATATCTTCCATCCCATAGTCGAGTGCCTTTATATCCATCACACATCCTCCATCCCATAGTCCCATGCCCATATACCCATCATACATATTCTCCACCCCATAGTCCCATGCCCATATACCCATCATACATATTCGCCACCCCATAGTCGAGTGCCCATATACCCATCACACATCCTTCATCTCATAGTGCCATGCCCATATACCCATCATACATATCCTCCATCCCATAGTCCCTTGCCCATATACCCATCATACATATCCGCCATCCCATAGTCCCGTGCCCATATACCCGTCATACATATCCTCCATCCCATAGTCCAGTTCCCATATACCCATCACACATCCTCCATCCCATAGTCCCATGCCCATATACCCATTATGACATCATCATCACCATGGCAACCGTTATTACATAACCGTCACCATTGCAATCTATTAAGGCATCATCGTCACCATGGCAACCATTGTGACAGCATCTTCGCCATTGCAACCTATTATGACATTAGCGTCGCCATGGCAACCATTATGACATCATAATGATGGGCGGGACTTGCACCTATGATGACATCAGTGTCGCCATGGCAACCATTATGACATCATAATGAGGGGCGGGGCTTGATACACACACACACTTTTTCCCCATTATGTAGATAGGGGCAAAATTGGTGAATTGGAACGCGCGGGGTTAAAATTTCACCTCACAACATAGCCTATGACGCTCTCGGGGTTCAGACGTGTGACTGTGCCAAATTTTGTGGCTGTAGCTGCGACGGTGCGGAAGCCAATCCCGGACATACACACAAATACACATACATACACACCCACATTGAGCTTTATATATTAGATATATATAGATTTATATATATATTTATAGATTTATATATATGTATATATATTCCCCATCTTGTTATAGATGTCTCTTATCATGCGCCCCATCCTTGTTTATACTCTATGTCCCTTACCCTGGGTCTCATCCTGATATACATTGCTCAAATAAAATAAAGGGAACAATGAAATACCACATCCTAGATATCACTGAATTAAATATTCCAGTTGCAAATCTTTATTCATTTTATAGTGGAATGCCTTGAGAACAATAAAACATTAAAATGATCAATGTAAATCAAAATTAAAATCCCATGAAGTTCTGGATTTGGAATGATACTCAAAATCAAAAATGGACAATCAAATTACAGGCTGATCAAAGTTCAATGGAAATGCCTCAAGACAAGGAAATGATGCTCAATAGTGTGCGTTTCCTCCACTTGCCTGTATGACCACCATACCATGGCTGGCATGGTCCTAATGAGGCTCCTGATGTTCTCCTGAGGGATCTCCTCCCAGACATGAATTAAAGCATCAGTCAACTACTGGACAGTCTGTGGTTTAACGTGGCATTGGTGTCAGGTTTGGGGAATGGTCAGGTCAGTCCATAGCATCAATGCCTTCATCATGCAGGAACTGCTGACATAATTCATCCACATTAATCCTAGCATTGTCATGCATCAGAAGGAATTCAGGGCCCAGTGCACCTGCCTATGGTCTCACGATGGGTTTGAGGATCTCATCCCGGTACCTAATGGCAATCAGGGTACCTTTGGTTAGCACATGGAGGGCTGTGCGACCCTCCAAAGCAATGCCTCCCTGCACTATTACTGACCCACTGCCAATCTGGTTATGCTGCAGGATGTTGCAGGCAGCAGAACATTCTCCACATGGGCCACCAGACTCTGTCACATCTGTCACATGTGCTCAGTGTGAATCAGCTCTCATTCGTGAAGAACACAGGGCGCCAATGTCGAATCTACCAATCTTGGTGTTCTCTGGCAAATGCCAAGCACAACACCCACCTGTGGAAGTCTGGCCCTCATACCACCCTCATGGAGTCTGTTTCTGACAGTTTGAGCAGTCAAATAGATGTTAATGGCCTGCCGGAGGTCATTTTGAAGTACTCTGGCACTGCTCCTCCTGTTCCTCCTTGAACCAAAGAGGAGGTAGTGGTCCTGCTACTGGCCCCTCTATGTTTCTTGGTGTACTGGCCTGTCTCCTGTTATTTGTTTGTTGATAGACACAGCTACGCATTTTGCCACAGCTCGCAATGATGTTTCATCCTGGATGTGTAGACACCACCTCATGCTACTGTACAGTACCTCTAGGGGTAAGAGGAACTACAAAATGCAAAAGTGACCAACACAACAGTCAAAAAGGATAAGGACAAAGAAATGGTCTGTGGTCACACCCTGAAGAACCTCTTCTTTAAGAAGACATGTGAACCGTCTCAATGTGGCTTGAAGTTGAGTGCAGACTGTTTGGCACACACTGAAATTATTTGTTCCACAAATGAATTATTTTAATCTCCCAAAGACTGAAAATTTTACAGTGGGCAAAATCCCTTTGAAACTTGTAAGAGGAACAATGGGCCTGAATCATGTGGAGTAATGAGACCAGAATTTCCCTATTCAGCATTGATAATATATAGTATGTAAGAAGAAGAATTGGAGAAAATTTGCATCAGAATTGCATTACACTTACCATGAATCACCCAGTTAGTGTTATGATATGGGGTTTATAACAGGAAAAGGTGTTGGCAGAATTTGAGCGATTAATAGGAATGTACATGCCAAAAAATACATCAATCAAAATACATAAAAGAACATGAATGAACTTGAGCCTGAACTGAATCTTCTGCACACAATCTTTTCCAAGATAATGAAGCCTTTATATTTTAACATGATTCAGCTACATGCCATGTTGATACTGTATGCAATAAGTTGGGTGACATATTTCTATGCAGTTGAGTGCTCCGATCCCGAGTGCCGGCGGCAGTGCAGGTATTTATGCAAGAGACTCGCGCAAGTTTCTCGCTTTGCAGTTGCAAGTGTGACCTCGGCCTAACACATAATATGACTGCAGATAGAGTGTTAGCAACAGAGCAGTACAAGAAATCTAGTAAAGTCTGGTATGAAGAGCACTTATATAAATGCAAATGTGAAAAGCTAGAGTGACACTAGTCACTACTCACAGAGAAAACATGAGACAGAAAAGTCAGACATTCCAGGGTTAATACCAAGAGAGCATGTAGATAACCAAGGGGAAAAGACAAATGCATAAGTCAGGTCACAGTCCAGGGTCAATAACAAGGAATAGCAATTAAAGCCAATGGACAAGACAAAGGGATAGTCAGAATACGGTCGAAAGGGTCAAGCAACAGAAGATTAGAACCACAGAATCAGACTCACACTCACCAGGAAGCACCAACTATATCTGTCAGGGATCAGAGGCAGACAGCTCAGTCAAATAGCTTGGCAAATCTCCAGAAAACCAAACATCTGGAGAAATTTTTGCACCTCCTAGTCACAGGTAGGACAGCTGAGCTGTCAATCAAAGCACTGACAGCTCAGCAAGGCCATCACAGAATTGGACAGCCAAGCTGTCAATCAAAACACTGACACTTCACCAAGTAACAGTTTTCATTGGAAATCATAGCAATTACTTAGTGGAGGAATTGTGACAGTACCCCCTCTTCTAAGGGGGCCATGGGACCCCCAGGTTTCCCAGTACACCTGCAATAGAAGGCCCTGACCAGACGATCGGTGTTTACCACTCAAGCGGGGACCAAGGATCTCTCCTCCGGTCCATAACCTTTCCAATTAATGAGGTACTGAAGGGAATTCCGGACACTCCAGGAATCAACAATCTTTTGCAGAAACTGGCTGAGGCGGAGATGAAGGAGAAAACGGAAGGGACAAACTCTTTTAGCATTAATTTATGGCCTACATTTGTAATGCAAAAAGACAAAGGAAGTTTTAATCTGAAAGCCACCGTGTTATCTACCTCCAAAATCTCATATGGACCAATAAACTTAGGACCCAGCTTCACTGATGGCATTTTCAATTTAATATTTTTTGGTTGAAGCCCATACCTTATCACCAACCTTGAATTTGTGACCCCCTGAACATTTCATATTGGCCTTCCTGTTCTGGCAATGCTGGGCCACACCAATTTTCTTCTGAACCTCCCTCCAGGCATCCCTACAGTTTTTGTATGGCAACCTCTACTCCCGGACAACCTGAACTCATCCATGAGAATTCACTAAAATAAGGATGAAAGCCATAATTACACAAAAGGCAAGGTTCCAGTAGACTGGTTAAACCAACTGTTAAAGGCGAACTCAGCAAGAGGTAAGAAGATGACCAGTGCCCCTGCTGAGCTGCAGCAAAACATCTTAAAATTTGAAATTTGCTTCATGACTGATTTGTCATCTCTGTCTGACTGTTGGTTTCAGGATGGTAAGCAGAGGAAAACGACAGGTCAATCTCCAATCTTTTACAAATCGCTCTCCACAATTTAGAAGCAAACTGCACCCCCTATCTGATACAGTGTTTAAAGGAATGCCAGAAATCTCACCACATAATTGATAAATAAATTGGAAAGCGTCTCAGCATTAGGTAACTCTGATAACAGAAGAATATGAGCTTGTTTATTGAATGGGTCAACCACCACCGAACTGTTTTCCCACTAGACAAAGGTAAATCAGTGATGAAATCCATGGACAAAAGAGTCCATGTCTTTTCTGGAATAGGCAATGGAGCCAATTCCCCGGCTCGCTGGTTATGACAAACTTTAGTGCGTGCGCAAACCTCACAGGAGGATACAAATTCTTTAATGTCATTAAGCATAGATGGCCACCAAAAGAACCTACATATACAAAGCTATCCATTATCTTTCTCCTCCGTATATTTCCGAACTAATCTCTCAATATCTTCCCTCACGTAATCTCCGTTCCTCCCAAGACCTCCTTCTCTCCTCCATGGTTATTCGCTCCTCACCCGATTGCCTCCAAGATTTCTCCCAATTCTGTGCCCCAACACGTCCGGTCATCCACCACATTTGGATCCTTCAAACGAAACCTGAAAACCCATCTCTTCAAGAAAACTTACAACCTGTAATGACCACACGGCCACCTCAACACCATCAAGCTACTGTAACCCCTGACCTACTGTCTCCTTCCCCATAATCCTTTAGAATGTAAGCCCACAAGAGCAGGGTCCTCTTCCCTCTGTACCAGTGCAATTGGTGCAGAATCCAACCAGAGGAGCAGCACTTTTAGACCTAATACTATCTAACAGACCTGACAGAATAACAAATTTGCAGGTTGTTGGGCATCTAGGAAATATCGACCACAATATTGTACAGTTTCACTTGTCTTTCTCTAGGGGGACATGTCAGGGAGTCACAAAAACACTGAACTTTAGGAAGGCAAAGTTTGACCAGCTTAGAGATGCCCTTAATCTGGTTGACTGGGACAATGTCCTCAGAAATAAGAATACAGAAAATAAATGGGAAATGTTTAAGAACATTCTTAATAGGCACTGTAAGCGGTTTATACCTTGTGGGAATAAAAGGACAAGAAATAGGAAAAACCCAATGTGGCTAAACAAAAAAGTAAGTTAATTGCAACAGTAAAAAGAAAGCATTTAAACTACTAAAGCAGGATGGTACTGATGAAGCTCTAAAAAACTATAAGGAGAAAAATTCTTTATCTAAAAAAATAATTAAAGCAGCCAAAAAGGAAACAGAGAAGCACATTGCTAAGGAGAGTAAAAATAATCCTAAGCTGTTCTTCAACTATATCAATTGTAAAAGAATCAAAAGTGAAAGTGTAAGGCCATTAAAAAATTGTGCGGAAAGTATGGTTGTAGATGATGAGGAAAAAGCTAATATATTAAACACCTTCTTCGCAAACGTTTGCTGGGTCATGATTCTTGGCCACATGTACAATTGCCTATATGTATCCATTTTCATGAAGATGAAATAAAGTACATGTTTTTTATGGAGCTGGAACCTTCCTTTTTTCCTTGGAGTTCCAAAGCTTTACTCACAGTCTGTTGCGGGTACAGGTGCCTGCCTCCATACCGTGTCCTCCGGGTCAGGAGCTCAGCCAACTTCTAGACAAGATGAATTACTCCTTTCCAACACTCCGCCAACATATGCGCCTTTTCTGAACGTCTCCTCTTATAGCGCCTTTGAGTGAAGTACTCTCAGTACTGAGTTACACTGGAGTGCCTCCTGTCAGATGTTCCTATGAACTCTACTTGTACGGCAGACAGCTGTAGCCTGCTTCGGGGACTGCTTGCTACTAAGTCCCGGCTCAATAATATGTTGCTGTTGTGCCCCCAAGTCTTGTGTGGGAATAAAGTGGTCACTACTTCTATTCCTCCGGTGTCTGCTGCTGGACCATTAGTATCCATACAACCTCAGGGACCGGACCCCGGCCTTGCGCTTAGAACTTGAAAAGGGTTCTCCTCTAACCCTGGTCCTTGTTCTCTTATTCTCAAGTTCCGTGCTAATCATTCTTTCCAATGGAGAATCAAGCTTCCTTTCTCTGTCTCTTTCCTGTGCCAGCAGACCCAGATCACTGTGGCCTGCTGCAGCACTTCCTTCTTCCATCCCTCTCCCGAGGATCTTCTCTGTCTCACACTCCGTCCGTCTACATCCTCACTCTCTGACTGAGTGACTGGACTGACTGTCTGAACTCAACTCTTCCCGCTCCTTTTGTGTGAACTAAACTCCACCCACCTCCCAGCACGTTTTGTGTTCCAAGCAGGGAGCCACCAATGGGTGCTATGCTACACTTCAAGCAGGGAGCCGCCGAAGGTGCTTTGCTACACTACTTTGGGTGTGGGGTGCAGGTGTTGGAGCATGGTCAGGAGTCTCCACCTTACCTGGATAGTGGGGTACTACACCTCAGGAGGAAGTGCAGTACCTCTGTGGCGACTGAACCCTCAGGGGTGCCACATACCCCCCCGTTAAACACAGCACGTCCGCGGGCTGCAAGGAAAACAAAGTTGACAATACAGGAACATAAAATATTTTGTAATGCAAAATAAACAGTTCTTATCTAATCTTATCAATATGAGAGGCACAGTTTCTTGAACATTGCAAACAGTTTTTAACTATCTAA